>NC_091757.1:17175357-18375357 GCF_043380555.1 Nothobranchius furzeri
TCAGTCAGACCGAGTGCTGACATGTGGAAAGAAGCTCCTCGGGACGCGTCTTGCTTGGGCTTCTCTCCTGGAGGCCATCAGTAAGACCCATTGTTGATATGTTTCAAGACGCTCCTCGGGCCGCGTCTTGCTTGGGCCTCTCTCCTGGAGGCGCTCAGTCAGACTGAGTAGTGACATGTGGCCTGACATTCCTCGGGGCGCGTATTGCTTGGGCCTCTCTCCTGGAGGCGCTCAGTCAGACCGAGTGCTGACATGTGGCAAGACGCTCCTCGGGCCGCGTGTTGCTTGGGCTTCTCTCCTGGAGGCCCTCAGTCAGACCCATTGTTGACATGTGGCAACACGCTCCTCGGGGCGCGTCTTGCTTGGGCCTCTCTCCTGGAGGCGCTCAGTCAGACCGAGTGCTGACATGTGGCAAGACGCTCCTCGGGGCGCGTCTTGCTTGGGCTTCTCTCCTGGAGGCGCTCAGAAAGACCCAGTGTTGACATGTGACAAGACGCTCCTCGGGGCGCGTCTTGCTTGGGCCTCTCTCCTGGAGGCGCTCAGTCAGAACCAGAGGTGACATGTGGCAAGACGCTCCTCGGGGCGCGTCTTGCTTGGGCCTCTCTCCTGGACGCCCTCTGTCAGACCCAGTGTTGACATGTGGCAAGACGCTCCTCCGGGCGCATCTTGCTTGGGCCTCTCTCCTGGAGGCCCTCAGTCAGACCCATTGTTGACATGTGGCAAGACGCTCCTCGGGGCGCGTCTTGCTTGGGCCTCTCTCCTGGAGGCGCTCAGTCAGACCGAGTGCTGACATGTGGCAAGACGCTCCTCGGGCCGCGTGTTGCTTGGGCTTCTCTCCTGGAGGCCCTCAGTCAGACCCATTGTTGACATGTGGCAAGACGCTCCTCGGGGCGCGTCTTGCTTGGGCCTCTCTCCTGGAGGCGCTGAGTCAGACCGAGTGCTGACATGTGGCAAGACGCTCCTCGGGGCGCGTCTTGCTTGGGCTTCTCTCCTGGAGGCGCTCAGAAAGACCCAGTGTTGACATGTGACAAGACGCTCCTCGGGGCGCGTCTTGCTTGGGCCTCTCTCCTGGAGGCGCTCAGTCAGAACCAGAGGTGACATGTGGCAAGACGCTCCACAGGGCGCGTCTTGCTTGGGCCTCTCTCCTGGAGTCCCTCTGTCAGACCCAGTGTTGACATGTGGCAAGATGCTCCTCCGGGCGCATCTTGCTTGGGCCTCTCTCCTGGAGGCCCTCAGTCAGACCGAGTGCTGACATAAGGCAAGACGCTCCTCGGGGCGCGTCTTGCTGGGGCCTCTCTCCTGGAGGCGCTCAGTCAGACCCAGTGCTGACATGTGGCAAGACGCTCCTCGGGGCGCGTCTTGCTTGGGCCTCTCTCCTGGAGGCGCTCAGTCAGACCCAGTGGTGACATGTGGCAAGACACTCATCGGGGCGCGTCTTGCTTGGGCCTCTCTCCTGGAGGCCCTCTGTCAGACCCAGTGTTGACACGTGGCAAGACGCTCCTTGGGGCGCGTCTTGCTTGGGCCTCTCTCCTGGAGATTCTCAGTCAGACCCAGTGTTGGCATGTGGCAAGACACTCCTCGGGGCGCGTCTTTGTTGGGCCTCTCTCCTGGAGGCGCTCATTCAGACCCAGTGGTGACATGTGGCAAGACGCTCCTCGGGGCGCGTATTGCTTGGGCCTCTCTCCTGAATGCCCTCTGTCAGACCGAGTGTTGACATGTGGCAAGACTCTCCTCGGGGCGCGTCTTGCTTGGGCTTCTCTCATGGAGGCCCTCAGTCCGACCCAGTGTTGACATGTGTCAAGACGCTCCTCGGGGCGCGTCTTGCTTGGGCCTCTCTCCTGGAGGCCCTCTGTCAGACCCAGTGTTGACATGTGTCAAGACGCTCCTCGGGGCGCTTCTTGCTTGGGCCTCTCTCCTGGAGGCCCTCTGTCAGACCCAGTGTTGACATGTGGCAAGACGCTCCTCCGGGCGCATCTTGCTTGGGCCTCTCTCCTGGAGGCCCTCAGTCAGACCCATTGTTGACATGTGGCAAGACGCTCCTCGGGGCGCGTCTTGCTTGGGCCTCTCTCCTGGAGGCGCTCAGTCAGACCGAGTGCTGACATGTGGCAAGACGCTCCTCAGGCCGCGTGTTGCTTGGGCTTCTCTCCTGGAGGCACTCAGTCAGACCCAGTGTTGACATGTGGCAAGACGCTCCTCGGGGCGAGTCTTGCTTGGACCTCTCTCACTGAGGCGCTCAGTCAGACCGAGTAGTGACATGTGGCAAGACGCTCCTCGGGGCGTGTCGTGCTTGGACCTCTCTCCCTGAGGCGCTCAGTCTGACCCAGTGTTGACATTTGGCAAGACACTCCTAGGGGCGCATCTTGCTTGGGCCTCTCTCCAGAAGGCCCTCAATAAGACCCAGTGTTGACACGTGGCAAGACGCTCCTCAGGGCGCGTCTTACTTGGGCCTCTCTCCTGGAGGCGCTCAGTCAGACCAAGTGGTGACATGTGGCAAGACACTCCTCGGGGCGCGTCTTGCTTGGGCCTCTCTCATGGAGGCCCTCTGTCAGACCCAGTGTTGACATGTGGCAAGACGCTCCTCGGGGCGCGTCTTGCTTGGGCTTCTCTCCTGGAGGCCCTCAGTCAGACCCATTGTTGACATGTGGCAAGACGCTCCTCGGGGCGCGTCTTGCTTTGGCCTCTCTCCTGGAGGCGCTCAGTCAGACCGAGTGCTGACATGTGGCAAGACGCTCCTCGGGCCGCGTGTTTCTTGGGCTTCTCTCCTGGAGGCCCTCAGTCAGACCCATTGTTGACATGTGGCAAGACGCTCCTCGGGGCGCGTCTTGCTTGGGCCTCTCTCCTGGAGGCGCTCAGTCAGACCGAGTGCTGACATGTGGAAAGACGCTCCTCGGGGCGCGTCTTGCTTGGGCTTCTCTCCTGGAGGCGCTCAGAAAGACCCAGTGTTGACATGAGACAAGACGCTCCTCGGGGCGCGTCTTGCTTGGGCCTCTCTCCTGGAGGCGCTCAGTCAGACCCAGTGGTGACCTGTGGCAAGACACTCCTCGGGGCGCGTCTTGCTTGGGCCTCTCTCCTGGAGGCCCTCTGTCAGACCGAGTGTTGACATGTGGCAAGACTCTCCTCGGGGCGCGTCTTGCTTGGGCTTCTCTCATGGAGGCCCTCAGTCAGACCCAGTGTTGACATGTGGCAAGACGCTCCTCGGGCCGCGTGTTGCTTGGGTTTCTCTCCTGGAGGCCCTCAGTCAGACCCATTGTTGACATGTGGCAAGACGCTCCTCGGGGCGCGTCTTGCTTGGGCCTCTCTCCTGGAGGCGCTCAGTCAGACCGAGTGCTGACATGTGGAAAGACGCTCCTCGGGGCGCGTCTTGCTTGGCCTTCTCTCATGGAGGCCCTCAGTAAGACCCATTGTTGACATGTGGAAAGAAGCTCCTCGGGGCGCGTCTTGCTTTGGCTTCTCTCCTGGAGGCCCTCAGTCAGACCCATTGTTGACATGTGGCAAGACGGTCCTCGGGGCGCGTATTGCTTGGGCCTCTCTCCTGGATGCCCTCTGTCAGACCCAGTGTTGACATGTGGCAAGACTCTCCTCGGGGCGCGTCTTGCTTGGGCTTCTCTCATGGAGGCCCTCAGTCAGACCCAGTGTTGACATGTGTCAAGACGCTCCTCGGGGCGTGTCTTGCTTGGGCCTCTCTCCTGGAGGCGCTCAGTCAGACCCAGTGTTGACATGTGGCAACACGCTCCTCGGGCCGCGTCTTGCTTGGGCTTCTCTCCTGGAGGCCCTCAGTCAGACCCATTGTTGACATGTGGCAAGACGCTCCTCGGGGCACGTCTTGCTTGGGTCTCTCTCCTGGAGGCGCTCAAACAGACCGAGTAGTGACATGTGGCAAGACGCTCCTCGGGGCGCGTCTTGCTGGGGCTTCTCTCATCGAGGCACTCAGTCAGACCCAGTGTTGACATGTGGCAAGACGCTCCTCGGGGCGAGTCTTGCCTGGACCTCTCTCACTGAGGCGCTCAGTCAGACCGAGTAGTGACATTTGGCAAGACACTCCTAGGGGCGCGTCTTGCTTGGGCCTCTCTCCAGAAGGCCCTCAATCAGACCCAGTGTTGACACGTGGCAAGACGCTCCTCGGGGCGCGTCTTACTTGGGCCTCTCTCCTGGAGGCGCTCAGTCAGACTGAGTAGTGACATGTGGCCTGACGCTCCTCGGGGCGCGTGTTGCTTGGGCCTCTCTCCTGGAGGCGCTCAGTCAGACCTAGTGGTGACATGTGGCGAGACACTCCTTGGGGCGCGTCTTGCTTGGGCCTCTCTCATGGAGGCCCTCTGTCAGACCCAGTGTTGACATGTGGCAAGACACTCCTCGGGGCGCGTCTTGCTTGGGCCTCTCTCATGGAGGCCCTCTGTCAGACCCAGTGTTGACATGTGTCAAGACGCTCCTCGGGGCGCGTCTTGCTTTGGCCTCTCTCCTGGAGGCGCTCAGTCAGACCGAGTGCTGACATGTGGAAAGAAGCTCCTCGGGACGCGTCTTGCTTGGGCTTCTCTCCTGGAGGCCATCAGTAAGACCCATTGTTGACATGTTTCAAGACGCTCCTCGGGCCGCGTCTTGCTTGGGCCTCTCTCCTGGAGGCGCTCAGTCAGACTGAGTAGTGACATGTGGCCTGACATTCCTCGGGGCGCGTATTGCTTGGGCCTCTCTCCTGGAGGCGCTCAGTCAGACCGAGTGCTGACATGTGGCAAGACGCTCCTCGGGCCGCGTGTTGCTTGGGCTTCTCTCCTGGAGGCCCTCAGTCAGACCCATTGTTGACATGTGGCAACACGCTCCTCGGGGCGCGTCTTGCTTGGGCCTCTCTCCTGGAGGCGCTCAGTCAGACCGAGTGCTGACATGTGGCAAGACGCTCCTCGGGGCGCGTCTTGCTTGGGCTTCTCTCCTGGAGGCGCTCAGAAAGACCCAGTGTTGACATGTGACAAGACGCTCCTCGGGGCGCGTCTTGCTTGGGCCTCTCTCCTGGAGGCGCTCAGTCAGAACCAGAGGTGACATGTGGCAAGACGCTCCTCGGGGCGCGTCTTGCTTGGGCCTCTCTCCTGGACGCCCTCTGTCAGACCCAGTGTTGACATGTGGCAAGACGCTCCTCCGGGCGCATCTTGCTTGGGCCTCTCTCCTGGAGGCCCTCAGTCAGACCCATTGTTGACATGTGGCAAGACGCTCCTCGGGGCGCGTCTTGCTTGGGCCTCTCTCCTGGAGGCGCTCAGTCAGACCGAGTGCTGACATGTGGAAAGACGCTCCTCGGGCCGCGTGTTGCTTGGGCTTCTCTCCTGGAGGCCCTCAGTCAGACCCATTGTTGACATGTGGCAAGACGCTCCTCGGGGCGCGTCTTGCTTGGGCCTCTCTCCTGGAGGCGCTGAGTCAGACCGAGTGCTGACATGTGGCAAGACGCTCCCCGGGGCGCGTCTTGCTTGGGCTTCTCTCCTGGAGGCGCTCAGAAAGACCCAGTGTTGACATGTGACAAGACGCTCCTCGGGGCGCGTCTTGCTTGGGCCTCTCTCCTGGAGGCGCTCAGTCAGAACCAGAGGTGACATGTGGCAAGACGCTCCACAGGGCGCGTCTTGCTTGGGCCTCTCTCCTGGAGTCCCTCTGTCAGACCCAGTGTTGACATGTGGCAAGATGCTCCTCCGGGCGCATCTTGCTTGGGCCTCTCTCCTGGAGGCCCTCAGTCAGACCGAGTGCTGACATAAGGCAAGACGCTCCTCGGGGCGCGTCTTGCTGGGGCCTCTCTCCTGGAGGCGCTCAGTCAGACCCAGTGCTGACATGTGGCAAGACGCTCCTCGGGGCGCGTCTTGCTTGGGCCTCTCTCCTGGAGGCGCTCAGTCAGACCCAGTGGTGACATGTGGCAAGACACTCATCGGGGCGCGTCTTGCTTGGGCCTCTCTCCTGGAGGCCCTCTGTCAGACCCAGTGTTGACACGTGGCAAGACGCTCCTTGGGGCGCGTCTTGCTTGGGCCTCTCTCCTGGAGATTCTCAGTCAGACCCAGTGTTGGCATGTGGCAAGACACTCCTCGGGGCGCGTCTTTGTTGGGCCTCTCTCCTGGAGGCGCTCATTCAGACCCAGTGGTGACATGTGGCAAGACGCTCCTCGGGGCGCGTATTGCTTGGGCCTCTCTCCTGAATGCCCTCTGTCAGACCGAGTGTTGACATGTGGCAAGACTCTCCTCGGGGTGCGTCTTGCTTGGGCTTCTCTCATGGAGGCCCTCAGTCCGACCCAGTGTTGACATGTGTCAAGACGCTCCTCGGGGCGCGTCTTGCTTGGGCCTCTCTCCTGGAGGCCCTCTGTCAGACCCAGTGTTGACATGTGTCAAGACGCTCCTTGGGGCGCTTCTTGCTTGGGCCTCTCTCCTGGAGGCGCTCAGTCAGACCGAGTGCTGACATGTGGCAAGACGCTCCTCAGGCCGCGTGTTGCTTGGGCTTCTCTCCTGGAGGCCCTCAGTCAGACCCAGTGTTGACATGTGGCAAGACGCTCCTCGGGGCGAGTCTTGCTTGGACCTCTCTCACTGAGGCGCTCAGTCAGACCGAGTAGTGACATGTGGCAAGACGCTCCTCGGGGCGTGTCGTGCTTGGACCTCTCTCCCTGAGGCGCTCAGTCTGACCCAGTGTTGACATTTGGCAAGACACTCCTTGGGGCGCATCTTGCTTGGGCCTCTCTCCAGAAGCCCCTCAATAAGACCCAGTGTTGACACGTGGCAAGACGCTCCTCAGGGCGCGTCTTACTTGGGCCTCTCTCCTGGAGGCGCTCAGTCAGACCAAGTGGTGACATGTGGCAAGACACTCCTCGGGGCGCGTCTTGCTTGGGCCTCTCTCATGGAGGCCCTCTGTCAGACCCAGTGTTGACATGTGGCAAGACGCTCCTCGGGGCGCGTCTTGCTTGGGCTTCTCTCCTGGAGGCCCTCAGTCAGACCCATTGTTGACATGTGGCAAGACGCTCCTCGGGGCGCGTCTTGCTTTGGCCTCTCTCCTGGAGGCGCTCAGTCAGACCGAGTGCTGACATGTGGCAAGACGCTCCTCGGGCCGCGTGTTTCTTGGGCTTCTCTCCTGGAGGCCCTCAGTCAGACCCATTGTTGACATGTGGCAAGACGCTCCTCGGGGCGCGTCTTGCTTGGGCCTCTCTCCTGGAGGCGCTCAGTCAGACCGAGTGCTGACATGTGGAAAGACGCTCCTCGGGGCGCGTCTTGCTTGGGCTTCTCTCCTGGAGGCGCTCAGAAAGACCCAGTGTTGACATGAGACAAGACGCTCCTCGGGGCGCGTCTTGCTTGGGCCTCTCTCCTGGAGGCGCTCAGTCAGACCCAGTTGTGACCTGTGGCAAGACACTCCTCGGGGCGCGTCTTGCTTGGGCCTCTCTCCTGGAGGCCCTCTGTCAGACCGACTGTTGACATGTGGCAAGACTCTCCTCGGGGCGCGTCTTGCTTGGGCTTCTCTCATGGAGGCCCTCAGTCAGACCCAGTGTTGACATGTGGCAAGACGCTCCTCGGGCCGCGTGTTGCTTGGGCTTCTCTCCTGGAGGCCCTCAGTCAGACCCATTGTTGACATGTGGCAAGACGCTCCTCGGGGCGCGTCTTGCTTGGGCCTCTCTCCTGGAGGCGCTCAGTCAGACCGAGTGCTGACATGTGGAAAGACGCTCCTCGGGGCGCGTCTTGCTTGGGCTTCTCTCCTGGAGGCGCTCAGAAAGACCCAGTGTTGACATGAGACAAGACGCTCCTCGGGGCGCATCTTGCTTGGGCCTCTCTCCTGGAGGTGCTCAGTCAGACCCAGTGGTGACCTGTGGCAAGACACTCCTCGGGGCGCGTCTTGCTTGGGCCTCTCTCCTGGAGGCCCTCTGTCAGACCGAGTGTTGACATGTGGCAAGACTCTCCTCGGGGCGCGTCTTGCTTGGGCTTCTCTCATGGAGGCCCTCAGTCAGACCCAGTGTTGACATGTGTCAAGACGCTCCTCGGGGCGTGTCTTGCTTGGGCCTCTCTCCTGGAGGCGCTCAGTCAGACCCAGTGTTGACATGTGGCAACACGCTCCTCGGGGCGCGTCTTGCTTGGGCTTCTCTCCTGGAGGCCCTCAGTCAGACCCATTGTTGACATGTGGCAAGACGCTCCTCGGGGCACGTCTTGCTTGGGTCTCTCTCCTGGAGGCGCTCAAACAGACCGAGTAGTGACATGTGGCAAGACGCTCATCGGGGCGCGTCTTGCTGGGGCTTCTCTCATCGAGGCACTCAGTCAGACCCAGTGTTGACATGTGGCAAAACGCTCCTCGGGGCGAGTCTTGCTTGGACCTCTCTCACTGAGGCGCTCAGTCAGACCGAGTAGTGACATGTGGCAAGACGCTCCTCGGGGCGCGTCTTGCTTGGACCTCTCTCCCTGAGGCGCTCAGTCAGACCCAGTGTTGACATTTGGCAAGACACTCCTAGGGGCGCGTCTTGCTTGGGCCTCTCTCCAGAAGGCCCTCAATCAGACCCAGTGTTGACACGTGGCAAGACGCTCCTCGGGGCACGTCTTACTTGGGCCTCTCTCCTGGAGGCGCTCAGTCAGACTGAGTAGTGACATGTGGCCTGACGCTCCTCGGGGCGCGTGTTGCTTGGGCCTCTCTCCTGGAGGCGCTCAGTCAGACCTAGTGGTGACATGTGGCAAGACACTCCTTGGGGCGCGTCTTGCTTGGGCCTCTCTCATGGAGGCCCTCTGTCAGACCCAGTGTTGACATGTGGCAAGACACTCCTCGGGGCGCGTCTTGCTTGGGCCTCTCTCATGGAGGCCCTCTGTCAGACCCAGTGTTGACATGTGTCAAGACGCTCCTCGGGGCGCGTCTTGCTTTGGCCTCTCTCCTGGAGGCGCTCAGTCAGAACGAGTGCTGACATGTGGAAAGAAGCTCCTCGGGACGCGTCTTGCTTGGGCTTCTCTCCTGGAGGCCATCAGTAAGACCCATTGTTGACATGTGTCAAGACGCTCCTCGGGCCGCGTCTTGCTTGGGCCTCTCTCCTGGAGGCGCTCAGTCAGACTGAGTAGTGACATGTGGCCTGACATTCCTCGGGGCGCGTATTGCTTGGGCCTCTCTCCTGGAGGCGCTCAGTCAGACCGAGTGCTGACATGTGGCAAGACGCTCCTCGGGCCGCGTGTTGCTTGGGCTTCTCTCCTGGAGGCCCTCAGTCAGACCCATTGTTGACATGTGGCAACAAGCTCCTCGGGGCGCGTCTTGCTTGGGCCTCTCTCCTGGAGGCGCTCAGTCAGACCGAGTGCTGACATGTGGCAAGACGCTCCTCGGGGCGCGTCTTGCTTGGGCTTCTCTCCTGGAGGCGCTCAGAAAGACCCAGTGTTGACATGTGACAAGACGCTCCTCGGGGCGCGTCTTGCTTGGGCCTCTCTCCTGGAGGCGCTCAGTCAGAACCAGAGGTGACATGTGGCAAGACGCTCCTCGGGGCGCGTCTTGCTTGGGCCTCTCTCCTGGACGCCCTCTGTCAGACCCAGTGTTGACATGTGGCAAGACGCTCCTCCGGGCGCATCTTGCTTGGGCCTCTCTCCTGGAGGCCCTCAGTCAGACCCATTGTTGACATGTGGCAAGACGCTCCTCGGGGCGCGTCTTGCTTGGGCCTCTCTCCTGGAGGCGCTCAGTCAGACCGAGTGCTGACATGTGGCAAGACGCTCCTCGGGCCGCGTGTTGCTTGGGCTTCTCTCCTGGAGGCCCTCAGTCACACCCATTGTTGACATGTGGCAAGACGCTCCTCGGGGCGCGTCTTGCTTGGGCCTCTCTCCTGGAGGCGCTCAGTCAGACCGAGTGCTGACATGTGGCAAGACGCTCCTCGGGGCGCGTCTTGCTTGGGCTTCTCTCCTGGAGGCGCTCAGAAAGACCCAGTGTTGACATGTGACAAGACGCTCCTCGGGGCGCGTCTTGCTTGGGCCTCTCTCCTGGAGGCCCTCTGTCAGACCCAGTGTTGACATGTGGCAAGACGCTCCTCCGGGCGCATCTTGCTTGGGCCTCTCTCCTGGAGGCCCTCAGTCAGACCCATTGTTGACATGTGGCAAGACGCTCCTCGGGGCGCGTCTTGCTTGGGCCTCTCTCCTGGAGGCGCTCAGTCAGACCCAGTGTTGACATGTGGCAAGACGCTCCTCGGGGCGAGTCTAGCTTGGACCTCTCTCACTGAGGCGCTCAGTCAGACCGAGTAGTGACATGTGGCAAGACGCTCCTCGGGGCGCGTCGTGCTTGGACCTCTCTCCCTGAGGCGCTCAGTCTGACCCAGTGTGGACATTTGGCAAGACACTCCTAGGGGCGCGTCTTGCTTGGGCCTCTCTCCAGAAGGCCCTCAATAAGACCCAGTGTTGACACGTGGCAAGACGCTCCTCAGGGCGCGTCTTACTTGGGCCTCTCTCCTGGAGGCGCTCAGTCAGACCAAGTGGTGACATGTGGCAAGACACTCCTCGGGGCGCGTCTTGCTTGGGCCTCTCTCATGGAGGCCCTCTGTCAGACCCAGTGTTGACATGTGGCAAGATGCTCCTCGGGGCGCGTCTTGCTTGGGCTTCTCTCCTGGAGGCCCTCAGTCAGACCCATTGTTGACATGTGGCAAGACGCTCCTCGGGGCGCGTCTTGCTTTGGCCTCTCTCCTGGAGGCGCTCAGTCAGACCGAGTGCTGACATGTGGCAAGACGCTCCTCGGGCCGCGTGTTTCTTGGGCTTCTCTCCTGGAGGCCCTCAGTCAGACCCATTGTTGACATGTGGCAAGACGCTCCTCGGGGCGCGTCTTGCTTGGGCCTCTCTCCTGGAGGCGCTCAGTCAGACCGAGTGCTGACATGTGGAAAGACGCTCCTCGGGGCGCGTCTTGCTTGGGCTTCTCTCCTGGAGGCGCTCAGAAAGACCCAGTGTTGACATGAGACAAGACGCTCCTCGGGGCGCGTCTTGCTTGGGCCTCTCTCCTGGAGGCGTTCAGTCAGACCCAGTGGTGACCTGTGGCAAGACACTCCTCGGGGCGCGTCTTGCTTGGGCCTCTCTCCTGGAGGCCCTCTGTCAGACCGAGTGTTGACATGTGGCAAGACTCTCCTCGGGGCGCGTCTTGCTTGGGCTTCTCTCATGGAGGCCCTCAGTCAGACCCAGTGTTGACATGTGGCAAGACGCTCCTCGGGCCGCGTGTTGCTTGGGCTTCTCTCCTGGAGGCCCTCAGTCAGACCCATTGTTGACATGTGGCAAGACGCTCCTCGGGGCGCGTTTTGCTTGGGCCTCTCTCCTGGAGGCGCTCAGTCAGACCGAGTGCTGACATGTGGAAAGACGCTCCTCGGGGCGCGTCTTGCTTGGGCTTCTCTCCTGGAGGCGCTCAGAAAGACCCAGTGTTGACATGAGACAAGACGCTCCTCGGGGCGCGTCTTGCTTGGGCCTCTCTCCTGGAGGCGCTCAGTCAGACCCAGTGGTGACCTATGGCAAGACACTCCTCGGGGCGCGTCTTGCTTGGGCCTCTCTCCTGGAGGCCCTCTGTCAGACCGAGTGTTGACATGTGGCAAGACTCTCCTCGGGGCGCGTCTTGCTTGGGCTTCTCTCATGGAGGCCCTCAGTCAGACCCAGTGTTGACATGTGTCAAGACGCTCCTCGGGGCGTGTCTTGCTTGGGCCTCTCTCCTGGAGGCGCTCAGTCAGACCCAGTGTTGACATGTGGCAACACGCTCCTCGGGGCGCGTCTTGCTTGGGCTTCTCTCCTGGAGGCCCTCAGTCAGACCCATTGTTGACATGTGGCAAGACGCTCCTCGGGGTACGTCTTGCTTGGGTCTCTCTCCTGGAGGCGCTCAAACAGACCGAGTAGTGACATGTGGCAAGACGCTCATCGGGGCGCGTCTTGCTGGGGCTTCTCTCATCGAGGCACTCAGTCAGACCCAGTGTTGACATGTGGCAAGACGCTCCTCGGGGCGAGTCTTGCTTGGACCTCTCTCACTGAGGCGCTCAGTCAGACCGAGTAGTGACATGTGGCAAGACGCTCCTCGGGGCGCGTCTTGCTTGGACCTCTCTCCCTGAGGCGCTCAGTCAGACCCAGTGTTGACATTTGGCAAGACACTCCTAGGGGCGCGTCTTGCTTGGGCCTCTCTCCAGAAGGCCCTCAATCAGACCCAGTGTTGACACGTGGCAAGACGCTCCTCGGGGCACGTCTTACTTGGGCCTCTCTCCTGGAGGCGCTCAGTCAGACCAAGTGGTGACATGTGGCCTGACGCTCCTCGGGGCGCGTGTTGCTTGGGCCTCTCTCCTGGAGGCGCTCAGTCAGACCAAGTGGTGACATGTGGCAAGACACTCCTTGGGGCGCGTCTTGCTTGGGCCTCTCTCATGGAGGCCCTCTGTCAGACCCAGTGTTGACATGTGGCAAGACACTCCTCGGGGCGCGTCTTGCTTGGGCCTCTCTCATGGAGGCCCTCTGTCAGACCCAGTGTTGACATGTGTCAAGACGCTCCTCGGGGCGCGTCTTGCTTTGGCCTCTCTCCTGGAGGCGCTCAGTCAGACCGAGTGCTGACATGTGGAAAGAAGCTCCTCGGGACGCGTCTTGCTTGGGCTTCTCTCCTGGAGGCCCTCAGTAAGACCCATTGTTGACATGTGTCAAGACGCTCCTCGGGCCGCGTCTTGCTTGGGCCTCTCTCCTGGAGGCGCTCAGTCAGACTGAGTAGTGACATGTGGCCTGACATTCCTCGGGGCGCGTATTGCTTGGGCCTCTCTCCTGGAGGCGCTCAGTCAGACCGAGTGCTGACATGTGGCAAGACGCTCCTCGGGCCGCATGTTGATTGGGCTTCTCTCCTGGATGCCCTCTTTCAGACCCATTGTTGACATGTGGCAACACGCTCCTCGGGGCGCGTCTTGCTTGGGCCTCTCTCCTGGAGGCGCTCAGTCAGACCGAGTGCTGACATGTGGCAAGACGCTCCTCGGGGCGCGTCTTGCTTGGGCTTCTCTCCTGGAGGCGCTCAGAAAGACCCAGTGTTGACATGTGACAAGACGCTCCTCGGGGCGCGTCTTGCTTGGGCCTCTCTCCTGGACGCCCTCTGTCAGACCCAGTGTTGACATGTGGCAAGACGCTCCTCCGGGCGCATCTTGCTTGGGCCTCTCTCCTGGAGGCCCTCAGTCAGACCCATTGTTGACATGTGGCAAGACGCTCCTCGGGGCGCGTCTTGCTTGGGCCTCTCTCCTGGAGGCGCTCAGTCAGACCGAGTGCTGACATGTGGCAAGACGCTCCTCGGGCCGCGTGTTGCTTGGGCTTCTCTCCTGGAGGCCCTCAGTCAGACCCATTGTTGACATGTGGCAAGACGCTCCTCGGGGCGCGTCTTGCTTGGGCCTCTCTCCTGGAGGCGCTCAGTCAGACCGAGTGCTGACATGTGGCAAGACGCTCCTCGGGGCGCGTCTTGCTTGGGCTTCTCTCCTGGAGGCGCTCAGAAAGACCCAGTGTTGACATGTGACAAGACGCTCCTCGAGGCGCGTCTTGCTTGGGCCTCTCTCCTGGAGGCGCTCAGTCAGAACCAGAGGTGACATGTGGCAAGACGCTCCACAGGGCGCGTCTTGCTTGGGCCTCTCTCCTGGAGTCCCTCTGTCAGACCCAGTGTTGACATGTGGCAAGATGCTCCTCCGGGCGCATCTTGCTTGGGCCTCTCTCCTGGAGGCCCTCAGTCAGACCGAGTGCTGACATAAGGCAAGACGCTCCTCGGGGCGCGTCTAGCTGGGGCCTCTCTCCTGGAGGCGCTCAGTCAGACCCAGTGCTGACATGTGGCAAGACGCTCCTCGGGGCGCGTCTTGCTTGGGCCTCTCTCCTGGAGGCGCTCAGTCAGACCCAGTGGTGACATGTGGCAAGACACTCCTCGGGGCGCGTCTTGCTTGGGCCTCTCTCCTGGAGGCCCTCTGTCAGACCCAGTGTTGACATGTGTCAAGACGCTCCTCGGGGCGCAGTCTTGCTTGGGCTTCTCTCCTGGAGGCCCTCAGTCAGACCCATTGTTGACATGTGCAAGACGCTCCTCGGGACGCGTCTTGCTTGGGCTTCTCTCCTGGAGGCGCTCAGACAGACCCAGTGTTGACATGTGACAAGATGCTCCTCGGGGCGCGTCTTGCTTGGGCCTCTCTCCTGGAGGCGCTCAGTCAGAACCAGAGGTGTCATGTGGAAAGACGCTCCTCGGGGCGCGTCTTGCTTGGGCCTCTCTCCTGGAGGCCCTCTGTCAGACCCAGTGTTGACATGTGGAAAGACGCTCCTCCGGGCGCATCTTGCTTGGGCCTCTCTCCTGGAGGCCCTCAGTCAGACCCATTGTTGACATGTGGCAAGACGCTCCTCGGGGAGCGTCTTGCTTGGGCCTCTCTCCTGGAGGCGCTCAGTCAGAGCCAGTGTTGACATGTGGCAAGACTCTCCTCGGGGCGCGTCTTGCTTGGGCCTCTCTCCTGGAGGCGCTCAGTCAGACCCAGTGGTGACACGTGGAAAGACGCTCCTCGGGGCGCGTCTTGCTTGGGCCTCTCTCCTGGAGGCGCTCAGTCAGACCCAGTGTTGACACGTGGCAAGACGCTCCTTGGGGCGCGTCTTGCTTGGGCGTCTCTCCTGGAGATGCTCAGTCAGACCCAGTGTTGGCATGTGGCAAGATACTCCTCTGGGCGCGTCTTTGTTGGGCCTCTCTCCTGGAGGCGCTCATTCAGACCCAGTGGTGACATGTGGCAAGACGCTCCTCGGGGCGCGCATTGCTTGGGCCTCTCTCCTGAATGCCCTCTGTCAGACCGAGTGTTGACATGTGGCAAGACTCTCCTCGGGGCGCGTCTTGCTTGGGCTTCTCTCATGGAGGCCCTCAGTCCGACCCAGTGTTGACATGTGTCAAGACGCTCCTCGGGGCGCGTCTTGCTTGGGCCTCTCTCCTGGAGGCCCTCTGTCAGACCCAGTGTTGACATGTGTCAAGACGCTCCTCGGGGCGCTTCTTGCTTGGGCCTCTCTCCTGGAGGCCCTCTGTCAGACCCAGTGTTGACATGTGGCAAGACACTCCTCCGGGCGCATCTTGCTTGGGCCTCTCTCCTGGAGGCCCTCAGTCAGACCCATTGTTGACATGTGGCAAGACGCTCCTCGGGGCGCGTCTTGCTTGGGCCTCTCTCCTGGAGGCGCTCAGTCAGACCGAGTGCTGACATGTGGCAAGACGCTCCTCAGGCCGCGTGTTGCTTGGGCTTCTCTCCTGGAGGCCCTCAGTCAGACCCATTGTTGACATGTGGCAAGACGCTCCTCTGGGCGCGTCTTGCTTGGGCTTCTCTCCTGGAGGCGCTCAGAAAGACCCATTGTTGACATGTGACAAGACGCTCCTCGGGGCGCGTCTTGCTTGGGACTCTCTCCTGGAGGCGCTCAGTCAGAACCAGAGGTGACATGTGGCAAGACGCTCCACAGGGCGCGTCTTGCTTGGGCCTCTCTCCTGGAGGCCCTCTGTCAGACCCAGTGTTGACATGTGGCAAGACGCTCCTCCGGGCGCATCTTGCTTGGGCCTCTCTCCTGGAGGCCCTCAGTCAGACCCATTGTTGACATGTGGCAAGACGCTCCTCGGGGCGCGTCTTGCTTGGGCCTCTCTCCTGGAGGCGCTCAGTCAGACCGAGTGCTGACATAAGGCAAGTCGCTCCTCGGGGCGCGTCTTGCTGGGGCCTCTCTCCTGGAGGCGCTCAGTCAGACCCAGTGCTGACACGTGGCAAGACGCTCCTCGGGGCGCGTCTTGCTTGGGCCTCTCTCCTGGAGGCGCTCAGTCAGACTGAGTAGTGACATGTGGCCTGACGTTCCTCGGGGCGCGTCTTGCTTGGGCCTCTCTCCTGGAGGCGCTCAGTCAGACCCAGTGGTGACATGTGGCAAGACACTCCTCGGGGCGCGTCTTGCTTGGGCCTCTCTCCTGGAGGCCCTCTGTCAGACCCAGGGTTGACATGTGTCAAGACGCTCCTCGGGGCGCAGTCTTGCTTGGGCTTCTCTCCTGGAGGCCCTCAGTCAGACCCATTGTTGACATGTGGCAAGACGCTCCTCGGGGCGCGTCTTGCTTGGGCTTCTCTCCTGGAGGCGCTCAGACAGACCCAGTGTTGACATGTGGAAAGACGCTCCTCCGGGCGCATCTTGCTTGGGCCTCTCTCCTGGAGGCCCTCAGTCAGACCCATTGTTGACATTTGGCAAGACGCTCCTCGGGGCGCGTCTTGCTTGGGCCTCTCTCCTGGAGGCGCTCAGTCAGACCCAGTGTTGACATGTGGCAAGACGCTCCTCGGGGCGCGTCTTGCTTGGGCCTCTCTCCTGGAGGCGCTCAGTCAGACCCAGTGGTGACACGTGGAAAGACGCTCTTCGGGGCACGTCTTGCTTGGGCCTCTCTCCTGGAGGCGCTCAGTCAGACCTAGTAGTGACATGTGGCAAGACGCTCCTCGGGGCGCGTCTTGCTGGGGCTTCTCTCATGGAGGCACTCAGTCAGACCCAGTGTTGACATGTGGCAAGACGCTCCTCGGGGCGCGTGTTGCTTGGACCTATCTCCTGGAGGCGCTCAGTCAGACCGAGTAGTGACATGTGGCAAGACGCTCCTCGGGGCACGTCTTGCTTGGGCCTCTCTCCTGGAGGCGCTCAGTCAGACCCAGTGTTGACATGTGGCAAGACGCTCCTCGGGGCGCGTCTTGCTTGGGCTTCTCTCCTGGAGGCCCTCAGTCAGACCCATTGTTGACATGTGGCAAGACGCTCCTCGGGGCGCTTCTTGCTTGGGCCTCTCTCCTGGAGGCGCTCAGTCAGACCCAGTGTTGACATGTGGCAAGACTCTCCTCGGGGCGCGTCTTGCTTGGGCCTCTCTCCTAGAGGCGCTCAGTCAGACTGAGTAGTGACATGTGGCCTGACGTTCCTCGGGGCGCGTCTTGCTTGGGCCTCTCTCCTGGAGGCGCTCAGTCAGACCCAGTGGTGACATGTGGCAAGACACTCCTCGGGGCGCGTCTTGCTTGGGCCTCTCTCCTGGAGGCCCTCTGTCAGACCCAGTGTTGACATGTGGCAAGACGCTCCTCGGGGCGCGTCTTGCTTGGGCCTCTCTCCTGGAGGCCCTCAGTCAGACCCATTGTTGACATGTGGCAAGACGCTCCTCGGGGAGCGTCTTGCTTGGGCCTCTCTCCTGGAGGCGCTCAGTCAGAGCCAGTGTTGACATGTGGCAAGACTCTCCTCGGGGCGCGTCTTGCTTGGGCCTCTCTCCTGGAGGCGCTCAGTCAGACCCAGTGGTGACACGTGGAAAGACGCTCCTCGGGGCGCGTCTTGCTTGGGCCTCTCTCCTGGAGGCGCTCAGTCAGACCCAGTGTTGACACGTGGCAAGACGCTCCTTGGGGCGTGTCTTGCTTGGGCGTCTCTCCTGGAGATGCTCAGTCAGACCCAGTGTTGGCATGTGGCAAGATACTCCTCTGGGCGCGTCTTTGTTGGGCCTCTCTCCTGGAGGCGCTCATTCAGACCCAGTGGTGACATGTGGCAAGACGCTCCTCGGGGCGCGCATTGCTTGGGCCTCTCTCCTGAATGCCCTCTGTCAGACCGAGTGTTGACATGTGGCAAGACTCTCCTCGGGGCGCGTCTTGCTTGGGCTTCTCTCATGGAGGCCCTCAGTCCGACCCAGTGTTGACATGTGTCAAGACGCTCCTCGGGGCGCGTCTTGCTTGGGCCTCTCTCCTGGAGGCCCTCTGTCAGACCCAGTGTTGACATGTGTCAAGACGCTCCTCGGGGCGCTTCTTGCTTGGGCCTCTCTCCTGGAGGCCCTCTGTCAGACCCAGTGTTGACATGTGGCAAGACACTCCTCCGGGCGCATCTTGCTTGGGCCTCTCTCCTGGAGGCCCTCAGTCAGACCCATTGTTGACATGTGGCAAGACGCTCCTCGGGGCGCGTCTTGCTTGGGCCTCTCTCCTGGAGGCGCTCAGTCAGACCGAGTGCTGACATGTGGCAAGACGCTCCTCAGGCCGCGTGTTGCTTGGGCTTCTCTCCTGGAGGCCCTCAGTCAGACCCATTGTTGACATGTGGCAAGACGCTCCTCTGGGCGCGTCTTGCTTGGGCTTCTCTCCTGGAGGCGCTCAGAAAGACCCATTGTTGACATGTGACAAGACGCTCCTCGGGGCACGTCTTGCTTGGGCCTCTCTCCTGGAGGCGCTCAGTCAGAACCAGAGGTGACATGTGGCAAGACGCTCCACAGGGCGCGTCTTGCTTGGGCCTCTCTCCTGGAGGCCCTCTGTCAGACCCAGTGTTGACATGTGGCAAGACGCTCCTCCGGGCGCATCTTGCTTGGGCCTCTCTCCTGGAGGCCCTCAGTCAGACCCATTGTTGACATGTGGCAAGACGCTCCTCGGGGCGCGTCTTGCTTGGGCCTCTCTCCTGGAGGCGCTCAGTCAGACCGAGTGCTGACATAAGGCAAGTCGCTCCTCGGGGCGCGTCTTGCTGGGGCCTCTCTCCTGGAGGCGCTCAGTCAGACCCAGTGCTGACACGTGGCAAGACGCTCCTCGGGGCGCGTCTTGCTTGGGCCTCTCTCCTGGAGGCGCTCAGTCAGACTGAGTAGTGACATGTGGCCTGACGTTCCTCGGGGCGCGTCTTGCTTGGGCCTCTCTCCTGGAGGCGCTCAGTCAGACCCAGTGGTGACATGTGGCAAGACACTCCTCGGGGCGCGTCTTGCTTGGGCCTCTCTCCTGGAGGCCCTCTGTCAGACCCAGGGTTGACATGTGTCAAGACGCTCCTCGGGGCGCAGTCTTGCTTGGGCTTCTCTCCTGGAGGCCCTCAGTCAGACCCATTGTTGACATGTGGCAAGACGCTCCTCGGGGCGCGTCTTGCTTGGGCTTCTCTCCTGGAGGCGCTCAGACAGACCCAGTGTTGACATGTGGAAAGACGCTCCTCCGGGCGCATCTTGCTTGGGCCTCTCTCCTGGAGGCCCTCAGTCAGACCCATTGTTGACATTTGGCAAGACGCTCCTCGGGGCGCGTCTTGCTTGGGCCTCTCTCCTGGAGGCGCTCAGTCAGACCCAGTGTTGACATGTGGCAAGACGCTCCTCGGGGCGCGTCTTGCTTGGGCCTCTCTCCTGGAGGCGCTCAGTCAGACCCAGTGGTGACACGTGGAAAGACGCTCCTCGGGGCGCGTCTTGCTGGGGCTTCTCTCATGGAGGCACTCAGTCAGACCCAGTGTTGACATGTGGCAAGACGCTCCTCGGGGCGCGTGTTGCTTGGACCTATCTCCTGGAGGCGCTCAGTCAGACCGAGTAGTGACATGTGGCAAGACGCTCCTCGGGGCACGTCTTGCTTGGGCCTCTCTCCTGGAGGCGCTCAGTCAGACCCAGTGTTGACATGTGGCAAGACGCTCCTCGCGGCGCGTCTTGCTTGGGCCTCTCTCCTGGAGGCGCTCAGTCAGACCCAGTGTTGACATGTGGCAAGACGCTCCTCGGGGCGCGTCTTGCTTGGGCCTCTCTCCTGGAGGCGCTCAGTCAGACCCAGTGGTGACACGTGGAAAGACGCTCTTCGGGGCACGTCTTGCTTGGGCCTCTCTCCTGGAGGCGCTCAGTCAGACCTAGTAGTGACATGTGGCAAGACGCTCCTTGGGGCGCGTCTTGCTGGGGCTTCTCTCATGGAGGCACTCAGTCAGACCCAGTGTTGACATGTGGCAAGACGCTCCTCGGGGCGCGTGTTGCTTGGACCTATCTCCTGGAGGCGCTCAGTCAGACCGAGTAGTGACATGTGGCAAGACGCTCCTCGGGGCACGTCTTGCTTGGGCATCTCTCCTGGAGGCGCTCAGTCAGACCCAGTGTTGACATGTGGCAAGACGCTCCTCGGGGCGCGTCTTGCTTGGGCTTCTCTCCTGGAGGCCCTCAGAAAGACCCATTGTTGACATGTGGCAAGACGCTCCTCGGGGCGCTTCTTGCTTGGGCCTCTCTCCTGGAGGCGCTCAGTCAGACCCAGTGTTGACATGTGTCAAGACGCTCCTCGGGCGTTTCTTGCTTGGGCCTCTCTCCTGGAGGCGCTCAGTCAGACCCATAGGTGACATGTGGCAAGACGCTCCTCTGGCCTCTCTCCTGGAGGCGCTCAGTCAGACCCAGTGTTGACATGTGGCAAGACGCTCCTCGGGGCGCGTCTTGCTGGGGCTTCTCTCATGGAGGCACTCAGTCAGACCCAGTGTTGACATGTGGCAAGATGCTCCTCGGGGCGCGTCTTGCTTGGGCCTCTCTCCTGGAGGCGCTCAGTCAGACCGAGTGCTGACATGTGGCAAGACGCTCCTCCGGGCGCGTCTTGCTTGGGCCTCTCTCCTGGAGGTGCTCAGTCAGACCCAGTGTTCACATGTGGCAAGATGCTCTTCGGGGCACGTCTTGCTTGGGCCTCTCTCCTGGAGGCGCTCAGTTAAACCCAGTGTTGACATGTGGCAAGACGCTCCTCGGGGCGCGTCTTTCTTGGACCTCTCTCCTGGAGGAGCTCAGTCAGACCCAGTGCTGACATGTGGCAAGAAGGTCCTCGGGGCACGTCTTCCTTGGGCCTCTCTCCTGGAGGCGCTCAGTCAGACCCAGTGTTGACATGTGGCAAGACGCTCCTCGGGGCGCTTCTTGCTTGGGCTTCTCTCCTGGAGGCCCTCAGTCAGACCCATTGTTGACATGTGGCAAGACGCTCCTCGGGGCACGTCTTGCTTGGGCCTCTCTCCTGGAGGCGCTCAGTCAGACCGAGTTGTGACATGTGACAAGACGCTCCTCGGGGCGCGTCTTGCTGGGGCTTCTCTCATGGAGGCACTCAGTCAGACCCAGTGTTGACATGTGGCAAGACGCTCCTCGGGGCGCGTGTTGCTTAAACCTCTCTCCTGGAAGTGCTCAGTCAGACCCAGTGTTGACATGTGTCAAGAAGCTCCTCGGGCGTTTCTTGCTTGGGCCTTTCTCCTGGAGGCGCTCAGTCAGACCCAGAGGTGACATGTGGCAAGACGCTCCTCGGGCCTATCTCCTGGAGGCGCTCAGTCAGACCCAGTGTTGACATGTGGCAAGACGCTCCTCGGGGTGCATCTTGCTTGGGCCTCTCTCCTGGAGGTGCTCAGTCAGACCCAGTGTTGACATGAGACAAGACGCTCCTCGGGGCGCGTCTTGCTTGGGCCTCTCTCCTGGAGGCGCTCAGTCAGACCCAGTGGTGACCTGTGGCAAGACACTCCTCGGGGCGCGTCTTGCTTGGGCCTCTCTCCTGGAGGCCCTCTGTCAGACCGAGTGTTTACATGTGGCAAGACTCTCCTCGGGGCGCGTCTTGCTTGGGCTTCTCTCATGGAGGCCCTCAGTCAGACCCAGTGTTGACATGTGTCAAGACGCTCCTCGGGGCGTGTCTTGCTTGGGCCTCTCTCCTGGAGGCGCTCAGTCAGACCCAGTGTTGACATGTGGCAACACGCTCCTCGGGGCGCGTCTTGCTTGGGCTTCTCTCCTGGAGGCCCTCAGTCAGACCCATTGTTGACATGTGGCAAGACGCTCCTCGGGGCACGTCTTGCTTGGGTCTCTCTCCTGGAGGCGCTCAAACAGACCGAGTAGTGACATGTGGCAAGACGCTCATCGGGGCGCGTCTTGCTGGGGCTTCTCTCATCGAGGCACTCAGTCAGACCCAGTGTTGACATGTGGCAAGACGCTCCTCGGGGCGAGTCTTGCTTGGACCTCTCTCACTGAGGCGCTCAGTCAGACCGAGTAGTGACATGTGGCAAGACGCTCCTCGGGGCGCGTCTTGCTTGGACCTCTCTCCCTGAGGCGCTCAGTCAGACCCAGTGTTGACATTTGGCAAGACACTCCTAGGGGCGCGTCTTGCTTGGGCCTCTCTCCAGAAGGCCCTCAATCAGACCCAGTGTTGACACGTGGCAAGACGCTCCTCGGGGCACGTCTTACTTGGGCCTCTCTCCTGGAGGCGCTCAGTCAGACCAAGTGGTGACATGTGGCCTGACGCTCCTCGGGCCGCGTGTTGCTTGGGCCTCTCTCCTGGAGGCGCTCAGTCAGACCAAGTGGTGACATGTGGCAAGACACTCCTTGGGGCGCGTCTTGCTTGGGCCTCTCTCATGGAGGCCCTCTGTCAGACCCAGTGTTGACATGTGGCAAGACACTCCTCGGGGCGCGTCTTGCTTGGGGCTCTCTCATGGAGGCCCTCTGTCAGACCCAGTGTTGACATGTGTCAAGACGCTCCTCGGGGCGCGTCTTGCTTTGGCCTCTCTCCTGGAGGCGCTCAGTCAGACCGAGTGCTGACATGTGGAAAGAAGCTCCTCGGGACGCGTCTTGCTTGGGCTTCTCTCCTGGAGGCCCTCAGTAAGACCCATTGTTGACATGTGTCAAGACGCTCCTCGGGCCGCGTCTTGCTTGGGCCTCTCTCCTGGAGGCGCTCAGTCAGACTGAGTAGTGACATGTGGCCTGACATTCCTCGGGGCGCGTATTGCTTGGGCCTCTCTCCTGGAGGCGCTCAGTCAGACCGAGTGCTGACATGTGGCAAGACGCTCCTCGGGCCGCGTGTTGCTTGGGCTTCTCTCCTGGATGCCCTCTTTCAGACCCATTGTTGACATGTGGCAACACGCTCCTCGGGGCGCGTCTTGCTTGGGCCTCTCTCCTGGAGGCGCTCAGTCAGACCGAGTGCTGACATGTGGCAAGACGCTCCTCGGGGCGCGTCTTGCTTGGGCTTCTCTCCTGGAGGCGCTCAGAAAGACGCAGTGTTGACATGTGACAAGACGCTCCTCGGGGCGCGTCTTGCTTGGGCCTCTCTCCTGGACGCCCTCTGTCAGACCCAGTGTTGACATGTGGCAAGACGCTCCTCCGGGCGCATCTTGCTTGGGCCTCTCTCCTGGAGGCCCTCAGTCAGACCCATTGTTGACATGTGGCAAGACGCTCCTCGGGGCGCGTCTTGCTTGGGCCTCTCTCCTGGAGGCGCTCAGTCAGACCGAGTGCTGACATGTGGCAAGACGCTCCTCGGGCCGCGTGTTGCTTGGGCTTCTCTCCTGGAGGCCCTCAGTCAGACCCATTGTTGACATGTGGCAAGACGCTCCTCGGGGCGCGTCTTGCTTGGGCCTCTCTCCTGGAGGCGCTCAGTCAGACCGAGTGCTGACATGTGGCAAGACGCTCCTCGGGGTGCGTCTTGCTTGGGCTTCTCTCCTGGAGGCGCTCAGAAAGACCCAGTGTTGACATGTGACAAGACGCTCCTCGGGGCGCGTCTTGCTTGGGCCTCTCTCCTGGAGGAGCTCAGTCAGAACCAGAGGTGACATGTGGCAAGACGCTCCACAGGGCGCGTCTTGCTTGGGCCTCTCTCCTGGAGTCCCTCTGTCAGACCCAGTGTTGACATGTGGCAAGATGCTCCTCCGGGCGCATCTTGCTTGGGCCTCTCTCCTGGAGGCCCTCAGTCAGACCGAGTGCTGACATAAGGCAAGACGCTCCTCGGGGCGCGTCTAGCTGGGGCCTCTCTCCTGGAGGCGCTCAGTCAGACCCAGTGCTGACATGTGGCAAGACGCTCCTCGGGGCGCGTCTTGCTTGGGCCTCTCTCCTGGAGGCGCTCAGTCAGACCCAGTGGTGACATGTGGCAAGACACTCCTCGGGGCGCGTCTTTCTTGGGCCTCTCTCCTGGAGGCCCTCTGTCAGACCCAGTGTTGACATGTGTCAAGACACTCCTCGGGGCGCAGTCTTGCTTGGGCTTCTCTCCTGGAGGCCCTCAGTCAGACCCATTGTTGACATGTGCAAGACGCTCCTCGGGGCGCGTCTTGCTTGGGCTTCTCTCCTGGAGGCGCTCAGACAGACCCAGTGTTGACATGTGACAAGATGCTCCTCGGGGCGCGTCTTGCTTGGGCCTCTCTCCTGGAGGCGCTCAGTCAGAACCAGAGGTGTCATGTGGAAAGACGCTCCTCGGGGCGCGTCTTGCTTGGGCCTCTCTCCTGGAGGCCCTCTGTCAGACCCAGTGTTGACATGTGGAAAGACGCTCCTCCGGGCGCATCTTGCTTGGGCCTCTCTCCTGGAGGCCCTCAGTCAGACCCATTGTTGACATGTGGCAAGACGCTCCTCGGGGAGCGTCTTGCTTGGGCCTCTCTCCTGGAGGCGCTCAGTCAGAGCCAGTGTTGACATGTGGCAAGACTCTCCTCGGGGCGCGTCTTGCTTGGGCCTCTCTCCTGGAGGCGCTCAGTCAGACCCAGTGGTGACACGTGGAAAGACGCTCCTCGGGGCGCGTCTTGCTTGGGCCTCTCTCCTGGAGGCGCTCAGTCAGACCCAGTGTTGACACGTGGCAAGACGCTCCTTGGGGCGCGTCTTGCTTGGGCGTCTCTCCTGGAGATGCTCAGTCAGACCCAGTGTTGGCATGTGGCAAGACACTCCTCGGGGCGCGTCTTTGTTGGGCCTCTCTCCTGGAGGCCCTCAGTCAGACCCATTGTTGACATGTGGCAAGACGCTCCTCGGGGCGCGTCTTGCTTGGGCCTCTCTCCTGGAGGCGCTCAGTCAGACCGAGTGCTGACATGTGGCAAGACGCTCCTCGGGCCGCATGTTGCTTGGGCTTCTCTCCTGGAGGCCCTCAGTCAGACCCATTGTTGACATGTGGCAAGACGCTCCTCGGGGCGCGTCTTGCTTGGGCCTCTCTCCTTGAGGCGCTCAGTCAGACCGAGTGCTGACATGTGGCAAGACGCTCCTCGGGGCGCGTCTTGCTTGGGCTTCTCTCCTGGAGGCGCTCAGAAAGACCCAGTGTTGACATGTGACAAGACGCTCCTCGGGGCGCGTCTTGCTTGGGCCTCTCTCCTGGAGGCGCTCAGTCAGAACCAGAGGTGACATGTGGCAAGACGCTCCACAGGGCGCGTCTTGCTTGGGCCTCTCTCCTGGAGTCCCTCTGTCAGACCCAGTGTTGACATGTGGCAAGATGCTCCTCCGGGCGCATCTTGCTTGGGCCTCTCTCCTGGAGGCCCTCAGTCAGACCGAGTGCTGACATAAGGCAAGACGCTCCTCGGGGCGCGTCTAGCTGGGGCCTCTCTCCTGGAGGCGCTCAGTCAGACCCAGTGCTGACATGTGGCAAGACGCTCCTCGGGGCGCGTCTTGCTTGGGCCTCTCTCCTGGAGGCGCTCAGTCAGACCCAGTGGTGACATGTGGCAAGACACTCCTCGGGGCGCGTCTTGCTTGGGCCTCTCTCCTGGAGGCCCTCTGTCAGACCCAGTGTTGACATGTGTCAAGACACTCCTCGGGGCGCAGTCTTGCTTGGGCTTCTCTCCTGGAGGCCCTCAGTCAGACCCATTGTTGACATGTGCAAGACGCTCCTCGGGGCGCGTCTTGCTTGGGCTTCTCTCCTGGAGGCGCTCAGACAGACCCAGTGTTGACATGTGACAAGATGCTCCTCGGGGCGCGTCTTGCTTGGGCCTCTCTCCTGGAGGCGCTCAGTCAGAACCAGAGGTGTCATGTGGAAAGACGCTCCTCGGGGCGCGTCTTGCTTGGGCCTCTCTCCTGGAGGTCCTCTGTCAGACCCAGTGTTGACATGTGGAAAGACGCTCCTCCGGGCGCATCTTGCTTGGGCCTCTCTCCTGGAGGCCCTCAGTCAGACCCATTGTTGACATGTGGCAAGACTCTCCTCGGGGCGCGTCTTGCTTGGGCCTCTCTCCTGGAGGCGCTCAGTCAGACCCAGTGGTGACACGTGGAAAGACGCTCCTCGGGGCGCGTCTTGCTTGGGCCTCTCTCCTGGAGGCGCTCAGTCAGACCCAGTGTTGACACGTGGCAAGACGCTCCTTGGGGCGCGTCTTGCTTGGGCGTCTCTCCTGGAGATGCTCAGTCAGACCCAGTGTTGGCATGTGGCAAGACACTCCTCGGGGCGCGTCTTTGTTGGGCCTCTCTCCTGGAGGCGCTCATTCAGACCCAGTGGTGACATGTGGCAAGACGCTCCTCGGGGCGCGCATTGCTTGGGCCTCTCTCCTGAATGCCCTCTGTCAGACCGAGTGTTGACATGTGGCAAGACTCTCCTCGGGGCGCGTCTTGCTTGGGCTTCTCTCATGGAGGCCCTCAGTCCGACCCAGTGTTGACATGTGTCAAGACGCTCCTCGGGGCGCGTCTTGCTTGGGCCTCTCTCCTGGAGGCCCTCTGTCAGTCCCAGTGTTGACATGTGTCAAGACGCTCCTCGGGGCGCTTCTTGCTTGGGCCTCTCTCCTGGAGGCCCTCTGTCAGACCCAGTGTTGACATGTGGCAAGACACTCCTCCGGGCGCATCTTGCTTGGGCCTCTCTCATGGAGGCCCTCAGTCAGACCCATTGTTGACATGTGGCAAGGCGCTCCTCGGGGCGCGTCTTGCTTGGGCCTCTCTCCTGGAGGCGCTCAGTCAGACCGAGTGCTGACATGTGGCAAGACGCTCCTCAGGCCGCGTGTTGCTTGGGCTTCTCTCCTGGAGGCCCTCAGTCAGACCCATTGTTGACATGTGGCAAGACGCTCCTCGGGGCGCGTCTTGCTTGGGCTTCTCTCCTGGAGGCGCTCAGAAAGACCCATTGTTGACATGTGACAAGACGCTCCTCGGGGCGCGTCTTGCTTGGGCCTCTCTCCTGGAGGCGCTCAGTCAGAACCAGAGGTGACATGTGGCAAGACGCTCCACAGGGCGCGTCTTGCTTGGGCCTCTCTCCTGGAGGCGCTCAGTCAGACCGAGTGCTGACATAAGGCAAGACGCTCCTCGGGGCGCGTCTTGCTGGGGCCTCTCTCCTGGAGGCGCTCAGTCAGACTGAGTAGTGACATGTGGCCTGACGTTCCTCGGGGCGCGTCTTGCTTGGGCCTCTCTCCTGGAGGCGCTCAGTCAGACCCAGTGGTGACATGTGGCAAGACACTCCTCGGGGCGCGTCTTGCTTGGGCCTCTCTCCTGGAGGCCCTCTGTCAGACCCAGGGTTGACATGTGTCAAGACGCTCCTCGGGGCGCAGTCTTGCTTGGGCTTCTCTCCTGGAGGCCCTCAGTCAGACCCATTGTTGACATGTGGCAAGACGCTCCTCGGGGCGCGTCTTGCTTGGGCTTCTCTCCTGGTGGCGCTCAGACAGACCCAGTGTTGACATGTGGAAAGACGCTCCTCCGGGCGCATCTTGCTTGGGCCTCTCTCCTGGAGGCCCTCAGTCAGACCCATTGTTGACATTTGGCAAGACGCTCCTCGGGGCGCGTCTTGCTTGGGCCTCTCTCCGGGAGGCGCTCAGTCAGACCCAGTGTTGACATGTGGCAAGACGCTCCTCGGGGCGCGTCTTGCTTGGGCCTCTCTCCTGGAGGCGCTCAGTCAGACCCAGTGGTGACACGTGGAAAGACGCTCTTCGGGGCACGTCTTGCTTGGGCCTCTCTCCTGGAGGCGCTCAGTCAGACCTAGTAGTGACATGTGGCAAGACGCTCCTCGGGGCGCGTCTTGCTGGGGCTTCTCTCATGGAGGCACTCAGTCAGACCCAGTGTTGACATGTGGCAAGACGCTCCTCGGGGCGCGTGTTGCTTGGACCTATCTCCTGGAGGCGCTCAGTCAGACCGAGTAGTGACATGTGGCAAGACGCTCCTCGGGGCACGTCTTGCTTGGGCCTCTCTCCTGGAGGCGCTCAGTCAGACCCAGTGTTGACATGTGGCAAGACGCTCCTCGGGGCGCGTCTTGCTTGGGCTTCTCTCCTGGAGGCCCTCAGTCAGACCCATTGTTGACATGTGGCAAGACGCTCCTCGGGGCGCTTCTTGCTTGGGCCTCTCTCCTGGAGGCGCTCAGTCAGACCCAGTGTTGACATGTGGCAAGACTCTCCTCGGGGCGCGTCTTGCTTGGGCCTCTCTCCTGGAGGCGCTCAGTCAGACTGAGTAGTGACATGTGGCCTGACGTTCCTCGGGGCGCGTCTTGCTTGGGCCTCTCTCCTGGAGGCGCTCAGTCAGACCCAGTGGTGACATGTGGCAAGACACTACTCGGGGCGCGTCTTGCTTGGGCCTCTCTCCTGGAGGCCCTCTGTCAGACCCAGTGTTGACATGTGGCAAGACGCTCCTCGGGGCGCGTCTTGCTTGGGCTTCTCTCCTGGAGGCCCTCAGTCAGACCCATTGTTGACATAAGGCAAGACGCTCCTCGGGGCGCGTCTTGCTGGGGCCTCTCTCCTGGAGGCGCTCAGTCAGACCCAGTGTTGACATGTGGCAAGACGCTCCTCGGGGCGCGTCTTGCTTGGGCCTCTCTCCTGGAGGCGCTCAGTCAGACTGAGTAGTGACATGTGGCCTGACGTTCCTCGGGGCGCGTCTTGCTTGGGCCTCTCTCCTGGAGGCGCTCAGTCAGACCCAGTGGTGACATGTGGCAAGACACTCCTCGGGGCGCGTCTTGCTTGGGCCTCTCTCCTGGAGGCCCTCTGTCAGACCCAGGGTTGACATGTGTCAAGACGCTCCTCGGGGCGCAGTCTTGCTTGGGCTTCTCTCCTGGAGGCCCTCAGTCAGACCCATTGTTGACATGTGGCAAGACGCTCCTCGGGGCGCGTCTTGCTTGGGCTTCTCTCCTGGAGGCGCTCAGACAGACCCAGTGTTGACATGTGGAAAGACGCTCCTCCGGGCGCATCTTGCTTGGGCCTCTCTCCTGGAGGCCCTCAGTCAGACCCATTGTTGACATTTGGCAAGACGCTCCTCGGGGCGCGTCTTGCTTGGGCCTCTCTCCTGGAGGCGCTCAGTCAGACCCAGTGTTGACATGTGGCAAGACGCTCCTCGGGGCGCGTCTTGCTTGGGCCTCTCTCCTGGAGGCGCTCAGTCAGACCCAGTGGTGACACGTGGAAAGACGCTCTTCGGGGCACGTCTTGCTTGGGCCTCTCTCCTGGAGGCGCTCAGTCAGACCTAGTAGTGACATGTGGCAAGACGCTCCTTGGGGCGCGTCTTGCTGGGGCTTCTCTCATGGAGGCACTCAGTCAGACCCAGTGTTGACATGTGGCAAGACGCTCCTCGGGGCGCGTGTTGCTTGGACCTATCTCCTGGAGGCGCTCAGTCAGACCGAGTAGTGACATGTGGCAAGACGCTCCTCGGGGCACGTCTTGCTTGGGCCTCTCTCCTGGAGGCGCTCAGTCAGACCCAGTGTTGACATGTGGCAAGACGCTCCTCGGGGCGCGTCTTGCTTGGGCTTCTCTCCTGGAGGCCCTCAGAAAGACCCATTGTTGACATGTGGCAAGACGCTCCTCGGGGCGCTTCTTGCTTGGGCCTCTCTCCTGGAGGCGCTCAGTCAGACCCAGTGTTGACATGTGTCAAGACGCTCCTCGGGCGTTTCTTGCTTGGGCCTCTCTCCTGGAGGCGCTCAGTCAGACCCAGAGGTGACATGTGGCAAGACGCTCCTCTGGCCTCTCTCCTGGAGGCGCTCAGTCAGACCCAGTGTTGACATGTGGCAAGACGCTCCTCGGGGCGCGTCTTGCTGGGGCTTCTCTCATGGAGGCACTCAGTCAGACCCAGTGTTGACATGTGGCAAGATGCTCCTCGGGGCACGTCTTGCTTGGGCCTCTCTCCTGGAGGCGCTCAGTCAGACCCAGAGGAGACATGTGTCGAGACGCTCCTCGGGGCGCGTCTTGCTTGGGCCTCTCTCCTGGAGGCGCTCAGTCAGACCGAGTGCTGACATGTGGCAAGACGCTCCTCCGGGCGCGTCTTGCTTGGGCCTCTCTCCTGGAGGTGCTCAGTCAGACCCAGTGTTCACATGTGGCAAGACGCTCCTGGGGGCACGTCTTGCTTGGGCCTCTCTCCTGGAGGCGCTCAGTTAAACCCAGTGTTGACATGTGGCAAGACGCTCCTCGGGGCGCGTCTTGCTTGGGCCTCTCTCCTGGAGGCGCTCAGTCAGACCGAGTGCTGACATGTGGCAAGACGCTCCTCGGGGCGCGTCTTGCTTGGGCCTCTCTCCTGGAGGCGGTCAGTCAGACAGAGTAGTGACATGTGGCAAGACGCTCCTCGGGGCGCGTCTTTCTTGGACCTCTCTCCTGGAGGAGCTCAGTCAGACCCAGTGCTGACATGTGGCAAGAAGGTCCTCGGGGCACGTCTTCCTTGGGCCTCTCTCCTGGAGGCGCTCAGTCAGACCCAGTGTTGACATGTGGCAAGACGCTCCTCGGGGCGCTTCTTGCTTGGGCTTCTCCCCTGGAGGCCCTCAGTCAGACCCATTGTTGACATGTGGCAAGACGCTCCTCGGGGCACGTCTTGCTTGGGCCTCTCTCCTGGAGGCGCTCAGTCAGACCGAGTTGTGACATGTGACAAGACGCTCCTCGGGGCGCGTCTTGCTGGGGCTTCTCTCATGGAGGCACTCAGTCAGACCCAGTGTTGACATGTGGCAAGACGCTCCTCGGGGCGCGTGTTGCTTGGACCTCTCTCCTGGAAGCGCTCAGTCAGACCCAGTGTTGACATGTGTCAAGAAGCTCCTCGGGCGTTTCTTGCTTGGGCCTTTCTCCTGGAGGCGCTCAGTCAGACCCAGAGGTGACATGTGGCAAGACGCTCCTCGGGCCTCTCTCCTGGAGGCGCTCAGTCAGACCCAGTGTTGACATGTGGCAAGACGCTCCTCGGGGTGCATCTTGCTTGGGCCTCTCTCCTGGAGGTGCTCAGTCAGACCCAGTGTTGACATGTGGCAAGACGCTCCTCGGGGCGCTTCTTGCTGGGGCTTCTCTCATGGAGGCATTCAGTCAGACCCAGTGTTGACATGTGGCAAGACGCTCCTCGGGGCACGTCTTGCTTGGTTCTCTCTCCTGGAGGCGCTCCGTCAGACCCAGAGGAGACATGTGTCAAGACGCTCCTCGGGGCGCGTCTTGCTTGGGCCTCTCTCCTGGAGGCGCTCAGTCAGACCGAGTGCTGACATGTGACAAGACGCTCCTCCGGGCGCGTCTTGCTTGGGCCTCTCTCCTGGAGGCGCTCAGTCAGACCGAGTGCTGACATAAGGCAAGACGCTCCTCTGGGCGCGTCTTGCTTGGGCCTCTCTCCAGAAGGCCCTCAATCAGACCCAGTGTTGACACGTGGCAAGACGCTCCTCGGGGCGCTTCTTGCTTGGGCCTGTCTCCTGGAGGCGCTCAGTCAGACCCAGTGGTGACAAGTGGCAAGACGCTCCTCAGGGCGCGTATTGCTTGGGCCTCTCTCCTGGATGCCATCTGTCAGACCCAGTGTTGACATGTGGCAAGACTCTCCTCGGGGCGCGTCTTGCTTGGGCTTCTCTCATGGAGGCCCTCAGTCAGACCCAGTGTTGACATGTGTCAAGACGCTCCTCGGGGCGTGTCTTGCTTGGGCCTCTCTCCTGGAGGCGCTCAGTCAGACCCAGTGTTGACATGTGGCAAGACGCTCCTCGGGGCGCTTCTTGCTTGGGCTTCTCTCCTGGAGGCCCTCAGTCAGACCCATTGTAAACATGTGGCAAGACGCTCCTCGGGGCACGTCTTGCTTGGGCCTATCTCCTGGAGGCACTCAGTCAGACCGAGTAGTGACATGTGACAAGACGCTCCTCGAGGCGCGTCTTGCTTGGGCCTCTCTCCTGGAGGCGCTCAGTCAGACCCAGTGTTGACATGTGGCAAGATGCTCCTCGGGGCGCGTCTTGCTTGGGCCTCTCTCCTGGAGGCGCTCAGTCAGACCCAGTGTTCACATGTGGCAAGACGCTCCTCGGGGCGCGTCTCTCTTGGGCCTCTCTCCTGGAGGCGCTCAGTCAGACCCATTGTTGACATGTGGCAAGACGCTCCTCGGAGCACGTCTTGCTTGGGCCTCTCTCCTGGAGGCGCTCAGTCAGACCGAGATCTGACATGTGGCAAGACGCTCCTCGGGGCGCGTCTTGCTTGGGCTTCTCTCCTGGAGGCCCTCAGTCAGACCCATTGTTGACATGTGGCAAGACGCTCCTCGGGGCGCGTCTTATTTGGGCCTCTCTCCTGGAGGCGCTCAGTAAGACCGAGTGCTGACATGTGGCAAGACGCTCCTCGGGGCGCTTCTTGCTTGGGCTTCTCTCCTGGAGGCCCTCAGTCAGACCCATTGTTGACATGTGGCAAGATGCTCCTCGGGGCGCATCTTGCTTGGGCCTCTCTCCTTGAGGCCCTCTGTCAGACCCAGTGTTGACATGTGGCAAAACGCTCCTCCGGGCGCGTCTTGCTTGGGCCTCTCTCCTGGAGGCGCTCAGTCAGACCAAGTGTTGACATGTGGCAAGACGTTCCTCGTGCGTTTCTTGCTTGGGCCTCTCTCCCGGAGGCGCTCAGTCAGACCCAGTGTTGAAATGTGACAAGACGCTCCTTGGGGCACGTTTTGCTTGGGCCTCTCTCCTGGAGGTGCTCAGTCAGACCCAGAGTTGACATGTGGAAAGACGCTCCTCGGGGCGCGTCTTGCTTGGGCCTCTCTCCTGGAGAAGCTCAGTCAGACCCAGTGTTGACATGTGGCAAGACGCTCCTCGGGGCACGTCTTGCTTGGGCCTCTCTCCTGGATGCCCTCTGTCAGACCCAGTGTTGACATGTGGCAAGACTCTCCTCGGGGCGCGTCTTGCTTGGGCTTCTCTCATGGAGGCCCTCAGTCAGACCCAGTGTTGACATGTGTCAAGACGCTCCTCGGGGCGTGTCTTGCTTGGGCCTCTCTCCTGGAGGCGCTCAGTCAGACCCAGTGTTGACATGTGGCAAGACGCTCCTCGGGGCAGGTCTTGCTTGGGCCTCTCTCCTGGAGGCGCTCAGTCAGACCGAGTAGTGACATTTGGCAAGACGCTCCTCTGGGCGCGTCTTGCTTGGGCCTCTCTCCTGGAGGAGCTCAGTCAGACCCAGTGGTGACACGTGGCAAGACGCTCCTCGGGGCGCATCTTGCTTGGGCCTCTCCTGGAGGCGCTAAGTCAGACCCAGTGTTGACACGTGGCAAGACGCTCCTCGGGGCGCGTCTTGCTTGGGCCTCTCTCCTGGAGGCGTTCAGTCAGACACAGTGTTGACATGTGGCAAGACACTCCTCGGGGCGCGTCTTGCTTGGGCTTCTCTCATGGAGGCCCTCAGTAAGACCCATTGTTGACATGTGGAAAGAAGCTCCTCGGGGCGCGTCTTGCTTTGGCTTCTCTCCTGGAGGCCCTCAGTCAGACCCATTGTTGACATGTGGCAAGACGCTCCTCGGGGCGCGTATTGCTTGGGCCTCTCTCCTGGATGCCCTCTGTCAGACCCAGTGTTGACATGTGGCAAGACTCTCCTCGGGGCGCGTCTTGCTTGGGATTCTCTCATGGAGGCCCTCAGTCAGACCCAGTGTTGACATGTGTCAAGACGCTCCTCGTGGCGTGTCTTGCTTGGGCCTCTCTCCTGGAGGCGCTCAGTCAGACCCAGTGTTGACATGTGGCAAGACGCTCCTCGGGGCGCTTCTTGCTTGGGGTTCTCTCCTGGAGGCACTCAGTCAGACCCATTGTTGACATGTGGCAAGACGCTCCTCGGGGCACGTCTTGCTTGGGCCTCTCTCCTGGAGGCGCTCAGTCAGACCGAGTAGTAACATGTGGCAAGACGCTCCTCGGGGCGCGTCTTGCTGGGGCTTCTCTCATGGAGGCACTCAGTCAGACCCAGTGTTGACATGTGGCAAGACGCTCCTCGGGGCGCGTGTTGCTTGGACCTCTCTCCTGGGGGCGCTCAGTCAGACCTAGTGACATGTGGCAAGACGCTCCTCGGGGCACGTCTTGCTTGGGCCTCTCTCCTGGAGGCGCTCAGTCAGACCGAGTAGTGACATGTGACAAGACGCTCCTCGGGGCGCGTCTTGCTGGGACTTCTCTCATGGAGGCACTCATTCAGACCCAGTGTTGACATGTGGCAAGACGCTCCTCGGGGCGCTTCTTACTTGGACCTCTCTCCTGGAGGTGCTCAGTCAGACCCAGTGTTGACATGTGTCAAGACGCTCCTCGGGCGATTCTTGCTTGGGCCTCGCTCCTGGAGGCGCTCAGTCAGACCCAGAGGTGACATGTGTCAAGACGCTCCTCGGGCCTCTCTCCTGGAGGCGCTCAGTCAGACCCAGTGTTGACATGTGGCAAGACGCTCCTAGGGGCGCGTCTTGCTTGGGCCTCTCTCCTGGAGGCACTCAGTCAGACCCAGTGTTGACATGTGGAAAGACGCTCCTCGGGGCGCATCTTGCTTGGGCTTCTCTCATGGAGGCCCTCAGTCAGACCCAGTGTTGACATGTGTCAAGTCGCTCCTCGGGGCGTGTCTTGCTTGGGCCTCTCTCCTGGAGGCGCTCAGTCAGACCCAGTGTTGACATGTGGCAAGACGCTCCTCGAGGCACGTCTTGCTTGGGCCTCTCTCCTGGAGGCGCTCAGTCAGACCGAGTAGTGACATGTGGCAAGACGCTCCTCGGGGCGCGTCTTGCTGGGGCTTCTCTCATGGAGGCACTCAGTCAGACCCAGTGTTGACATGTGGCAAGACGCTCCTCGGGGCGCGTGTTGCTTGGACCTCTCTCCTGGAGGCGCTCAGTCAGACCGAGTAGTGACATGTGGCAAGACGCTCCTCGGGGCACGTCTTGCTTGGGCCTCTCTCCTGGAGGCGCTCAGTCAGACCGAGTAGTAACTTGTGACAAGACGCTCCTCGGGGCGCGTCTTGCTGGGGCTTCTCTCATGGAGGCACTCAGTCAGACCCAGTGTTGACATGTGGCAAGACGCTCCTCGGGGCGCTTCTTACTTGGACCTCTCTCCTGGAGGTGCTCAGTCAGACCCAGTGTTGACATGTGTCAAGACGCTCCTCGGGCGATTCTTGCTTGGGCCTCTCTCCTGGAGGCGCTCAGTCAGACCCAGAGGTGACATGTGTCAAGACGCTCCTCGGGCCTCTCTCCTGGAGGCGCTCAGTCAGACCCAGTGTTGACATGTGGCAAGATGCTCCTCGGGGCGCGTCTTGCTTGGGCCTCTCTCCTGGAGGCGCTCAGTCAGACCCAGTGTTCACATGTGGCAAGACGCTCCTCGGGGCGCGTCTCTCTTGGGCCTCTCTCCTGGAGGCGCTCAGTCAGACCCATTGTTGACATGTGGCAAGACGCTCCTCGGAGCACGTCTTGCTTGGGCCTCTCTCCTGGAGGCGCTCAGTCAGACCGAGATCTGACATGTGGCAAGACGCTCCTCGGGGCGCGTCTTGCTTGGGCTTCTCTCCTGGAGGCCCTCAGTCAGACCCATTGTTGACATGTGGCAAGACGCTCCTCGGGGCGCGTCTTATTTGGGCCTCTCTCCTGGAGGCGCTCAGTAAGACCGAGTGCTGACATGTGGCAAGACGCTCCTCGGGGCGCTTCTTGCTTGGGCTTCTCTCCTGGAGGCCCTCAGTCAGACCCATTGTTGACATGTGGCAAGATGCTCCTCGGGGCGCATCTTGCTTGGGCCTCTCTCCTTGAGGCCCTCTGTCAGACCCAGTGTTGACATGTGGCAAAACGCTCCTCCGGGCGCGTCTTGCTTGGGCCTCTCTCCTGGAGGCGCTCAGTCAGACCCAGTGTTGACATGTGGCAAGACGCTCCTCGTGCGTTTCTTGCTTGGGCCTCTCTCCCGGAGGCGCTCAGTCAGACCCAGTGTTGAAATGTGACAAGACGCTCCTTGGGGCACGTTTTGCTTGGGCCTCTCTCCTGGAGGTGCTCAGTCAGACCCAGAGTTGACATGTGGAAAGACGCTCCCCGGGGCGCGTCTTGCTTGGGCCTCTCTCCTGGAGAAGCTCAGTCAGACCCAGTGTTGACATGTGGCAAGACGCTCCTCGGGGCACGTCTTGCTTGGGCCTCTCTCCTGGATGCCCTCTGTCAGACCCAGTGTTGACATGTGGCAAGACTCTCCTCGGGGCGCGTCTTGCTTGGGCTTCTCTCATGGAGGCCCTCAGTCAGACCCAGTGTTGACATGTGTCAAGACGCTCCTCGGGGCGTGTCTTGCTTGGGCCTCTCTCCTGGAGGCGCTCAGTCAGACCCAGTGTTGACATGTGGCAAGACGCTCCTCGGGGCAGGTCTTGCTTGGGCCTCTCTCCTGGAGGCGCTCAGTCAGACCGAGTAGTGACATGTGGCAAGAGGCTCCTCGGGGCGCGTCTTGTTTGGACCTCCCTCCTGGAGGCGCTCAGTCAGACCGAGTAGTGACATTTGGCAAGACGCTCCTCTGGGCGCGTCTTGCTTGGGCCTCTCTCCTGGAGGAGCTCAGTCAGACCCAGTGGTGACACGTGGCAAGACGCTCCTCGGGGCGCATCTTGCTTGGGCCTCTCCTGGAGGCGCTAAGTCAGACCCAGTGTTGACACGTGGCAAGACGCTCCTCGGGGCGCTTCTTGCTTGGGCCTCTCTCCTGGAGGCGTTCAGTCAGACACAGTGTTGACATGTGGCAAGACACTCCTCGGGGCGCGTCTTGCTTGGGCTTCTCTCATGGAGGCCCTCAGTAAGACCCATTGTTGACATGTGGAAAGAAGCTCCTCGGGGCGCGTCTTGCTTTGGCTTCTCTCCTGGAGGCCCTCAGTCAGACCCATTGTTGACATGTGGCAAGACGCTCCTCGGGGCGCGTATTGCTTGGGCCTCTCTCCTGGATGCCCTCTGTCAGACCCAGTGTTGACATGTGGCAAGACTCTCCTCGGGGCGCGTCTTGCTTGGGATTCTCTCATGGAGGCCCTCAGTCAGACCCAGTGTTGACATGTGTCAAGACGCTCCTCGTGGCGTGTCTTGCTTGGGCCTCTCTCCTGGAGGCGCTCAGTCAGACCCAGTGTTGACATGTGGCAAGACGCTCCTCGGGGCGCTTCTTGCTTGGGGTTCTCTCCTGGAGGCCCTCAGTCAGACCCATTGTTGACATGTGGCAAGACGCTCCTCGGGGCACGTCTTGCTTGGGCCTCTCTCCTGGAGGCGCTCAGTCAGACCGAGTAGTAACATGTGGCAAGACGCTCCTCGGGGCGCGTCTTGCTGGGGCTTCTCTCATGGAGGCACTCAGTCAGACCCAGTGTTGACATGTGGCAAGACGCTCCTCGGGGCGCGTGTTGCTTGGACCTCTCTCCTGGGGGCGCTCAGTCAGACCTAGTGACATGTGGCAAGACGCTCCTCGGGGCACGTCTTGCTTGGGCCTCTCTCCTGGAGGCGCTCAGTCAGACCGAGTAGTGACATGTGACAAGACGCTCCTCGGGGCGCGTCTTGCTGGGACTTCTCTCATGGAGGCACTCATTCAGACCCAGTGTTGACATGTGGCAAGACGCTCCTCGGGGCGCTTCTTACTTGGACCTCTCTCCTGGAGGTGCTCAGTCAGACCCAGTGTTGACATGTGTCAAGACGCTCCTCGGGCGATTCTTGCTTGGGCCTCGCTCCTGGAGGCGCTCAGTCAGACCCAGAGGTGACATGTGTCAAGACGCTCCTCGGGCCTCTCTCCTGGAGGCGCTCAGTCAGACCCAGTGTTGACATGTGGCAAGACGCTCCTAGGGGCGCGTCTTGCTTGGGCCTCTCTCCTGGAGGCACTCAGTCAGACCCAGTGTTGACATGTGGAAAGACGCTCCTCGGGGCGCATCTTGCTTGGGCTTCTCTCATGGAGGCCCTCAGTCAGACCCAGTGTTGACATGTGTCAAGTCGCTCCTCGGGGCGTGTCTTGCTTGGGCCTCTCTCCTGGAGGCGCTCAGTCAGACCCAGTGTTGACATGTGGCAAGACGCTCCTCGAGGCACGTCTTGCTTGGGCCTCTCTCCTGGAGGCGCTCAGTCAGACCGAGTAGTGACATGTGGCAAGACGCTCCTCGGGGCGCGTCTTGCTGGGGCTTCTCTCATGGAGGCACTCAGTCAGACCCAGTGTTGACATGTGGCAAGACGCTCCTCGGGGCGCGTGTTGCTTGGACCTCTCTCCTGGAGGCGCTCAGTCAGACCGAGTAGTGACATGTGGCAAGACGCTCCTCGGGGCACGTCTTGCTTGGGCCTCTCTCTTGGAGGCGCTCAGTCAGACCGAGTAGTAACTTGTGACAAGACGCTCCTCGGGGCGCGTCTTGCTGGGGCTTCTCTCATGGAGGCACTCAGTCAGACCCAGTGTTGACATGTGGCAAGACGCTCCTCGGGGCGCTTCTTACTTGGACCTCTCTCCTGGAGGTGCTCAGTCAGACCCAGTGTTGACATGTGTCAAGACGCTCCTCGGGCGATTCTTGCTTGGGCCTCTCTCCTGGAGGCGCTCAGTCAGACCCAGAGGTGACATGTGTCAAGACGCTCCTCGGGCCTCTCTCCTGGAGGCGCTCAGTCAGACCCAGTGTTGACATGTGGCAAGACGCTCCTCGGGGCGCGTCTTGCTTGGGCCTCTCTCCTGGAGTCGCTCAGTCAGACCGAGTGCTGACATGTTGCAAGACACTCCTCGGGGCGCGTCTTGCTTGGGCTTCTCTCCTGGAGGCCCTCAGTCAGACCCATTGTTGACATGTGGCAAGACACTCCTCGGGGCGCGTCTTATTTGGGCCTCTCTCCTGGAGGCCCTCAGTCAGACCCAGTGTTGACATGTGGCAAGACGCTCCTCGGGGCGCGTCTTGCTTGGGCCTCTCTCCTGGAGGCGCTCAGTCAGACCGAGTGCTGACATGTGGCAAGACGCTCCTCGGGGCGCTTCTTGCTTGGGCCTCTCTCCTGGAGGCGCTCAGTCAGACCAAGTGGTGACATGTGGCAAGACGCTCCTCGGGGCGCGTATTGCTTGGGCCTCTCTCCTGGATGCCCTCTGTCAGACCCAGTGTTGTCATGTGGCAAGACTCTCCTCGGGGCGCGTCTTGCTTGGGCTTCTCTCATGGAGGCCCTCAGTCAGACCCAGTGTTGACATGTGTCAAGACGCTCCTCGGGGCGTGTCTTGCTTGGGCCTCTCTCCTGGAGGCGCTCAGTCAGACCCAGTGTTGACATGTGGCAAGACGCTCCTCGGGGCGCGTCTTGCTTGGGCTTCTCTCCTGGAGGCCCTCAGTCAGACCCATTGTTGACATGTGGCAAGACGCTCCTCGGGGCACGTCTTGCTTGGGCCTCTCTCCTGGAGGTGCTCAGTCAGACCGAGTAGTGACATGTGACAAGACGCTCCTCGGGGCGCGTCTTGCTTGGGCCTCTCTCCTGGAGGCGCTCAGTCAGACCCAGTGTTGACATGTGGCAAGAAGCTCCTCGGGGCGCGTCTTGCTGGGGCTTCTCTCATGGAGGCACTCAGTCAGACCCAGTGTTGACATGTGGCAAGACGCTCCTCGGGGCACGTCTTGCTTGGGCTTCTCTCATGGAGGCCCTCAGTCAGACCCAGTGTTGACATGTGTCAAGACGCTCCTCGGGGCGTGTCTTGCTTTGGCCTCTCTCCTGGAGGCGCTCAGTCAGACCCAGTGTTGACATGTGGCAAGATGCTACTCGGGGCGCTTCTTGCTTGGGCTTCTCTCCTGGAGGCCCTCAGTCAGACCCATTGTTGGCATGTGGCAAGACGCTCCTCGGGGCACGTCTTGCTTGGGCCTCTCTCCTGGAGGCGCTCATTCAGACCCAGTGGTGATATGTGGCAAGACGCTCCTCGGGGCGCGTCTTGCTTGGGCCTCTCTCCTGAATGCCCTCAGTCAAACCCAGTGTTGACATGTGGCAAGACTCTCCTCGGGGCACGTCTTGCTTGGGCTTCTCTCATGGAGTTCCTCAGTCCGACCCAGTGTTGACATGTGTCAAGACGCTCCTCGGGGCACGTCTTGCTTGGGCCTCTCTCCTGGGGGCGCTCAGTCAGACCCAGAGGAGACATGTGTCAAGACGCTCCTCGGGGCGCGTCTTGCTTGGGACTCTCTCCTGGAGGCGCTCAGTCAGACCGAGTGCTGACATGTGGCAAGACGCTCCTCCGGGCGCGTCTTGCTTGGGCCTCTCTCCTGGAGGCGCTCAGTCAGACCGAGTGCTGACATAAGGCAAGACGCTCCTCGGGGCGCGTCTTGCTGGGGCCTCTCTCCTGGAGGTGCTCAATCAGACCCAGTGGTGACACGTGGCAAGACGCTTCTCGGGGCGCGTCTTGCTTGGGCCTGTCTCCTGGAGGAGCTCAGTCAGACCCAGTGGTGACACGTGGCAAGACGCTCCTCGGTGCGCATCTTGCTTGGGCCTCTCTCCTGGAGGCGCTAAGTCAGACCCAGTGTTGAGACGTGGCAAGACGCTCCTCGGGGCGCGTCTTGCTTGGGCCTCTCTCCTGGCGGCGCTCAGTCAGACCCAGTAATGACAAGTGGCAAGACACTCCTCGGGGCGCGTCTTGCTTGGGCCTCTCTCATGGAGGCCCTCTGTCAGACCCAGTGTTGACATGTGTCAAGACGCTCCTCGGGGCGCGTCTTGCTTTGGCCTCTCCTGGAGGCCCTCAGTCAGACCCATTGTTGACATGTGGCAAGACGCTCCTCGGGGCGCGTCTTGCTTGGGCCTCTCTCCAGAAGGCCCTCAATCAGACCCAGTGTTGACACGTGGCAAGACGCTCCTCGGGGCGCTTCTTGCTTGGGCCTCTCTCCTGGAGGCGCTCAGTCAGACCCAGTGGTGACATGTGGCAAGACGCTCCTCGGGGCGCGTATTGCTTGGGCCTCTCTCCTGGATGCCCTCTGTCAGACCCAGTGTTGACATGTGGCAAGACTCTCCTCGGGGCGCGTCTTGCTTGGGCTTCTCTCATGGAGGCCCTCAGTCAGACCCAGTGTTGACATGTGTCAAGACGCTCCTCGGGGCGTGTCTTGCTTGCGCCTCTCTCCTGGAGGCGCTCAGTCAGACCCAGTGTTGACATGTGGCAAGACGCTCCTCGGGGCGCTTCTTGCTTGGGCTTCTCTCCTGGAGGCCCTCAGTCAGACCCATTGTTGACATGTGGCAAGACGCTCCTCGGGGCACATCTTGCTTGGGCCTCTCTCCTGGAGGCACTCAGTCAGACCGAGTAGTGACATGTGACAAGACGCTCCTCGGGGCGCGTCTTCCTTGGGCCTCTCTCCTGGAGGCGCTCAGTCAGACCCAGTGTTGACATGTGGCAAGATGCTCCTCGGGGCGCGTCTTGCTTGGGCCTCTCTCCTGGAGGCACTCAGTCAGACCCAGTGTTCACATGTGGCAAGACGCTCCTCGGGGCGCGGCTTGCTTGGGCCTCTCTCCTGGAGGCGCTCAGTCAGACCCATTGTTGACATGTGGCAAGACGCTCCTCGGGGCGCGTCTTGCTGGGGCTTCTCTCATGGAGGCACTCAGTCAGACCCAGTGTTGACATGTGGCAAGACGCTCCTCGGGGCACGTCTTGCTTGGGCTTCTCTCATGGAGGCCCTCAGTCAGACCCAGTGTTGACATGTGTCAAGACGCTCCTCGGGGCGTGTCTTGCTTGGGCCTCTCTCCTGGAGGCGCTCAGTCAGACCCAGTGTTGACATGTGGCAAGATGCTACTCGGGGCGCTTCTTGCTTGGGCTTCTCTCCTGGAGGCCCTCAGTCAGACCCATTGTTGACATGTGGCAAGATGCTCCTCGGGGCACGTCTTGCTTGGGCCTCTCTCCTGGAGGCGCTCAGTCAGACCGAGTACTGACATGTGACAAGACGCTCCTCGGGGCGCGTCTTGCTTGGGCCTCTCTCCTGGAGGCGCTCATTCAGACCCAGTGGTGACATGTGGCAAGACGCTCCTCGGGGCGCGTCTTGCTTGGGCCTCTCTCCTGAATGCCCTCAGTCAAACCCAGTGTTGACATGTGGCAAGACTCTCCTCGGGGCACGTCTTGCTTGGGCTTCTCTCATGGAGTTCCTCAGTCCGACCCAGTGTTGACATGTGTCAAGACGCTCCTCGGGGCACGTCTTGCTTGGGCCTCTCTCCTGGAGGCGCTCAGTCAGACCCAGAGGAGACATGTGTCAAGACGCTCCTCGGGGCGCGTCTTGCTTGGGACTCTCTCCTGGAGGCGCTCAGTCAGACCGAGTGCTGACATGTGGCAAGACGCTCCTCCGGGCGCGTCTTGCTTGGGCCTCTCTCCTGGAGGCGCTCAGTCAGACCGAGTGCTGACATAAGGCAAGACGCTCCTCGGGGCGCGTCTTGCTGGGGCCTCTCTCCTGGAGGTGCTCAATCAGACCCAGTGGTGACACGTGGCAAGACGCTTCTCGGGGCGCGTCTTGCTTGGGCCTGTCTCCTGGAGGAGCTCAGTCAGACCCAGTGGTGACACGTGGCAAGACGCTCCTCGGTGCACATCTTGCTTGGGCCTCTCTCCTGGAGGCGCTAAGTCAGACCCAGTGTTGAGACGTGGCAAGACGCTCCTCGGGGCGCGTCTTGCTTGGGCCTCTCTCCTGGCGGCGCTCAGTCAGACCCAGTGTTGACAAGTGGCAAGACACTCCTCGGGGCGCGTCTTGCTTGGGCCTCTCCTGGAGGCCCTCAGTCAGACCCATTGTTGACATGTGGCAAGACGCTCCTCGGGGCGCGTCTTGCTTGGGCCTCTCTCCAGAAGGCCCTCAATCAGACCCAGTGTTGACACGTGGCAAGACGCTCCTCGGGGCGCTTCTTGCTTGGGCCTCTTTCCTGGAGGCGCTCAGTCAGACCCAGTGGTGACATGTGGCAAGACGCTCCTCGGGGCGCGTATTGCTTGGGCCTCTCTCCTGGATGCCCTCTGTCAGACCCAGTGGTGACATGTGGCAAGACTCTCCTCGGGGCGCGTCTTGCTTGGGCTTCTCTCATGGAGGCCCTCAGTCAGACCCAGTGTTGACATGTGTCAAGACGCTCCTCGGGGCGTGTCTTGCTTGCGCCTCTCTCCTGGAGGCGCTCAGTCAGACCCAGTGTTGACATGTGGCAAGACGCTCCTCGGGGCGCTTCTTGCTTGGGCTTCTCTCCTGGAGGCCCTCAGTCAGACCCATTGTTGACATGTGGCAAGACGCTCCTCGGGGCACATCTTGCTTGGGCCTCTCTCCTGGAGGCACTCAGTCAGACCGAGTAGTGACATGTGACAAGACGCTCCTCGGGGCGCGTCTTCCTTGGGCCTCTCTCCTGGAGGCGCTCAGTCAGACCCAGTGTTGACATGTGGCAAGATGCTCCTCGGGGCGCGTCTTGCTTGGGCCTCTCTCCTGGAGGCACTCAGTCAGACCCAGTGTTCACATGTGGCAAGACGCTCCTCGGGGCGCGGCTTGCTTGGGCCTCTCTCCTGGAGGCGCTCAGTCAGACCCATTGTTGACATGTGGCAAGACGCTCCTCGGGGCACGTCTTGCTTGGGCCTCTCTCCTGGAGGCGCTCAGTCAGACCGAGATCTGACATGTGGCAAGACGCTCCTCGGGGCACGTCTTGCTTGGGCTTCTCTCATGGAGGCCCTCAGTCAGACCCATTGTTGACATGTGGCAAGACGCTCCTCGGGGCACGTCTTGCTTGGGCCTCTCTCCTGGAGGCGCTCAGTCAGACCGAGTAGTGACATGTGACAAGACGCTCCTCGGGGCGCTTCTTGCTTGGGCCTCTCTCCTGGAGACGCTCATTCAGACCCAGTGGTGACATGTGGCAAGACGCTCCTCGGGGCGCGTATTGCTTGGGCCTCTCTCCTGAATGCCCTCAGTCAAACCCAGTGTTGACATGTGGCAAGACTCTCCTCGGGGCGCGTCTTGCTTGGGCTTCTCTCATGCAGTTCCTCAGTCCGACCCAGTGTTGACATGTGTCAAGATGCTCCTCGAGGCACGTCTTGCTTGGGCCTCTCTCCTGGAGGCGCTCAGTCAGACCCAGAGGAGACATGTGTCAAGACGCTCCTCGGGGCGCGTCTTGCTTGGGCCTCTCTCCTGGAGGCGCTCAGTCAGACCGAGTGCTGACATGTGGCAAGACGCTCCTCCGGGCGCGTCTTGCTTGGGCCTCTCTCCTGGAGGCGCTCAGTCAGACCCAGTGGTGACACGTGGCAAGACGCTCCTCAGTGCGCATCTTGCTTGGGCCTCTCTCCTGGAGGCGCTCAGTCAGTCCCAGTGTTGACATGTGGCAAGACACTCCTCGGGGCACGTCTTGCTTGGGCCTCTCTCATGGAGGCCCTCTGTCAGACCCAGTGTTGACATGTGTCAAGACGCTCCTCGGGGCGCGTCTTGCTTTGGCCTCTCCTGGAGGCACTCAGTCAGACCGAGTGCTGACATGTGGCAAGAAGCTCCTCGGGGCGCGTCTTGCTTGGGCCTCTCTCATGGAGGCCCTCTGTCAGACCCAGTGTTGACATGTGTCAAGACGCTCCTCGGGGCACGTCTTGCTTGGGCCTCTCTCCTGGAGGCGCTCAGTCAGACCCAGTGGTGACATGTGGCAAGACGCTCCTCGGGGCGCGTATTGCTTGGGCCTCTCTCCTGGATGCCCTCTGTCAGACCCAGTGTTGACATGTGGCAAGACTCTCCTCGGGGCGCGTCTTGCTTGGGCTTCTCTCATGGAGGCCCTCAGTCAGACCCAGTGTTGACATGTGTCAAGACGCTCCTCGGGGCGTGTCTTGCTTGGGCCTCTCTCCTGGAGGCGCTCAGTCAGACCCAGTGTTGACATGTGGCAAGACGCTCCTCGGGGCGCTTCTTGCTTGGGCTTCTCTCCTGGAGGCCCTCAGTCAGACCCATTGTTGACATGTGGCAAGACGCTCCTCGGGGCACGTCTTGCTTGGACCTCTCACCTGGAGGCACTCAGTCAGACCGAGTAGTGACATGTGACAAGACGCTCCTCGGGGCGCATCTTGCTTGGGCCTCTCTCCTGGAGGCGCTCAGTCAGACCCAGTGTTGACATGTGGCAAGATGCTCCTCGGGGCGCGTCTTGCTTGGGCCTTTCTCCTGGAGGCCCTCTGTAAAACCCAGTGTTGACATGTGGCAAGATGCTCCTCGGGGCGCACCTTGCTTGGGCCTCTCTCATGGAGGCCCTCTGTCAGACCCAGTGTTGACATGTGTCAAGACGCTCTTCGGGGCGCATCTTGCTTTGGCCTCTCTCCTGGAGGCGCTCAGTCAGACCGAGTGCTGACATGTGGCAAGAAGCTCCTCGGGGCGCGTCTTCCTTGGGCTTCTCTCCTGGAGGCCCTCAGTCAGACCCATTGTTGACATGTGACAAGACGCTCCTCGGGGCGCGTATTGCTTGGGCCTCTCTCCTGGATGACCTCTGTCAGACCCAGTGTTGACATGTGGCAAGACTCTCCTCGGGGCGCGTCTTGCTTGGGCTTCTCTCATGGAGGACCTCAGTCAGACCCAGTGTTGACATGTGTCAAGACGCTCCTCGGGGCGTGTCTTGCTTGGGCCTCTCTCCTGGAGGCACTCAGTCAGACCGAGTAGTGACATGTGACAAGACGCTCCTCGGGGCGCGTCTTGCTTGGGCCTCTCTCCTGGAGGCGCTCAGTCAGACCCAGTGTTGACATGTGGCAAGATGCTCCTCGGGGCGCATCTTGCTTGGGCCTCTCTCCTGGAGGCGCTCATTCAGACCCAGTGTTGACATGTGGCAAGACGCTCCTCGGGGTGCTTCTTGCTTGGGCTTCTCTCCTGGAGGCCCTCAGTCAGACCCATTGTTGACATGTGGCAAGACGCTCCTCGGGGCACGTCTTGCTTTGGCCTCTCTCCTGGAGGCACTCAGTCAGACCGAGTAGTGACATGTGACAAGACGCTCCTCGGGGCGCGTCTTGCTTGGGCCTCTCTCCTGGAGGCGCTCAGTCAGACCCAGTGTTGACATGTGGCAAGATGCTCCTCGGGGCGCATCTTGCTTGGGCCTCTCTCCTGGAGGCGCACAGTCAGACCCAGTGTTCACATGTGGCAAGACGCTCCTCGGGGCGCGTCTTGCTTGGGCCTCTCTCCTGGAGGCGCTCAATCAGACCCATTGTTGACATGTGGCAAGACGCTCCTCGGGGCACGTCTTGCTTGGGCCTCTATCCTGGAGGCGCTCAGTCAGACCGAGATCTGACATGTGGCAAGACGCTCCTCGGGGCGCGTCTTGCTTGGGCTTCTCTCCTGGAGGCCCTCAGTCAGACCCATTGTTGACATGTGGCAAGACGCTCCTCGGGGCGCGTCTCATTTGGGCCTCTCTCCTGGAGGCGCTCAGTAAGACCGAGTGCTGACATGTGGCAAGACACTCCTCGGGGCGCTTCTTGCTTGGGCTTCTCTCCTGGAGGCCCTCAGTCAGACCCATTGTTGACATGTGGCAAGATGCTCCTCGGGGCGCATCTTGCATGGGCCTCTCTCCTTGAGGCCCTCTGTCAGACCCAGTGTTGACATGTGGCAAAACGCTCCTCCGGGCGCGTCTTGCTTGGTCCTCTCTCCTGGAGGCGCTCAATCAGACCCAGTTTTGACATATGGCAAGACGCTCCTAGGGGCGCGTCTTGCTTGGGCCTCTCTCCTGGAGGCGCTCAGTCAGACCGAGTGCTGACATGTGGCAAGACGCTCCTCGGGGCGCGTCTTGCTGGGGCTTCTCTCATGGAGGCACTCAGTCAGACCCAGTGTTGACATGTGTCAAGACGCTCCTCGGGCGTTTCTTGCTTGGGCCTCTGTCCCGGAGGCGCTCAGTCAGACCCAGTGTTGAAATGTGACAAGACGCTCCTCGGGGCGCGTCTTGCTTGGGCCTCTCTCCTGGAGGTGCTCAGTCAGACCCAGAGGTGACATGTGGCAAGACGCTCCTCGGGGCGCGTCTTGCTTGGGCCTCTCTCCTGGAGAAGCTCAGTCAGACCCAGTGTTGACATGTGGCAAGACGCTCCTCGGGGCACGTCTTAATTGGGCCTCTCTCCTTGATGCCCTCTGTCAGACCCAGTGTTGACATGTGGCAAGACTCTCCTCGGGGCGCGTCTTGCTTGGGCTTCTCTCATGGAGGCCCTCAGTCAGACCCAGTGTTGACATGTGTCAAGACGCTCCTCGGGGCGTGTCTTGCTTGGGCCTCTCTCCTGGAGGCGCTCAGTCAGACCGAGTAGTGACATGTGGCAAGAGGCTCCTCGGGGCGCGTCTTGTTTGGACCTCCCTCCTGGAGGCGCTCAGTCAGACCGAGTAGTGACATTTGGCAAGACGCTCCTCGGGGCGCGTCTTGCTCGGGCCTCTCATCTGGAGGTGCTCAATCAGACCCAGTGGTGACACGTGGCAAGACGCTCCTCGGGGCCCATCTTGCTTGGGCCTCTCTCCTGGAGGCGCTAAGTCAGACCCAGTGTTGACACGTGGCAAGACGCTCCTCGGGGCGCGTCTTGCTTGGGCCTCTCTCCTGGAGGCGCTCAGTCAGACACAGTGTTGACATGTGGCAAGACACTCCTCGGGGCACGTCTTGCTTGGGCTTCTCTCATGGAGGCCCTCAGTAAGACCCATTGTTGACATGTGGAAAGAAGCTCCTCGGGGCGCGTCTTGCTTTGGCTTCTCTCCTGGAGGCCCTCAGTCAGACCCATTGTTGACATGTGGCAAGACGCTCCTCGGGGCGCGTATTGCTTGGGCCTCTCTCCTGGATGCCGTCTGTCAGACCCAGTGTTGACATGTGGCAAGACTCTCCTCGGGGCGCGTCTTGCTTGGGCTTCTCTCATGGAGGCCCTCAGTCAGACCCAGTGTTGCCATGTGTCAAGACGCTCCTCGGGGCGTGTCTTGCTTGGGCCTCTCTCCTGGAGGCGCTCAGTCAGACCCAGTGTTGATATGTGGCAAGACGCTCCTTGGGGCGCTTCTTGCTTGGGCTTCTCTCCTGGAGGCCCTCAGTCAGACCCATTGTTGACATGTGGCAAGACGCTCCTCGGGGCACGTCTTGCTTGGGCCTCTCTCCTGGAGGCGCTCAGTCAGACCGAGTCATGACATGTGGCAAGACGCTCCTCGGGGCGCGTCTTGCTGGGGCTTCTCTCATGGAGGCACTCAGTCAGACCCGGTGTTGACATGTGGCAAGACACTCCTCGGGGCGCGTGTTGCTTGGACCTCTCTCCTGGAGGCGCTCAGTCAGACCGAGTAGTGACATGTGGCAAGACGCTCCTCGGGGCACGTCTTGCTTGGGCCTCTCTCCTGGAGGCGCTCAGTCAGACCGAGTAGTGACATGTGACAAGACGCTCCTCGGGGCGCGTCTTGCTGGGGCTTCTCTCATGGAGGCACTCAGTCAGACCCAGTGTTGACATGTGGCAAGACGCTCCTCGGGGCGCTTCTTACTTGGACCTCTCTCCTGGAGGTGCTCAGTCAGACCCAGTGTCTACATGTGTCAAGACGCTCCTCGGGTGATTCTTGCTTGGGCCTCGCTCCTGGAGGCGCTCAGTCAGACCCAGAGGTGACATGTGTCAAGACGCTCCTCGGGCCTCTCTCCTGGAGGCGCTCAGTCAGACCCAGTGTTGACATGTGGCAAGACGCTCCTCGGGGCGCGTCTTGCTGGGGCTTCTCTCATGGAGGCACTCAGTCAGACCCAGTGTTGACATGTGGAAAGACGCTCCTCGGGGCGCATCTTGCTTGGGCTTCTCTCATGGAGGCCCTCAGTCAGACCCAGTGTTGACATGTGTCAAGACGCTCCTCGGGGCGTGTCTTGCTTGGGCCTCTCTCCTGGAGGCGCTCAGTCAGACCCAGTGTTGACATGTCGCAAGACGCTCCTCGGGGCGCTTCTTGCTTGGGCTTCTCTCCTGGAGGCCCTCAGTCAGACCCATTGTTGACATGTGGCAAGACGCTCCTCGGGGCACGTCTTGCTTGGGCCTCTCTCCTGGAGGCGCTCAGTCAGACCGAGTAGTGACATGTGGCAAGACGCTCCTCGGGGCGCTTCTTGCTGGGGCTTCTCTCATGGAGGCACTCAGTCAGACCCAGTGTTGACATGTGGCAAGACGCTCCTCGGGGCGCATGTTGCTTGGACCTCTCTCCTGGAGGCGCTCAGTCTGACCGAGTAGTGACATGTGGCAAGACGCTCCTCGGGGCACGTCTTGCTTGGGCCTCTCTCCTGGAGGCGCTCAGTCAGACCGAGTAGTGACATGTGACAAGACGCTCCTCGGGGCGCGTCTTGCTGGGGCTTCTCTCATGGAGGCACTCAGTCAGACCCAGTGTTGACATGTGGCAAGACGCTCCTCGGGGCGCTTCTTACTTGGACCTCTCTCCTGGAGGTGCTCAGTCAGACCCAGTGTTGACATGTGTCAAGACGCTCCTCGGGCGATTCTTGCTTGGGCCTCTCTCCTGGAGGCGCTCAGTCAGACCCAGAGGTGACATGTGTCAAGACGCTCCTCGGGCCTCTCTCCTGGAGGCGCTCAGTCAGAGCCAGTGTTGACATGTGGCAAGACGCTCCTCGGGGCGCGTCTTGCTTGGGCCTCTCTCCTGGAGGTGCTTAGTCAGACCCAGTGTTGACATGTGGCAAGACGCTCCTCGGGGCGCGTCTTGCTGGGGCTTCTCTCATGGAGGCACTCAGTCAGACCCAGTGTTGACATGTGGAAAGAGGCTCCTCGGGGCACGTCTTGCTTGGGCCTCTCTCCTGGAGGCGCTCAGTCAGACCCAGAGGAGAAATGTGTCAAGACGCTCCTCGGGGCAGGTCTTGCTTGGGCGTCTCTCCTGGAGGCGCTCAGTCAGACCCAGTGTTGACATGTGGCAAGACGCTCCTCGGGGCGCGTCTTGCTTGGGCCTCTCTCCTGGAGGCGCTCAGTCAGACCAAGTGCTGACATGTGGCAAGACTCTCCTCGGGGCGCGTCTTGCTTGGGCCTCTCTCCTGGAGGCCCTCAGTCAGACCCAGTGTTGACATGTGGCAAGACGCTCCTCGGGGCGCGTCTTGCTTGGGCCTCTCTCTTGGAGTCGCTCAGTCAGACCGAGTGCTGACATGTGGCAAGACACTCCTCGGGGCGCGTCTTGCTTGGGCTTCTCTCCTGGAGGCCCTCAGTCAGACCCATTGTTGACATGTGGCAAGACGCTCCTCGGGGCGCGTCTTATTTGGGCCTCTCTCCTGGAGGCCCTCAGTCAGACCCAGTGTTGACATGTGGCAAGAAGTTCCTCGGGGCGCGTCTTGCTTGGGCCTCTCTCCTGGAGGCGCTCAGTCAGACCCAGTGTTGACATGTGGCAAGACGCTCCTCGGGGCGCTTCTTGCTTGGGCTTCTCTCCTGGAGGCCCTCAGTCAAACCCATTGTTTACATGTGGCAAGACGCTCCTCGGGGCACGTCTTGCTTGGGCCTCTCTCCTGGAGGCGCTCAGTCAGACCGAGTAGTGACATGTGACAAGACGCTCCTCGGGGCGCGTCTTGCTTGGGCCTCTCTCCTGGAGGCGCTCAGTCAGACCCAGTGTTGACATGTGGCAAGAAGCTCCTCGGGGCGCGTCTTGCTGGGGCTTCTCTCATGGAGGCACTCAGTCAGACCCAGTGTTGACATGTGGCAAGACGCTCCTCGGGTCACGTCTTGCTTGGGCTTCTCTCATGAAGGCCCTCAGTCAGACCCAGTGTTGACATGTGTCAAGACGCTCCTCGGGGCGTGTCTTGCTTGGGCCTCTCTCCTGGAGGCGCTCAGTCAGACCCAGTGTTGACATGTGGCAAGATGCTCCTCGGGGCGCTTCTTGCTTGGGCTTCTCTCCTGGAGGCCCTCAGTCAGACCCATTGTTGACATGTGGCAAGACGCTCCTCGGGGCACGTCTTGCTTGGGCCTCTCTCCTGGAGGTGCTCAGTCAGACCGAGTAGTGACATGTGACAAGACGCTCCTCGGGGCGCGTCTTGCTTGGGCCTCTCTCCTGGAGGCGCTCATTCAGACCCAGTGGTGACATGTGGCAAGACGCTCCTCGGGGCGCAAATTGCTTGGGCCTCTCTCCTGAATGCCCTCAGTCAAACCCAGTGTTGACATGTGGCAAGACTCTCCTCGGGGCGCGTCTTGCTTGGGCTTCTCTCATGGAGACCCTCAGTCCGACCCAGTGTTGCCATGTGTCAAGACGCTCCTCGGGGCACGTCTTGCTTGGGCCTCTCTCCTGGAGGCGCTCAGTCAGACCCAGAGGAGACATGTGTCAAGACGCTCCTCGGGGTGCGTCTTGCTTGGGCCTCTCTCCTGGAGGCGCTCAGTCAGACCGAGTGCTGACATGTGGCAAGACGCTCCTCCGGGCGCGTCTTGCTTGGGCCTCTCTCCTGGAGGCGCTCAGTCAGACCGAGTGCTGACATAAGGCAAGACGCTCCTCGGGGCGCGTCTTGCTGGAGCCTCTCTCCTGGAGGTGCTCAATCAGACCCAGTGGTGACACGTGGCAAGACGCTCCTCGGGGCGCGTCTTGCTTGGGCCTGTCTCCTGGAGGAGCTCAGTCAGACCCAGTGGTGACACGTGGCAAGACGCTCCTCGTGCGCATCTTGCTTGGGCCTCTCTCCTGGAGGCGCTAAGTCAGACCCAGTGTTGACATGTGGCAAGACGCTCCTCGGGGCGCGTCTTGCTTGGGCCTCTCTCCTGGGGGCGCTCAGTCAGACCCAGTGTTGACATGTGTCAAGACGCTCCTCGGGGCGCGTCTTGCTTTGGCCTCTCCTGGAGGCGCTCAGTCAGACCGAGTGCTGACATGTGGCAAGAAGCTCCTCGGGGCGCGTCTTGCTTGGGCTTCTCTCCTGGAGGCCCTCAGTCAGACCCATTGTTGACATGTGGCAAGACGCTCCTCGGGGCGCGTCTTGCTTGGGCCTCTCTCCAGAAGGCCCTCAATCAGACCCAGTGTTGACACGTGGCAAAACGCTCCTCGGGGCGCTTCTTGCTTGGGCCTCTCTGCTGGAGGCGCTCAGTCAGACCCAGTGGTGACATGTGGCAAGACGCTCCCCGGGGCGTGTCTTGCTTGGGCCTCTCTCCTGGAGGCGCTCAGTCAGACCCAGTGTTGACATGTGGCAAGACGCTCCTCGGGGCGCTTCTTGCTTGGGCTTCTCTCCTGGAGGCCCTCTGTCAGACCCATTGTTGACATGTGGCAAGACGCTCCTCGGGGCACGTCTTGCTTGGGCCTCTCTCCTGGAGGCACTCAGTCAGACCGAGTAGTGACATGTGACAAGATGCTCCTCGGGGCGCGTCTTGCTTGGGCCTCTCTCCTGGAGGCGCTCAGTCAGACCCAGTGTTGACATGTGGCAAGATGCTCCTCGGGGCGCGTCTTGCTTGAGCCTCTCTCCTGGAGGCGCTCAGTCAGACCCAGTGTTCACATGTGGCAAGACGCTCCTCGGGGCAGTTCTTGCTTGGGCCTCTCTCCTTGAGGCGCTCAGTCAGACCGAGATCTGACATGTGGCAAGACGCTCCTCGGGGCGCGTCTTGCTTGGGCCTCTCTCCTGGAGGCCCTCTGTCAAACCCAGTGTTGACATGTGGCAAGATGCTCCTCGGGGCGCATCTTGCTTGGGCCTCTCTCATGGATGCCCTCTGACAGACCCAGTGTTGATATGTGTCAAGACGCTCCTCGGGGCGCATCTTGCTTTGGCCTCTCTCCTGTAGGCGCTCAGTCAGACCGAGTGCTGACATGTGGCAAGAAGCTCCTCGGGGCGCGTCTTCCTTGGGCTTCTCTCCTGGAGGCCCTCAGTCAGACCCATTGTTGACATGTGGCAAGACGCTCCTCGGGGCGCGTATTGCTTGGGCCTCTCTCCTGGATGCCCTCTGTCAGACCCAGTGTTGACATGTGGCAAGACTCTTCTCGGGGCGCGTCTTGCTTGGGCTTCTCACATGGAGGCCCTCAGTCAGACCCAGTGTTGGCATGTGTCAAGACGCTCCCCGGGGCGTGTCTTGCTTGGGCCTCTCTCCTGGAGGCGCTCAGTCAGACCCAGTGTTGACATGTGTCAAGACGCTCCTCGGGCGTTTCTTGCTTGGGCCTCTCTCCTGGAGGCGCTCAGTCAGACCCAGAGGTGACATGTGGCAAGACGCTCCTCGGGCCTCTCTCCTGGAGGCGCTCAGTCAGACCCAGTGTTGACATGTGGCAAGACGCTCCTCGGGGCAAGTCTTGCTTGGGCCTCTCTCCTGGAGGCGCTCAGTCAGACCCAGAGGAGACATGTGTCAAGACGCTCCTCGGGGCGCGTCTTGCTTGGGCCTCTCTCCTGGAGGCACTCAGTCAGACTGAGTGCTGACATAAGGCAAGATGCTCCTCAGGGCGCGTCTTGCTGTGGCCTCTCTCCTGGAGGTACTCAATCAGACCCAGTGGTGACACGTGGCAAGACGCTCCTCGGGGCGCGTCTTGCTTGGGCCTGTCTCCTGGAGGAGCTCAGTCAGACCCAGTGGTGACACGTGGCAAGACGCTCCTCGGGGCGCATCTTGCTTGGGCCTCTCTCTTGGAGGCGCTAAGTCAGACCCAGTGTTGACACGTGGCAAGACGCTCCTCGGGGCGCGTCTTGCTTGGGCCTCTCTCCTGGAGGCGCTCAGTCAGACCCAGTGTTGACATGTGGCAAGATACTCCTCGGGGCGCGTCTTGCTTGGGCCTCTCTCATGGAGGCCCTCTGTCAGACCCAGTGTTGACATGTGGCAAGACTCTCCTCGGGCCTCTCTCCTGGAGGCGCTCAGTCAGTCCCAGTGTTTACATGTGGCAAGACGCTCCTCGGGGCACGTCTTGCTTGGGCTTCTCTCATGGAGGCCCTCAGTCCGACCCAGTGTTGACATGTGTCAAGACGCTCCTCGGGGCACGTCTTGCTTGGGCCTCTCTCCTGGAGGCGCTCAGTCAGACCCAGAGGAGACATGTGTCAAGACGCTCCTCGGGGCGCGTCTTGCTTGGGCCTCTCTCCTGGAGGCGCTCAGTCAGACCGAGTGCTGACATGTGGCAAGACGCTCCTCCGGGCGCGTCTTGCTTGGGCCTCTCTCCTGGAGGCGCTCAGTCAGACCGAGTGCTGACATAAGGCAAGACGCTCCTCGGGGCGCGTCTTGCTGGGGCCTCTCTCCTGGAGGTGCTCAATCAGACCCAGTGGTGACACGTGGCAAGACGCTCCTCGGGGCGCGTCTTGCTTGGGCCTGTCTCCTGGAGGAGCTCAGTCAGACCCAGTGGTGACACGTGGCAAGACGCTCCTCGTGCGCATCTTGCTTGGGCCTCTTTCCTGGAGGCGCTAAGTTAGACCCAGTGTTGACATGTGGCAAGACGCTCCTCGGGGCGCGTCTTGCTTGGGCCTCTCTCCTGGGGGCGCTCAGTCAGACCCAGTGTTGACATGTGGCAAGACACTCCTCGGGGCGCGTCTTGCTTGGGCCTCTCTCATGGAGGCCCTCTGTCAGACCCAGTGTTGAGATGTGGCAAGATGCTCCTCGGGGCGCATCTTGCTTGGGCCTGTCTCATGGAGGCCCTCTGACAGACCCAGTGTTGACATGTGTCAAGACGCTCCTCGGGGCGCATCTTGCTTTGGCCTCTCTCCTGGAGGCGCTCAGTCAGACCGAGTGCTGACATGTGGCAAGAAGCTCCTCGGGGCGCGTCTTCCTTGGGCTTCTCTCCTGGAGGCCCTCAGTCAGACACATTGTTGACATGTGGCAAGACGCTCCTCGGGGCGCGTATTGCTTGGGCCTCTCTCCTGGATGCCCTCTGTCAGACCCAGTGTTGACATGTGGCAAGACTCTCCTCGGGGCGCGTCTTGCTTGGGCTTCTCACATGGAGGCCCTCAGTCAGACCCAGTGTTGACATGTGTCAAGACGCTCCTCGGGGCGTGTCTTGCTTGGGCCTCTCTCCTGGAGGCGCTCAGTCAGACCCAGTGTTGACATGTGGCAAGACGCTCCTCGGGGCGCTTCTTGCTTGGGCTTCTCTCCTGGAGGCCCTCAGTCAGACTCATTGTTGACATGTGACAAGACGCTCCTCGGGGCACGTCTTGCTTGGACCTCTCTCCTGGAGGCGCTCAGTCAGACCCAGTGTTGACATGTGTCAAGACGCTCCTCGGGCGTTTCTTGCTTGGGCCTCTCTCCTGGAGGCGCTCAGTCAGACCCAGAGGTGACATGTGGCAAGACGCTCCTCGGGCCTCTCTCCTGGAGGCGCTCAGTCAGACCGAGTGCTGACATGTGGCAAGACGCTCCTCGGGGCGCGTCTTGCTGGGGCCTCTCTCCTGGAGGTGCTCAATCAGACCCAGTGGTGACACGTGGCAAGACGCTCCTCGGGGCGCGTCTTGCTTGGGCCTCTCTCCTGGGGGCGCTCAGTCAGACCCAGTGTTGACATGTGGCAAGACACTCCTCGGGGCGCGTCTTGCTTGGGCCTCTCTCATGGAGGCCCTCTGTCAGACCCAGTGTTGAGATGTGGCAAGATGCTCCTCGGGGCGCATCTTGCTTGGGCCTCTCTCATGGAGGCCCTCTGACAGACCCAGTGTTGACATGTGTCAAGACGCTCCTCGGGGCGCATCTTGCTTTGGCCTCTCTCCTGGAGGCGCTCAGTCAGACCGAGTGCTGACATAATCTTGCTTGGGCCTCTCTCCTGGAGGTGCTCAATCAGACCCAGTGGTGACACGTGGCAAGACGCTCCTCTGGGCGCGTCTTGCTTGGGCCTCTCTCCTGGAGGAGCTCAGTCAGACGCAGTGGTGACACGTGGCAAGACGCTCCTCGGGGCGCATCTTGCTTGGGCCTCTCTCCTGGAGGCGCTAAGTCAGACCCAGTGTTGACACGTGGCAAGACGCTCCTCGGGGCGCGTCTTGCTTGGGCCTCTCTCCTGGAGGCGCTCAGTCAGACACAGTGTTGACATGTGGCAAGACACTCCTCGGGGCGCGTCTTGCTTGGCCTTCTCTCATGGAGGCCCTCAGTAAGACCCATTGTTGACATGTGGAAAGAAGCTCCTCGGGGCGCGTCTTGCTTTGGCTTCTCTCCTGGAGGCCCTCAGTCAGACCCATTGTTGACATGTGGCAAGACGGTCCTCGGGGCGCGTATTGCTTGGGCCTCTCTCCTGGATGCCCTCTGTCAGACCCAGTGTTGACATGTGGCAAGACTCTCCTCGGGGCGCGTCTTGCTTGGGCTTCTCTCATGGAGGCCCTCAGTCAGACCCAGTGTTGACATGTGTCAAGACGCTCCTCGGGGCGTGTCTTGCTTGGGCCTCTCTCCTGGAGGCGCTCAGTCAGACCCAGTGTTGAAATGTGGCAAGACGCTCCTCGGGGCGCTTCTTGCTTGGGCTTCTCTCCTGGAGGCACTCAGTCAGACCCAGTGTTGACAAGTGGCAAGACGCTCCTCGGGGCGCGTGTTGCTTGGACCTCTCTCCTGGAGGCGCTCAGTAAGACCGAGTAGTGACATGTGGCAAGACGCTCCTCGGGGCGCATCTTGCTTGGGCCTCTCTCCTGGAGGCGCTCAATTAGACCCATTGTTGACATGTGGCAAGACGCTCCTCGGGGCGCTTCTTGCTTGGGCCTCTCTCCTGGAGGCGCTCAGTCAGACCGAGTGCTGACATGTGGCAAGACGCTCCTCGGGGCGCGTCTTGCTGGGGCCTCTCTCCTGGAGGCGCTCAGTCAGACCCAGTGTTGACATGTGTCAAGACGCTCCTCGGGCGTTTCTTGCTTGCGCCTCTCTCCTGGAGGCGCTCAGTCAGACCCAGAGGTGACATGTGGCAAGATGCTCCTCGGGGCACGTCTTGCTTGGGCCTCTCTCCTGGAGGTGCTCAGTCAGACCCAGTGTTGACATGTGGCAAGACGCTCCTCGGGGCGCGTCTTGCTTGGGCCTCTCTCCTGGAGGCGCTCAGTCAGACCGAGTGCTGACATGTGGCAAGACGCTCCTCGGGGCGCATCTGGCTTGGGCTTCTCTCCTGGAGGCCCTCAGTCAGACCCAGTGTTGACATGTGGCAAGACGCTCCTCGGGGCACGTCTTATTTGGGCCTCTCTCCTGGGGGCCCTCAGTCAGACCCAATGTTGACATGTGGCAAGACGCTCCTCGGGGCGCGTCTTGCTTGGGCTTCTCTCCTGGAGGCCCTCAGTCAGACCCATTGTTGACATGTGGCAAGACGCTCCTCGGGGCACGTCTTGCTTGGGCCTCTCTCCTGGAGGCGCTCAGTCAGACCGAGTAGTAACATGTGGCAAGACGCTCCTCGGGGCACGTCTTGCTTGGACCTCCCTCCTGGAAGCGCTCAGTCAGACCGAGTAGTGACATGTGGCAAGACGCTCCTCGGGGCGCGTCTTGCTTGGGCTTCTCTCATGGAGGCCCTCAGTCAGACCCAGTGTTGACATGTGTCAAGACGCTCCTCGGGGCGTGTCTTGCTTGGGCCTCTCTCCTGGAGGCGCTCAGTCAGACCCAGTGTTGAAATGTGGCAAGACGCTCCTCGGGGCGCTTCTTGCTTGGGCTTCTCTCCTGGAGGCACTCAGTCAGACCCAGTGTTGACAAGTGGCAAGACGCTCCTCGGGGCGCGTGTTGCTTGGACCTCTCTCCTGGAGGCGCTCAGTAAGACCGAGTAGTGACATGTGGCAAGACGCTCCTCGGGGCGCATCTTGCTTGGGCCTCTCTCCTGGAGGCGCTCAATTAGACCCAGTGTTGACATGTGGCAAGACGCTCCTCGGGGCGCTTCTTGCTTGGGCTTCTCTCCTGGAGGCCCTCAGTCAGACCCATTGTTGACATGTGGCAAGACGCTCCTCGGGGCGCTTCTTGCTTGGGCCTCTCTCCTGGAGGCGCTCAGTCAGACCGAGTGCTGACATGTGGCAAGACGCTCCTCGGGGCGCGTCTTGCTGGGGCCTCTCTCCTGGAGGCGCTCAGTCAGACCCAGTGTTGACATGTGTCAAGACGCTCCTCGGGCGTTTCTTGCTTGCGCCTCTCTCCTGGAGGCGCTCAGTCAGACCCAGAGGTGACATGTGGCAAGATGCTCCTCGGGGCACGTCTTGCTTGGGCCTCTCTCCTGGAGGTGCTCAGTCAGACCCAGTGTTGACATGTGGCAAGACGCTCCTCGGGGCGCGTCTTGCTTGGGCCTCTCTCCTGGAGGCGCTCAGTCAGACCGAGTGCTGACATGTGGCAAGACGCTCCTCGGGGCGCATCTGGCTTGGGCTTCTCTCCTGGAGGCCCTCAGTCAGACCCAGTGTTGACATGTGGCAAGACGCTCCTCGGGGCACGTCTTATTTGGGCCTCTCTCCTGGGGGCCCTCAGTCAGACCCAATGTTGACATGTGGCAAGACGCTCCTCGGGGCGCGTCTTGCTTGGGCTTCTCTCCTGGAGGCCCTCAGTCAGACCCATTGTTGACATGTGGCAAGACGCTCCTCGGGGCACGTCTTGCTTGGGCCTCTCTCCTGGAGGCGCTCAGTCAGACCGAGTAGTAACATGTGGCAAGACGCTCCTCGGGGCACGTCTAGCTTGGACCTCCCTCCTGGAAGCGCTCAGTCAGACCGAGTAGTGACATGTGGCAAGACGCTCCTCGGGGCGTGTCTTGCTTGGACCTCTCTCCTGGAGGCGCTCAGTTAGACCGAGTAGTGACATGTGGCAAGACGCTCCTCGGGGCGGGTCTTGCTTGGGCCTCTCTCCTGGAGGCGCTCAGTCAGACCCAGTGTTGACACGTGGCAAGACGCTCCTCGGGGCGCGTCTTGCTTTGGCCTCTCTCCTGGAGGCGCTCAGTCAGACCCAGTGTTGGCATGTGGCAAGACACACCTCGGGGCGCGTCTTGATTGGGCCTCTCTCCTGGAGGCGCTCATTCAGACCCAGTGGTGACGTGTGGCAAGACGCTCCTCGGGGCGCATATTGCTTGGGCCTCTCTCCTGAATGCCCTCTGTAAGACCGAGTGTTGACGTGTGGCAAGACTCTCCTCGGGGCGCGTCTTGCTTGGCCTTCTCTCATGGAGGCCCTCAGTCCGACCCGGTGTTGACATGTGTCAAGACGCTCCTCGGGGCGTGTCTTGCTTGGGCCTCTCTCCTGGAGGCGCTCAGTCAGACCCAGTGTTGACATGTGGCAAGACGCTCCTCTGGGCGCTTCTTGCTTGGGCTTCTCTCCTGGAGGCCCTCAGTCAGACCCATTGTTGACATGTGGCAAGACGCTCCTCGGGGCACGTCTTGCTTGGGCCTCTCTCCTGGAGGCGCTCAGTCAGACCGAGTAGTGACATGTGGCAAGACGCTCCTCGGGGCGCGTCTTGCTTGGGCCTCTCTCCTGGAGGTGCTCAGTCAGACCGAGTGCTGACATAAGGCAAGACGCTCCTCGGGGCGCGTCTTGCTGGGGCCTCTCTCCTGGAGGTGCTCAATCAGACCCAGAGGTGACACGTGGCAAGACGCTCCTCGGGGCGCATCTTGCTTGGGCCTCTCTCCTGGATGCCCACTGTCAGACCCAGTGTTGACATGTGGCAAGACTCTCCTCGGGGCGCGTCTTGCTTGGGCTTCTCTCATGGAGGCCCTCAGTCAGACCCAGTGTTGACATGTGTCAAGACGCTCCTCGGGGCGTGTCTTGCTTGGGCCTCTCTCCTGGAAGCGCTCAGTCAGACCCAGTGTTTAAATGTGGCAAGACGCTCCTCGGGGCGCTTCTTGCTTGGGCTTCTCTCCTGGAGGCACTCAGTCAGACCCAGTGTTGACATGTGGCAAGACGCTCCTCGGGGCGCGTGTTGCTTGGACCTCTCTCCTGGAGGCGCTCAGTCAGACCGAGTAGTGACATGTGGCAAGACGCTCCTCGGGGCGCGTCTTGCTTGGGCCTCTCTCCTGGAGGCGCTCAATTAGACCCAGTGTTGACATGTGACAAGACACTCCTCGGGGCGCTTCTTGCTTGGGCTTCTCTCCTGGAGGCCCTCAGTCAGACCCATTGTTGACATGTGGCAAGACGCTCCTCGGGGCGCTTCTTGCTTGGGCCTCTCTCCTGGAGGCGCTCAGTCAGACCGAGTGCTGACATGTGGCAAGACGCTCCTCGGGGCGCGTCTTGCTGGGGCCTCTCTCCTGGAGGCGCTCAGTCAGACCCAGTGTTGACATGTGTCAAGACGCTCCTCGGGCGTTTCTTGCTTGCGCCTCTCTCCTGGAGGCGCTCAGTCAGACCCAGAGGTGACATGTGGCAAGATGCTCCTCGGGGCGCGTCTTGCTGGGGCTTCTCTCATGGAGGCACTCAGTCAGACCCAGTGTTGACATGTGGCAAGACGCTCCTCGGGGCGCGTGTTGCTTGGACCTCTCTCCTGGAGGCGCTCAATTAGACCCAGTGTTGACATGTGGCAAGACGCTCCTCGGGGCGCTTCTTGCTTGGGCTTCTCTCCTGGAGGCACTCAGTCAGACCCAGTGTTGACATGTGGCAAGACGCTCCTCGGGGCGCGTGTTGCTTGGACCTCTCTCCTGGAGGCGCTCAGTCAGACCGAGTAGTGACATGTGGCAAGACGCTCCTCGGGGCGCGTCTTGCTTGGGCCTCTCTCCTGGAGGCGCTCAATTAGACCCAGTGTTGACATGTGGCAAGACGCTCCTCGGGGCGCTTCTTGCTTGGGCTTCTCTCCTGGAGGCCCTAAGTCAGACCCATTGTTGACATGTGGCAAGACGCTCCTCGGGGCGCTTCTTGCTTGGGCCTCTCTCCTGGAGGCGCTCAGTCAGACCGAGTGCTGACATGTGGCAAGACGCTACTCGGGGCGCGTCTTGCTGGGGCCTCTCTCCTGGAGGCGCTCAGTCAGACCCAGTGTTGACATGTGTCAAGACGCTCCTCGGGCGTTTCTTGCTTGCGCCTCTCTCCTGGAGGCGCTCAGTCAGACCCAGAGGTGACATGTGGCAAGATGCTCCTCGGGGCGCGTCTTGCTGGGGCTTCTCTCATGGAGGCACTCAGTCAGACCCAGTGTTGACATGTGGCAAGACGCTCCTCGGGGCGCGTGTTGCTTGGACCTCTCTCCTGGAGGCGCTCAATTAGACCCAGTGTTGACATGTGGCAAGACGCTCCTCGGGGCGCGTCTTGCTTGGGCTTCTCACCTGGAGGCCCTCAGTCAGACCCATTGTTGACATGTGGCAAGAAGCTCCTCGGGGCGCTTCTCGCTTGGGCCTCTCTCCTGGAGGCGCTCAGTCAGACCGAGTGCTGACATGTGGCAAGACGCTCCTCGGGGCGCGTCTTGCTGGGGCCTCTCTCCTGGAGGCGCTCAGTCAAACCGAGTGTTGACATGTGTCAAGACGCTCCTCGGGCGTTTCTTGCTTGCGCCTCTCTCCTGGAGGCGCACAGTAAGACCCAGAGGTGACATGTGGCAAGACGCTCCTCGGGCCTCTCTCCTGGAGGCGCTCAGTCAGACCCAGTGTTGACATGTGGCAAGACGCTCCTCGGGGCGCGTCTTGCTGGGGCTTCTCTCATGGAGGCACTCAGTCAGACCCAGTGTTGACATGTGGCAAGATGCTCGTCGGGGCACGTCTTGCTTGGGCCTCTCTCCTGGAGGCGCTCAGTCAGACCCAGTTTTCACATGTGGCAAGACGCTCCTCGGGGCACGTCTTGCTAGGGCTTCTCTCCTGGAGGCGCTCAGTCAGACCCAGTGTTGACATGTGGCAAGACGCTCCTCGGGGCGCGTCTTGCTTGGGCCTCTCTCCTGGAGGCGCTCAGTCAGACCGAGTGCTGACATGTGGCAAGATGCTCCTCGGGGCGCATCTTGCTTGGGCTTCTCTCCTGGAGGCCCTCAGTCAGACCCAGTGTTGACATGTGGCAAGACGCTCCTCGGGGCGCGTCTTATTTGGGCCTCTCTCCTGGAGGCCCTCAGTCAGACCCAGTGTTGGCATGTGGCAAGACGCTCCTCGGGGCGCGTCTTGCTTGGGCTTCTCTCCTGGAGGCCCTCAGTCAGACACATTGTTGACATGTGGCAAGACGCTCCTCGGGGCACGTCTTGCTTGGGCCTCTCTCCTGGAGGCGCTCAGTCAGACCGAGTAGTGACATGTGGCAAGACGCTTCTCGGGGCGCGTCTTGCTTGGGCCTCACTCCAGAAGGCCCTCAATCAGACCCAGTGTTGACACGTGGCAAGATGCTCCTCTGGGCGCGTCTTGCTTGGGCCTCTCTCCTGGAGGCCCTCAGTCAGACCCATTGTTGACATGTGGCAAGACGCTCCTCGGGGCGCGTCTTGCTTGGGCCTCTCTCCTGGAGGCGCTCAGTCAGACACAGTGTTGACATGTGGCAAGACACTCCTCGGGGCGCGTCTTGCTTGGGCTTCTCTCATGGAGGCCCTCAGTAAGACCCATTGTTGACATGTGGAAAGAAGCTCCTCGGGGCGCGTCTTGCTTTGGCTTCTCTCCTGGAGGCCCTCAGTCAGACCCATTGTTGACATGTGGCAAGACGCTCCTCGGGGCGCGTATTGCTTGGGCCTCTCTCCTGGATGCCCTCTGTCAGACCCAGTGTTGACATGTGGCAAGACTCTCCTCGGGGTGCGTCTTGCTTGGGCTTCTCTCATGGAGGCCCTCAGTCAGACCCAGTGTTGACATGTGTCAAGACGCTCCTCGGGGCGTGTCTTGCTTGGGCCTCTCTCCTGGAGGCGCTCAGTCAGACCCAGTGTTGACATGTGGCAAGACGCTCCTCGGGGCGCTTCTTGCTTGGGCTTCTCTCCTGGAGGCCCTCAGTCAGACCCATTGTTGACATGTGGCAAGACCTCCTCGGGGCACGTCTTGCTTGGGCCTCTCTCCTGGAGGCGCTCAGTCAGACCGAGTAGTGACATGTGGGAAGACGCTCCTCGGGGCGCGTCTTGCTGGGGCTTCTCTCATGGAGGCACTCAGTCAGACCCAGTGTTGACATGTGGCAAGACGCTCCTCGGGCCGCGTGTTGCTTGGACCTCTCTCCTGGAGGCGCTCAATTAGACCCAGTGTTGACATGTGGCAAGACGCTCCTCGGGGCGCGTCTTGCTTGGGCTTCTCTTCTGGAGGCCCTCAGTCAGACCCATTGTTGACATGTGGCAAGACGCTCCTCGGGGCGCGTCTTGCTGGGGCCTCTCTCCTGGAGGCGCTCAGTCAAACCGAGCGTTGACATGTGTCAAGACGCTCCTCGGGCGTTTCTGGCTTGCGCCTCTCTCCTGGAGGCGCACAGTAAGACCCAGAGGTGACATGTGGCAAGACGCTCCTCGGGCCTCTCTCCTGGAGGCGCTCAGTCAGACCCAGTGTTGACATGTGGCAAGACGCTCCTCGGGGCGCGTCTTGCTGGGGCTTCTCTCATGGAGGCACTCAGTCAGACCCAGTGTTGACATGTGGCAAGATGCTCGTCGGGGCACGTCTTGCTTGGGCCTCTCTCCTGGAGGCGCTCAGTCAGACCCAGTTTTCACATGTGGCAAGACGCTCCTCGGGGCACGTCTTGCTAGGGCTTCTCTCCTGGAGGCGCTCAGTCAGACCCAGTGTTGACATGTGGCAAGACGCTCCTCGGGGCGCGTCTTGCTTGGGCCTCTCTCCTGGAGGCGCTCAGTCAGACCGAGTGCTGACATGTGGCAAGATGCTCCTCGGGGCGCATCTTGCTTGGGCTTCTCTCCTGGAGGCCCTCAGTCAGACCCAGTGTTGACATGTGGCAAGACGCTCCTCGAGGCGCGTCTTATTTGGGCCTCTCTCCTGGAGGCCCTCAGTCAGACCCAGTGTTGACATGTGGCAAGACGCTCCTCGGGGCGCGTCTTGCTTGGGCTTCTCTCCTGGAGGCCCTCAGTCAGACACATTGTTGACATGTGGCAAGATGCTCCTCGGGGCACGTCTTGCTTGGGCCTCTCTCCTGGAGGCGCTCAGTCAGACCGAGTAGTGACATGTGGCAAGACGCTCCTCGGGGCGCGTCTTGCTTGGGCCTCACTCCAGAAGGCCCTCAATCAGACCCAGTGTTGACACGTGGCAAGACGCTCCTCGGGGCGCGTCTTACTTGGGCCTCTCTGCTGGAGGCGCTCAGTCAGACTGAGTAGTGGCATGTGGCCTGACGCTCCTCGGGGCGCGTGTTGCTTGGGCCTCTCTCCTGGAGGCGCTCAGTCAGACCAAGTGGTGACATGTGGCAAGACAGTCCTCGGGGCGCGTCTTGCTTGGGCCTCTCTCCTGGAGGCCCTCTGTCAGACCCAGTGTTGACATGTGGCAAGACGCTCCTCCGGGCGCATCTTGCTTGGGCCTCTCTCCTGGAGGCCCTCAGTCAGACCCATTGTTGACATGTGGCAAGACGCTCCTCGGGGCGCGTCTTGCTTGTGCCTCTCTCCTGGAGGCGCTCAGTCAGACCGAGTGCTGACATAAGGCAAGACGCTCCTCGGGGCGCGTCTTGCTGGGGCCTCTCTCCTGGAGGTGCTCAGTCAGACCCAGTGCTGACATGTGGCAAGACGCTCCTCGGGGCGCGTCTTGCTTGGGCCTCTCTCCTGGAGGCGCTCAGTCAGACTGAGTAGTGACATGTGGCCTGACGCTCCTCGGGGCACGTCTTGCTTGGGCCTCTCTCCTGGAGGCGCTCAGTCAGACCCAGTGTTGACATGTGGCAAGACACTCCTCGGGGCGCGTCTTGCTTGGGCCTCTCTCGTGGAGGCCCTCTGTCAGACCCAGTGTTGACATGTGTCAAGACGCTCCTCGGGGCGCGTCTTGCTTGGGCTTCTCTCCTGGAGGCCCTCAGTCAGACCCATTGTTGACATGTGGCAAGACGCTCCTCGGGGCGCGTCTTGCTTGGGCTTCTCTCCTGGAGGCCCTAAGTCAGACCCATTGTTGACATGTGGCAAGACGCTCCTCGGGGCGCTTCTTGCTTGGGCCTCTCTCCTGGAGGCGCTCAGTCAGACCGAGTGCTGACATGTGGCAAGACGCTACTCGGGGCGCGTCTTGCTGGGGCCTCTCTCCTGGAGGCGCTCAGTCAGACCCAGTGTTGACATGTGTCAAGACGCTCCTCGGGCGTTTCTTGCTTGCGCCTCTCTCCTGGAGGCGCTCAGTCAGACCCAGAGGTGACATGTGGCAAGATGCTCCTCGGGGCGCGTCTTGCTGGGGCTTCTCTCATGGAGGCACTCAGTCAGACCCAGTGTTGACATGTGGCAAGACGCTCCTCGGGGCGCGTGTTGCTTGGACCTCTCTCCTGGAGGCGCTCAATTAGACCCAGTGTTGACATGTGGCAAGACGCTCCTCGGGGCGCGTCTTGCTTGGGCTTCTCACCTGGAGGCCCTCAGTCAGACCCATTGTTGACATGTGGCTAGAAGCTCCTCGGGGCGCTTCTTGCTTGGGCCTCTCTCCTGGAGGCGCTCAGTCAGACCGAGTGCTGACATGTGGCAAGACGCTCCTCGGGGCGCGTCTTGCTGGGGCCTCTCTCCTGGAGGCGCTCAGTCAAACCGAGTGTTGACATGTGTCAAGACGCTCCTCGGGCGTTTCTTGCTTGCGCCTCTCTCCTGGAGGCGCACAGTAAGACCCAGAGGTGACATGTGGCAAGACGCTCCTCGGGCCTCTCTCCTGGAGGCGCTCAGTCAGACCCAGTGTTGACATGTGGCAAGACGCTCCTCGGGGCGCGTCTTGCTGGGGCTTCTCTCATGGAGGCACTCAGTCAGACCCAGTGTTGACATGTGGCAAGATGCTCGTCGGGGCACGTCTTGCTTGGGCCTCTCTCCTGGAGGCGCTCAGTCAGACCCAGTTTTCACATGTGGCAAGACGCTCCTCGGGGCACGTCTTGCTTGGGCCTCTCTCCTGGAGGCGCTCAGTCAGACCGAGTGCTGACATGTGGCAAGATGCTCCTCGGGGCGCATCTTGCTTGGGCTTCTCTCCTGGAGGCCCTCAGTCAGACCCAGTGTTGACATGTGGCAAGACGCTCCTCGGGGCGCGTCTTATTTGGGCCTCTCTCCTGGAGGCCCTCAGTCAGACCCAGTGTTGGCATGTGGCAAGACGCTCCTCGGGGCGCGTCTTGCTTGGGCTTCTCTCCTGGAGGCCCTCAGTCAGACACATTGTTGACATGTGGCAAGACGCTCCTCGGGGCACGTCTTGCTTGGGCCTCTCTCCTGGAGGCGCTCAGTCAGACCGAGTAGTGACATGTGGCAAGACGCTTCTTGGGGCGCGTCTTGCTTGGGCCTCACTTCAGAAGGCCCTCAATCAGACCCAGTGTTGACACGTGGCAAGATGCTCCTCTGGGCGCGTCTTGCTTGGGCCTCTCTCCTGGAGGCCCTCAGTCAGACCCATTGTTGACATGTGGCAAGACGCTCCTCGGGGCGCGTCTTGCTTGGGCCTCTCTCCTGGAGGCGCTCAGTCAGACACAGTGTTGACATGTGGCAAGACACTCCTCGGGGCGCGTCTTGCTTGGGCTTCTCTCATGGAGGCCCTCAGTAAGACCCATTGTTGAGATGTGGAAAGAAGCTCCTCGGGGCGCGTCTTGCTTTGGCTTCTCTCCTGGAGGCCCTCAGTCAGACCCATTGTTGACATGTGGCAAGACGCTCCTCGGGGCGCGTATTGCTTGGGCCTCTCTCCTGGATGCCCTCTGTCAGACCCAGTGTTGACATGTGGCAAGACTCTCCTCGGGGTGCGTCTTGCTTGGGCTTCTCTCATGGAGGCCCTCAGTCAGACCCAGTGTTGACATGTGTCAAGACGCTCCTCGGGGCGTGTCTTGCTTGGGCCTCTCTCCTGGAGGCGCTCAGTCAGACCCAGTGTTGACATGTGGCAAGACGCTCCTCGGGGCGCTTCTTGCTTGGGCTTCTCTCCTGGAGGCCCTCAGTCAGACCCATTGTTGACATGTGGCAAGACCTCCTCGGGGCACGTCTTGCTTGGGCCTCTCTCCTGGAGGCGCTCAGTCAGACCGAGTAGTGACATGTGGGAAGACGCTCCTCGGGGCGCGTCTTGCTGGGGCTTCTCTCATGGAGGCACTCAGTCAGACCCAGTGTTGACATGTGGCAAGACGCTCCTCGGTCCGCGTGTTGCTTGGACCTCTCTCCTGGAGGCGCTCAATTAGACCCAGTGTTGACATGTGGCAAGACGCTCCTCGGGGCGCGTCTTGCTTGGGCTTCTCTCCTGGAGGCCCTCAGTCAGACCCATTGTTGACATGTGGCAAGACGCTCCTCGGGGCACGTCTTGCTGGGGCCTCTCTCCTGGAGGCGCTCAGTCAAACCGAGCGTTGACATGTGTCAAGACGCTCCTCGGGCGTTTCTTGCTTGCGCCTCTCTCCTGGAGGCGCACAGTAAGACCCAGAGGTGACATGTGGCAAGACGCTCCTCGGGCCTCTCTCCTGGAGGCGCTCAGTCAGACCCAGTGTTGACATGTGGCAAGACGCTCCTCGGGGCGCGTCTTGCTGGGGCTTCTCTCATGGAGGCACTCAGTCAGACCCAGTGTTGACATGTGGCAAGATGCTCCTCGGGGCGCGTCTTGCTTGGGCTTCTCTCCTGGAGGCCCTCAGTCAGACCCATTGTTGAAATGTGAGAGGTCCAAGCAAGACGCGCCCCGAGGAGCGTCTTGCCACATGACAACACTGGGTCTGACTGAGTGCCTCCATGAGAGAAGCCCCAGCAAGACACGTCCCGAGGAGCGTCTTGCCACATGTCACTGCTCGGTCTGTTTGAGCGCCTCCAGGAGAGAGGCCCAAGCAAGACGTGCCCCGAGGAGTGTCTTGCCACATGTCAACAATGGGTCTGACTGAGGGCCTCCAGGAGAGTTTCCCAAGCAAGACGCGCCCCGAGGAGCGTCTTGCCACATGTCAACATTCGGTCTGACTGAGGGCATTCAGGAGAGAGGCCCAAGCAATACGCGCCCCGAGGAGCGTCTTGCCACATGTCACCACTGGGTCTGAATGAGCGCCTCCAGGAGAGAGGCCCAAGCAAGACGCGCCCCGATGAGTGTCTTGCCACATGTCAACACTGGGTCTGACTGAGCGCCTCCAGGAGAGAGGTCCAAGCAAGACTCGCCCCGAGGAGCGTCTTGCCACATGTCAGCACTGGGTCTGACTGAGCGCCTCCAGGAGAGAGGCCCCAGCAAGACGCGCCCCGAGGAGCGTCTTGCCTTATGTCAGCACTCGGTCTGACTGAGCGCCTCCAGGAGAGAGGCCCAAGCAAGACGCGCCCCGAGGAGCGTCTTGCCACATGTCAACAATGGGTCTGACTGAGGGCCTCCAGGAGAGAGGCCCAAGCAAGATGCGCCCGGAGGAGCGTCTTGCCACATGTAAACACTGCGTCTGACAGAGGGCCTCCAGGAGAGAGGCCCAAGCAAGACGCCTCCCGAGGAGTGTCTTGCCACATGTCACCTCTGGTTCTGACTGAGCGCCTCCAGGAGAGAGGCCCAAGCAAGGCGCGCCCCGAGGAGCGTCTTGTCACATGTCAACACTGGGTCTGTCTGAGCGCCTCCAGGAGAGAAGCCCAAGCAAGACGCGCCCCGAGGAGCGTCTTGCCACATTTCAACAATGGGTCTGACTGAGGGCCTCCAGGAGAGAAGCCCAAGCAAGACGCGCCCCGAGGAGCGTCTTGACACATGTCAACACTGGGTCTGACAGAGGGCCTCCAGGAGAGAGGCCCAAGCAAGACGCGCCCCGAGGAGTGTCTTGCCACATGTCACCACTGGGTCTGACTGAGCGCCTCCAGGAGAGAGGCCCAAGCAAGACGCGCCCCGAGGAGCGTCAGGCCACATGTCACTACTCAGTCTGACTAAGCGCCTCCAGGAGAGAGGCCCAAGCAAGACGCGCCCCGAGGAGCGTCTTGCCACATGTAAGCACTGGGTCCTACTGAGCGCCTCCAGGAGAGAGGCCCCAGCAAGACGCGCCCCGAGGAGCATCTTGCCTTATGTCAGCACTCGGTCTGACTGAGCGCCTCCAGGAGAGAGGCCCAAGCAAGACGCGCCCCGAGGAGCGTCTTGCCACATGTCAACAATGGGTCTGACTGAGGGCCTCCAGGAGAGAGGCCCAAGCAAGATGCGCTTGGAGGAGCGTCTTGCCACATGTCAACACTGGGTCTGACAGAGGGCCTCCAGGAGAGAGGTCCAAGCAAGACGCACCCCGACGAGCGTCTTGCCACATGTCACCTCTGGTTCTGACTGAGCGTCTCCAGGAGAGAGGCCCAAGCAAGACGTGTCCCGAGGAGCGTCTTGTCACATGTCAACACTCGGTCTTTCTGAGCGCCTCCAGGAGAGAAGCCCAAGCAAGACGCGCCCCGAGGAGCGTCTTGCCACATGTCAGCACTCGGTCTGACTGAGCGCCTCCAGGAGAGAGGCCCAAGCAAGACGCGCCCCGAGGAGCGTCTTGCCACATGTCAACACTGGGTCTGACTGAGTGCCTCCATGAGAGAAGCCCCAGCAAGACACGCCCCGAGGAGCGTCTTGCCACATGTCACTGCTCGGTCTGTTTGAGCGCCTCCAGGAGAGAGGCCCAAGCAAGACGTGCCCCGAGGAGTGTCTTGCCACATGTCAACAATGGGTCTGACTGAGGGCCTCCAGGAGAGAATCCCAAGCAAGACGCGCCCCGAGGAGCGTCTTGCCACATGTCAACACTCGGTCTGACAGAGGGCATTCAGGAGAGAGGCCCAAGCAATACGCGCCCCGAGGAGCGTCTTGCCACATGTCACCACTGGGTCTGAATGAGCGCCTCCAGGAGAGAGGCCCAAGCAAGACGCGCCCCAATGAGTGTCTTGCCACATGTCAACACTGGGTCTGACTGAGCGCCTCCAGGAGAGAGGTCCAAGCAAGACTCATCCCGAGGAGCGTCTTGCCACATGTCAGCACTGGGTCTGACTGAGCGCCTCCAGGAGAGAGGCCCCAGCAAGACGCGCCCCGAGGAGCGTCTTGCCTTATGTCAGCACTCGGTCTGACTGAGCGCCTCCAGGAGAGAGGCCCAAGCAAGACGCGCCCCGAGGAGCGTCTTGCCACATGTCAACAATGGGTCTGACTGAGGGCCTCCAGGAGAGAGGCCCAAGCAAGATGCGCCCGGAGGAGCGTCTTGCCACATGTAAACACTGCGTCTGACAGAGGGCCTCCAGGAGAGAGGCCCAAGCAAGACGCGCCCCGAGGAGCGTCTTGCCACATGTCACCTCTGGTTCTGACTGAGCGCCTCCAGGAGAGAGGCCCAAGCAAGACGCGCCCCGAGGAGCGTCTTGTCACATGTCAACACTGGGTCTGTCTGAGCGCCTCCAGGAGAGAAGCCCAAGCAAGACGCGCCCCGAGGAGCGTCTTGCCACATTTCAACAATGGGTCTGACTGAGGGCCTCCAGGAGAGAAGCCCAAGCAAGACGCGCCCCGAGGAGCGTCTTGACACATGTCAACACTGGGTCTGACAGAGGGCCTCCAGGAGAGAGGCCCAAGCAAGACGCGCCTCGAGGAGTGTCTTGCCACATGTCACCACTTGGTCTGACTGAGCGCCTCCAGGAGAGAGGCCCAAGCAAGACGCGCCCCGAGGAGCGTCAGGCCACATGTCACTACTCAGTCTGACTAAGCGCCTCCAGGAGAGAGGCCCAAGCAAGACGCGCCCCGAGGAGCGTCTTGCCACATGTAAGCACTGGGTCCTACTGAGCGCCTCCAGGAGAGAGGCCCCAGCAAGACACGCCCCGAGGAGCGTCTTGCCTTATGTCAGCACTCGGTCTGACTGAGCGCCTCCAGGAGAGAGGCCCAAGCAAGACGCGCCCCGAGGAGCGTCTTGCCACATGTCAACAATGGGTCTGACTGAGGGCCTCCAGGAGAGAGGCCCAAGCAAGATGCGCTCGGAGGAGCGTCTTGCCACATGTCAACACTGGGTCTGACAGAGGGCCTCCAGGAGAGAGGTCCAAGCAAGACGCGCCCCGAGGAGCGTCTTGCCACATGTCACCTCTGGTTCTGACTGAGTGCCTCCAGGAGAGAGGCCGAAGCAAGACGTGCCCCGAGGAGCGTCTTGTCACATGTCAACACTCGGTCTTTCTGAGCGCCTCCAGGAGAGAAGCCCAAGCAAGACGCGCCCCGAGGAGCGTCTTGCCACATGTCAACAATGGGTCTGACTGAGGGCCTCCAGGAGAGAAGCCCAAGCAAGACGCGCCCCGAGGAGCGTCTTGACACATGTCAACACTGGGTCTGACAGAGGGCCTCCAGGAGAGAGGCCCAAGCAAGACGTGCCCCGAGGAGTGTCTTGCCACATGTCACCACTGGGTCTGACTGAGCGCCTCCAGGAGAGAGGCCCAAGCAAGACGCGCCCCGAGGAGCGTCAGGCCACATGTCACCACTTGGTCTGACTGAGCGCCTCCAGGAGAGAGGCCCAAGCAACACGCGCCCCGAGGAGCGTCAGGCCACATGTCACTACTCAGTCTGACTGAGCGCCTCCAGGAGAGAGGCCCAAGCAAGACGCGCCCCGAGGAGCGTCTTGACACATGTCAACACTGGGTCTGACAGAGGGCCTCCATGAGAGAGGCCCAAGCAAGACGCGCCCCGAGGAGAGTCTTGCCACATGTCAACACTGGGTCTGACAGAGGGCCTCCAGGAGAGAGGCCCAAGCAAGACGCGCCCCGAGGAGTGTCTTGCCACATGTCACCACTTGGTCTGACTGAGCGCCTCCAGGAGAGAGGCCCAAGCAACACGCGTCCTGAGGAGCGTCAGGCCACATGTCACTACTCAGTCTGACTGAGCGCCTCCAGGAGAGAGGCCCAAGCAAGACGCGCCCCGAGGAGCGTCTTGCCACGTGTCAACACTGGGTCTGATTGAGGGCCTTCTGGAGAGAGGCCCAAGCAAGACGCGCCCCGAGGAGCGTCTTGCCACATGTCAACAATGGTTCTTACTGAGGGCCTCCAGGAGAGAAGCCCAAGAAAGACGCGCCCTGAGGAGCTTCTTGCCACACGTCAGCACTCGGTCTGACTGAGCGCCTCCAGGAGAGAGGCCAAAGCAAGACGGCCCCCGAGGAGCGTCTTGACACATGTCAACACTGGGTCTGACAGAGGGCCTCCATGAGAAAGGCCGAAGCAAGACGCGCTCGAGGAGTGTCTTGCCAAATGTCAACACTGGGTCTGACTGAGCGCCTCATGGAGAGAGGTCCAAGCAAGACGCGCCCCGAGGAGCATCTTGCCACATGTCAACACTGGGTCTGACTGAGTGCCTCCATGAGAGAAGCCCCAGCAAGACACGCCCCGAGGAGCGTCTTGCCACATGTCACTGCTCGGTCTGTTTGAGCGCCTCCAGGAGAGAGGCCCAAGCAAGACGTGCCCCGAGGAGTGTCTTGCCACATGTCAACAATGGGTCTGACTGAGGGCCTCCAGGAGAGAATCCCAAGCAAGACGCGCCCCGAGGAGCGTCTTGCCACATGTCAACACTCGGTCTGACAGAGGGCATTCAGGAGAGAGGCCCAAGCAATACATGCCCCGAGGAGCGTCTTGCCACATGTCACCACTGGGTCTGAATGAGCGCCTCCAGGAGAGAGGCCCAAGCAAGACGCGCCCCGATGAGTGTCTTGCCACATGTCAACACTGGGTCTGACTGAGCGCCTCCAGGAGAGAGGCCCAAGCAAGACTCGCCCCGAGGAGCGTCTTGCCACATGTCAGCACTGGGTCTGACTGAGCGCCTCCAGGAGAGAGGCCCCAGCAAGACGCGCCCCGAGGAGCGTCTTGCCTTATGTCAGCACTCGGTCTGACTGAGCGCCTCCAGGAGAGAGGCCCAAGCAAGACGCGCCCCGAGGAGCGTCTTGCCACATGTCAACAATGGGTCTGACTGAGGGCCTCCAGGAGAGAGGCCCAAGCAAGATGGGCCCGGAGGAGCGTCTTGCCACATGTAAACACTGGGTCTGACAGAGGGCCTCCAGGAGAGAGGCCCAAGCAAGACGCGCCCCGAGGAGCGTCTTGCCACATGTCACCTCTGGTTCTGACTGAGCGCCTCCAGGAGAGAGGCCCAAGCAAGACGCGCCCCGAGGAGCGTCTTGTCACATGTCAACACTGGGTCTGTCTGAGCGCCTCCAGGAGAGAAGCCCAAGCAAGACGCGCCCCGAGGAGCGTCTTGCCACATGTCAACAATGGGTCTGACTGAGGGCCTCCAGGAGAGAAGCCCAAGCAAGTCGCGCCCCGAGGAGCGTCTTGACACATGTCAACACTGGGTCTGACAGAGGGCCTCCAGGAGAGAGGCCCAAGCAAGACGCGCCCCGAGGAGTGTCTTGCCACATGTCACCACTGGGTCTGACTGAGCGCCTCCAGGAGAGAGGCCCAAGCAAGACACGCCCTGAGGAGCGTCAGGCCACATGTCACTACTCAGTCTGACTAAGCGCCTCCAGGAGAGAGGCCCAAGCAAGACGCGCCCCGAGGAGCGTCTTGCCACATGTAAGCACTGGGTCCTACTGAGCGCCTCCAGGAGACAGGCCCCAGCAAGACGCGCCCCGAGGAGCGTCTTGCCTTATGTCAGCACTCGGTCTGACTGAGCGCCTCCAGGAGAGAGGCCCAAGCAAGACGCGCCCCGAGGAGCGTCTTGCCACATGTCAACAATGGGTCTGACTGAGGGCCTCCAGGAGAGAAGCCCAAGCAACACGCGGCCCGAGGAGCGTCTTGCCACATGTCAGCACTCGGTCTGACTGAGCGCCTCCAGGAGAGAGGCCAAAGCAAGACGCGCCCCGAGGAGTGTCTTGACACATGTCAACACTGGGTCTGACAGCGACCTCCAGGAGAGAGGCCCAAGCAAGACGCGCCCCGAGAAGTGTCTTGCCACATGTCACCACTTGGTTTGACTGAGCGCCTCCAGGAGAGAGGCCCAAGCAACACGCGCCCCGAGGAGCGTCAGGCCACATGTCACTACTCATTCTGACTGAGCGCCTCCAGGAGAGAGGCCCAAGCAAGACGCGCCCCGAGGAGCGTCTTGCCACATGTCAACACTGGGTCTGATTGAGGGCCTTCTGGAGAGAGGCCCAAGCAAGACGCGCCCCGAGGAGCGTCTTGCCACATGTCACCACTTGGTCTGACTGAGCGCCTCCAGGAGAGAGGCCCAAGCAACACACGCCCCGAGGAGCGTCAGGCCACATGTCACTACTCAGTCTGACTGAGCGCCTCCAGGAGAGAGGCCCAAGCAAGACGCGCCCCGAGGAGCGTCTTGACACATGTCAACACTGGGTCTGACAGAGAGCCTCCATGAGAGAGGCCCAAGCAAGACGCGCCCCGAGGAGTGTCTTGCCACATGTCAACACTGGGTCTGACAGAGGGCCTCCAGGAGAGAGGCCCAAGCAAGACGCGCCCCGAGGAGTGTCTTGCCACATGTCACCACTTGGTCTGACTGAGCGCCTCCAGGAGAGAGGCCCAAGCAACACGCGCCCCGAGGAGCGTCTTGACACATGTCAACAATGGGTCTGACTGAGGGCCTCCAGGAGAGAAGCCCAAGCAAGACGCGCCCCGAGGAGCGTCTTGACACATGTCAACACTGGGTCTGACAGAGGGCCTCCAGGAGAGAGGCCCAAGCAAGACGCGCCCCGAGGAGTGTCTTGCCACATGTCACCACTGGGTCTGACTGAGCGCCTCCAGGAGAGAGGCCCAAGCAAGACGCGCCCCGAGGAGCGTCAGGCCACATGTCACTACTCAGTCTGACTAAGCGCCTCCAGGAGAGAGGCCCAAGCAAGACGCGCCCCGAGGAGCGTCTTGCCACATGTAAGCACTGGGTCCTACTGAGCGCCTCCTGGAGAGAGGCCCCAGCAAGACGCGCCCCGAGGAGCGTCTTGCCTTATGTCAGCACTCGGTCTGACTGAGCGCCTCCAGGAGAGAGGCCCAAGCAAGACGCGCCCCGAGGAGCGTCTTGCCACATGTCAACAATGGGTCTGACTGAGGGCCTCCAGGAGAGAGGCCCAAGCAAGATGCGCTCGGAGGAGCGTCTTGCCACATGTCAACACTGGGTCTGACAGAGGGCCTCCAGGAGAGAAGCCCAAGCAAGACGCGCCCCGAGGAGCGTCTTGCCACATGTCAACAATGGGTCTGACTGAGGGCCTCCAGGAGAGAAGCCCAAGCAAGACGCGCCCCGAGGAGCGTCTTGACACATGTCAACACTGGGTCTGACAGAGGGCCTCCAGGAGAGAGGCCCAAGCAAGACGCGCCCCGAGGAGTGTCTTGCCACATGTCACCACTGGGTCTGACTGAGCGCCTCCAGGAGAGAGGCCCAAGCAAGACACGCCCTGAGGAGCGTCAGGCCACATGTCACTACTGAGTCTGACTAAGCGCCTCCAGGAGAGAGGCCCAAGCAAGACGCGCCCCGAGGAGCGTCTTGCCACATGTAAGCACTGGGTCCTACTGAGCGCCTCCAGGAGACAGGCCCCAGCAAGACGCGCCCCGAGGAGCGTCTTGCCTTATGTCAGCACTCGGTCTGACTGAGCGCCTCCAGGAGAGAGGCCCAAGCAAGACGCGCCCCGAGGAGCGTCTTGCCACATGTCAACAATGGGTCTGACTGAGGGCCTCCAGGAGAGAAGCCCAAGCAACACGCGGCCCGAGGAGCGTCTTGCCACATGTCAGCACTCGGTCTGACTGAGCGCCTCCAGGAGAGAGGCCAAAGCAAGACGCGCCCCGAGGAGTGTCTTGACACATGTCAACACTGGGTCTGACAGCGGGCCTCCAGGAGAGAGGCCCAAGCAAGACGCGCCCCGAGAAGTGTCTTGCCACATGTCACCACTTGGTTTGACTGAGCGCCTCCAGGAGAGAGGCCCAAGCAACACGCGCCCCGAGGAGCGTCAGGCCACATGTCACTACTCATTCTGACTGAGCGCCTCCAGGAGAGAGGCACAAGCAAGACGCGCCCCGAGGAGCGTCTTGCCACATGTCAACACTGGGTCTGATTGAGGGCCTTCTGGAGAGAGGCCCAAGCAAGACGCGCCCCGAGGAGCGTCTTGCCACATGTCAACAATGGGTCTGACTGAGGGCCTCCAGGAGAGAAGCCCAAGCAACACGCGGCCCGAGGAGCGTCTTGCCACATGTCAGCACTCGGTCTGACTGAGCGCCTCCAGGAGAGAGTTCCAAGCAAGACGCGCCCCGAGGAGCGTCTTGCCACATGTCAACACTGGGTCTGATTGAGGGCCTTCTGGAGAGAGGCCCAAGCAAGACGCGCCCCGAGGAGCGTCTTGCCACATGTCACCACTTGGTCTGACTGAGCGCCTCCAGGAGAGAGGCCCAAGCAACACGCGCCCCGAGGAGCGTCAGGCCACATGTCACTACTCAGTCTGACTGAGCGCCTCCAGGAGAGAGGCCCAAGCAAGACGCGCCCCGAGGAGCGTCTTGACACATGTCAACACTGGGTCTGACAGAGAGCCTCCATGAGAGAGGCCCAAGCAAGACGCGCCCCGAGGAGTGTCTTGCCACATGTCAACACTGGGTCTGACAGAGGGCCTCCAGGAGAGAGGCCCAAGCAAGACGCGCCCCGAGGAGTGTCTTGCCACATGTCACCACTTGGTCTGACTGAGCGCCTCCAGGAGAGAGGCCCAAGCAACACGCGCCCCGAGGAGCGTCAGGCCACATGTCACTACTCAGTCTGACTGAGCGCCTCCAGGAGAGAGGCCCAAGCAAGACGCGCCCCGAGGAGCGTCTTGCCACGTGTCAACACTGGGTCTGATTGAGGGCCTTCTGGAGAGAGGCCCAAGCAAGACGCGCCCCGAGGAGCGTCTTGCCACATGTCAACAATGGGTCTGACTGAGGGCCTCCAGGAGAGAAGCCCAAGCAACACGCGGCCCGAGGAGCGTCTTGTCACATGTCAACACTCGGTCTTTCTGAGCGCCTCCAGGAGAGAAGCCCAAGCAAGACGCGCCCCGAGGAGCGTCTTGCCACATGTCAGCACTCGGTCTGACTGAGCGCCTCCAGGAGAGAGGCCCAAGCAAGACGCGCCCCGAGGAGCGTCTTGCCACATGTCAACAATGGGTCTGACTGAGGGCCTCCAGGAGAGAAGCCCAAGCAACACGCGGCCCGAGGAGCGTCTTGCCACATGTCAACACTGGGTCTGATTGAGGGCCTTCTGGAGAGAGGCCCAAGCAAGACGTGCCCCGAGGAGCGTCTTGCCACATGTCACCACTTGGTCTGACTGAGCGCCTCCAGGAGAGAGGCCCAAGCAACACGCGCCCCGAGGAGCGTCAGGCCACATGTCACTACTCAGTCTGACTGAGCGCCTCCAGGAGAGAGGCCCAAGCAAGACGCGCCCCGAGGAGCGTCTTGCCACATGTCAACACTGGGTCTGATTGAGGGCCTTCTGGAGAGAGGCCCAAGCAAGACGCGCCCCGAGGAGCGTCTTGCCACATGTCACCACTTGGTCTGACTGAGCGCCTCCAGGAGAGAGGCCCAAGCAACACGCGCCCCGAGGAGCGTCAGGCCACATGTCAGCACTCGGTCTGACTGAGCGCCTCCCCAGGAGAGAGGCCCAAGCAAGACGCGCCCTGAGGAGCGTCTTGCCACATGTCAACACTGGGTCTGACTGAGCGCCTCCAGGAGAGAGGCCCAAGCAAGACGCGCCTGGAGGAGCGTTTTGCCACATGTCAACACTGGGTCTGATTGAGGGCCTTCTGGAGAGAGGCCCAAGCAAGACGCGCCCCGAGGAGCGTCTTGTCACATGTCAACACTGGGTCTGACTGAGCGCCTCCAGGAGAGAAGCCCCAGCAAGACGTGCCCCGAGGAGCGTCTTGCCACATGTCAGCACTCGGTCTGACTGAGCGCCTCCCCAGGAGAGAGGCCCAAGCAAGACGCGCCCTGAGGAGCGTCTTGCCACATGTCAACACTGGGTCTGACTGAGCGCCTCCAGGAGAGAGGCCCAAGCAAGACGCGCCTGGAGGAGCGTTTTGCCACATGTCAACACTGGGTCTGATTGAGGGCCTTCTGGAGAGAGGCACAAGCAAGTCGCGCCCCGAGGAGCGTCTTGCCACATGTCAACAATGGGTCTGACTGAGGGCCTCCAGGAGATAAGCCCAAGCAAGACGCGCCCCGAGGAGCGTCTTGCCACATGTCAGCACTCGGTCTGACTGAGCGCCTCCAGGAGAGAGGCCCAAGCAAGACGTGCCCTGAGGAGCGTCTTGCCACATGTCAACACTGGGTCTGACTGAGAGTCCTCCAGGAACGAGGCCCAAGCACGACGCGCCCCGAGGAGCGTCTTGCCACATGTGAACACTGGGTCTGACTGAGCGCCTCCAGGAGAGAGGCCCAAGCAAGACGCGCCCGGAGGAGCGTCTTGCCACATGTCAGCACTTGGTCTGACTGAGCGCCTCCAGGAGAGAGGCCCAAGCAAGACGCGCCCCGAGGAGCATCTTGACACATGTCTCCTCTGGGTCTGACTGAGCGCCTCCAGGAGAGAGGCCCAAGCAAGACGTGCCCCGAGGAGCGTCTTGCCACATGTCAACACTGGGTCTGACTGAGCGCCTCCAGGAGAGAGGCCCAAGCAAGACGCGCCCCGAGGAGCGTCTTGCCACATGTCAACACTGGGTCTGACTGAACGCCTCCAGGAGAGAGGCCCAAGCAAGACGCGCCCCGAGGAGCGTCTTGCCACATGTCACCACTTGGTCTGACTGAGCGCCTCCAGGAGAGAGGCCCAAGCAACACGCGCCCCGAGGAGCGTCAGGCCACATGTCACTACTCAGTCTGACTGAGCGCCTCAGGGGCGCGTCTTGCTGGAGCTTCTCTCATGGAGGCACTCAGTCAGACCCAGTGTTGACATGTGGCAAGACGCTCCTCGGGGCGCGTGTTGCTTGGACCTCTCTCCTGGAGGCGCTCAGTCAGACCCAATGTTGACATGTGTCAAGACGCTCCTCGGGCGTTTCTTGCTTGGGCCTCGCTCCTGGAGGCGCTCAGTCAGACCCAGTGTTGACATGTGGCAAGACGCTCCTCGGGGCGCGTCTTGCTTGGGCCTCTCTCCTGGAGGTGCTCAGTCAGACCCAGTGTTGACATGTGGCAAGACGCTCCTCGGGGCGCGTCTTGCTGGGGCTTCTCTCATGGAGGCACTCAGACAGACCCAGTGTTGACATGTGGCAAGATGCTCCTCGGGGCACGTCTTGCTTGGGCCTCTCTCCTGGAGGCGCTCAGTGAGACCCAGAGGAGACATGTGTCAAGACGCTCCTCGGGGCGCGTCTTGCTTGGGCCTCTCTCCTGGAGGCGCTCAGTCAGACCCAGTGTTGACATGTGGCAAGACGCTCCTCGGCGCGCATCTTGCTTGGGCTTCTCTCCTGGAGGCCCTCAGTCAGACCCATTGTTGACATGTGGCAAGACGCTCCTCGGGGCGCGTCTTATTTGGGCCTCTCTCCTGGGGGCCCTCAGTCCGACCCAGTGTTGACATGTGGCAAGACGCTCCTCGGGGCGCGTCTTGCTTGGGCTTCTCTCCTGGAGGCCCTCAGTCAGACCCATTGTTGACATGTGGCAAGACGCTCCTCGGGGCACGTATTGCTTGGGCCTATCTCCTGGAGGCGCTCAGTCAGACCGAGTAGTGACATGTGGCAAGACGCTCCTCGGGGCGCGTCTTGCTTGGACCTCTCTCATGGAGGCCCTCTGTCAGACCCAGTGTTGACATGTGTCAAGACGCTCCTCGGGGCGCATTTTGCTTTGGCCTCTCTCCTGGAGGCCCTCAGTCAGACCCATTGTTGACATGTGGCAAGACGCTCCTCGGGGCACGTCTTGCTTGGGCCTCTCTCCTGGAGACGCTCAAACAGACCGAGTAGTGACATGTGGCAAGACGCTCCTCGGGGCACGTCTTGCTGGTGCTTCTCTCATGGAGGCACTCAGTCAGACCCAGTGTTGACATGTGGCAAGACGCTCCTCGGGGCGCATCTTGCTTGGACCTCTCTCGCTGAGACGCTCAGTCAGACCCAGTGTTGACATTTGGCAAGACACTCCTCGGGGCGCGTCTTGCTTGGGCCTCTCTCATGGAGGCCCTCTGTCAGACCCAGTGTTGACATGTGTCAAGACACTCCTCGGGGCGCGTCTTGCTGGGGCTTCTCTCATGGAGGCACTCAGTCAGACCCAGTGTTGACATGTGGCAAGATGCTCGTCGGGGCACGTCTTGCTTGGGCCTCTCTCCTGGAAGCGCTCAGTCAGACCCAGAGGAGACATGTGTCAAGACCCTCCTCGGGGCGCGTCTTGCTTGGGCCTCTCTCCTGGAGGCGCTCAGTCAGACCAAGTGCTGACATGTTGCAAGACGCTCCTCCTGGCGCGTCTTGCTTGGGCCTCTCTCCTGGAGGCGCTCAGTCAGACCCAGTTTTCACATGTGGCAAGACGCTCCTCGGGGCGCGTCTTGCTTGGGCTTCTCTCCTGGAGGCCCTCAGTCAGACCCATTGTTGACATGTGGCAAGACGCTCCTCGGGGCACGTCTTGCTTGGGCCTCTCTCCTGGAGGCGCTCAGTCAGACCGAGTAGTGACATGTGGCAAGACGCTCCTCGGGCCGCGTCTTGCTTGGGCCTCTCTCCAGAAGGCCCTCAATCAGACCCAGTGTTGACACGTGGCAAGACGCTCCTCGGGGCGCGTCTTACTTGGGCCTCTCTCCTGGAGGCGCTCAGTCAGACTGAGTAGTGACATGTGGCCTGACGCTCCTCGGGGCGCGTGTTGCTTGGGCCTCTCTCCTGGAGGCGCTCAGTCAGACCAAGTGGTGACATGTGGCAAGACACTCCTCGGGGCGCGTCTTGCTTGGGCCTCTCTCCTGGAGGCGCTCAGTCAGACCGAGTGCTGACATGTGTCAAGACGCTCCTCGGGGCGCGTCTTGCTTGGGCTTCTCTCCTGGAGGCCCTCAGTCATACCCATTGTTGACATGTGGCAAGACGCTCCTCGGGGTGCGTCTTGCTTTGGCCTCTCTCCTGGAGGCGCTCAGTCAGACCGAGTGCTGACATGTGGAAAGACGCTCCTCGGGGCGCGTCTTGCTTGGGCTTCTCTCCTGGAGGCGCTCAGAAAGACCCAGTGTTGATATGTGACAAGTCTCTCCTCGGGGCGTGTCTTGCTTGGGCCTCTCTCCTGGAGGCGCTCAGTCAGACCCAGTGGTGACATGTGGCAAGACACTCCTCGGGGCGCGTCTTGCTTGGGCCTCTCTCCTGGAGGCCCTCTGTCAGACCCAGTGTTGGCATGTGGCAAGACGCTCCTCGGGGCGCGTCTTACTTGGGCCTCTCTCCTGGAGGCGCTCAGTCAGACTGAGTAGTGACATGTGGCCTGACGCTCCTCGGGGCGCGTGTTGCTTGGGCCTCTCTCCTGGAGGCGCTCAGTCAGACCCAGTGTTGACATGTGGCAAGACGCTCCTCGGGGCGCGTCTTGCTTGGGCTTCTCTCCTGGAGGCCCTCAGTCAGACCCATTGTTGACATGTGGCAAGACGCTCCTCGGGGCACGTCTTGCTTGGGCCTCTCTCCTGGAGGCGCTCAAACAGACCGAGTAGTGACATGTGGCAAGACGCTCCTCGGGGCGCGTCTTGCTGGGGCTTCTCTCATGGAGGCACTCAGTCAGACCCAGTGTTGACATGTGGCAAGATAATCCTCGGGGCGCGTCTTGCTTGGACCTCTCTCCCTGAGGCGCTCAGTCAGACCGAGTAGTGACATGTGGCAAGACGCTCCTCGGGGCGCGTCTTGCTTGGACCTCTCTCCCTGAGACGCTCAGTCAGACCCAGTGTTGACATTTGGCAAGACACTCCTCGGGGCGCGTCTTGCTTGGGCCTCTCTCCTGGAGGCGCTCAAACAGACCGAGTAGTGACATGTGGCAAGACGCTCCTCGGGGCGCATCTTGCTGGGGCTTCTCTCATGGAGGCACTCAGTCAGACCCAGTGTTGACATGTGGCAAGATGCTCCTCGGGGCGCGTCTTGCTTGGACCTCTCTCCCTGAGGCGCTCAGTCAGACCGAGTAGTGACATGTGGCAAGACGCTCCTCGGGGCGCGTCTTGCTTGGACCTCTCTCCCTGAGACGCTCAGTCAGACCCAGTGTTGACATGTGGCAAGACGCTCCTCGGGGCGCGTCTTGCTTGGGCTTCTCTCCTGGAGGCCCTCAGTCAGACCCATTGTTGACATGTGGCAAGACGCTCCTCGGGGCACGTATTGCTTGGGCCTATCTCCTGGAGGCGCTCAGTCAGACCGAGTAGTGACATGTGGCAAGACGCTCCTCGGGGCGCATTTTGCTTTGGCCTCTCTCCTGGAGGCCCTCAGTCAGACCCATTGTTGACATGTGGCAAGACGCTCCTCGGGGCACGTCTTGCTTGGGCCTCTCTCCTGGAGGCGCTCAAACAGACCGAGTAGTGACATGTGGCAAGACGCTCCTCGGGGCACGTCTTGCTGGTGCTTCTCTCATGGAGGCACTCAGTCAGACCCAGTGTTGACATGTGGCAAGACGCTCCTCGGGGCGCGTCTTGCTTGGGCCTCTCTCATGGAGGCCCTCTGTCAGACCCAGTGTTGACATGTGTCAAGACGCTCCTCGGGGCGCGTCTTGCTGGGGCTTCTCTCATGGAGGCACTCAGTCAGACCCAGTGTTGACATGTGGCAAGATGCTCGTCGGGGCACGTCTTGCTTGGGCCTCTCTCCTGGAGGCGCTCAGTCAGACCCAGAGGAGACATGTGTCAAGACCCTCCTCGGGGCGCGTCTTGCTTGGGCCTCTCTCCTGGAGGCGCTCAGTCAGACCAAGTGCTGACATGTTGCAAGACGCTCCTCCTGGCGCGTCTTGCTTGGGCCTCTCTCCTGGAGGCGCTCAGTCAGACCCAGTTTTCACATGTGGCAAGACGCTCCTCGGGGCGCGTCTTGCTTGGGCTTCTCTCCTGGAGGCCCTCAGTCAGACCCATTGTTGACATGTGGCACGACGCTCCTCGGGGCACGTCTTGCTTGGGCCTCTCTCCTGGAGGCGCTCAGTCAGACCGAGTAGTGACATGTGGCAAGACGCTCCTCGGGCCGCGTCTTGCTTGGGCCTCTCTCCAGAAGGCCCTCAATCAGACCCAGTGTTGACACGTGGCAAGACGCTCCTCGGGGCGCGTCTTACTTGGGCCTCTCTCCTGGAGGCGCTCAGTCAGACTGAGTAGTGACATGTGGCCTGACGCTCCTCGGGGCGCGTGTTGCTTGGGCCTCTCTCCTGGAGGCGCTCAGTCAGACCAAGTGGTGACATGTGGCAAGACACTCCTCGGGGCGCGTCTTGCTTGGGCCTCTCTCCTGGAGGCGCTCAGTCAGACCGAGTGCTGACATGTGTCAAGACGCTGCTCGGGGCGCGTCTTGCTTGGGCTTCTCTCCTGGAGGCCCTCAGTCATACCCATTGTTGACATGTGGCAAGACGCTCCTCGGGGCGCGTCTTGCTTTGGCCTCTCTCCTGGAGGCGCTCAGTCAGACCGAGTGCTGACATGTGGAAAGACGCTCCTCGGGGCGCGTCTTGCTTGGGCTTCTCTCCTGGAGGCGCTCAGAAAGACCCAGTGTTGATATGTGACAAGTCTCTCCTCGGGGCGTGTCTTGCTTGGGCCTCTCTCCTGGAGGCGCTCAGTCAGACCCAGTGGTGACATGTGGCAAGACACTCCTCGGGGCGCGTCTTGCTTGGGCCTCTCTCCTGGAGGCCCTCTGTCAGACCCAGTGTTGGCATGTGGCAAGACGCTCCTCAGGGCGCGTCTTGGTTGGGCCTCTCTCCTGGAGGCACTCAGTCAGACCCATTGTGACATGTGGCAAGACGCTCCTCGGGGCGCGTATTGCTTGGGCCTCTCTCCTGGATGCCCTCTGTCAGACCGAGTGTTGACATGTGGCAAGACTCTCCTCGGGGTGCGTCTTGCTTGGGCTTACCTCATGGAGAACCTCAGTCAGACCCAGTGTTGACATGTGTCAAGACGCTCCTCGGGGCGTGTCTTGCTTGGGCCTCTCTCCTGGAGGCGCTCAGTCAGACCCAGTGTTGACATGTGGCAAGACGCTCCTCGGGGCGCGTCTTGCTTGGGCTTCTCTCCTGGAGGCCCTCAGTCAGACCCATTGTTGACATGTGGCAAGACGCTCCTCGGGGCACGTCTTGCTTGGGCCTCTCTCCTGGAGGCGCTCAAACAGACCGAGTAGTGACATGTGGCAAGACGCTCCTCGGGGCGCGTCTTGCTGGGGCTTCTCTCATGGAGGCACTCAGTCAGACCCAGTGTTGACATGTGGCAAGATGCTCCTCGGGGCGCGTCTTGCTTGGACCTCTCTCCCTGAGGCGCTCAGTCAGACCGAGTACTGACATGTGGCAAGACGCTCCTCGGGGCGCGTCTTGCTTGGACCTCTCTCCCTGAGACGCTCAGTCAGACCCAGTGTTGACATTTGGCAAGACACTCCTCGGGGCGCGTCTTGCTTGGGCCTCTCTCATGGAGGCCCTCTGTCAGACCCAGTGTTGACATGTGTCAAGACGCTCCTCGGGGGGCGTCTTGCTTTGGCATCTCTCCTGGAGGCGCTCAGTCAGACCGAGTGCTGACATGTGGCAAGAAGCTCCTCGGGGCGCGTCTTGCTTGGGCTTCTCTCCCGGAGGCCCTCAGTAAGAACCATTGTTGACATGTGGCAAGACGCTCCTCGGGGCGCGTCTTGCTTGGGCCTCTCTCCTGGAGGCGCTCAGTCAGACTGAGTAGTGACATGAGGCCTGACGCTCCTCGGGGCGCGTGTTGCTTGGGCCTCTCTCCTGGAGGAGCTCAGTCAGACCAAGTTGTGACATGTGGCAAGACACTCCTCGGGGCGCATCTTGCTTGGGCCTCTCTCCTGGAGGCCCTCTGTCAGACCCAGTGTTGACATGTGTCAAGACGCTCCTCGGGGCGTGTCTTGCTTGGGCTTCTCTCCTGGAGGCCCTCAGTCAGACCCATTGTTGACATGTGGCAAGACGCTCCTCGGGGCGCGTCTTGCTTGGGCTTCTCTCCTGGAGGCGCTCAGAAAGACCCAGTGTTGACATGTGACAAGACGCTCCTCGGGGCGCGTCTTGCTTGGGCCTCTCTCCTGGAGGCCCTCTGTCAGACTCAGTGTTGACATGTGGCAAGACGCTCCTCCGGGCGCATCTTGCTTGGGCCTCTCTCCTGGAGGCCCTCAGTCAGACACATTGTTGACATGTGGCAAGACGCTCCTCGGGGCGCGTCTTGCTCGGGCCTCTCTCCTGGAGGCGCTCAGTCAGAACCAGAGGTGGCATGTGGCAAGACGCTCCTCGGGGCGCGTCTTGCTTGGGCCTCTCTCCTGGAGGCCCTCTGTCAGACCCAGTGTTGACATGTGGCAAGATGCTCCTCCGGGCGCATCTTGCTTGGGCCTCTCTCCTGGAGGCCCTCAGTCAGACCCATTGTTGACCCGTGGCAAGACGCTCCTCGGGGCGCGTCTTGCTTGGGCCTCTCTCCTGGAGGCGCTCAGTCAGACCAAGTGGTGACACGTGGAAAGACGCTCCTCGGGGCGCGTCTTGCTTGGGCCTCTCTCCTGGAGGCGCTCAGTCAGACCCAGTGTTGACACGTGGCAAGACGCTCCTCGGGGCGCGTCTTGCTTGGGCCTCTCTCCTGGAGGCGCTCAGTCAGACCCAGTTTTGGCATTTGGCAAGACACTCCTCGGGGCGCGTCTTGGTTGGGCCTCTCTCCTGGAGGCGCTCATTCAGACCCAGTGGTGACATGTGGCAAGACGCTCCTCGGGGCGCGTATTGCTTGGGCCTCTCTCCTGAATGCCCTCTGTCAGACCCAGAGGTGACATGTGGCAAGACGCTCCTCGGGCCTCTCTCCTGGAGGCGCTCAGTCAGACCCAGTGTTGACATGTGGCAAGATGCTCCTCCGGGCGCATCTTGCTTGGGCCTCTCTCCTGGAGGCCCTCAGTCAGACCCATTGTTGACCCGTGGCAAGACGCTCCTCGGGGCGCGTCTTGCTTGGGCCTCTCTCCTGGAGGCGCTCAGTCAGACCAAGTGGTGACACGTGGAAAGACGCTCCTCGGGGCGCGTCTTGCTTGGGCCTCTCTCCTGGAGGCGCTCAGTCAGACCCAGTGTTGACACGTGGCAAGACGCTCCTCGGGGCGCGTCTTGCTTGGGCCTCTCTCCTGGAGGCGCTCAGTCAGACCCAGTTTTGGCATTTGGCAAGACACTCCTCGGGGCGCGACTTGGTTGGGCCTCTCTCCTGGAGGCGCTCATTCAGACCCAGTGGTGACATGTGGCAAGACGCTCCTCGGGGCGCGTATTGCTTGGGCCTCTCTCCTGAATGCCCTCTGTCAGACCCAGAGGTGACATGTGGCAAGACGCTCCTCGGGCCTCTCTCCTGGAGGCGCTCAGTCAGACCCAGTGTTGACATGTGGCAAGACGCTCCTCGGGGCGCGTCTTGCTTGGGCCTCTCTCCTGGAGGTGCTCAGTCAGACCCAGTGTTGACATGTGGCAAGACGCTCCTCGGGGCGCGTCTTGCTGGGGCTTCTCTCATGGAGGCACTCAGTCAGACCCAGTGTTGACATGTGGCAAGATGCTCCTCGGGGCACGTCTTGCTTGGGCCTCTCTCCTGGAGGCGCTCAGTGAGACCCAGAGGAGACATGTGTCAAGACGCTCCTCGGGGCACGTCTTGCTTGGGCCTCTCTCCTGGAGGCGCTCAGTCAGACCCAGTGTTGACATGTGGCAAGACGCCCCTCGGGGCGCGTCTTGCTTGGGCCTCTCTCCTGGAGGCGCTCAGTCAGACCCAGTGTTGACATGTGGCAAGACGCTCCTCGGCGCGCATCTTGCTTGGGCTTCTCTCCTGGAGGCCCTCAGTCAGACCCATTGTTGACATGTGGCAAGACGCTCCTCGGGGCGCATCTTATTTGGGCCTCTCTCCTGGGGGCCCTCAGTCCGACCCAGTGTTGATCAGGGCGCGTCTTCCTTGGGCCTCTCTCCTGGGGAGGCGATCAGTCAGACCCAGTGTTGACATGTGTCAAGACGCCCCTCGGGCGTTTCTTGCTTGGGCCTCTCTCCTGGAGGCGCTCAGTCAGACCCAGTGTTGACATGTGACAAGACGCGCCTCGGGGCGCGTCGTGCTTGGGCCTCTCTCCTGGAGGTGCTCAGTCAGACCCAGAGGTGACATGTGGCAAGATGCTCCTCGGGGCGCGTCTTGCTTGGGCCTCTCTCCTGGAGAAGCTCAGTCAGACCCAGTGTTGACATGTGGCAAGACGCTCCTCGGGGCACGTCTTGCTTGGGCCTCTCTCCTGGAGGCGCTCAGTCAGACCGATTGCTGACATGTGGCAAGATGCTCCTTGGGGCGCGTCTTGCTTGGGCTTCTCTCCTGGAGGCCCTCAGTCAGACCCATTGTTGACATGTGGCAAGACGCTCCTCGGGGCGCGTCTTGCTTGGGCCTCTCTCCTGGGGAGGCGATCAGTCAGACCCAGTGTTGACATGTGTCAAGAGGCTCCTCGGGCGTTTCTTGCTTGGGCCTCTCTCCTGGAGGCGCTCAGTCAGACCCAGTGTTGACATGTGGCAAGACGCTCCTCGGGGCGCGTCTTGCTTGGGCCTCTCTCCTGGAGGCGCTCAGTCAGACCTAGTGCTGACATGTGGCAAGACGCTCCTCGGGGCGCGTCTTGCTGGGGCTTCTCTCCTGGAGGCGCTCAGTCAGACCCAGAGGTGACATGTGGCAAGACGCTCCTCGGGGCGCGTCTTGCTTGGGCCTCTCTCCTGGAGGCCCTCTGTCAGACCCAGTGTTGACATGTGGCAAGACGCTCCTCGGGGCGCGTCTTGCTTGGGCCTCTCTCCTGGAGGCGCTCAGTCAGACCCAGTGTTGACATGTGGCAAGACGCTCCTCGGGGCACGTCTTGCTTGGGCATCTCTCCTGGAGGCGATCAGTCAGTCCTAGTGCTGACATGTGGCAAGACGCTCCTCGGAGCGCGTCTTGCTTGGGCTTCTCTCCTGGAGGCCCTAAGTGAGACCCTTCGTTGACATGTGGCAAGACGCTCCTCGGGACGTGTCTTGCTGGGGCTTCTCTCCTGGAGGCGCTCAGTCAGACCCAGTGTTGACATGTTACAAGACGCTTCTCGGGGCGCGTCTTGCTTGGGCCTCTCTCCTGGAGGCGCTCAGTCAGACCGAGGGCTGACATGTGGCAAGACGCTCCTCGGGGCACATCTTGCCTGGGCTTCTCTCCTGGAGGCCCTCAGTCAGACCCATTGTTGACATGTGGCAAGACGCTCCTCGGGGCGCATCTTGCTTGGGCCTCTCTCCTGGAGGTGCTCAGTCAGACCGAGTGCTGACATGTGGCAAGACGCTCCTCGGGGCACGTCTTGCTGGGGCTTCTCTCCTGGAGGCGCTCAGTCAGACCCAGTGTTGACATGTGACAAGACGCTCCTCGGGGCGCGTCTTGCTTGGGCCTCTCTCCTGGAGGTGCTCAGTCAGACCCAGAGGTGAGATGTGGCAAGACGCTACTCGGGGCGCGTCTTGCTTGGGCCTCTCTCCTGGAGGTTCTCAGTCAGACCCAGTGTTGACATGTGGCAAGATGCTCCTCGGGGCGCGTCTTGCTGGGGCTTCTCTAATGGAGGCACTCAGTCAGACCCAGTGTTGACATGAAGCAAGACGCTCCTCGGGGCACGTCTTGCTTGGGCCTCTCTCCTGGAGGCGCTCAGTCAGACCCAGAGGAGACATGTGTCAAGATGCTCCTCGGGGCGGGTCTTGCTTGGGCCTCTCTCCTGGAGGCGCTCAGTCAGACCGAGTGCTGACATGTGGCAAGACGCTCTTCCGGGCGCGTCTTGCTTGGGCCTCTCTCCTGGAGGCGCTCAGTCAGACCCAGTGTTCACATGTGGCAAGACGCTCCTCGGGGCGCGTCTTGCTTGGCCCTCTCTCCTGGAGGCGCTCAGTCAGACCCAGTGTTGACATGTGGCAAGACGCTCCTCGGGGCACGTCTTGCTTGGGCCTCTCTCCTGAAGGCGCTCAGTCAGACCGAGTGCTGACATGTGGCAAGACGCTCCTCGGGGCGCGTCTTGCTTGGGCTTCTCTCCTGGAGGCCCTCAGTCAGACCCATTGTTGACATGTGGCAAGACGCTCCTCGGGGCGCGTCTCATTTGGGCCTCTCTCCTGGAGGCGCTCAGTAAGACCGAGTGCTGACATGTGGCAAGACGCTCCTCGGGGCGCTTCTTGCTTGGGCTTGTCTCCTGGAGGCCCTCAGTCAGATCCATTGTGGCAGCCCAATGTGGCAAGATGACCCATATGTGGAAAGATGCTCCTCAGGGTGCATCTTGCTTGGGCCTCTCCCCTTGAGGCCCTCTGTCAGACCCAGTGTTGACATGTGGCAAAACGCTCCTCCAGGCGCGTCTTGCTTGGGCCTCTCTCCTGGAGGCGCTCAGTCAGACCCAGTGTTGACATGTGGCAAGACGCTCCTTGGGGCGCATCTTGCTGGGGCTTCTCTCATGGAGGCACTCAGTCAGACCCAGTGTTGACATGTGGCAAGATGCTCCTCAGGACGCGTCTTGCTTGGGCCTCTCTCCTGGGGAGGCGATCAGTCAGACCCAGTGTTGACATGTGTCAAGACGCTCCTCGGGCGTTTCTTGCTTGGGCCTCTCTCCTGGAGGCGCTCAGTCAGACCCAGTGTTGAAATGTGACAAGACGCTCCTAGGGGCGCGTCTTGCTTGGGCCTCTCTCCTGGAGGTGCTCAGTCAGACCCAGAGGTGACATGTGGCAAGATGCTCCTCGGGGCGCGTCTTGCTTGGGCCTCTCTCCTGGAGAAGCTCAGTCAGACCCAGTGTTGACATGTGGCAAGACGCTCCTCGGGGCACGTCTTGCTTGGTCCTCTCTCCTGGAGGCACTCAGTCAGACCGAGTGCTGACATGTGGCAAGATGCTCCTTGGGGCGCGTCTTGCTTGGGCTTCTCTCCTGGAGGCCCTCAGTCAGACCCATTGTTGACATGTGGCAAGACGCTCCTCGTGGCGCGTCTTGCTTGGGCCTCTCTCCTGGGGAGGCGATCAGTAAGACCGAGTGCTGACATGTGGCAAGACGCTCCTCGGGGCGCGTCTCATTTGGGCCTCTCTCCTGGAGGCGCTCAGTAAGACCGAGTGCTGACATGTGGCAAGACGCTCCTCGGGGCGCTTCTTGCTTGGGCTTCTCTCCTGGAGGCCCTCAGTCAGACCCATTGTGGCAGCCCAATGTGGCAAGATGACCCATATGTGGCAAGATGCTCCTCAGGGTGCATCTTGCTTGGGCCTCTCCCCTTGAGGCCCTCTGTCAGACCCAGTGTTGACATGTGGCAAAACGCTCCTCCAGGCGCGTCTTGCTTGGGCCTCTCTCCTGGAGGCGCTCAGTCAGACCCAGTGTTGACATGTGGCAAGACGCTCCTCAGGACGCGTCTTGCTTGGGCCTCTCTCCTGGGGAGGCGATCAGTCAGACCCAGTGTTGACATGTGTCAAGACGCTCCTCGGGCGTTTCTTGCTTGGGCCTCTCTCCTGGAGGCGCTCAGTCAGACCCAGTGTTGAAATGTGACAAGACGCTCCTAGGGGCGCGTCTTGCTTGGGCCTCTCTCCTGGAGGTGCTCAGTCAGACCCAGAGGTGACATGTGGCAAGATGCTCCTCGGGGCGCGTCTTGCTTGGGCCTCTCTCCTGGAGAAGCTCAGTCAGACCCAGTGTTGACATGTGGCAAGACGCTCCTCGGGGCACGACTTGCTTGGTCCTCTCTCCTGGAGGCACTCAGTCAGACCGAGTGCTGACATGTGGCAAGATGCTCCTTGGGGCGCGTCTTGCTTGGGCTTCTCTCCTGGAGGCCCTCAGTCAGACCCATTGTTGACATGTGGCAAGACGCTCCTCGTGGCGCGTCTTGCTTGGGCCTCTCTCCTGGGGAGGCGATCAGTCAGACCCAGTGTTGACATGTGGCAAGAGGCTCCTCGGGCGTTTCTTGCTTGGGCCTCTCTCCTGGAGGCGCTCAGTCAGACCCAGTGTTGACATGTGGCAAGACGCTCCTCGGGGCGCGTCTTGCTTGGGCCTCTCTCCTGGAGGCGCTCAGTCAGACCTAGTGCTGACATGTGGCAAGACGCTCCTCGGGGCGTGTCTTGCTGGGGCTTCTCTCCTGGAGGCGCTCAGTCAGACCCAGAGGTGACATGTGGCAAGACGCTCCTCGGGGCGCGTCTTGCTTGGGCCTCTCTCCTGGAGGCCCTCTGTCAGACCCAGTGTTAACATGTGGCAAGACGCTCCTCGGGGCGCGTCTTGCTTGGGCCTCTCTCCTGGAGGCGCTCAGTCAGACCCAGTGTTGACATGTGGCAAGACGCTCCTCGGGGCGCGTCTTGCTTGGGCCTCTCTCCTGGAGGCGCTCAGTCAGTCCTAGTGCTGACATGTGGCAAGACGCTCCTCGGAGCGCGTCTTGCTTGGGCTTCTCTCCTGGAGGCCCTCAGTCAGACCTTTCGTTGACATGTGGCAAGACGCTCCTCGGGACGTGTCTTGCTGGGGCTTCTCTCCTGGAGGCGCTCAGTCAGACCCAGTGTTGACATGTGACAAGACGCTTCTCGGGGGGTTTCTTGCTTGGGCCTCTCTCCTGGAGGCGCTCAGTCAGACCGAGTGCTGACATGTGGAAAGACGCTCCTCGGGGCACATCTTGCCTGGGCTTCTCTCCTGGAGGCCCTCAGTCAGACCCATTGTTGACGTGTGGCAAGACGCTCCTCGGGGCACATCTTGCTTGGGCCTCTCTCCTGGAGGTGCTCAGTCAGACCGAGTGCTGACATGTGGCAAGACGCTCCTCGGGGCACGTCTTGCTGGTGCTTCTCTCCTGGAGGCGCTCAGTCAGACCCAGTGTTGATATGTGACAAGACGCTCCTCGGGGCGCGTCTTGCTTGGGCCTCTCTCCTGGAGGTGCTCAGTCAGACCCAGAGGTGACATGTGGCAAGACGCTCCTCGGGGCGCGTCTTGCTTGGGCCTCTCTCCTGGAGGTTCTCAGTCAGACCCAGTGTTGACATGTGGCAAGATGCTCCTCGGGGCGCGTCTTGCTGGGGCTTCTCTAATGGAGGCACTCAGTCAGACCCAGTGTTGACATGAAGCAAGACGCTCCTCGGGGCACGTCTTGCTTGGGCCTCTCTCCTGGAGGCGCTCAGTCAGACCCAGAGGAGACATGTGTCAAGATGCTCCTCGGGGCGCGTCTTGCTTGGGCCTCTCTCCTGGAGGCGCTCAGTCAGACCGAGTGCTGACATGTGGCAAGACGCTCCTCGGGGCGCGTCTTGCTTGGGCCTCTCTCCTGGAGGCGCTCAGTCAGACCCAGTGTTGACATGTGGCAAGACGCTCCTCGGGGCACGTCTTGCTTGGGCCTCTCTCCTGGCGGCGCTCAGTCAGACCGAGTGCTGACATGTGGCAAGATGCTCCTCGGGGCGCGTCTTGCTGGGGCTTCTCTCCTGGAGGCGCTCAGTCAGACCCAGAGGAGACATGTGGGTGACACACACACTCACACACACACACACACACACACACAAACACACACACACACACACACACACACACACACACACACACACACACACACACACACACACAGACCCTTGCGTGCAAACTCCGGTCAGGCCTGCAAGGTACACATCAGAGACATGATGTTCTTTCACAGAACTGAGGTTGTTCATTACTAAATGACTTTTACAGGAATATTGTTATTATACTATTCAACAGGTTGATCATAATAATGTGTATTAAACCCACAACCTAGCACTGAGGACAGAGGGACTTTATTTAAATTAGTATTTAATGGAAACGATACATAATGATACATAAGAGCCATGTCATACATTCAGCCTAGAAATAGTAGCATTGTGCACTATTAAAAATATACACATCAATTGCTCGAATCCCATTGTTGCATAGTAAAACTCTAATAAAACTCTAGTCCGACATCAACAGAGAAGACTTAGTGTATGTACTACAAATACAGCATTAGGATTTCGAGTGGACCGTGCACCTTGTAAACCATCAGAGGCTTATGACGCAACATATCTTCCAGTTGCTATTAGACAAGTTATAATTCTCGACCATTTTTCGGAACTGGTTTCTTGGGTCCGTGAGTAAATGCCAAATGAGATGATAGTCCTTAAGTAAGTTCCTGGCGATCCCATGTCACGCTCTTGCCCATCAGCCGGTGAACGCTGAGACGGAACTCGATGAGAGCGATGTATTTTTTAAGTGCTCCGAATGTACTTCTAACAAGCGTGCGATTCACTTCGTGAGTAAACCGCAGCTGCAGCTGATTCAAACAGTCGAGCCAACTTTCTACATCACAATATGCGTTTTGTAGTTAGTCGAGTTACCTTTTGTGTGGCGCATGCACGGGTCGTTAGCGTCCAGCTCCCAGCTTAGAGAGTCCTGTATTGACACAGACGTCAATACATCTCGATGTCATGCAACACACAAAGTCTGTCGCATACAGGTGGGTTAACACACATGTACGATGTGTGCAATGGCGCGCCCGTTTACAATGGGACTCGACGATGATCATTGTTAACCAAACTCTTGTTTCTCACGACAGGTGGTAGCGTTGTCTCCTGCATCTGGTCTTCGTGCACAGAGGGTGTTGTAATGTGCTCGTCATAGTCGCGATCGTTGTCACTCGAATCCGTTGTTCCCACAACAGGTGGTAGCGTTGTCTCCTGCATGTTGTCTTTGCGTGCGGCAAGCGTTGTGCTGTGCTCGTTATAATGGTTGTCTTCGTACAAAGGGGGTGTTGAATACTCCTTCGCGAGTAGTCTAGGAGGTGGTGTGATGGGACGTATCTCAGAGGCGTTATGTGAGCGTACCACCATGGCCTGAGCAACTGCGACGACTGAGAGTACACCCAGTACAGACAGCGAGATCATTTTTTTTCTTGGGTGTTGTACGTGTGGGTACAGCCGCTTTAATGGCAGTGAGAGCAAGTGGTCAAATATATTTATAGGTCACTAGCAGAAACTAAGGCACGTGGTCAGAGTGTAATCGTAACCACCGTAGCTCTTGTCATAATTTAATATACATAGAAATCAGAAACGGGCATGTCAGGATAGACATCGCGAGTGATAATGCGGCCAGTATCTGTGTGTGCTTGAGAGCACCTTGTTGTTCTACTGTGGTGCCCACGCCGCCACTTCTGTAAATGTCATCGACCTTCTTTATATACGCATACGCTAAAGACCGTATATTCTCTATGGATTTGAACACGTCCTTTGTTTTGCGTAACGCTTGAGCTGTCTCGAGCGTGATGTTGTGAGTGTACGCCAGTGTTTCGCGTGCAACAAGGTCCGAAAGGGCGTGCGCTACAACTATTAACCTTGGTTTGGGAGTGTGGCGAAACGCTCGCTCCGCTGTAATGGGCAGATGCAATGTTATCACCTGGTACGTTTCGTTAGTCGGGTTGTAACACACCGGTCCGTGACACGGACCGTCACATTGAAAGGGGCACAGTAAGGACAACACGCCGCCGACCGTGACTTCGCACTCGACCGCGGTGGTGTTGTCGATTTGCAAAGGATCACATACGCCTCTCCAATCGCAATGAGGCACATTGTAGTCGACGCGACTGTCGGTCACCATAGCTTTCGTCAGCCAACACACTCGATTGCCCTTCGAAACATTGGCGATCAACGTGAGCGTAGAGGTCGCTGTCGCTTTACTGTACGCCAGGATATCCGTGTGTGAGTGCACGCTCGACGTCGATTGACAACCGGTCATGTCAGACCTGATCAGACCTTCCGAACACATGACCATTAGTTGTTATGCGGCCGAGAGTATCGCGATCATACCGTTGAGATGTGTAGAAAGCGCGAACACGCAAGCCTTCCACATTTCCAAAGTTTCCAGCAGTCTAGAGGGACTTGTCTTAGCGCGCACGGCTGTGCTGAATTTGCGTTGGGTAGACACAACGGCTTCGACCTCGCTTAGGATCTTGTGGGCTCATGTACTCGTGGTAGGCCAAGACGTGTATAGTCGAGCGCGGTGACGCCCCGAACACTTGACCCGGTTTTGTTGTGGCGATATGCGTGTCCAGTAACGCGGCAAAGTCCGCGTGTCTAGCGTGTATTGATTTTACAGCTCGCTCACACCCCAACAGTACGGTCCGTAGAAGTTCGTTCACTTGTTTCCATGCGCTCGTGGAACACAGGACATCGCAACCTCTGTGATACTCCAGTAAAGCGTCACACACCAGCTGCTTGCACGTTGGAAATACAATCAATCGGTAGTAACTTCTTACTCCACTCTATGTTGAACTCGTATAGTATGTATATGGGCGGTTGAGGCGGTTTGCGCATTTTCTATCTACCCTCCGCTAATATGACTCTGTGGTCTGTCTCCTGAGATGGTGCGGTTGGAACTTGCGAGAGTGCACTATCGACGGTCGGCGTTTCCATTTCGTCAACTGTGCCATTTTCAGCCGCTGGCAAATGGCCGTCGACGGTCAATGCGAGACACCAACATAACGTTAGACCGCGACCCTCATGCCAGTTTTCTGTAGTACTGGTTGTAGTTTCTGGTGCACACTCGATACGCCATTACGGTCACAATTACGTTGATTAATAAATCCAGTGTTGTAGCGACTGCAGCCAGCGCCGTCGCGCAACTCGTGTCGGTGTTATCTGTCGATACTTTCATTCGTATCCAAGCGTATGCAGAATCTACGGATCTGGTGAAGTTGCTTGTCACTAGCTTGCGCACGTTTGATATGGCACTTTGCGTGAGACTCACACAACCTGCAGTGGCAACCGTCGCGTCAGTGCAAAGTTTTTCCGATATATCGCTCGCAACATCGTTTGTCATTTACTGTACACTGCGCACACTGGCCGCGAGGTCGCGGAGAGGGTCTTCGTTACGAGTTGTGTAATATCCGCTGACTTGCCGATTCAATTCTGGTGGCGCTGACCCAAACGAGAACGCGTTTAAGGCGCATGTCGTGGCAACTCTGGTAGCGCCGTGGTTGACGAGGACGATCATCTTTAGCAATAGTTCATCTCGAAGCACAACGATGGTGAGGGCGACGGGTTGGCCGGTTCCGCCTTCAGGCCACTCGGTTGCCGCTAGATTGCCCAATGCCACACACGCAGACGAACCCTGTACACACTCAATGACCCGTGTGCAATCGTTGATTTCTGCTAGTACGTTTGCTAGTTCTACGTGCTTCCACGGATCGGGCGTGGGCACGCGCTTGTTTTAGAGGCGTTTTCGCGCAGCCTCTACCCTGCACGACCGCTAGTGGCCGCATTAGCTATATTTATCTTTATTTGTTTCACACACACACACACACACACACACACACACACACACACACACACACACACACACACACACACACACACACACACACACACACACACACGCACGCACACACACACACAGGCCCTTGCGTGCAAACCCCGTCATAAGCCTCTGATGGTTCACAAAGTGCACGGTCCACTCGAAATCCTAATGCTGTATTTGTAGTACATACACTAAGTCTTCTCTGTTGATGTCAGTCTAGAGTTTTATTAGAGTTTTACTTTGCAACAATGGGATTCGAGCAATTGATGTGTATATTTTTAATAGTGCACAATGCTACTATTCCTAGGCTGAATGTATGACATGGCTCTTATGTATCATTATGTATCGTTTCCATTAAGTACTAATTTAAATAAAGTCCCTCTGTCCTCAGTGCTAGGTTGTGGGTTTAATACACATTATTATGATCAACCTGTTGAATAGTATAATAACAATATTCCTGTAAAAGTCATTTAGTAATGAACAACCTCAGTTCTGTGAAAGAACATCATGTCTCTGATGTGTACACTGCAGGCCTGACCGGGGTTTGCACGCAAGGGCCTGTCTGTGTGTGTGTGTGTGTGTGTGTGTGTGTGTGTGTGTGTGTGTGTGTGTGTGTGTGTGTGTGTGTGTGTGTGTGTGTGTGTGAAACAAATAAAGATAAATATAGCTAGTGCGGCCACGAGCGGTCGTGCAGGGTAGAGGCTGCGCGAAAACGCCTCTAAAACAAGCGCGTGCCCACGCCCGATCCGTGGAAGCACATAGAACTAGCAAACGTACTAGCAGAAATCAACGATCGCACATGGGTTATTGAGTGTGTACAGGGTTCGTCTGCGTGTTTGGCATTGGGCAATCTAGCGGCAACCGAGTGGCCTGAAGGCGGAACCGGCCAACCCGTCGCCCTCACCATCGTTGCGCTTCGAGATGAACTATTGCTAAAGATGATCGTCCTCGTCAACCACGGTGCTACTAGAGTTACGACATGCACCTTAAAAGTGTTCTCGTTTGAGTCAGCGCCACCAGAATTGAATCGGCAAGTCAGCGGATATTACACAACTCGTAACGAAGACCCTCTCCGCGACCTCGCGGCCATTGTGCGCAGTGTACAGCAAATGACAAACGATGTTGCGAGCGATATATCGGAAAAACTTTGCACTGATGCGACGGTCGCCACTGCAGGTTGTGTGAGTCACGTGCAAAGTGCCATATCAAATGTGCGCAAGCTAGTGACAAGCAACTTCACCAGATCCTCAGATTCTGCATACGCTCGGATACGAATGAAAGTATCGAGAGATAACACCGACACGAGTTGCGCGACGGCGCTGGCTGCAGTCGCTACAACACTGGATTTATTAATCAACGTAATTGTGATAACTTGTCTAATAGCAACTGGAAGATATATTGCGTCATAAGCCTCTGATGATTCACAAGGTGCACGGTCCACTCGAAATCCTAATGCTGTATTTGTAGTACATACACTAAGTCTTCTCTGTTGATGTCAGACTAGAGTTTTATTAGAGTTTTACTTTGCAACAATGGGATTCGAGCAATTGATGTGTATATTTTTAATAGTGCACAATGCTAGTATTCCTAGGCTGAATGTATGACATGGCTCTTATGTATCATTATGTATCGTTTCCATTAAGTACTAATTTAAATAAGGTCCCTCTGTCATCAGTGCTAGGTTGTAGGTTTAATACACATTATTATGATCTACCTGTTGAATAGTATAATAACAATATTCCCGTAAAAGTCATTTAGTAATGAACAACCTCAGTTCTGTGAAAGAACATCATGTCTCTGATGTGTACACTAAAGGCCTGACCGGGGTTTGCACGCAAGGGCCTGAGTGTGTGTGTGTGTGTGTGTGTGTGTGTGTGTGTGTGTGTGTGTGTGTGCGCGTGCGTGTGTGTGTGTGTGTGTGTGTGTGTGTGTGTGAAACAAATAAAGATAAATATAGCTAGTGCGGCCACGAGCGGTCGTGCAGGGTAGAGGCTGCGCGAAAACGCCTCTAAAACAAGCGCGTGCCCGCGCCCAATCCGGCGTCTACTTGTTCGACGAACTCAGCAGGTTCTCCAACAATAGGGTCGGCGTGATCGTGTCCTTACCACATGTCAACACTGGGTCTGACAGAGGGCCTCCAGGAGAGAGGCCCAAGCAAGACGCGCCCCGAGGAGCGTCTTGCCACATGTCACCTCTGGGTCTCACTGAGCGCCTCCAGGAGAGAGGCCCAAGCAAGACGCGCCACGAGGAGCATCTTGTCACATGTCAACACTGGGTCTGACTGAGCGCCTCCAGGAGAGAAGCCCCAGCAAGACGTGCCCCGAGGAGCGTCTTGCCACATGTCAGCACTCGGTCTGACTGAGCGCCTCCAGGAGAGAGGCCCAACCAAGATGCGCCCTGAGGAGCGTCTTGCCAAATGTCAACAATGGGTCTGACTGAGGGCCTCCAGGAGAGAAGCCCAAGCAAGATGCGCCCCGAGGAGCGTCTTGCCACATGTCAGCACTCGGTCTGACTGAGCGCCTCCAGGAGAGAGGTCCAAGCAAGACGCGCCCCGAGGAGCGTCTTGCCACATGTCAACGAAGGGTCTGACTGAGGGCCTCCAGGAGAGAGGCCCAATCAAGACGCGCCCCGAGGAGCGTCTTGCCACATGTCAACACTGGGTCTGACTGAGCGCCTCCAGGAGAGAGGCCCAAGCAAGACGCGCCCCGAGGAGCGTCTTGCCACATGTCACCTCTGGGTCTGACTGAGCGCCTCCAGGAGAGAGGCCCAAGCAAGACGCGCCCCGAGGAGCGTCTTGTCACATGTCAACACTGGGTCTGACTGAGCGCCTCCAGGAGAGAAGCCCCAGCAAGACGTGCCCCGAGGAGCGTCTTGCCACATGTCAGCACTCGGTCTGACTGAGCGCCTCCCCAGGAGAGAGGCCCAAGCAAGACGCGCCCTGAGGAGCGTCTTGCCACATGTCAACACTGGGTCTGACTGAGCGCCTCCAGGAGAGAGGCCCAAGCAAGACGCGCCTGGAGGAGCGTTTTGCCACATGTCAACACTGGGTCTGATTGAGGGCCTTCTGGAGAGAGGCACAAGCAAGTCGCGCCCCGAGGAGCGTCTTGCCACATGTCAACAATGGGTCTGACTGAGGGCCTCCAGGAGATAAGCCCAAGCAAGACGCGCCCCGAGGAGCGTCTTGCCACATGTCAGCACTCGGTCTGACTGAGCGCCTCCAGGAGAGAGGCCCAAGCAAGACGTGCCCTGAGGAGCGTCTTGCCACATGTCAACACTGGGTCTGACTGAGAGTCCTCCAGGAGAGAGGCCCAAGCACGACGCGCCCCGAGGAGCGTCTTGCCACATGTGAACACTGGGTCTGACTGAGCGCCTCCAGGAGAGAGGCCCAAGCAAGACGCGCCCGGAGGAGCGTCTTGCCACATGTCAGCACTTGGTCTGACTGAGCGCCTCCAGGAGAGAGGCCCAAGCAAGACGCGCCCCGAGGAGCATCTTGACACATGTCTCCTCTGGGTCTGACTGAGCGCCTCCAGGAGAGAGGCCCAAGCAAGACGTGCCCCGAGGAGCGTCTTGCCACATGTCAACACTGGGTCTGACTGAGCGCCTCCAGGAGAGAGGCCCAAGCAAGACGCGCCCCGAGGAGCGTCTTGCCACATGTCAACACTGGGTCTGACTGAACGCCTCCAGGAGAGAGGCCCAAGCAAGACGCGCCCCGAGGAGCGTCTAGCCACATGTCACCTCTGGGTCTGACTGAGCGCCTCCAGGAGAGAGGCCCAAGCAAGACGCGCCCCGAGGAGCGTCTTGTCACATGTCAACACTGGGTCTGACTGAGCGCCTCCAGGAGAGAAGCCCCAGCAAGACGTGCCCCGAGGAGCATCTTGCCACATGTCAGCACTCGGTCTGACTGAGCGGCTCCCCAGGAGAGAGGCCCAAGCAAGACGCGCCCTGAGGAGCGTCTTGCCACATGTCAACACTGGGTCTGACTGAGTGCCTCCATGAGAGAAGCCCCAGCAAGACGGGCCCCAAGGAGCGTCTTGCCACATGTCAACACTGGGTCTGACTGAGCGCCTCCAGGAGAGAGGCCCAAGCAAGATGCGCCTGGAGGAGCGTTTTGCCACATGTCAACACTGGGTCTGATTGAGGGCCTTCTGGAGTGAGGCCCAAGCAAGACGCGCTCCGAGGAGCGTCGTGCCACATGTCAACAATGGGTCTGACTGAGGGCCTCCAGGAGAGAAGCCCAAGCAAGACGCGCCCCGAGGAGCGTCTAGCCACATGTCACCTCTGGGTCTGACTGAGCGCCTCCAGGAGAGAGGCCCAAGCAAGACGCGCCCCGAGGAGCGTCTTGTCACATGTCAACACTGGGTCTGACTGAGCGCCTCCAGGAGAGAAGCCCCAGCAAGACGTGCCCCGAGGAGCGTCTTGCCACATGTCAGCACTCGGTCTGACTGAGCGCCTCCCCAGGAGAGAGGCCCAAGCAAGACGTGCCCTGAGGAGCGTCTTGCCACATGTCAACAATGGGTCTGACTGAGGGCCTCCAGGAGAGAAGCCCAAGCAAGATGTGCCCCGAGGAGCGTCTTGCCACATGTCAGCACTCGGTCTGACTGAGCGCCTCCAGGAGAGAGGGCCAAGCAAGACGCGCCCCGAGGAGCGTCTTTTCACATGTCAACGTAGGGTCTGACTGAGGGCCTCCAGGAGAGAGGCCCAATCAAGATGCGCCCCGAGGAGCGTCTTGCCACATGTCAACACTGGGTCTGACTGAGCGCCTCCAGGAGAGAGGCCCAAGCAAGACGCGCCCCGAGGAGCGTCTTGCCACATGTCACCTCTGGGTCTGACTGAGCGCCTCCAGGAGAGAGGCCCAAGCAAGACGCGCCCCGAGGAGCGTCTTGTCACATGTCAACACTGGGTCGGACTGAGCGCCTCCAGGAGAGAAGCCCCAGCAAGACGTGCCCCGAGGAGCGTCTTGCCACATGTCAGCACTCGGTCTGACTGAGCGCCTCCCCAGGAGAGAGGCCCAAGCAAGACGCGCCCTGAGGAGCGTCTTGCCACATGTCAACACTGGGTCTGACTGAGCGCCTCCAGGAGAGAGGCCCAAGCAAGACGCGCCTGGAGGAGCGTTTTGCCACATGTCAACACTGGGTCTGATTGAGGGCCTTCTGGAGAGAGGCCCAAGCAAGTCGCGCCCCGAGGAGCATCTTGCCACATGTCAACAATGGGTCTGACTGAGGGCCTCCAGGAGATAAGCCCAAGCAAGACGCGCCCCGAGGAGCATCTTGCCACATGTCAGCACTCGGTCTGACTGAGCGCCTCCAGGAGAGAGGCCCAAGCAAGACGTGCCCCGAGGAGCGTCTTGCCACATGTCAACACTGGGTCTGACTGAGAGTCCTCCAGGAGAGAGGCCCAAGCACGACGCGCCCCGAGGAGCGTCTTGCCACATGTGAACACTGGGTGTGACTGAGCGCCTCCAGGAGAGAGGCCCAAGCAAGACGCGCCCGGAGGAGCGTCTTGCCACATGTCAGCACTTGGTCTGACTGAGCGCCTCCAGGAGAGAGGCCCAAGCAAGACGCGCCCCGAGGAGCATCTTGACACATGTCTCCTCTGGGTCTGACTGAGCGCCTCCAGGAGAGAGGCCCAAGCAAGACGTGCCCCGAGGAGCGTCTTGCCACATGTCAACACTGGGTCTGACTGAGCGCCTCCAGGAGAGAGGCCCAAGCAAGACGCGCCCCGAGGAGCGTCTTGCCACATGTCAACACTGGGTCTGACTGAACGCCTCCAGGAGAGAGGCCCAAGCAAGACGCGCCCCGAGGAGCGTCTAGCCACATGTCACCTCTGGGTCTGACTGAGCGCCTCCAGGAGAGAGGCCCAAGCAAGACGCGCCCCGAGGAGCGTCTTGTCACATGTCAACACTGGGTCTGACTGAGCGCCTCCAGGAGAGAAGCCCCAGCAAGACGTGCCCCGAGGAGCGTCTTGCCACATGTCAGCACTCGGTCTGACTGAGCGCCTCCCCAGGAGAGAGGCCCAAGCAAGACGCGCCCTGAGGAGCGTCTTGCCACATGTCAACACTGGGTCTGACTGAGTGCCTCCATGAGAGAAGCCCCAGCAAGACGGGCCCCAAGGAGCGTCTTGCCACATGTCAACACTGGGTCTGACTGAGCGCCTCCAGGAGAGAGGCCCAAGCAAGATGCGCCTGGAGGAGCGTTTTGCCACATGTCAACACTGGGTCTGATTGAGGGCCTTCTGGAGTGAGGCCCAAGCAAGACGCGCTCCGAGGAGCGTCGTGCCACATGTCAACAATGGGTCTGACTGAGGGCCTCCAGGAGAGAAGCCCAAGCAAGCGCCCCGAGGAGCGTCTAGCCACATGTCACCTCTGGGTCTGACTGAGCGCCTCCAGGAGAGAGGCCCAAGCAAGACGCGCCCCGAGGAGCGTCTTGTCACATGTCAACACTGGGTCTGACTGAGCGCCTCCAGGAGAGAAGCCCCAGCAAGACGTGCCCCGAGGAGCGTCTTGCCACATGTCAGCACTCGGTCTGACTGAGCGCCTCCCCAGGAGAGAGGCCCAAGCAAGACGCGCCCTGAGGAGCGTCTTGCCACATGTCAACACTGGGTCTGACTGAGTGCCTCCATGAGAGAAGCCCCAGCAAGACGCGCCCCAAGGAGCGTCTTGCCACATGTCAACACTGGGTCTGACTGAGCGCCTCCAGGAGAGAGGCCCAAGCAAGATGCGCCTGGAGGAGCGTTTTGCCACATGTCAACACTGGGTCTGATTGAGGGCCTTCTGGAGTGAGGCCCAAGCAAGACGCGCTCCGAGGAGCGTCGTGCCACATGTCAACACTGGGTCTGACTGAGCGCCTCCAGGAGAGAGGCCCAAGCATGACGCGCCCGGAGGAGCGTCTTGCCACATGTCAGCACTCGGTCTGACTGAGCGCCTCCAGGAGAGAGGCCCAAGCAAGACGCGCCCCGAGGAGCATCTTGACACATGTCTCCTCTGGGTCTGACTGAGCGCCTCCAGGAGAGAGGCCCAAGCAAGTCGTGCCCCGAGGAGCGTCTTGCCACATGTCAACACTGGGTCTGACTGAGTGCCTCCATGAGAGAAGCCCCAGCAAGACGCGCCCCGAGGATCATCTTGCCACATGTCAACACTGGGTCTGACTTAGAACCTCCAGGAGAGAGGCCCAAGCAAGACGCGCCCCGAGGAGCGTCTTGCCACATGTCAACACTGGGTCTGACTGAGCGCCTCCAGGAGAGAGGCCCAAGCAAGACGCGCCCCAAGGAGCGTCTTGTCACATGTCACTACTCGGTCTGACTGAGCGCCTCCAGGAGAGAGGCCCAAGCAAGACGTGCCCCGAGGAGCATCTTGCCACATGTCAACAATGGGTCTGACTGAGTGCCTCCAGAAGAGAAGCCCAAGCAAGACGCGCCCCGAGGAGCGTCTTGCCACATGTCAACAATGGGTCTGACTGAGCTTCTCCAGGAGAGAGGCCCATGCAAGACACGCCCCGAGGAGCGTCTTGACACATGTCAACACTGGGTCTGACTGAGGGCCTCCATGAGAGAAGCCCAAGCAAGAAGTGCCCCGAGGAGCGTCTTGCCACATGTCAACACTGGGTCTGACTAAGCGCCTCCATGAGAGAAGCCCCAGCAAGACGCGCCCCGAGGAGCATCTTGCCACATGTCAACACTGGGTCTGACTGAGAACCTCCAGGAGAGAGGCCCAAGCAAGACGCGCCCCGAGGAGCGTCTTGCCACATGTCAACACTGGGTCTGACTGAGCGCCTCCAGGAGAGAGGCCCAAGCAAGACGCGCCCCGAGGAGCGTCTTGTCACATGTCACTACTCGGTCTGACTGAGTGCCTCCAGGAGAGAGGCCCAAGCAAGACGTGCCCCGAGGAGCGTCTTGCCAGATGTCAACAATGGGTCTGACTGAGGGCCTCCAGGAGAGAAGCCCAAGCAAGAAGCGCCCCGAGGAGCGTCTTGCCACATGTCAACACTGGGTCTGACTGAGCGCCTCCATGAGAGAAGCCCAAGCAAGACGCGCCCCGAGGAGAGTATTGCCTCATGTCAACACTGGGTCTGACAGAGGGCATCCAGGAGAGAGGCCCAAGCAATACGCGCCCGGAGGAGCGTCTTGCCACATGTCACCACTGGGTCTGACTGAGCGCCTCCAGGAGAGAGGCCCAAGCAAGAAGCGCCCCGAGGAGCGTCTTGCCACATGTCAGCACTCGGTCTGACTGAGCGCCTCCAAGAGAGAGGCCCAAGCAAGACGTGCCCCGAGGAGCGTCTTGCCACATGTCAAGACTGGGTCTGACTGAGTGCCTCCATGAGAGAAGCCCCAGCAAGACGCGCCCCGAGGAGCGTCTTGCCACATGTCAACAATGGGTCTGACTGAGGGCCTCCAGGAGAGAAGCCCAAGCAAGAAGCGCCCCGAGGAGCGTCTTGCCACATGTCAAGACTGGGTCTGACTGAGCGCCTCCATGAGAGAGGCCCAAGCAAGACACGCCCCGAGGAGCGTCTTGACACATGTCAACACTGGGTCTGACTGAGGGCCTCCATGAGAGAAGCCCAAGCAAGACGCGCCCCGAGGAGAGTCTTGCCACATGTCAACACTGGGTCTGACAGAGGGCATCCAGGAGAGAGGCCCAAGCAATACGCGCCCTGAGGAGCGTCTTGTCACATGTCACCACTGGGTCTGACTGAGCTTCTCCAGGAGAGAGGCCCAAGCAAGAAGCGCCCCGAGGAGCGTCTTGCCACGTGTCAACACTGGGTCTGATTGAGGGCCTTCTGGAGAGAGGCCCAAGCAAGACGCGCCCCGAGGAGCGTCTTGCCACATGTCAACAATGGGTCTGACTGAGGGCCTCCAGGAGAGAAGCCCAAGCAAGACGCGCCCCGAGGAGCTTCTTGCCACATGTCAGCACTCGGTCTGACTGAGCGCCTCCAGGAGAGAGGCCAAAGCAAGACGCGCCCCGAGGAGCGTCTTGACACATGTCAACACTGGGTCTGACAGAGGGCCTCCATGAGAGAGGCCCAAGCAAGACGCGCCCCGAGGAGTGTCTTGCCACATGTCAACACTGGGTCTGACTGAGCGCCTCCAGGAGAGAGGCCCAAGCAAGATGCGCCCCGAGGAGCGTCTTGCCACGTGTCACCACTGGGTCTGACTGAGCTCCTCCAGGAGAGAGGCCCAAGCAAGACGCGCCCCGAGGAGCGTCTTGCCACATGTCACCACTGGGTCTGATTGAGCACCTCCAGGAGAGAGGCCCCAGCAAGAAGCGCCCCGAGGAGCGTCTTGCCTTATGTCAGCACTCGGTCTGACTGAGCGCCTCCAGGAGAGAGGCCCAAGCAAGACGCGCCCCGAGGAGCGTCTTGCCACATGTCACTACTCGGTCTGACTGAGCGCCTCCAGGAGAGAGACCCAAGCAAGACGTGCCCCGAGGAGCGTCTTGCCACATGTCAACAACGGGTCTGACTGAGGGCCTCCAGGAGAGAAGCCCAAGCAAGACGCACCCCGAGGAGCGTCTTGCCAAATGTCAACACTGGGTCTGACTGAGGGCCTCCAGGAGAGAGGCCCAAATAAGACGCGCCCCGAGGAGCGTCTTGCCACATGTCAACAATGGGTCTGACTGAGCGCCTCCAGGAGAGAAGCCCAAGCAAGACGCGCCCCGAGGAGCGTCTTGCCACATGTCAGCACTCGGTCTGACTGAGCGCCTCCAGGAGAGAGGCCCAAGCAAGACGCGCCCCGAGGAGCGTCTTGCCACATGTCCACACTGGGTCTGACTGAGCGCCTCCAGGAGAGAGGCCCAAGCAAGACGCGCCCCGAGGAGAGTCTTGCCACATGTCAGCACTCGGTCTGACTGAGCGCCTCCAGGAGACACGCCCAAGCAAGACGCGCCCCGAGGAGCGTCTTGACACATTTCTCCTCTGGGTCTGACTGAGCGCCTCCAGGAGAGAGGCCCAAGCAAGACGTGCCCCGAGGAGCGTCTTTCCACTTGTCAACACTGGGTCTGACTGAGTGCCTCCATGAGAGAAGCCCCAGCAAGACGCGCCCCGAGGAGCGTCTTGCCACAAGTCAACACTGGGTCTGACTGAGCACCTCCAGGAGAGAGGCCCAAGCAAGATGCGCCCCGAGGAGCGTCTTGCCACATGTCAAAACTGGGTCTGACTGAGCGCCTCCAGGAGAGAGGCCCGAGGAGCGTCTTGACACATGTCACCTCTGGGTCTGACTGAGCGCCTACAGGAGAGAGGCCCAAGCAAGACGCGCCCCGAGGAGCGTCTTGTCACATGTCAACACTGGATCTGACTGAGCCCCTCCAGGAGCGAAGCCCAAGCAAGAAACGCCCGAGGAGCGTCTTGACACATGTCAACACTGGGTCTGACTGAGCACCTCCAGGAGAGAGGCCCAAGCAAGACGCGCCCCGAGGAGCGTCTTGCCACATGTCAAAACTGGGTCTGACTGAGCGCCTCCAGGAGAGATGCCCGAGGAGCGTCTTGACACATGTCACCTCTGGGTCTGACTGAGCGCCTACAGGAGAGAGGCCCAAGCAAGACGCGCCCCGAGGAGCGTCTTGTCACATGTCAACACTGGGTCTGACTGAGCCCCTCCAGGAGCGAAGCCCAAGCAAGAAACGCCCGAGGAGCGTCTTGACACATGTCAACACTGGGTCTGACTTAGCGCCTCCAGGAGAGAGGCCCAAGCAAGACGCGCCCCGAGGAGCGTCTTGCCACGTGTCACCACTGGGTCTGATTGAGCACCTCCAGGAGAGAGGCCCCAGCAAGAAGCGCCCCGAGGAGCGTCTTGCCTTATGTCAGCACTCGGTCTGACTGAGCGCCTCCAGGAGAGAGGCCCAAGCAAGACGCGCCCCGAGGAGCGTCTTGCCACATGTCACTACTCGGTCTGACTGAGCGCCTCCAGGAGAGAGACCCAAGCAAGACGTGCCCCGAGGAGCGTCTTGCCACATGTCAACAATGGGTCTGACTGAGGGCCTCCAGGAGAGAAGCCCAAGCAAGACGCGCCCCGAGGAGCGTCTTGCCACATGTCAACACTGGGTCTGACTGAGGGCCTCCAGGAGAGAGGCCCAAATAAGACGCGCCCCGAGGAGCGTCTTGCCACATGTCAACAATGGGTCTGACTGAGCGCCTCCAGGAGAGAAGCCCAAGCAAGACGTGCCCCGAGGAGCGTCTTGCCACATGTCAGCACTCGGTCTGACTGAGCGCCTCCCCAGGAGAGAGGCCCAAGCAAGACGCGCCCTGAGGAGCGTCTTGCCACATGTCAACACTGGGTCTGACTGAGTGCCTCCATGAGAGAAGCCCCAGCAAGACGCGCCCCAAGGAGCGTCTTGCCACATGTCAACACTGGGTCTGACTGAGCGCCTCCAGGAGAGAGGCCCAAGCAAGATGCGCCTGGAGGAGCGTTTTGCCACATGTCAACACTGGGTCTGATTGAGGGCCTTCTGGAGTGAGGCCCAAGCAAGACGCGCTCCGAGGAGCGTCGTGCCACATGTCAACACTGGGTCTGACTGAGCGCCTCCAGGAGAGAGGCCCAAGCATGACGCGCCCGGAGGAGCGTCTTGCCACATGTCAGCACTCGGTCTGACTGAGCGCCTCCAGGAGAGAGGCCCAAGCAAGACGCGCCCCGAGGAGCATCTTGACACATGTCTCCTCTGGGTCTGACTGAGCGCCTCCAGGAGAGAGGCCCAAGCAAGTCGTGCCCCGAGGAGCGTCTTGCCACATGTCAACACTGGGTCTGACTGAGTGCCTCCATGAGAGAAGCCCCAGCAAGACGCGCCCCGAGGATCATCTTGCCACATGTCAACACTGGGTCTGACTTAGAACCTCCAGGAGAGAGGCCCAAGCAAGACGCGCCCCGAGGAGCGTCTTGCCACATGTCAACACTGGGTCTGACTGAGCGCCTCCAGGAGAGAGGCCCAAGCAAGACGCGCCCCAAGGAGCGTCTTGTCACATGTCACTACTCGGTCTGACTGAGCGCCTCCAGGAGAGAGGCCCAAGCAAGACGTGCCCCGAGGAGCATCTTGCCACATGTCAACAATGGGTCTGACTGAGTGCCTCCAGAAGAGAAGCCCAAGCAAGACGCGCCCCGAGGAGCGTCTTGCCACATGTCAACAATGGGTCTGACTGAGCTTCTCCAGGAGAGAGGCCCATGCAAGACACGCCCCGAGGAGCGTCTTGACACATGTCAACACTGGGTCTGACTGAGGGCCTCCATGAGAGAAGCCCAAGCAAGAAGTGCCCCGAGGAGCGTCTTGCCACATGTCAACACTGGGTCTGACTAAGCGCCTCCATGAGAGAAGCCCCAGCAAGACGCGCCCCGAGGAGCATCTTGCCACATGTCAACACTGGGTCTGACTGAGAACCTCCAGGAGAGAGGCCCAAGCAAGACGCGCCCCGAGGAGCGTCTTGCCACATGTCAACACTGGGTCTGACTGAGCGCCTCCAGGAGAGAGGCCCAAGCAAGACGCGCCCCGAGGAGCGTCTTGTCACATGTCACTACTCGGTCTGACTGAGTGCCTCCAGGAGAGAGGCCCAAGCAAGACGTGCCCCGAGGAGCGTCTTGCCAGATGTCAACAATGGGTCTGACTGAGGGCCTCCAGGAGAGAAGCCCAAGCAAGAAGCGCCCCGAGGAGCGTCTTGCCACATGTCAACACTGGGTCTGACTGAGCGCCTCCATGAGAGAAGCCCAAGCAAGACGCGCCCCGAGGAGAGTATTGCCTCATGTCAACACTGGGTCTGACAGAGGGCATCCAGGAGAGAGGCCCAAGCAATACGCGCCCGGAGGAGCGTCTTGCCACATGTCACCACTGGGTCTGACTGAGCGCCTCCAGGAGAGAGGCCCAAGCAAGAAGCGCCCCGAGGAGCGTCTTGCCACATGTCAGCACTCGGTCTGACTGAGCGCCTCCAAGAGAGAGGCCCAAGCAAGACGTGCCCCGAGGAGCGTCTTGCCACATGTCAAGACTGGGTCTGACTGAGTGCCTCCATGAGAGAAGCCCCAGCAAGACGCGCCCCGAGGAGCGTCTTGCCACATGTCAACAATGGGTCTGACTGAGGGCCTCCAGGAGAGAAGCCCAAGCAAGAAGCGCCCCGAGGAGCGTCTTGCCACATGTCAAGACTGGGTCTGACTGAGCGCCTCCATGAGAGAGGCCCAAGCAAGACACGCCCCGAGGAGCGTCTTGACACATGTCAACACTGGGTCTGACTGAGGGCCTCCATGAGAGAAGCCCAAGCAAGACGCGCCCCGAGGAGAGTCTTGCCACATGTCAACACTGGGTCTGACAGAGGGCATCCAGGAGAGAGGCCCAAGCAATACGCGCCCTGAGGAGCGTCTTGTCACATGTCACCACTGGGTCTGACTGAGCTTCTCCAGGAGAGAGGCCCAAGCAAGAAGCGCCCCGAGGAGCGTCTTGCCACGTGTCAACACTGGGTCTGATTGAGGGCCTTCTGGAGAGAGGCCCAAGCAAGACGCGCCCCGAGGAGCGTCTTGCCACATGTCAACAATGGGTCTGACTGAGGGCCTCCAGGAGAGAAGCCCAAGCAAGACGCGCCCCGAGGAGCTTCTTGCCACATGTCAGCACTCGGTCTGACTGAGCGCCTCCAGGAGAGAGGCCAAAGCAAGACGCGCCCCGAGGAGCGTCTTGACACATGTCAACACTGGGTCTGACAGAGGGCCTCCATGAGAGAGGCCCAAGCAAGACGCGCCCCGAGGAGTGTCTTGCCACATGTCAACACTGGGTCTGACTGAGCGCCTCCAGGAGAGAGGCCCAAGCAAGATGCGCCCCGAGGAGCGTCTTGCCACGTGTCACCACTGGGTCTGACTGAGCTCCTCCAGGAGAGAGGCCCAAGCAAGACGCGCCCCGAGGAGCGTCTTGCCACATGTCACCACTGGGTCTGATTGAGCACCTCCAGGAGAGAGGCCCCAGCAAGAAGCGCCCCGAGGAGCGTCTTGCCTTATGTCAGCACTCGGTCTGACTGAGCGCCTCCAGGAGAGAGGCCCAAGCAAGACGCGCCCCGAGGAGCGTCTTGCCACATGTCACTACTCGGTCTGACTGAGCGCCTCCAGGAGAGAGACCCAAGCAAGACGTGCCCCGAGGAGCGTCTTGCCACATGTCAACAACGGGTCTGACTGAGGGCCTCCAGGAGAGAAGCCCAAGCAAGACGCACCCCGAGGAGCGTCTTGCCAAATGTCAACACTGGGTCTGACTGAGGGCCTCCAGGAGAGAGGCCCAAATAAGACGCGCCCCGAGGAGCGTCTTGCCACATGTCAACAATGGGTCTGACTGAGCGCCTCCAGGAGAGAAGCCCAAGCAAGACGCGCCCCGAGGAGCGTCTTGCCACATGTCAGCACTCGGTCTGACTGAGCGCCTCCAGGAGAGAGGCCCAAGCAAGACGCGCCCCGAGGAGCGTCTTGCCACATGTCCACACTGGGTCTGACTGAGCGCCTCCAGGAGAGAGGCCCAAGCAAGACGCGCCCCGAGGAGAGTCTTGCCACATGTCAGCACTCGGTCTGACTGAGCGCCTCCAGGAGACACGCCCAAGCAAGACGCGCCCCGAGGAGCGTCTTGACACATTTCTCCTCTGGGTCTGACTGAGCGCCTCCAGGAGAGAGGCCCAAGCAAGACGTGCCCCGAGGAGCGTCTTTCCACTTGTCAACACTGGGTCTGACTGAGTGCCTCCATGAGAGAAGCCCCAGCAAGACGCGCCCCGAGGAGCGTCTTGCCACAAGTCAACACTGGGTCTGACTGAGCACCTCCAGGAGAGAGGCCCAAGCAAGATGCGCCCCGAGGAGCGTCTTGCCACATGTCAAAACTGGGTCTGACTGAGCGCCTCCAGGAGAGAGGCCCGAGGAGCGTCTTGACACATGTCACCTCTGGGTCTGACTGAGCGCCTACAGGAGAGAGGCCCAAGCAAGACGCGCCCCGAGGAGCGTCTTGTCACATGTCAACACTGGATCTGACTGAGCCCCTCCAGGAGCGAAGCCCAAGCAAGAAACGCCCGAGGAGCGTCTTGACACATGTCAACACTGGGTCTGACTGAGCACCTCCAGGAGAGAGGCCCAAGCAAGACGCGCCCCGAGGAGCGTCTTGCCACATGTCAAAACTGGGTCTGACTGAGCGCCTCCAGGAGAGATGCCCGAGGAGCGTCTTGACACATGTCACCTCTGGGTCTGACTGAGCGCCTACAGGAGAGAGGCCCAAGCAAGACGCGCCCCGAGGAGCGTCTTGTCACATGTCAACACTGGGTCTGACTGAGCCCCTCCAGGAGCGAAGCCCAAGCAAGAAACGCCCGAGGAGCGTCTTGACACATGTCAACACTGGGTCTGACTTAGCGCCTCCAGGAGAGAGGCCCAAGCAAGACGCGCCCCGAGGAGCGTCTTGCCACGTGTCACCACTGGGTCTGATTGAGCACCTCCAGGAGAGAGGCCCCAGCAAGAAGCGCCCCGAGGAGCGTCTTGCCTTATGTCAGCACTCGGTCTGACTGAGCGCCTCCAGGAGAGAGGCCCAAGCAAGACGCGCCCCGAGGAGCGTCTTGCCACATGTCACTACTCGGTCTGACTGAGCGCCTCCAGGAGAGAGACCCAAGCAAGACGTGCCCCGAGGAGCGTCTTGCCACATGTCAACAATGGGTCTGACTGAGGGCCTCCAGGAGAGAAGCCCAAGCAAGACGCGCCCCGAGGAGCGTCTTGCCACATGTCAACACTGGGTCTGACTGAGGGCCTCCAGGAGAGAGGCCCAAATAAGACGCGCCCCGAGGAGCGTCTTGCCACATGTCAACAATGGGTCTGACTGAGCGCCTCCAGGAGAGAAGCCCAAGCAAGACGCGCCCCGAGGAGCGTCTTGCCACATGTCAACAATGGGTCTGACTGAGCGCCTCCAGGAGAGAGGCCCAAGCAAGACGCGCCCCGAGGAGAGTCTTGCCACATGTCAGCACTCGGTCTGACTGAGCGCCTCCAGGAGACACGCCCAAGCAAGACGCGCCCCGAGGAGCGTCTTGACACATTTCTCCTCTGGGTCTGACTGAGCGCCTCCAGGAGAGAGGCCCAAGCAAGACGTGCCCCGAGGAGCGTCTTTCCACTTGTCAACACTGGGTCTGACTGAGTGCCTCCATGAGAGAAGCCCCAGCAAGACGCGCCCCGAGGAGCGTCTTGCCACAAGTCAACACTGGGTCTGACTGAGCACCTCCAGGAGAGAGGCCCAAGCAAGACGCGCCCCGAGGAGTGTCTTGCCACATGTCAAAACTGGGTCTGACTGAGCGCCTCCAGGAGAGAGGCCCGAGGAGCGTCTTGACACATGTCACCTCTGGGTCTGACTGAGCGCCTACAGGAGAGAGGCCCAAGCAAGACGCGCCCCGAGGAGCGTCTTGTCACATGTCACCACTGGGTCTGACTGAGCCCCTCCAGGAGCGAAGCCCAAGCAAGAAACGCCCGAGGAGCGTCTTGACACATGTCAACACTGGGTCTGACTGAGCGCCTCCAGGAGAGAGGTCCAAGCAACATGCGCCCCGAGGAGCGTCTTGCCACATGTCAACACTGGGTCTGACTTAGTGCCTCCATGAGAGAAGCCCCAGCAAGACGCGCCCCGAGGAGCATCTTGACACATGTCAACACTGGGTCTGACAGAGGGCCTCCATGAGAGAGGCCCAAGCAAGACGAGCCCCGAGGAGTGTCTTGCCACATGTCAACACTGGGTCTGACTGAGCGCCTCCAGGAGAGAGGCCCAAGCAAGATGTGCCCCGAGGAGCGTCTTGCCACGTGTCACCACTGGGTCTGACTGAGCTCCTCCAGGAGAGAGGCCCAAGCATGACACGCCCCGAGGAGCGTCTTGCCACGTGTCACCACTGGGTCTGATTGAGCACCTCCAGGAGAGAGGCCCCAGCAAGACGTGCCCCGAGGAGCATCTTGCCTTATGTCAGCACTCGGTCTGACTGAGCGCCTCCAGGAGAGAGGCCCAAGCAAGACCCGCCCCGAGGAGCGTCTTGCCACATGTCACTACTCGGTCTGACTGAGCGCCTCCAGGAGGGAGGTCCAAGCAAGACGCGCCCCGAGGAGCGTCTTGCCACATGTCACTACTCGGTCTGACTGAGCGCCTCCAGGAGAGAGGCCCAAGCAAGACGCGCCCCGAGGAGCGTCTTGCCACATGTCAACACTGGGTCTGACTGAGGGCCCCCAGGAGAGAGGCCCAAATAAGACGCGCCCCGAGGAGCGTCTTGCAACATGTCAACATTGGGTCTGACTGAGGGCCTCCAGGAGAGAAGCCCAAGCAAGATGCGCCCCGAGGAGCGTCTTGCCACATGTCAGCACTCGGTCTGACTGAGCGCCTCCAGGAGAGAGGCCCAAGCAAGACGCGCCCCGAGGAGCGTCTTGCCACATGTCAACACTGGGTCTGACTGAGCGCCTCCAGGAGAGAGGCCCAAGCAAGACGTGCCCCGAGGAGCGTCTTGCCACATGTGAACACTGGGTCTGACTGAGCGCCTCCAGGAGAGAGGCCCAAGCAAGACGCGCCCGGAGGAGCGTCTTGCCACATGTCAGCACTCGGTCTGACTGAGCGCCTCCAGGAGAGAGGCCCAAGCAAGACGCGCCCCGAGGAGCGTCTTGACACATGTCTCCTCTGGGTCTGACTGAGCGCCTCCAGGAGAGAGGCCCAAGCAAGACGTGCCCCGAGGAGCATCTTGCCACATGTCAACACTGGGTCTGACTGAGTGCCTCCATGAGAGAAGCCCCAGCAAGACGCGCCCCGAGGAGCGTCTTGCCACATGTCAACACTGGGTCTGACTGAGCACCTCCAGGAGAGAGGCCCAAGCAAGACGTGCCCCAAGGAGCGTCTTGCCACATGTCAACACTGGGTCTGACTGAGCGCCTCCAGGAGAGAGGCCCAAGCAAGACGTGCCCCGAGGAGCGTCTTTCCACTTGTCAACACTGGGTCTGACTGAGTGCCTCCATGAGAGAAGCCCCAGCAAGACGCGCCCCGAGGAGCGTCTTGCCACATGTCAACACTGGGTCTGACTGAGCACCTCCAGGAGAGAGGCCCAAGCAAGACGCGCCCCGAGGAGCGTCTTGCCACATGTCAACACTGGGTCTGACTGAGCGCCTCCAGGAGAGAGGCCCGAGGAGCGTCTTGACACATGTCACCTCTGGGTCTGACTGAGCGCCTCCAGGAGAGAGGCCCAAGCAAGACGTGCCCCGAGGAGCGTCTTGTCACATGTCAACACTGGGTCTGACTGAGCCCCTCCAGGAGCGAGGCCCAAGCAAGAAACGCCCGAGGAGCGTCTTGACACATGTCAACACTGGGTCTGACTGAGCGCCTCCAGGAGAGAGGTCCAAGCAACACGCGCCCCGAGGAGCGTCTTGCCACATGTCAACACTGGGTTTGACTGAGTGCCTCCATGAGAGAAGCCCCAGCAAGACGCGCCCCGAGGAGCATCTTGTCACATGTCACTACTCGGTCTGACTGAGCGCCTCCAGGAGAGAGGCCCAAGCAAGACGTGCCCCGAGGAGCGTCTTGCCACATGTCAACAATGGGTCTGACTGAGGGCCTCCAGGAGAGAAGCCCAAGCAAGAAGCGCCCCGAGGAGCGTCTTGCCACATGTCAACACTGGGTCTGACTGAGCGCCTCCAGGAGAGAGGCCCAAGCAAGACACGCCCCGAGGAGCGTCTTGACACATGTTAATACTGGGTCTGACTGAGGGCCTCCATGTGAGAAGCCCAAGCAAGACGCGCCCCGAGGAGAGTCTTGCCACATGTCAACACTGGGTCTGACAGAGGGCATCCAGGAGAGAGGCCCAAGCAATACGCGCCCCGAGGAGCGTCTTGCCACATGTCAACAATGGGTCTGACTGAGGGCCTCCAGGAGAGAGGCCCAAGCAAGACGTGCCCCGAGGAGCATCTTGCCACATGTCAACACTGGGTCTGACTGAGTGCCTCCATGAGAGAAGCCCCAGCAAGACGCGCCCCGAGGAGCGTCTTGCCACATGTCAACACTGGGTCTGACTGAGCACCTCCAGGAGAGAGGCCCAAGCAAGACGTGCCCCAAGGAGCGTCTTGCCACATGTCAACACTGGGTCTGACTGAGCGCCTCCAGGAGAGAGGCCCAAGCAAGACGTGCCCCGAGGAGCGTCTTTCCACTTGTCAACACTGGGTCTGACTGAGTGCCTCCATGAGAGAAGCCCCAGCAAGACGCGCCCCGAGGAGCGTCTTGCCACATGTCAACACTGGGTCTGACTGAGCACCTCCAGGAGAGAGGCCCAAGCAAGACGCGCCCCGAGGAGCGTCTTGCCACATGTCAACACTGGGTCTGACTGAGCGCCTCCAGGAGAGAGGCCCGAGGAGCGTCTTGACACATGTCACCTCTGGGTCTGACTGAGCGCCTCCAGGAGAGAGGCCCAAGCAAGACGTGCCCCGAGGAGCGTCTTGTCACATGTCAACACTGGGTCTGACTGAGCCCCTGCAGGAGCGAGGCCCAAGCAAGAAACGCCCGAGGAGCGTCTTGACACATGTCAACACTGGGTCTGACTGAGCGCCTCCAGGAGAGAGGTCCAAGCAACACGCGCCCCGAGGAGCGTCTTGCCACATGTCAACACTGGGTCTGACTGAGTGCCTCCATGAGAGAAGCCCCAGCAAGACGCGCCCCGAGGAGCATCTTGTCACATGTCACTACTCGGTCTGACTGAGCGCCTCCAGGAGAGAGGCCCAAGCAAGACGTGCCCCGAGGAGCGTCTTGCCACATGTCAACAATGGGTCTGACTGAGGGCCTCCAGGAGAGAAGCCCAAGCAAGAAGCGCCCCGAGGAGCGTCTTGCCACATGTCAACACTGGGTCTGACTGAGCGCCTCCAGGAGAGAGGCCCAAGCAAGACACGCCCCGAGGAGCGTCTTGACACATGTTAATACTGGGTCTGACTGAGGGCCTCCATGTGAGAAGCCCAAGCAAGACGCGCCCCGAGGAGAGTCTTGCCACATGTCAACACTGGGTCTGACAGAGGGCATCCAGGAGAGAGGCCCAAGCAATACGCGCCCCGAGGAGCGTCTTGCCACATGTCAACAATGGGTCTGACTGAGGGCCTCCAGGAGAGAAGCCCAAGGAAGACGCGCCCCGAGGAGCTTCTTGCCACATGTCAGCACTCGGTCTGACTGAGCGCCTCCAGGAGAGAGGCCAAAGCAAGATGCGCCCCAAGGAGCGTCTTGACACATGTCAACACTGGGTCTGACAGAGGGCCTCCATGAGAGAGGCCCAAGCAAGACGCGCCCCGGGGAGTGTCTTGCCACATGTCAACACTGGGTCTGACTGAGCGCCTCCAGGAGAGAGGCCCAAGCAAGACGCGGCCTGAGGAGCGTCTTGCCACGTGTCAACACTGGGTCTGACTCAGCGCCTCCAGGAGAGAGGCCCAAGCAAGATGCGCCCCGAGGAGCGTCTTGCCACGTGTCACCACTGGGTCTGACTGAGCTCCTCCAGGAGAGAGGCCCAAGCAAGACACGCCCCGAGGAGCGTCTTGCCACGTGTCACCACTGGGTCTGATTGAGCACCTCCAGGAGAGAGGCCCCAACAAGACGCGCCCCGAGGAGCATCTTGCCTTATGTCAGCACTCGGTCTGACTGAGCGCCTCCAGGAGAGAGGCCCAAGCAAGACGCGCCCCGAGGAGCGTCTTGCCACATGTCACTACTCGGTCTGACTGAGCGCCTCCAGGAGGGAGGTCCAAGCAAGACGCGCCCCGAGGAGCGTCTTGCCACATGTCACTACTCGGTCTGACTGAGCGCCTCCAGGAGAGAGGCCAGAGCAAGACGTGTCCCGAGGAGCGACTTGCCAGATGTCAACAATGGGTCTGACTGAGGGCCTCCAGGAGAGAAGCCCAAGCAAGAAGCGCCCCGAGGAGCGTCTTGCCACATGTCAACACTGGGTCTGACTGAGCGCCTCCAGGAGAGAGGCAAGACACGCCCCGAGGAGCGTCTTGACACATGTCAACACTGGGTCTGACTGAGGGCCTCCATGAGAGAAGCCCAAGCAAGACGCGCCCCGAGGAGAGTCTTGCCACATGTCAACACTGGGTCTGACAGAGGGCATCCAGGAGAGAGGCCCAAGCAATACGCGCCCGGAGGAGCGTCTTGCAACATGTCACCACTGGGTCTGACTGAGCGCCTCCAGGAGAGAGGCCCAAGCAAGAAGCGCCCCGAGGAGCGTCTTGCCACATGTCAGCACTCGGTCTGACTGAGCGCCTCCAGGAGAGAGGCCCAAGCAAGACGTGCCCGGAGGAGCGTCTTGCCACATGTCAACACTGGGTCTGACTGAGTGCCTCCATGAGAGAAGCCCCAGCAAGACGCGCCCCGAGGAGCATCTTGCCACATGTAAACACTGGGTCTGACTGAGAACCTCCAGGAGAGAGGCCCAAGCAATACGTGCCCCGAGGAGCGTCTTGCCACATATCAACACTGGGTCTGACTGAGCTCCTCCAGGAGAGAGGCCCAAGCAAGACGAGCCCCGAGGAGCGTCTTGTCACATGTCACTACTCGGTCTGACTGAGCGCCTCCAGGAGAGAGGCCCAAGCAAGACGTGCCCCGAGGAGCGTCTTGCCACATGTCAACAATGGGTCTGACTGAGGGCCTCCAGGAGAGAAGCCCAAGCAAGAAGCGCCCCGAGGAGCGTCTTGCCACATGTTTCCACTGGGTCTGACTGAGCGCCTCCAGGAGAGAGGCCCAAGCAAGACACGCCCCGAGGAGCGTCTTGACACATGTCAACACTGGGTCTGACTGAGGGCCTCCATGAGAGAAGCCCAAGCAAGACGCGCCCCGAGGAGAGTCTTGCCACATGTCAACACTGGGTCTGACAGAGGGCATCCAGGAGAGAGGCCCAAGCAATACGCGCCCTGAGGAGCGTCTTGTCACATGTCACCACTGGGTCTGACTGTGCTTCTCCAGGAGAGAGGCCCAAGCAAGAAGCGCCCCGAGGAGCGTCTTGCCACGTGTCAACACTGGGTCTGATTGAGGGCCTTCTGGAGAGAGGCCCAAGCAAGACGCGCCCCGAGGAGCGTCTTGCCACATGTCAACAATGGGTCTGACTGAGGGCCTCCAGGAGAGAAGCCCAAGCAAGACGCGCCCCGAGGAGCTTCTTGCCACATGTCAGCACTCGGTCTGACTGAGCGCCTCCAGGAGAGAGGCCAAAGCAAGACGCGCCCCGAGGAGCGTCTTGACACATGTCAACACTGGGTCTGACAGAGGGCCTCCATGAGAGAGGCCCAAGCAAGACGCGCCCCGAGGAGTGTCTTGCCACATGTCAACACTGGGTCTGACTGAGCGCCTCCAGGAGAGAGGCCCAAGCAAGACGCGCCCCGAGGAGCGTCTTGCCACGTGTCAACACTGGGTCTGACTTAGCGCCTCCAGGAGAGAGGCCCAAGCAAGATGCGCCCGGAGGAGCGTCTTGCCACGTGTCACCACTGGGTCTGACTGAGCTCCTCCAGGAGAGAGGCCCAAGCAAGACGCGCCCCGAGGAGCGTCTTGCCACGTGTCATCACTGGGTCTGATTGAGCACCTCCAGGAGAGAGGCCCCAATAAGACGCGCCCCGAGGAGCGTCTTGCCTTATGTCAGCACTCGGTCTGACTGAGCGCCTCCAGGAGAGAGGCCCAAGCAAGACGCGCCCCGAGGAGCGTCTTGCCACATGTCACTACTCGGTCTGACTGAGCGCCTCCAGGAGAGAGGCCCAAGCAAGACGTGCCCCGAGGAGCGTCTTGCCACATGTCAACAATGGGTCTGACTGAGGGCCTCCAGGAGAGAAGCCCAAGCAAGACGCGCCCCGAGGAGCGTCTTGCCACATGTCAACACTGGGTCTGACTGAGGGCCTCCAGGAGAGAGGCCCAAATAAGTCGCGCCCCGAGGAGCGTCTTGCCACATGTCAACAATGGGTCTGACTGAGCGCCTCCAGGAGAGAAGCCCAAGCAAGACGCGCCCCGAGGAGCGTCTTGCCACATGTCAGCACTCGGTCTGACTGAGCGCCTCCAGGAGAGAGGCCAAAGCAAGACGCGCCCCGAGGAGCGTCTTGCCACATGTCAACACTGGGTCTGACTGAGTGCCTCCAGGAGAGAGGCCCAAGCAAGATGTGCCCCGAGGAGAGTCTTGCCACATGTCAGCACTCGGTCTGACTGAGCGCCTCCAGGAGACACGTCCAAGCAAGACGCGCCCCGAGGAGCGTCTTGACACATTTCTCCTCTGGGTCTGACTGAGCGCCTCCAGGAGAGAGGCCCAAGCAAGACGTGCCCCGAGGAGCGTCTTTCCACTTGTCAACACTGGGTCTGACTGAGTGCCTCCATGAGAGAAGCCCCAGCAAGTCGCGCCCCGAGGAGCGTCTTGCCACATGTCAACAATGGGTCTGACTGAGCGCCTCCAGGAGAGAAGCCCAAGCAAGATGCGCCCCGAGGAGCGTCTTGCCACGTGTCACCACTGGGTCTGACTGAGCGCCTCCAGGAGAGAGGCCAGAGCAAGACGTGTCCCGAGGAGCGACTTGCCAGATGTCAACAATGGGTCTGACTGAGGGCCTCCAGGAGAGAAGCCCAAGCAAGAAGCGCCCCGAGGAGCGTCTTGCCACATGTCAACACTGGGTCTGACTGAGCGCCTCCAGGAGAGAGGCAAGACACGCCCCGAGGAGCGTCTTGACACATGTCAACACTGGGTCTGACTGAGGGCCTCCATGAGAGAAGCCCAAGCAAGACGCGCCCCGAGGAGAGTCTTGCCACATGTCAACACTGGGTCTGACAGAGGGCATCCAGGAGAGAGGCCCAAGCAATACGCGCCCGGAGGAGCGTCTTGCAACATGTCACCACTGGGTCTGACTGAGCGCCTCCAGGAGAGAGGCCCAAGCAAGAAGCGCCCCGAGGAGCGTCTTGCCACATGTCAGCACTCGGTCTGACTGAGCGCCTCCAGGAGAGAGGCCCAAGCAAGACGTGCCCGGAGGAGCGTCTTGCCACATGTCAACACTGGGTCTGACTGAGTGCCTCCATGAGAGAAGCCCCAGCAAGACGCGCCCCGAGGAGCATCTTGCCACATGTAAACACTGGGTCTGACTGAGAACCTCCAGGAGAGAGGCCCAAGCAATACGTGCCCCGAGGAGCGTCTTGCCACATATCAACACTGGGTCTGACTGAGCTCCTCCAGGAGAGAGGCCCAAGCAAGACGAGCCCCGAGGAGCGTCTTGTCACATGTCACTACTCGGTCTGACTGAGCGCCTCCAGGAGAGAGGCCCAAGCAAGACGTGCCCCGAGGAACGTCTTGCCACATGTCAACAATGGGTCTGACTGAGGGCCTCCAGGAGAGAAGCCCAAGCAAGAAGCGCCCCGAGGAGCGTCTTGCCACATGTTTCCACTGGGTCTGACTGAGCGCCTCCAGGAGAGAGGCCCAAGCAAGACACGCCCCGAGGAGCGTCTTGACACATGTCAACACTGGGTCTGACTGAGGGCCTCCATGAGAGAAGCCCAAGCAAGACGCGCCCCGAGGAGAGTCTTGCCACATGTCAACACTGGGTCTGACAGAGGGCATCCAGGAGAGAGGCCCAAGCAATACGCGCCCTGAGGAGCGTCTTGTCACATGTCACCACTGGGTCTGACTGTGCTTCTCCAGGAGAGAGGCCCAAGCAAGAAGCGCCCCGAGGAGCGTCTTGCCACGTGTCAACACTGGGTCTGATTGAGGGCCTTCTGGAGAGAGGCCCAAGCAAGACGCGCCCCGAGGAGCGTCTTGCCACATGTCAACAATGGGTCTGACTGAGGGCCTCCAGGAGAGAAGCCCAAGCAAGACGCGCCCCGAGGAGCTTCTTGCCACATGTCAGCACTCGGTCTGACTGAGCGCCTCCAGGAGAGAGGCCAAAGCAAGACGCGCCCCGAGGAGCGTCTTGACACATGTCAACACTGGGTCTGACAGAGGGCCTCCATGAGAGAGGCCCAAGCAAGACGCGCCCCGAGGAGTGTCTTGCCACATGTCAACACTGGGTCTGACTGAGCGCCTCCAGGAGAGAGGCCCAAGCAAGACGCGCCCCGAGGAGCGTCTTGCCACGTGTCAACACTGGGTCTGACTTAGCGCCTCCAGGAGAGAGGCCCAAGCAAGATGCGCCCGGAGGAGCGTCTTGCCACGTGTCACCACTGGGTCTGACTGAGCTCCTCCAGGAGAGAGGCCCAAGCAAGACGCGCCCCGAGGAGCGTCTTGCCACTTGTCATCACTGGGTCTGATTGAGCACCTCCAGGAGAGAGGCCCCAATAAGACGCGCCCCGAGGAGCGTCTTGCCTTATGTCAGCACTCGGTCTGACTGAGCGCCTCCAGGAGAGAGGCCCAAGCAAGACGCGCCCCGAGGAGCGTCTTGCCACATGTCACTACTCGGTCTGACTGAGCGCCTCCAGGAGAGAGGCCCAAGCAAGACGTGCCCCGAGGAGCGTCTTGCCACATGTCAACAATGGGTCTGACTGAGGGCCTCCAGGAGAGAAGCCCAAGCAAGACGCGCCCCGAGGAGCGTCTTGCCACATGTCAACACTGGGTCTGACTGAGGGCCTCCAGGAGAGAGGCCCAAATAAGTCGCGCCCCGAGGAGCGTCTTGCCACATGTCAACAATGGGTCTGACTGAGCGCCTCCAGGAGAGAAGCCCAAGCAAGACGCGCCCCGAGGAGCGTCTTGCCACATGTCAGCACTCGGTCTGACTGAGCGCCTCCAGGAGAGAGGCCAAAGCAAGACGCGCCCCGAGGAGCGTCTTGCCACATGTCAACACTGGGTCTGACTGAGTGCCTCCAGGAGAGAGGCCCAAGCAAGATGTGCCCCGAGGAGAGTCTTGCCACATGTCAGCACTCGGTCTGACTGAGCGCCTCCAGGAGACACGTCCAAGCAAGACGCGCCCCGAGGAGCGTCTTGACACATTTCTCCTCTGGGTCTGACTGAGCGCCTCCAGGAGAGAGGCCCAAGCAAGACGTGCCCCGAGGAGCGTCTTTCCACTTGTCAACACTGGGTCTGACTGAGTGCCTCCATGAGAGAAGCCCCAGCAAGTCGCGCCCCGAGGAGCGTCTTGCCACATGTCAACAATGGGTCTGACTGAGCGCCTCCAGGAGAGAAGCCCAAGCAAGATGCGCCCCGAGGAGCGTCTTGCCACGTGTCACCACTGGGTCTGACTGAGCTCCTCCAGGAGAGAGGCCCAAGCAAGACACGCCCCGAGGAGCGTCTTGCCACGTGTCACCACTGGGTCTGATTGAGCACCTCCAGGAGAGAGGCCCCAACAAGACGCGCCCCGAGGAGCATCTTGCCTTATGTCAGCACTCGGTCTGACTGAGCGCCTCCAGGAGAGAGGCCCAAGCAAGACGCGCCCCGAGGAGCGTCTTGCCACATGTCACTACTCCGTCTGACTGAGCGCCTCCAGGAGGGAGGTCCAAGCAAGACGCGCCCCGAGGAGCGTCTTGCCACATGTCACTACTCGGTCTGACTGAGCGCCTCCAGGAGAGAGGCCAGAGCAAGACGTGTCCCGAGGAGCGACTTGCCAGATGTCAACAATGGGTCTGACTGAGGGCCTCCAGGAGAGAAGCCCAAGCAAGAAGCGCCCCGAGGAGCGTCTTGCCACATGTCAACACTGGGTCTGACTGAGCGCCTCCAGGAGAGAGGCAAGACACGCCCCGAGGAGCGTCTTGACACATGTCAACACTGGGTCTGACTGAGGGCCTCCATGAGAGAAGCCCAAGCAAGACGCGCCTCGAGGAGAGTCTTGCCACATGTCAACACTGGGTCTGACAGAGGGCATCCAGGAGAGAGGCCCAAGCAATACGCGCCCGGAGGAGCGTCTTGCAACATGTCACCACTGGGTCTGACTGAGCGCCTCCAGGAGAGAGGCCCAAGCAAGAAGCGCCCCGAGGAGCGTCTTGCCACATGTCAGCACTCGGTCTGACTGAGCGCCTCCAGGAGAGAGGCCCAAGCAAGACGTGCCCGGAGGAGCGTCTTGCCACATGTCAACACTGGGTCTGACTGAGTGCCTCCATGAGAGAAGCCCCAGCTAGACGCGCCCCGAGGAGCATCTTGCCACATGTAAACACTGGGTCTGACTGAGAACCTCCAGGAGAGAGGCCCAAGCAATACGTGCCCCGAGGAGCGTCTTGCCACATATCAACACTGGGTCTGACTGAGCTCCTCCAGGAGAGAGGCCCAAGCAAGACGAGCCCCGAGGAGCGTCTTGTCACATGTCACTACTCGGTCTGACTGAGCGCCTCCAGGAGAGAGGCCCAAGCAAGACGTGCCCCGAGGAGCGTCTTGCCACATGTCAACAATGGGTCTGACTGAGGTCCTCCAGGAGAGAAGCCCAAGCAAGAAGCGCCCCGAGGAGCGTCTTGCCACATGTTTCCACTGGGTCTGACTGAGCGCCTCCAGGAGAGAGGCCCAAGCAAGACACGCCCCGAGGAGCGTCTTGACACATGTCAACACTGGGTCTGACTGAGGGCCTCCATGAGAGAAGCCCAAGCAAGACGCGCCCCGAGGAGAGTCTTGCCACATGTCAACACTGGGTCTGACAGAGGGCATCCAGGAGAGAGGCCCAAGCAATACGCGCCCTGAGGAGCGTCTTGTCACATGTCACCACTGGGTCTGACTGTGCTTCTCCAGGAGAGAGGCCCAAGCAAGAAGCGCCCCGAGGAGCGTCTTGCCACGTGTCAACACTGGGTCTGATTGAGGGCCTTCTGGAGAGAGGCCCAAGCAAGACGCGCCCCGAGGAGCGTCTTGCCACATGTCAACAATGGGTCTGACTGAGGGCCTCCAGGAGAGAAGCCCAAGCAAGACGCGCCCCGAGGAGCTTCTTGCCACATGTCAGCACTCGGTCTGACTGAGCGCCTCCAGGAGAGAGGCCAAAGCAAGACGCGCCCCGAGGAGCGTCTTGACACATGTCAACACTGGGTCTGACAGAGGGCCTCCATGAGAGAGGCCCAAGCAAGACGCGCCCCGAGGAGTGTCTTGCCACATGTCAACACTGGGTCTGACTGAGCGCCTCCAGGAGAGAGGCCCAAGCAAGACGCGCCCCGAGGAGCGTCTTGCCACGTGTCAACACTGGGTCTGACTTAGCGCCTCCAGGAGAGAGGCCCAAGCAAGATGCGCCCGGAGGAGCGTCTTGCCACGTGTCACCACTGGGTCTGACTGAGCTCCTCCAGGAGAGAGGCCCAAGCAAGACGCGCCCCGAGGAGCGTCTTGCCACGTGTCATCACTGGGTCTGATTGAGCACCTCCAGGAGAGAGGCCACAATAAGACGCGCCCCGAGGAGCGTCTTGCCTTATGTCAGCACTCGGTCTGACTGAGCGCCTCCAGGAGAGAGGCCCAAGCAAGACGCGCCCCGAGGAGCGTCTTGCCACATGTCACTACTCGGTCTGACTGAGCGCCTCCAGGAGAGAGGCCCAAGCAAGACGTGCCCCGAGGAGCGTCTTGCCACATGTCAACAATGGGTCTGACTGAGGGCCTCCAGGAGAGAAGCCCAAGCAAGACGCGCCCCGAGGAGCGTCTTGCCACATGTCAACACTGGGTCTGACTGAGGGCCTCCAGGAGAGAGGCCCAAATAAGTCGCGCCCCGAGGAGCGTCTTGCCACATGTCAACAATGGGTCTGACTGAGCGCCTCCAGGAGAGAAGCCCAAGCAAGACGCGCCCCGAGGAGCGTCTTGCCACATGTCAGCACTCGGTCTGACTGAGCGCCTCCAGGAGAGAGGCCAAAGCAAGACGCGCCCCGAGGAGCGTCTTGCCACATGTCAACACTGGGTCTGACTGAGCGCCTCCAGGAGAGAGGCCCAAGCAAGATGTGCCCCGAGGAGAGTCTTGCCACATGTCAGCACTCGGTCTGACTGAGCGCCTCCAGGAGACACGTCCAAGCAAGACGCGCCCCGAGGAGCGTCTTGACACATTTCTCCTCTGGGTCTGACTGAGCGCCTCCAGGAGAGAGGCCCAAGCAAGACGTGCCCCGAGGAGCGTCTTTCCACTTGTCAACACTGGGTCTGACTGAGTGCCTCCATGAGAGAAGCCCCAGCAAGACGCGCCCCGAGGAGCGTCTTGCCACATGTCAACACTGGGTCTGACTGAGCACCTCCAGGAGAGAGGCCCAAGCAAGACGCGCCCCGAGGAGCGTCTTGCCACATGTCAACACTGGGTCTGACTGAGCACCTCCAGGAGAGAGGCCCAAGGAGCGTCTTGACACATGTCACCTCTGGGTCTGACTGAGCGCCTCCAGGAGAGAGGCCCAAGCAAGACGCGCCCCGAGGAGCGTCTTGTCACATGTCAACACTGGGTCTGACTGAGCCCCTCCAGGAGCGAGGCCCAAGCAAGAAACGCCCGAGGAGCGTCTTGACACATGTCAACACTGGGTCTGACTGAGCGCCTCCAGGAGAGAGGTCCAAGCAACACGCACCCCGAGGAGCGTCTTGCCACATGTCAACACTGGGTCTGACTGAGTGCCTCCATGAGAGAAGCCCCAGCAAGACGCGCCCCGAGGAGCATCTTGTCACATGTCACTACTCGGTCTGACTGAGCGCCTCCAGGAGAGAGGCCCAAGCAAGACGTGCCCCGAGGAGCGTCTTGCCACATGTCAACAATGGGTCTGACTGAGGGCCTCCAGGAGAGAAGCCCAAGCAAGAAGCGCCCCGAGGAGCGTCTTGCCACATGTCAACACTGGGTCTGACTGAGCGCCTCCAGGAGAGAGGCCCAAGCAAGACACGCCCCGAGGAGCGTCTTGACACATGTTAACACTGGGTCTGACTGAGGGCCTCCATGTGAGAAGCCCAAGCAAGACGCGCCCCGAGGATAGTCTTGCCACATGTCAACACTGGGTCTGACAGAGGGCATCCAGGAGAGAGGCCCAAGCAATACGCGCCCCGAGGAGCGTCTTGCCACATGTCAACAATGGGTCTGACTGAGGGCCTCCAGGAGAGAAGCCCAAGGAAGACGCGCCCCGAGGAGCTTCTTGCCACATGTCAGCACTCGGTCTGACTGAGCGCCTCCAGGAGAGAGGCCAAAGCAAGATGCGCCCCGAGGAGCGTCTTGACACAGGTCAACACTGGGTCTGACAGAGGGCCTCCATGAGAGAGGCCCAAGCAAGACGCGCCCCGAGGAGTGTCTTGCCACATGTCAACACTGGGTCTGACTGAGCGCCTCCAGGAGAGAGGCCCAAGCAAGACGCGGCCTGAGGAGCGTCTTGCCACGTGTCAACACTGGGTCTGACTTTGCGCCTCCAGGAGAGAGGCCCAAGCAAGATGCGCCCCGAGGAGCGTCTTGCCACGTGTCACCACTGGGTCTGACTGAGCTCCTCCAGGAGAGAGGCCCAAGCAAGACACGCCCCGAGGAGCGTCTTGCCACGTGTCACCACTGGGTCTGATTGAGCACCTCCAGGAGAGAGGCCCCAGCAAGACGCGCCCCGAGTAGCATCTTGCCTTATGTCAGCACTCGGTCTGACTGAGCGCCTCCAGGAGAGAGGCCCAAGCAAGACCCGCCCCGAGGAGCGTCTTGCCACATGTCACTACTCGGTCTGACTGAGCGCCTCCAGGAGGGAGGTCCAAGCAAGACGCGCCCCGAGGAGCGTCTTGCCACATGTCACTACTCGGTCTGACTGAGCGCCTCCAGGAGAGAGAACCAAGCAAGACGCGCCCCGAGGAGCGTCTTGCCACATGTCAACACTGGGTCTGACTGAGGGCCCCCAGGAGAGAGGCCCAAATAAGACGCGCCCTGAGGAGCGTCTTGCAACATGTCAACATTGGGTCTGACTGAGGGCCTCCAGGAGAGAAGCCCAAGCAAGATGCGCCCCGAGGAGCGTCTTGCCACATGTCAGCACTCGGTCTGACTGAGCGCCTCCAGGAGAGAGGCCCAAGCAAGACGCGCCCCGAGGAGAGTCTTGCCACATGTCAGCACTCGGTCTGACTGAGCGCCTCCAGGAGAGAGGCCCGAGGAGCGTCTTGACACATGTCACCTCTGGGTCTGACTGAGCGCCTACAGGAGAGAGGCCCAAGCAAGACGCGCCCCGAGGAGCGTCTTGTCACATGTCAACACTGGGTCTGACTGAGCCCCTCCAGGAGCGAAGCCCAAGCAAGAAACGCCCGAGGAGCGTCTTGACACATGTCAACACTGGGTCTGACTGAGCACCTCCAGGAGAGAGGCCCAAGCAAGACGCGCCCCGAGGAGCGTCTTGCCACATGTCAAAACTGGGTCTGACTGAGCGCCTCCAGGAGAGATGCCCGAGGAGCGTCTTGACACATGTCACCTCTGGGTCTGACTGAGCGCCTACAGGAGAGAGGCCCAAGCAAGACGCGCCCCGAGGAGCGTCTTGTCACATGTCAACACTGGGTCTGACTGAGCCCCTCCAGGAGCGAAGCCCAAGCAAGAAACGCCCGAGGAGCGTCTTGACACATGTCAACACTGGGTCTGACTTAGCGCCTCCAGGAGAGAGGCCCAAGCAAGACGCGCCCCGAGGAGCGTCTTGCCACGTGTCACCACTGGGTCTGATTGAGCACCTCCAGGAGAGAGGCCCCAGCAAGAAGCGCCCCGAGGAGCGTCTTGCCTTATGTCAGCACTCGGTCTGACTGAGCGCCTCCAGGAGAGAGGCCCAAGCAAGACGCGCCCCGAGGAGCGTCTTGCCACATGTCACTACTCGGTCTGACTGAGCGCCTCCAGGAGAGAGACCCAAGCAAGACGTGCCCCGAGGAGCGTCTTGCCACATGTCAACAATGGGTCTGACTGAGGGCCTCCAGGAGAGAAGCCCAAGCAAGACGCGCCCCGAGGAGCGTCTTGCCACATGTCAACACTGGGTCTGACTGAGGGCCTCCAGGAGAGAGGCCCAAATAAGACGCGCCCCGAGGAGCGTCTTGCCACATGTCAACAATGGGTCTGACTGAGCGCCTCCAGGAGAGAAGCCCAAGCAAGACGCGCCCCGAGGAGCGTCTTGCCACATGTCAGCACTCGGTCTGACTGAGCGCCTCCAGGAGAGAGGCCCAAGCAAGACGCACCCCGAGGAGCGTCTTGCCACATGTCCACACTGGGTCTGACTGAGCGCCTCCAGGAGAGAGGCCCAAGCAAGACGCGCCCCGAGGAGAGTCTTGCCACATGTCAGCACTCGGTCTGACTGAGCGCCTCCAGGAGACACGCCCAAGCAAGACGCGCCCCGAGGAGCGTCTTGACACATTTCTCCTCTGGGTCTGACTGAGCGCCTCCAGGAGAGAGGCCCAAGCAAGACGTGCCCCGAGGAGCGTCTTTCCACTTGTCAACACTGGGTCTGACTGAGTGCCTCCATGAGAGAAGCCCCAGCAAGACGCGCCCCGAGGAGCGTCTTGCCACAAGTCAACACTGGGTCTGACTGAGCACCTCCAGGAGAGAGGCCCAAGCAAGACGCGCCCCGAGGAGCGTCTTGCCACATGTCAAAACTGGGTCTGACTGAGCGCCTCCAGGAGAGAGGCCCGAGGAGCGTCTTGACACATGTCACCTCTGGGTCTGACTGAGCGCCTACAGGAGAGAGGCCCAAGCAAGACGCGCCCCGAGGAGCGTCTTGTCACATGTCACCACTGGGTCTGACTGAGCCCCTCCAGGAGCGAAGCCCAAGCAAGAAACGCCCGAGGAGCGTCTTGACACATGTCAACACTGGGTCTGACTGAGCGCCTCCAGGAGAGAGGTCCAAGCAACATGCGCCCCGAGGAGCGTCTTGCCACATGTCAACACTGGGTCTGACTTAGTGCCTCCATGAGAGAAGCCCCAGCAAGACGCGCCCCGAGGAGCATCTTGACACATGTCAACACTGGGTCTGACAGAGGGCCTCCATGAGAGAGGCCCAAGCAAGACGAGCCCCGAGGAGTGTCTTGCCACATGTCAACACTGGGTCTGACTGAGCGCCTCCAGGAGAGAGGCCCAAGCAAGATGTGCCCCGAGGAGCGTCTTGCCACGTGTCACCACTGGGTCTGACTGAGCTCCTCCAGGAGAGAGGCCCAAGCATGACACGCCCCGAGGAGCGTCTTGCCACGTGTCACCACTGGGTCTGATTGAGCACCTCCAGGAGAGAGGCCCCAGCAAGACGTGCCCCGAGGAGCATCTTGCCTTATGTCAGCACTCGGTCTGACTGAGCGCCTCCAGGAGAGAGGCCCAAGCAAGACCCGCCCCGAGGAGCGTCTTGCCACATGTCACTACTCGGTCTGACTGAGCGCCTCCAGGAGGGAGGTCCAAGCAAGACGCGCCCCGAGGAGCGTCTTGCCACATGTCACTACTCGGTCTGACTGAGCGCCTCCAGGAGAGAGGCCCAAGCAAGACGCGCCCCGAGGAGCGTCTTGCCACATGTCAACACTGGGTCTGACTGAGGGCCCCCAGGAGAGAGGCCCAAATAAGACGCGCCCCGAGGAGCGTCTTGCAACATGTCAACATTGGGTCTGACTGAGGGCCTCCAGGAGAGAAGCCCAAGCAAGATGCGCCCCGAGGAGCGTCTTGCCACATGTCAGCACTCGGTCTGACTGAGCGCCTCCAGGAGAGAGGCCCAAGCAAGACGCGCCCCGAGGAGCGTCTTGCCACATGTCAACACTGGGTCTGACTGAGCGCCTCCAGGAGAGAGGCCCAAGCAAGACGTGCCCCGAGGAGCGTCTTGCCACATGTGAACACTGGGTCTGACTGAGCGCCTCCAGGAGAGAGGCCCAAGCAAGACGCGCCCGGAGGAGCGTCTTGCCACATGTCAGCACTCGGTCTGACTGAGCGCCTCCAGGAGAGAGGCCCAAGCAAGACGCGCCCCGAGGAGCGTCTTGACACATGTCTCCTCTGGGTCTGACTGAGCGCCTCCAGGAGAGAGGCCCAAGCAAGACGTGCCCCGAGGAGCATCTTGCCACATGTCAACACTGGGTCTGACTGAGTGCCTCCATGAGAGATGCCCCAGCAAGACGCGCCCCGAGGAGCGTCTTGCCACATGTCAACACTGGGTCTGACTGAGCACCTCCAGGAGAGAGGCCCAAGCAAGACGTGCCCCAAGGAGCGTCTTGCCACATGTCAACACTGGGTCTGACTGAGCGCCTCCAGGAGAGAGGCCCAAGCAAGACGTGCCCCGAGGAGCGTCTTTCCACTTGTCAACACTGGGTCTGACTGAGTGCCTCCATGAGAGAAGCCCCAGCAAGACGCGCCCCGAGGAGCGTCTTGCCACATGTCAACACTGGGTCTGACTGAGCACCTCCAGGAGAGAGGCCCAAGCAAGACGCGCCCCGAGGAGCGTCTTGCCACATGTCAACACTGGGTCTGACTGAGCGCCTCCAGGAGAGAGGCCCGAGGAGCGTCTTGACACATGTCACCTCTGGGTCTGACTGAGCGCCTCCAGGAGAGAGGCCCAAGCAAGACGTGCCCCGAGGAGCGTCTTGTCACATGTCAACACTGGGTCTGACTGAGCCCCTCCAGGAGCGAGGCCCAAGCAAGAAACGCCCGAGGAGCGTCTTGACACATGTCAACACTGGGTCTGACTGAGCGCCTCCAGGAGAGAGGTCCAAGCAACACGCGCCCCGAGGAGCGTCTTGCCACATGTCAACACTGGGTCTGACTGAGTGCCTCCATGAGAGAAGCCCCAGCAAGACGCGCCCCGAGGAGCATCTTGTCACATGTCACTACTCGGTCTGACTGAGCGCCTCCAGGAGAGAGGCCCAAGCAAGACGTGCCCCGAGGAGCGTCTTGCCACATGTCAACAATGGGTCTGACTGAGGGCCTCCAGGAGAGAAGCCCAAGCAAGAAGCGCCCCGAGGAGCGTCTTGCCACATGTCAACACTGGGTCTGACTGAGCGCCTCCAGGAGAGAGGCCCAAGCAAGACACGCCCCGAGGAGCGTCTTGACACATGTTAATACTGGGTCTGACTGAGGGCCTCCATGTGAGAAGCCCAAGCAAGACGCGCCCCGAGGAGAGTCTTGCCACATGTCAACACTGGGTCTGACAGAGGGCATCCAGGAGAGAGGCCCAAGCAATACGCGCCCCGAGGAGCGTCTTGCCACATGTCAACAATGGGTCTGACTGAGGGCCTCCAGGAGAGAAGCCCAAGGAAGACGCGCCCCGAGGAGCTTCTTGCCACATGTCAGCACTCGGTCTGACTGAGCGCCTCCAGGAGAGAGGCCAAAGCAAGATGCGCCCCAAGGAGCGTCTTGACACATGTCAACACTGGGTCTGACAGAGGGCCTCCATGAGAGAGGCCCAAGCAAGACGCGCCCCGGGGAGTGTCTTGCCACATGTCAACACTGGGTCTGACTGAGCGCCTCCAGGAGAGAGGCCCAAGCAAGACGCGGCCTGAGGAGCGTCTTGCCACGTGTCAACACTGGGTCTGACTTAGCGCCTCCAGGAGAGAGGCCCAAGCAAGATGCGCCCCGAGGAGCGTCTTGCCACGTGTCACCACTGGGTCTGACTGAGCTCCTCCAGGAGAGAGGCCCAAGCAAGACACGCCCCGAGGAGCGTCTTGCCACGTGTCACCACTGGGTCTGATTGAGCACCTCCAGGAGAGAGGCCCCAACAAGACGCGCCCCGAGGAGCATCTTGCCTTATGTCAGCACTCGGTCTGACTGAGCGCCTCCAGGAGAGAGGCCCAAGCAAGACGCGCCCCGAGGAGCGTCTTGCCACATGTCACTACTCGGTCTGACTGAGCGCCTCCAGGAGGGAGGTCCAAGCAAGACGCGCCCCGAGGAGCGTCTTGCCACATGTCACTACTCGGTCTGACTGAGCGCCTCCAGGAGAGAGGCCAGAGCAAGACGTGTCCCGAGGAGCGACTTGCCAGATGTCAACAATGGGTCTGACTGAGGGCCTCCAGGAGAGAAGCCCAAGCAAGAAGCGCCCCGAGGAGCGTCTTGCCACATGTCAACACTGGGTCTGACTGAGCGCCTCCAGGAGAGAGGCAAGACACGCCCCGAGGAGCGTCTTGACACATGTCAACACTGGGTCTGACTGAGGGCCTCCATGAGAGAAGCCCAAGCAAGACGCGCCCCGAGGAGAGTCTTGCCACATGTCAACACTGGGTCTGACAGAGGGCATCCAGGAGAGAGGCCCAAGCAATACGCGCCCGGAGGAGCGTCTTGCAACATGTCACCACTGGGTCTGACTGAGCACCTCCAGGAGAGAGGCCCAAGCAAGAAGCGCCCCGAGGAGCGTCTTGCCACATGTCAGCACTCGGTCTGACTGAGCGCCTCCAGGAGAGAGGCCCAAGCAAGACGTGCCCGGAGGAGCGTCTTGCCACATGTCAACACTGGGTCTGACTGAGTGCCTCCATGAGAGAAGCCCCAGCAAGACGCGCCCCGAGGAGCATCTTGCCACATGTAAACACTGGGTCTGACTGAGAACCTCCAGGAGAGAGGCCCAAGCAATACGTGCCCCGAGGAGCGTCTTGCCACATATCAACACTGGGTCTGACTGAGCTCCTCCAGGAGAGAGGCCCAAGCAAGACGAGCCCCGAGGAGCGTCTTGTCACATGTCACTACTCGGTCTGACTGAGCGCCTCCAGGAGAGAGGCCCAAGCAAGACGTGCCCCGAGGAGCGTCTTGCCACATGTCAACAATGGGTCTGACTGAGGGCCTCCAGGAGAGAAGCCCAAGCAAGAAGCGCCCCGAGGAGCGTCTTGCCACATGTTTCCACTGGGTCTGACTGAGCGCCTCCAGGAGAGAGGCCCAAGCAAGACACGCCCCGAGGAGCGTCTTGACACATGTCAACACTGGGTCTGACTGAGGGCCTCCATGAGAGAAGCCCAAGCAAGACGCGCCCCGAGGAGAGTCTTGCCACATGTCAACACTGGGTCTGACAGAGGGCATCCAGGAGAGAGGCCCAAGCAATACGCGCCCTGAGGAGCGTCTTGTCACATGTCACCACTGGGTCTGACTGTGCTTCTCCAGGAGAGAGGCCCAAGCAAGAAGCGCCCCGAGGAGCGTCTTGCCACGTGTCAACACTGGGTCTGATTGAGGGCCTTCTGGAGAGAGGCCCAAGCAAGACGCGCCCCGAGGAGCGTCTTGCCACATGTCAACAATGGGTCTGACTGAGGGCCTCCAGGAGAGAAGCCCAAGCAAGACGCGCCCCGAGGAGCTTCTTGCCACATGTCAGCACTCGGTCTGACTGAGCGCCTCCAGGAGAGAGGCCAAAGCAAGACGCGCCCCGAGGAGCGTCTTGACACATGTCAACACTGGGTCTGACAGAGGGCCTCCATGAGAGAGGCCCAAGCAAGACGCGCCCCGAGGAGTGTCTTGCCACATGTCAACACTGGGTCTGACTGAGCGCCTCCAGGAGAGAGGCCCAAGCAAGACGCGCCCCGAGGAGCGTCTTGCCACGTGTCAACACTGGGTCTGACTTAGCGCCTCCAGGAGAGAGGCCCAAGCAAGATGCGCCCGGAGGAGCGTCTTGCCACGTGTCACCACTGGGTCTGACTGAGCTCCTCCAGGAGAGAGGCCCAAGCAAGACGCGCCCCGAGGAGCGTCTTGCCACGTGTCATCACTGGGTCTGATTGAGCACCTCCAGGAGAGAGGCCCCAGCAAGACGCGCCCCGAGGAGCGTCTTGCCTTATGTCAGCACTCGGTCTGACTGAGCGCCTCCAGGAGAGAGGCCCAAGCAAGACGCGCCCCGAGGAGCGTCTTGCCACATGTCACTACTCGGTCTGACTGAGCGCCTCCAGGAGAGAGGCCCAAGCAAGACGTGCCCCGAGGAGCGTCTTGCCACATGTCAACAATGGGTCTGACTGAGGGCCTCCAGGAGAGAAGCCCAAGCAAGACGCGCCCCGAGGAGCGTCTTGCCACATGTCAACACTGGGTCTGACTGAGGGCCTCCAGGAGAGAGGCCCAAATAAGTCGCGCCCCGAGGAGCGTCTTGCCACATGTCAACAATGGGTCTGACTGAGCGCCTCCAGGAGAGAAGCCCAAGCAAGACGCGCCCCGAGGAGCGTCTTGCCACATGTCAGCACTCGGTCTGACTGAGCGCCTCCAGGAGAGAGGCCAAAGCAAGACGCGCCCCGAGGAGCGTCTTGCCACATGTCAACACTGGGTCTGACTGAGCGCCTCCAGGAGAGAGGCCCAAGCAAGATGTGCCCCGAGGAGAGTCTTGCCACATGTCAGCACTCGGTCTGACTGAGCGCCTCCAGGAGACACGTCCAAGCAAGACGCGCCCCGAGGAGCGTCTTGACACATTTCTCCTCTGGGTCTGACTGAGCGCCTCCAGGAGAGAGGCCCAAGCAAGACGTGCCCCGAGGAGCGTCTTTCCACTTGTCAACACTGGGTCTGACTGAGTGCCTCCATGAGAGAAGCCCCAGCAAGACGCGCCCCGAGGAGCGTCTTGCCACATGTCAACACTGGGTCTGACTGAGCACCTCCAGGAGAGAGGCCCAAGCAAGACGCGCCCCGAGGAGCGTCTTGCCACATGTCAACACTGGGTCTGACTGAGCACCTCCAGGAGAGAGGCCCAAGGAGCGTCTTGACACATGTCACCTCTGGGTCTGACTGAGCGCCTCCAGGAGAGAGGCCCAAGCAAGACGCGCCCCGAGGAGCGTCTTGTCACATGTCAACACTGGGTCTGACTGAGCCCCTCCAGGAGCGAGGCCCAAGCAAGAAACGCCCGAGGAGCGTCTTGACACATGTCAACACTGGGTCTGACTGAGCGCCTCCAGGAGAGAGGTCCAAGCAACACGCACCCCGAGGAGCGTCTTGCCACATGTCAACACTGGGTCTGACTGAGTGCCTCCATGAGAGAAGCCCCAGCAAGACGCGCCCCGAGGAGCATCTTGTCACATGTCACTACTCGGTCTGACTGAGCGCCTCCAGGAGAGAGGCCCAAGCAAGACGTGCCCCGAGGAGCGTCTTGCCACATGTCAACAATGGGTCTGACTGAGGGCCTCCAGGAGAGAAGCCCAAGCAAGAAGCGCCCCGAGGAGCGTCTTGCCACATGTCAACACTGGGTCTGACTGAGCGCCTCCAGGAGAGAGGCCCAAGCAAGACACGCCCCGAGGAGCGTCTTGACACATGTTAACACTGGGTCTGACTGAGGGCCTCCATGTGAGAAGCCCAAGCAAGACGCGCCCCGAGGATAGTCTTGCCACATGTCAACACTGGGTCTGACAGAGGGCATCCAGGAGAGAGGCCCAAGCAATACGCGCCCCGAGGAGCGTCTTGCCACATGTCAACAATGGGTCTGACTGAGGGCCTCCAGGAGAGAAGCCCAAGGAAGACGCGCCCCGAGGAGCTTCTTGCCACATGTCAGCACTCGGTCTGACTGAGCGCCTCCAGGAGAGAGGCCAAAGAAGGATGCGCCCCGAGGAGCGTCTTGACACAGGTCAACACTGGGTCTGACAGAGGGCCTCCATGAGAGAGGCCCAAGCAAGACGCGCCCCGAGGAGTGTCTTGCCACATGTCAACACTGGGTCTGACTGAGCGCCTCCAGGAGAGAGGCCCAAGCAAGACGCGGCCTGAGGAGCGTCTTGCCACGTGTCAACACTGGGTCTGACTTTGCGCCTCCAGGAGAGAGGCCCAAGCAAGATGCGCCCCGAGGAGCGTCTTGCCACGTGTCACCACTGGGTCTGACTGAGCTCCTCCAGGAGAGAGGCCCAAGCAAGACACGCCCCGAGGAGCGTCTTGCCACGTGTCACCACTGGGTCTGATTGAGCACCTCCAGGAGAGAGGCCCCAGCAAGACGCGCCCCGAGTAGCATCTTGCCTTATGTCAGCACTCGGTCTGACTGAGCGCCTCCAGGAGAGAGGCCCAAGCAAGACCCGCCCCGAGGAGCGTCTTGCCACATGTCACTACTCGGTCTGACTGAGCGCCTCCAGGAGGGAGGTCCAAGCAAGACGCGCCCCGAGGAGCGTCTTGCCACATGTCACTACTCGGTCTGACTGAGCGCCTCCAGGAGAGAGAACCAAGCAAGACGCGCCCCGAGGAGCGTCTTGCCACATGTCAACACTGGGTCTGACTGAGGGCCCCCAGGAGAGAGGCCCAAATAAGACGCGCCCTGAGGAGCGTCTTGCAACATGTCAACATTGGGTCTGACTGAGGGCCTCCAGGAGAGAAGCCCAAGCAAGATGCGCCCCGAGGAGCGTCTTGCCACATGTCAGCACTCGGTCTGACTGAGCGCCTCCAGGAGAGAGGCCCAAGCAAGACGCTCCCCGAGGAGCGTCTTGACACATGTCTCCTCTGGGTCTGACTGAGCGCCTCCAGGAGAGAGGCCCAAGCAAGACGTGCCCCGAGGAGCATCTTGCCACATGTCAACACTGGGTCTGACTGAGTGCCTCCATGAGAGAAGCCCCAGCAAGACGCGCCCCGAGGAGCGTCTTGCCACATGTCAACACTGGGTCTGACTGAGCGCCTCCAGGAGAGAGGCCCAAGCAAGACGCGCCCCGAGGAGAGTCTTGCCACATGTCAGCACTCGGTCTGACTGAGCGCCTCCAGGAGACACGCCCAAGCAAGATGCGCCCCGAGGAGCGTCTTGACACATTTCTCCTCTGGGTCTGACTGAGCGCCTCCAGGAGAGAGGCCCAAGCAAGACGTGCCCCGAGGAGCGTCTTTCCACTTGTCAACACTGGGTCTGACTGAGTGCCTCCATGAGAGAAGCCCCAGCAAGACGCGCCCCGAGGAGCGTCTTGCCACATGTCAACACTGGGTCTGACTGAGCACCTCCAGGAGAGAGGCCCAAGCAAGACGCGCCCCGAGGAGTGTCTTGCCACATGTCAACACTGGGTCTGACTGAGCGCCTGCAGGAGAGAGGCCCGAGGAGCGTCTTGACACATGTCACCTCTGGGTCTTACTGAGCGCCTCCAGGAGAGAGGCCCGAGCAAGACCCGCCCCGAGGAGCGTCTTGCCACATGTCACTACTCGGTCTGACTGAGCGCCTCCAGGAGGGAGGTCCAAGCAAGACGCGCCCCGAGGAGCGTCTTGCCACATGTCACTACTCGGTCTGACTGAGCGCCTCCAGGAGAGAGGCCCAAGCAAGACGCGCCCCGAGGAGCGTCTTGCCACATGTCAACACTGGGTCTGACTGAGGGCCCCCAGGAGAGAGGCCCAAATAAGACGCGCCCTGAGGAGCGTCTTGCAACATGTCAACATTGGGTCTGACTGAGGGCCTCCAGGAGAGAGGCCCAAGCAAGACGCGCCCCGAGGAGCGTCTTGCCACATGTCTCCTCTGGGTCTGACTGAGCGCCTCCAGGAGAGAGGCCCAAGCAAGACGTGCCCCGAGGAGCATCTTGCCACATGTCAAAACTGGGTCTGACTGAGTGCCTCCATGAGAGAAGCCCCAGCAAGACGCGCCCCGAGGAGCGTCTTGCCACATGTCAACACTGGGTCTGACTGAGCACCTCCAGGAGAGAGGCCCAAGCAAGACGCGCCCCGAGGAGCGTCTTGCCACATGTCAACACTGGGTCTGACTGAGCGCCTCCAGGAGAGAGGCCCAAGCAAGGCGCGCCCCGAGGAGAGTCTTGCCACATGTCAGCACTCGGTCTGACTGAGCGCCTCCAGGAGACACGCCCAAGCAAGATGCGCCCCGAGGAGCGTCTTGACACATTTCTCCTCTGGGTCTGACTGAGCGCCTCCAGGAGAGAGGCCCAAGCAAGACGTGCCCCGAGGAGCGTCTTTCCACTTGTCAACACTGGGTCTGACTGAGTGCCTCCATGAGAGAAGCCCCAGCAAGACGCGCCCCGAGGAGCGTCTTGCCACATGTCAACACTGGGTCTGACTGAGCACCTCCAGGAGAGAGGCCCAAGCAAGACGTGCCCCGAGGAGCGTCTTGCCACATGTCAACACTGGGTCTGACTGAGTGCCTGCAGGAGAGAGGCCCGAGGAGCGTCTTGACACATGTCACCTCTGGGTCTGACTGAGCGCCTCCAGGAGAGAGGCCCGAGGAGCGTCTTGTCACATGTCAACACTGGGTCTGACTGAGCCCCTCCAGGAGCGAGGCCCAAGCAAGAAACGCCCGAGGAGCGTCTTGACACATGTCAACACTGGGTCTGACTGAGCGCCTCCAGGAGAGAGGTCCAAGCAACACGCGCCCCGAGGAGCGTCTTGCCACATGTGACACTGGGTCTGACTGAGTGGCTCCATGAGAGAAGCCCCAGCAAGACGCGCCCCGAGGAGCATCTTGTCACATGTCACTACTCGGTCTGACTGAGCGCCTCCAGGAGAGAGGCCCAAGCAAGACGTGCCCCGAGGAGCGTCTTGCCACATGTCAACAATGGGTCTGACTGAGGGCCTCCAGGAGAGAAGCCCAAGCAAGAAGCGCCCCGAGGAGCGTCTTGCCACATGTCAACACTGGGTCTGACTGAGCGCCTCCAGGAGAGAGGCCCAAGCAAGACACGCCCCGAGGAGCGTCTTGACACATGTTAACACTGGGTCTGACTGAGGGCCTCCATGTGAGAAGCCCAAGCAAGACGCGCCCCGAGGAGAGTCTTGCCACATGTCAACACTGGGTCTGACAGAGGGCATCCAGGAGAGAGGCCCAAGCAATACGCGCCCCGAGGAGCATCTTGCCACATGTCAACAATGGGTCTGACTGAGGGCCTCCAGGAGAGAAGCCCAAGGAAGACGCACCCCGAGGAGCTTCTTGCCACATGTCAGCACTCGGTCCGACTGAGTGCCTCCAGGAGAGAGGCCAAAGCAAGATGCGCCCCGAGGAGCGTCTTGACACATGTCAACACTGGGTCTGACAGAGGGCCTCCATGAGAGAGGCCCAAGCAAGACGCGCCCCGGGGAGTGTCTTGCCACATGTCAACACTGGGTCTGACTGAGCGCCTCCAGGAGAGAGGCCCAAGCAAGACGCGGCCTGAGGAGCGTCTTGCCACGTGTCAACACTGGGTCTGACTTAGCGCCTCCAGGAGAGAGGCCCAAGCAAGATGCGCCCCGAGGAGCGTCTTGCCACGTGTCACCACTGGGTCTGACTGAGCTCCTCCAGGAGAGAGGCCCAAGCAAGACACACCCCGAGGAGCGTCTTGCCACGTGTCACCACTGGGTCTGATTGAGCACCTCCAGGAGAGAGGCCCAAGCAAGACGCGCCCCGAGGAGCGTCTTGCCACATGTCAACACTGGGTCTGACTGAGGGCCCCCAGGAGAGAGGCCCAAATAAGACGCGCCCCGAGGAGCGTCTTGCAACATGTCAACATTGGGTCTGACTGAGGGCCTCCAGGAGAGAAGCCCAAGCAAGATGCGCCCCGAGGAGCGTCTTGCCACATGTCAGCACTCGGTCTGACTTAGCGCCTCCAGGAGAGAGGCCCAAGCAAGACGCGCCCCGAGGAGCGTCTTGCCACATGTCAACACTGGGTCTGACTGAGCGCCTCTAGGAGAGAGGCCCAAGCAAGACGTGCCCCGAGGAGCGTCTTGCCACATGTGAACACTGGGTCTGACTGAGCGCCTCCAGGAGAGAGGCCCAAGCAAGACGCGCCCGGAGGAGCGTCTTGCCACATGTCAGCACTCGGTCTGACTGAGCGCCACCAGGAGAGAGGCCCAAGCAAGACGCGCCCCGAGGAGCGTCTTGACACATGTCTCCTCTGGGTCTGACTGAGCGCCTCCAGGAGAGATGCCCAAGCAAGACGTGCCCCGAGGAGCATCTTGCCACATGTCAACACTGGGTCTGACTGAGTGCCTCCATGAGAGAAGCCCCAGCAAGACGCGCCCCGAGGAGCGTCTTGCCACATGTCAACACTGGGTCTGACTGAGCACCTCCAGGAGAGAGGCCCAAGCAAGACGCGCCCCGAGGAGCGTCTTGCCACATGTCAACACTGGGTCTTACTGAGCGCCTCCAGGAGAGAGGCCCGAGGAGCGTCTTGCCACATGTCACCTCTGTGTCTGACTGAGCGCCTCCAGGAGAGAGGCGCAAGCAAGAAACGCCCGAGGAGCGTCTTGACACATGTCAACACTGGGTCTGACTGAGCACCTCCAGGAGAGAGGCCCCAGCAAGACGCGCCCCGAGGAGCGTCTTGCCACATGTCAGCACTCGGTCTGACTGAGCGCCTCCAGGAGAGAGGCCCAAGCAAGAAGCGCCCCGAGGAGCGTCTTGCCACATGTCAACAATGGGTCTGACTGAGGGCCTCCAGGAGAGAAGCCCAAGCAAGACGCGCCCCGAGGAGCGTCTTGCCACATGTCAACACTGGGTCTAATTGAGCACCTCCAGGAGAGAGGCCCCAGTAAGACGCGCCCCGAGGAGCGTCTTGCCACATGTCACTACTCGGTCTAACTGAGCACCTCCTGGAGAGAGGTCCAAGCAAGACGCGCCCGGAGGAGCGTCTTGCCACATGTCAGCACTCGGTCTGACTGAGCGCCACCAGGAGAGAGGCCCAAGCAAGACGCGCCCCGAGGAGCGTCTTGACACATGTCTCCTCTGGGTCTGACTGAGCGCCTCCAGGAGAGATGCCCAAGCAAGACGTGCCCCGAGGAGCATCTTGCCACATGTCAACACTGGGTCTGACTGAGTGCCTCCATGAGAGAAGCCCCAGCAAGACGCGCCCCGAGGAGCGTCTTGCCACATGTCAACACTGGGTCTGACTGAGCACCTCCAGGAGAGAGGCCCAAGCAAGACGCGCCCCGAGGAGCGTCTTGCCACATGTCAACACTGGGTCTTACTGAGCGCCTCCAGGAGAGAGGCCCGAGGAGCGTCTTGCCACATGTCACCTCTGTGTCTGACTGAGCGCCTCCAGGAGAGAGGCGCAAGCAAGAAACGCCCGAGGAGCGTCTTGACACATGTCAACACTGGGTCTGACTGAGCACCTCCAGGAGAGAGGCCCCAGCAAGACGCGCCCCGAGGAGCGTCTTGCCACATGTCAGCACTCGGTCTGACTGAGCGCCTCCAGGAGAGAGGCCCAAGCAAGAAGCGCCCCGAGGAGCGTCTTGCCACATGTCAACAATGGGTCTGACTGAGGGCCTCCAGGAGAGAAGCCCAAGCAAGACGCGCCCCGAGGAGCGTCTTGCCACATGTCAACACTGGGTCTAATTGAGCACCTCCAGGAGAGAGGCCCAAGTAGGACGCGCCCTGAGGAGCGTTTTGCCACATGTCACTACTCGGTCTGACTGAGCGCCTCCAGGAGAGAGGTCCAAGCAACACGCGCCCCGAGGAGCGTCTTGCCACATGTCAACACTGGGTCTGACTGAGTGCCTCCATGAGAGAAGCCCCAGCAAGACGCGCCCCGAGGAGCGTCTTGCCACATGTCACTACTCGGTCTGACTGAGCGCCTCCAGGAGAGAGGCCCAAGCAAGACGTGCCCCGAGGAGCGTCTTGCGACATGTCAACAATGGGTCTGACTGAGGGCCTCCAGGAGAGAAGCCCAAGCAAGAAGCGCCCCGAGGAGCGTCCTGCCACATGTCAACACTGGGTCTGACTGAGCGCCTCCAGGAGAGAGGCCCAAGCAAGACACGCCCCGAGGAGCGTCTTGACACATGTCAACACTGGGTCTGACTGAGGGCCTCCATGAGAGAAGCCCAAGCAAGACGCGCCCCGAGGAGAGTCTTGCCACATGTCAACACTGGGTCTGACAGAGGGCATCCAGGAGAGAGGCCCAAGCAATACGCGCCCCAAGGAGCGTCTTGCCACATGTCAACAATGGGTCTGACTGAGGGCCTCCAGGAGAGAAGCCAAAGCAAGACGCGCCCCGAGGAGCTTCTTTCCACATGTCAACAATGGGTCTTACTGAGGGCCTCCATGAGAGAAGCCCAAGCAAGACGCGCCCCGAGGAGTGTCTTGCCACATGTCAACACTGTGTCTGACTGAGCGCCTCCAGGAGAGAGGCCCAAGCAAGACGCGCCCCGAGGAGCGTCTTGCCACGTGTCAACACTGGGTCTGACTGAGCGCCTCCAGGAGAGAGGCCCAAGCAAAAAGTGCCCCGAGGAGCGTCTTGCCACGTGTCACCACTGGGTCTGACTGAGCTCCTCCAGGAGAGAGGCCCAAGCAAGATGCGCCCAGAGGAGCGTCTTGCCACGTGTCACCACTGGATTTGATTGAGCACCTCCAGGAGAGAGGCCCCAGTAAGACGCGCCCCGAGGAGCGTCTTGCCACATGTCACTACTCGGTCTAACTGAGCACCTCCTGGAGAGAGGTCCAAGCAAGACGCGCCCCGAGGAGCGTCTTGCCAAATGTCACTACTCGGTCTGACTGAGCGCCTCCAGGAGGGAGGTCCAAGCAAGACGCGCCCCGAGGAGCGTCTTGCCACATGTCACTACTCGGTCTGACTGAGCGCCTCCAGGAGAGAGGCCCAAGCAAGACGTGCCCCGAGGAGCGTCTTGCCACATGTCAACAATGGGTCTGACTGAGGGCCTCCAGGAGAGAAGTCCAAGCAAGACGCGCCCAGAGGAGCGTCTTGCCACATGTCAACACTGGGTCTGACTGAGGGCCTCCATGAGAGAAGCCCAAGCAAGACGCGCCCCGAGGAGAGTCTTGCCACATGTCAACACTCGGTCTGACCGAGGGCATTCAGGAGAGAGGCCCAAGCAATAAGCACCCCGAGGAGCGTCTTGCCACATGTCACCACTGGGTCTGAATGAGCGCCTCCAGGAGAGAGGCCCAACCAAGACGCGCCCCGAGGAGTGTCTTGCCACATGCCAACACTGGGTCTGACTGAGCGCCTCCAGGAGAGAGGCGCAAGCAAGACGCGCCCCGAGGAGCATCTTGCCACGTGTCAACACTGGGTCTGACTGAGCGCCTCCAGGAGAGAGGCCCAAGCAAGACGCGCCCCGAGGAGCGTCTTTCCACGTGTCACCACTGGGTCTGACTGAGCGCCTCCAGGAGAGAGGCCCAAGCAAGACGCGCCCCGAGGAGCGTCTTGCCACATGTCAGCACTGGGTCTGACTGAGCGCCTCCAGGAGAGAGGCCCCAGCAAGACGCGCCCCGAGGAGCGTCTTGCCTTATGTCAGCACTCGGTCTGACTGAGCGCCTCCAGGATAGAGGCCCAAGCAAGACGCGCCCCGAGGAGCGTCTTGCCACATGTCAACAATGGGTCTGACTGAGGTCCTCCAGGAGAGAGGCCCAAGCAAGATGCGCCCGGAGGAGCGTCTTGCCACATGTCAACACTGGGTCTGACAGAGGGCCTCCAGGAGAGAGGCCCAAGCAAGATGCGCACCGAGGAGCGTCTTGCCACATGTCACCTCTGGTTCTGACTGAGCGCCTCCAGGAGAGAGGCCCAAGCAAGACGCGCCCCGAGGAGCGTCTTGTCACATGTCAACACTGGGTCTGTCTGAGCGCCTCCAGGAGAGAAGCCCAAGCAAGACGCGCCCCGAGGAGCGTCTTGCCACATAGCAACAATGGGTTTGACTGAGGGCCTCCAGGAGAGAAGCCCAAGCAAGACGCGCCCCGAGGAGCGTCTTGACACATGTCAACACTGGGTCTGACAGAGGGCCTCCAGGAGAGAGGCCCAAGCAAGACGCGCCCCGAGGAGTGTCTTGCCACATGTCACTACTGGGTCTGACTGAGCGCCTCCAGGAGAGAGGCCCAAGCAAGACGTGCCCCGAGGAGCGTCAGGCCACATGTCACTACTCAGTCTGACTGAGCACCTCCAGGAGAGAGGCCCAAGCAAGACGCGCCCCGAGGAGTGTCTTGCCACATGTCAGCACTGGGTCTGACTGAGCGCCTCCAGGAGAGAGGCCCCAGCAAGACGCGCCCCGAGGAGCGTCTTGCCACATGTCACTACTCGGTCTAACTGAGCGCCTCCAGGAGAGAGGCCCAAGCAAGACGTGCCCCGAGGAGCGTCTTGCCACATGTCAACAATGGGTCTGACTGAGGGCCTCCAGGAGAGAAGCCCAAGCAAGATGCGTCCTGAGGAGCGCCTTGCCACATGTCAACACAGGGTCTGACTGAGGGCCTCCAGGAGAGAGGCCCAAATAGGACGCGCCCCGAGGAGCGTCTTGCCACATGTCAACAATGGGTCTGACTGAGGGCCTCCATGAGAAAAGCCCAAGCAAGACGCTCCCCGAGGAGAGTCTTGCCACATGTCAACACTGGGTCTGACAGAGGGCATCCAGGAGAGAAGCCCAAGCAATACGCGCCCCGAGGAGCGTCTTGCCACATGTCAACAATGGGTCTGACTGAGGGCCTCCAGGAGAGAAGCCAAAGCAAGACGCGCCCCGAGGAGCTTCTTTCCACATGTCAACAATGGGTCTTACTGAGGGCCTCCATGAGAGAAGCCCAAGCAAGACGCGCCCCGAGGAGTGTCTTGCCACATGTCAACACTGTGTCTGACTGAGCGCCTCCAGGAGAGAGGCCCAAGCAAGACGCGCCCCGAGGAGCGTCTTGCCACGTGTCAACACTGGGTCTGACTTAGCGCCTCCAGGAGAGAGGCCCAAGCAAGATGCGCCCCGAGGAGCGTCTTGCCACGTGTCACCACTGGGTCTGACTGAGCTCCTCCAGGAGAGAGGCCCAAGCAAGACGCGCCCAGAGGAGCGTCTTGCCACGTGTCACCACTGGATCTGATTGAGCACCTCCAGGAGAGAGGCCCCAGCAAGACGCGCCCCGAGGAGCGTTTTGCCCTATGTCACTACTCGGTCTAACTGAGCGCCTCCAGGAGAGAGGTCCAAGCAAGACGCGCCCCGAGGAGCGACTTGCCAAATGTCACTACTCGGTCTGACTGAGCGCCTCCAGGAGGGAGGTCCAAGCAAGACGCGCCCCGAGGAGCGTCTTGCCACATGTCACTACTCGGTCTGACTGAGCGCCTCCAGGAGAGAGGCCCAAGCAAGACGTGCCCCGTGGAGCGTCTTGCCACATGTCAACAATGGGTCTGACTGAGGGCCTCCAGGAGAGAAGCCCAAGCAAGACGCGCCCAGAGGAGCGTCTTGCCACGTGTCAACACTGGGTCTGACTGAGCGCCTCCAGGAGAGCGGCCCAAGCAAGACACGCCCCGAAGAGCGTCTTGACACATGTCAACACTGGGTCGGACTGAGGGCCTCCATGAGAGAAGCCCAAGCAAGACGCGCCCCGAGGAGAGTCTTGCCACATGTCAACACTCGGTCTGACAGAGGGCATTCAGAAGAGAGGCCCAAGCAATACGCGCCCCGAGGAGCTTCTTGCCACATGTCACCACTGGGTCTGAATGAGCGCCCCCAGGAGAGAGGCCCAACCAAGACGCGCCCCGAGGAGTGTCTTGCCACATGCCAACACTGGGTCTGACTGAGCGCCTCCAGGAGAGAGGCCCAAGCAAGACGCGCCCCGAGGAGCGTCTTGCCACGTGTCAACACTGGGTCTGACTGAGCGCCTCCAGGAGAGAAGCCCAAGCAAGACGCACCCCGAGGAGCGTCTTTCCATGTGTCACCACTGGGTCTGACTGAGCGCCTCCAGGAGAAAGGCCCAAGCAAGACGCGCCCCGAGGAGCTTTCTTGCCACATGTCAACACTGGGTCTGACTGAGCGCCTCCAGGAGAGAGGCCCAAGCAAGACGCGCCCCGAGGAGCGTCTTGACACATGTCAACACTGGGTCTGACTGAGCGCCTCCAGGAGAGAGGCCCAAGCAAGACGCGCCCCGAGGAGCGTCTTGCCACATGTCAGCACTGGGTCTGACTGAGCGCCTCCAGGAGAGAAGCCCCAGCAAGACGCGCCCCGAGGAGCGTCTTGCCTTATGTCAGCACTCGGTCTGACTGAGCGCCTCCAGGAGAGAGGCCCAAGCAAGACGTGCCCCGTGGAGCGTCTTGCCAAATGTCAACAATGGGTCTGACTGAGGGCCTCCAGGAGAGAAGCCCAAGCAAGACGTGCCCCGAGGAGCGTCTTGCCACATGTCAACAATGGGTCTGACTGAGGGCCTCCAGGAGAGAAGCCCAAGCAAGATGCGCCCTGAGGAGCTCCTTGCCACATGTCAACACTGGGTCTGACTGAGGGCCTCCAGGAGAGAGGCCCAAATAGGACGCACCCCGAGGAGCGTCTTGCCACATGTCAACAATGGGTCTGACTGAGGGCCTCCATGAGAAAAGCCCAAGCAAGACGCTCCCCGAGGAGAGTCTTGCCACATGTCAACACTGGGTCTGACAGAGGGCATCCAGGAGAGAAGCCCAAGCAATACGCGCCCCGAGGAGCGTCTTGCCACATGTCAACAATGGGTCTGACTGAGGGCCTCCAGGAGAGAAGCCAAAGCAAGACGCGCCCCGAGGAGCTTCTTTCCACATGTCAACAATGGGTCTTACTGAGGGCCTCCATGAGAGAAGCCCAAGCAAGACGGGCCCCGAGGAGCGTCTTTCCACATGTCAGCACTCGGTCTGACTGAGCGCCTCCAGGAGAGAGGCCCAAGCAAGACGCGCCCCGAGGAGTGTCTTGCAACATGTCAACACTGGGTCTGACTTAGCGCCTCCAGGAGAGAGGCCCAAGCAAGATGCGCCCCGAGGAGCGTCTTGCCACGTGTCACCACTGGGTCTGACTGAGCTCCTCCAGGAGAGAGGCCCAAGCAAGACGCGCCCAGAGGAGCGTCTTGCCACGTGTCACCACTGGATCTGATTGAGCACCTCCAGGAGAGAGGCCCCAGCAAGACGCGCCCCGAGGAGCGTCTTGCCACATGTCACTACTCGGTCTAACTGAGCGCCTCCAGGAGAGAGGTCCAAGCAAGACGCGCCCCGAGGAGCGTCTTGCCAAATGTCACTACTCGGTCTGACTGAGCGCCTCCAGGAGGGAGGTCCAAGCAAGACGCGCCCCGAGGAGCGTCTTGCCACATGTCACTACTCGGTCTGACTGAGCGCCTCCAGGAGAGAGGCCCAAGCAAGACGTGCCCCGTGGAGCGTCTTGCCACATGTCAACAATGGGTCTGACTGAGGGCCTCCAGGAGAGCGGCCCAAGCAAGACACGCCCCGAGGAGCGTCTTGACACATGTCAACACTGGGTCGGACTGAGGGCCTCCATGAGAGAAGCCCAAGCAAGACGCGCCCCGAGGAGAGTCTTGCCACATGTCAACACTGGGTCTGACAGAGGGCATTCAGAAGAGAGGCCCAAGCAAGACGCACCCCGAGGAGCGTCTTTCCATGTGTCACCACTGGGTCTGACTGAGCGCCTCCAGGAGAAAGGCCCAAGCAAGACGAGCCCCGAGGAGCGTCTTGCCACATGTCAACACTGGGTCTGACTGAGCGCCTCCAGGAGAGAAGCCCAAGCAAGACGCGCCCCGAGGAGCGTCTTGCCACATGTCAACACTGGGTCTGACTGAGCGCCTCCAGGAGAGAGGCCCAAGCAAGACGCGCCCCGAGGAGCGTCTTGCCACATGTCAGCACTGGGTCTGACTGAGCGCCTCCAGGAGAGAAGCCCCAGCAAGACGCGCCCCGAGGAGCGTCTTGCCTTATGTCAGCACTCGGTCTGACTGAGCGCCTCCAGGAGAGAGGCCCAAGCAATACGCTCCCCGAGTAGCGTCTTGCCACGTGTCAACACTGGGTCTGATTGAGGGCCTTCTGGAGAGAGGCCCAAGCAAGACGCGCCCCGAGGAGTGTCTTGCCACATGTCACCACTTGGTCTGACTGAGCGCCTCCAGGAGAGAGGCCCAAGCAACACGCGCCCCGAGGAGCGTCAGGCCACATGTCACTACTCAGTCTGACTGAGCGCCTCCAGGAGAGAGGCCCAAGCAAGACGCGCCCCGAGGAGCGTCTTGACACATGTCAACACTGGGTCTGACAGAGGGCCTCCATGAGAGAGGCCCAAGCAAGACGCGCCCCGAGGAGTGTCTTGCCACATGTCAACACTGGGTCTGACAGAGGGCCTCCAGGAGAGAGGCCCAAGCAAGACACGCCCCGAGGATTGTCTTGCCACATGTCACCACTTGGTCTGACTGAGCGCCTCCAGGAGAGAGGCCCAAGCAACACGCGCCCCGAGGAGCTTCAGGCCACATGTCACTACTCAGTCTGACTGAGCGCCTCCAGGAGAGAGGCCCAAGCAAGACGCGCCCCGAGGAGTGTCTTGCCACGTGTAAACACTGGGTCTGATTGAGGGCCTTCTGGAGAGAGGCCCAAGCAAGACACGCCCCGAGGAGCGTCTTGACACATGTCAACACTGGGTCGGACTGAGGGCCTCCATGAGAGAAGCCCAAGCAAGACGCGCCCCGAGGAGAGTCTTGCCACATGTCAACACTCGGTCTGACAGAGGGCATTCAGAAGAGAGGCCCAAGCAATATGCGCCCCGAGGAGCTTCTTGCCACATGTCACCACTGGGTCTGAATGAGCGCCCCCAGGAGAGAGGCCCAACCAAGACGCGCCCCGAGGAGTGTCTTGCCACATGCCAACACTGGGTCTGACTGAGCACCTCCAGGAGAGAGGCCCAAGCAAGACGCGCCCCGAGGAGCGTCTTGCCACGTGTCAACACTGGGTCTGACTGAGCGCCTCCAGGAGAGAAGCCCAAGCAAGACGCACCCCGAGGAGCGTCTTTCCATGTGTCACCACTGGGTCTGACTGAGCGCCTCCAGGAGAAAGGCCCAAGCAAGACGCGCCCCGAGGAGCGTCTTGCCACATGTCAACACTGGGTCTGACTGAGCGCCTCCAGGAGAGAGGCCCAAGCAAGACGCGCCCCGAGGAGCGTCTTGCCACATGTCAACACTGGGTCTGACTGAGCGCCTCCAGGAGAGAGGCCCAAGCAAGACGCGCCCCGAGGAGCGTCTTGCCACATGTCAGCACTGGGTCTGACTGAGCGCCTCCAGGAGAGAAGCCCCAGCAAGACGCGCCCCGAGGAGCGTCTTGCCTTATGTCAGCACTCGGTCTGACTGAGCGCCTCCAGGAGAGAGGCCCAAGCAAGACGCTCCCCGAGTAGCGCCTTGCCACGTGTCAACACTGGGTCTGATTGAGGGCCTTCTGGAGAGAGGCCCAAGCAAGACGCGCCCCGAGGAGTGTCTTGCCACATGTCACCACTTGGTCTGACTGAGCGCCTCCAGGAGAGAGGCCCAAGCAACACGCGCCCCGAGGAGCGTCAGGCCACATGTCACTACTCAGTCTGACTGAGCGCCTCCAGGAGAGAGGCCCAAGCAAGACGAGCCCCGAGGAGCGTCTTGACACATGTCAACACTGGGTCTGACAGAGGGCCTCCATGAGAGAGGCCCAAGCAAGACGCGCCCCGAGGAGTGTCTTGCCACATGTCAACACTGGGTCTGACAGAGGGCCTCCAGGAGAGAGGCCCAAGCAAGACACGCCCCGAGGATTGTCTTGCCACATGTCACCACTTGGTCTGACTGAGCGCCTCCAGGAGAGAGGCCCAAGCAACACGCGCCCCGAGGAGCGTCAGGCCACATGTCACTACTCAGTCTGACTGAGCGCCTCCAGGAGAGAGGCCCAAGCAAGACGCGCCCCGAGGAGCGTCTTGCCACGTGTAAACACTGGGTCTGATTGAGGGCCTTCTGGAGAGAGGCCCAAGCAAGACGCGCCCCGAGGAGCGTCTTGCCACATGTCAACAATGGTTCTTACTGAGGGCCTCCGGGAGAGAAGCCCAAGCAAGACGCGCCCCGAGGAGCTTCTTGCCACATATCAGCACTCAGTCTGACTGAGCGCCTCCAGGAGAGAGGCCAAAGCAAGACGCCCCCCGAGCAGCGTCTTGACACATGTCAACACTGGGTCTGACAGAGGGCCTCCATGAGAGAGGCCCAAGCAAGACGCGCCCCGAGGAGTGTCTTGCCACATGTCACCACTGGGTCTGATTGAGCGCCTCCAGGAGAGAGGCCCAAGCAAGACGTGCCCCGAGGAGCGTCTTGCCACATGTCAATGCTGGGTCTGACTGAGTGCCTCCATGAGAGAAGCCCCAGCAAGACGCGCCCCGAGGAGCGTCTTGCCACATGTCACTACTCGGTCTGTTTGAGCGCCTCCAGGAGAGAGGCCCAAGCAAGACGTGCCCCGAGGAGCGTCTTGCCACATGTCAACAATGGGTCTGACTGAGGGCCTCCAGGAGAGAAGCTCAAGCAAGACGCGCCCCGAGGAGCATCTTGCCACATGTCAACACTGGATCTGACTGAGCGCCTCCAGGAGAGAGGCCCAACCAAGAAGCGCCCTGAGGAGCGTCTTGCCACATGCCAACACTGGGTCTGACAGAGGGCCTCCAGGAGAGAGGCCCAAGCAAGACGCGCCCCGAGGAGTGTCTTGCCACATGTCACCACTGGGTCTGATTGAGCGCCTCCAGGAGAGAAGCCCAAGCAAGACGGGCCCCGAGGAGCGTGTTTCCACATGTCAGCACTCGGTCTGACTGAGCACCTCCAGGAGAGAGGCCCAAGCAAGACGCACCCCGAGGAGTGTCTTGCAACATGTCACCACTTGGTCTGACTTAGCGCCTCCAGGAGAGAGGCCCAAGCAACACGCGCCCCGAGGAGCGTCAGGCCACATGTCAACACTGGGTCTGACTGAGCGCCTCCAGGAGAGAGGCCCAATTAAGACGCACCCGGAGGAGCGTCTTGCAACATGTCAACACTGGGTCTGATTGAGGGCCTTCTGGAGAGAGGCCCAAGCAAGACGCGCCCCGAGGAGCGTCTTGCCACATGTCACTACTCATCTGACTGAGCACCTCCAGGAGAGAGGCCCAAGCAAGACGTGCCCCGAGGAGCGTCTTGCCACATGTCAACAATGGGTCTGACTGAGGGCCTCCAGGAGAGAAGCCCAAGCAAGACGCGCCCCGAGGAGCGTCTTGCCACATGTCAACACTGGGTCTGACTGAGGGCCTCCAGGAGAGAGGCCCAAATAAGACGCGCCCCGAGGAGCGTCTTGCCACATGTCAACACTGGGTCTGACTGAGGGCCTCCAGGAGAGAAGCCCAAGCAAGATGCGCCCCGAGGAGCGTCTTGCCACATGTCAGCACTCGGTCTGACTGAGCGCCTCCAGGAGAGAGGCCCAAGCAAGACGCGCCCCGAGGAGCGTCTTGCCACATGTCAACACTGGGTCTGACTGAGCGCCTCCAGGAGAGAGGCCCAAGCAAGCCGCGCCCGGATGTGCGCCCTTGAACATGTCAGCACTCGGTCTGACTGAGCGCCTCCAGGAGAGAGGCCCAAGCAAGACGCGCCCCGAGGAGGGTCTTGACACTTGTCTCCTCTGGGTCTGACTGAGCGCCTCCAGGAGAGAGGCCCAAGCAAGACGTGCCCCGACGAGCATCTTGCCACATGTCAACACTGGGTCTGACTGAGTTCCTCCATGAGAGAAGCCCCAGCAAGACGCGCCCCGAGGAGCGTCTTGCCACATGTCAACACTGGGTCTGACTGAGCACCTCCAGGAGAGAGGCCCAAGCAAGACGCGCCCCGAGGAGCGTCTTGCCACATGTCAACACTGGGTCTGACTGAGCGCCTCCAGGAGAGAGGCTCGAGGAGCGTCTTGCCACATGTCACCTCTGGATCTGACTGAGCGCCTCCAGGAGAAAGGCACAAGCAAGAAACGCCCGAGGAGCGTCTTGACACATGTCAACAATGGGTCTGACTGAGGGCCTCCAGGAGAGAAGCCCAAGCAAGACGCGCCCCGAGGAGCGTCTTGCCACATGTCAACACTGGGTCTAATTGAGCGCCTCCAGGAGAGAGGCCCAAGCAAGACGCGCCCCGAGGAGCGTCTTGCCACATGTCAGCACTCGGTCTGACTGAGCGCCTCCAGGAGAGAGGCCCAAGCAAGAAGCGCCCCGAGGAGCTTCTTGCCACATGTCAACAATGGGTCTGACTGAGGGCCTCCAGGAGAGAAGCCCAAGCAAGACGCGCCCCGAGGAGCGTCTTGCCACATGTCAACACTGGGTCTAATTGAGCGCCTCCAGGAGAGAGGCCCAAGCAAGACGCACCCCGAGGAGCATCTTGCCACATGTCAACACTGGGTCTGACTGAGTGCCTCCATGAGAGAAGCCCCAGCAAGACGCGCCCCGAGGAGCGTCTTGCCACATGTCAACACTGGGTCTGACTGAGCACCACCAGGAGAGAGGCCCAAGCAAGACGCGCCCCGAGGAGCGTCTTGCCACATGTCAACACTGGGTCTGACTGAGCGCCTCCAGGAGAGAGGCTCGAGGAGCGTCTTGCCACATGTCACCTCTGGATCTGACTGAGCGCCTCCAGGAGAAAGGCACAAGCAAGAAACGCCCGAGGAGCGTCTTGACACATGTCAACAATGGGTCTGACTGAGGGCCTCCAGGAGAGAAGCCCAAGCAAGACGCGCCCCGAGGAGCGTCTTGCCACATGTCAACACTGGGTCTAATTGAGCGCCTCCAGGAGAGAGGCCCAAGCAAGACGCGCCCCGAGGAGCGTCTTGCCACATGTCAGCACTCGGTCTGACTGAGCGCCTCCAGGAGAGAGGCCCAAGCAAGAAGCGCCCCGAGGAGCTTCTTGCCACATGTCAACAATGGGTCTGACTGAGGGCCTCCAGGAGAGAAGCCCAAGCAAGACGCGCCCCGAGGAGCGTCTTGCCACATGTCAACACTGGGTCTAATTGAGCGCCTCCAGGAGAGAGGCCCAAGCAAGACGCACCCCGAGGAGCATCTTGCCACATGTCAACACTGGGTCTGACTGAGTGCCTCCATGAGAGAAGCCCCAGCAAGACGCGCCCCGAGGAGCGTCTTGCCTTATGTCAGCACTCGGTCTGACTGAGCGCCTCCAGGAGAGAAGCCCCAGCAAGACGCGCCCCGAGGAGCGTCTTGCCTTATGTCAGCACTAGGTCTGACTGAGCGCCTCCAGGAGAGAGGCCCAAGCAAGACGCGCCCCGAGGAGCGTCTTGCCACATGTCACCTCTGGTTCTGACTGAGCGCCTCCAGGAAAGAGGCCCAAGCAGGACGCGCCCCGAGGAGCGTCTTGTCACATGTCAACACTGGGTCTGTCTGAGCACCTCCAGGAGAGAGGCCCAAGCAAGACGCGCCCCGAGGAGTGTCTTGCAACATGTCACCACTTGGTCTGACTTAGCGCCTCCAGGAGAGAGGCCCAAGCAACACGCGCCCCGAGGAGCGTCAGGCCACATGTCAACACTGGGTCTGACTGAGCGCCTCCAGGAGAGAGTCCCAATTAAGACGCACCCGGAGGAGCGTCTTGCAACATGTCAACACTGGGTCTGATTGAGGGCCTTCTGGGGAGAGGCCCAAGCAAGACGCGCCCCGAGGAGCGTCTTGCCACATGTCACTACTCATCTGACTGAGCGCCTCCAGGAGAGAGGCCCAAGCAAGACGTGCCCCGAGGAGCGTCTTGCCACATGTCAACAATGGGTCTGACTGAGGGCCTCCAGGAGAGAAGCCCAAGCAAGACGCGCCCCGAGGAGCGTCTTGCCACATGTCAACACTGGGTCTGACTGAGGGCCTCCAGGAGAGAGGCCCAAATAAGACGCGCCCCGAGGAGCGTCTTGCCACATGTCAACACTGGGTCTGACTGAGGGCCTCCAGGAGAGAAGCCCAAGCAAGATGCGCCCCGAGGAGCGTCTTGCCACATGTCAGCACTCGGTCTGACTGAGCGCCTCCAGGAGAGAGGCCCAAGCAAGACGCGCCCCGAGGAGCGTCTTGCCACATGTCAACACTGGGTCTGACTGAGCGCCTCCAGGAGAGAGGCCCAAGCAAGCCGCGCCCGGATGTGCGCCCTTGAACATGTCAGCACTCGGTCTGACTGAGCGCCTCCAGGAGAGAGGCCCAAGCAAGACGCGCCCCGAGGAGGGTCTTGACACTTGTCTCCTCTGGGTCTGACTGAGCGCCTCCAGGAGAGAGGCCCAAGCAAGACGTGCCCCGACGAGCATCTTGCCACATGTCAACACTGGGTCTGACTGAGTGCCTCCATGAGAGAAGCCCCAGCAAGACGCGCCCCGAGGAGCGTCTTGCCACATGTCAACACTGGGTCTGACTGAGCACCTCCAGGAGAGAGGCCCAAGCAAGACGCGCCCCGAGGAGCGTCTTGCCACATGTCAACACTGGGTCTGACTGAGCGCCTCCAGGAGAGAGGCTCGAGGAGCGTCTTGCCACATGTCACCTCTGGATCTGACTGAGCGCCTCCAGGAGAAAGGCACAAGCAAGAAACGCCCGAGGAGCTTCTTGCCACATGTCAACAATGGGTCTGACTGAGGGCCTCCAGGAGAGAAGCCCAAGCAAGACGCGCCCCGAGGAGCGTCTTGCCACATGTCAACACTGGGTCTAATTGAGCGCCTCCAGGAGAGAGGCCCAAGCAAGACGCGCCCCGAGGAGCGTCTTGCCACATGTCACTACTCGGTCTGACTGAGCGCCTCCAGGAGAGAGGTCCAAGCAACACGCACCCCGAGGAGCATCTTGCCACATGTCAACACTGGGTCTGACTGAGTGCCTCCATGAGAGAAGCCCCAGCAAGACGCGCCCCGAGGAGCGTCTTGCCTTATGTCAGCACTCGGTCTGACTGAGCGCCTCCAGGAGAGAAGCCCCAGCAAGACGCGCCCCGAGGAGCGTCTTGCCTTATGTCAGCACTAGGTCTGACTGAGCGCCTCCAGGAGAGAGGCCCAAGCAAGACGCGCCCCGAGGAGCGTCTTGCCACATGTCACCTCTGGTTCTGACTGAGCGCCTCCAGGAAAGAGGCCCAAGCAGGACGCGCCCCGAGGAGCGTCTTGTCACATGTCAACACTGGGTCTGTCTGAGCACCTCCAGGAGAGAGGCCCAAGCAAGACGCGCCCCGAGGAGTGTCTTGCAACATGTCACCACTTGGTCTGACTTAGCGCCTCCAGGAGAGAGGCCCAAGCAACACGCGCCCCGAGGAGCGTCAGGCCACATGTCAACACTGGGTCTGACTGAGCGCCTCCAGGAGAGAGGCCCAATTAAGACGCACCCGGAGGAGCGTCTTGCAACATGTCAACACTGGGTCTGATTGAGGGCCTTCTGGAGAGAGGCCCAAGCAAGACGCGCCCCGAGGAGCGTCTTGCCACATGTCACTACTCATCTGACTGAGCGCCTCCAGGAGAGAGGCCCAAGCAAGACGTGCCCCGAGGAGCGTCTTGCCACATGTCAACAATGGGTCTGACTGAGGGCCTCCAGGAGAGAAGCCCAAGCAAGACGCGCCCCGAGGAGCGTCTTGCCACATGTCAACACTGGGTCTGACTGAGGGCCTCCAGGAGAGAGGCCCAAATAAGACGCGCCCCGAGGAGCGTCTTGCCACATGTCAACACTGGGTCTGACTGAGGGCCTCCAGGAGAGAAGCCCAAGCAAGATGCGCCCCGAGGAGCGTCTTGCCACATGTCAGCACTCGGTCTGACTGAGCGCCTCCAGGAGAGAGGCCCAAGCAAGACGCGCCCCGAGGAGCGTCTTGCCACATGTCAACACTGGGTCTGACTGAGCGCCTCCAGGAGAGAGGCCCAAGCAAGCCGCGCCCGGATGTGCGCCCTTGAACATGTCAGCACTCGGTCTGACTGAGCGCCTCCAGGAGAGAGGCCCAAGCAAGACGCGCCCCGAGGAGGGTCTTGACACTTGTCTCCTCTGGGTCTGACTGAGCGCCTCCAGGAGAGAGGCCCAAGCAAGACGTGCCCCGACGAGCATCTTGCCACATGTCAACACTGGGTCTGACTGAGTGCCTCCATGAGAGAAGCCCCAGCAAGACGCGCCCCGAGGAGCGTCTTGCCACATGTCAACACTGGGTCTGACTGAGCACCTCCAGGAGAGAGGCCCAAGCAAGACGCGCCCCGAGGAGCGTCTTGCCACATGTCAACACTGGGTCTGACTGAGCGCCTCCAGGAGAGAGGCTCGAGGAGCGTCTTGCCACATGTCACCTCTGGATCTGACTGAGCGCCTCCAGGAGAAAGGCACAAGCAAGAAACGCCCGAGGAGCGTCTTGACACATGTCAACACTGGGTTTGACTGAGCACCTCCAGGAGAGAGGCCCCAGCAAGACGCGCCCCGAGGAGCGTCTTGCCACATGTCAGCACTCGGTCTGACTGAGCGCCTCCAGGAGAGAGGCCCAAGCAAGAAGCGCCCCGAGGAGCTTCTTGCCACATGTCAACAATGGGTCTGACTGAGGGCCTCCAGGAGAGAAGCCCAAGCAAGACGCGCCCCGAGGAGCGTCTTGCCACATGTCAACACTGGGTCTAATTGAGCGCCTCCAGGAGAGAGGCCCAAGCAAGACGCGCCCCGAGGAGCGTCTTGCCACATGTCACTACTCGGTCTGACTGAGCGCCTCCAGGAGAGAGGTCCAAGCAACACGCACCCCGAGGAGCATCTTGCCACATGTCAACACTGGGTCTGACTGAGTGCCTCCATGAGAGAAGCCCCAGCAAGACGCGCCCCGAGGAGCGTCTTGCCTTATGTCAGCACTCGGTCTGACTGAGCGCCTCCAGGAGAGAAGCCCCAGCAAGACGCGCCCCGAGGAGCGTCTTGCCTTATGTCAGCACTAGGTCTGACTGAGCGCCTCCAGGAGAGAGGCCCAAGCAAGACGCGCCCCGAGGAGCGTCTTGCCACATGTCACCTCTGGTTCTGACTGAGCGCCTCCAGGAAAGAGGCCCAAGCAGGACGCGCCCCGAGGAGCGTCTTGTCACATGTCAACACTGGGTCTGTCTGAGCACCTCCAGGAGAGAGGCCCAAGCAAGACGCGCCCCGAGGAGCGTCTTGCCACATGTCAACAATGGGTTTGACTGAGGGCCTCCAGGAGAGAAGCCCAAGCAAGACGCGCCCCGAGGAGCGTCTTGACACATGTCAACACTGGGTCTGACAGAGGGCCTCCACGAGAGAGGCCCAAGCAAGACGCACCCCGAGGAGTGTCTTGCCACATGTCACCACTGGGTCTGACTGAGCGCCTCCAGGAGAGAGGCCCAAGCAAGACGTGCCCCGAGGAGCGTCAGGCCACATGTCACTACTCAGTCTGACTGAGCGCCTCCAGGAGAGAGGCCCAAGCAAGACGCGCCCCGAGGAGCGTCTTGGCACATGTCAGCACTGGGTCTGACTGAGCGCCTCCAGGAGAGAGGCCCCAGCAAGACGCGCCCCGAGGAGCGTCTTGCCTTATGTCAGCACTCGGTCTGACTGAGCGCCTCCAGGAGAGAGGCCCAAGCAAGACGCGCCCCGAGGAGCGTCTTGCCACATGTCAACAAAGGGTCTGACTGAGGGCCTCCAGGAGAGAGGCCCAAGCAAGATGCGTCCGGAGGAGCGTCTTGCCACATGTCAACACTGGGTCTGACAGAGGGCCTCCAGGAGAGTGGCCCAAGCAAGACGCGCCCCGAGGAGCGTCTTGCCACATGTCACCTCTGGTTCTGACTGAGCGCCTCCAGGATAGAGGGCCAAGCAAGACGCGCCCCGAGGAGCGTCTTGTCACATGTCAACACTGGGTCTTTTTGAGCGCCTCCAGGAGAGAAGCCCAAGCAAGACGCGCCCCGAGGAGCGTCTTGCCACATGTCAGCACTCGGTCTGACTGAGCGCCTCCAGGAGAGAGGCCAAAGCAAGACGCGTCCCGAGGAGCGTCTTGACACATGTCAACACTGGGTCTGACAGAGGGCCTCCATGAGAGAGGCCCAAGCAAGACGCGCCCCGAGGAGTGCCTTGCCACATGTCAACACTGGGTCTGACAGAGGGCCTCCAGGAGAGAGGCCCAAGCAAGACGCGCCCCGAGGATTGTCTTGCCACATGTCACCACTTGGTCTGACTGAGCACCTCCAGGAGAGAGGCCCAAGCAACACGCGCCTCAAGGAGCGTCAGGCCACATGTCACTACTCAGTCTGACTGAGCGCCTCCAGGAGAGAGGTCCAAGCAAGACGCGCCCCGAGGAGCGTCTTGCCACATGTCAACAATGGGTCTTACTGAGGGCCTCAAGGAGAGAAGCCCAAGCAATACACGCCCCGAGGAGCTTCTTGCCACATGTCAGCACTCGGTCTGACTGAGCGCCTCCAGGAGAGAGGCCAAAGCAAGACATGCCCCGAGGAGCGTCTTGACACATGTCAACACTGGGTCTGACAGAAGGCCTCCATGAGAGACGCCCAAGCAAGACGCGCCCCGAGGAGTGTCTTGCCACATGTCAACACTGGGTCTGACAGAGGGCCTCCAGGAGAGAGGCCCAAGCAAGACGCGCCCCGAGGATTGTCTTGCCACATGTCACCACTTGGTTCTGACTGAGCGCCTCCAGGAGAGAGGCCCAAGCAACACGCGCCCGAGGAGCGTCAGGCCACATGTCACTACTCAGTCTGACTGAGCGCCTCCAGGAGAGAGGCCCAAGCAAGACGCGCCCCGAGGAGCGTCTTGCCACATGTCAACACTGGGTCTGATTGAGGGCCTTCTGGAGAGAGGCCCAAGCAAGACGCGCCCTGAGGAGTGTCTTGCCACATGTCACCACTTGGTCTGACTGAGCGCCTCCAGGAGAGAGGCCCAAGCAACACGTGCCCCGAGGAGCGTCAGGCCACATGTCACTACTCAGTCTGACTGAGCGCCTCCAGGAGAGAGGCCCAAGCAAGACGCGCCCCGAGGAGCGTCTTGACACATGTCAACACTGGGTCTGACAGAGGGCCTCCATGAGAGAGGCCCAAGCAAGACGCGCCCCGAGGAGTGTCTTGCCACATGTCAACACTGGGTCTGACAGAGGGCCTCCAGGAGAGAGGCCCAAGCAAGACACGCCCCGAGGATAGTCTTGCCACATGTCACCACTTGGTCTGACTGAGCGCCTCCAGGAGAGAGGCCCAAGCAACACGCGTTCGAGGAGCGTCAGGCCACATGTCACTACTCAGTCTGACTGAGCGCCTCCAGGAGAGAGGCCCAAGCAAGACGCGCCCCGAGGAGCGTCTTGCCACGTGTAAACACTGGGTCTGATTGAGGGCCTTCTGGAGAGAGGCCCAAGCAAGACGCGCCCCGAGGAGCGTCTTGCCACATGTCAACAATGGTTCTTACTGAGGGCCTCCGGGAGAGAAGCCCAAGCAAGACGCGCCCCGAGGATCTTCTTGCAACATGTCAGCACTCGGTCTGACTGAGCGCCTCCAGGAGAGAGGCCAAAGCAAGACGCCCCCCGAGGAGCGTCTTGACACATGTCAACACTGGGTCTGACAGAGGGCCTCCATGAGAGAGGCCCAATCAAGACGCGCCCCGAGGAGTGTCTTGCCAAATGTCAACACTGGGTTTGACTCAGCGCCTCAGGGAGAGAGGTCCAAGCAAGAAGCGCCCCGAGGAGCGTCTTGCCACATGTCACTACTCGGTCTGACTGAGCGCCTCAGGGAGAGAGGTCCAAGCAAGACGCGCCCCGAGGAGCGTCTTGCCACATGTCAATGCTGGGTCTGACTGAGTGCCTCCATGAGAGAAGCCCCAGCAAGACGCGCCCCGAGGAGCTTCTTGCCACATGTCACTACTCGGTCTGTTTGAGCGCCTCCAGGAGAGAGGCCCAAGCAAGACGTGCCCCGAGGAGCGTCTTGCCACATGTCAACAATGGGTCTGACTGAGGGCCTCCAGGAGAGAAGCTCAAGCAAGACGCGCCCCGAGGAGCATCTTGCCACATGTCAACACTGGATCTGACTGAGCGCCTCCAGGAGAGAGGCCCAACCAAGAAGAGCCCTGAGGAGCGTCTTGCCACATGCCAACACTGGGTCTGACAGAGGGCCTCCAGGAGAGAGGCCCAAGCAAGACGCGCCCCGAGGAGTGTCTTGCCACATGTCACCACTGGGTCTGATTGAGCGCCTCCAGGAGAGAAGCCCAAGCAAGACGGGCCCCGAGGAGCGTCTTTCCACATGTCAGCACTCGGTCTGACTGAGCGCCTCCAGGAGAGAGGCCCAAGCAAGAAGCGCCCCGAGGAGCGTCTTGCCACATGTCAACACTGGGTCTGACTGAGGGCCTCCAGGAGAGAGGCCCAAATAAGATGCGCCCCGAGGAGCGTCTTGCCACATGTCAACACTGGGTCTGACTGAGGGCCTCCAGGAGATAAGCCCAAGCAAGATGCGCCCCGAGGAGCGTCTTGCCACATGTCAGCACTCGGTCTGACTGAGCGCCTCCAGGAGAGAGGCCCAAGCAAGACGCGCCCCGAGGAGCGTCTTGCCACATGTCAACACTGGGTCTGACTGAGCGCCTCCAGGAGAGAGGCCCAAGCAAGCCGCGCCCGGATGTGCGTCCTTGAACATGTCAGCACTCGGTCTGACTGAGCGCCTCCAGGAGAGAGGCCCAAGCAAGACGCGCCCCGAGGAGGGTCTTGACACTCGTCTCCTCTGGGTCTGACTGAGCGCCTCCAGGAGAGAGGCCCAAGCAAGACGTGCCCCGACGAGCATCTTGCCACATGTCAACACTGGGTCTGACTGAGTGCCTCCATGAGAGAAGCCCCAGCAAGACGCGCCCCGAGGAGCGTCTTGCCACATGTCAACACTGGGTCTGACTGAGCACCTCCAGGAGAGAGGCCCAAGCAAGACGCGCCCCGAGGAGCGTCTTGCCACATGTCAACACTGGGTCTGACTGAGCGCCTCCAGGAGAGAGGCCCGAGGAGCGTCTTGCCACATGTCACCTCTGGGTCTGACTGAGCGCCTCCAGGAGAAAGGCGCAAGCAAGAAACGCCCGAGGAGCGTCTTGACACATGTCAACACTGGGTTTGACTGAGCACCTCCAGGAGAGAGGCCCCAGCAAGACGCGCCCCGAGGAGCGTCTTGCCACATGTCAGCACTCGGTCTGACTGAGCGCCTCCAGGAGAGAGGCCCAAGCAAGAAGCGCCCCGAGGAGCTTCTTGCCACATGTCAACAATGGGTCTGACTGAGGGCCTCCAGGAGAGAAGCCCAAGCAAGACGCGCCCGAGGAGCGTCTTGCCACATGTCACTACTCGGTCTGACTGAGCGCCTCCAGGAGAGAGGTCCAAGCAACACGCACCCCGAGGAGCATCTTGCCACATGTCAACACTGGGTCTGACTGAGTGCCTCCATGAGAGAAGCCCCAGCAAGACGCGCCCCGAGGAGCGTCTTGCCACATGTCACTACTCAGTCTGACTGAGCGCCTCCAGGAGAGAGGCCCAAGCAAGCAGGCCCCGAGGAGCATCTTGCCACATGTCAACAATGGGTCTGACTGAGGGCCTCCAGGAGAGAAGCCCAAGCAAGAAGCGCCCCGAGGAGCGTCTTGCCACATGTCAACACTGGGTCTGACTGAGCGCCTCCAGGAGAGAGGCCCAAGCAAGACACGCCCTGAGGAGCGTCTTGACACATGTCAACACTGGGTCTGACTGAGGGCCTCCATGAGAGAAGCCCAAGCAAGACGCGCCCCGAGGAGAGTCTTGCCACATGTCAACACTGGGTTTGACAGAGGGCATCCAGGAGAGAGGTTCAAGCAATACGCGCCCCGAGGAGCGTCTTGCCACATGTCAACAATGGGTCTGACTGAGGGCCTCCAGGAGAGAAGCCAAAGCAAGACGCGCCCCAAGGAGCGTCTTGCCTTATGTCAGCACTCGGTCTGACTGAGCGCCTCCAGGAGAGAGGCCCAAGCAAGACGCGCCCCGAGGAGCGTCTTGCCTTATGTCAGCACTCGGTCTGACTGAGCGCCTCCAGGAGAGAGGCCCAAGCAAGACGCGCCCCGAGGAGCGTCTTGCCACATGTCACTACTCGGTCTAACTGAGCGCCTCCAGGAGAGAGGTCCAAGCAAGACGCGCCCCGAGGAGCGTCTTGCCACATGTCACTACTCGGTCTGACTGAGCGCCTCCAGGAGAGAGGCCCAAGCAAGACGTGCCCCGAGGAGCGTCTTGCCACATGTCAACAATGGGTCTGACTGAGGGCCTCCAGGAGAGAAGCCCAAGCAAGACGCGCCCAGAGGAGCGTCTTGACACATGTCTCCTCTGGGTCTGACTGAGCGCCTCCAGGAGAGAGGCCCAAGCAAGACGTGCCCCGATTAGCGTCTTGACACATGTCAACACTGGGTCGGACTGAGGGCCTCCATGAGAGAAGCCCAAGCAAGACGCGCCCCGAGGAGAGTCTTGCCACATGTCAACACTGGGTTTGACTGAGGGCATTCAGGAGAGAGGCCCAAGCAATACGCGCCCCGAGGAGCGTCTTGCCACATGTCACCACTGGGTCTGAATGAGCGCCTCCAGGAGAGAGAACCAAGCAAGACGCGCCCCGAGGAGCGTCTTGTCACATGTCACTACTCGGTCTGACTGAGCGCCTCCAGGAGAGAGGCCCAAGCAAGACGTGCCCCGAGGAGCGTCTTGCCACATGTCAACAATGGGTCTGACTGAGGGCCTCCAGGAGAGAAGCCCAAGCAAGAAGCGCCCCCATGAGCATCTTGCCACATGTCAACACTGGGTCTGACTGAGCGCTTCCAGGAGAGAGGCCCAAGCAAGACACGCCCCGAGGAGCGTCTTGACACATGTCAACACTGGGTCTGACTGAGGGCCTCCATGAGAGAAGCCCAAGCAAGACGTGCCCCGAGGAGCGTCTTGCCACATGTCAACACTGGGTCTGACTGAGTGCCTCCATGAGAGAAGCCCCAGCAAGACTCGCCCCGAGGAGCTTCTTGCCACATGTCAACACTGGGTCTGACTGAGCGCCTCCAGGAGAGAGGCCCAAGCAAGACGCGCCCAGAGGAGCGTCTTGTCACATGTCACTACTCGGTCTGACTGAGCGCCTCCAGGAGAGAGGCCCAAGCAAGACGTGCCCCGAGGAGCGTCTTGCCACATGTCAACAATGGGTCTGACTGAGGGCCTCCAGGAGAGAAGCCCAAGCACGAAGCGCCCCGAGGAGCGTCTTGCCACATTTCTACACTGGGTCTGACTGAGCGCCTACAGGAGAGAGGCCCAAGCAAGACACGCCCCGAGGAGCGTCTTGACACATGTCAACACTGGGTCTGACAGAGGGCATCCAGGAGAGAGGCCCAAGCAATACGCGCCCCGAGGAGCGTCTTGCCACATGTCACCACTGGGTCTGACTGAGCGCATCCAGGAGAGAGGCCCAAGCAAGAAGCGCCCCGAGGAGCGTCTTGCCACATGTCAGCACCCGGTCTGACTGAGCGCCTCCAGGAGAGAGGCCCAAGCAAGACGCGCCCCGAGGAGCGTCTTGCCACATGTCAACACTGGGTCTGACTGAGGGCCTCCAGGAGAGAGGCCCAAGCAAGACGTGCCCCGAGGAGCGTCTTTCCACATGTCAACACTGGGTCTGACTGAGTGCCTCCATGAGAGAAGCCCCAGCAAGACGTGCCCCGAGGAGCGTCTTTCCACATGTCAACACTGGGTCTGACTGAGTGCCTCAATGAGAGAAGCCCCAGCAAGACGCGCCCCGAGGAGCGTCTTGACACATTTCTCCTCTGGGTCTGACTGAGCGCCTCCAGGAGAGAGGCCCAAGCAAGACGTGCCCCGAGGAGCGTCTTGCCACATGTCAACACTGGGTCTGACTGAGGGCCTCTAGGAGAGAGGCCCAAATAAGACGCGCCCCGAGGAGCGTCTTGCCACATGTCAACAATGGGTCTGACTGAGGGCCTCCAGGAGAGAAGCCCAAGCAAGACGCGCCCCGAGGAGTGTCTTGCCACATGTCAGCACTCGGTCTGACTGAGCACCTCCAGGAGAGAGGCCCAAGCAAGACGTGCCCCGAGGAGCGTCTTGCCACATGTCAACACTGGGTCTGACTGAGCGCCTCCAGGAGAGAGGCCCAATTAAGACGCGCCCGGAGGAGCGTCTTGCAACATGTCAACACTGGGTCTGATTGAGGGCCTTCTGGAGAGAGGCCCAAGCAAGACGCGCCCCGAGGAGCGTCTTGCCACATGTCACTACTCGGTCTGACTGAGCGCCTCCAGGAGAGAGGCCCAAGCAAGACGTGCCCCGAGGAGCGTCTTGCCACATGGCAACAATGGGTCCGACTGAGGGCCTCCAGGAGAGAAGCCTAAGCAAGACGCGCCCCGAGGAGCGTCTTGCCACATGTCAACACTGGGCCTGACTGAGGGCCTCCAGGAGAGAGGCCCAAATAAGATGCGCCCCGAGGAGCGTCTTGCCACATGTCAACACTGGGTCTGACTGAGGGCCTCCAGGAGAGAAGCCCAAGCAAGATGCGCCCCGAGGAGCGTCTTGCCACATGTCAGCACTCGGTCTGACTGAGCGCCTCCAGGAGAGAGGCCCAAGCAAGACGCGCCCCGAGGAGCGTCTTGCCACATGTCAACACTGGGTCTGACTGAGCGCCTCCAGGAGAGAGGCCCAAGCAAGCCGCGCCCGGATGTGCGTCCTTGAACATGTCATCACTCGTTCTGACTGAGCGCCTCCAGGAGAGAGGCCCAAGCAAGACGCGCCCCGAGGAGGGTCTTGACACTCGTCTCCTCTGGGTCTGACTGAGCGCCTCCAGGAGAGAGGCCCAAGCAAGACGTGCGCCGACGAGCATCTTGCCACATGTCAACACTGGGTCTGACTGAGTGCCTCCATGAGAGAAGCCCCAGCAAGACGCGCCCCGAGGAGCGTCTTGCCACATGTCAACACTGGGTCTGACTGAGCACCTCCAGGAGAGAGGCCCAAGCAAGACGCGCCCCGAGGAGCGTCTTGCCACATGTCAACACTGGGTCTGACTGAGCGCCTCCAGGAGAGAGGCCCGAGGAGCGTCTTGCCACATGTCACCTCTGGGTCTGACTGAGCGCCTCCAGGAGAAAGGCGCAAGCAAGAAACGCCCGAGGAGCGTCTTGACACATGTCAACACTGGGTTTGACTGAGCACCTCCAGGAGAGAGGCCCCAGCAAGACGCGCCCCGAGGAGCGTCTTGCCACATGTCAGCACTCGGTCTGACTGAGCGCCGCCAGGAGAGAGGCCCAAGCAAGAAGCGCCCCGAGGAGCTTCTTGCCACATGTCAACAATGGGTCTGACTGAGGGCCTCCAGGAGAGAAGCCCAAGCAAGACGCGCCCCGAGGAGCATCTTGCCACATGTCACTACTCGGTCTGACTGAGCGCCTCCAGGAGAGAGGTCCAAGCAACACGCACCCCGAGGAGCATCTTGCCACATGTCAACACTGGGTCTGACTGAGTGCCTCCATGAGAGAAGCCCCAGCAAGACGCGCCCCGAGGAGCGTCTTGCCACATGTCACTACTCGGTCTGACTGAGCGCCTCCAGGAGAGAGGCCCAAGCAAGCAGGCCCCGAGGAGCATCTTGCCACATGTCAACAATGGGTCTGACTGAGGCCCTCCAGGAGAGAAGCCCAAGCAAGAAGCGCCCCGAGGAGCGTCTTGCCACATGTCAACACTGGGTCTGACTGAGCGCCTCCAGGAGAGAGGCCCAAGCAAGACACGCCCCGAGGAGCGTCTTGACACATGTCAACACTGGGTCTGACTGAGGGCCTCCATGAGAGAAGCCCAAGCAAGACGCGCCCCGAGGAGAGTCTTGCCACATGTCAACACTGGGTTTGACAGAGGGCATCCAGGAGAGAGGTCCAAGCAATACGCGCCCCGAGGAGCGTCTTGCCACATGTCAACTATGGGTCTGACTGAGGGCCTCCAGGAGAGAAGCCAAAGCAAGACGCGCCCCGAGGAGCGTCTTGCCACGTGTCACCACTGGGTCTGACTGAGCTCCTCCAGGAGAGAGGCCCCAGCAAGACGCGCCCCGAGGAGCGTCTTGCCTTATGTCAGCACTTGGTCTGACTGAGCGCCTCCAGGAGAGAGGCCCAAGCAAGACGCGCCCCGAGGAGCGTCTTGCCACATGTCACTACTCGGTCTAACAGAGCGCCTCCAGGAGAGAGGTTCAAGCAAGACGCGCCCCGAGGAGCGTCTTGCCAAATGTCACTACTCGGTCTGACTGAGCGCCTCCAGGAGGGAGGTCCAAGCAAGACGCGCCCCGAGGAGCGTCTTGCCACATGTCACTACTCGGTCTGACTGAGCGCCTCCAGGAGAGAGGCCCAAGCAAGACGTGCCCCGAGGAGCGTCTTGCCACATGTCAACAATGGGTCTGACTGAGGGCCTCCAGGAGAGAAGCCCAAGCAAGACGCGCCCAGAGGAGCGTCTTGACACATGTCTCCTCTGGGTCTGACTGAGCGCCTCCAGGAGAGAGGCCCAAGCAAGACGTGCCCCGATTAGCGTATTGACACATGTCAACACTGGGTCGGACTGAGTTCCTCCATGAGAGAAGCCCAATCAAGACGCGCCCCGAGGAGAGTTTTGCCACATGTCACTACTCGGTCTGACTGAGCGCCTCCAGGAGAGAGGCCCAAGCAAGACGTGCCCCGAGGAGCGTCTTGCCACATGTCAACAATGGGTCTGACTGAGGGCCTCCAGGAGAGAAGCCCAAGCAAGAAGCGCCCAGAGGAGCATATTGCCACATGTCAACACTGGGTCTGACTGAGCGCCTCCAGGAGAGAGGCCCAAGCAAGACACGCCCCGAGGAGCGTCTTGACACATGTCAACACTGGGTCTGACTGAGGGCCTCCATGAGAGAAGCCCAAGCAAGACGTGCCCCGAGGAGCGTCTTGCCACATGTCAACACTGGGTCTGACTGAGTGCCTCCATGAGAGAAGCCCCAGCAAGACTCGCCCCGAGGAGCTTCTTGCCACATGTCAACACTGGGTCTGACTGAGCGCCTCCAGGAGAGAGGCCCAAGCAAGACGCGCCCCGAGGAGCGTCTTGTCACATGTCACTACTCGGTCTGACTGAGCGCCTCCAGGAGAGAGGCCCAAGCAAGACGTGCCCCGAGGAGCGTCTTGCCACATGTGAACAATGGGTCTGACTGAGGGCCTCCAGGAGAGAAGCCCAAGCACGAAGCGCCCCGAGGAGCGTCTTGCCACATTTCTACACTGGGTCTGACTGAGCGCCTCCAGGAGAGAGGCCCAAGCAAGACACGCCCCGAGGAGCGTCTTGACACATGTCAACACTGGGTCTGACAGAGGGCATCCAGGAGAGAGGCCCAAGCAATACGCGCCCCGAGGAGCGTCTTGCCACATGTCACCACTGGGTCTGACTGAGCGCATCCAGGAGAGAGGCCCAAGCAAGAAGCGCCCCGAGGAGCGTCTTGCCACATGTCAGCACCCGGTCTGACTGAGCGCCTCCAGGAGAGAGGCCCAAGCAAGACGCGCCCCGAGGAGCGTCTTGCCACATGTCAACACTGGGTCTGACTGAGGGCCTCCAGGAGAGAGGCCCAAGCAAGACGTGCCCCGAGGAGCGTCTTTCCACATGTCAGTACTGGGTCTGACTGAGTGCCTCCATGAGAGAAGCCCCAGCAAGACGCGCCCCGAGGAGCGTCTTGACACATTTCTCCTCTGGGTCTGACTGAGCGCCTCCAGGAGAGAGGCCCAAGCAAGACGTGCCCCGAGGAGCGTCTTGCCACATGTCAACACTGGGTCTGACTGAGGGCCTCCAGGAGAGAGGCCCAAATAAGACGCGCCCCGAGGAGCGTCTTGCCACATGTCAACAATGGGTCTGACTGAGGGCCTCCAGGAGAGAAGCCCAAGCAAGACGCGCCCCGAGGAGTGTCTTGCCACATGTCAGCACTCGGTCTGACTGAGCACCTCCAGGAGAGAGGCCCAAGCAAGACGTGCCCCGAGGAGCGTCTTGCCACATGTCAACACTGGGTCTGACTGAGCGCCTCCAGGAGAGAGGCCCAAGCAAGACGCGCCCCGAGGAGATTCTTGCCACATGTCAGCACTCGGTCTGACTGAGCGCCTCCAGGAGAGAGGCCCAAGCAAGACGCGCTCCGAGGAGCGTCTTGCCACATGTCAACACTGGGTCTGACTGAGCGCCTCCAGGAGAGACGCCCAAGCAAGACGCCCCCCGAGGAGCGTCTTGACACATTTCTCCTCTGGGTCTGACTGAGCGCCTCCAGCAGAGAGGCCCAAGCAAGACGTGCCCCGAGGAGCGTCTTTCCACATGTCAACACTGGGTCTGACTGAGTGCCTCCATGAGAGAAGCCCCAGCAATACGCGCCCCGAGGAGCGTCTTGCCACATGTCAACACTGGGTCTGACTGAGCACCTCCAGGAGAGAGGCCCAAGCAAGACGCGCCCCGAGGAGCGTCTTGCCACATGTCAACACTGGGTCTGACTGAGCGCCTCCAGGAGAGAGGCCCGAGGAGCTCCTTGACACATGTCACCTCTGGGTCTGACTGAGCGCCTCCAGGAGAGAGGCCCAAGCACGACGCGCCCCGAGGAGCGTCTTGTCACATGTCAACACTGGGTCTGACTGAGCGCCTCCAGGAGCGAGGCCCAAGCAAGAATCGCCCGAGGAGCGTCTTGACACATGTCAACACTGGGTCTGACTGAGCACCTCCAGGAGAGAGGTCCAAGTAAGAAGCGCCCCGAGGAGCGTCTTGCCACATGTCAACACTGGGTCTGACTGAGTGCCTCCATGAGAGAAGCCCCAGCAAGACGCGCCCCGAGGAGCGTCTTGTCACATGTCACTACTCGGTCTGACTGAGCGCCTCCAGGAGAGAGGCCCAAGCAAGACGTGCCCCGAGGAGCGTCTTGCCACATGACACTACTCGGTCTGACTGAGCGCCTCCAGGAGAGAGGTCCAAGCAACACGCACCCCGAGGAGCGTCTTGCCACATGTCAACACTGGGTCTGACTGAGTGCCTCCATGAGAGAAGCCCCAGCAAGACGCGCCCCGAGGAGCATCTTGCCACATGTCACTACTCGGTCTGACTGAGCGCCTCCAGGAGAGAGGCCCAAGCAAGACGTGCCCCGAGGAGCGTCTTGCCACATGTCAACAATGGGTCTGACTGAGGGCCTCCAGGAGAGAAGCCCAAGCAAGAAGCGCCCCGAGGAGCGTCTTGCCACATGTCAACACTGGGTCTGACTGAGCGCCTCCAGGAGAGAGGCCCAAGCAAGACACGCCCCGAGGAGCGTCTTGACACATGTCAACACTGGGTCTGACTGAGGGCCTCCATTAGAGAAGCCCAAGCAAGACGCCCCCCGAGGAGAGTCTTGCCACATGTCAACACTTGGTCTGACAGAGTGCATCCAGGAGAGAAGCCCAAGCAATACGCGCCCCGAGGAGCGTCTTGCCACATGTCAACAATGGGTCTGACTGAGGGCCTCCAGGAGAGAAGCCAAAGCAAGACGCGCCCCGAGGAGCTTCTTTCCACATGTCAACAATGGGTCTTACTGAGGGCATCCATGAGAGAAGCCCAAGCAAGACGCGCCCCGAGGAGTGTCTTGCCACATGTCAACACTGTGTCTGACTGAGCGCCTCCAGGAGAGAGGCCCAAGCAAGACGCGCCCCGAGGAGCGTCTTGCCACGTGTCAACACTGGGTCTGACTTAGCGCCTCCAGGAGAGAGGCCCAAGCAAGATGCGCCCCAAGGAGCGTCTTGCCACTTGTCACCACTGGGTCTGACTAAGCTCCTCCAGGAGAGAGGCCCAAGCAAGACGCGCCCAGAGGAGCGTCTTGCCACGTGTCACCACTGGGTCTGATTGAGCACCTCCAGGAGAGAGGCCCCAGCAAGACGCGCCCCGAGGAGCGTCTTGCCAAATGTCACTACTCGGTCTGACTGAGGGCCTCCAGGAGGGAGGTCCAAACAAGATGCGCCCCGAGGAGCCTCTTGCCACATGTCACTACTCGGTCTGACTGAGCGCCTCCAGGAGAGAGGCCCAAGCAAGACACGCCCCGAGGAGCGTCTTGACACATGTCAACACTGGGTCGGACTGAGGGCCTCCTTGAGAGAAGCCCAAGCAAGACGCGCCCCGAGGAGAGTCTTGCCACATGTCAACACACGGTCTGACAGAGGGCATTCAGGAGAGAAGCCCAAGCAATACGCGCCCCGAGGAGCGTCTTGTCACATGTCAGCACTGGGTCTGAATGAGCGCCTCCAGGAGAGAGGCCCAACCAAGACGCGCCCCGAGGAATGTCTTGCCACATGCCAACACTCGGTCTGACTGAGCGCCTCCATGAGAGAGGCCCAAGCAAGACGCGCCCCGAGGAGCGTCTTGCCACGTGTCAACACTGGGTCTGACTGAGCGCCTCCAGGAGAGAGGCCCAAGCAAGATGCGCCCCGAGGAGCGTCTTTCCACATGTCACCACTGGGTCTGACTGAGTGCCTCCAGGAGAGAGGCCCAAGCAAGACGCGCCCCGAGGAGCGTCTTGACACATTTCTCCTCTGGGTCTGACTGAGCGCCTCCAGGAGAGAGGCCCAAGCAAGACGCGCCCCGAGGAGCGTCTTGCCACGTGTCACCACTGGGTCTGATTGAGCACCTCCAGGAGAGAGGCCCCAGCAAGACGCGCCCTGAGGAGCATCTTGCCTTATGTCAGCACTCAGTCTGACTGAGCGCCTCCAGGAGAGAGGCCAAAGCAAGACGCGCCCCGAGGAGCGTTTTGATACATGTCTCCTCTGGGTCTGACTGAGCGCCTCTAGGAGAGAGGCCCAAGCAAGACGTGCCCCGAGGAGCGTCTTGCCACATGTAAACACTGGGACTGACTGAGCGCCTCCAGGAGAGAGGCCCGAGGAGCGTCTTGCCACATGTCAACACTGGGTCTGACAGAGGGCCTCCATGAGAGAGGCCCAAGCAAGACGCGCCCCGAGGAGTGTCTTGCCACATGTCAACACTGGGTCTGACTGAGCGCCTCCAGGAGAGAGGCCCAAGCAAGACGCGCCCCGAGGAGCGTCTTGCCACGTGTCAACACTGGGTCTGACTTAGCGCCTCCAGGAGAGAGGCCCAAGCAAGATGCGCCCCGAGGAGCGTCTTGCCACGTGTCACCACTGGGTCTGACTGAGCTCCTCCAGGAGAGAGGCCCAAGCAAGACGCGCCCCGAGGAGCGTCTTGCCACGTGTCACCACTGGGTCTGATTGAGCACCTCCAGGAGAGAGGCCCCAGCAAGACGCGCCCTGAGGAGCATCTTGCCTTATGTCAGCACTCAGTCTGACTGAGCGCCTCCAGGAGAGAGGCCCAGGCAAGACGCGCCCCGAGGAGCGTCTTGACACATGTCTCCTCTGGGTCTGACTGAGCGCCTCCAGGAGAGAGGCCCAAGCAAGACGTGCCCCGAGGAGCGTCTTGCCACATGTCAACACTGGGTCTGACTGAGCGCCTCCAGGAGAGAGGCCCGAGGAGCGTCTTGCCACATGTCACCTCTGGGTCTTACTGAGCGCCTCCAGGAGAGAGGCCCAAGCAAGAAACGCCCGAGGAGCGTCTTGACACATGTCAACACTGGGTCTGACTGAGCGCCTCCAGGAGAGAGGTCCAAGCAAGACGTGCCCCGAGGAGCGTCTTGTCACATGTCAACAATGGGTCTGACTGAGGGCCTCCAGGAGAGAAGCCCAAGCAAGAAGCGCCCCGAGGAGCGTCTTGCCACATGTCAACACTGGGTCTGACTGAGCGCCTCCAGGAGAGAGGCCCAAGCAAGACACGCCCCGAGGAGCGTCTTGACACATGTCAACACTGGGTCTGACTGAGGGCCTCCATGTGAGAAGCCCAAGCAAGACGCGCCCCGAGGAGAGTCTTGCCACATGTCAACACTGGGTCTGACAGAGGGCATCCAGGAGAGAGGCCCAAGCAATACGCGCCCCGAGGAGCGTCTTGCCACATGTCAACAATGGGTCTGACTGAGGGCCTCCAGGAGAGAAGCCCAAGGAAGACGCGCCCCGAGGAGCTTCTTGCCACATGTCAGCACTCGGTCTGACTGAGCGCCTCCAGGAGAGAGGCCAAAGCAAGATGCGCCCCGAGGAGCGTCTTGACACATGTCAACACTGGGTCTGTCAGAGGGCCTCCATGAGAGAGGCCCAAGCAAGATGCGCCCCGAGGAGCATCTTGCCACATGTCAACACTGGGATTGACAGAGGGCCTCCAGGAGAGAGGCCCAAGCAAGACGCGCCCCGAGGAGCGTCTTGCCACATGTCAGATCTCGGTCTGACTGAGCGCCTCCAGGAGAGAGGCCCAAGCAAGACGTGCCCCGAGGAGCGTCTTGCCACATGTGAACACTGGGTCTGACTGAGCGCCTCCAGGAGAGAGGCTCAAGCAAGACGCGCCCCGAGGAGCATCTTGCCACATGTCAACACTGGGTCTGACTGAGCGCCTCCAGGAGAGAGGCCCAAGCAAGACGCGCCCCGAGGAGCATCTTGTCACATGTCACTACTCGGTCTGACTGAGTGCCTCCAGGAGAGAGGCCCAAGCAAGACGTGCCCCGAGGAGCGTCTTGCCACATGTCAACAATGGGTCTGACTGAGGGCCTCCAGGAGAGAAGCCCAAGCAAGAAGCGCCCCGAGGAGCGTCTTGACACATGTCAACACTGGGTCTGACTGAGCGCCTCCAGGAGAGAGGCCCAAGCAAGACACGCCCCGGGGAGCGTTATGACACATGTCAACACTGGGTCTGACTGAGGGCCTCCATGAGAGAAGCCCAAGCATACGCGCCCCGAGGAGAGTCTTGCCACATGTCAACACTGGGTCTGACAGAGGGCATCCAGGAGAGAGGCATAAGCAATACGCGCCCCGAGGAGCGTCTTGCCACATGTCACCACTGGGTCTGACTGAGCGCCTCCAGCAGAGAGGCCCAAGCAAGAAGCGCCCCAAGGAGCGTCTTGCCACGTGTCAACACTGGGTCTGATTGAGGGCCTTCTGGAGAGAGGCCCAAGCAAGACGCGCCCCGAGGAGGATCTTGCCACATGTCAACAATGGGTCTGACTGAGGGCCTCCAGGAGAGAAGCCCAAGCAAGACGCGCCCCGAGGAGCTTCTTGCCACATGTCAGCACTCGGTCTGACTGAGCGCCTCCAGGAGAGGCCAAAGCAAGACGCGCCCCGAGGAGCGTCTTGACACATGTCAACACTGGGTCTGACAGAGGGCCTCCATGAGAGAGGCCCAAGCAAGACGCGCCCCGAGGAGTGTCTTGCCACATGTCAACACTGGGTCTGACTGAGCGCCCCCAGGAGAGAGGCCCAAGCAAGACGCGCCCCGAGGAGCGTCTTGCAACATGTCAACACTGGGTCTAACTTAGCGCCTCCAGGAGAGAGGCCCAAGCAAGATGCGCACGAGGAGCGTCTTGCCACGTGTCACCACTGGGTCTGACTGAGCTCCTCCAGGAGACAGGCCCAAGCAAGACGCGCCCCGAGGAGCGTCTTGCCACGTGTCACCACTGGGTCTGATTGAGCACCTCCAGGAGAGAGGCCCCAGCAAGACGCGCCCCGAGGAGCGTCTTGCCTTATGTCAGCACTCGGTCTGACTGAGCGCCTCCAGGAGAGAGGCCCAAGCAAGAGGCGCCCGGAGGAGCGTCTTGCCACATGTCAACAATGGGTCTGACTGAGGGCCTCCAGGAGAGAAGCCCAAGGAAGACGCGCCCCGAGGAGCTTCTTGCCACATGTCAGCACTCGGTCTGACTGAGCGCCTCCAGGAGAGAGGCCAAAGCAAGATGCGCCCCGAGGAGCGTCTTGACACATGTCAACACTGGGTCTGTCAGAGGGCCTCCATGAGAGAGGCCCGAGTAAGATGCGCCCCGAGGAGCATCTTGCCACATCTCAACACTGGGTCTGACAGAGGGCCTCCATGAGAGAGGCCCAAGCAAGACGCGCCCCGAGGAGTGTCTTGCCACATGTCAACACTGGGTCTGACTGAGCGCCCCCAGGAGAGAGGCCCAAGCAAGACGCGCCCCGAGGAGCGTCTTGCCACATGTCAACACTGGGTCTAACTTAGCGCCTCCAGGAAAGAGGCCCAAGCAAGATGCGCACGAGGAGCGTCTTGCCACGTGTCACCACTGGGTCTGACTGAGCTCCTCCAGGAGACAGGCCCAAGCAAGACGCGCCCCGAGGAGCGTCTTGCCACGTGTCACCACTGGGTCTGATTGAGCACCTCCAGGAGAGAGGCCCCAGCAAGACGCGCCCCGAGGAGCGTCTTGCCTTATGTCAGCAGTCGGTCTGACTGAGCGCCTCCAGGAGAGAGGCCCAAGCAAGACGCGCCCGGAGGAGCGTCTTGCCACATGTCAGCACTCGGTCTGACTGAGCGCCTCCAGGAGAGAGGCCCGAGGAGCGTCTTGCCACATGTCACCTCTGGGTCTGACTGAGCGCCTCCAGGAGAGAGGCCCAAGCAAGAAACGCCCGAGGAGCGTCTTGACACATGTCAACACTGGGTCTGACTGAGCGCCTCCAGGAGAGAGGTCCAAGCAAGACGTGCCCCGAGGAGCGTCTTGTCACATGTCAACAATGGGACTGACTGAGCGCCTCCAGGAGAGAGGCCCGAGGAGAGTCTTGCCACATGTCAACACTGGGTCTGACAGAGGGCCTCCATGAGAGAGGCCCAAGCAAGACGCGCCCCGAGGAGTATCTTGCCACATGTCAACACTGGGTCTGACTGAGCGCCTCCAGGAGAGAGGCCCAAGCAAGACGCGCCCCGAGGAGCGTCTTGCCACGTGTCAACACTGGGTCTGACTTAGCGCCTCCAAGAGAGAGGCCACAGCAAGACGCGCCCTGAGGAGCATCTTGCCTTATGTCAGCACTCAGTCTGACTGAGTGCCTCCAGGAGAGAGGCCCAAGCAAGACGCGCCCCGAGGAGCGTCTTGCCACATGTCAACACTGGGTCTGACTGAGCGCCTCCAGGAGAGAGGCCTGAGGAGCGTCTTGCCACATGTCACCTCTGGGTCTGACTGAGCGCCTCCAGGAGAGAGGCCCAAGCAAGAAACGCCCGAGGAGCGTCTTGACACATGTCAACACTGGGTCTGACTGAGCGCCTCCAGGAGAGAGGTCCAAGCAAGACGTGCCCCGAGGAGCGTCTTGTCACATGTCAACAATGGGTCTGACTGAGGGCCTCCAGGAGAGAAGCCCAAGCAAGAAGCGCCCCGAGGAGCGTCTTGCCACATGTCAACACTGGGTCTGACTGAGCGCCTCCAGGAGAGAGGCCCAAGCAAGACACGCCCCGGGGAGCGTCTTGACACATGCCAACACTGGTTCTGACTGAGGGCCTCCATGTGAGAAGCCCAAGCAAGACGCGCCCCGAGAAGAGTCTTGCCACATGTCAACACTGGGTCTGACAGAGGGCATCCAGGAGAGAGGCCCAAGCAATACGCGCCCCGAGGAGCGTCTTGCCACATGTCAACAATGGGTCTGACTGAGGGCCTCCAGGAGAGAAGCCCAAGGAAGACGCGCCCCGAGGAGCTTCTTGCCACATGTCAGCACTCGGTCTGACTGAGCGCCTACAGGAGAGAGGCCAAAGCAAGATGCGCCCCGAGGAGCGTCTTGACACATATCAACACTGGGTCTGTCAGAGGGCATCCATGAGAGAGGCCCAAGCAAGATGCGCCCCGAGGAGCATCTTGCCACATGTCAACACTGGGTTTGACAGAGGGCCTCCAGGAGAGAGGCCCAAGCAAGACGCGCCCCGAGGAGCGTCTTGCCACATGTCAGATCTCGGTCTGACTGAGCGCCTCCAGGAGAGAGGCCCAAGCAAGACGTGCCCCGAGGAGCGTCTTGCCACATGTGAACACTGGGTCTGACTGAGCGCCTCCAGGAGAGAGGCTCAAGCAAGACGCGCCCCGAGGAGCATCTTGCCACATGTCAACACTGGGTCTGACTGAGCGCCTCCAGGAGAGAGGCCCAAGCAAGACGCGCCCCGAGGAGCATCTTGTCACATGTCACTACTCGGTCTGACTGAGTGCCTCCAGGAGAGAGGCCCAAGCAAGACGTGCCCCGAGGAGCGTCTTGCCACATGTCAACAATGGGTCTGACAGAGGGCCTCCAGGAGAGAAGCCCAAGCAAGAAGCGCCCCGAGGAGCGTCTTGCCACATGTCAACACTGGGTCTGACTGAGCGCCTACAGGAGAGAGGCCAAAGCAAGATGCGCCCCGAGGAGCGTCTTGACACATATCAACACTGGGTCTGTCAGAGGGCATCCATGAGAGAGGCCCAAGCAAGATGCGCCCCGAGGAGCATCTTGCCACATGTCAACACTGGGTTTGACAGAGGGCCTCCAGGAGAGAGGCCCAAGCAAGACGCGCCCCGAGGAGCGTCTTGCCACATGTCAGATCTCGGTCTGACTGAGCGCCTCCAGGAGAGAGGCCCAAGCAAGACATGCCCCGAGGAGCGTCTTGCCACATGTGAACACTGGGTCTGACTGAGCGCCTCCAGGAGAGAGGCTCAAGCAAGACGCGCCCCGAGGAGCATCTTGCCACATGTCAACACTGGGTCTGACTGAGCGCCTCCAGGAGAGAGGCCCAAGCAAGACGCGCCCCGAGGAGCATCTTGTCACATGTCACTACTCGGTCTGACTGAGTGCCTCCAGGAGAGAGGCCCAAGCAAGACGTGCCCCGAGGAGCGTCTTGCCACATGTCAACAATGGGTCTGACAGAGGGCCTCCAGGAGAGAAGCCCAAGCAAGAAGCGCCCCGAGGAGCGTCTTGCCACATGTCAACACTGGGTCTGACTGAGCGCCTCCAGGAGAGAGGCCCAAGCAAGACACGCCCCGGGGAGCGTCTTGCCACATGTCACCACTGGGTCTGACTGAGCGCCTCCAGCAGAGAGGCCCAAGCAAGAAGCGCCCCGAGGAGCGTTTTGCCACGTGTCAACACTGGGTCTGATTGAGGGCCTTCTGGAGAGAGGCCCAAGCAAGACGCGCCCCGAGGAGCGTCTTGCCACATGTCAACAATGGGTCTGACTGAGGGCCTCCAGGAGAGAAGCCCAAGCAAGACGCGCCCCGAGGAGCTTCTTGCCACATGTCAGCACTCGGTCTGACTGAGCGCCTCCAGGAGAGGCCAAAGCAAGACGCGCCCCGAGGAGCGTCTTGACACATGTCAACACTGGGTCTGACAGAGGGCCTCCATGAGAGAGGCCCAAGCAAGACGCGCCCCGAGGAGTGTCTTGCCACATGTCAACACTGGGTCTGACTGAGCGCCCCCAGGAGAGAGGCCCAAGCAAGACGCGCCCCGAGGAGCGTCTTGCCACATGTCAACACTGGGTCTGACTTAGCGCCTCCAGGAGAGAGGCCCAAGCAAGATGCGCACGAGGAGCGTCTTGCCACGTGTCACCACTGGGTCTGACTGAGCTCCTCCAGGAGACAGGCCCAAGCAAGACGCGCCCCGAGGAGCGTCTTGCCACGTGTCACCACTGGGTCTGATTGAGCACCTCCAGGAGAGAGGCCCCAGCAAGACGCGCCCCGAGGAGCGTCTTGCCTTATGTCAGCACTCGGTCTGACTGAGCGCCTCCAGGAGAGAGGCCCAAGCAAGACGCGCCCGGAGGAGCGGTTTGCCACATGTCAGCACTCGGTCTGACTGAGCGCCTCCAGGAGAGAGGCCCAAGCAAGACGCGCCCCGAGGAGCGTCTTGACACATGTCTCCTCTGGGTCTGACTGAGCGCCTCCAGGAGAGAGGCCCAAGCAAGACGTGCCCCGAGGAGCGTCTTGACACATGGCAACACTGGGTCGGACTGAGGGTCTCCATGAGAGAAGCCCAAGCAAGACGCGCCCCGAGGAGAGTCTTGCCACATGTCAACACTGGGTTTGACTGAGGGCATTCAGGAGAGAGGCCCAAGCAATTTGCGCCCCGAGGAGTGTCTTGCCACATGTCACCACTGGGTCTGAATGAGCGCCTCCAGGAGAGAGGCCCAAGCAAGACGCGCCCCGAGGAGCGTCTTGTCACATGTCACTACTCGGTCTGACTGAGCACCTCCAGGAGAGAGGCCCAAGCAAGACGTGCCCCGAGGAGCGTCTTGCCACATGTCAACAATGGGTCTGACTGAGGGCCTCCAGGAGAGAAGCCCAAGCAAGAAGCGCCCCGAGGAGCATCTTGCCACATGTCAACACTGGGTCTGACTGAGCGCCTCCAGGAGAGAGGCCCAAGCAAGACACGCCCCGAGGAGCGTCTTGACACATGTCAACACTGGGTCTGACTGAGGGCCTTCATGAGAGAAGCCCAAGCAAGACGTGCCCCGAGGAGCGTCTTGCCACATGTCAACACTGGGTCTGACTGAGTGCCTCCATGAGAGAAGCCCCAGCAAGACGCGCCCCGAGGAGCTTCTTGCCACATGTCAACACTGGGTCTGACTGAGCGCCTCCAGGAGAGAGGCCCAAGCAAGACGCGCCCCGAGGAGCGTCTTGTCACATGTCACTACTCGGTCTGACTGAGCGCCTCCAGGAGAGAGGCCCAAGCAAGACGTGCCCCGAGGAGCGTCTTGCCACATGTAAACAATGGGTTTGACTGAGGGCCTCCAGGAGAGAAGCCCAAGCAAGAAGCGCCCCGAGGAGCGTCTTGCCACATGTCAACACTGGGTCTGACTTAGCGCCTCCAGGAGAGAGGCCCAAGCAAGATGCGCATGAGGAGCGTCTTGCCACGTGTCACCACTGGGTCTGACTGAGCTCCTCCAGGAGACAGGCCCAAGCAAGACGCGCCCCGAGGAGCGTCTTGCCACGTGTCACCACTGGGTCTGATTGAGCACCTCCAGGAGAGAGGCCCCAGCAAGACGCGCCCCGAGGAGCGTCTTGCCTTATGTCAGCACTCGGTCTGACTGAGCGCCTCCAGGAGAGAGGCCCAAGCAAGACGCGCCCGGAGGAGCGTCTTGCCACATGTCAGCACTCGGTCTGACTGAGCGCCTCCAGGAGAGAGGCCCAAGCAAGACGCGCCCCGAGGAGCGTCTTGACACATGTCTCCTCTGGGTCTGACTGAGCGCCTCCAGGAGAGAGGCCCAAGCAAGACGTGCCCCGAGGAGCGTCTTGACACATGGCAACACTGGGTCGGACTGAGGGTCTCCATGAGAGAAGCCCAAGCAAGACGCGCCCCGAGGAGAGTCTTGCCACATGTCAACACTGGGTTTGACTGAGGGCATTCAGGAGAGAGGCCCAAGCAATTTGCGCCCCAAGGAGTGTCTTGCCACATGTCACCACTGGGTCTGAATGAGCGCCTCCAGGAGAGAGGCCCAAGCAAGACGCGCCCCGAGGAGCGTCTTGTCACATGTCACTACTCGGTCTGACTGAGCACCTCCAGGAGAGAGGCCCAAGCAAGACGTGCCCCGAGGAGCGTCTTGCCACATGTCAACAATGGGTCTGACTGAGGGCCTCCAGGAGAGAAGCCCAAGCAAGAAGCGCCCCGAGGAGCATCTTGCCACATGTCAACACTGGGTCTGACTGAGGGCCTTCATGAGAGAAGCCCAAGCAAGACGTGCCCCGAGGAGCGTCTTGCCACATGTCAACACTGGGTCTGACTGAGTGCCTCCAGGAGAGAAGCCCAAGCAAGAAGCGCCCCGAGGAGCGTCTTGCCACATGTCAACACTGGGTCTGACTGAGCGCCTCCAGGAGAGAGGCCCAAGCAAGACACGCCCCGAGGAGCGTCTTGACACATGTCAACACTGGGTCTGACTGAGGGCCTCCAGGAGAGAAGCCCAAGGAAGACGCGCCCCGAGGAGCTTCTTGCCACATGTCAGCACTCGGTCTGACTGAGCGCCTCCAGGAGAGAGGCCAAAGCAAGATGCGCCCCGAGGAGCGTCTTGACACATGTCAACACTGGGTCTGTCAGAGGGCCTCCATGAGAGAGGCCCAAGCAAGATGCGCCCCGAGGAGCATCTTGCCACATCTCAACACTGGGTCTGACAGAGGGCCTCCATGAGAGAGGCCCAAGCAAGACGCGCCCCGAGGAGTGTCTTGCCACATGTCAACACTGGGTCTGACTGAGCGCCCCCAGGAGAGAGGCCCAAGCAAGATGCGCACGAGGAGCGTCTTGCCACGTGTCACCACTGGGTCTGACTGAGCTCCTCCAGGAGACAGGCCCAAGCAAGACGCGCCCCGAGGAGCGTCTTGCCACGTGTCACCACTGGGTCTGATTGAGCACCTCCAGGAGAGAGGCCCCAGCAAGACGCGCCCCGAGGAGCGTCTTGCCTTATGTCAGCACTCGGTCTGACTGAGCGCCTCCAGGAGAGAGGCCCAAGCAAGACGCGCCCGGAGGAGCGTCTTGCCACATGTCAGCACTCGGTCTGACTGAGCGCCTCCAGGAGAGAGGCCCAAGCAAGAAGCGCCCCGAGGAGCGTCTTGACACATGTCTCCTCTGGGTCTGACTGAGCGCCTCCAGGAGAGAGGCCCAAGCAAGACGTGCCCCGAGGAGCGTCTTGACACATGTCAACACTGGGTCGGACTGAGGGCCTCCATGAGAGAAGCCCAAGCAAGACGTGCCCCGAGGAGCGTCTTGCCACATGTAAACACTGGGACTGACTGAGCGCCTCCAGGAGAGAGGCCCGAGGAGAGTCTTGCCACATGTCAACACTGGGTCTGACAGAGGGCCTCCATGAGAGAGGCCCAAGCAAGACGCGCCCCGAGGAGTATCTTGCCACATGTCAACACTGGGTCTGACTGAGCGCCTCCAGGAGAGAGGCCCAAGCAAGACGCGCCCCGAGGAGCGTCTTGCCACGTGTCAACACTGGGTCTGACTTAGCGCCTCCAAGAGAGAGGCCACAGCAAGACGCGCCCTGAGGAGCATCTTGCCTTATGTCAGCACTCAGTCTGACTGAGTGCCTCCAGGAGAGAGGCCCAAGCAAGACGCGCCCCGAGGAGCGTCTTGCCACATGTCAACACTGGGTCTGACTGAGCGCCTCCAGGAGAGAGGCCTGAGGAGCGTCTTGCCACATGTCACCTCTGGGTCTGACTGAGCGCCTCCAGGAGAGAGGCCCAAGCAAGAAACGCCCGAGGAGCGTCTTGTCACATGTCACTACTCGGTCTGACTGAGCACCTCCAGGAGAGAGGCCCAAGCAAGACGTGCCCCGAGGAGCGTCTTGCCACATGTCAACAATGGGTCTGACTGAGGGCCTCCAGGAGAGAAGCCCAAGCAAGAAGCGCCCCGAGGAGCATCTTGCCACATGTCAACACTGGGTCTGACTGAGGGCCTTCATGAGAGAAGCCCAAGCAAGACGTGCCCCGAGGAGCGTCTTGCCACATGTCAACACTGGGTCTGACTGAGTGCCTCCAGGAGAGAAGCCCAAGCAAGAAGCGCCCCGAGGAGCGTCTTGCCACATGTCAACACTGGGTCTGACTGAGCGCCTCCAGGAGAGAGGCCCAAGCAAGACACGCCCCGAGGAGCGTCTTGACACATGTCAACACTGGGTCTGACTGAGGGCCTCCAGGAGAGAAGCCCAAGGAAGACGCGCCCCGAGGAGCTTCTTGCCACATGTCAGCACTCGGTCTGACTGAGCGCCTCCAGGAGAGAGGCCAAAGCAAGATGCGCCCCGAGGAGCGTCTTGACACATGTCAACACTGGGTCTGTCAGAGGGCCTCCATGAGAGAGGCCCAAGCAAGATGCGCCCCGAGGAGCATCTTGCCACATCTCAACACTGGGTCTGACAGAGGGCCTCCATGAGAGAGGCCCAAGCAAGACGCGCCCCGAGGAGTGTCTTGCCACATGTCAACACTGGGTCTGACTGAGCGCCCCCAGGAGAGAGGCCCAAGCAAGATGCGCACGAGGAGCGTCTTGCCACGTGTCACCACTGGGTCTGACTGAGCTCCTCCAGGAGACAGGCCCAAGCAAGACGCGCCCCGAGGAGCGTCTTGCCACGTGTCACCACTGGGTCTGATTGAGCACCTCCAGGAGAGAGGCCCCAGCAAGACGCGCCCCGAGGAGCGTCTTGCCTTATGTCAGCACTCGGTCTGACTGAGCGCCTCCAGGAGAGAGGCCCAAGCAAGACGCGCCCGGAGGAGCGTCTTGCCACATGTCAGCACTCGGTCTGACTGAGCGCCTCCAGGAGAGAGGCCCAAGCAAGAAGCGCCCCGAGGAGCGTCTTGACACATGTCTCCTCTGGGTCTGACTGAGCGCCTCCAGGAGAGAGGCCCAAGCAAGACGTGCCCCGAGGAGCGTCTTGACACATGTCAACACTGGGTCGGACTGAGGGCCTCCATGAGAGAAGCCCAAGCAAGACGTGCCCCGAGGAGCGTCTTGCCACATGTAAACACTGGGACTGACTGAGCGCCTCCAGGAGAGAGGCCCGAGGAGAGTCTTGCCACATGTCAACACTGGGTCTGACAGAGGGCCTCCATGAGAGAGGCCCAAGCAAGACGCGCCCCGAGGAGTATCTTGCCACATGTCAACACTGGGTCTGACTGAGCGCCTCCAGGAGAGAGGCCCAAGCAAGACGCGCCCCGAGGAGCGTCTTGCCACGTGTCAACACTGGGTCTGACTTAGCGCCTCCAAGAGAGAGGCCACAGCAAGACGCGCCCTGAGGAGCATCTTGCCTTATGTCAGCACTCAGTCTGACTGAGTGCCTCCAGGAGAGAGGCCCAAGCAAGACGCGCCCCGAGGAGCGTCTTGCCACATGTCAACACTGGGTCTGACTGAGCGCCTCCAGGAGAGAGGCCTGAGGAGCGTCTTGCCACATGTCACCTCTGGGTCTGACTGAGCGCCTCCAGGAGAGAGGCCCAAGCAAGAAACGCCCGAGGAGCGTCTTGACACATGTCAACACTGGGTCTGACTGAGCGCCTCCAGGAGAGAGGTCCAAGCAAGACGTGCCCCGAGGAGCGTCTTGTCACATGTCAACAATGGGTCTGACTGAGGGCCTCCAGGAGAGAAGCCCAAGCAAGAAGCGCCCCGAGGAGCGTCTTGCCACATGTCAACACTGGGTCTGACTGAGCGCCTCCAGGAGAGAGGCCCAAGCAAGACACGCCCCGGGGAGCGTCTTGACACATGCCAACACTGGTTCTGACTGAGGGCCTCCATGTGAGAAGCCCAAGCAAGACGCGCCCCGAGAAGAGTCTTGCCACATGTCAACACTGGGTCTGACAGAGGGCATCCAGGAGAGAGGCCCAAGCAATACGCGCCCCGAGGAGCGTCTTGCCACATGTCAACAATGGGTCTGACTGAGGGCCTCCAGGAGAGAAGCCCAAGGAAGACGCGCCCCGAGGAGCTTCTTGCCACATGTCAGCACTCGGTCTGACTGAGCGCCTACAGGAGAGAGGCCAAAGCAAGATGCGCCCCGAGGAGCGTCTTGACACATATCAACACTGGGTCTGTCAGAGGGCATCCATGAGAGAGGCCCAAGCAAGATGCGCCCCGAGGAGCATCTTGCCACATGTCAACACTGGGTTTGACAGAGGGCCTCCAGGAGAGAGGCCCAAGCAAGACGCGCCCCGAGGAGCGTCTTGCCACATGTCAGATCTCGGTCTGACTGAGCGCCTCCAGGAGAGAGGCCCAAGCAAGACGTGCCCCGAGGAGCGTCTTGCCACATGTGAACACTGGGTCTGACTGAGCGCCTCCAGGAGAGAGGCTCAAGCAAGACGCGCCCCGAGGAGCATCTTGCCACATGTCAACACTGGGTCTGACTGAGCGCCTCCAGGAGAGAGGCCCAAGCAAGACGCGCCCCGAGGAGCATCTTGTCACATGTCACTACTCGGTCTGACTGAGTGCCTCCAGGAGAGAGGCCCAAGCAAGACGTGCCCCGAGGAGCGTCTTGCCACATGTCAACAATGGGTCTGACAGAGGGCCTCCAGGAGAGAAGCCCAAGCAAGAAGCGCCCCGAGGAGCGTCTTGCCACATGTCAACACTGGGTCTGACTGAGCGCCTCCAGGAGAGAGGCCCAAGCAAGACACGCCCCGGGGAGCGTCTTGCCACATGTCACCACTGGGTCTGACTGAGCGCCTCCAGCAGAGAGGCCCAAGCAAGAAGCGCCCCGAGGAGCGTTTTGCCACGTGTCAACACTGGGTCTGATTGAGGGCCTTCTGGAGAGAGGCCCAAGCAAGACGCGCCCCGAGGAGCGTCTTGCCACATGTCAAACATGGGTCTGACTGAGGGCCTCCAGGAGAGAAGCCCAAGCAAGACGCGCCCCGAGGAGCTTCTTGCCACATGTCAGCACTCGGTCTGACTGAGCGCCTCCAGGAGAGGCCAAAGCAAGACGCGCCCCGAGGAGCGTCTTGACACATGTCAACACTGGGTCTGACAGAGGGCCTCCATGAGAGAGGCCCAAGCAAGACGCGCCCCGAGGAGTGTCTTGCCACATGTCAACACTGGGTCTGACTGAGCGCCCCCAGGAGAGAGGCCCAAGCAAGACGCGCCCCGAGGAGCGTCTTGCCACATGTCAACACTGGGTCTGACTTAGCGCCTCCAGGAGAGAGGCCCAAGCAAGATGCGCACGAGGAGCGTCTTGCCACGTGTCACCACTGGGTCTGACTGAGCTCCTCCAGGAGACAGGCCCAAGCAAGACGCGCCCCGAGGAGCGTCTTGCCACGTGTCACCACTGGGTCTGATTGAGCACCTCCAGGAGAGAGGCCCCAGCAAGACGCGCCCCGAGGAGCGTCTTGCCTTATGTCAGCACTCGGTCTGACTGAGCGCCTCCAGGAGAGAGGCCCAAGCAAGACGCGCCCGGAGGAGCGGTTTGCCACATGTCAGCACTCGGTCTGACTGAGCGCCTCCAGGAGAGAGGCCCAAGCAAGACGCGCCCCGAGGAGCATCTTGTCACATGTCACTACTCGGTCTGACTGAGTGCCTCCAGGAGAGAGGCCCAAGCAAGACGTGCCCCGAGGAGCGTCTTGCCACATGTCAACAATGGGTCTGACAGAGGGCCTCCAGGAGAGAAGCCCAAGCAAGAAGCGCCCCGAGGAGCGTCTTGCCACATGTCAACACTGGGTCTGACTGAGCGCCTCCAGGAGAGAGGCCCAAGCAAGACACGCCCCGGGGAGCGTCTTGCCACATGTCACCACTGGGTCTGACTGAGCGCCTCCAGCAGAGAGGCCCAAGCAAGAAGCGCCCCGAGGAGCGTTTTGCCACGTGTCAACACTGGGTCTGATTGAGGGCCTTCTGGAGAGAGGCCCAAGCAAGACGCGCCCCGAGGAGCGTCTTGCCACATGTCAACAATGGGTCTGACTGAGGGCCTCCAGGAGAGAAGCCCAAGCAAGACGCGCCCCGAGGAGCTTCTTGCCACATGTCAGCACTCGGTCTGACTGAGCGCCTCCAGGAGAGGCCAAAGCAAGACGCGCCCCGAGGAGCGTCTTGACACATGTCAACACTGGGTCTGACAGAGGGCCTCCATGAGAGAGGCCCAAGCAAGACGCGCCCCGAGGAGTGTCTTGCCACATGTCAACACTGGGTCTGACTGAGCGCCCCCAGGAGAGAGGCCCAAGCAAGACGCGCCCCGAGGAGCGTCTTGCCACATGTCAACACTGGGTCTGACTTAGCGCCTCCAGGAGAGAGGCCCAAGCAAGATGCGCACGAGGAGCGTCTTGCCACGTGTCACCACTGGGTCTGATTGAGCACCTCCAGGAGAGAGGCCCCAGCAAGACGCGCCCCGAGGAGCGTCTTGCCTTATGTCAGCACTCGGTCTGACTGAGCGCCTCCAGGAGAGAGGCCCAAGCAAGACGCGCCCGGAGGAGCGGTTTGCCACATGTCAGCACTCGGTCTGACTGAGCGCCTCCAGGAGAGAGGCCCAAGCAAGACGCGCCCCGAAGAGCGTCTTGACACATGTCTCCTCTGGGTCTGACTGAGCGCCTCCAGGAGAGAGGCCCAAGCAAGACGTGCCCCGAGGAGCGTCTTGACACATGGCAACACTGGGTCGGACTGAGGGTCTCCATGAGAGAAGCCCAAGCAAGACGCGCCCCGAGGAGAGTCTTGCCACATGTCAACACTGGGTTTGACTGAGGGCATTCAGGAGAGAGGCCCAAGCAATTTGCGCCCCGAGGAGTGTCTTGCCACATGTCACCACTGGGTCTGAATGAGCGCCTCCAGGAGAGAGGCCCAAGCAAGACGCGCCCCGAGGAGCGTCTTGTCACATGTCACTACTCGGTCTGACTGAGCACCTCCAGGAGAGAGGCCCAAGCAAGACGTGCCCCGAGGAGCGTCTTGCCACATGTCAACAATGGGTCTGACTGAGGGCCTCCAGGAGAGAAGCCCAAGCAAGAAGCGCCCCGAGGAGCATCTTGCCACATGTCAACACTGGGTCTGACTGAGCGCCTCCAGGAGAGAGGCCCAAGCAAGACACGCCCCGAGGAGCGTCTTGACACATGTCAACACTGGGTCTGACTGAGGGCCTTCATGAGAGAAGCCCAAGCAAGACGTGCCCCGAGGAGCGTCTTGCCACATGTCAACACTGGGTCTGACTGAGTGCCTCCATGAGAGAAGCCCCAGCAAGACGCGCCCCGAGGAGCTTCTTGCCACATGTCAACACTGGGTCTGACTGAGCGCCTCCAGGAGAGAGGCCCAAGCAAGACGCGCCCCGAGGAGCGTCTTGTCACATGTCACTACTCGGTCTGACTGAGCGCCTCCAGGAGAGAGGCCCAAGCAAGACGTGCCCCGAGGAGCGTCTTGCCACATGTAAACAATGGGTTTGACTGAGGGCCTCCAGGAGAGAAGCCCAAGCAAGAAGCGCCCCGAGGAGCGTCTTGCCACATGTCAACACTGGGTCTGACTTAGCGCCTCCAGGAGAGAGGCCCAAGCAAGATGCGCATGAGGAGCGTCTTGCCACGTGTCACCACTGGGTCTGACTGAGCTCCTCCAGGAGACAGGCCCAAGCAAGACGCGCCCTGAGGAGCGTCTTGCCACGTGTCACCACTGGGTCTGATTGAGCACCTCCAGGAGAGAGGCCCCAGCAAGACGCGCCCCGAGGAGCGTCTTGCCTTATGTCAGCACTCGGTCTGACTGAGCGCCTCCAGGAGAGAGGCCCAAGCAAGACGCGCCCGGAGGAGCGTCTTGCCACATGTCAGCACTCGGTCTGACTGAGCGCCTCCAGTAGAGAGGCCCAAGCAAGACGCGCCCCGAGGAGCGTCTTGACACATGTCTCCTCTGGGTCTGACTGAGCGCCTCCAGGAGAGAGGCCCAAGCAAGACGTGCCCCGAGGAGCGTCTTGACACATGGCAACACTGGGTCGGACTGAGGGTCTCCATGAGAGAAGCCCAAGCAAGACGCGCCCCGAGGAGAGTCTTGCCACATGTCAACACTGGGTTTGACTGAGGGCATTCAGGAGAGAGGCCCAAGCAATTTGCGCCCCAAGGAGTGTCTTGCCACATGTCACCACTGGGTCTGAATGAGCGCCTCCAGGAGAGAGGCCCAAGCAAGACGCGCCCCGAGGAGCGTCTTGTCACATGTCACTACTCGGTCTGACTGAGCACCTCCAGGAGAGAGGCCCAAGCAAGACGTGCCCCGAGGAGCGTCTTGCCACATGTCAACAATGGGTCTGACTGAGGGCCTCCAGGAGAGAAGCCCAAGCAAGAAGCGCCCCGAGGAGCATCTTGCCACATGTCAACACTGGGTCTGACTGAGCGCCTCCAGGAGAGAGGCCCAAGCAAGACACGCCCCGAGGAGCGTCTTGACACATGTCAACACTGGGTCTGACTGAGGGCCTTCATGAGAGAAGCCCAAGCAAGACGTGCCCCGAGGAGCGTCTTGCCACATGTCAACACTGGGTCTGACTGAGTGCCTCCATGAGAGAAGCCCCAGCAAGACGCGCCCCGAGGAGCTTCTTGCCACATGTCAACACTGGGTCTGACTGAGCGCCTCCAGGAGAGAGGCCCAAGCAAGACGCGCCCCGAGGAGCGTCTTGTCACATGTCACTACTCGGTCTGACTGAGCGCCTCCAGGAGAGAGGCCCAAGCAAGACGTGCCCCGAGGAGCGTCTTGCCACATGTAAACAATGGGTTTGACTGAGGGCCTCCAGGAGAGAAGCCCAAGCAAGAAGCGCCCCGAGGAGCGTCTTGCCACGTGTCAACACTGGGTCTGACTGAGCGCCTCCAGGAGAGAGGCCCAAGCAAGACGCGCCCCGAGGAACTTCTTGCCACATGTCAACACTGGGTCTGACTGAGGGCCTCCAGGAGAGAGGCCCAAATAAGACGCGCCCCGAGGAGCGTCTTGCCACATGTCAACAATGGGTCTGACTGAGGGCCTCCAGGAGAGAAGCCCAAGCAAGACGCGCCCCGAGGAGTGTCTTGCCACATGTCAGCACTCGGTCTGACTGAGCGACTCCAGGAGAGAGGCCCAAGCAAGACGCGCCCCGAGGAGCGTCTTGCCACATGTCAACACTGGGTCTGACTGAGGGCCTCCAGGAGAGAGGCCCAAGCAAGACGCGCCCCGAGGAGAGTCTTGCCACATGTCAGCACTTGGTCTGACTGAGCGCCTCCAGGAGAGAGGCCCAAGCAAGACGCGCCCCGAGGAGCGTCTTGCCACATGTCAACACTGGGTCTGACTGAGCGCCTCCAGGAGAGACGCCCAAGCAAGACGTGCCCCGAGGAGCGTCTTGACACATTTCTCCTCTGGGTCTGACTGAGCGCCTCCAGGAGAGAGGCCCAAGCAAGACGTGCCCCGAGGAGCCTCTTTCCACATGTCAACACTGGGTCTGACTGAGTGCCTCCATGAGAGAAGCCCCAGCAAGACGCGCCCCGAGGAGCGTCTTGCCACATGTCAACACTGGGTCTGACTAAGCACCTCCAGGAGAGAGGCCCAAGCAAGACGCGCCCCGAGGAGCGTCTTGCCACATGTCAACACTGGGTCTGACTGAGCGCCTCCAGGAGAGAGGCCCGAGGAGCGTCCTGACACATGTCACCTCTGGGTCTGACTGAGCGCCTCCAGGAGAGAGGCCCAAGCAAGAATCGCCCGAGGAGCGTCTTGACACATGTCAACACTGGGTCTGACTGAGCACCTCCAGGAGAGAGGTCCAAGTAAGAAGCGCCCCGAGGAGCGTCTTGCCACATGTCAACACTGGGTCTGACTGAGTGCCTCCATGAGAGAAGCCCCAGCAAGACGCGCCCCGAGGAGCGTCTTGTCACATGTCACTACTCGGTCTGACTGAGCGCCTCCAGGAGAGAGGCCCAAGCAAGACGTGCCCCGAGGAGCGTCTTGCCACATGTCACTACTCGGTCAGACTGAGCGCCTCCAGGAGAGAGGTCCAAGCAACATGCGCCCCGAGGAGCGTCTTGCCACATGTCAACACTGGGTCTGACTGAGTGCCTCCATGAGAGAAGCCCCAGCAAGAAGCGCCCCGAGGAGCGTCTTGCCACATGTCACTACTCGGTCTGACTGAGCGCCTCCAGGAGAGAGGCCCAAGCAAGACGTGCCCCGAGGAGCGTCTTGCCACATGTCAACAATGGGTCTGACTGAGGGCCTCCAGGAGAGAAGCCCAAGCAAGAAGCGCCCCGAGGAGCGTCTTGCGACATGTCAACACTGGGTCTGACTGAGCGCCTCCAGGAGAGAGGCCCAAGCAAGACACGCCCCGAGGAGCGTCTTGACACATGTCAACACTGGGTCTGACTGAGGGCCTCCATGAGAGAAGCCCAAGCAAGATGCGCCCCGAGGAGCGTCTTTCCACATGTCAACACTGGGTCTGACTGAGTGCCTCCATGAGAGAAGCACCAGCAAGACGCGCCCCGAGGAGCGTCTTGCCACATGTCAACACTGGGTCTGACTGAGCGCCTCCAGGAGAGAGGCCCGAGGAGCGTCTTGACACATGTCACCTCTGGGTCTGACTGAGCGCCTCCAGGAGCGAGGCCCAAGCAAGAATCACCCGAGGAGCGTCTTGACACATGTAGACACTGGGTCTGACTGAGCACCTCCAGGAGAGAGGTCCAAGTAAGAAGCGCCCCGAGGAGCGTCTTGCCACATGTCAACACTGGGTCTGACTGAGTGCCTCCATGAGAGAAGCCCCAGCAAGACGCGCCCCGAGGAGCGTCTTGTCACATGTCACTACTCGGTCTGACTGAGCGCCTCCAGGAGAGAGGCCCAAGCAAGACGTGCCCCGAGGAGCGTCTTGCCACATGTCACTACTCGGTCTGACTGAGCGCCTCCAGGAGAGAGGTCCAAGCAACACACGCCCCGAGGAGCGTCTTGCCACATGTCAACACCGGGTCTGACTGAGTGCCTCCATGAGAGAAGCCCCAGCAAGACGCGCCCCGAGGAGCGTCTTGCCACATGTCATGACTCGGTCTGACTGAGCGCCTCCAGGAGAGACGCCCAAGCAAGACGTGCCCCGAGGAGCGTCTTGCCACATGTCAACAATGGGTCTGACTGAGGGCCTCCAGGAGAGAAGCCCAAGCAAGAAGCGCCCCGAGGAGCGTCTTGCCACATATCAACACTGGGTCTGACTGAGCGCCTCCAGGAGAGAGGCCCAAGCAAGACACGCCCCGAGGAGCGTCTTGACACATGGCAACACTGGGTCTGACTGAGGGCCTCCATGAGAGAAGCCCAAGCAAGACGCGCCCCGAGGAGAGTCTTGCCACATGTCAACACTGGGTCTGACAGACGGCATCCAGGAGAGAGGCCCAAGCAATACGCGCCCCGAGGAGCGTCTTGCCACATGTCAACAATGGGTCTGACTGAGGGCCTCCAGGAGAGAATCCAAAGCAAGACGCGCCCCGAGGAGCTTCTTTCCACATGTCAACAATGGGTCTTACTGAGGGCCTCCATGAGAGAAGCCCAAGCAAGACGCGCCCCGAGGAGTGTCTTGCCACATGTCAACACTGTGTCTGACTGAGCGCCTCCAGGAGAGAGGCCCAAGCAAGACGCGCCCCGAGGAGCGTCTTGCCACGTGTCACCACTGGGTCTGACTGAGCTCCTCCAGGAGAGAGGCCCAAGCAAGACGCGCCCAGAGGAGCGTCTTGCCACGTGTCACCACTGGGTCTGATTGAGCACCTCCAGATGAGAGGCCCCAGCAAGACGCGCCCCGAGGAGCGTCTTGCCAAATGTCACTACTCGGTCTGACTGAGCGCCTCCAGGAGGGAGGTCCAAACAAGACGCGCCCCGAGGAGCCTCTTGCCACATATCACTACTCGGTCTGACTGAGCGCCTCCAGGAGAGAGGCCCAAGCAAGACACGCCCCGAGGAGCGTCTTGACACATGTCAACACTGGGTCTGACTGAGGGCCTCCATGAGAGAAGCCCAAGCAAGACGCGCCCCGAGGAGAGTCTTGCCACATGTCAACACTGGGTCTGACAGAGGGCATCAAGGAGAGAGGCCCAATTAAGACGTGCCCCGAGGAGCGTCTTGCCACATGTCAACACTGGGTCTGACTGAGCTTCTCCAGGAGAGAGGCCCAAGCAAGACGCGCCCCGAGGAGCGTCTTGCCACATGTCACCTCTGGGTCTGACTGAGCACCTCCAGGAGAGAGGCCCAAGCAAGACGCGCCCCGAGGAGCGTCTTGTCACATTTCAACACTGGGTCTGACTGAGCGCCTCCGGGACAGAGGCCCAAGCAAGAAACGCCCAAGGAGCGTCTTGACACATGTCAACACTGGGTCTGACTGAGTGCCTCCATGAGAGAAGCCCCAGCAAGACGCGCCCCGAGGAGCGTCTTGCCACATGTCAGCACTCGGTCTGACTGAGCGCCTCCAGGAGAGAGGCCCAAGCAAGACGCGCCCCTAGGAGCGTCTTGCCATATGTCAAAACTGGGTCTGATTGAGCGCCTCCAGGAGAGAGGACCAAGCAAGACGCGCCCGGAGGAGCGTTTTGCCACATGTCAACACTGGGTCTGACAGAGGGCCTCAAGGAGAGAGGCCCATGCAAGATGCGCCCCGAGGAGCATCTTGCCACATGTCAACAATGGGTCTGACTGAGGGCCTCCAGGAGAGAAGCCCAAGCAAGAAGCGCCCCGAGGAGTGTCTTGCCACATGTCAGCACTCGGTCTTACTGAGCGCCTCCAGGAGAGAGGCCCAAATGAGACGCGCCCCGAGGAGCGTCTTGCCACATGTCAACAATGGGTCTGACTGAGGGCCTCCAGGAGAGAAGCCCAAGCAAGACGCGCCCCGAGGAGCGTCTTGCCACATGTCAGATCTCGGTCTGACTGAGCGCCTCCAGGATAGAGGCCCAAGCAAGACGTGCCCCGAGGAGCGTCTTGCCACATGTCAACAATGGGTCTGATTGAGCGCCTCCAGGAGAGAGGCCCAAGCAAGACGCGCCCCGAGGAGCGTCTTGCCACATGTGAACACTGGGTCTGACTGTGCGCCTCCAGGAGAGAGGCCCAATTAAGACGCGCCCCGAGGAGCATCTTGCCACATGTCAACACTGGGTCTGACTGAGCGCCTCCAGGAGAGAGGCCCAAGCAAGACGCGCCCCGAGGAGCGTCTTGTCACATGTCACTACTCGGTCTGACTGAGTGCCTCCAGGAGAGAGGCCAAAGCAAGACGTGCCCCGAGGAGCGTCTTGCCACATGTCAACAATGGGTCTGACTGAGGGCCTCCAGGAGAGAAGCCCAAGCAAGAAGCACCCCGAGGAGCGTCTTGCCACATGTCAACACTGGGTCTGAATGAGCGCCTCCAGGAGAGAGGCCCAAGCAAGACACGCCCCGAGGAGCGTCTTGACACATGTCAACACTGGGTCTGACTGAGGGCCTCCATGAGAGAAGCCCAAGCAAGACGCACCCCGAGGAGAGTCTTGCCACATGTCAAAACTGGGTCTGACAGAGGGCATCCAGGAGAGAGGCCCAAGCAATACGCGCCCCGAGGAGCGTCTTGTCACATGTCAACAATGGGTCTGACTGAGGGCCTCCAGGAGAGAAGCCCAAGGAAGACGCGCCCCGAGGAGCTTCTTGCCACATGTCAGCACTCGGTCTGACTGAGCGCCTCCAGGAGAGAGGCCAAAGCAAGATGCGCCCCGAAGAGCGTCTTGACACATGTCAACACTGGGTCTGACAGAGGGCCTCCATGAGAGAGGCCCAAGCAAGGTGCGCCCCGAGGAGCATCTTGCCACATGTCAACACTGGGTTTGACAGAGGGCCTCCAGGAGAGAGGCCCAAGCAAGACGCGCCCCGAGGAGCATCTTGCCACATGTCAACACTGGGTCTGACTGAGCGCCTCCAGGAGAGAGGCCCAAGCAAGACGCGCCCCGAGGAGCGTCTTGTCACATGTCACTACTCGGTCTGACTGAGTGCCTCCAGGAGAGAGGCCCAAGCAAGACGTGCCCCGAGGAGCGTCTTGCCACATGTCAACAATGGGTCTGACTGAGGGCCTCCAGGAGAGAAGCCCAAGCAAGAAGCGCCCCGAGGAGCGTCTTGCCACATGTCAACACTGGGTCTGACTGAGCGCCTCCAGGAGAGAGGCCCAAGCAAGACACGCCCCGAGGAGCGTCTTGACACATGTCAACACTGGGTCTGACTGAGGGCCTCCATGTGAGAAGCCCAAGCAAGACGCGCCCCGAGGAGAGTCTTGCCACATGTCAACACTGGGTCTGACAGAGGGCATCCAGGAGAGAGGCCCAAGCAATACGCGCCCCGAGGAGCGTCTTGCCACATGTCAACAATGTGTCTGACTGAGGGCCTCCAGGAGAGAAGCCCAAGGAAGACGCGCCCCGAGGAGCTTCTTGCCACATGTCAGCACTCGGTCTGACTGAGCGCCTCCAGGAGAGAGGCCAAAGCAAGATGCGCCCCGAGGAGCGTCTTGACACATGTCAACACTGGGTCTGTCAGAGGGCCTCCATGAGAGAGGCCCAAGCAAGATGCGCCCCGAGGAGCATCTTGCCACATCTCAACACTGGGTCTGACAGAGGGCCTCCATGAGAGAGGCCCAAGCAAGACGCGCCCCGAGGAGCGTCTTGCCACATGTCAACACTGGGTCTAACTTAGCGCCTCCAGGAAAGAGGCCCAAGCAAGATGCGCACGAGGAGCGTCTTGCCACGTGTCACCACTGGGTCTGACTGAGCTCCTCCAGGAGACAGGCCCAAGCAAGACGCGCCCCGAGGAGCGTCTTGCCACGTGTCACCACTGGGTCTGATTGAGCACCTCCAGGAGAGAGGCCCCAGCAAGACGCGCCCCGAGGAGCGTCTTGCCTTATGTCAGCACTCGGTCTGACTGAGCGCCTCCAGGAGAGAGGCCCAAGCAAGACGCGCCCCGAGGAGCGTCTTGACACATGTCAACACTGGGTCGGACTGAGGGCCTCCATGAGAGAAGCCCAAGCAAGACGTGCCCCGAGGAGCGTCTTGACACATGTCAACACTGGGTCGGACTGAGGGCCTCCATGAGAGAAGCCCAAGCAAGACGTGCCCCGAGGAGCGTCTTGCCACATGTAAACACTGGGACTGACTGAGCGCCTCCAGGAGAGAGGCCCGAGGAGAGTCTTGCCACATGTCAACACTGGGTCTGACAGAGGGCCTCCATGAGAGAGGCCCAAGCAAGACGCGCCCCGAGGAGCGTCTTGCCACGTGTCAACACTGGGTCTGACTTAGCGCCTCCAAGAGAGAGGCCCAAGCAAGATGCGCCCCGAGGAGCGTCTTGCCACGTGTCACCACTGGGTCTGACTGAGCTCCTCCAGGAGACAGGCCCAAGCAAGACGCGCCCCGAGGAGCGTCTTGCCACGTGTCACCACTGGGTCTGATTGAGCACCTCCAGGAGAGAGGCCACAGCAAGACACGCCCTGAGGAGCATCTTGCCTTATGTCAGCACTCAGTCTGACTGAGTGCCTCCAGGAGAGAGGCCCAAGCAAGACGCGCCCCGAGGAGCGTCTTGACACATGTCTCCTCTGGGTCTGACTGAGCGCCTCCAGGAGAGAGGCCCAAGCAAGACTTGCCCCGAGGAGCGTCTTGCCACATGTCAACACTGGGTCTGACTGAGCGCCTCCAGGAGAGAGGCCCGAGGAGCGTCTTGCCACATGTCACCTCTGGGTCTGACTGAGCGCCTCCAGGAGAGAGGCCCAAGCAAGAAACGCCCGAGGAGCGTCTTGACACATGTCAACACTGGGTCTGACTGAGCGCCTCCAGGAGAGAGGTCCAAGCAAGACGTGCCCCGAGGAGCGTCTTTTCACATGTCAACAATGGGTCTGACTGAGGGCCTCCAGGAGAGAAGCCCAAGCAAGAAGCGCCCCGAGGAGCGTCTTGCCACATGTCAACACTGGGTCTGACTGAGCGCCTCCAGGAGAGAGGCCCAAGCAAGACACGCCCCGGGGAGCGTCTTGACACATGCCAACACTGGGTCTGACTGAGGGCCTCCATGTGAGAAGCCCTAGCAAGACGCGCCCCGAGAAGAGTCTTGCCACATGTCAACACTGGGTCTGACAGAGGGCATCCAGGAGAGAGGCCCAAGCAAGACGCGCCCCGAGGAGCGTCTTGCCACATGTCAGATCTCGGTCTGACTGAGCGCCTCCAGGAGAGAGGCCCAAGCAAGACGTGCCCCGAGGAGCGTCTTGCCACATGTGAACACTGGGTCTGACTGAGCGCCTCCAGGAGAGAGGCTCAAGCAAGACGCGCCCCGAGGAGCATCTTGCCACATGTCAACACTGGGTCTGACTGAGCACCTCCAGGAGAGAGGCCCAAGCAAGACGCGCCCCGAGGAGCATCTTGTTACATGTCACTACTCGGTCTGACTGAGTGCCTCCAGGAGAGAGGCCCAAGCAAGACGTGCCCCGAGGAGCGTCTTGCCACATGTCAACAATGGGTCTGACAGAGGGCCTCCAGGAGAGAAGCCAAAGCAAGACGCGCCCCGAGGAGCGTCTTGACACATGTCAACACTGGGTCTGACAGAGGGCCTCCATGAGAGAGGCCCAAGCAAGACGCGCCCCGAGGAGTGTCTTGCCACATGTCAACACTGGGTCTGACTGAGCGCCCCCAGGAGAGAGGCCCAAGCAAGACGCGCCCCGAGGAGCGTCTTGCCACATGTCAACACTGGGTCTGACTTAGCGCCTCCAGGAGAGAGGCCCAAGCAAGATGCGCACGAGGAGCGTCTTGCCACGTGTCACCACTGGGTCTGACTGAGCTCCTCCAGGAGACAGGCCCAAGCAAGACGCGCCCCGAGGAGCGTCTTGCCACGTGTCACCACTGGGTCTGATTGAGCACCTCCAGGAGAGAGGCCCCAGCAAGACGCGCCCCGAGGAGCGTCTTGCCTTATGTCAGCACTCGGTCTGACTGAGCGCCTCCAGGAGAGAGGCCCAAGCAAGACGCGCCCGGAGGAGCGTCTTGCCACATGTCAGCACTCGGTCTGACTGAGCGCCTCCAGGAGAGAGGCCCAAGCAAGACGCGCCCCGAGGAGCGTCTTGACACATGTCTCCTCTGGGTCTGACTGAGCGCCTCCAGGAGAGAGGCCCAAGCAAGACGTGCCCCGAGGAGCGTCTTGACACATGGCAACACTGGGTCGGACTGAGGGTCTCCATGAGAGAAGCCCAAGCAAGACGCGCCCCGAGGAGAGTCTTGCCACATGTCAACACTGGGTTTGACTGAGGGCATTCAGGAGAGAGGCCCAAGCAATTTGCGCCCCGAGGAGCGTCTTGCCACATGTCACCACTGGGTCTGAATGAGCGCCTCCAGGAGAGAGGCCCAAGCAAGACGCGCCCCGAGGAGCGTCTTGTCACATGTCACTACTCGGTCTGACTGAGCACCTCCAGGAGAGAGGCCCAAGCAAGACGTGCCCCGAGGAGCGTCTTGCCACATGTCAACAATGGGTCTGACTGAGGGCCTCCAGGAGAGAAGCCCAAGCAAGAAGCGCCCCGAGGAGCATCTTGCCACATGTCAACACTGGGTCTGACTGAGCGCCTCCAGGAGAGAGGTCCAAGCAAGACACGCCCCGAGGAGCGTCTTGACACATGTCAACACTGTGTCTGACTGAGGGCCTTCATGAGAGAAGCCCAAGCAAGACGCACCCCGAGGAGAGTCTTGCCACATGTCAAAACTGGGTCTGACAGAGGGCATCCAGGAGAGAGGCCCAAGCAATACGCGCCCCGAGGAGCGTCTTGTCACATGTCAACAATGGGTCTGACTGAGGGCCTCCAGGAGAGAAGCCCAAGGAAGACGCGCCCCGAGGAGCTTCTTGCCACATGTCAGCACTCGGTCTGACTGAGCGCCTCCAGGAGAGAGGCCAAAGCAAGATGCGCCCCGAAGAGCGTCTTGACACATGTCAACACTGGGTCTGACAGAGGGCCTCCATGAGAGAGGCCCAAGCAAGGTGCGCCCCGAGGAGCATCTTGCCACATGTCAACACTGGGTTTGACAGAGGGCCTCCAGGAGAGAGGCCCAAGCAAGACGCGCCCCGAGGAGCATCTTGCCACATGTCAACACTGGGTCTGACTGAGCGCCTCCAGGAGAGAGGCCCAAGCAAGACGCGCCCCGAGGAGCGTCTTGTCACATGTCACTACTCGGTCTGACTGAGTGCCTCCAGGAGAGAGGCCCAAGCAAGACGTGCCCCGAGGAGCGTCTTGCCACATGTCAACAATGGGTCTGACTGAGGGCCTCCAGGAGAGAAGCCCAAGCAAGAAGCGCCCCGAGGAGCGTCTTGCCACATGTCAACACTGGGTCTGACTGAGCGCCTCCAGGAGAGAGGCCCAAGCAAGACACGCCCCGAGGAGCGTCTTGACACATGTCAACACTGGGTCTGACTGAGGGCCTCCATGTGAGAAGCCCAAGCAAGACGCGCCCCGAGGAGAGTCTTGCCACATGTCAACACTGGGTCTGACAGAGGGCATCCAGGAGAGAGGCCCAAGCAATACGCGCCCCGAGGAGCGTCTTGCCACATGTCAACAATGTGTCTGACTGAGGGCCTCCAGGAGAGAAGCCCAAGGAAGACGCGCCCCGAGGAGCTTCTTGCCACATGTCAGCACTCGGTCTGACTGAGCGCCTCCAGGAGAGAGGCCAAAGCAAGATGCGCCCCGAGGAGCGTCTTGACACATGTCAACACTGGGTCTGTCAGAGGGCCTCCATGAGAGAGGCCCAAGCAAGATGCGCCCCGAGGAGCATCTTGCCACATCTCAACACTGGGTCTGACAGAGGGCCTCCATGAGAGAGGCCCAAGCAAGACGCGCCCCGAGGAGCGTCTTGCCACATGTCAACACTGGGTCTAACTTAGCGCCTCCAGGAAAGAGGCCCAAGCAAGATGCGCACGAGGAGCGTCTTGCCACGTGTCACCACTGGGTCTGACTGAGCTCCTCCAGGAGACAGGCCCAAGCAAGACGCGCCCCGAGGAGCGTCTTGCCACGTGTCACCACTGGGTCTGATTGAGCACCTCCAGGAGAGAGGCCCCAGCAAGACGCGCCCCGAGGAGCGTCTTGCCTTATGTCAGCACTCGGTCTGACTGAGCGCCTCCAGGAGAGAGGCCCAAGCAAGACGCGCCCCGAGGAGCGTCTTGACACATGTCAACACTGGGTCGGACTGAGGGCCTCCATGAGAGAAGCCCAAGCAAGACGTGCCCCGAGGAGCGTCTTGACACATGTCAACACTGGGTCGGACTGAGGGCCTCCATGAGAGAAGCCCAAGCAAGACGTGCCCCGAGGAGCGTCTTGCCACATGTAAACACTGGGACTGACTGAGCGCCTCCAGGAGAGAGGCCCGAGGAGAGTCTTGCCACATGTCAACACTGGGTCTGACAGAGGGCCTCCATGAGAGAGGCCCAAGCAAGACGCGCCCCGAGGAGCGTCTTGCCACGTGTCAACACTGGGTCTGACTTAGCGCCTCCAAGAGAGAGGCCCAAGCAAGATGCGCCCCGAGGAGCGTCTTGCCACGTGTCACCACTGGGTCTGACTGAGCTCCTCCAGGAGACAGGCCCAAGCAAGACGCGCCCCGAGGAGCGTCTTGCCACGTGTCACCACTGGGTCTGATTGAGCACCTCCAGGAGAGAGGCCACAGCAAGACACGCCCTGAGGAGCATCTTGCCTTATGTCAGCACTCAGTCTGACTGAGTGCCTCCAGGAGAGAGGCCCAAGCAAGACGCGCCCCGAGGAGCGTCTTGACACATGTCTCCTCTGGGTCTGACTGAGCGCCTCCAGGAGAGAGGCCCAAGCAAGACTTGCCCCGAGGAGCGTCTTGCCACATGTCAACACTGGGTCTGACTGAGCGCCTCCAGGAGAGAGGCCCGAGGAGCGTCTTGCCACATGTCACCTCTGGGTCTGACTGAGCGCCTCCAGGAGAGAGGCCCAAGCAAGAAACGCCCGAGGAGCGTCTTGACACATGTCAACACTGGGTCTGACTGAGCGCCTCCAGGAGAGAGGTCCAAGCAAGACGTGCCCCGAGGAGCGTCTTTTCACATGTCAACAATGGGTCTGACTGAGGGCCTCCAGGAGAGAAGCCCAAGCAAGAAGCGCCCCGAGGAGCGTCTTGCCACATGTCAACACTGGGTCTGACTGAGCGCCTCCAGGAGAGAGGCCCAAGCAAGACACGCCCCGGGGAGCGTCTTGACACATGCCAACACTGGGTCTGACTGAGGGCCTCCATGTGAGAAGCCCTAGCAAGACGCGCCCCGAGAAGAGTCTTGCCACATGTCAACACTGGGTCTGACAGAGGGCATCCAGGAGAGAGGCCCAAGCAAGACGCGCCCCGAGGAGCGTCTTGCCACATGTCAGATCTCGGTCTGACTGAGCGCCTCCAGGAGAGAGGCCCAAGCAAGACGTGCCCCGAGGAGCGTCTTGCCACATGTGAACACTGGGTCTGACTGAGCGCCTCCAGGAGAGAGGCTCAAGCAAGACGCGCCCCGAGGAGCATCTTGCCACATGTCAACACTGGGTCTGACTGAGCACCTCCAGGAGAGAGGCCCAAGCAAGACGCGCCCCGAGGAGCATCTTGTTACATGTCACTACTCGGTCTGACTGAGTGCCTCCAGGAGAGAGGCCCAAGCAAGACGTGCCCCGAGGAGCGTCTTGCCACATGTCAACAATGGGTCTGACAGAGGGCCTCCAGGAGAGAAGCCAAAGCAAGACGCGCCCCGAGGAGCGTCTTGACACATGTCAACACTGGGTCTGACAGAGGGCCTCCATGAGAGAGGCCCAAGCAAGACGCGCCCCGAGGAGTGTCTTGCCACATGTCAACACTGGGTCTGACTGAGCGCCCCCAGGAGAGAGGCCCAAGCAAGACGCGCCCCGAGGAGCGTCTTGCCACATGTCAACACTGGGTCTGACTTAGCGCCTCCAGGAGAGAGGCCCAAGCAAGATGCGCACGAGGAGCGTCTTGCCACGTGTCACCACTGGGTCTGACTGAGCTCCTCCAGGAGACAGGCCCAAGCAAGACGCGCCCCGAGGAGCGTCTTGCCACGTGTCACCACTGGGTCTGATTGAGCACCTCCAGGAGAGAGGCCCCAGCAAGACGCGCCCCGAGGAGCGTCTTGCCTTATGTCAGCACTCGGTCTGACTGAGCGCCTCCAGGAGAGAGGCCCAAGCAAGACGCGCCCGGAGGAGCGTCTTGCCACATGTCAGCACTCGGTCTGACTGAGCGCCTCCAGGAGAGAGGCCCAAGCAAGACGCGCCCCGAGGAGCGTCTTGACACATGTCTCCTCTGGGTCTGACTGAGCGCCTCCAGGAGAGAGGCCCAAGCAAGACGTGCCCCGAGGAGCGTCTTGACACATGGCAACACTGGGTCGGACTGAGGGTCTCCATGAGAGAAGCCCAAGCAAGACGCGCCCCGAGGAGAGTCTTGCCACATGTCAACACTGGGTTTGACTGAGGGCATTCAGGAGAGAGGCCCAAGCAATTTGCGCCCCGAGGAGCGTCTTGCCACATGTCACCACTGGGTCTGAATGAGCGCCTCCAGGAGAGAGGCCCAAGCAAGACGCGCCCCGAGGAGCGTCTTGTCACATGTCACTACTCGGTCTGACTGAGCACCTCCAGGAGAGAGGCCCAAGCAAGACGTGCCCCGAGGAGCGTCTTGCCACATGTCAACAATGGGTCTGACTGAGGGCCTCCAGGAGAGAAGCCCAAGCAAGAAGCGCCCCGAGGAGCATCTTGCCACATGTCAACACTGGGTCTGACTGAGCGCCTCCAGGAGAGAGGTCCAAGCAAGACACGCCCCGAGGAGCGTCTTGACACATGTCAACACTGTGTCTGACTGAGGGCCTTCATGAGAGAAGCCCAAGCAAGACGTGCCCCGAGGAGCGTCTTGCCACATGTCAACACTGGGTCTGACTGAGTGCCTCCATGAGAGAAGCCCCAGCAAGACGCGCCCCGAGGAGCTTCTTGCCACATGTCAACACTGGGTCTGACTGAGCGCCTCCAGGAGAGAGGCCCAAGCAAGACGCGCCCCGAGGAGCGTCTTGTCACATGTCACTACTCGGTCTGACTGAGCGCCTCCAGGAGAGAGGCCCAAGCAAGACGTGCCCCGAGGAGCGTCTTGCCAGATGTAAACAATGGGTTTGACTGAGGGCCTCCAGGAGAGAAGCCCAAGCAAGAAGCGCCCCGAGGAGCATCTTGCCACATGTCAACACTGGGTCTGACTGAGCGCCTCCAGGAGAGAGGCCCAAGCAAGACGCGCCCCGAGGAACTTCTTGCCACATGTCAACACTGGGTCTGACTGAGGGCCTCCAGGAGAGAGGCCCAAATAAGACGCGCCCCGAGGAGCGTCTTGCCACATGTCAACAATGGGTCTGACTGAGGGCCTCCAGGAGAGAAGCCCAAGCAAGACGCGCCCCGAGGAGTGTCTTGCCACATGTCAGCACTCGGTCTGACTGAGCGACTCCAGGAGAGAGGCCCAAGCAAGACGCGCCCCGAGGAGCGTCTTGCCACATGTCAACACTGGGTCTGACTGAGGGCCTCCAGGAGAGAGGCCCAAGCAAGACGCGCCCCGAGGAGAGTCTTGCCACATGTCAGCACTTGGTCTGACTGAGCGCCTCCAGGAGAGAGGCCCAAGCAAGACGCGCCCCGAGGAGCGTCTTGCCACATGTCAACACTGGGTCTGACTGAGCGCCTCCAGGAGAGACGCCCAAGCAAGACGTGCCCCGAGGAGCGTCTTGACACATTTCTCCTCTGGGTCTGACTGAGCGCCTCCAGGAGAGAGGCCCAAGCAAGACGTGCCCCGAGGAGCCTCTTTCCACATGTCAACACTGGGTCTGACTGAGTGCCTCCATGAGACAAGCCCCAGCAAGACGCGCCCCGAGGAGCGTCTTGCCACATGTCAACACTGGGTCTGACTAAGCACCTCCAGGAGAGAGGCCCAAGCAAGACGCGCCCCGAGGAGTGTCTTGCCACATGTCAACACTGGGTCTGACTGAGTGCCTCCAGGAGAGAGGCCCGAGGAGCGTCTTGACACATGTCACCTCTGGGTCTGACTGAGCGCCTCCAGGAGAGAGGCCCAAGCAAGAATCGCCCGAGGAGCGTCTTGACACATGTCAACACTGGGTCTGACTGAGCACCTCCAGGAGAGAGGTCCAAGTAAGAAGCGCCCCGAGGAGCGTCTTGCCACATGTCAACACTGGGTCTGACTGAGTGCCTCCATGAGAGAAGCCCCAGCAAGACGCGCCCCGAGGAGCGTCTTGTCACATGTCACTACTCGGTCTGACTGAGCGCCTCCAGGAGAGAGGCCCAAGCAAGACGTGCCCCGAGGAGCGTCTTGCCACATGTCACTACTCGGTCAGACTGAGCGCCTCCAGGAGAGAGGTCCAAGCAACATGCGCCCCGAGGAGCGTCTTGCCACATGTCAACACTGGGTCTGACTGAGTGCCTCCATGAGAGAAGCCCCAGCAAGAAGCGCCCCGAGGAGCGTCTTGCCACATGTCACTACTCGGTCTGACTGAGCGCCTCCAGGAGAGAGGCCCAAGCAAGACGTGCCCCGAGGAGCGTCTTGCCACATGTCAACAATGGGTCTGACTGAGGGCCTCCAGGAGAGAAGCCCAAGCAAGAAGCGCCCCGAGGAGCGTCTTGCGACATGTCAACACTGGGTCTGACTGAGCGCCTCCAGGAGAGAGGCCCAAGCAAGACACGCCCCGAGGAGCGTCTTGACACATGTCAACACTGGGTCTGACTGAGGGCCTCCATGAGAGAAGCCCAAGCAAGATGCGCCCCGAGGAGCGTCTTTCCACATGTCAACACTGGGTCTGACTGAGTGCCTCCATGAGAGAAGCCCCAGCAAGACGCGCCCCGAGGAGCGTCTTGCCACATGTCAACACTGGGTCTGACTGAGCGCCTCCAGGAGAGAGGCCCGAGGAGCGTCTTGACACATGTCACCTCTGGGTCTGACTGAGCGCCTCCAGGAGCGAGGCCCAAGCAAGAATCACCCGAGGAGCGTCTTGACACATGTAGACACTGGGTCTGACTGAGCACCTCCAGGAGAGAGGTCCAAGTAAGAAGCGCCCCGAGGAGCGTCTTGCCACATGTCAACACTGGGTCTGACTGAGTGCCTCCATGAGAGAAGCCCCAGCAAGACGCGCCCCGAGGAGCGTCTTGTCACATGTCACTACTCGGTCTGACTGAGCGCCTCCAGGAGAGAGGCCCAAGCAAGACGTGCCCCGAGGAGCGTCTTGCCACATGTCACTACTCGGTCTGACTGAGCGCCTCCAGGAGAGAGGTCCAAGCAACACGCGCCCCGAGGAGCGTCTTGCCACATGTCAACACCGGGTCTGACTGAGTGCCTCCATGAGAGAAGCCCCAGCAAGACGCGCCCCGAGGAGAGTCTTGCCACATGTCAACACTGGGTATGACTGAGGGCATTCAGGAGAGAGGCCCAAGCAATACGCGCCCCGAGGAGCGTCTTGCCACATGTCACCACTGGGTCTGAATGAGCGACTCCAGGAGAGAGGCCCAAGCAAGAAGCTTCCCGAGGAGCGTCTTGTCACATGTCACTACTCGGTCTGACTGAGCGCCTCCAGGAGAGAGGCCCAAGCAAGACGTGCCCCGAGGAGCGTCTTGCCACATGTCAACAATGGGTCTGACTGAGGGCCTCCAGGAGAGAAGCCCAAGCAAGAAGCGCCCCGAGGAGCATCTTGCCACATGTCAACACTGGGTCTGACTGAGCGCCTCCAGGAGAGAGGCCCAAGCAAGACACGCCCCGAGGAGCGTCTTGACACATGTCAACACTGGGTCTGACTGAGGGCCTCCATGAGAGAAGCCCAAGCAAGACGTGCCCCGAGGAGCGTCTTGCCACATGTCAGATCTCGGTCTGACTGAGCGCCTCCAGGAGAGAGGCCCAAGCAAGACGTGCCCCGAGGAGCGTCTTGCCACATGTCAACAATGGGTCTGACTGAGCGCCTCCAGGAGAGAAGCCCAAGCAAGACGCGCCCCGAGGAGCATCTTGCCACATGTGAACACTGGGTCTGACTGAGTGCCTCCAGGAGAGAGGCCCAAGCAAGACGCGCCCCGAGGAGCATCTTGCCACATGTCAACACTGGGTCTGACTGAGCGCCTCCAGGAGAGAGGCCCAAGGAAGACGCGCCCCGAGGAGCGTCTTGTCACATGTCACTACTCGGTCTGACTGAGTGCCTCCAGGAGAGAGGCCCAAGCAAGATGTGCCCCGAGGAGCGTCTTGCCACATGTCAACAATGGGTCTGACTGAGGGCCTCCAGGAGAGAAGCCCAAGCAAGAAGCGCCCCGAGGAGCGTCTTGCCACATGTCAACACTGGGTCTGACTGAGCGCCTCCAGGAGAGAGGCGCAAGCAAGACACGCCCCGAGGAGCGTCTTGACACATGTCAACACTGGGTCTGACTGAGGGCCTCCATGAGAGAAGCCCAAGCAAGACGCGCCCCGAGGAGAGTCTTGCCACATGTCAACACTGGGTCTGACAGAGGGCATCCAGGAGAGAGGCCCAAGCAATACGCGCCCCGAGGAGCGTCTTGCCACATGTCACCACTGGGTCTGACTGAGCGCCTCCAGGAGAGAAGCCCAAGCAAGAAGCGCCCCGAGGAGCGTCTTGCCACGTGTCAACACTGGGTCTGATTGAGGGCCTTCTGGAGAGAGGCCCAAGCAAGACGCGCCCCGAGGAGCGTCTTGCCACATGTCAACAATGGGTCTGACTGAGGGCCTCCAGGAGAGGCCAAAGCAAGACGCGCCCCGAGGAGCGTCTTGACACATGTCAACACTGGGTCTGACAGAGGGCCTCCATGAGAGAGGCCCAAGCAAGACGCGCCCCGAGGAGTGTCTTGCCACTTGTCAACACTGGGTCTGACTGAGCGCCGCCAGGAGAGAGGCCCAAGCAAGACGCGCCCCGAGGAGCGTCTTGCCACGTGTCAACACTGGGTCTGACTTAGCGCCTCCAGGAGAGAGGCCCAAGCAAGATGCGCACCGAGGAGCGTCTTGCCACGTGTCACCACTGGGTCTGACTGAGCTCCTCCAGGAGACAGGCCCAAGCAAGACGCGCCCCGAGAAGCGTCTTGCCACGTGTCACCACTGGGTCTGATTGAGCACCTCCAGGAGAGAGGCCCCAGCAAGACGCGCCCCGAGGAGCGTCTTGCCTTATGTCAGCACTCGGTCTGACTGAGCGCCTCCAGGAGAGAGGCCCAAGCAAGACGCGCCCGGAGGAGCGTCTTGCCACATGTCAGCACTCGGTCTGACTGAGCGCCTCCAGGAGAGAGTCCCAAGCAAGACGCGCCCCGAGGAGCGTCTTGACACATGTCTCCTCTGGGTCTGACTGAGCGCCTCCAGGAGAGAGGCCCAAGCAAGACGTGCCCCGAGGAGCGTCTTGACACATGTCAACACTGGGTCGGACTGAGGAAATCCATGAGAGAAGCCCAAGCAAGACGTGCCCCGAGGAGAGTCTTGCCACATGTCAACACTGGGTTTGACTGAGGGCATTCAGGAGAGAGGCCCAAGCTAGACGCGCCCCGAGGAGCGTCTTGCCACATGTCACCACCGGGTCTGAATGAGCGCCTCCAGGAGAGAGGCCCAAGCAAGACGCGCCCCGAGGAGCGTCTTGTCACATGTCAGTACTCGGTCTGACTGAGCGCCTCCAGGAGAGAGGCCCAAGCAAGACGTGCCCCGAGGAGCGTCTTGCCACATGTCAACAATGGGTCTGACTGAGGGCCTCCAGGAGAGAAGCCCAAGCAAGAAGCGCCCCGAGTAGCATCTTGCCACATGTCAACACTGGGGCTGACTGAGGGCCTCCAGGAGAGAGGCCCAAGCAAGACACGCCCCGAGGAGCGTCTTGACACATGTCAACACTGGGTCTGACTGAGGGCCTCCATGAGAGAAGCCCAAGCAAGACGTGCCCCGAGGAGCGTCTTGCCACATGTCAACACTGGGTCTGACTGAGTGCCTCCATGAGAGAAGCCCCAGCAAGACGCGCCCCGAGGAGCTTCTTGCCACATGTCAACACTGGGTCTGACTGAGCGCCTCCAGGAGAGAGGCCCAAGCAAGACGCGCCCCGAGGAGCGTCTTGTCACATGTCACTACTCGGTCTGACTGAGCACCTCCAGGAGAGAGGCCCAAGCAAGACGTGCCCCGAGGAGCGTCTTGCCACATGTCAACAATGGGTCTGACTGAGGGCCTCCAGGAGAGAAGCCCAAGCAAGACGCGCCCCGAGGAGCGTCTTGCCACATGTCAACACTGGGTCTGACTGAGCGCCTCCAGGAGAGAGGCCCAAGCAAGACACGCCCCGAGGAGCGTCTTGACACATGTCAACACTGGGTCTGACTGAGGGCCTCCATGAGAGAAGCCCAAGCAAGACGCGCCCCGAGGAGAGTCTTGCCACATGACAACACTGGGTCTGACAGAGGGCATCCAGGAGAGAGGCCCAAGCAATACGCGCCCCGAGGAGCGTCTTGCCACATGTCACCACTTGGTCTGACTGAGCGCCTCCAGGAGAGAGGCCCAAGCAAGACGCGCCCCGAGGAGCGTCTTGCCACATGTCAACACTGGGTCTGACTGAGGGCCTCCAGGAGAGAGGCCCAAATAAGACGCGCCCCGAGGAGTGTCTTGCCACATGTCAACAATGGGTCTGACTGAGGGCCTCCAGGAGAGACGCCCAAGCAAGACGCGCCCCGAGGAGTGTCTTGCAACATGTCAGCACTCGGTCTGACTGAGCGACTCCTGGAGAGAGGCCCAAGCAAGACGCGCCCCGAGGAGCGTCTTGCCACATGTCAACACTGGGTCTGACTGAGCGCCTCCAGGAGAGAGGCCCGAGGAGCGTCTTGACACATGTCACCTCTGGATCTGACTGAGCGCCTCCAGGAGAGAGGCCCAAGCAAGAATCGCCCGAGGAGCGTCTTGACATATGTCAACACTGGGTCTGACTGAGCACCTCCAGGAGAGAGGTCCAAGTAAGAAGCGCCCCGAGGAGCGTCTTGCCACATGTCAACACTGGGTCTGACTGAGCGCCTCCAGGAGAGAGGTCCAAGCAACACGCGCCCCGAGGAGCGTCTTGCCACATGTCAACACTGGGTCTGACTGAGTGCCTCCATGAGAGAAGCCCCAGCAAGACGCGCCCCGAGGAGCGTCTTGCCACATGTCACTACTCGGTCTGACTGAGCGCCTCCAGGAGAGAGGCCCAAGCAAGACGTGCCCCGAGGAGCGTCTTGCCACATGTCAACACTGGGTCTGACTGAGCGCCTCCAGGAGAGAGGCCCAAGCAAGACACGCCCCGAGGAGCGACTTGACACATGTCAACACTGGGTCTGACTGAGGGCCTCCATGAGAGAAGCCCAAGCAAGATGCGCCCCGAGGAGCGTCTTTCCACATGTCAACACTGGGTCTGACTGAGTGCCTCCATGAGAGAAGCCCCAGCAAGACGCGCCCCGAGGAGCGTCTTGCCACATGTCAACACTGGGTCTGACTGAGCACCTCCAGGAGAGAGGCCCAAGCAAGACGTGCCCCGAGGAGCGTCTTGCCACATGTCAACACTGGGTCTGACTGAGCGCCTCCAGGAGAGAGGCCCGAGGAGCGTCTTGACACATGTCACCTCTGGGTCTGACTGAGCGCCTCCAGGAGCGAGGCCCAAGCAAGAATCGCCCGAGGAGCGTCTTGACACATGTCAACACTGGGTCTGACTGAGCACCTCCAGGAGAGAGGTCCAAGTAAGAAGCGCCCCGAGGAGCGTCTTGCCACATGTCAACACTGGGTCTGACTGAGTGCCTCCATGAGAGAAGCCCCAGCAAGACGCGCCCCGAGGAGCGTCTTGTCACATGTCACTACTCGGTCTGACTGAGCGCCTCCAGGAGAGAGGCCCAAGCAAGACGTGCCCCGAGGAGCGTCTTGCCACATGTCACTACTCGGTCTGACTGAGCGCCCCCAGGAGAGAGGTCCAAGCAACACGCGCCCCGAGGAGCGTCTTGCCACATGTCAACACTGGGTCTGACTGAGTGCCTCCATGAGAGAAGCCCCAGCAAGACGCGCCCCGAGGAGCGTCTTGCCACATGTTACTACTCGGTCTGACTGAGCGCCTCCAGGAGAGAGGCCCAAGCAAGACGTGCCCCGAGGAGCGTCTTGCCACATGTCAACAATGGGTCTGACTGAGGGCCTCCAGGAGAGAACCCCAAGCAAGAAGCGCCCCGAGGAGCGTCTTGCCACATGTCAACACTGGGTCTGACTGAGCGCCTCCAGGAGAGAGGCCCAAGCAAGACACGCCACGAGGAGCGTCTTGACACATGTCAACACTGGGTCTGACTGAGGGCCTCCATGAGAGAATCCCAAGCAAGACGCGCCCCGAGGAGAGTCTTGCCACATGTCAACACTGGGTCTGACAGAGGGCATCCAGGAGAGAGGCCCAAGCAATACGCGCCCCGAGGAGCGTCTTGCCACATGTCAACAATGGGTCTGACTGAGGGCCTCCAGGAGAGAAGCCAAAGCAAGACGCGCCCCGAGGAGCTTCTTTCCACATGTCAACAATGGGTCTTACTGAGGGCCTCCATGAGAGAAGCCCAAGCAAGACGCGCCCCGAGGAGTGTCTTGCCACATGTCAACACTGTGTCTGACTGAACGCCTCCAGGAGAGAGGCCCAAGCAAGACGCGCCCCGAGGAGCGTCTTGCCACGTGTCAACACTGGGTCTGACTTAGCGCCTCCAGGAGAGGCCCAAGCAAGATGCGCCCCGAGGAGCGTCTTGCCACGTGTCACCACTGGGTCTGACTGAGCTCCTCCAGGAGAGAGGCCCAAGCAAGACGCGCCCAGAGGAGCGTCTTGCCAAATGTCACTACTCGGTCTGACTGAGCGCCTCCAGGAGGGAGGTCCAAACAAGACGCGCCCCGAGGAGCCTCTTGCCACATGTCACTACTCGGTCTGACTGAGCGCCTCCAGGAGAGAGGCCCAAGCAAGACGTGCCCCGAGGAGCGTCTTGCCACATGTCAACACTGGGTCTGACTGAGCGCCTCCAGGAGAGAGGCCCAAGCAAGACACGCCCCGAGGAGCGTCTTGACACATGTCAACACTGGGTCTGACTGAGGGCCTCCATGAGAGAAGCCCAAGCAAGACGTGCCCCGAGGAGCGTCTTGTCACATTTCAACACTGGGTCTGACTGAGCGCCTCCGGGAGAGAGGCCCAAGCAAGAAACGCACGAGGAGCGTCTTGCCACATGTCAACACTGGGTCTGACTGAGCGCCTCCAGGAGAGAGGCCCAAGCAAGACGCGCCCGGAGGAGCGTTTTGCCACATGTCAACACTGGGTCTGACAGAGGACCTCAAGGAGAGAGGCCCAAGCAAGATGCGCCCCGAGGAGCATCTTGCCACATGTCAACAATGGGTCTGACTGAGGGCCTCCAGGAGAGAAGTCCAAGCAAGAAGCGCCCCGAGGAGCGTCTTGCCACATGTCAGCACTCGGTCTTACTGAGCGCCTCCAGGAGAGAGGCCCAAATAAGACGCGCCCCGAGGAGCGTCTTGCCACATGTCAACAATGGGTCTGACTGAGGGCCTCCAGGAGAGAAGCCCAAGCAAGACGCGCCCCGAGGAGCGTCTTGCCACATGTCAGATCTCGGTCTGACTGAGCGCCTCCAGGAGAGAGGCCCAAGCAAGACGTGCTCCGAGGAGCGTCTTGCCACATGTCAACAATGGGTCTGACTGAGCGCCTCCAGGAGAGAGGCCCAAGAGAGATGCGCCCCGAGGAGCGTCTTGCCACATGTGAACACTGGGTCTGACTGAGCGCCTCCAGGAGAGAGGCCCAAGCAAGACGCGCCCCGAGGAGCATCTTGCCACATGTCAACACTGGGTCTGACTGAGCGCCTCCAGGAGAGAGGCCCAAGCAAGACGCGCCTCGAGGAGCGTCTTGTCACATGTCACTACTCGGTCTGACTGAGTGCCTCCAGGAGATAGGCCCAAGCAAGACGTGCCCCGAGGAGCGTCTTGCCACATGTTTACAATGGGTCTGACTGAGGGCCTCCAGGAGAGAAGCCCAAGCAAGAAGCGCCCCGAGGAGCGTCTTGCCACATGTCAACACTGGGTCTGACTGAGCGCCTCCAGGAGAGAGGCCCAAGCAAGACACGCCCCGAGGAGCGTCTTGACACATGTCAACACTGGGTCTGACTGAGGGCCTCCATGAGAGAAGCCCAAGCAAGACGCGCCCCGAGGAGAGTCTTGCCACATGTCAACACTGGGTCTGACAGAGGGCATCCAGGAGAGAGGCCCAAGCAATATGCGCCCCGAGGAGCGTCTTGCCACTTGTCACCACTGGGTCTGACTGAGCGCCTCCAGGAGACAGGCCCAAGCAAGAAGCGCCCCGAGGAGCGTCTTGCCACGTGTCAACACTGGGTCTGATTGAGGGCCTTCTGGAGAAAGGGCCCAAGCAAGACGCGCCCAGAGGAGCGTCTTGCCTTATGTCAGCACTCGGTCTGACTGAGCGCCTCCAGGAGAGAGGCCAAAGCAAGACGCGCCCGGAGGAGCGTCTTGTCACATGTCAGCACTCGGTCTGACTGAGCGCCTCCAGGAGAGAGGCCCAAGCAAGACGCGCCCCGAGGAGCGTCTTGACACATGTCTCCTCTGGGTCCGACGGAGCGCCTCCAGGAGAGAGAACCAAGCAAGACGTGCCCCGAGGAGCGTCTTGCCACATGTCAACACTGGGTCTGACTGAGTGCCTCCATGAGAGAAGCCCCAGCAAGAAGCGCCCCGAGGAGCGTCTTGCCACATGTCAACACTGGGTCTGACTGAGCACCTCCAGGAGAGAGGCCCAAGCAAGATGCACCCCGAGGAGCGTCTTGCCACATGTCAACACTGGGTCTGACTGAGCGCCTCCAGGAGAGAGGCCCGAGGAGCGTCTTGCCACATGTCACCTCTGGGTCTGACTGAGCGCTTCCAGGAGAGAGGTCCAAGCAACACGCGCCCCGAGGAGCGTCTTGCCACATGTCAACACTGGGTCTGACTGAGTGCCTCCATGAGAGAAGCCCCAGCAAGACGCGCCCCGAGGAGCGTCTTGTCACATGTCACAACTCGGTCTGACTGAGCGCCTCCAGGAGAGAGGCCCAAGCAAGACGTGCCCCGAGGAGCGTCTTGCCACATGTCAACAATGGGTCTGACTGAGGGCCTCCAGGAGAGAAGCCCAAGCAAGAAGCGCCCCGAGGAGCGTCTTGCCACATGTCAACACTGGGTCTGACTGAGCGCCTCCAGGAGAGAGGCCCAAGGAAGACGTGCCCCGAGGACCTTCTTGCCAAATGTCAGCACTGGGTCTGACTGAGCTCCTCCAGGAGAGAGGTCCAAGAAAGACGCGCCCCGAGGAGCGTCTTGCCACATGTCACTACTCTGTCTGACTGACCGCCTCCAGGAGAGAGGCCCAAGCAAGACGCGCCCCGAGGAGCGTCTCGCCACATGTCAGCACTCGGTCTGACTGAGCGCCTCCAGGAGAGAGGCCCAAGCAAGACGCGCCCCGAGGAGCGTCTTGCCACATGTCAACACTGGGTTTAACTGAGCGCCTCCAGGAGAGAGGCCCAAGCAAGACGTGCCCCGATGAGCGTCTTGCCACATGTGAACACTGGGTCTGACTGAGCACCTCCAGGAGAGAGGCCCAAGCAAGACGCGCCCGGAGGAGCGTCTTGCCACATGTCAGCACTCGGTCTGACTGAGCGCCTCCAGGAGAGAGGCCCAAGCAAGACGCGCCCCGAGGAGCGTCTCGACACATGTCTCCTCTGGGTCTGACTGAGCGCCTCCAGGAGAGAGGCCCAAGCAAGACGTGCCCCGAGGAGCATCTTGCCACATGTCAACACTGGGTCTGACTGAGTGCCTCCATGAGAGAAGCCCCAGCAAGACGCGCCCCGAGGAGCGTCTTGCCACATGTCAACACTGGGTCTGACTGAGCGCCTCCAGGAGAGAGGCCAGAGGAGCGTCTTGCTACATGTCACCTCTGGGTCTGACTGAGCGCCTCCAGGAGAGAGGCCCAAGCAAGAAACGCCCGAGGAGCGTCTTGACACATGTCAACACTGGGTCTGACTGAGCGCCTCCAGGAGAGAGGCCCAAGCAAGAAGCGCCCCGAGGAGCGTCTTGCCACATGTCAACAATGGGTCTTTCTGAGGGCCTCCAGGAGAGAAGCCCAAGCAAGACGCGCCCCGAGGAGCGTCTTGCCACATGTCAACACTGGGTCTGACTGAGCGCCTCCAGGAGAGAGGCCCAAGCAAGACGTGCCCCGAGGAGCGTCTTGCCACATGTCACTACTCGGTCTGACTGAGCGCCTCCAGGAGATAGGTCCAAGCAACACGCGCCCCGAGGAGCGTCTTGCCACATGTCAACACTGGGTCTGACAGAGTGCCTCCATGAGAGAAGCCCCAGCAAGACGCGCCCCAAGGAGCGTCTTGCCACATGTCACTTCTAGGTCTGACTGAGCGCCTCCAGGAGAGAGGCCCAAGCAAGACGTGCCCCGAAGAGCGTCTTTCCACGTGTCACCACTGGGTCTGACTGAGCGCCTCCAGGAGAGAGGCCCAAGCAAGACGCGCCCCGAGGAGCGTCTTGCCACATGTCAACACTGGGTCTGACTGAGCGCCTCCAGGAGAGAGGCCCAAGCAAGACGCGCCCCGAGGAGCGTCTTGCCAAATGTCAACAATGGGTCTGACTGAGGTTCTCCAGGAGAGAGGCCCAAGCAAGATGCGCCCGGAGGAGCGTCTTTCCACATGTCAACACTGGGTCTGTCTGAGCGCCTCCAGGAGAGAAGCCCAAGCAAGACGCGCCCCGAGGAGCGTCTTGCCACATGTCAACAATGGGTCTGACTGAGGGCCTCCAGGAGTGAAGCCCAAGCAAGACTGCGCCCCGAGGAGCGTCTTGACACATGTCAACCCTGGGTCTGACAGAGGGCCTCCAGGAGAGAGGCCCAAGCAAGACGTGCCCCGAGGAGCGTCTTGCCACATGTCACTACTCGGTCTGACTGAGCGCCTCCAGGAGATAGGTCCAAGCAAGACGTGCCCCGAAGAGCGTCTTTCCACGTGTCACCACTGGGTCTGACTGAGCGCCTCCAGGAGAGAGGCCCAAGCAAGACGCGCCCCGAGGAGCGTCTTGCCACATGTCAACACTGGGTCTGACTGAGCGCCTCCAGGAGAGAGGCCCAAGCAAGACGCGCCCCGAGGAGCGTCTTGCCAAATGTCAACAATGGGTCTGACTGAGGTTCTCCAGGAGAGAGGCCCAAGCAAGATGCGCCCGGAGGAGCGTCTTTCCACATGTCAACACTGGGTCTGTCTGAGCGCCTCCAGGAGAGAAGCCCAAGCAAGACGCGCCCCGAGGAGCGTCTTGCCACATGTCAACAATGGGTCTGACTGAGGGCCTCCAGGAGTGAAGCCCAAGCAAGACTGCGCCCCGAGGAGCGTCTTGACACATGTCAACCCTGGGTCTGACAGAGGGCCTCCAGGAGAGAGGCCCAAGCAAGACGCGCCCCGAGGAGTGTCTTGCCACATGTCACCACTGGGTCTGACTGAGCGCCTCCAGGAGAGAGGCCCAAGCAAGACGCGCCCCAAGGAACGTCAGGCCACATGTCACTACTCAGTCTGACTGAGCGCCTCCAGGAGAGAGGCCCAAGCAAGACGCGCCCCGAGGAGCGTCTTGCCACATGTCAACACTGGGTCTGACTGAGCGCCTCCAGGAGAGAGGCCCCAGCAAGACGCGCCCCGAGGAGCGTCTTGCCTTATGTCAACAATGGGTCTGACTGAGGGCCTCCAGGAGAGAAGCCCAAGCAAGACGCGCCCCGAGGAGCGTCTTGCCACATGTCAACACTGGGTTTAACTGAGCGCCTCCAGGAGAGAGGCCCAAGCAAGACGTGCCCCGAGGAGCGTCTTGCCACATGTGAACACTGGGTCTGACTGAGCACCTCCAGGAGAGAGGCCCAAGCAAGACGCGCCCGGAGGAGCGTCTTGCCACATGTCAGCACTCGGTCTGACTGAGCGCCTCCAGGAGAGAGGCCCAAGCAAGACGCGCCCTGAGGAGCGTCTCGACACATGTCTCCTCTGGGTCTGACTGAGCGCCTCCAGGAGAGAGGCCCAAGCAAGACGTGCCCCGAGGAGCATCTTGCCACATGTCAACACTGGGTCTGACTGAGTGCCTCCATGAGAGAAGCCCCAGCAAGACGCGCCCCGAGGAGCGTCTTGCCACATGTCAACACTGGGTCTGACTGAGCGCCTCCAGGAGAGAGGCCAGAGGAGCGTCTTGCCACATGTCACCTCTGGGTCTGACTGAGCGCCTCCAGGAGAGAGGCCCAAGCAAGAAACGCCCGAGGAGCGTCTTGACACATGTCAACACTGGGTCTGACTGAGCGCCTCCAGGAGAGAGGCCCAAGCAAGAAGCGCCCTGAGGAGCGTCTTGCCACATGTCAACAATGGGTCTTTCTGAGGGCCTCCAGGAGAGAAGCCCAAGCAAGACGCGCCCCGAGGAGCGTCTTGCCACATGTCAACACTGGGTCTGACTGAGCGCCTCCAGGAGAGAGGCCCAAGCAAGACGTGCCCCGAGGAGCGTCTTGCCACATGTCACTACTCGGTCTGACTGAGCGCCTCCAGGAGATAGGTCCAAGCAACACGCGCCCCGAGGAGCGTCTTGCCACATGTCAACACTGGGTCTGACTGAGTGCCTCCATGAGAGAAGCCCCAGCAAGACGCGCCCCAAGGAGCGTCTTGCCACATGTCACTACTAGGTCTGACTGAGCGCCTCCAGGAGAGAGGCCCAAGCAAGACGTGCCCCGAAGAGCGTCTTTCCACGTGTCACCACTGGGTCTGACTGAGCGCCTCCAGGAGAGAGGCCCAAGCAAGACGCGCCCCGAGGAGCGTCTTGCCACATGTCAACACTGGGTCTGACTGAGCGCCTCCAGGAGAGAGGCCCAAGCAAGACGCGCCCCGAGGAGCGTCTTGCCAAATGTCAACAATGGGTGTGACTGAGGGCCTCCAGGAGAGAGGCCCAAGCAAGATGCGCCCGGAGGAGCGTCTTTCCACATGTCAACACTGGGTCTGTCTGAGCGCCTCCAGGAGAGAAGCCCAAGCAAGACGCGCCCCGAGGAGCGTCTTGCCACATGTCAACAATGGGTCTGACTGAGGGCCTCCAGGAGTGAAGCCCAAGCAAGACTGCGCCCCGAGGAGCGTCTTGACACATGTCAACCCTGGGTCTGACAGAGGGCCTCCAGGAGAGAGGCCCAAGCAAGACGCGCCCCGAGGAGTGTCTTGCCACATGTCACCACTGGGTCTGACTGAGCGCCTCCAGGAGAGAGGCCCAAGCAAGACGCGCCCCGAGGAACGTCAGGCCACATGTCACTACTCAGTCTGACTGAGCGCCTCCAGGAGAGAGGCCCAAGCAAGACGCGCCCCGAGGAGCGTCTTGCCACATGTCAACACTGGGTCTGACTGAGCGCCTCCAGGAGAGAGGCCCCAGCAAGACGCGCCCCGAGGAGCGTCTTGCCTTATGTCAACAATGGGTCTGACTGAGGGCCTCCAGGAGAGAAGCCCAAGCAAGACGCGCCCCGAGGAGCGTCTTGCCACATGTCAACACTGGGTCTGACAGAGGGCCTCCAGGAGAGAGGCCCAAGCAAGACGCGCCCCGAGGAGTGTCTTGCCACATGTCACCACTGGGTCTGACTGAGCGACTCCAGGAGAGAGGCCCAAGCAAGACGCGCCCCGAGGAACGTCAGGCCACATGTCACTACTCAGTCTGACTGAGCGCCTCCAGGAGAGAGGCCCAAGCAAGACGCGCCCCGAGGAGAGTCTTGCCACATGTCAACACTGGGTCTGACTGAGCGCCTCCAGGAGAGAGGCCCAAGCAAGAAGCGCCCCGAGGAGCGTCTTGCCACATGTCAACAATGGGTCTGACTGAGGGCCTCCAGGAGAGAAGCCCAAGCAAGACGCGCCCCGAGGAGCGTCTTGCCACATGTCAACACTGGGTCTGACTGAGCGCCTCCAGGAGAGAGGCCCAAGCAAGACGTGCCCCGAGGAGCGTCTTGCCACATGTCACTACTCGGTCTGACTGAGCGCCTCCAGGAGATAGGTCCAAGCAACACGCGCCCCGAGGAGCGTCTTGCCACATGTCAACACTGGGTCTGACTGAGTGCCTCCATGAGAGAAGCCCCAGCAAGACGCGCCCCGAGGAGCGTCTTGCCACATGTCACTACTAGGTCTGACTGAGCGCCTCCAGGAGAGAGGCCCAAGCAAGACGTGCCCCGAAGAGCGTCTTTCCACGTGTCACCACTGGGTCTGACTGAGCGCCTCCAGGAGAGAGGCCCAAGCAAGACGCGCCCCGAGGAGCGTCTTGCCACATGTCAACACTGGGTCTGACTGAGCGCCTCCAGGAGAGAGGCCCAAGCAAGACGCGCCCCGAAGAGCGTCTTGCCAAATGTCAACAATGGGTCTGACTGAGGGCCTCCAGGAGAGAGGCCCAAGCAAGATGCGCCCGGAGGAGCGTCTTTCCACATGTCAACACTGGGTCTGTCTGAGCGCCTCCAGGAGAGAAGCCCAAGCAAGACGCGCCCCGAGGAGCGTCTTGCCACATGTCAACAATGGGTCTCACTGAGGGCCTCCAGGAGAGAAGCCCAAGCAAGACTGCGCCCCGAGGAGCGTCTTGACACATGTCAACCCTGGGTCTGACAGAGGGCCTCCAGGAGAGAGGCCCAAGCAAGACGCGCCCCGAGGAGTGTCTTGCCACATGTCACCACTGGGTCTGACTGAGCGCCTCCAGGAGAGAGGCCCAAGCAAGACGCGCCCCGAGGAACGTCAGGCCACATGTCACTACTCAGTCTGACTGAGCGCCTCCAGGAGAGAGGCCCAAGCAAGACGCGCCCCGAGGAGCGTCTTGCCACATGTCAGCACTGGGTCTGACTGCGCGCCTCCAGGAGAGAGGCCCCAGCAAGACGCGCCCCGAGGAGCGTCTTGCCTTATGTCAGCACTCGGTCTGACTGAGCGCCTCCAGGAGAGAGGCCCAAGCAAGACGCGCCCCGAGGAGCGTCTTGCCACATGTCAACAATGGATCTGACTGAGGGCCTCCAGGAGAGAGGCCCAAGCAAGATGCGCCCGGAGGAGCGTCTTGCCACATGTCAACACTGGGTCTGACAGAGGGCCTCCAGGAGAGAGGCCCAAGCAAGACGCGCCCTGTGGAGCGTCTTGCCACATGTCACCTCTGGTTCTGACTGAGCACCTCCAGGAGAGAGGCCCAAGCAAGACGCGCCCCGAGGAGCGTCTTGTCACATGTCAACAATGGGTCTTTCTGAGCGCCTCCAGGAGAGAAGCCCAAGCAAGACGCGCCCCGAGGAGCGTCTTGCCACATGTCAACAATGGGTCTGACTGAGGGCCTCCAGGAGAGAAGCCCAAGCAACACGCGGCCTGAGGAGCGTCTTGCCACATGTCAGCACTCGGTCTGACTGAGCGCCTCCAGGAGAGAGGCCCAAGCAAGACGCGCCCCGAGGAGTGTCTTGCCACATGTCAACACTGGGTCTTTCTGAGCGCCTCCAGGAGGGAGGTCCAAACAAGACGCGCCCCGAGGAGCCTCTTGCCACATGTCAACACTGGGTCTGACTGAGCGCCTCCAGGAGAGAGGCCCAAGCAAGACGTGCCCCGAGGAGCGTCTTGCCACATGTCAACACTGGGTCTGACTGAGCGCCTCCAGGAGAGAGGCCCAAGCAAGACACGCCCCGAGGAGTGTCTTGCCACATGCCAACACTGGGTCTGACTGAGCATCTCCAGGAGAGACGCCCAAGCAAGACGTGCCCCGAGGAGCGTCTTGTCACATTTCAACACTGGGTCTGACTGAGCGCCTCCGGGAGAGAGGCCCAAGCAAGAAACGCACGAGGAGCGTCTTGCCACATGTCAACACTGGGTCTGACTGAGCGCCTCCAGGAGAGAGGCCCAAGCAAGACGCGCCCGGAGGAGCGTTTTGCCACATGTCAACACTGGGTCTGACAGAGGACCTCAAGGAGAGAGGCCCAAGCAAGATGCGCCCCGAGGAGCATCTTGCCACATGTCAACAATGGGTCTGACTGAGGGCCTCCAGGAGAGAAGTCCAAGCAAGAAGCGCCCCGAGGAGCGTCTTGCCACATGTCAGCACTCGGTCTTACTGAGCGCCTCCAGGAGAGAGGCCCAAGCAAGAAGCGCCCCGAGGAGCGTCTTGCCACATGTCAGCACTCGGTCTTACTGAGCGCCTCCAGGAGAGAGGCCCAAATAAGACGCGCCCCGAGGAGCGTCTTGCCACATGTCAACAATGGGTCTGACTGAGGGCCTCCAGGAGAGAAGCCCAAGCAAGACGCGCCCCGAGGAGCGTCTTGCCACATGTCAGATCTCGGTCTGACTGAGCGCCTCCAGGAGAGAGGCCCAAGCAAGACGTGCTCCGAGGAGCGTCTTGCCACATGTCAACAATGGGTCTGACTGAGCGCCTCCAGGAGAGAGGCCCAAGAGAGATGCGCCCCGAGGAGCGTCTTGCCACATGTGAACACTGGGTCTGACTGAGCGCCTCCAGGAGAGAGGCCCAAGCAAGACGCGCCCCGAGGAGCATCTTGCCACATGTCAACACTGGGTCTGACTGAGCGCCTCCAGGAGAGAGGCCCAAGCAAGACGCGCCTCGAGGAGCGTCTTGTCACATGTCACTACTCGGTCTGACTGAGTGCCTCCAGGAGATAGGCCCAAGCAAGACGTGCCCCGAGGAGCGTCTTGCCACATGTTTACAATGGGTCTGACTGAGGGCCTCCAGGAGAGAGGCCCAAGCAAGAAGCGCCCCGAGGAGCGTCTTGCCACATGTCAACAATGGGTCTGACTGAGGGCCTCCAGGAGAGAAGCCCAAGCAAGACGCGCCCCGAGGAGCGTCTTGCCACATGTCAACACTGGGTCTGACTGAGCGCCTCCAGGAGAGAGGCCCAAGCAAGACGTGCCCCGAGGAGCGTCTTGCCACATGTCACTACTCGGTCTGACTGAGCGCCTCCAGGAGATAGGTCCAAGCAACACGCGCCCCGAGGAGCGTCTTGCCACATGTTAACACTGGGTCTGACTGAGTGCCTCCATGAGAGAAGCCCCAGCAAGACGCGCCCCGAGGAGCGTCTTGCCACATGTCACTACTAGGTCTGACTGAGCGCCTCCAGGAGAGAGGCCCAAGCAAGACGTGCCCCGAAGAGCGTCTTTCCACGTGTCACCACTGGGTCTGACTGAGCGCCTCCAGGAGAGAGGCCCAAGCAAGACGCGCCCCGAGGAGCGTCTTGCCACATGTCAACACTGGGTCTGACTGAGCGCCTCCAGGAGAGAGGCCCAAGCAAGACGCGCCCCGAAGAGCGTCTTGCCAAATGTCAACAATGGGTCTGACTGAGGGCCTCCAGGAGAGAGGCCCAAGCAAGATGCGCCCGGAGGAGCGTCTTTCCACATGTCAACACTGGGTCTGTCTGAGCGCCTCCAGGAGAGAAGCCCAAGCAAGACGCGCCCCGAGGAGCGTCTTGCCACATGTCAACAATGGGTCTCACTGAGGGCCTCCAGGAGAGAAGCCCAAGCAAGACTGCGCCCCGAGGAGCGTCTTGACACATGTCAACCCTGGGTCTGACAGAGGGCCTCCAGGAGAGAGGCCCAAGCAAGACGCGCCCCGAGGAGTGTCTTGCCACATGTCACCACTGGGTCTGACTGAGCGCCTCCAGGAGAGAGGCCCAAGCAAGACGCGCCCCGAGGAACGTCAGGCCACATGTCACTACTCAGTCTGACTGAGCGCCTCCAGGAGAGAGGCCCAAGCAAGACGCGCCCCGAGGAGCGTCTTGCCACATGTCAGCACTGGGTCTGACTGAGCGCCTCCAGGAGAGAGGCCCCAGCAAGACGCGCCCCGAGGAGCGTCTTGCCTTATGTCAGCACTCGGTCTGACTGAGCGCCTCCAGGAGAGAGGCCCAAGCAAGACGCGCCCCGAGGAGCGTCTTGCCACATGTCAACAATGGATCTGACTGAGGGCCTCCAGGAGAGAGGCCCAAGCAAGATGCGCCCGGAGGAGCGTCTTGCCACATGTCAACACTGGGTCTGACAGAGGGCCTCCAGGAGAGAGGCCCAAGCAAGACGCGCCCTGTGGAGCGTCTTGCCACATGTCACCTCTGGTTCTGACTGAGCACCTCCAGGAGAGAGGCCCAAGCAAGACGCGCCCCGAGGAGCGTCTTGTCACATGTCAACAATGGGTCTTTCTGAGCTCCTCCAGGAGAGAAGCCCAAGCAAGACGCGCCCCGAGGAGCGTCTTGCCACATGTCAACAATGGGTCTGACTGAGGGCCTCCAGGAGAGAAGCCCAAGCAACACGCGGCCTGAGGAGCGTCTTGCCACATGTCAGCACTCGGTCTGACTGAGCGCCTCCAGGAGAGAGGCCCAAGCAAGACGCGCCCCGAGGAGCGTCTTGCCACATGTCAACACTGGGTCTGACAGAGGGCCTCCAGGAGAGAGGCCCAAGCAAGAAGCGCCCCGAGGAGCATCTTGACACATGTCAACACTGGGTCTGACAGAGGGCATTCAGGAGAGAGGCCCAAGCAATGCGCGCCCCGAGGAGCGTCTTGCCACATGTCACCACTGGGTCTGAATGAGCGCCTCCAGGAGAGAGGCCCAACAAAGACGCGCCCCGAGGAGTGTCTTGCCACATGCCAACACTGGGTCTGACTGAGCATCTCCAGGAGAGACGCCCAAGCAAGACGCGCCCCAAGGAGCGTCTTGCCACGTGTCAACACTGGGTCTGACTGAGCGCCTCCAGGAGAGAGGCCCAAGCAAGACGCGCCCCGAGGAGCGTCTTTCCACGTGTCACCACTGGGTCTGACTGAGCGCCTCCAGGAGAGAGGCCCAAGCAAGACGCGCCCCGAGGAGAGTCTTGCCACATGTCAACACTGGCTCTGACTGAGGGCCTCCAGGAGAGAGGCCCAAGCAAGATGCGCCCGGAGGAGCGTCTTTCCACATGTCAACACTGGGTCTGACAGAGGGCCTCCAGGAGAGAGGCCCAAGCAAGACGCGCCCCGAGGAGCGTCTTTCCACATGACACCTCTGGTTCTGACTGAGCGCCTCCAGGAGAGAGGCCCAAGCAAGACGCGCCCCGAGGAGCATCTTGTCACATGTCAACACTGGGTCTGTCTGAGCGCCTCCAGGAGAGAAGCCCAAGCAAGACGCGCCCCGAGGAGCGTCTTGCACATGTCAACAATGGGTCTGACTGAGGGCCTCCAGGAGAGAAGCCCAAGCAAGACTGCGCCCCGAGGAGCGTCTTGACACATGTCAACACTGGGTCTGACAGAGGGCCTCCAGGAGAGAAGCCCAAGCAAGACGCGCCCCGAGGAGTGTCTTGCCACATGTCACCACTGGGTCTGACTGAGCGCCTCCAGGAGAGAGGCCCAAGCAAGACGCGCCCCGAGGAGCGTCTTGCCACATGTCAGCACTGGGTCTGACTGAGCGCCTCCAGGAGAGAGGCCCCAGCTAGACGCGCCCCGAGGAGCGTCTTGCCTTATGTCAGCACTCGGTCTGACTGAGGGCCTCCAGGAGAGAGGCCCAAGCAAGATGCGCCCGGAGGAGCATCTTGCCACATGTCAACACTGGGTCTGACAGAGGGACTCCAGGAGAGAGGCCCAAGCAAGACGCGCCCTGTGGAGCGTCTTGCCACATGTCACCTCTGGTTCTGACTGAGCGCCTCCAGGAGAGAGGCCCAAGCAAGACGCGCCCCGAGGAGCGTCTTGTCACATGTCAACACTGGGTCTTTCTGAGCGCCTCCAGGAGAGAAGCCCAAGCAAGACGCGCCCCGAGGAGCGTCTTGCCACATGTCAGCACTCGGTCTGACTGAGCGCCTCCAGGAGAGAGGCCCAAGCAAGACGCGCCCCGAGGAGCGTCTTGCCACATGTCAACAATGGGTCTGACTGAGGGCCTCCAGGAGAGAAGCCCAAGCAACACGCGGCCCGAGGAGCGTCTTGCCACATGTCAGCACTCGGTCTGACTGAGCGCCTCCAAGAGAGAGGCCCAAGCAAGACGCGCCCCGAGGAGCGTCTTGCCACATGTCAACAATGGGTCTGACTGAGGGCCTCCAGGAGAGAGGCCCAAGCAAGATGCGCCCGGAGGAGCGTCTTGCCACATGTCAACACTGGGTCTGACAGAGGGCGTCCAGGAGAGAGGCCCAAGCAAGACGCGCCCCGAGGAGCGTCTTGTCACATGTCAACACTGGGTCTTTCTGAGCGCCTCCAGGAGAGAAGCCCAAGCAAGACGCGCCCCGAGGAGCGTCTTGCCACATGTCAGCACTCGGTCTGACTGAGCGCCTCCAGGAGAGAGGCCCAAGCAAGACGCGCCCCGAGGAGCGTGTTGCCACATGTCAACAATGGTTCTTAAAGAGGGCATCCAGGAGAGAAGCCCAAGCAACACGCGGCCCGAGGAGCGTCTTGCCACATGTCAGCACTCGGTCTGACTGAGCGCCTCCAGGAGAGAGGCCCAAGCAATACGCGCCCCGAGGAATGTCAGACCACATGTCACTACTCAGTCTGACTGAGCGCCTCCAGGAGAGAGGCCCAAGCAAGACGCGGCCCGAGGAGCGTCTTGACACATGTCAACAATGGGTCTTACTGAGGGCCTCCAGGAGAGAAGCCCAAGCAAGACGCGTCCCGAGGAGCTTCTTTCCACATGTCAGCACTCGGTCTGACTGAGCGCCTCCAGGAGAGAGGCCAAAGCAAGACGCGCCCCGAGGAGCGTCTTGACACATGTCAACACTGGGTCTGACAGAGGGCCTCCATGAGAGAGGCCCAAGCAAGACGCGCCCCGAGGAGTGTCTTGCCACATGTCAACACTGGGTCTGACAGAGGGCCTCCATGAGAGAGGCCCAAGCAAGACGCGCCCCAAGGAGTGTCTTGCCACATGTCACCACTTGGTCTGACTGAGCGCCTCCAGGAGAGAGGCCCAAGCAACACGCACCCCGAGGAGCGTCAGGCCACATGTCACCACTTGGTCTGACTGAGCGCCTCCAGGAGAGAGGCCCAAGTAAGACGTGCCCCGAGGAGCGTCTTGCCACGTGTCAACACTGGGTCTGATTAAGGGCCTTCTGGAGAGAGGCCCAAGCAAGACGCGCCCCTAGGAGTGTCTTGCCAAATGTCAACACTGGGTCTGACTGAGCGCCTCAGGGAGAGAGGTCCAAGCAAGACGCGCCCCGAGGAGCGTCTTGCCACATGTCACTACTCGGTCTGACTGAGCGCCTCAGTGAGAGAGGTCCAAGCAAGACTCGCCCCGAGGAGCGTCTTGCCACATGTCAACACTGGGTCTGACTGAGTGCCTCGATGAGAGAAGCCCCAGCAAGACGCGCCCCGATGAGGGTCTTGCCACATGTCACTACTCGGTCTGTTTGAGCGCCTCCAGGAGAGAGACCCAAGCAAGACGTGCCCCGAGGAGCGTCTTGCCACATGTCAACAATGGGTCTGACTGAGGGCCTCCAGGAGAGAAGCCCAAGCAAGACGCGCCCCGAGGAGCGTGTTGCCACATGTCAACACTGGGTCTGACTGAGCGCCTCCAGGAGAGAGGCCCAAGCAAGACACGCCCCGAGGAGCGTCTTGACACATGTCAACACTGGGTCTGACTGAGGGCCTCCATGAGAGAAGCCCAAGCAAGACGCGCCCCGAGGAGAGTCTTGCCACATGTCAACACTCGGTCTGACAGAGGGCCTCCAGGAGAGAGGCCCAAGCAAGACGCGCCCCGAGGAGTGTCTTGCCACAGGTCACCACTGGGTCTGACTGAGCGCCTCCAGGAGAAAGGCCCAAGCAAGAAACGCCCGAGGAGCTTCTTGACACATGTCAACACTGGGTCTGACTGAGCGCTTCCAGGAGAGAGGTCCAAGCAACACGCGCCCCGAGGAGCGTCTTGCCACATGTCAACACTGGGTCTGACTGAGTGCCTCCATGAGAGAAGCCCCAGCAAGACGCGCCCCGAGGAGCGTCTTGTCACATGTCACAACTCGGTCTGACTGAGCGCCTCCAGGAGAGAGGCCCAAGCAAGACGTGCCCCGAGGAGCGTCTTGCCACATGTCAACAATGGGTCTGACTGAGGGCCTCCAGGAGAGAAGCCCAAGCAAGAAGCGCCCCGAGGAGCGTCTTGCCACATGTCAACACTGGGTCTGACTGAGCGCCTCCAGGAGAGAGGCCCAAGGAAGACGTGCCCCGAGGACCTTCTTGCCACATGTCAGCACTGGGTCTGACTGAGCTCCTCCAGGAGAGAGGTCCAAGAAAGACGCGCCCCGAGGAGCGTCTTGCCACATGTCACTACTCTGTCTGACTGACCGCCTCCAGGACAGAGGCCCAAGCAAGACGCGCCCCGAGGAGCGTCTTGCCACATGTCAGCACTCGGTCTGACTGAGCGCCTCCAGGAGAGAGGCCCAAGCAAGACGCGCCCCGAGGAGCGTCTTGCCACATGTCAACACTGGGTTTAACTGAGCGCCTCCAGGAGAGAGGCCCAAGCAAGACGTGCCCCGAGGAGCGTCTTGCCACATGTCAGCACTCGGTCTGACTGAGCGCCTCCAGGAGAGAGGCCCAAGCAAGACGCGCCCCGAGGAGCGTCTCGACACATGTCTCCTCTGGGTCTGACTGAGCGCCTCCAGGAGAGAGGCCCAAGCAAGACGTGCCCCGAGGAGCATCTTGCCACATGTCAACACTGGGTCTGACTGAGTGCCTCCATGAGAGAAGCCCCAGCAAGACACGCCCCGAGGAGCGTCTTGCCACATGTCAACACTGGGTCTGACTGAGCGCCTCCAGGAGAGAGGCCAGAGGAGGGTCTTGCCACATGTCACCTCTGGGTCTGACTGAGCGCCTCCAGGAGAGAGGCCCAAGCAAGAAACGCCCGAGGAGCGTCTTGACACATGTCAACACTGGGTCTGACTGAGCGCCTCCAGGAGAGAGGCCCAAGCAAGAAGCGCCCCGAGGAGCGTCTTGCCACATGTCAACAATGGGTCTTTCTGAGGGCCTCCAGGAGAGAAGCCCAAGCAAGACGCGCCCCGAGGAGCGTCTTGCCACATGTCAACACTGGGTCTGACTGAGCGCCTCCAGGAGAGAGGCCCAAGCAAGACGTGCCCCGAGGAGCGTCTTGCCACATGTCACTACTCGGTCTGACTGAGCGCCTCCAGGAGATAGGTCCAAGCAACACGCGCCCCGAGGAGCGTCTTGCCACATGTCAACACTGGGTCTGACTGAGTGCCTCCATGAGAGAAGCCCCAGCAAGACGCGCCCCAAGGAGCGTCTTGCCACATGTCACTACTAGGTCTGACTGAGCGCCTCCAGGAGAGAGGCCCAAGCAAGACGTGCCCCGAAGAGCGTCTTTCCACGTGTCACCACTGGGTCTGACTGAGCGCCTCCAGGAGAGAGGCCCAAGCAAGACGCGCCCCGAGGAGCGTCTTGCCACATGTCAACACTGGGTCTGACTGAGCGCCTCCAGGAGAGAGGCCCAAGCAAGACGCGCCCCGAGGAGCGTCTTGCCAAATGTCAACAATGGGTCTGACTGAGGGCCTCCAGGAGAGAGGCCCAAGCAAGATGCGCCCGGAGGAGCGTCTTTCCACATGTCAACACTGGGTCTGTCTGAGCGCCTCCAGGAGAGAAGCCCAAGCAAGACGCGCCCCGAGGAGCGTCTTGCACATGTCAACAATGGGTCTGACTGAGGGCCTCCAGGAGAGAAGCCCAAGCAAGACTGCGCCCCGAGGAGCGTCTTGACACATGTCAACACTGGGTCTGACAGAGGGCCTCCAGGAGAGAAGCCCAAGCAAGACGCGCCCCGAGGAGTGTCTTGCCACATGTCACCACTGGGTCTGACTGAGCGCCTCCAGGAGAGAGGCCCAAGCAAGACGCGCCCCGAGGAGCGTCTTGCCACATGTCAGCACTGGGTCTGACTGAGCGCCTCCAGGAGAGAGGCCCCAGCTAGACGCGCCCCGAGGAGCGTCTTGCCTTATGTCAGCACTCGGTCTGACTGAGGGCCTCCAGGAGAGAGGCCCAAGCAAGATGCGCCCGGAGGAGCATCTTGCCACATGTCAACACTGGGTCTGACAGAGGGACTCCAGGAGAGAGGCCCAAGCAAGACGCGCCCTGTGGAGCGTCTTGCCACATGTCACCTCTGGTTCTGACTGAGCGCCTCCAGGAGAGAGGCCCAAGCAAGACGCGCCCCGAGGAGCGTCTTGTCACATGTCAACACTGGGTCTTTCTGAGCGCCTCCAGGAGAGAAGCCCAAGCAAGACGCGCCCCGAGGAGCGTCTTGCCACATGTCAGCACTCGGTCTGACTGAGCGCCTCCAGGAGAGAGGCCCAAGCAAGACGCGCCCCGAGGAGCGTCTTGCCACATGTCAACAATGGGTCTGACTGAGGGCCTCCAGGAGAGAAGCCCAAGCAACACGCGGCCCGAGGAGCGTCTTGCCACATGTCAGCACTCGGTCTGACTGAGCGCCTCCAAGAGAGAGGCCCAAGCAAGACGCGCCCCGAGGAGCGTCTTGCCACATGTCAACAATGGGTCTGACTGAGGGCCTCCAGGACAGAGGCCCAAGCAAGATGCGCCCGGAGGAGCGTCTTGCCACATGTCAACACTGGGTCTGACAGAGGGCGTCCAGGAGAGAGGCCCAAGCAAGAAGCGCCCCGAGGAGCGTCTTGTCACATGTCAACACTGGGTCTTTCTGAGCGCCTCCAGGAGAGAAGCCCAAGCAAGACGCGCCCCGAGGAGCGTCTTGCCACATGTCAGCACTCGGTCTGACTGAGCGCCTCCAGGAGAGAGGCCCAAGCAAGACGCGCCCCGAGGAGCGTGTTGCCACATGTCAACAATGGTTCTTAAAGAGGGCATCCAGGAGAGAAGCCCAAGCAACACGCGGCCCGAGGAGCGTCTTGCCACATGTCAGCACTCGGTCTGACTGAGCGCCTCCAGGAGAGAGGCCCAAGCAATACGCGCCCCGAGGAATGTCAGACCACATGTCACTACTCAGTCTGACTGAGCGCCTCCAGGAGAGAGGCCCAAGCAAGACGCGGCCCGAGGAGCGTCTTGACACATGTCAACAATGGGTCTTACTGAGGGCCTCCAGGAGAGAAGCCCAAGCAAGACGCGTCCCGAGGAGCTTCTTTCCACATGTCAGCACTCGGTCTGACTGAGCGCCTCCAGGAGAGAGGCCAAAGCAAGACGCGCCCCGAGGAGCGTCTTGACACATGTCAACACTGGGTCTGACAGAGGGCCTCCATGAGAGAGGCCCAAGCAAGACGCGCCCCGAGGAGTGTCTTGCCACATGTCAACACTGGGTCTGACAGAGGGCCTCCATGAGAGAGGCCCAAGCAAGACGCGCCCCAAGGAGTGTCTTGCCACATGTCACCACTTGGTCTGACTGAGCGCCTCCAGGAGAGAGGCCCAAGCAACACGCACCCCGAGGAGCGTCAGGCCACATGTCACCACTTGGTCTGACTGAGCGCCTCCAGGAGAGAGGCCCAAGTAAGACGTGCCCCGAGGAGCGTCTTGCCACGTGTCAACACTGGGTCTGATTAAGGGCCTTCTGGAGAGAGGCCCAAGCAAGACGCGCCCCTAGGAGTGTCTTGCCAAATGTCAACACTGGGTCTGACTGAGCGCCTCAGGGAGAGAGGTCCAAGCAAGACGCGCCCCGAGGAGCGTCTTGCCACATGTCACTACTCGGTCTGACTGAGCGCCTCAGTGAGAGAGGTCCAAGCAAGACTCGCCCCGAGGAGCGTCTTGCCACATGTCAACACTGGGTCTGACTGAGTGCCTCGATGAGAGAAGCCCCAGCAAGACGCGCCCCGATGAGGGTCTTGCCACATGTCACTACTCGGTCTGTTTGAGCGCCTCCAGGAGAGAGACCCAAGCAAGACGTGCCCCGAGGAGCGTCTTGCCACATGTCAACAATGGGTCTGACTGAGGGCCTCCAGGAGAGAAGCCCAAGCAAGACGCGCCCCGAGGAGCGTGTTGCCACATGTCAACACTGGGTCTGACTGAGCGCCTCCAGGAGAGAGGCCCAAGCAAGACACGCCCCGAGGAGCGTCTTGACACATGTCAACACTGGGTCTGACTGAGGGCCTCCATGAGAGAAGCCCAAGCAAGACGCGCCCCGAGGAGAGTCTTGCCACATGTCAACACTCGGTCTGACAGAGGGCCTCCAGGAGAGAGGCCCAAGCAAGACGCGCCCCGAGGAGTGTCTTGCCACAGGTCACCACTGGGTCTGACTGAGCGCCTCCAGGAGAGAGGCCCAAGCAAGACGCGCCCCGAGGAGCGTCTTGTCTCATGTCAACACTGGGTCTGACTGAGCACCTCCAGGAGAGAGGCCCAAGCAAGATGCACCCCGAGGAGCGTCTTGCCACATGTCAACACTGGGTCTGACTGAGCGCCTCCAGGAGAAAGGCCCAAGCAAGAAACGCCCGAGGAGCTTCTTGACACATGTCAACACTGGGTCTGACTGAGCGCTTCCAGGAGAGAGGTCCAAGCAACACGCGCCCCGAGGAGCGTCTTGCCACATGTCAACACTGGGTCTGACTGAGTGCCTCCATGAGAGAAGCCCCAGCAAGACGCGCCCCGAGGAGCGTCTTGTCACATGTCACAACTCGGTCTGACTGAGCGCCTCCAGGAGAGAGGCCCAAGCAAGACGTGCCCCGAGGAGCGTCTTGCCACATGTCAACAATGGGTCTGACTGAGGGCCTCCAGGAGAGAAGCCCAAGCAAGAAGCGCCCCGAGGAGCGTCTTGCCACATGTCAACACTGGGTCTGACTGAGCGCCTCCAGGAGAGAGGCCCAAGGAAGACGTGCCCCGAGGACCTTCTTGCCACATGTCAGCACTGGGTCTGACTGAGCTCCTCCAGGAGAGAGGTCCAAGAAAGACGCGCCCCGAGGAGCGTCTTGCCACATGTCACTACTCTGTCTGACTGACCGCCTCCAGGACAGAGGCCCAAGCAAGACGCGCCCCGAGGAGCGTCTTGCCACATGTCAGCACTCGGTCTGACTGAGCGCCTCCAGGAGAGAGGCCCAAGCAAGACGCGCCCCGAGGAGCGTCTTGCCACATGTCAACACTGGGTTTAACTGAGCGCCTCCAGGAGAGAGGCCCAAGCAAGACGTGCCCCGAGGAGCGTCTTGCCACATGTCAGCACTCGGTCTGACTGAGCGCCTCCAGGAGAGAGGCCCAAGCAAGACGCGCCCCGAGGAGCGTCTCGACACATGTCTCCTCTGGGTCTGACTGAGCGCCTCCAGGAGAGAGGCCCAAGCAAGACGTGCCCCGAGGAGCATCTTGCCACATGTCAACACTGGGTCTGACTGAGTGCCTCCATGAGAGAAGCCCCAGCAAGACACGCCCCGAGGAGCGTCTTGCCACATGTCAACACTGGGTCTGACTGAGCGCCTCCAGGAGAGAGGCCAGAGGAGGGTCTTGCCACATGTCACCTCTGGGTCTGACTGAGCGCCTCCAGGAGAGAGGCCCAAGCAAGAAACGCCCGAGGAGCGTCTTGACACATGTCAACACTGGGTCTGACTGAGCGCCTCCAGGAGAGAGGCCCAAGCAAGAAGCGCCCCGAGGAGCGTCTTGCCACATGTCAACAATGGGTCTTTCTGAGGGCCTCCAGGAGAGAAGCCCAAGCAAGACGTGCCCCGAGGAGCGTCTTGCCACATGTCAACACTGGGTCTGACTGAGCGCCTCCAGGAGAGAGGCCCAAGCAAGACGTGCCCCGAGGAGCGTCTTGCCACATGTCACTACTCGGTCTGACTGAGCGCCTCCAGGAGATAGGTCCAAGCAACACGCGCCCCGAGGAGCGTCTTGCCACATGTCAACACTGGGTCTGACTGAGTGCCTCCATGAGAGAAGCCCCAGCAAGACGCGCCCCAAGGAGCGTCTTGCCACATGTCACTACTAGGTCTGACTGAGCGCCTCCAGGAGAGAGGCCCAAGCAAGACGTGCCCCGAAGAGCGTCTTTCCACGTGTCACCACTGGGTCTGACTGAGCGCCTCCAGGAGAGAGGCCCAAGCAAGACGCGCCCCGAGGAGCGTCTTGCCACATGTCAACACTGGGTCTGACTGAGCGCCTCCAGGAGAGAGGCCCAAGCAAGACGCGCCCCGAGGAGCGTCTTGCCAAATGTCAACAATGGGTCTGACTGAGGGCCTCCAGGAGAGAGGCCCAAGCAAGATGCGCCCGGAGGAGCGTCTTTCCACATGTCAACACTGGGTCTGTCTGAGCGCCTCCAGGAGAGAAGCCCAAGCAAGACGCGCCCCGAGGAGCGTCTTGCCACATGTCAACAATGGGTCTGACTGAGGGCCTCCAGGAGAGAAGCCCAAGCAAGACTGCGCCCCGAGGAGCGTCTTGACACATGTCAACCCTGGGTCTGACAGAGGGCCTCCAGGAGAGAGGCCCAAGCAAGACGCGCCCCGAGGAGTGTCTTGCCACATGTCACCACTGGGTCTGACTGAGCGCCTCCAGGAGAGAGGCCCAAGCAAGACGCGCCCCGAGGAACGTCAGGCCACATGTCACTACTCAGTCTGACTGAGCGCCTCCAGGAGAGAGGCCCAAGCAAGACGCGCCCCGAGGAGCGTCTTGCCACATGTCAACACTGGGTCTGACTGAGCGCCTCCAGGAGAGAGGCCCCAGCAAGACGCGCCCCGAGGAGCGTCTTGCCTTATGTCAACAATGGGTCTGACTGAGGGCCTCCAGGAGAGAAGCCCAAGCAAGACGCGCCCCGAGGAGCGTCTTGCCACATGTCAACACTGGGTCTGACAGAGGGCCTCCAGGAGAGAGGCCCAAGCAAGACGCGCCCCGAGGAGTGTCTTGCCACATGTCACCACTGGGTCTGACTGAGCGCCTCCAGGAGAGAGGCCCAAGCAAGACGCGCCCCGAGGAACGTCAGGCCACATGTCACTACTCAGTCTGACTGAGCGCCTCCAGGAGAGAGGCCCAAGCAAGATGCGCCCCGAGGAGAGTCTTGCCACATGTCAACACTGGGTCTGACTGAGCGCCTCCAGGAGAGAGGCCCAAGCAAGAAGTGCCCCGAGGAGCGTCTTGCCACATGTCAACAATGGGTCTGACTGAGGGCCTCCAGGAGAGAAGCACAAGCAAGACGCGCCCCGAGGAGCGTCTTGCCACATGTCAACACTGGGTCTGACTGAGCGCCTCCAGGAGAGAGGCCCAAGCAAGACGTGCCCCGAGGAGCGTCTTGCCACATGTCACTACTCGGTCTGACTGAGCGCCTCCAGGAGATAGGTCCAAGCAACACGCGCCCCGAGGAGCGTCTTGCCACATGTCAACACTGGGTCTGACTGAGTGCCTCCATGAGAGAAGCCCCAGCAAGACGCGCCCCGAGGAGCGTCTTGCCACATGTCACTACTAGGTCTGACTGAGCGCCTCCAGGAGAGAGGCCCAAGCAAGACGTGCCCCGAAGAGCGTCTTTCCACGTGTCACCACTGGGTCTGACTGAGCGCCTCCAGGAGAGAGGCCCAAGCAAGACGCGCCCCGACGAGCGTCTTGCCACATGTCAACACTGGGTCTGACTGAGCGCCTCCAGGAGAGAGGCCCAAGCAAGACGCGCCCCGAGGAGCGTCTTGCCAAATGTCAACAATGGGTCTGACTGAGGGCCTCCAGGAGAGAGGCCCAAGCAAGATGCGCCCGGAGGAGCGTCTTTCCACATGTCAACACTGGGTCTGTCTGAGCGCCTCCAGGAGAGAAGCCCAAGCAAGACGCGCCCCGAGGAGCGTCTTGCCACATGTCAACAATGGGTCTGACTGAGGGCCTCCAGGAGAGAAGCCCAAGCAAGACTGCGCCCCGAGGAGCGTCTTGACACATGTCAACCCTGGGTCTGACAGAGGGCCTCCAGGAGAGAGGCCCAAGCAAGACGCGCCCCGAGGAGTGTCTTGCCACATGTCACCACTGGGTCTGACTGAGCGCCTCCAGGAGAGAGGCCCAAGCAAGACGCGCCCCGAGGAACGTCAGGCCACATGTCACTACTCAGTCTGACTGAGCGCCTCCAGGAGAGAGGCCCAAGCAAGACGCGCCCCGAGGAGCGTCTTGCCACATGTCAGCACTGGGTCTGACTGAGCGCCTCCAGGAGAGAGGCCCCAGCAAGACGCGCCCCGAGGAGCGTCTTGCCTTATGTCAGCACTCGGTCTGACTGAGCGCCTCCAGGAGAGAGGCCCAAGCAAGACGCGCCCCGAGGAGCGTCTTGCCACATGTCAACAATGGGTCTGACTGAGGGCCTCCAGGAGAGAGGCCCAAGCAAGATGCGCCCGGTGGAGCGTCTTGCCACATGTCAACACTGGGTCTGACAGAGGGCCTCCAGGAGAGAGGCCCAAGCAAGACGCGCCCTGTGGAGCGTCTTGCCACATGTCACCTCTGGTTCTGACTGAGCGCCTCCAGGAGAGAGGCCCAAGCAAGACGCGCCCCGAGGAGCGTCTTGTCACATGTCAACAATGGGTCTTTCTGAGCGCCTCCAGGAGAGAAGCCCAAGCAAGACGCGCCCCGAGGAGCGTCTTGCCACATGTCAACAATGGGTCTGACTGAGGGCCTCCAGGAGAGAAGCCCAAGCAACACGCGGCCTGAGGAGCGTCTTGCCACATGTCAGCACTCGGTCTGACTGAGCGCCTCCAGGAGAGAGGCCCAAGCAAGACGCGCCCCGAGGAGCGTCTTGCCACATGTCAACAATGGGTCTGACTGAGGGCCTCCAGGAGAGAGGCCCAAGCAAGATCCGCCCGGAGGAGTGTCTTGCCACATGTCAACACTGGGTCTGACAGAGGGCCTCCAGGAGAGAGGCCCAAGCAAGAAGCGCCCCGAGGAGCGTCTTGACACATGTCAACACTGGGTCTGACAGAGGGCCTCCATGAGAGAAGCCCAAGCAAGACGCGCCCCGAGGAGAGTCTTGCCACATGTCAACACTCGGTCTGACAGAGGGCATTCAGGAGAGAGGCCCAAGCAATGCGCGCCCCGAGGAGCGTCTTGCCACATGTCACCACTGGGTCTGAATGAGCGCCTCCAGGAGAGAGGCCCAACAAAGACGCGCCCCGAGGAGTGTCTTGCCACATGCCAACACTGGGTCTGACTGAGCATCTCCAGGAGAGACGCCCAAGCAAGACGCGCCCCAAGGAGCGTCTTGCCACGTGTCAACACTGGGTCTGACTGAGCCCCTCCAGGAGAGAGGCCCAAGCAAGACGCGCCCCGAGGAGCGTCTTTCCACGTGTCACCACTGGGTCTGACTGAGCGCCTCCAGGAGAGAGGCCCAAGCAAGACGCGCCCCGAGGAGAGTCTTGCCACATGTCAACACTGGCTCTGACTGAGCGCCTCCAGGAGAGAGGCCCAAGCAAGACGCTCTCCGAGGAGCGTCTTGCCACATGTCAACAATGGGTCTGACTGAGGGCCTCCAGGAGAGAGGCCCAAGCAAGATGCGCCCGGAGGAGCGTCTTTCCACATGTCAACACTGGGTCTGACAGAGGGCCTCCAGGAGAGAGGCCCAAGCAAGACGCGCCCCGAGGAGCGTCTTTCCACATGACACCTCTGGTTCTGACTGAGCGCCTCCAGGAGAGAGGCCCAAGCAAGACGCGCCCCGAGGAGCATCTTGTCACATGTCAACACTGGGTCTGTCTGAGCGCCTCCAGGAGAGAAGCCCAAGCAAGACGCGCCCCGAGGAGCGTCTTGCACATGTCAACAATGGGTCTGACTGAGGGCCTCCAGGAGAGAAGCCCAAGCAAGACTGCGCCCCGAGGAGCGTCTTGACACATGTCAACACTAGGTCTGACAGAGGGCCTCCAGGAGAGAGGCCCAAGCAAGACGCGCCCCGAGGAGTGTCTTGCCACATGTCAACCCTTGGTCTGACTGAGCGCCTCCAGGAGAGAGGCCCAAGCAAGACGCGCCCCGACGAGCGTCTTGCCACATGTCAACACTGGGTCTGACTGAGCGCTTCCAGGAGAGAGGTCCAAGCAACACGCGCCCCGAGGAGCGTCTTGCCACATGTCAACACTGGGTCTGACTGAGTGCCTCCATGAGAGAAGCCCCAGCAAGACGCGCCCCGAGGAGCGTCTTGTCACATGTCACAACTCGGTCTGACTGAGCGCCTCCAGGAGAGAGGCCCAAGCAAGACGTGCCCCGAGGAGCGTCTTGCCACATGTCAACAATGGGTCTGACTGAGGGCCTCCAGGAGAGAAGCCCAAGCAAGAAGCGCCCCGAGGAGCGTCTTGCCACATGTCAACACTGGGTCTGACTGAGCGCCTCCAGGAGAGAGGCCCAAGGAAGACGTGCCCCGAGGACCTTCTTGCCACATGTCAGCACTGGGTCTGACTGAGCTCCTCCAGGAGAGAGGTCCAAGAAAGACGCGCCCCGAGGAGCGTCTTGCCACATGTCACTACTCTGTCTGACTGACCGCCTCCAGGAGAGAGGCCCAAGCAAGACGCGCCCCGAGGAGCGTCTTGCCACATGTCAGCACTCGGTCTGACTGAGCGCCTCCAGGAGAGAGGCCCAAGCAAGACGCGCCCCGAGGAGCGTCTTGCCACATGTCAACACTGGGTTTAACTGAGCGCCTCCAGGAGAGAGGCCCAAGCAAGACGTGCCCCGAGGAGCGTCTTGCCACATGTCAGCACTCGGTCTGACTGAGCGCCTCCAGGAGAGAGGCCCAAGCAAGACGCGCCCCGAGGAGCGTCTCGACACATGTCTCCTCTGGGTCTGACTGAGCGCCTCCAGGAGAGAGGCCCAAGCAAGACGTGCCCCGAGGAGCATCTTGCCACATGTCAACACTGGGTCTGACTGAGTGCCTCCATGAGAGAAGCCCCAGCAAGACACGCCCCGAGGAGCGTCTTGCCACATGTCAACACTGGGTCTGACTGAGCGCCTCCAGGAGAGAGGCCAGAGGAGGGTCTTGCCACATGTCACCTCTGGGTCTGACTGAGCGCCTCCAGGAGAGAGGCCCAAGCAAGAAACGCCCGAGGAGCGTCTTGACACATGTCAACACTGGGTCTGACTGAGCGCCTCCAGGAGAGAGGCCCAAGCAAGAAGCGCCCCGAGGAGCGTCTTGCCACATGTCAACAATGGGTCTTTCTGAGGGCCTCCAGGAGAGAAGCCCAAGCAAGACGCGCCCCGAGGAGCGTCTTGCCACATGTCAACACTGGGTCTGACTGAGCGCCTCCAGGAGAGAGGCCCAAGCAAGACGTGCCCCGAGGAGCGTCTTGCAACATGTCACTACTCGGTCTGACTGAGCGCCTCCAGGAGATAGGTCCAAGCAACACGCGCCCCGAGGAGCGTCTTGCCACATGTCAACACTGGGTCTGACTGAGTGCCTCCATGAGAGAAGCCCCAGCAAGACGCGCCCCAAGGAGCGTCTTGCCACATGTCACTACTAGGTCTGACTGAGCGCCTCCAGGAGAGAGGCCCAAGCAAGACGTGCCCCGAAGAGCGTCTTTCCACGTGTCACCACTGGGTCTGACTGAGCGCCTCCAGGAGAGAGGCCCAAGCAAGACGCGCCCCGAGGAGCGTCTTGCCACATGTCAACACTGGGTCTGACTGAGCGCCTCCAGGAGAGAGGCCCAAGCAAGACGCGCCCCGAGGAGCGTCTTGCCAAATGTCAACAATGGGTCTGACTGAGGGCCTCCAGGAGAGAGGCCCAAGCAAGATGCGCCCGGAGGAGCGTCGTTCCACATGTCAACACTGGGTCTGTCTGAGCGCCTCCAGGAGAGAAGCCCAAGCAAGACGCGCCCCGAGGAGCGTCTTGCCACATGTCAACAATGGGTCTGACTGAGGGCCTCCAGGAGAGAAGCCCAAGCAAGACTGCGCCCCGAGGAGCGTCTTGACACATGTCAACCCTGGGTCTGACAGAGGGCCTCCAGGAGAGAGGCCCAAGCAAGACGCGCCCCGAGGAGTGTCTTGCCACATGTCACCACTGGGTCTGACTGAGCGCCTCCAGGAGAGAGGCCCAAGCAAGACGCGCCCCGAGGAACGTCAGGCCACATGTCACTACTCAGTCTGACTGAGCGCCTCCAGGAGAGACGCCCAAGCAAGACGCGCCCCGAGGAGCGTCTTGCCACATGTCAACACTGGGTCTGACTGAGCGCCTCCAGGAGAGAGGCCCCAGCAAGACGCGCCCCGAGGAGCGTCTTGCCTTATGTCAACAATGGGTCTGACTGAGGGCCTCCAGGAGAGAAGCCCAAGCAAGACGCGCCCCGAGGAGCGTCTTGCCACATGTCAACACTGGGTCTGACAGAGGGCCTCCAGGAGAGAGGCCCAAGCAAGACGCGCCCCGAGGAGTGTCTTGCCACATGTCACCACTGGGTCTGACTGAGCGCCTCCAGGAGAGAGGCCCAAGCAAGACGCGCCCCGAGGAACGTCAGGCCACATGTCACTACTCAGTCTGACTGAGCGCCTCCAGGAGAGAGGCCCAAGCAAGAAGTGCCCCGAGGAGCGTCTTGCCACATGTCAACAATGGGTCTGACTGAGGGCCTCCAGGAGAGAAGCACAAGCAAGACGCGCCCCGAGGAGCGTCTTGCCACATGTCAACACTGGGTCTGACTGAGCGCCTCCAGGAGAGAGGCCCAAGCAAGACGTGCCCCGAGGAGCGTCTTGCCACATGTCACTACTCGGTCTGACTGAGCGCCTCCAGGAGATAGGTCCAAGCAACACGCGCCCCGAGGAGCGTCTTGCCACATGTCAACACTGGGTCTGACTGAGCGCCTCCAGGAGAGAGGCCCAAGCAAGAAGTGCCCCGAGGAGCGTCTTGCCACATGTCAACAATGGGTCTGACTGAGGGCCTCCAGGAGAGAAGCACAAGCAAGACGCGCCCCGAGGAGCGTCTTGCCACATGTCAACACTGGGTCTGACTGAGCGCCTCCAGGAGAGAGGCCCAAGCAAGACGTGCCCCGAGGAGCGTCTTGCCACATGTCACTACTCGGTCTGACTGAGCGCCTCCAGGAGATAGGTCCAAGCAACACGCGCCCCGAGGAGCGTCTTGCCACATGTCAACACTGGGTCTGACTGAGTGCCTCCATGAGAGAAGCCCCAGCAAGACGCGCCCCGAGGAGCGTCTTGCCACATGTCACTACTAGGTCTGACTGAGCGCCTCCAGGAGAGAGGCCCAAGCAAGACTTGCCCCGAAGAGCGTCTTTCCACGTGTCACCACTGGGTCTGACTGAGCGCCTCCAGGAGAGAGGCCCAAGCAAGACGCGCCCCGACGAGCGTCTTGCCACATGTCAACACTGGGTCTGACTGAGCGCCTCCAGGAGAGAGGCCCAAGCAAGACGCGCCCCGAGGAGCGTCTTGCCAAATGTCAACAATGGGTCTGACTGAGGGCCTCCAGGAGAGAGGCCCAAGCAAGATGCGCCCGGAGGAGCGTCTTTCCACATGTCAACACTGGGTCTGTCTGAGCGCCTCCAGGAGAGAAGCCCAAGCAAGACGCGCCCCGAGGAGCGTCTTGCCACATGTCAACAATGGGTCTGACTGAGGGCCTCCAGGAGAGAAGTCCAAGCAAGACTGCGCCCCGAGGAGCGTCTTGACACATGTCAACCCTGGGTCTGACAGAGGGCCTCCAGGAGAGAGGCCCAAGCAAGACGCGCCCCGAGGAGTGTCTTGCCACATGTCACCACTGGGTCTGACTGAGCGCCTCCAGGAGAGAGGCCCAAGCAAGACGCGCCCCGAGGAACGTCAGGCCACATGTCACTACTCAGTCTGACTGAGCGCCTCCAGGAGAGAGGCCCAAGCAAGACGCGCCCCGAGGAGCGTCTTGCCACATGTCAGCACTGGGTCTGACTGAGCGCCTCCAGGAGAGAGGCCCCAGCAAGACGCGCCCCGAGGAGCGTCTTGCCTTATGTCAGCACTCGGTCTGACTGAGCGCCTCCAGGAGAGAGGCCCAAGCAAGACGCGCCCCGAGGAGCGTCTTGCCACATGTCAACAATGGGTCTGACTGAGGGCCTCCAGGAGAGAGGCCCAAGCAAGATGCGCCCGGTGGAGCGTCTTGCCACATGTCAACACTGGGTCTGACAGAGGGCCTCCAGGAGAGAGGCCCAAGCAAGACGCGCCCTGTGGAGCGTCTTGCCACATGTCACCTCTGGTTCTGACTGAGCGCCTCCAGGAGAGAGGCCCAAGCAAGACGCGCCCCGAGGAGCGTCTTGTCACATGTCAACAATGGGTCTTTCTGAGCGCCTCCAGGAGAGAAGCCCAAGCAAGACGCGCCCCGAGGAGCGTCTTGCCACATGTCAACAATGGGTCTGACTGAGGGCCTCCAGGAGAGAGGCCCAAGCAAGATGCGCCCGGAGGAGTGTCTTGCCACATGTCAACACTGGGTCTGACAGAGGGCCTCCAGGAGAGAGGCCCAAGCAAGAAGCGCCCCGAGGAGCGTCTTGACACATGTCAACACTGGGTCTGACAGAGGGCCTCCAGGAGAGAGGCCCAAGCAAGACGCGCCCCGAGGAGCGTCTTGACACATGTCAACACTGGGTCGGACTGAGGGCCTCCATGAGAGAAGCCCAAGCAAGACGCGCCCCAAGGAGAGTCTTGCCACATGTCAACACTCGGTCTGACAGAGGGCATTCAGGAGAGAGGCCCAAGCAATGCGCGCCCCGAGGAGCGTCTTGCCACATGTCACCACTGGGTCTGAATGAGCGCCTCCAGGAGAGAGGCCCAACAAAGACGCGCCCCGAGGAGTGTCTTGCCACATGCCAACACTGGGTCTGACTGAGCATCTCCAGGAGAGACGCCCAAGCAAGACGCGCCCCAAGGAGCGTCTTGCCACGTGTCAACACTGGGTCTGACTGAGCTCCTCCAGGAGAGAGGCCCAAGCAAGACGCGCCCCGAGGAGCGTCTTTCCACGTGTCACCACTGGGTCTGACTGAGCGCCTCCAGGAGAGAGGCCCAAGCAAGACGCGCCCCGAGGAGAGTCTTGCCACATGTCAACACTGGCTCTGACTGAGCGCCTCCAGGAGAGAGGCCCAAGCAAGACGCTCTCCGAGGAGCGTCTTGCCACATGTCAACAATGGGTCTGACTGAGGGCCTCCAGGAGAGAGGCCCAAGCAAGATGCGCCCGGAGGAGCGTCTTTCCACATGTCAACACTGGGTCTGACAGAGGGCCTCCAGGAGAGAGGCCCAAGCAAGACGCGCCCCGAGGAGCGTCTTTCCACATGACACCTCTGGTTCTGACTGAGCGCCTCCAGGAGAGAGGCCCAAGCAAGACGCGCCCCGAGGAGCATCTTGTCACATGTCAACACTGGGTCTGTCTGAGCGCCTCCAGGAGAGAAGCCCAAGCAAGACGCGCCCCGAGGAGCGTCTTGCACATGTCAACAATGGGTCTGACTGAGGGCCTCCAGGAGAGAAGCCCAAGCAAGACTGCGCCCCGAGGAGCGTCTTGACACATGTCAACACTAGGTCTGACAGAGGGCCTCCAGGAGAGAGGCCCAAGCAAGACGCGCCCCGAGGAGTGTCTTGCCACATGTCACCACTTGGTCTGACTGAGCGCCTCCAGGAGAGAGGCCCAAGCAAGACGCGCCCCGACGAGCGTCTTGCCACATGTCAACACTGGGTCTGACTGAGCGCCTCCAGGAGAGAGGCCCAAGCAAGACGCGCCCCGAGGAGCGTCTTGCCAAATGTCAACAATGGGTCTGACTGAGGGCCTCCAGGAGAGAGGCCCAAGCAAGATGCGCCCGGAGGAGCGTCTTTCCACATGTCAACACTGGGTCTGTCTGAGCGCCTCCAGGAGAGAAGCCCAAGCAAGACGCGCCCCGAGGAGCGTCTTGCCACATGTCAACAATGGGTCTGACTGAGGGCCTCCAGGAGAGAAGCCCAAGCAAGACTGCGCCCCGAGGAGCGTCTTGACACATGTCAACCCTGGGTCTGACAGAGGGCCTCCAGGAGAGAGGCCCAAGCAAGACGCGCCCCGAGGAGTGTCTTGCCACATGTCACCACTGGGTCTGACTGAGCGCCTCCAGGAGAGAGGCCCAAGCAAGACGCGCCCCGAGGAACGTCAGGCCACATGTCACTACTCAGTCTGACTGAGCGCCTCCAGGAGAGAGGCCCAAGCAAGACGCGCCCCGAGGAGCGTCTTGCCACATGTCAGCACTGGGTCTGACTGAGCGCCTCCAGGAGAGAGGCCCCAGCAAGACGCGCCCCGAGGAGCGTCTTGCCTTATGTCAGCACTCGGTCTGACTGAGCGCCTCCAGGAGAGAGGCCCAAGCACTACGCGCCCCGAGGAGCGTCTTGCCACATGTCAGCACTGGGTCTGACTGAGCGCCTCCAGGAGAGAGGCCCCAGCAAGACGCGCCCCGAGGAGCGTCTTGCCTTATGTCAGCACTCGGTCTGACTGAGCGCCTCCAGGAGAGAGGCCCAAGCAAGACGCGCCCCGAGGAGCGTCTTGCCACATGTCAACAATGGGTCTGACTGAGGGCCTCCAGGAGAGAGGCCCAAGCAAGATGCGCCCAGTGGAGCGTCTTGCCACATGTCAACACTGGGTCTGACAGAGGGCCTCCAGGAGAGAGGCCCAAGCAAGACGCGCCCTGTGGAGCGTCTTGCCACATGTCACCTCTGGTTCTGACTGAGCGCCTCCAGGAGAGAGGCCCAAGCAAGACGCGCCCCGAGGAGCGTCTTGTCACATGTCAACAATGGGTCTTTCTGAGCGCCTCCAGGAGAGAAGCCCAAGCAAGACGCGCCCCGAGGAGCGTCTTGCCACATGTCAACAATGGGTCTGACTGAGGGCCTCCAGGAGAGAGGCCCAAGCAAGATGCGCCCGGAGGAGTGTCTTGCCACATGTCAACACTGGGTCTGACAGAGGGCCTCCAGGAGAGAGGCCCAAGCAAGAAGCGCCCCGAGGAGCGTCTTGACACATGTCAACACTGGGTCTGACAGAGGGCCTCCAGGAGAGAGGCCCAAGCAAGACGCGCCCCGAGGAGCGTCTTGACACATGTCAACACTGGGTCGGACTGAGGGCCTCCATGAGAGAAGCCCAAGCAAGACGCGCCCCGAGGAGAGTCTTGCCACATGTCAACACTCGGTCTGACAGAGGGCATTCAGGAGAGAGGCCCAAGCAATGCGCGCCCCGAGGAGCGTCTTGCCACATGTCACCACTGGGTCTGAATGAGCGCCTCCAGGAGAGAGGCCCAACAAAGACGCGCCCCGAGGAGTGTCTTGCCACATGCCAACACTGGGTCTGACTGAGCATCTCCAGGAGAGACGCCCAAGCAAGACGCGCCCCAAGGAGCGTCTTGCCACGTGTCAACACTGGGTCTGACTGAGCGCCTCCAGGAGAGAGGCCCAAGCAAGACGCGCCCCGAGGAGCGTCTTTCCACGTGTCACCACTGGGTCTGACTGAGCGCCTCCAGGAGAGAGGCCCAAGCAAGACGCGCCCCGAGGAGAGTCTTGCCACATGTCAACACTGGCTCTGACTGAGCGCCTCCAGGAGAGAGGCCCAAGCAAGACGCTCTCCGAGGAGCGTCTTGCCACATGTCAACAATGGGTCTGACTGAGGGCCTCCAGGAGAGAGGCCCAAGCAAGATGCGCCCGGAGGAGCGTCTTTCCACATGTCAACACTGGGTCTGACAGAGGGCCTCCAGGAGAGAGGCCCAAGCAAGACGCGCCCCGAGGAGCGTCTTTCCACATGACACCTCTGGTTCTGACTGAGCGCCTCCAGGAGAGAGGCCCAAGCAAGACGCGCCCCGAGGAGCATCTTGTCACATGTCAACACTGGGTCTGTCTGAGCGCCTCCAGGAGAGAAGCCCAAGCAAGACGCGCCCCGAGGAGCGTCTTGCACATGTCAACAATGGGTCTGACTGAGGGCCTCCAGGAGAGAAGCCCAAGCAAGACTGCGCCCCGAGGAGCGTCTTGACACATGTCAACACTAGGTCTGACAGAGGGCCTCCAGGAGAGAGGCCCAAGCAAGACGCGCCCCGAGGAGTGTCTTGCCACATGTCACCACTTGGTCTGACTGAGCGCCTCCAGGAGAGAGGCCCAAGCAAGACGCGCCCCGACGAGCGTCTTGCCACATGTCAACACTGGGTCTGACTGAGCGCCTCCAGGAGAGAGGCCCAAGCAAGACGCGCCCCGAGGAGCGTCTTGCCAAATGTCAACAATGGGTCTGACTGAGGGCCTCCAGGAGAGAGGCCCAAGCAAGATGCGCCCGGAGGAGCGTCTTTCCACATGTCAACACTGGGTCTGTCTGAGCGCCTCCAGGAGAGAAGCCCAAGCAAGACGCGCCCCGAGGAGCGTCTTGCCACATGTCAACAATGGGTCTGACTGAGGGCCTCCAGGAGAGAAGCCCAAGCAAGACTGCGCCCCGAGGAGCGTCTTGACACATGTCAACCCTGGGTCTGACAGAGGGCCTCCAGGAGAGAGGCCCAAGCAAGACGCGCCCCGAGGAGTGTCTTGCCACATGTCACCACTGGGTCTGACTGAGCGCCTCCAGGAGAGAGGCCCAAGCAAGACGCGCCCCGAGGAACGTCAGGCCACATGTCACTACTCAGTCTGACTGAGCGCCTCCAGGAGAGAGGCCCAAGCAAGACGCGCCCCGAGGAGCGTCTTGCCACATGTCAGCACTGGGTCTGACTGAGCGCCTCCAGGAGAGAGGCCCCAGCAAGACGCGCCCCGAGGAGCGTCTTGCCTTATGTCAGCACTCGGTCTGACTGAGCGCCTCCAGGAGAGAGGCCCAAGCAAGACGCGCCCCGAGGAGCGTCTTGCCACATGTCAACAATGGGTCTGACTGAGGGCGTCCAGGAGAGAGGCCCAAGCAAGATGCGCCCGGAGGAGCGTCTTGCCACATGTCAACACTGGGTCTGACAGAGGGCCTCCAGGAGAGAGGCCCAAGCAAGACGTGCCCTGTGGAGCGTCTTGCCACATGTCACCTCTGGTTCTGACTGAGCGCCTCCAGGAGAGAGGCCCAAGCAAGACGCGCCCCGAGGAGCGTCTTGTCACATGTCAACAATGGGTCTTTCTGAGCGCCTCCAGGAGAGAAGCCCAAGCAAGACGCGCCCCGAGGAGCGTCTTGCCACATGTCAACAATGGGTCTGACTGAGGGCCTCCAGGAGAGAAGCCCAAGCAACACGCGGCCTGAGGAGCGTCTTGCCACATGTCAGCACTCGGTCTGACTGAGCGCCTCCAGGAGAGAGGCCCAAGCAAGACGCGCCCCGAGGAGCGTCTTGCCACATGTCAACAATGGGTCTGACTGAGGGCCTCCAGGAGAGAGGCCCAAGCAAGATGCGCCCGGAGGAGTGTCTTGCCACATGTCAACACTGGGTCTGACAGAGGGCCTCCAGGAGAGAGGCCCAAGCAAGAAGCGCCCCGAGGAGCGTCTTGACACATGTCAACACTGGGTCTGACAGAGGGCCTCCAGGAGAGAGGCCCAAGCAAGACGCGCCCCGAGGAGCGTCTTGACACATGTCAACACTGGGTCGGACTGAGGGCCTCCATGAGAGAAGCCCAAGCAAGACGCGCCCCGAGGAGAGTCTTGCCACATGTCAACACTCGGTCTGACCGAGGGCATTCAGGAGAGAGGCCCAAGCAATGCGCGCCCCGAGGAGCGTCTTGCCACATGTCACCACTGGGTCTGAATGAGCGCCTCCAGGAGAGAGGCCCAACAAAGACGCGCCCCGAGGAGTGTCTTGCCACATGCCAACACTGGGTCTGACTGAGCATCTCCAGGAGAGACGCCCAAGCAAGACGCGCCCCAAGGAGCGTCTTGCCACGTGTCAACACTGGGTCTGACTGAGCGCCTCCAGGAGAGAGGCCCAAGCAAGACGCGCCCCGAGGAGCGTCTTTCCACGTGTCACCACTGGGTCTGACTGAGCGCCTCCAGGAGAGAGGCCCAAGCAAGACGCGCCCCGAGGAGAGTCTTGCCACATGTCAACACTGGCTCTGACTGAGCGCCTCCAGGAGAGAGGCCCAAGCAAGACGCTCTCCGAGGAGCGTCTTGCCACATGTCAACAATGGGTCTGACTGAGGGCCTCCAGGAGAGAGGCCCAAGCAAGATGCGCCCGGAGGAGCGTCTTTCCACATGTCAACACTGGGTCTGACAGAGGGCCTCCAGTAGAGAGGCCCAAGCAAGACGCGCCCCGAGGAGCGTCTTTCCACATGACACCTCTGGTTCTGACTGAGCGCCTCCAGGAGAGAGGCCCAAGCAAGACGCGCCCCGAGGAGCATCTTGTCACATGTCAACACTGGGTCTGTCTGAGCGCCTCCAGGAGAGAAGCCCAAGCAAGACGCGCCCCGAGGAGCGTCTTGCACATGTCAACAATGGGTCTGACTGAGGGCCTCCAGGAGAGAAGCCCAAGCAAGACTGCGCCCCGAGGAGCGTCTTGACACATGTCAACACTGGGTCTGACAGAGGGCCTCCAGGAGAGAGGCCCAAGCAAGATGCGCCCGGAGGAGCATCTTGCCACATGTCAACACTGGGTCTGACAGAGGGACTCCAGGAGAGAGGCCCAAGCAAGACGCGCCCTGTGGAGCGTCTTGCCACATGTCACCTCTGGTTCTGACTGAGCGCCTCCAGGAGAGAGGCCCAAGCAAGACGCGCCCCGAGGAGCGTCTTGTAACGTGTCAACACTGGGTCTTTCTGAGCGCCTCCAGGAGAGAAGCCCAAGCAAGACGCGCCCCGAGGAGCGTCTTGCCACATGTCAGCACTCGGTCTGACTGAGCGCCTCCAGGAGAGAGGCCCAAGCAAGACGCGCCCCGAGGAGCGTCTTGCCACATGTCAACAATGGGTCTGACTGAGGGCCTCCAGGAGAGAAGCCCAAGCAACACGCGGCCCGAGGAGCGTCTTGCCACATGTCAGCACTCGGTCTGACTGAGCGCCTCCAGGAGAGAGGCCCAAGCAAGACGCGCCCCGAGGAGCGTCTTGCCACATGTCAACAATGGGTCTGACTGAGGGCCTCCAGGAGAGAGGCCCAAGCAAGATGCGCCCGGAGGAGCGTCTTGCCACATGTCAACACTGGGTCTGACAGAGGGCGTCCAGGAGAGAGGCCCAAGCAAGACGCGCCCCGAGGAGCGTCTTGTCACATGTCAACACTGGGTCTTTCTGAGCGCCTCCAGGAGAGAAGCCCAAGCAAGACGCGCCCCGAGGAGCGTCTTGCCACATGTCAGCACTCGGTCTGACTGAGCGCCTCCAGGAGAGAGGCCCAAGCAAGACGCGCCCCGAGGAGCGTGTTGCCACATGTCAACAATGGGTCTGAAAGAGGGCATCCAGGAGAGAAGCCCAAGCAACACGCGGCCCGAGGAGCGTCTTGCCACATGTCACACTCGGTCTGACTGAGCGCCTCCAGGAGAGAGGCCCAAGCAATACGCGCCCCGAGGAATGTCAGGCCACATGTCACTACTCAGTCTGACTGAGCGCCTCCAGGAGAGAGGCCCAAGCAAGACGCGGCCCGAGGAGCGTCTTGACACATGTCAACAATGGGTCTTACTGAGGGCCTCCAGGAGAGAAGCCCAAGCAAGACGCGTCCCGAGGAGCTTCTTTCCACATGTCAGCACTCGGTCTGACTGAGCGCCTCCAGGAGAGAGGCCAAAGCAAGACGCGCCCCGAGGAGCGTCTTGACACATGTCAACACTGGGTCTGACAGAGGGCCTCCATGAGAGAGGCCCAAGCAAGACGCGCCCCGAGGAGTGTCTTGCCACATGTCAACACTGGGTCTGACAGAGGGCCTCCATGAGAGAGGCCCAAGCAAGACGCGCCCCAAGGAGTGTCTTGCCACATGTCACCACTTGGTCTGACTGAGCGCCTCCAGGAGAGAGGCCCAAGCAACACGCGCCCCGAGGAGCGTCAGGCCACATGTCACCACTTGGTCTGACTGAGCGCCTCCAGGAGAGAGGCCCAAGTAAGATGTGCCCCGAGGAGCGTCTTGCCACGTGTCAACACTGGGTCTGATTGAGGGCCTTCTGGAGAGAGGCCCAAGCAAGACGCGCCCCGAGGAGCGTCTTTCCACATGTCAGCACTCGGTCTGACTGAGCGCCTCCAGGAGAGAGGCCCAAGCAAGACGCGCCCCGAGGAGCGTCTTGCCACATGTCAACAATGGGTCTGACTGAGGGCCTCCAGGAGAGAAGCCCAAGCAACACGCGGCCCGAGGAGCGTCTTGCCACATGTCAACACTGGGTCTGACTGAGGGCCTCCATGAGAGGAGCCCAAGCAAGACGCGCCCCGAGGAGAGTCTTGCCACATGTCAACACTCGGTCTGACAGAGGGCCTCCAGGAGAGAGGCCCAAGCAAGACGCGCCCCGAGGAGTGTCTTGCCACAGGTCACCACTGGTTCTGACTGAGCGCCTCCAGGAGAGAGGCCCAAGCAAGACGGGCCCGAGGAGCGTCTTGTCTCATGTCAACACTGGGTCTTTCTGAGCGCCTCCAGGAGAGAAGCCCAAGCAAGACGCGCCCCGAGGAGCGTCTTTCCACATGTCAGCACTCGGTCTGACTGAGCGCCTCCAGGAGAGAGGCCCAAGCAAGACGCGCCCCGAGGAGCGTCTTGCCACATGTGAACAATGGGTCTGACTGAGGGCCTCCAGGAGAGAAGCCCAAGAAACACGCGGCCCGAGGAGCGTCTTGCCACATGTCAGCACTCGGTCTGACTCAGCGCCTCCAGGAGAGAGGCCAAAGTAAGACGCGCCCTGAGGAGCGTCTTGCCACGTGTCAACACTGGGTCTTATTGAGGGCCTTCTGGAGAGAGGCCCAAGCAAGACGCGCCCCTAGGAGTGTCTTGCCAAATGTCAACACTGGGTCAGACTGAGCGCCTCAGGGAGAGAGGTCCAAGCACGACGCGCCCCGAGGAGCGTCTTGCCACATGTCACTACTCGGTCTGACTGAGCGCCTCAGTGAGAGAGGTCCAAGCAAGACTCGCCCCGAGGAGCGTCTTGCCACATGTCAACACTGGGTCTGACTGAGTGCCTCCAGGAGAGAAGCCCAAGCAACACGCGGCCTGAGGAGCGTCTTGCCACATGTCAGCACTCGGTCTGACTGAGCGCCTCCAGGAGAGAGGCCCAAGCAAGACGCGCCCCGAGGAGCGTCTTGCCACATGTCAACAATGGGTCTGACTGAGGGCCTCCAGGAGAGAGGCCCAAGCAAGATGCGCCCGGAGGAGCGTCTTGCCACATGTCAACACTGGGTCGGACAGAGGGCCTCCAGGAGAGAGGCCCAAGCAAGAAGCGCCCCGAGGAGCGTCTTGACACATGTCAACACTGGGTCTGACAGAGGGCCTCCAGGAGAGAGGCCCAAGCAAGACGCGCCCCGAGGAGCGTCTTGACACATGTCAACACTGGGTCGGACTGAGGGCCTCCATGAGAGAAGCCCAAGCAAGACGCGCCCCGAGGAGAGTCTTGCCACATGTCAACACTCGGTCTGACAGAGGGCATTCAGGAGAGAGGCCCAAGCAATACGCGCCCCGAGGAGCGTCTTGCCACATGTCACCACTGGGTCTGAATGAGCGCCTCCAGGAGAGAGGCCCAACAAAGACGCGCCCCGAGGAGTGTCTTGCCACATGCCAACACTGGGTCTGACTGAGCATCTCAAGGAGAGAGGCCCAAGCAAGACGCGCCCCAAGGAGCGTCTTGCCACGTGTCAACACTGGGTCTGACTGAGCGCCTCCAGGAGAGAGGCCCAAGCAAGACGCGCCCCGAGGAGCGTCTTTCCACGTGTCACCACTGGGTCTGACTGAGCGCCTCCAGGAGAGAGGCCCAAGCAAGACGCGCCCCGAGGAGAGTCTTGCCACATGTCAACACTGGCTCTGACTGAGCGCCTCCAGGAGAGAGGCCCAAGCAAGACGCGCCCCGAGGAGCGTCTTGCCACATGTCAACAATGGGTCTGACTGAGGGCCTCCAGGAGAGAGGCCCAAGCAAGATGCGCCCGGAGGAGCGTCTTTCCACATGTCAACACTGGGTCTGACAGAGGGCCTCCAGGAGAGAGGCCCAAGCAAGACGCGCCCCGAGGAGCGTCTTTCCACATGACACCTCTGGTTCTGACTGAGCGCCTCCAGGAGAGAGGCCCAAGCAAGACGCGCCCCGAGGAGCATCTTGTCACATGTCAACACTGGGTCTGTCTGAGCGCCTCCAGGAGAGAAGCCCAAGCAAGACGCGCCCCGAGGAGCGTCTTGCACATGTCAACAATGGGTCTGACTGAGGGCCTCCAGGAGAGAAGCCCAAGCAAGACTGCGCCCCGAGGAGCGTCTTGACACATGTCAACACTGGGTCTGACAGAGGGCCTCCAGGAGAGAGGCCCAAGCAAGACGCGCCCCGAGGAGTGTCTTGCCACATGTCACCTCTGGTTCTGACTGAGCGCCTCCAGGAGAGAGGCCCAAGCAAGACGCGCCCCGAGGAGCGTCTTGTCACATGTCAACACTGGGTCTTTCTGAGCGCCTCCAGGAGAGAAGCCCAAGCAACACGCGGCCCGAGGAGCGTCTTGCCACATGTCAACACTGGGTCTGACTGAGGGCCTCCATGAGAGGAGCCCAAGCAAGACGCGCCCCGAGGAGAGTCTTGCCACATGTCAACACTCGGTCTGACAGAGGGCCTCCAGGAGAGAGGCCCAAGCAAGACGCGCCCCGAGGAGTGTCTTGCCACAGGTCACCACTGGTTCTGACTGAGCGCCTCCAGGAGAGAGGCCCAAGCAAGACGGGCCCGAGGAGCGTCTTGTCTCATGTCAACACTGGGTCTTTCTGAGCGCCTCCAGGAGAGAAGCCCAAGCAAGACGCGCCCCGAGGAGCGTCTTTCCACATGTCAGCACTCGGTCTGACTGAGCGCCTCCAGGAGAGAGGCCCAAGCAAGACGCGCCCCGAGGAGCGTCTTGCCACATGTCAACAATGGGTCTGACTGAGGGCCTCCAGGAGAGAAGCCCAAGAAACACGCGGCCCGAGGAGCGTCTTGCCACATGTCAGCACTCGGTCTGACTCAGCGCCTCCAGGAGAGAGGCCAAAGCAAGACGCGCCCCGAGGAGCGTCTTGCCACATGTCAACAATGGGTCTGACTGAGGGCCTCCAGGAGAGAAGCCCAAGCAAGACGCGCCCTGAGGAGCGTCTTGCCACATGTCAACACTGGGTCTGACAGAGGGCCTCCATGAGAGAGGCCCAAGCAAGACGCGCCCCGAGGAGTGTCTTGCCACATGTCACCACTTGGTCTGACTGAGCGCCTCCAGGAGAGAGGCCCAAGTAAGACGCGCCCTGAGGAGCGTCTTGCCACGTGTCAACACTGGGTCTTATTGAGGGCCTTCTGGAGAGAGGCCCAAGCAAGACGCGCCCCTAGGAGTGTCTTGCCAAATGTCAACACTGGGTCAGACTGAGCGCCTCAGGGAGAGAGGTCCAAGCACGACGCGCCCCGAGGAGCGTCTTGCCACATGTCACTACTCGGTCTGACTGAGCGCCTCAGTGAGAGAGGTCCAAGCAAGACTCGCCCCGAGGAGCGTCTTGCCACATGTCAACACTGGGTCTGACTGAGTGCCTCCAGGAGAGAAGCCCAAGCAACACGCGGCCTGAGGAGCGTCTTGCCACATGTCAGCACTCGGTCTGACTGAGCGCCTCCAGGAGAGAGGCCCAAGCAAGACGCGCCCCGAGGAGCGTCTTGCCACATGTCAACAATGGGTCTGACTGAGGGCCTCCAGGAGAGAGGCCCAAGCAAGATGCGCCCGGAGGAGCGTCTTGCCACATGTCAACACTGGGTCGGACAGAGGGCCTCCAGGAGAGAGGCCCAAGCAAGAAGCGCCCCGAGGAGCGTCTTGACACATGTCAACACTGGGTCTGACAGAGGGCCTCCAGGAGAGAGGCCCAAGCAAGACGCGCCCCGAGGAGCGTCTTGACACATGTCAACACTGGGTCGGACTGAGGGCCTCCATGAGAGAAGCCCAAGCAAGACGCGCCCCGAGGAGAGTCTTGCCACATGTCAACACTCGGTCTGACAGAGGGCATTCAGGAGAGAGGCCCAAGCAATACGCGCCCCGAGGAGCGTCTTGCCACATGTCACCACTGGGTCTGAATGAGCGCCTCCAGGAGAGAGGCCCAACAAAGACGCGCCCCGAGGAGTGTCTTGCCACATGCCAACACTGGGTCTGACTGAGCATCTCAAGGAGAGAGGCCCAAGCAAGACGCGCCCCAAGGAGCGTCTTGCCACGTGTCAACACTGGGTCTGACTGAGCGCCTCCAGGAGAGAGGCCCAAGCAAGACGCGCCCCGAGGAGCGTCTTTCCACGTGTCACCACTGGGTCTGACTGAGCGCCTCCAGGAGAGAGGCCCAAGCAAGACGCGCCCCGAGGAGAGTCTTGCCACATGTCAACACTGGCTCTGACTGAGCGCCTCCAGGAGAGAGGCCCAAGCAAGACGCGCCCCGAGGAGCGTCTTGCCACATGTCAACAATGGGTCTGACTGAGGGCCTCCAGGAGAGAGGCCCAAGCAAGATGCGCCCGGAGGAGCGTCTTTCCACATGTCAACACTGGGTCTGACAGAGGGCCTCCAGGAGAGAGGCCCAAGCAAGACGCGCCCCGAGGAGCGTCTTTCCACATGACACCTCTGGTTCTGACTGAGCGCCTCCAGGAGAGAGGCCCAAGCAAGACGCGCCCCGAGGAGCGTCTTGTCACATGTCAACACTGGGTCTTTCTGAGCGCCTCCAGGAGAGAAGCCCAAGCAAGACGCGCCCCGAGGAGCGTCTTGCCACATGTCAGCACTCGGTCTGACTGAGCGCCTCCAGGAGAGAGGCCCAAGCAAGACGCGCCCCGAGGAGCGTCTTGCCACATGTCAACAATGGGTCTGACTGAGGGCCTCCAGGAGAGAAGCCCAAGCAACACGCGGCCCGAGGAGCGTCTTGCCACATGTCAGCACTCGGTCTGACTGAGCGCCTCCAGGAGAGAGGCCCAAGCAAGACCCGCCCCGAGGAGCGTCTTGCCACATGTCAACAATGGGTCTGACTGAGGGCCTCCAGGAGAGAGGCCCAAGCAAGACGCGCCCTGAGGAGCGTCTTGCCACATGTCAACAATGGGTCTGACTGAGGGCCTCCAGGAGAGAGGCCCAAGCAAGATGCGCCCGGAGGAGCGTCTTGCCACATGTCAACACTGGGTCTGACAGAGGGCGTCCAGGAGAGAGGCCCAAGCAAGACGCGCCCCGAGGAGCGTCTTGCCACATGTCAACAATGGGTCTGACTGAGGGCCTCCAGGAGAGAGGCCCAAGCAAGATGCGCCCCGAGGAGCGTCTTGTCACATGTCAACACTGGGTCTTTCTGAGCGCCTCCAGGAGAGAAGCCCAAGCAAGACGCGCCCCGAGGAGCGTCTTGCCACATGTCAGCACTCGGTCTGACTGAGCGCCTCCAGGAGAGAGGCCCAAGCAAGACGCGCCCCGAGGAGCGTGTTGCCACATGTCAACAATGGGTCTGACTGAGGGCCTCCAGGAGAGAAGCCCAAGCAACACGCGGCCCGAGGAGCGTCTTGCCACATGTCAGCACTCGGTCTGACTGAGCGCCTCCAAGAGAGAGGCCCAAGCAATACGCGCCCCGAGGAATGTCAGGCCACATGTCACTACTCAGTCTGACTGCGCGCCTCCAGGAGAGAGGCCCAAGCAAGACGCGGCCCGAGGAGCGTCTTGACACATGTCAACAATGGGTCTTACTGATGGCCTCCAGGAGAGAAGCCCAAGCAAGACGCGTCCCGAGGAGCTTCTTTCCACATGTCAGCACTCGGTCTGACTGAGCGCCTCCAGGAGAGAGGCCAAAGCAAGACGCGCCCCGAGGAGCGTCTTGACACATGTCAACACTGGGTCTGACAGAGGGCCTCCATGAGAGAGGCCCAAGCAAGACGCGCCCCGAGGAGTGTCTTGCCACATGTCAACACTGGGTCTGACAGAGGGCCTCCATTGGAGAGGCCCAAGCAAGACGCGCCCCAAGGAGTGTCTTGCCACATGTCACCACTAGGTCTGACTGAGCGCCTCCAGGAGAGAGGCCCAAGCAACACGCGCCCCGAGGAGCGTCAGGCCACATGTCACTACTCAGTCTGACTGAGCGCCTCCAGGAGAGAGGCCCAAGTAAGACGTGCCCCGAGGAGCGTCTTGCCACGTGTCAACACTGGGTCTGATTGAGGGCCTTCTGGAGAGAGGCCCAAGCAAGACGCGCCCCTAGGAGTGTCTTGCCAAATGTCAACACTGGGTCTGACTGAGCGCCTCAAGGAGAGAGGTCCAAGCAAGACGCGCCCCGAGGAGCGTCTTGCCACATGTCACTACTCGGTCTGACTGAGCGCCTCAGTGAGAGAGGTCCAAGCAAGACTCGCCCCGAGGAGCGTCTTGCCACATGTCAACACTGGGTCTGACTGAGTGCCTCGATGAGAGAAGCCCCAGCAAGACGCGCCCCGATGAGCGTCTTGCCACATGTCACTACTCGGTCTGTTTGAGCGCCTCCAGGAGAGAGACCCAAGCAAGACGTGCCCCGAGGAGCGTCTTGCCACATGTCAACAATGGGTCTGACTGAGGGCCTCCAGGAGAGAAGCCCAAGCAAGACGCGCCCCGAGGAGCGTGTTGCCACATGTCAACACTGGGTCTGACTGAGCGCCTCCAGGAGAGAGGCCCAAGCAAGACACGCCCCGAGGAGCGTCTTGACACATGTCAACACTGGGTCTGACTGAGGGCCTCCATGAGAGAAGCCCAAGCAAGACGCGCCCCGAGGAGAGTCTTGCCACATGTCAACACTCGGTCTGACAGAGGGCCTCCAGGAGAGAGGCCCAAGCAAGACGCGCCCCGAGGAGTGTCTTGCCACAGGTCACCACTGGGTCTGACTGAGCGCCTCCAGGAGAGAGGCCCAAGCAAGACGCGCCCCGAGGAGCGTCTTGTCTCATGTCAACACTGGGTCTTTCTGAGCGCCTCCAGGAGAGAAGCCCAAGCAAGACGCGCCCCGAGGAGCGTCTTTCCACATGTCAGCACTCGGTCTGACTGAGCGCCTCCAGGAGAGAGGCCCAAGCAAGACGCGCCCCGAGGAGCGTCTTGCCACATGTCAACAATGGGTCTGACTGAGGGCCTCCAGGAGAGAAGCCCAAGCAACACGCGGCCCGAGGAGCGTCTTGCCACATGTCAACACTGGGTCTGACTGAGGGCCTCCATGAGAGATGCCCAAGCAAGACGCGCCCCGAGGAGAGTCTTGCCACATGTCAACACTCGGTCTGACAGAGGGCCTCCAGGAGAGAGGCCCAAGCAAGACGCGCCCCGAGGAGTGTCTTGCCACAGGTCACCACTGGGTCTGAATGAGCGCCTCCAGGAGAGAGGCCCAAGCAAGACGCGCCCCGAGGAGCGTCTTGTCTCATGTCAACACTGGGTCTTTCTGAGCGCCTCCAGGAGAGAAGCACAAGCAAGACGCGCCCCGAGGAGCGTCTTTCCACATGTCAGCACTCGGTCTGACTGAGCGCCTCCAGGAGAGAGGCCCAAGCAAGACGCGCCCCGAGGAGCGTCTTGCCACATGTCAACAATGGGTCTGACTGAGGGCCTCCAGGAGAGAAGCCCAAGAAACACGCGGCCCGAGGAGCGTCTTGCCACATGTCAGCACTCGGTCTGACTGAGCGCCTCCAGGAGAGAGGCCAAAGCAAGACGCGCCCCGAGGAGCGTCTTGCCACATGTCAACAATGGGTCTGACTGAGGGCCTCCAGGAGAGAAGCCCAAGCAAGACGCGCCCCGAGGAGCGTCTTGCCACATGTCAACACTGGGTCTGACAGAGGGCCTCCATGAGAGAGGCCCAAGCAAGACGCGCCCCGAGGAGTGTCTTGCCACATGTCACCACTTGGTCTGACTGAGCGCCTCCAGGAGAGAGGCCCAAGTAAGACGCACCCTGAGGAGCGTCTTGCCACGTGTCAACACTGGGTCTTATTGAGGGCCTTCTGGAGAGAGGCCCAAGCAAGACGCGCCCCTAGGAGTGTCTTGCCAAATGTCAACACTAGGTCAGACTGAGCGCCTCAGGGAGAGAGGTCCAAGCACGACGCGCCCCGAGGAGCGTCTTGCCACATGTCACTACTCGGTCTGACTGAGCGCCTCAGTGAGAGAGGTCCAAGCAAGACTCGCCCCGAGGAGCGTCTTGCCACATGTCAACACTGGGTCTGACTGAGTGCCTCCAGGAGAGAAGCCCAAGCAACACGCGGCCTGAGGAGCATCTTGCCACATGTCAGCACTCGGTCTGACTGAGCGCCTCCAGGAGAGAGGCCCAAGCAAGACGCGCCCCGAGGAGCGTCTTGCCACATGTCAACAATGGGTCTGACTGAGGGCCTCCAGGAGAGAGGCCCAAGCAAGATGCGCCCGGAGGAGCGTCTTGCCACATGTCAACACTGGGTCTGACAGAGGGCCTCCAGGAGAGAGGCCCAAGCAAGAAGCGCCCCGAGGAGCGTCTTGACACATGTCAACACTGGGTCTGACAGAGGGCCTCCAGGAGAGAGGCCCAAGCAAGACGCGCCCCGAGGAGCGTCTTGACACATGTCAACACTGGGTCGGACTGAGGGCCTCCATGAGAGAAGCCCAAGCAAGACGCGCCCCGAGGAGAGTCTTGCCACATGTCAACACTTGGTCTGACAGAGGGCATTCAGGAGAGAGGCCCAAGCAATACGCGCCCCGAGGAGCGTCTTGCCACATGTCACCACTGGGTCTGAATGAGCGCCTCCAGGAGAGAGGCCCAACAAAGACGCGCCCCGAGGAGTGTCTTGCCACATGCCAACACTGGGTCTGACTGAGAATCTCCAGGAGAGAGGCCCAAGCAAGACGCGCCCCAAGGAGCGTCTTGCCACGTGTCAACACTGGGTCTGACTGAGCGCCTCCAGGAGAGAGGCCCAAGCAAGACGCGCCCCGAGGAGCGTCTTTCCACGTGTCACCACTGGGTCTGACTGAGCGCCTCCAGGAGAGAGGCCCAAGCAAGACGCGCCCCGAGGAGCGTCTTGCCACATGTCAACAATGGGTCTGACTGAGGGCCTCCAGGAGAGAGGCCCAAGCAAGATGCGCCCGGAGGAGCGTCTTGCCACATGTCAACACTGGGTCTGACAGAGGGCGTCCAGGAGAGAGGCCCAAGCAAGACGCGCCCCGAGGAGCGTCTTGCCACATGTCACCTCTGGTTCTGACTGAGCGCCTCCAGGAGAGAGGCCCAAGCAAGACGCGCCCCGAGGAGCGTCTTGTCACATGTCAACACTGGGTCTTTCTGAGCGCCTCCAGGAGAGAAGCCCAAGCAAGACGCGCCCCGAGGAGCGTCTTGCCACATGTCAGCACTCGGTCTGACTGAGCGCCTCCAGGAGAGAGGCCCAAGCAAGACGCTCCCCGAGGAGCGTGTTGCCACATGTCAACAATGGGTCTGACTGAGGGCCTCCAGGAGAGAAGCCCAAGCAACACGCGGCCCGAGGAGCGTCTTGCCACATGTCAGCACTCGGTCTGACTGAGCGCCTCCAGGAGAGAGGCCCAAGCAATACGCGCCCCGAGGAATGTCAGGCCACATGTCACTACTCAGTCTGACTGAGCGCCTCCAGGAGAGAGGCCCAAGCAAGACGCGGCCCGAGGAGCGTCTTGAAACATGTCAACAATGGGTCTTACTGATGGCCTCCAGGAGAGAAGCCCAAGCAAGACGCGTCCCGAGGAGCTTCTTTCCACATGTCAGCACTCGGTCTGACTGAGCGCCTCCAGGAGAGAGGCCAAAGCAAGACGCGCCCAGAGGAGCGTCTTGCCACGTGTCACCACTGGGTCTGACTGAGCGCCTCCAGGAGAGAGGCCCAAGCAAGACGTGCCCCGAGGAGCGTCTTGCCACATGTCAACAATGGATCTGACTGAGGGCCTCCAGGAGAGAATCCCAAGCAAGACACGCCCCGAGGAGCGTCTTGACACATGTCAACACTGGGTCGGACTGAGGGCCTCCATGAGAGAAGCCCAAGCAAGATGCGCCCCGAGGAGAGTCTTGCCACATGTCAACAGTCGGTCTGACAGAGGGCATTCAGGAGAGAGGCCCAAGCAAGACGCGCCCCGAGGAGCGTCTTGCCACATGTCAGCACTGGGTCTGACTGAGCGCCTCCAGGAGAGAGGCCCAAGCAAGACGCGCCCCGAGGAGAGACTTGTCACATGTCACTACTCGGTCTGTTTGAGCGCCTCCAGGAGAGAGGCCCAAGCAAGACGTGCCCCGAGGAGCGTCTTGCCACATGTCAACAATGGGTCTGACTGAGGGCTTGCCACATGTCACAATGGGTCTGACTGAGCGCCTCCAGGAGAGAGGCCCAACCAAGACGCGCCCTGAGGAGCGTCTTGCCACATGCCAACACTGGGTCTGACAGAGGGCCTCCAGGAGAGAGGCCCAAGCAAGACGCGCCCTGAGGAGCGTCTTGCCACATGTCAACACTGGGTCTGACAGAGGGCCTCCAGGAGAGAGGCCCAAGCAAGACACGCCCCGAGGAGCGTCTTGCCACATGTCAACACTGGGTCTGACTGAGCGCCTCCAGGAGAGAGGCCCAAGCAAGACACGCCCCGAGGAGAGACTTGTCACATGTCAACACTGGGTTTTTCTGAGCGCCTCCAGGAGAGAAGCCCAAGCAAGACGCGCCCTGAGGAGCGTCTTTCCACATGTCAGCACTCGGTCTGACTGAGCGCCTCCAGGAGAGAGGCCAAAGCAAGACGCGCCCCGAGGAGCGTCTTGCCACATGACAACAATGGGTATGACTGAGGGCCTCCAGGAGAGAAGCCCAAGCAAGACGCGCCCCGAGGAGCGTCTTGACAGATGTCAACACTGGGTCTGACAGAGGGCATCCAGGAGAGAGGCCCAAGCAATACGCGCCCCGAGGAGCATCTTGCCACGTGTCAACACTGGTTCTGACTTAGCGCCTCCAGAAGAGAGGCCCAAGCAAGATGCGCCCCGAGGAGCGTCTTGCCACGTGTCACCACTGGGTCTGACTGAGCTCCTCCAGGAGAGAGGCCCAAGCAAGACGCGCCCAGAGGAGCGTCTTGCCACGTGTCACCACTGGGTCTGATTGAGCACCTCCTGGAGAGAGGCCCCAGCAAGACGCGCCCCGAGGAGCGTCTTGCCTTATGTCAACACTGGGTCTGACTGAGTGCCTCCATGAGAGAAGCACCAGCAATACGCGCCCCGAGGAGCGTCTTGCCACGTGTCAACAATGGGTATGACTGAGGGCCTCCAGGAGAGAAGCCCAAGCAAGACGCGCCCCGAGGAGCGTCTTGACACATGTCAGCACTCGGTCTGACTGAGCGCCTCCAGGAGAGAGGCCCAAGCAAGACGCGCCCCGAGGAGTGTCTTGCCACATGTCACCACTTGGTCTGACTGAGCACCTCCAGGAGAGAGGCCCAAGCAACAAGCGCCCCGAGGAGCGTCAGGCCACATGTCACTACTCAGTCTGACTGAGCGCCTCCAGGAGAGAGGCCCAAGCAAGACGTGCCCCGAAGAGCATCTTGCCACATGTCAACACTGGGTCTGACTGAGTGCCTCCATGAGAGAAGCCACAGCAAGACGCGCCCCGAGGAGCGTCTTGACACATGTCAACACTGGGTCTGACAGAGGGCCTCCATGAGAGAGGCCCAAGCAAGACGCGCCCTGAGGAGCGTCTTGACACATGTCAACACTGGGTCTGACAGAGGGCCTCCATGAGAGAGGCCCAAGCAAGACGCGCCCCGAGGACTGTCTTGCCAAATGTCAACACTGGGTCTGACTGAGCGTCTCAGGGAGAGAGTTCCAAGCAAGACGCGCCCCGAGGAGCGTCTTGCCACATGTCAACACTGGGTCTGACTGAGTGCCTCCATGAGAGAAGCACCAGCAAGACGTGCCCCGAGGAGCGTCTTGCCACATGTCACTACTCGGTCTGTTTGAGCGCCTCCAGGAGAGAGGCCCAAGCAAGACGTGCCCCGAGGAGCGTCTTGCCACATGTCAACAATGGGTCTGACTGAGGGCTTGCCACATGTCACAATGGGTCTGACTGAGCGCCTCCAGGAGAGAGGCCCAACCAAGACGCGCCCTGAGGAGCGTCTTGCCACATGCCAACACTGGGTCTGACAGAGGGCCTCCAGGAGAGAGGCCCAAGCAAGACGCGCCCTGAGGAGCGTCTTGCCACATGTCAACACTGGGTTTGACTGAGCGCCTCCAGGAGAGAGGCCCCAGCAAGACGCGCCCTGAGGAGCGTCTTGCCACATGCCAACACTGGGTCTGACAGAGGGCCTCCAGGAGAGAGGCCCAAGCAAGACGCGCCCTGAGGAGCGTCTTGCCACATGTCAACACTGGGTCTGACTGAGCGCCTCCAGGAGAGAGGCCCGAGGAGCGTCTTGCCACATGTCACCTCTGGGTCTGACTGAGCGCCTCCAGGAGAGATGCGCAAGCAAGAAACGCCCGAGGAGCGTCTTGACACATGTCAACACTGGGTTTGACTGAGCGCCTCCAGGAGAGAGGCCCCAGCAAGACGCGCCCCAAGGAGCGTCTTGCCACATGTCAGCACTCGGTCTGACTGAGCGCCTCCAGGAGAGAGGCCCAAGCAAGAAGAGCCCCGAGGAGCGTCTTGCCACATGTCAACACTGGGTCTAATTTAGCGCCTCCAGGAGAGAGGTCCAAGCAACACGCGCCCCGAGGAGCGTCTTGCCACATGTCAACACTGGGTCTGACTGAGTGCCTCCTTGAGAGAAGCCCCAGCAAGACGCGCCCCGAGGAGCATCTTGCCACATGTCACTACTCGGTCTGACTGAGCGCCTCCAGGAGAGAGGCCCAAGCAAGACGTGCCCCGAGGAGTGTCTTGCCATATGTCTCCTCTGGGTCTGACTGAGCGCCTCCAGGAGAGAAGCCCAAGCAAGAAGCGCCCCGAGGAGCGTCTTGCCACATGTCAACACTGGGTCTGACTGAGCGCCTCCAGGAGAGAGGCCCAAGCAAGACACGCCCCGAGGAGCGTCTTGACACATGTCAACAATGGGTCTGACTTAGGGCCTCCATGAGAGAAGCCCAAGCAAGACGCGCCCCGAGGAGAGTCTTGCCACATGTCAACACTGGGTCTGACAGAGGGCATCCAGGAGAGAGGCCCAAGCAATACGCGCCCCGAGGAGCGTCTTGCCACGTGTCAACACTGGGTCTGACTTAGCGCCTCCAGAAGAGAGGCCCAAGCAAGATGCGCCCCGAGGAGTGTCTTGCCACGTGTCACCACTGGGTCTGACTGAGCTCCTCCAGGAGAGAGGCCCAAGCAAGACGCGCCCAGAGGAGCGTCTTGCCACGTGTCACCACTGGGTCTGATTGAGCACCTCCAGGAGAGAGGCCCCAGCAAGACGCGCCCCGAGGAGCGTCTTGCCTTATGTCAGCACTCGGTCTGACTGAGCGCCTCCAGGAGAGAGGCCCAAGCAAGACGCGCCCCGAGGAGCGTCTTGCCACATGTCACTACTCGGTCTAACTGAGCGCCTCCAGGAGAGAGGTCCAAGCAAGACGCGCCCCGAGGAGCGTCTTGCCAAATGTCACTAATCGGTCTGACTGAGCGCCTCCAGGAGAGAGGTCCAAGCAAGACGCGCCCCGAGGAGCGTCTTGCCACATGTCACTATTCGGTCTGACTGAGCGCCTCCAGGAGAGAGGCCCAAGCAAGAAGTGCCCCGAGGAGCGTCTTGCCACATGTCAACAATGGATCTGACTGAGGGCCTCCAGGAGAGAATCCCAAGCAAGACACGCCCCGAGGAGCGTCTTGACACATGTCAACACTGGGTCGGACTGAGGGCCTCCATGAGAGAAGCCCAAGCAAGATGCGCCCCGAGGAGAGTCTTGCCACATGTCAACAGTCGGTCTGACAGAGGGCATTCAGGAGAGAGGCCCAAGCAATACGCGCCCCGAGGAGCGTCTTGCCACATGTCACCACTGGGTCTGAATGAGCACCTCCAGGAGAGAGGCCCAAGCAAGACGCGCCCCGAGGAGCGTCTTGCCACATGTCAACACTGGGTCTGACTGAGCGCCTCCAGGAGAGAGGCCCCAGCAAGACGCGCCCCGAGGAGCGTCTTGCCTTATGTCAGCACTCGGTCTGACTGAGCGCCTCCAGGAGAGAGGCCCAAGCAAGACGTGCCCCGAGGAGCGTCTTGCCACATGTCAACAATGGGTCTGACTGAGGGCTTGCCACATGTCACAATGGGTCTGACTGAGCGCCTCCAGGAGAGAGGCCCAACCAAGACGCGCCCTGAGGAGCGTCTTGCCACATGCCAACACTGGGTCTGACAGAGGGCCTCCAGGAGAGAGGCCCAAGCAAGACGCGCCCTGAGGAGCGTCTTGCCACATGTCAACACTGGGTCTGACAGAGGGCCTCCAGGAGAGAGGCCCAAGCAAGACACGCCCCGAGGAGCGTCTTGCCACATGTCAACACTGGGTCTGACTGAGCGCCTCCAGGAGAGAGGCCCAAGCAAGACACGCCCCGAGGAGAGACTTGTCACATGTCAACACTGGGTTTTTCTGAGCGCCTCCAGGAGAGAAGCCCAAGCAAGACGCGCCCTGAGGAGTGTCTTTCCACATGTCAGCACTCGGTCTGACTGAGCGCCTCCAGGAGAGAGGCCAAAGCAAGACGCGCCCCGAGGAGCGTCTTGCCACATGACAACAATGGGTATGACTGAGGGCCTCCAGGAGAGAAGCCCAAGCAAGACGCGCCCCGAGGAGCGTCTTGACAGATGTCAACACTGGGTCTGACAGAGGGCCTCCAGGAGAAAGGCCCAAGCAAGACGCGCCCCGAGGAGCGTCTTGCAACATGTCAGCACTCGGTCTGACTGAGCGCCTCCAGGAGAGAGGCCCAAGCAAGACGCGCCCCAAGGAGGGTCTTGACACATGCCAACACTGGGTCTGACTGAGCGCCTCCAGGAGAGAGGCCCGAGGAGCGTCTTGCCACATGTCACCTCTGGGTCTGACTGAGCGCCTCCAGGAGAGAGGCGCAAGCAAGAAACGCCCGAGGAGCGTCTTGACACATGTCAACACTGGGTTTGACTGAGCGCCTCCAGGAGAGAGGCCCCAGCAAGACGCGCCCCGAGGAGCGTCTTGCCACATGTCAGCACTCGGTCTGACTGAGCGCCTCCAGGAGAGAGGCCCAAGCAAGAAGAGCCCCGAGGAGCTTCTTGCCACATGTCAACAATGGGTCAGACTGAGCGCCTCCAGGAGAGAGGCCCAAGCAAGACGTGCCCCGAGGAGTGTCTTGCCATATGTCTCCTCTGGGTCTGACTGAGCGCCTCCAGGAGAGAAGCCCAAGCAAGAAGTGCCCCGAGGAGCGTCTTGCCACATGTCAACACTGGGTCTGACTGAGCGCCTCCAGGAGAGAGGCCCAAGCAAGACACGCCCCGAGGAGCGTCTTGACACATGTCAACAATGGGTCTGACTTAGGGCCTCCATGAGAGAAGCCCAAGCAAGACGCGCCCCGAGGAGAGTCTTGCCACATGTCAACACTGGGTCTGACAGAGGGCATCCAGGAGAGAGGCCCAAGCAATACGCGCCCCGAGGAGCGTCTTGCCACGTGTCAACACTGGGTCTGACTTAGCGCCTCCAGAAGAGAGGCCCAAGCAAGATGCGCCCCGAGGAGCGTCTTGCCACGTGTCACCACTGGGTCTGACTGAGCTCCTCCAGGAGAGAGGCCCAAGCAAGACGCGCCCAGAGGAGCGTCTTGCCACGTGTCACCACTGGGTCTGATTGAGCACCTCCAGGAGAGAGGCCCCAGCAAGACGCGCCCCGAGGAGCGTCTTGCCTTATGTCAGCACTCGGTCTGACTGAGCGCCTCCAGGAGAGAGGCCCAAGCAAGACGCGCCCCGAGGAGCGTCTTGCCACTTGTCACTACTCGGTCTAACTGAGCGCCTCCAGGAGAGAGGTCCAAGCAAGACGCGCCCTGAGGAGCGTCTTGCCAAATGTCACTAATCGGTCTGACTGAGCGCCTCCAGGAGAGAGGTCCAAGCAAGACGCGCCCCGAGGAGCGTCTTGCCACATGTCACTATTCGGTCTGACTGAGCGCCTCCAGGAGAGAGGCCCAAGCAAGACGTGCCCCGAGGAGCGTCTTGCCACATGTCAACAATGGATCTGACTGAGGGCCTCCAGGAGAGAATCCCAAGCAAGACACGCCCCGAGGAGCGTCTTGACACATGTCAACACTGGGTCGGACTGAGGGCCTCCATGAGAGAAGCCCAAGCAAGATGCGCCCCGAGGAGAGTCTTGCCACATGTCAACAGTCGGTCTGACAGAGGGCATTCAGGAGAGAGGCCCAAGCAATACGCGCCCCGAGGAGCGTCTTGCCACATGTCACCACTGGGTCTGAATGAGCGCCTCCAGGAGAGAGGCCCAAGCAAGACGCGCCCCGAGGAGCGTCTTGCCACATGTCAACACTGGGTCTGACTGAGCGCCTCCAGGAGAGAGGCCCAAGCAAGACGCGCCCCGAGGAGCGTCTTGCCACATGTCAGCACTGGCTCTGACTGAGCGCCTCCAGGAGAGAGGCCCAAGCAAGACGCGCCCCGAGGAGAGACTTGTCACATGTCAACACTGGGTCTTTCTGAGCGCCTCCAGGAGAGAAGCCCAAGCAAGACACGCCCCGAGGAGCGTCTTTCCACATGTCAGCACTCGGTCTGACTGAGCGCCTCCAGGAGAGAGGCCAAAGCAAGACGCGCCCCGAGGAGCGTCTTGCCACATGTCAACAATGGGTATGACTGAGGGCCTCCAGGAGAGAAGCCCAAGCAAGACGCGCCCCGAGGAGCGTCTTGACACATGTCAACACTGGGTCTGACAGAGGGCCTCCAGGAGAGAGGCCCAAGCAAGACGCGCCCCGAGGAGTGTCTTGCCATATGTCACCACTTGGTCTGACTGAGCGCCTCCAGGAGAGAGGCCCAAGCAACACGCGCCCCGAGGAGCGTCAGGCCACATGTCACTACTCAGTCTGACTGAGCGCCTCCAGGAGAGAGGCCCAAATAAGACGCGCCCCGAGGAGCGTCTTGCCACATGTGAAAACTGGGTCTGACTGAGCGCCTCCAGGAGAGAGGCCCAAGCAAGACGCGCCCCGAGGAGCGTCTTGCAACATGTCAGCACTCGGTCTGACTGAGCGCCTCCAGGAGAGAGGCCCAAGCAAGACGCGCCCCGAGGAGGATCTTGACACATGTCTCCTCTGGGTCTGACTGAGCGCCTCCAGGAGAGAGGCCCAAGCAAGACGTGCCCCGACGAGCATCTTGCCACATGTCAACACTGGGTCTGACTGAGTGCCTCCATGAGAGAAGCCCCAGCAAGACGCAGCCCTGAGGAGCGTCTTGCCACATGTCAACACTGGGTCTGACTGAGCACCTCCAGGAGAGAGGCCCAAGCAAGACGCGCCCCGAGGAGCGTCTTGACACATGTCAACACTGGGTCTGACTTAGGGCCTCCATGAGAGAAGCCCAAGCAAGACGCGCCCCGAGGAGAGTCTTGCCACATGTCAACACTGGGTCTGACAGAGGGCATCCAGGAGAGAGGCCCAAGCAATACGCGCCCCGAGGAGCGTCTTGCCACGTGTCAACACTGGGTCTGACTTAGCGCCTCCAGGAGAGAGGCCCAAGCAAGATGCGCCCCGAGGAGCGTCTTGCCACGTGTCACCACTGGGTCTGACTGAGCTCCTCCAGGAGAGAGGCCCAAGCAAGACGCGCCCAGAGGAGCGTCTTGCCACGTGTCACCACTGGGTCTGATTGAGCACCTCCAGGAGAGAGGCCCCAGCAAGAGCGTCCCGAGGAGCGTCTTGCCTTATGTCAGCACTCGGTCTGACTGAGCGCCTCCAGGAGAGAGGCCCAAGCAAGACGCGCCCCGAGGAGCGTCTTGCCACATGTCACTTCTCGGTCTAACTGAGCGCCTCCAGGAGAGAGGTCCAAGCAAGACGCGCCCCGAGGAGCGTCTTGCCAAATGTCACTAATCGGTCTGACTGAGCGCCTCCAGGAGGGAGGTCCAAGCAACACGTGCCCCGAGGAGCGTCTTGCCACATGTCAACACTGGGTCTGACAAGTGCCTCCAGGAGAGAGGCCCAAGCAAGACACGCCCCGAAGAGCGTCTTGACACATGTCAACACTGGGTCGGACTGAGGGCCTCCATGAGAGAAGCCCAAGCAAGACGCGCCCCGATGAGAGTCTTGCCACATGTCAACAGTCGGTCTGACAGAGGGCATTCAGGAGAGAGGCCCAAGCAATACGCGCCCCGAGGAGCGTCTTGCCACATGTCACCACTGGGTCTGAATGAGAGCCTCCAGGAGAGAGGCCCAAGCAAGACGCGCCGCGAGGAGCGTCTTGCCACATGTCAACACTGGGTCTGACTGAGCACCTCCAGGAGAGAGGCCCAAGCAAGACGCGCCCCGAGGAGCGTCTTGCCACATGTCAGCACTGGGTCTGACTGAGCGCCTCCAGGAGAGAGGCCCAAGCAAGACGCGCCCCGAGGAGAGACTTGTCACATGTCAACACTGGGTCTTTCTGAGCGCCTCCAGGAGAGAAGCCCAAGCAAGACACGCCCCGAGGAGCGTCTTTCCACATGTCAGCACTCGGTCTGACTGAGCGCCTCCAGGAGAGAGGCCAAAGCAAGACGCGCCCCGAGGAGCGTCTTGCCACATGTCAACAATGGGTATGACTGAGGGCCTCCAGGAGAGAAGCCCAATTAAGACGCGCCCCGAGGAGCGTCTTGACACATGTCAACACTGGGTCTGACAGAGGGCCTCCAGGAGAGAGGCCCAAGCAAGACGCGCCCCGAGGAGTGTCTTGCCATATGTCGCCACTTGGTCTGACTGAGCGCTTCCAGGAGAGAGGCCCAAGCAACACGCGCCCCGAGGAGCGTCAGGCCACATGTCACTACTCAGTCTGACTGAGCGCCTCCAGGAGAGAGGCCCAAGTAAGACGCGCCCCGAGGAGCGTCTTGCCACGTGTCAACACTGGGTCTGATTGAGGGGCTTCTGGAGAGAGGCCCAAGCAAGACGCGCCCTGAGGAGCGTCTTGCCACATGTCACTACTCGGTCTGACTGAGCGCCTCCAGGAGAGAGGCCCAAGCAAGACGTGCCCCGAGGAGCGTCTTGCCACATGTCAACACTGGGTCTGACTGAGGGCCTCCAGGAGAGAGGCCCAAATAAGACGCGCCCCGAGGAGCGTCTTGCCACATGTGAAAACTGGGTCTGACTGAGCGCCTCCAGGAGAGAGGCCCAAGCAAGACGCGCCCCGAGGAGCGTCTTGCAACATGTCAGCACTCGGTCTGACTGAGCGCCTCCAGGAGAGAGGCCCAAGCAAGACGCGCCCCGAGGAGGGTCTTGACACATGTCTCCTCTGGGTCTGACTGAGCGCCTCCAGGAGAGAGGCCCAAGCAAGACGTGCCCCAACGAGCATCTTGCCACATGTCAACACTGGGTCTGACTGAGTGCCTCCATGAGAGAAGCCCCAGCAAGACGCAGCCCCGAGGAGCGTCTTGCCACATGTCAACACTGGGTCTGACTGAGCACCTCCAGGAGAGAGGCCCAAGCAAGACGCGCCCCGAGGAGCGTCTTGCCACATGTCAACACTGGGTCTGACTGAGCGCCTCCAAGAGAGAGGCCCGAGGAGCGTCTTGCCAAATGTCACCTCTGGGTCTGACTGAGCGCCTCCAGGAGAGAGGCGCAAGCAAGAAACGCCCGAGGAGCGTCTTGACACATGTCAACACTGGGTTTGACTGAGCGCCTCCAGGAGAGAGGCCCCAGCAAGACGCGCCCCGAGGAGCGTCTTGCCACATGTCAGCACTCGGTCTGACTGAGCGCCTCCAGGAGAGAGGCCCAAGCAAGAAGCGCCCCGAGGAGCTTCTTGCCACATGTCAACAATGGGTCTGACTGAGGGCCTCCAGGAGAGAAGGCCAAGCAAGACGCACCCCAAGGAGCGTCTTGCCACATGACAACACTGGGTCTAATTGAGCGCCTCCAGGAGAGAGGTCCAAGCAACACGCGCCCCGAGGAGCGTCTTACCACATGTCAACACTGGGTCTGACTGAGTGCCTCCATGAGAGAAGCCCCAGCAAGACGCGCCCCGAGGAGCGTTTTGCCACATGTCACTACTAGGTCTGACTGAGCGCCTCCAGGAGAGAGGCCCAAGCAAGACGTGCCCCGAGGAGCGTCTTGCCACATGTCAACAATGGGTCTGACTGAGGGCCTCCAGGAGAGAAGCCCAAGCAAGAAGCGCCCCGAGGAGCGTCTTGCAACATGTCAACACTGGGTCTGACTGAGCGCCTCCAGGAGAGAGGCCCAAGCAAGACACGCCCCGAGGAGCGTCTTGACACATGTCAACACTGGGTCTGACTTAGGGCCTCCATGAGAGAAGCCCAAGCAAGACACGCCCCGAGGAGAGTCTTGCCACATGTCAACACTGGGTCTGACAGAGGGCATCCAGGAGAGAGGCCCAAGCAATACGCGCCCCGAGGAGCGTCTTGCCACATGTCAACAATGGGTCTGACTGAGGGCCTCCAGGAGAGAAGCCAAAGCAAGACGCGCCCCGAGGAGCTTCTTTCCACATGTCAACAATGGGTCTTACTGAGGGCCTCCATGAGAGAAGCCCAAGCAAGACGCGCCCCGAGGAGCGTCTTGCCTTATGTCAGCACTCGGTCTGACTGAGCGCCTCCAGGAGAGAGGCCCAAGCAAGACGCGCCCCGAGGAGCGTCTTGCCACATGTCACTACTCGGTCTGACTGAGCGCCTCCAGGAGAGAGGCCCAAGCAAGACGTGCCCCGAGGAGCGTCTTGCCACATGTCAACAATGGGTCTGACTGAGGGCTTGCCACATGTCACAATGGGTCTGACTGAGCGCCTCCAGGAGAGAGGCCCAACCAAGACACGCCCTGAGGAGCGTCTTGCCACATGCCAACACTGGGTCTGACAGAGGGCCTCCAGGAGAGAGGCCCAAGCAAGACGCGCCCTGAGGAGCGTCTTGCCACATGTCAACACTGGGTCTGACAGAGGGCCTCCAGGAGAGAGGCCCAAGCAAGACACGCCCCGAGGAGCGTCTTGCCACATGTCAACACTGGGTCTGACTGAGCGCCTCCAGGAGAGAGGCCCAAGCAAGACACGCCCCGAGGAGAGACTTGTCACATGTCAACACTGGGTTTTTCTGAGCGCCTCCAGGAGAGAAGCCCAAGCAAGACGCGCCCTGAGGAGTGTCTTTCCACATGTCAGCACTCGGTCTGACTGAGCGCCTCCAGGAGAGAGGCCAAAGCAAGACGCGCCCCGAGGAGCGTCTTGCCACATGACAACAATGGGTATGACTGAGGGCCTCCAGGAGAGAAGCCCAAGCAAGACGCGCCCCAAGGAGCGTCTTGACAGATGTCAACACTGGGTCTGACAGAGGGCCTCCAGGAGAAAGGCCCAAGCAAGACGCGCCCCGAGGAGCGTCTTGCAACATGTCAGCACTCGGTCTGACTGAGCGCCTCCAGGAGAGAGGCCCAAGCAAGACGCGCCCCAAGGAGGGTCTTGACACATGCCAACACTGGGTCTGACTGAGCGCCTCCAGGAGAGAGGCCCGAGGAGCGTCTTGCCACATGTCACCTCTGGGTCTGACTGAGCGCCTCCAGGAGAGAGGCGCAAGCAAGAAACGCCCGAGGAGCGTCTTGACACATGTCAACACTGGGTTTGACTGAGCGCCTCCAGGAGAGAGGCCCCAGCAAGACGCGCCCCGAGGAGCGTCTTGCCACATGTCAGCACTCGGTCTGACTGAGCGCCTCCAGGAGAGAGGCCCAAGCAAGAAGAGCCCCGAGGAGCTTCTTGCCACATGTCAACAATGGGTCAGACTGAGCGCCTCCAGGAGAGAGGCCCAAGCAAGACGTGCCCCGAGGAGTGTCTTGCCATATGTCTCCTCTGGGTCTGACTGAGCGCCTCCAGGAGAGAAGCCCAAGCAAGAAGTGCCCCGAGGAGCGTCTTGCCACATGTCAACACTGGGTCTGACTGAGCGCCTCCAGGAGAGAGGCCCAAGCAAGACACGCCCCGAGGAGCGTCTTGACACATGTCAACAATGGGTCTGACTTAGGGCCTCCATGAGAGAAGCCCAAGCAAGACGCGCCCCGAGGAGAGTCTTGCCACATGTCAACACTGGGTCTGACAGAGGGCATCCAGGAGAGAGGCCCAAGCAATACGCGCCCCGAGGAGCGTCTTGCCACGTGTCAACACTGGGTCCAACTTAGCGCCTCCAGAAGAGAGGCCCAAGCAAGATGCGCCCCGAGGAGCGTCTTGCCACGTGTCACCACTGGGTCTGACTGAGCTCCTCCAGGAGAGAGGCCCAAGCAAGACGCGCCCAGAGGAGCATCTTGCCACGTGTCACCACTGGGTCTGATTGAGCACCTCCAGGAGAGAGGCCCCAGCAAGACGCGCCCCGAGGAGCGTCTTGCCTTATGTCAGCACTCGGTCTGACTGAGCGCCTCCAGGAGAGAGGCCCAAGCAAGACGCGCCCCGAGGAGCGTCTTGCCACTTGTCACTACTCGGTCTAACTGAGCGCCTCCAGGAGAGAGGTCCAAGCAAGACGCGCCCCGAGGAGCGTCTTGCCAAATGTCACTAATCGGTCTGACTGAGCGCCTCCAGGAGAGAGGTCCAAGCAAGACGCGCCCCGAGGAGCGTCTTGCCACATGTCACTATTCGGTCTGACTGAGCGCCTCCAGGAGAGAGGCCCAAGCAAGACGTGCCCCGAGGAGCGTCTTGCCACATGTCAACAATGGATCTGACTGAGGGCCTCCAGGAGAGAATCCCAAGCAAGACACGCCCCGAGGAGCGTCTTGACACATGTCAACACTGGGTCGGACTGAGGGCCTCCATGAGAGAAGCCCAAGCAAGATGCGCCCCGAGGAGAGTCTTGCCACATGTCAACAGTCGGTCTGACAGAGGGCATTCAGGAGAGAGGCCCAAGCAATACGCGCCCCGAGGAGCGTCTTGCCACATGTCACCACTGGGTCTGAATGAGCGCCTCCAGGAGAGAGGCCCAAGCAAGACGCGCCCCGAGGAGCGTCTTGCCACATGTCAACACTGGGTCTGACTGAGCGCCTCCAGGAGAGAGGCCCAAGCAAGACGCGCCCCGAGGAGCGTCTTGCCACATGTCAGCACTGGCTCTGACTGAGCGCCTCCAGGAGAGAGGCCCAAGCAAGACGCGCCCCGAGGAGAGACTTGTCACATGTCAACACTGGGTCTTTCTGAGCGCCTCCAGGAGAGAAGCCCAAGCAAGACACGCCCCGAGGAGCGTCTTTCCACATGTCAGCACTCGGTCTGACTGAGCGCCTCCAGGAGAGAGGCCAAAGCAAGACGCGCCCCGAGGAGCGTCTTGCCACATGTCAACAATGGGTATGACTGAGGGCCTCCAGGAGAGAAGCCCAAGCAAGACGCGCCCCGAGGAGCGTCTTGACACATGTCAACACTGGGTCTGACAGAGGGCCTCCAGGAGAGAGGCCCAAGCAAGACGCGCCCCGAGGAGTGTCTTGCCATATGTCACCACTTGGTCTGACTGAGCGCCTCCAGGAGAGAGGCCCAAGCAACACGCGCCCCGAGGAGCGTCAGGCCACATGTCACTACTCAGTCTGACTGAGCGCCTCCAGGAGAGAGGCCCAAATAAGACGCGCTCCGAGGAGCGTCTTGCCACATGTGAAAACTGGGTCTGACTGAGCGCCTCCAGGAGAGAGGCCCAAGCAAGACGCGCCCCGAGGAGCGTCTTGCAACATGTCAGCACTCGGTCTGACTGAGCGCCTCCAGGAGAGAGGCCCAAGCAAGACGCGCCCCGAGGAGGGTCTTGACACATGTCTCCTCTGGGTCTGACTGAGCGCCTCCAGGAGAGAGGCCCAAGCAAGACGTGCCCCGACGAGCATCTTGCCACATGTCAACACTGGGTCTGACTGAGTGCCTCCATGAGAGAAGCCCCAGCAAGACGCAGCCCTGAGGAGCGTCTTGCCACATGTCAACACTGGGTCTGACTGAGCACCTCCAGGAGAGAGGCCCAAGCAAGACGCGCCCCGAGGAGCGTCTTGACACATGTCAACACTGGGTCTGACTTAGGGCCTCCATGAGAGAAGCCCAAGCAAGACGCGCCCCGAGGAGAGTCTTGCCACATGTCAACACTGGGTCTGACAGAGGGCATCCAGGAGAGAGGCCCAAGCAATACGCGCCCCGAGGAGCGTCTTGCCACGTGTCAACACTGGGTCTGACTTAGCGCCTCCAGGAGAGAGGCCCAAGCAAGACGCGCCCAGAGGAGCGTCTTGCCACGTGTCACCACTGGGTCTGATTGAGCACCTCCAGGAGAGAGGCCCCAGCAAGAGCGTCCCGAGGAGCGTCTTGCCTTATGTCAGCACTCGGTCTGACTGAGCGCCTCCAGGAGAGAGGCCCAAGCAAGACGCGCCCCGAGGAGTGTCTTGCCACATGTCACTACTCGGTCTAACTGAGCGCCTCCAGGAGAGAGGTCCAAGCAAGACGCGCCCCGAGGAGCGTCTTGCCAAATGTCACTAATCGGTCTGACTGAGCGCCTCCAGGAGGGAGGTCCAAGCAACACGTGCCCCGAGGAGCGTCTTGCCACATGTCAACACTGGGTCTGACAAGTGCCTCCAGGAGAGAGGCCCAAGCAAGACACGCCCCGAAGAGCGTCTTGACACATGTCAACACTGGGTCGGACTGAGGGCCTCCATGAGAGAAGCCCAAGCAAGACGCGCCCCGAGGAGAGTCTTGCCACATGTCAACAGTCGGTCTGACAGAGGGCATTCAGGAGAGAGGCCCAAGCAATACGCGCCCCGAGGAGCGTCTTGCCACATGTCACCACTGGGTCTGAATGAGAGCCTCCAGGAGAGAGGCCCAAGCAAGACGCGCCCCGAGGAGCGTCTTGCCACATGTCAACACTGGGTCTGACTGAGCACCTCCAGGAGAGAGGCCCAAGCAAGACGCGCCCCGAGGAGCGTCTTGCCACATGTCAGCACTGGGTCTGACTGAGCGCCTCCAGGAGAGAGGCCCAAGCAAGACGCGCCCCGAGGAGAGACTTGTCACATGTCAACACTGGGTCTTTCTGAGCGCCTCCAGGAGAGAAGCCCAAGCAAGACACGCCCCGAGGAGCGTCTTTCCACATGTCAGCACTCGGTCTGACTGAGCGCCTCCAGGAGAGAGGCCAAAGCAAGACGCGCCCCGAGGAGCGTCTTGCCACATGTCAACAATGGGTATGACTGAGGGCCTCCAGGAGAGAAGCCCAATTAAGACGCGCCCCGAGGAGCGTCTTGACACATGTCAACACTGGGTCTGACAGAGGGCCTCCAGGAGAGAGGCCCAAGCAAGACGCGCCCCGAGGAGTGTCTTGCCATATGTCGCCACTTGGTCTGACTGAGCGCTTCCAGGAGAGAGGCCCAAGCAACATGCGCCCCGAGGAGCGTCAGGCCACATGTCACTACTCAGTCTGACTGAGCGCCTCCAGGAGAGAGGCCCAAGTAAGACGCGCCCCGAGGAGCGTCTTGCCACGTGTCAACACTGGGTCTGATTGAGGGGCTTCTGGAGAGAGGCCCAAGCAAGACGCGCCCTGAGGAGCGTCTTGCCACATGTCACTACTCGGTCTGACTGAGCGCCTCCAGGAGAGAGGCCCAAGCAAGACGTGCCCCGAGGAGCGTCTTGCCACATGTCAACACTGGGTCTGACTGAGGGCCTCCAGGAGAGAGGCCCAAATAAGACGCGCCCCGAGGAGCGTCTTGCCACATGTGAAAACTGGGTCTGACTGAGCGCCTCCAGGAGAGAGGCCCAAGCAAGACGCGCCCCGAGGAGCGTCTTGCAACATGTCAGCACTCGGTCTGACTGAGCGCCTCCAGGAGAGAGGCCCAAGCAAGACGCGCCCCGAGGAGGGTCTTGACACATGTCTCCTCTGGGTCTGACTGAGCGCCTCCAGGAGAGAGGCCCAAGCAAGACGTGCCCCAACGAGCATCTTGCCACATGTCAACACTGGGTCTGACTGAGTGCCTCCATGAGAGAAGCCCCAGCAAGACGCAGCCCCGAGGAGCGTCTTGCCACATGTCAACACTGGGTCTGACTGAGCACCTCCAGGAGAGAGGCCCAAGCAAGACGCGCCCCGAGGAGCGTCTTGCCACATGTCAACACTGGGTCTGACTGAGCGCCTCCAAGAGAGAGGCCCGAGGAGCGTCTTGCCAAATGTCACCTCTGGGTCTGACTGAGCGCCTCCAGGAGAGAGGCGCAAGCAAGAAACGCCCGAGGAGCGTCTTGACACATGTCAACACTGGGTTTGACTGAGCGCCTCCAGGAGAGAGGCCCCAGCAAGACGCGCCCCGAGGAGCGTCTTGCCACATGTCAGCACTCGGTCTGACTGAGCGCCTCCAGGAGAGAGGCCCAAGCAAGAAGCGCCCCGAGGAGCTTCTTGCCACATGTCAACAATGGGTCTGACTGAGGGCCTCCAGGAGAGAAGGCCAAGCAAGACGCACCCAAAGGAGCGTCTTGCCACATGACAACACTGGGTCTAATTGAGCGCCTCCAGGAGAGAGGTCCAAGCAACACGCGCCCCGAGGAGCGTCTTACCACATGTCAACACTGGGTCTGACTGAGTGCCTCCATGAGAGAAGCCCCAGCAAGACGCGCCCCGAGGAGCGTTTTGCCACATGTCACTACTAGGTCTGACTGAGCGCCTCCAGGAGAGAGGCCCAAGCAAGACGTGCCCCGAGGAGCGTCTTGCCACATGTCAACAATGGGTCTGACTGAGGGCCTCCAGGAGAGAAGCCCAAGCAAGAAGCGCCAAGAGGAGCGTCTTGCAACATGTCAACACTGGGTCTGACTGAGCGCCTCCAGGAGAGAGGCCCAAGCAAGACACGCCCCGAGGAGCGTCTTGACACATGTCAACACTGGGTCTGACTTAGGGCCTCCATGAGAGAAGCCCAAGCAAGACACGCCACGAGGAGAGTCTTGCCACATGTCAACACTGGGTCTGACAGAGGGCATCCAGGAGAGAGGCCCAAGCAATACGCGCCCCGAGGAGCGTCTTGCCACATGTCAACAATGGGTCTGACTGAGGGCCTCCAGGAGAGAAGCCAAAGCAAGACGCGCCCCGAGGAGCTTCTTTCCACATGTCAACAATGGGTCTTACTGAGGGCCTCCATGAGAGAAGCCCAAGCAAGACGCGCCCCGAGGAGCGTCTTGCCACATGTCAACACTGGGTCTAATTGAGCGCCTCCAGGAGAGAGGTCCAAGCAACACGCGCCCCGAGGAGCGTCTTACCACATGTCAACACTGGGTCTGACTGAGTGCCTCCATGAGAGAAGCCCCAGCAAGACGCGCCCCGAGGAGCGTCTTGCCACATGTCACTACTAGGTCTGACTGAGTGCCTCCAGGAGAGAGGCCCAAGCAAGACGTGCCCCGAGGAGCGTCTTGCCACATGTCAACAATGGGTCTGACTGAGGGCCTCCAGGAGAGAAGCCCAAGCAAGAAGCGCCCCGAGGAGCGTCTTGCAACATGTCAACACTGGGTCTGACTGAGCGCCTCCAGGAGAGAGGCCCAAGCAAGACATGCCCCGAGGAGCGTCTTGACACATGTCAACACGGGGTCTGACTTAGGGCCTCCATGAGAGAAGCCCAAGCAAGACGTGCCCCGAGGAGAGTCTTGCCACATGTCAACACTGGGTCTGACAGAGGGCATCCAGGAGAGAAGCCCAAGCAATACGCGCCCCGAGGAGCGTCTTGCCACATGTCAACAATGGGTCTGACTGAGGGCCTCCAGGAGAGAAGCCAAAGCAAGACGCGCCCCGAGGAGCTTCTTTCCACATGTCAACAATGGGTCTTACTGAGGGCCTCCATGAGAGAAGCCCAAGCAAGACGCGCCCCGAGAAGAGTCTTGCCACATGTCAACACTGTGTCTGACTGAGCGCCTCCAGGAGAGAGGCCCAAGCAAGACGCGCCCGGAGGAGCGTCTTGCCACGTGTCAACACTGGGTCTGACTTAGCGCCTCCAGGAGAGAGGCCCAAGCAAGATGCGCCCCGAGGAGCGTCTTGCCACGTGTCACCACTGGGTCTGATTGAGCACCTCCAGGAGAGAGGCCCAAGCAAGACGTGCCCCGAGGAGCGTCTTGCCACATGTCAACAATGGGTCTGACTGAGGGCCTCCAGGAGAGAATCCCAAGCAAGACGCGCCCAGAGGAGCGTCTTGCCACATGTCAACACTGAGTCTGACTGAGCGCCTCCAGGAGAGAGGCCCAAGCAAGACACGCCCCGAGGAGCGTCTTGACACATGTCAACACTGGGTCGGACTGAGGGCCTCCATGAGAGAAGCCCAAGCAAGACGCGCCCCGAGGAGCGTCTTGCCACATGTCACTACTCGGTTTGACTGAGCGCCTCCAGGAGAGAGGCCCAAGCAAGAAGTGCCCCGAGGAGCACCTTGCCACATGTCAACACTGGGTCTGACTGAGGGCCTCCAGGAGAGAGGCCCAAATAAGACGCGCCCCGAGGAGCGTCTTGCCACATGTGAAAACTGGGTCTGACTGAGCGCCTCCAGGAGAGAGGCCCAAGCAAGACGCGCCCCGAGGAGCGTCTTGCAACATGTCAGCACTCGGTCTGACTGAGCGCCTCCAGGAGAGAGGCCCAAGCAAGACGCGCCCCGAGGACGGTCTTGACACATGTCTCCTCTGGGTCTGACTGAGCGCCTCCAGGAGAGAGGCCCAAGCAAGACGTGCCCCGACGAGCATCTTGCCACATGTCAACACTGGGTCTGACTGAGTGCCTCCATGAGAGAAGCCCCAGCAAGACGCAGCCCCGAGGAGCGTCTTGCCACATGTCAACACTGGGTCTGACTGAGCACCTCCAGGAGAGAGGCCCAAGCAAGACGCGCCCCGAGGAGCGTCTTGCCACATGTCAACACTGGGTCTGACTGAGCACCTCCAAGAGAGAGGCCCGAGGAGCGTCTTGCCAAATGTCACCTCTGGGTCTGACTGAGCGCCTCCAGGAGAGAGGCGCAAGCGAGAAACTCCCGAGGAGCGTCTTGACACATGTCAACACTGGGTTTGACTGAGCGCCTCCAGGAGAGAGGCCCCAGCAAGACGCGCCCCGAGGAGCGTCTTGCCACATGTCAGCACTCGGTCTGACTGAGCGCCTCCAGGAGAGAGGCCCAAGCAAGAAGCGCCCCGAGGAGCTTCTTGCCACATGTCAACAATGGGTCTGACTGAGGGCCTCCAGGAGAGAAGCCCAAGCAAGACGCGCCCCGAGGAGCGTCTTGCCACATGTCAACACTGGGTCTAATTGAGCGCCTCGAGGAGAGAGGTCCAAGCAACACGCGCCCCGAGGAGCGTCTTACCACATGTCAACACTGGGTCTGACTGAGTGCCTCCATGAGAGAAGCCCCAGCAAGACGCGCCCCGAGGAGCCTCTTGCCACATGTCACTACTCGGTCTGACTGAGCGCCTCCAGGAGAGAGGCCCAAGCAAGACGTGCCCCGAGGAGCGTCTTGCCACATGTCAACAATGGGTCTGACTGAGGGCCTCCAGGAGAGAAGCCCAAGCACGAAGCGCCCCGAGGAGCGTCTTGCAACATGTCAACACTGGGTCTGACTGAGCGCCTCCAGGAGAGAGGCCCAAGCAAGACACGCCCCGAGGAGCGTCTTGACACATGTCAACAATGGGTCTGACTTAGGGCCTCCATGAGAGAAGCCCAAGCAAGACGCGCCCCGAGGAGAGTCTTGCCACATGTCAACACTGGGTCTGACAGAGGGCATCCAGGAGAGAGGCCCAAGCAATACGCGCCCCGAGGAGCGTCTTGCCACATGTCAACAATGGGTCTGACTGAGGGCCTCCAGGAGAGAAGCCAAAGCAAGACGCGCCCCGAGGAGCTTCTTTCCACATGTCAACAATGGGTCTTACTGAGGGCCTCCATGAGAGAAGCCCAAGCAAGACGCGCCCCGAGGAGCGTCTTGCCACATGTCAACACTGGGTCTAAATGAGCGCCTCCAGGAGAGAGGTCCAAGCAACACGCGCCCCGAGGAGCGTCTTACCACATGTCAACACTGGGTCTGACTGAGTGCCTCCATGAGAGAAGCCCCAGCAAGACGCGGCCCGAGGAGCGTCTTGCCACATGTCACTACTAGGTCTGACTGAGCGCCTCCAGGAGAGAGGCCCAAGCAAGACGTGCCCCGAGGAGCGTCTTGCCACATGTCAACAATGGGTCTGACTGAGGGCCTCCAGGAGAGAAGCCCAAGCAAGAAGCGCCCCGAGGAGCGTCTTGCAACATGTCAACACTGGGTCTGACTGAGCGCCTCCATGAGAGAAGCCCAAGCAAGACGCGCCCCGAGGAGAGTCTTGCCACATGTCAACACTGGGTCTGACAGAGGGCATCCAGGAGAGAGGCCCAAGCAATACGCGCCCCGAGGAGCGTCTTGCCACATGTCAACAATGGGTCTGACTGAGGGCCTCCAGGAGAGAAGCCAAAGCAAGACGCGCCCCGAGGAGCTTCTTTCCACATGTCAACAATGGCTCTTACTGAGGGCCTCCATGAGAGAAGCCCAAGCAAGACGCGCCCCGAGGAGAGTCTTGCCACATGTCAACACTGTGTCTGACTGAGCGCCTCCAGGAGAGAGGCCCAAGCAAGACGCGCCCCGAGGAGCGTCTTGCCACGTGTCAACACTGGGTCTGACTTAGCGCCTCCAGGAGAGAGGCCCAAGCAAGATGCGCCCCGAGGAGCGTCTTGCCACGTGTCACCACTGGGTCTGACTGAGCTCCTCCAGGAGAGAGGCCCAAGCAAGACGCGCCCAGAGGAGCGTCTTGCCATGTGTCACCACTGGGTCTGATTGAGCACCTCCAGGAGAGAGGCCCCAGCAAGACGCGCCCCGAGGAGCGTCTTGCCTTATGTCAGCACTCGGTCTGACTGAGCGCCTCCAAGAGAGAGGCCCAAGCAAGACGCGCCCCGAGGAGCGTCTTGCCACATGTCACTACTCGGTCTAACTGAGCGCCTCCAGGAGAGAGGTCCAAGCAAGACGCGCCCCGAGGAGCGTCTTGCCAAATGTCACTACTCGGTCTGACTGAGCGCCTCCAGGAGGGAGGTCCAAGCAAGACGCGCCCCGAGGAGCGTCTTGCCACATGTCACTACTCGGTCTGACTGAGCGAATCCAGGAGAGAGGCCCAAGCAAGACGTGCCCCGAGGAGCGTCTTGCCACATGTCAACAATGGGTCTGACTGAGGGCCTCCAGGAGAGAATCCCAAGCAAGACGCGCCCAGAGGAGCGTCTTGCCACATGTCAACACTGAGTCTGACTGAGCGCCTCCAGGAGAGAGGCCCAAGCAAGAAACGCCCCGAGGAGCGTCTTGACACATGTCAACACTGGGTCGGACTGATGGCCTCCATGAGAGAAGCCCAAGCAAGACGCGCCCCGAGGAGAGTCTTGCCACATGTCAACACTCGGTCTGACAGAGGGCATTCAGGAGAGAGGCCCAAGCAATACGCGCCCCGAGGAGCGTCTTGCCACATGTCACCACTGGGTCTGAATGAGCGCCTCCAGGAGAGAGGCCCAAGCAAGACGCGCCCCGATGAGTGTCTTGCCACATGTCAACACTGGGTCTGACTGAGCGCCTCCAGGAGAGAGGCCCAAGCAAGACTCGCCCCGAGGAGCGTCTTGCCACATGTCAGCACTGGGTCTGACTGAGCGCCTCCAGGAGAGAGGCCCCAGCAAGACGCGCCCCGAGGAGCGTCTTGCCTTATGTCAGCACTCGGTCTGACTGAGCGCCTCCAGGAGAGAGGCCCAAGCAAGACGCGCCCCGAGGAGCGTCTTGCCACATGTCAACAATGGGTCTGACTGAGGGCCTCCAGGAGAGAGGCCCAAGCAAGATGCGCCCGGAGGAGCGTCTTGCCACATGTAAACACTGGGTCTGACAGAGGGCCTCCAGGAGAGAGGCCCAAGCAAGACGCGCCCCGAGGAGCGTCTTGCCACATGTCACCTCTGGTTCTGACTGAGCGCCTCCAGGAGAGAGGCCCAAGCAAGACGCGCCCCGAGGAGCGTCTTGTCACATGTCAACACTGGGTCTGTCTGAGCGCCTCCAGGAGAGAAGCCCAAGCAAGACGCGCCCCGAGGAGCGTCTTGCCACATGTCAACAATGGGTCTGACTGAGGGCCTCCAGGAGAGAAGCCCAAGCAAGACGCGCCCCGAGGAGCGTCTTGACACATGTCAACACTGGGTCTGACAGAGGGCCTCCAGGAGAGAGGCCCAAGCAAGACGCGCCCCGAGGAGTGTCTTGCCACATGTCACCACTGGGTCTGACTGAGCGCCTCCAGGAGAGAGGCCCAAGCAAGACGCGCCCCGAGGAGCGTCTTGCCACATGTAAGCACTGGGTCCTACTGACCGCCTCCAGGAAGAGGCCCCAGCAAGACGCGCCCCGAGGAGCGTCTTGCCTTATGTCAGCACTCGGTCTGACTGAGCGCCTCCAGGAGAGAGGCCCAAGCAAGACGCGCCCCGAGGAGCGTCTTGCCACATGTCAACAATGGGTCTGACTGAGGGCCTCCAGGAGAGAGGCCCAAGCAAGATGCGCTCGGAGGAGCGTCTTGCCACATGTCAACACTGGGTCTGACAGAGGGCCTCCAGGAGAGAGGTCCAAGCAAGACGCGCCCCGAGGAGCGTCTTGCCACATGTCACCTCTGGTTCTGACTGAGCGCCTCCAGGAGAGAGGCCCAAGCTAGACGCGCCCCGAGGAGCGTCTTGCCACATGTCAACAATGGGTCTGACTGAGGGCCTCCAGGAGAGAAGCCCAAGCAACACGCGGCCCGAGGAGCGTCTTGCCACATGTCAACACTGAGTCTGACTGAGCGCCTCCAGGAGAGAGGCCCAAGCAAGACACGCCCCGAGGAGCGTCTTGACACATGTCAACACTGGGTCGGACTGATGGCCTCCATGAGAGAAGCCCAAGCAAGACGCACCCTGAGGAGAGTCTTGCCACATGTCAACACTCGGTCTGACAGAGGGCATTCAGGAGAGAGGCCCAAGCAATACGCGCCCCGAGGAGCGTCTTGCCACATGTCACCACTGGGTCTGAATGAGCGCCTCCAGGAGAGAGGCCCAAGCAAGACGCGCCCCGAGGAGCGTCTTGCCACATGTCAACAATGGGTCTGACTGAGGGCCTCCAGGAGAGAGGCCCAAGCAAGATGCGCCCGGAGGAGCGTCTTGCCCCATGTAAACACTGGGTCTGACAGAGGGCCTCCAGGAGAGAGGCCCAAGCAAGACGCGCCCCGAGGAGCGTCTTGCCAAATGTCACCTCTGGTTCTGACTGAGCGCCTCCAGGAGAGAGGCCCAAGCAAGACGCGCCCCGAGGAGCGTCTTGTCACATTTCAACACTGGGTCTGTCTGAGCGTCTCCAGGAGAGAAGCCCAAGCAAGACGCGCCCCGAGGAGCGTCTTGCCACATGTCAACAATGGGTCTGACTGAGGGCCTCCAGGAGAGAAGCCCAAGCAAGACGCTCCCCGAGGAGCGTCTTGACACATGTCAACACTGGGTCTGACAGAGGGCCTCCAGGAGAGAGGCCCAAGCAAGACGCGCCCCGAGCAGTGTTTTGCCACATGTCACCACTGGGTCTGACTGAGCGCCTCCAGGAGAGAGGCCCAAGCAAGACGCGCCCCGAGGAGCGTCAGGCCACATGTCACTACTCAGTCTGACTAAGCGCCTCCAGGAGAGAGGCCCAAGCAAGACGCGCCCCGAGGAGCGTCTTGCCACATGTAAGCACTGGGTCCTACTGAGCGCCTCCAGGAGAGAGGCCCCAGCAAGACGCGCCCCGAGGAGCGTCTTGCCTTATGTCAGCACTCGGTCTGACTGAGCCCCTCCAGGAGAGAGGTCCAAGCAAGACGCGCCCCGAGGAGCGTCTTGCCACATGTCAACAATGGGTCTGACTGAGGGCCTCCAGGAGAGCGGCCCAAGCAAGATGCGCTCGGAGGAGCGTCTTGCCACATGTCAACACTGGGTCTGACAGAGGGCCTCCAGGAGAGAGGTCCAAGCAAGACACGCCCCGAGGAGCGTCTTGCCACATGTCAACACTGGGTCTGACTGAGCACCTCCAAGAGAGAGGCCCGAGGAGCGTCTTGCCAAATGTCACCTCTGGGTCTGACTGAGCGCCTCCAGGAGAGAGGCGCAAGCGAGAAACTCCCGAGGAGCGTCTTGACACATGTCAACACTGGGTTTGACTGAGCGCCTCCAGGAGAGAGGCCCCAGCAAGACGCGCCCCGAGGAGCGTCTTGCCACATGTCAGCACTCGGTCTGACTGAGCGCCTCCAGGAGAGAGGCCCAAGCAAGAAGCGCCCCGAGGAGCTTCTTGCCACATGTCAACAATGGGTCTGACTGAGGGCCTCCAGGAGAGAAGCCCAAGCAAGACGCGCCCCGAGGAGCGTCTTGCCACATGTCAACACTGGGTCTAATTGAGCGCCTCGAGGAGAGAGGTCCAAGCAACACGCGCCCCGAGGAGCGTCTTACCACATGTCAACACTGGGTCTGACTGAGTGCCTCCATGAGAGAAGCCCCAGCAAGACGCGCCCCGAGGAGCCTCTTGCCACATGTCACTACTCGGTCTGACTGAGCGCCTCCAGGAGAGAGGCCCAAGCAAGACGTGCCCCGAGGAGCGTCTTGCCACATGTCAACAATGGGTCTGACTGAGGGCCTCCAGGAGAGAAGCCCAAGCAAGAAGCGCCCCGAGGAGCGTCTTGCAACATGTCAACACTGGGTCTGACTGAGCGCCTCCAGGAGAGAGGCCCAAGCAAGACACGCCCCGAGGAGCGTCTTGACACATGTCAACAATGGGTCTGACTTAGGGCCTCCATGAGAGAAGCCCAAGCAAGACGCGCCCCGAGGAGAGTCTTGCCACATGTCAACACTGGGTCTGACAGAGGGCATCCAGGAGAGAGGCCCAAGCAATACACGCCCCGAGGAGCGTCTTGCCACATGTCAACACTGGGTCTAAATGAGCGCCTCCAGGAGAGAGGTCCAAGCAACACGCGCCCCGAGGAGCGTCTTACCACATGTCAACACTGGGTCTGACTGAGTGCCTCCATGAGAGAAGCCCCAGCAAGACGCGGCCCGAGGAGCGTCTTGCCACATGTCACTACTAGGTCTGACTGAGCGCCTCCAGGAGAGAGGCCCAAGCAAGACGTGCCCCGAGGAGCGTCTTGCCACATGTCAACAATGGGTCTGACTGAGGGCCTCCAGGAGAGAAGCCCAAGCAAGAAGCGCCCCGAGGAGCGTCTTGCAACATGTCAACACTGGGTCTGACTGAGCACCTCCATGAGAGAAGCCCAAGCAAGACGCGCCCCGAGGAGAGTCTTGCCACATGTCAACACTGGGTCTGACAGAGGGCATCCAGGAGAGAGGCCCAAGCAATACGCGCCCCGAGGAGCGTCTTGCCACATGTCAACAATGGGTCTGACTGAGGGCCTCCAGGAGAGAAGCCAAAGCAAGACGCGCCCCGAGGAGCTTCTTTCCACATGTCAACAATGGCTCTTACTGAGGGCCTCCATGAGAGAAGCCCAAGCAAGACGCGCCCCGAGGAGAGTCTTGCCACATGTCAACACTGTGTCTGACTGAGCGCCTCCAGGAGAGAGGCCCAAGCAAGACGCGCCCCGAGGAGCGTCTTGCCACGTGTCAACACTGGGTCTGACTTAGCGCCTCCAGGAGAGAGGCCCAAGCAAGATGCGCCCCGAGGAGCGTCTTGCCACGTGTCACCACTGGGTCTGACTGAGCTGCTCCAGGAGAGAGGCCCAAGCAAGACGCGCCCAGAGGAGCGTCTTGCCATGTGTCACCACTGGGTCTGATTGAGCACCTCCAGGAGAGAGGCCCCAGCAAGACGCGCCCCGAGGAGCGTCTTGCCTTATGTCAGCACTCGGTCTGACTGAGCGCCTCCAAGAGAGAGGCCCAAGCAAGACGCGCCCCGAGGAGCGTCTTGCCACATGTCACTACTCGGTCTAACTGAGCGCCTCCAGGAGAGAGGTCCAAGCAAGACGCGCCCCGAGGAGCGTCTTGCCAAATGTCACTACTCGGTCTGACTGAGCGCCTCCAGGAGGGAGGTCCAAGCAAGACGCGCCCCGAGGAGCGTCTTGCCACATGTCACTACTCGGTCTGACTGAGCGCCTCCAGGAGAGAGGCCCAAGCAAGACGTGCCCCGAGGAGCGTCTTGCCACATGTCAACAATGGGTCTGACTGAGGGCCTCCAGGAGAGAATCCCAAGCAAGACGCGCCCAGAGGAGCGTCTTGCCACATGTCAACACTGAGTCTGACTGAGCGCCTCCAGGAGAGAGGCCCAAGCAAGAAACGCCCCGAGGAGCGTCTTGACACATGTCAACACTGGGTCGGACTGATGGCCTCCATGAGAGAAGCCCAAGCAAGACGCGCCCCGAGGAGAGTCTTGCCACATGTCAACACTCGGTCTGACAGAGGGCATTCAGGAGAGAGGCCCAAGCAATACGCGCCCCGAGGAGCGTCTTGCCACATGTCACCACTGGGTCTGAATGAGCGCCTCCAGGATAGAGGCCCAAGCAAGACGCGCCCCGATGAGTGTCTTGCCACATGTCAACACTGGGTCTGACTGAGCACCTCCAGGAGAGAGGCCCAAGCAAGACTCGCCCCGAGGAGCGTCTTGCCACATGTCAGCACTGGGTCTGACTGAGCGCCTCCAGGAGAGAGGCCCCAGCAAGACGCGCCCCGAGGAGTGTCTTGCCTTATGTCAGCACTCGGTCTGACTGAGCGCCTCCAGGAGAGAGGCCCAAGCAAGACGCGCCCCGAGGAGCGTCTTGCCACATGTCAACAATGGGTCTGACTGAGGGCCTCCAGGAGAGAGGCCCAAGCAAGATGCGCCCGGAGGAGCGTCTTGCCACATGTAAACACTGGGTCTGACAGAGGGCCTCCAGGAGAGAGGCCCAAGCAAGACGCGCCCCGAGGAGCGTCTTGCCACATGTCACCTCTGGTTCTGACTGAGCGCCTCCAGGAGAGAGGCCCAAGCAAGACGCGCCCCGAGGAGCGTCTTGTCACATGTCAACACTGGGTCTGTCTGAGCGCCTCCAGGAGAGAAGCCCAAGCAAGACGCGCCCCGAGGAGCGTCTTGCCACATGTCAACAATGGGTCTGACTGAGGGCCTCCAGGAGAGAAGCCCAAGCAAGACGCGCCCCGAGGAGCGTCTTGACACATGTCAACACTGGGTCTGACAGAGGGCCTCCAGGAGAGAGGCCCAAGCAAGACGCGCCCCGAGGAGTGTCTTGCCACATGTCACCACTGGGTCTGACTGAGCGCCTCCAGGAGAGAGGCCCAAGCAAGACGCGCCCCGAGGAGCGTCTTGCCACATGTAAGCACTGGGTCCTACTGACCGCCTCCAGGAGAGAGGCCCCAGCAAGACGCGCCCCGAGGAGCGTCTTGCCTTATGTCAGCACTCGGTCTGACTGAGCGCCTCCAGGAGAGAGGCCCAAGCAAGACGCGCCCCGAGGAGCGTCTTGCCACATGTCAACAATGGGTCTGACTGAGGGCCTCCAGGAGAGAGGCCCAAGCAAGATGCGCTCGGAGGAGCGTCTTGCCACATGTCAACACTGGGTCTGACAGAGGGCCTCCAGGAGAGAGGTCCAAGCAAGACGCGCCCCGAGGAGCGTCTTGCCACATGTCACCTCTGGTTCTGACTGAGCGCCTCCAGGAGAGAGGCCCAAGCTAGACGCGCCCCGAGGAGCGTCTTGCCACATGTCAACAATGGGTCTGACTGAGGGCCTCCAGGAGAGAAGCCCAAGCAACACGCGGCCCGAGGAGCGTCTTGCCACATGTCAACACTGAGTCTGACTGAGCGCCTCCAGGAGAGAGGCCCAAGCAAGACACGCCCCGAGGAGCGTCTTGACACATGTCAACACTGGGTCGGACTGATGGCCTCCATGAGAGAAGCCCAAGCAAGACGCACCCTGAGGAGAGTCTTGCCACATGTCAACACTCGGTCTGACAGAGGGCATTCAGGAGAGAGGCCCAAGCAATACGCGCCCCGAGGAGCGTCTTGCCACATGTCACCACTGGGTCTGAATGAGCGCCTCCAGGAGAGAGGCCCAAGCAAGACGCGCCCCGAGGAGCGTCTTGCCACATGTCAACAATGGGTCTGACTGAGGGCCTCCAGGAGAGAGGCCCAAGCAAGATGCGCCCGGAGGAGCGTCTTGCCCCATGTAAACACTGGGTCTGACAGAGGGCCTCCAGGAGAGAGGCCCAAGCAAGACGCGCCCCGAGGAGCGTCTTGCCACATGTCACCTCTGGTTCTGACTGAGCGCCTCCAGGAGAGAGGCCCAAGCAAGACGCGCCCCGAGGAGCGTCTTGTCACATTTCAACACTGGGTCTGTCTGAGCGTCTCCAGGAGAGAAGCCCAAGCAAGACGCGCCCCGAGGAGCGTCTTGCCACATGTCAACAATGGGTCTGACTGAGGGCCTCCAGGAGAGAAGCCCAAGCAAGACGCTCCCCGAGGAGCGTCTTGACACATGTCAACACTGGGTCTGACAGAGGGCCTCCAGGAGAGAGGCCCAAGCAAGACGCGCCCCGAGCAGTGTCTTGCCACATGTCACCACTGGGTCTGACTGAGCGCCTCCAGGAGAGAGGCCCAAGCAAGACGCGCCCCGAGGAGCGTCAGGCCACATGTCACTACTCAGTCTGACTAAGCGCCTCCAGGAGAGAGGCCCAAGCAAGACGCGCCCCGAGGAGCGTCTTGCCACATGTAAGCACTGGGTCCTACTGAGCGCCTCCAGGAGAGAGGCCCCAGCAAGACGCGCCCCGAGGAGCGTCTTGCCTTATGTCAGCACTCGGTCTGACTGAGCCCCTCCAGGAGAGAGGCCCAAGCAAGACGCGCCCCGAGGAGCGTCTTGCCACATGTCAACAATGGGTCTGACTGAGGGCCTCCAGGAGAGCGGCCCAAGCAAGATGCGCTCGGAGGAGCGTCTTGCCACATGTCAACACTGGGTCTGACAGAGGGCCTCCAGGAGAGAGGTCCAAGCAAGACACGCCCCGAGGAGCGTCTTGCCACATGTCACCTCTGGTTCTGACTCAGCGCCTCCAGGAGAGAGGCCCAAGCAAGACGTGCCCCGAGGAGCGTCTTGTCACATGTCAACACTCGGTCTTTCTGAGCGCCTCCAGGAGAGAAGCCCAAGCAAGACGCGCCCCGAGGAGCGTCTTGCCACATGTCAGCACTCGGTCTGACTGAGCGCCTCCAGGAGAGAGGCCCAAGCAAGACGCGCCCCGAGGAGCGTCTTGCCACATGTCAACAATGGGTCTGACTGAGGGCCTCCAGGAGAGAAGCCCAAGCAACACGCGGCCCGAGGAGCGTCTTGCCACATGTCAGCACTCGGTCTGACTGAGCGCCTCCAGGAGAGAGGCCAAAGCAAGACGCGCCCCGAGGAGCGTCTTGACACATGTCAACACTGGGTCTGACAGCGGGCCTCCAGGAGAGAGGCCCAAGCAAGACGCGCCCCGAGAAGTGTCTTGCCACATGTCACCACTTGGTCTGACTGAGCGCCTCCAGGAGAGAGGCCCAAGCAACACGCGCCCCGAGGAGCGTCAGGCCACTTGTCACTACTCATTCTGACTGAGCGCCTCCAGGAGAGAGGCCCAAGCAAGACGCGCCCCGAGGAGCGTCTTGCCACATGTCAACACTGGGTCTGATTGAGGGCCTTCTGGAGAGAGGCCCAAGCAAGACGCGCCCCGAGGAGCGTCTTGCCACATGTCACCACTTGGTCTGACTGAGCGCCTCCAGGAGAGAGGCCCAAGCAACACGCGCCCCGAGGAGCGTCAGGCCACATGTCACTACTCAGTCTGACTGAGCGCCTCCAGGAGAGAGGCCCAAGCAAGACGCGCCCATAGGAGCGTCTTGACACATGTCAACACTGGGTCTGACAGAGGGCCTCCATGAGAGAGGCCCAAGCAAGACGCGCCCCGAGGAGTGTCTTGCCACATGTCAACACTGGGTCTGACAGAGGGCCTCCAGGAGAGAGGCCCAAGCAAGACGCGCCCCGAGGAATGTCTTCCCACATGTCACCACTTGGTCTGACTGAGCGCCTCCAGGAGAGAGGCCCAAGCAACACGCGCCCTGAGGAGCGTCAGGCCACATGTCACTACTCAGTCTGACTGAGCGCCTCCAGGAGAGAGGCCCAAGCAAGACGCGCCCCGAGGAGCGTCTTGCCACGTGTCAACACTGGGTCTGATTGAGGGCCTTCTGGAGAGAGGCCCAAGCAAGACGCGCCCCGAGGAGCGTCTTGCCACATGTCAACAATGGTTCTTACTGAGGATCTCCAGGAGAGAAGCCCAAGCAAGACGCGCCCTGAGGAGCTTCTTGCCACATGTCAGCACTCGGTCTGACTGAGCGCCTCCAGGAGAGAGGCCAAAGCAAGACGGCCCCCGAGGAGCGTCTTGACACATGTCAACACTGGGTCTGACAGAGGGCCTCCATGAGAAAGGCCCAAGCAAGACGCGCTCGAGGAGTGTCTTGCCAAATGTCAACACTGGGTCTGACTGAGCGCCTCATGGAGAGAGGTCCAAGCAAGACGCGCCCCGAGGAGCGTCTTGCCACATGTCAACACTGGGTCTGACTGAGTGCCTCCATGAGAGAAGCCCCAGCAAGACACGCCCCGAGGAGCGTCTTGCCACATGTCACTGCTCGGTCTGTTTGAGCGCCTCCAGGAGAGAGGCCCAAGCAAGACGTGCCCCGAGGAGTGTCTTGCCACATGTCAACAATGGGTCTGACTGAGGGCCTCCAGGAGAGAATCCCAAGCAAGACGCGCCCCGAGGAGCGTCTTGCCACATGTCAACACTCGGTCTGACAGAGGGCATTCAGGAGAGAGGCTTAAGCAATACGCGCCCCGAGGAGCGTCTTGCCACATGTCACCACTGGGTCTGAATGAGCGCCTCCAGGAGAGAGGCCCAAGCAAGACGCGCCCCGATGAGTGTCTTGCCACATGTCAACACTGGGTCTGACTGAGCGCCTCCAGGAGAGAGGCCCAAGCAAGACTCGCCCCGAGGAGCGTCTTGCCACATGTCAGCACTGGGTCTGACTGAGCGCCTCCAGGAGAGAGGCCCCAGCAAGACGCGCCCCGAGGAGCGTCTTGCCTTATGTCAGCACTCGGTCTGACTGAGCGCCTCCAGGAGAGAGGCCCAAGCAAGACGCGCCCCGAGGAGCGTCTTGCCACATGTCAACAATGGGTCTGACTGAGGGCCTCCAGGAGAGAGGCCCAAGCAAGATGCGCCCGGAGGAGCGTCTTGCCACATGTCAACAATGGGTCTGACTGAGGGCCTCCAGGAGAGAGGCCCAAGCAAGATGCGCCCGGAGGAGCGTCTTGCCACATGTAAACACTGGGTCTGACAGATGGCCTCCAGGAGAGAGGCCCAAGCAAGACGCCCCCCGAGGAGCGTCTTGCCACATGTCACCTCTGGTTCTGACTGAGCGCCTCCAGGAGAGAGGCCCAAGCAAGACGCGCCCCGAGGAGCGTCTTGTCACATGTCAACACTGGGTCTGTCTGAGCGCCTCCAGGAGAGAGGCCCAAGCAAGACGCGCCCCGAGGAGCGTCTTGCCTTATGTCAGCACTCGGTCTGACTGAGCGCCTCCAGGAGAGAGGCCCAAGCAAGACGCGCCCCGAGGAGCTTCTTGCCACATGTCAACAATGGGTCTGACTGAGGGCCTCCAGGAGAGAGGCCCAAGCAAGATGCGCTCGGAGGAGCGTCTTGCCACATGTCAACACTGGGTCTGACAGAGGGCCTCCAGGAGAGAGGTCCAAGCAAGACGCGCCCCGAGGAGCGTCTTGCCACATGTCACCTCTGGTTCTGACTGAGCGCCTCCAGGAGAGAGGCCCAAGCAAGACGTGCCCCGAGAAGCGTCTTGTCACATGTCAACACTCGGTCTTTCTGAGCGCCTCCAGGAGAGAAGCCCAAGCATGACGCGCCCCGAGGAGCGTCTTGCCACATGTCAGCACTCGGTCTGACTGAGCGCCTCCAGGAGAGAGGCCCAAGCAAGACGCGCCCCGAGGAGCGTCTTGCCACATGTCAACAGTGGGTCTGACTGGGGGCCTCCAGGAGAGAAGCCCAAGCAACACGCGGTCCGAGGAGCTTCTTGCCACATGTCAGCACTCGGTCTGACTGAGCGCCTCCAGGAGAGAGGCCAAAGCAAGACGCGCCCCGAGGAGCGTCTTGACACATGTCAACACTGGGTCTGACAGCGGGCCTCCAGGAGAGAGGCCCCAGCAAGACGCGCCCCGAGAAGTGTCTTGCCACATGTCACCACTTGGTCTGACTGAGCGCCTCCAGGAGAGAGGCCCAAGCAACACGCGCCCTGAGGAGCGTCAGGCCACATGTCACTACTCATTCTGACTGAGCGCCTCCAGGAGAGAGGCCCAAGCAGGACGCGCCCCGAGGATCGTCTTGCCACATGTCAACACTGGGTCTGATTGAGGGCCTTCTGGAGAGAGGCCCAAGCAAGACGCGCCCCGAGGAGCGTCTTGCCACATGTCACCACTTGGTCTGACTGAGCGCCTCCAGGAGAGAGGCCCAAGCAACACGCGCCCCGAGGAGCGTGAGGCCACATGTCACTACTCAGTCTGACTGAGCGCCTCCAGGAGAGAGGCCCAAGCAAGACGCGCCCCGAGGAGCGTCTTGACACATGTCAACACTGGGTCTGACAGAGGGCCTCCATGAGAGAGGCCCAAGCAAGACGCGCCCCGAGGAGTGTCTTGCCACATGTCAACACTGGGTCTGACAGAGGGCCTCCAGGAGAGAGGCCCAAGCAAGACGCGCCCCGAGGAGTGTCTTGCCACATGTCAAAACTTGGTCTGACTGAGCGCCTCCAGGAGAGAGGCCCAAGCAACACGCGCCCTGAGGAGCGTCAGGCCACATGTCACTACTCAGTCTGACTGAGCGCCTCCAGGAGAGAGGCCCAAGCAAGACGCGCCCCGAGGAGCGTCTTGCCACGTGTCAACACTGGGTCTGATTGAGGGCCTTCTGGAGAGAGGCCCAAGCAAGACGCGCCCCGAGGAGCGTCTTGCCACATGTCAACAATGGTTCTTACTGAGGGCCTCCAGGAGAGAAGCCCAAGCAAGACGCGCCCTGAGGAGCTTCTTGCCACATGTCAGCACTCGGTCTGACTGAGCGCCTCCAGGAGAGAGGCCAAAGCAAGACGGCCCCCGAGGAGCGTCTTGACACATGTCAACACTGGGTCTGACAGAGGGCCTCCATGAGAAAGGCCCAAGCAAGACGCGCTCGAGGAGTGTCTTGCCAAATGTCAACACTGGGTCTGACTGAGCGCCTCATGGAGAGAGGTCCAAGCAAGACGCGCCCCGAGGAGCGTCTTGCCACATGTCAACACTGGGTCTGACTGAGTGCCTCCATGAGAGAAGCCCCAGCAAGACACGCCCCGAGGAGCGTCTTGCCACATGTCACTGCTCGGTCTGTTTGAGCGCCTCCAGGAGAGAGGCCCAAGCAAGACGTGCCCCGAGGAGTGTCTTGCCACATGTCAACAATGGGTCTGACTGAGGGCCTCCAGGAGAGAATCCCAATTAAGACGCGCCCCGAGGAGCGTCTTGCCACATGTCAACACTGGGTCTGACTGAGCGCCTCCAGGAGAGAGGCCCAAGCAAGACACGCCCCGAGGAGTGTCTTGACACATGTCAACACTGGGTCTGACTGAGGGCCTCCATGAGAGAAGCCCAAGCAAGACGCGCCCCGAGGAGCGTCTTGCCACATGTCACCACTGGGTCTGACTGAGCGCCTCCAGGAGAGAGGCCCAACCAAGACGCGCCCTGAGGAGCGTCTTGCCACATGCCAACACTGGGTCTGACAGGGGGCCTCCAGGAGAGAGGCCCAAGCAAGACGCGCCCCGAGGAGTGTCTTGCCACATGTCACCACTGGGTCTGACTGAGCGCCTCCAGGAGTGAGGCCCAAGCAAGACGCGCCCCGAGGAGCGTCTTGTCACATGTCAACACTGGGTCTTTCTGAGCCCCTCCAGGAGATAAGCCCAAGCAAGAAGCGCCCCGAGGAGCGTCTTTCCACATGTCAGCACTCGGTCTGACTGAGCGCCTCAAGGAGAGAGGCCCAAGCAAGACGCGCCCAAAGGAGCGTCTTGCAACATGTCAACAATGGGTCTGACTGAGCGCCTCCAGGAGAGAGGCCCAAGCAACACGCGCCCCGAGGAGCGTCAGGCCACATGTCACTACTCAGTCTGACTGAGCGCCTCCAGGAGAGAGGCCCAAGCAAGACGCGCCCCGAGGAGCGTCTTGCCACGTGTCAACACTGGGTCTGATTGAGGGCCTTCTGGAGAGAGGCCCAAGCAAGACGCGCACCGAGGAGCGTCTTGCCACATGTCACCACTTGGTCTGACTGAGCGCCTCCAGGAGAGAGGCCCAAGCAACACGCGCCCCGAGGAGCGTCAGGCCACATGTCACTACTCATTCTGACTGAGCGCCTCCAGGAGAGAGGCCCAAGCAAGACGCGCCCCGAGGAGCGTCTTGACACATGTCAACACTGGGTCTGACAGAGGGCCTCCATGAGAGAGGCCCAAGCAAGACGCGCCCCGAGGAGTGTCTTGCCACATGTCAACACTGGGTCTGACAGAGGGCCTCCAGGAGAGAGGCCCAAGCAACACGCGCCCTGAGGAGCGTCAGGCCACATGTCACTACTCAGTCTGACTGAGCGCCTCCAGGAGAGAGGCCCAAGCAAGTCGCGCCCCGAGGAGCGTCTTGCCACGTGTCAACACTGGGTCTGATTGAGGGCCTTCTGGAGAGAGGCCCAAGCAAGACGCGCCCCGAGGAGCGTCTTGCCACATGTCAACAATGGTTCTTACTGAGGGCCTCCAGGAGAGAAGCCCAAGCAAGACGCGCCCTGAGGAGCTTTTTGCCACATGTCAGCACTCGGTCTGACTGAGCGCCTCCAGGAGAGAGGCCAAAGCAAGACGGCCCCCGAGGAGCGTCTTGACACATGTCAACACTGGGTCTGACAGAGGGCCTCCATGAGAAAGGCCCAAGCAAGACGCGCTCGAGGAGTGTCTTGCCAAATGTCAACACTGGGTCTGACTGAGCGCCTCATGGAGAGAGGTCCAAGCAAGACGCGCCCCGAGGAGCGTCTTGCCACATGTCAACACTGGGTCTGACTGAGTGCCTCCATGAGAGAAGCCCCAGCAAGACACGCCCCGAGGAGCGTCTTGCCACATGTCACTGCTCGGTCTGTTTGAGCGCCTCCAGGAGAGAGGCCCAAGCAAGACGTGCCCCGAGGAGTGTCTTGCCACATGTCAACAATGGGTCTGACTGAGGGCCTCCAGGAGAGAATCCCAATTAAGACGCGCCCCGAGGAGCGTCTTGCCACATGTCAACACTGGGTCTGACTGAGCGCCTCCAGGAGAGAGGCCCAAGCAAGACACGCCCCGAGGAGTGTCTTGACACATGTCAACACTGGGTCTGACTGAGGGCCTCCATGAGAGAAGCCCAAGCAAGACGCGCCCCGAGGAGCGTCTTGCCACATGTCACCACTGGGTCTGACTGAGCGCCTCCAGGAGAGAGGCCCAACCAAGACGCGCCCTGAGGAGCGTCTTGCCACATGCCAACACTGGGTCTGACAGGGGGCCTCCAGGAGAGAGGCCCAAGCAAGACGCGCCCCGAGGAGTGTCTTGCCACATGTCACCACTGGGTCTGACTGAGCGCCTCCAGGAGTGAGGCCCAAGCAAGACGCGCCCCGAGGAGCGTCTTGTCACATGTCAACACTGGGTCTTTCTGAGCCCCTCCAGGAGATAAGCCCAAGCAAGACGCGCCCCGAGGAGCGTCTTTCCACATGTCAGCACTCGGTCTGACTGAGCGCCTCAAGGAGAGAGGCCCAAGCAAGAAGCGCCCAAAGGAGCGTCTTGCAACATGTCAACAATGGGTCTGACTGAGCGCCTCCAGGAGAGAGGCCCAAGCAACACGCGCCCCGAGGAGCGTCAGGCCACATGTCACTACTCAGTCTGACTGAGCGCCTCCAGGAGAGAGGCCCAAGCAAGACGCGCCCCGAGGAGCGTCTTGCCACGTGTCAACACTGGGTCTGATTGAGGGCCTTCTGGAGAGAGGCCCAAGCAAGACGCGCACCGAGGAGCGTCTTGCCACATGTCACCACTTGGTCTGACTGAGCATCTCCAGGAGAGAGGCCCAAGCAACACGCGCCCCGAGGAGCGTCAGGCCACATGTCACTACTCAGTCTGACTGAGCGCCTCCAGGAGAGAGGCCCAAGCAAGACGCGCCCAGAGGAGCGTCTTGCCACATGTCAACAATGGGTCTTACTTAGGGCCTCCAGGAGAGAAGCCCAAGCAAGACGCGCCCCGAGGAGCTTCTTGCCACATGTCAGCACTCGGTCTGACTGAGCGCCTCCAGGAGAGAGGCCAAAGCAAGACGCGCCCCGAGGAGCGTCTTGACACATGTCAACACTGGGTCTGACAGAGGGCCTCCATGAGAGAGGCCCAAGCAAGACGCGCCCCGAGGATTGTCTTGCTACATGTCAACACTGGGTCTGACAGAGGGCCTCCAGGAGAGAGGCCCAAGCAAGACGCACCCCGAGGAGTGTCTTGCCACATGTCACCTCTGGTTCTGACTGAGCGCCTCCAGGAGAGAGGCCCAAGCTAGACGCGCCCCGAGGAGCGTCTTGCCACATGTCAACAATGGGTCTGACTGAGGGCCTCAAGGAGAGAAGCCCAAGCAACACGCGGCCCGAGGAGCGTCTTGCCACATGTCAACACTGAGTCTGACTGAGCGCCTCCAGGAGAGAGGCCCAAGCAAGATACGCCCCGAGGAGCGTCTTGACACATGTCAACACTGGGTCGGACTGATGGCCTCCATGAGAGAAGCCCAAGCAAGACGCGCCCTGAGGAGAGTCTTGCCACATGTCAACACTCGGTCTGACAGAGGGCATTCAGGAGAGAGGCCCAAGCAATACGCGCCCCGAGGAGCGTCTTGCCACATGTCACCACTGGGTCTGAATGAGCGCCTCCAGGAGAGAGGCCCAAGCAAGACGCGCCCCGAGGAGCGTCTTGCCACATGTAAACAATGGGTCTGACTGAGGGCCTCCAGGAGAGAGGCCCAAGCAAGATGCGCCCGGAGGAGCGTCTTGCCACATGTAAACACTGGGTCTGACAGAGGGCCTCCAGGAGAGAGGCCCAAGCAAGACGCGCCCCGAGGAGCGTCTTGCCACATGTCACCTCTGGTTCTGACTGAGCGCCTCCAGGAGAGAGGCCCAAGCAAGACGCGCCCCGAGGAGCGTCTTGTCACATGTCAACACTGGGTCTGTCTGAGCGCCTCCAGGAGAGAAGCCCAAGAAAGACGCGCCCCGAGGAGCGTCTTGCCACATGTCAACAATGGGTCTGACTGAGGGCCTCCAGGAGAGAAGCCCAAGCAAGACGCTCCCCGAGGAGCGTCTTGACACATGTCAACACTGGGTCTGACAGAGGGCCTCCAGGAGAGAGGCCCAAGCAAGACGCGCCCCGAGCAGTGTCTTGCCACATGTCACCACTGGGTCTGACTGAGCGCCTCCAGGAGAGAGGCCCAAGCAAGACGCGCCCCGAGGAGCGTCTTGCCACATGTAAGCACTGGGTCCTACTGAGCGCCTCCCGGAGAGAGGCCCCAGCAAGACGCGCCCCGAGGAGCGTCTTGCCTTATGTCAGCACTCGGTCTGACTGAGCCCCTCCAGGAGAGAGGCCCAAGCAAGACGCGCCCCGAGGAGCGTCTTGCCACATGTCAACAATGGGTCTGACTGAGGGCCTCCAGGAGAGCGGCCCAAGCAAGATGCGCTCGGAGGAGCGTCTTGCCACATGTCAACACTGGGTCTGACAGAGGGCCTCCAGGAGAGAGGTCCAAGCAAGACACGCCCCGAGGAGCGTCTTGCCACATGTCACCTCTGGTTCTGACTCAGCGCCTCCAGGAGAGAGGCCCAAGCAAGACGTGCCCCGAGGAGCGTCTTGCCACATGTCAACACTCGGTCTTTCTGAGCGCCTCCAGGAGAGAAGCCCAAGCAAGACGCGCCCCGAGGAGCGTCTTGCCACATGTCAGCACTCGGTCTGACTGAGCGCCTCCAGGAGAGAGGCCCAAGCAAGACGCGCCCCGAGGAGCGTCTTGCCACATGTCAACAATGGGTCTGACTGAGGGCCTCCAGGAGAGAAGCCCAAGCAACACGCGGCCCGAGGAGCGTCTTGCCACATGTCAGCACTCGGTCTGACTGAGCGCCTCCAGGAGAGAGGCCAAAGCAAGACGCGCCCCGAGGAGCTTCTTGCCACATGTCAGCACTCGGTCTGACTGAGCGCCTCCAGGAGAGAGGCCAAAGCAAGACGCGCCCCGAGGAGCGTCTTGACACATGTCAACACTGGGTCTGACAGAGGGCCTCCATGAGAGAGGCCCAAGCAAGACGCGCCCCGAGGATTGTCTTGCTACATGTCAACACTGGGTCTGACAGAGGGCCTCCAGGAGAGAGGCCCAAGCAAGACGCACCCCGAGGAGTGTCTTGCCACATGTCACCTCTGGTTCTGACTGAGCGCCTCCAGGAGAGAGGCCCAAGCTAGACGCGCCCCGAGGAGCGTCTTGCCACATGTCAACAATGGGTCTGACTGAGGGCCTCAAGGAGAGAAGCCCAAGCAACACGCGGCCCGAGGAGCGTCTTGCCACATGTCAACACTGAGTCTGACTGAGCGCCTCCAGGAGAGAGGCCCAAGCAAGACACGCCCCGAGGAGCGTCTTGACACATGTCAACACTGGGTCGGACTGATGGCCTCCATGAGAGAAGCCCAAGCAAGACGCGCCCTGAGGAGAGTCTTGCCACATGTCAACACTCGGTCTGACAGAGGGCATTCAGGAGAGAGGCCCAAGCAATACGCGCCCCGAGGAGCGTCTTGCCACATGTCACCACTGGGTCTGAATGAGCGCCTCCAGGAGAGAGGCCCAAGCAAGACGCGCCCCGAGGAGCGTCTTGCCACATGTAAACAATGGGTCTGACTGAGGGCCTCCAGGAGAGAGGCCCAAGCAAGATGCGCCCGGAGGAGCGTCTTGCCACATGTAAACACTGGGTCTGACAGAGGGCCTCCAGGAGAGAGGCCCAAGCAAGACGCGCCCCGAGGAGCGTCTTGCCACATGTCACCTCTGGTTCTGACTGAGCGCCTCCAGGAGAGAGGCCCAAGCAAGACGCGCCCCGAGGAGCGTCTTGTCACATGTCAACACTGGGTCTGTCTGAGCGCCTCCAGGAGAGAAGCCCAAGCAAGACGCGCCCCGAGGAGCGTCTTGCCACATGTCAACAATGGGTCTGACTGAGGGCCTCCAGGAGAGAAGCCCAAGCAAGACGCTCCCCGAGGAGCGTCTTGACACATGTCAACACTGGGTCTGACAGAGGGCCTCCAGGAGAGAGGCCCAAGCAAGACGCGCCCCGAGCAGTGTCTTGCCACATGTCACCACTGGGTCTGACTGAGCGCCTCCAGGAGAGAGGCCCAAGCAAGACGCGCCCCGAGGAGCGTCAGGCCACATGTCACTACTCAGTCTGACTAAGCGCCTCCAGGAGAGAGGCCCAAGCAAGACGCGCCCCGAGGAGCGTCTTGCCACATGTAAGCACTGGGTCCTACTGAGCGCCTCCCGGAGAGAGGCCCCAGCAAGACGCGCCCCGAGGAGCGTCTTGCCTTATGTCAGCACTCGGTCTGACTGAGCCCCTCCAGGAGAGAGGCCCAAGCAAGACGCGCCCCGAGGAGCGTCTTGCCACATGTCAACAATGGGTCTGACTGAGGGCCCCCAGGAGAGCGGCCCAAGCAAGATGCGCTCGGAGGAGCGTCTTGCCACATGTCAACACTGGGTCTGACAGAGGGCCTCCAGGAGAGAGGTCCAAGCAAGACACGCCCCGAGGAGCGTCTTGCCACATGTCACCTCTGGTTCTGACTCAGCGCCTCCAGGAGAGAGGCCCAAGCAAGACGTGCCCCGAGGAGCGTCTTGTCACATGTCAACACTCGGTCTTTCTGAGCGCCTCCAGGAGAGAAGCCCAAGCAAGACGCGCCCCGAGGAGCGTCTTGCCACATGTCAGCACTCGGTCTGACTGAGCGCCTCCAGGAGAGAGGCCCAAGCAAGACGCGCCCCGAGGAGCGTCTTGCCACATGTCAACAATGGGTCTGACTGAGGGCCTCCATGAGAGAAGCCCAAGCAACACGCGGCCCGAGGAGCGTCTTGCCACATGTCAGCACTCGGTCTGACTGAGCGCCTCCAGGAGAGAGGCCAAAGCAAGACGCGCCCCGAGGAGCGTCTTGACACATGTCAACACTGGGTCTGACAGCGGGCCTCCAGGAGAGAGGCCCAAGCAAGACGCGCCCGAGAAGTGTCTTGCCACATGTCACCACTTGGTCTGACTGAGCGCCTCCAGGAGAGAGGCCCAAGCAACACGCGCCCCGAGGAGCGTCAGGCCACTTGTCACTACTCATTCTGACTGAGCGCCTCCAGGAGAGAGGCCCAAGCAAGACGCGCCCCGAGGAGCGTCTTGCCACATGTGAACACTGGGTCTGATTGAGGGCCTTCTGGAGAGAGGCCCAAGCAAGACGCGCCCCGAGGAGCGTCTTGCCACATGTCACCACTTGGTCTGACTGAGCGCCTCCAGGAGAGAGGCCCAAGCAACACGCGCCCCGAGGAGCGTCAGGCCACATGTCACTACTCAGTCTGACTGAGCGCCTCCAGGAGAGAGGCCCAAGCAAGACGCGCCCCGAGGAGCGTCTTGACACATGTCAACACTGGGTCTGACAGAGGGACTCCATGAGAGAGGCCCAAGCAAGAAGCGCCCCGAGGAGTGTCTTGCCACATGTCAACACTGGGTCTGACAGAGGGCCTCCAGGAGAGAGGCCCAAGCAAGACGCGCCCCGAGGAATGTCTTCCCACATGTCACCACTTGGTCTGACTGAGCGCCTCCAGGAGAGAGGCCCAAGCAACACGTGCCCTGAGGAGCGTCAGGCCACATGTCACTACTCAGTCTGACTGAGCGCCTCCAGGAGAGAGGCCCAAGCAAGACGCGCCCCGAGGAGCGTCTTGCCACGTGTCAACACTGGGTCTGATTGAGGGCCTTCTGGAGAGAGGCCCAAGCAAGACGGCCCCCGAGGAGCGTCTTGCCACATGTCAACACTGGGTCTGACTGAGTGCCTCCATGAGAGAAGCCCAAGCAAGACGCTCCCCGAGGAGCGTCTTGACACATGTCAACACTGGGTCTGACAGAGGGCCTCCAGGAGAGAGGCCCAAGCAAGACGCGCCCCGAGCAGTGTCTTGCCACATGTCACCACTGGGTCTGACTGAGCGCCTCCAGGAGAGAGGCCCAAGCAAGACGCGCCCCGAGGAGCGTCTTGCCACATGTCAACAATGGTTCTTACTGAGGATCTCCAGGAGAGAAGCCCAAGCAAGACGCGCCCTGAGGAGCTTCTTGCCACATGTCAGCACTCGGTCTGACTGAGCGCCTCCAGGAGAGAGGCCAAAGCAAGACGGCCCCCGAGGAGCGTCTTGACACATGTCAACACTGGGTCTGACAGAGGGCCTCCATGAGAAAGGCCCAAGCAAGACGCGCTCGAGGAGTGTCTTGCCAAATGTCAACACTGGGTCTGACTGAGCGCCTCATGGAGTGAGGTCCAAGCAAGACGCGCCCCGAGGAGCGTCTTGCCACATGTCAACACTGGGTCTGACTGAGTGCCTCCATGAGAGAAGCCCCAGCAAGACACGCCCCGAGGAGCGTCTTGCCACATGTCACTGCTCGGTCTGTTTGAGCGCCTCCAGGAGAGAGGCCCAACCAAGACGTGCCCCGAGGAGTGTCTTGCCACATGTCAACAATGGGTCTGACTGAGGGCCTCCAGGAGAGAATCCCAAGCAAGACGCGCCCCGAGGAGCGTCTTGCCACATGTCAACACTCGGTCTGACAGAGGGCATTCAGGAGAGAGGCCCAAGCAATACGCGCCCCGAGGAGCGTCTTGCCACATGTCACCACTGGGTCTGAATGAGTGCCTCCAGGAGAGAGGCCCAAGCAAGACGCGCCCCGATGAGTGTCTTGCCACATGTCAACACTGGGTCTGACTGAGCGCCGCCAGGAGAGAGGCCCAAGCAAGACTCGCCCCGAGGAGCGTCTTGCCACATGTCAGCACTGGGTCTGACTGAGCGCCTCCAGGAGAGAGGCCCCAGCAAGACGCGCCCCGAGGAGCGTCTTGCCTTATGTCAGCACTCGGTCTGACTGAGCGCCTCCAGGAGAGAGGCCCAAGCAAGACGCGCCCCGAGGAGCGTCTTGCCACATGTCAACAATGGGTCTGACTGAGGGCCTCCAGGAGAGTGGCCCAAGCAAGATGCGCCCGGAGGAGCGTCTTGCCACATGTCAACAATGGGTCTGACTGAGGGCCTCCAGGAGAGAGGCCCAAGCAAGATGCGCCCGGAGGAGCGTCTTGCCACATGTAAACACTAGGTCTGACAGAGGGCCTCCAGGAGAGAGGCCCAAGCAAGACGCCCCCCGAGGAGCGTCTTGCCACATGTCACCTCTGGTTCTGACTGAGCGCCTCCAGGAGAGAGGCCCAAGCAAGACGCGCCCCGAGGAGCGTCTTGTCACATGTCAACACTGGGTCTGTCTGAGCGCCTCCAGGAGAGAGGCCCAAGCAAGACGCGCCCCGAGGAGCGTCTTGCCTTATGTCAGCACTCGGTCTGACTGAGCGCCTCCAGGAGAGAGGCCCAAGCAAGACGCGCCCCGAGGAGCGTCTTGCCACATGTCAACAATGGGTCTGACTGAGGGCCTCCAGGAGAGAGGCCCAAGCAAGATGCGCTCGGAGGAGCGTCTTGCCACATGTCAACACTGGGTCTGACAGAGGGCCTCCAGGAGAGAGGTCCAAGCAAGACGCGCCCCGAGGAGCGTCTTGCCACATGTCACCTCTGGTTCTGACTGAGCGCCTCCAGGAGAGAGGCCCAAGCAAGACGCGCCCTGAGGAGCGTCTTGCCACATGTCAACACTGGGTCTGACAGAGGGCCTCCAGGAGAGAGGCCCAAGCAAGACACCCCCCGAGGAGCGTCTTGCCACATGTCAACACTGGGTCTGACTGAGCGCCTCCAGGAGAGAGGCCCAAGCAAGACACGCCCCGAGGAGAGACTTGTCACATGTCAACACTGGGTCTTTCTGAGCGCCTCCAGGAGAGAAGCCCAAGCAAGACGCGCCCTGAGGAGCGTCTTTCCACATGTCAGCACTCGGTCTGACTGAGCGCCTCCAGGAGAGAGGCCAAAGCAAGACGCGCCCCGAGGAGCGTCTTGCCACATGACAACAATGGGTATGACTGAGGGCCTCCAGGAGAGAAGCCCAAGCAAGACACGCCCCGAGGAGCGTCTTGACAGATGTCAACACTGGGTCTGACAGAGGGCCTCCAGGAGAAAGGCCCAAGCAAGACGCGCCCCGAGGAGCGTCTTGCAACATGTCAGCACTCGGTCTGACTGAGCGCCTCCAGGAGAGAGGCCCAAGCAAGACGCGCCCCAAGGAGGGTCTTGACACATGCCAACAATGGGTCTGACTGAGCGCCTCCAGGAGAGAGGCCCGAGGAGCGTCTTGCCACATGTCACCTCTGGGTCTGACTGAGCGCCTCCAGGAGAGAGGCGCAAGCAAGAAACGCCCGAGGAGCGTCTTGACACATGTCAACACTGGGTTTGACTGAGCGCCTCCAGGAGAGAGGCCCCAGCAAGACGCGCCCCGAGGAGCGTCTTGCCACATGTCAGCACTCGGTCTGACTGAGCGCCTCCAGGAGAGAGGCCCAAGCAAGAAGAGCCCCGAGGAGCTTCTTGCCACATGTCAACAATGGGTCTGACTGAGGGCCTCCAGGAGAGAAGCCCAAGCAAGACGCGCCCCGAGGAGCGTCTTGCCACATGTCAACACTGGGTCTAATTTAGCGCCTCCAGGAGAGAGGTCCAAGCAACACGCGCCCCGAGGAGCGTCTTGCCACATGTCAACACTGGGTCTGACTGAGTGCCTCCTTGAGAGAAGCCCCAGCAAGACGCGCCCCGAGGAGCATCTTGCCACATGTCACTACTCGGTCTGACTGAGCGCCTCCAGGAGAGAGGCCCAAGCAAGACGTGCCCCGAGGAGTGTCTTGCCATATGTCTCCTCTGGGTCTGACTGAGCGCCTCCAGGAGAGAAGCCCAAGCAAGAAGCGCCCCGAGGAGCGTCTTGCCACATGTCAACACTGGGTCTGACTGAGCGCCTCCAGGAGAGAGGCCCAAGCAAGACACGCCCCGAGGAGCGTCTTGACACATGTCAACAATGGGTCTGACTTAGGGCCTCCATGAGAGAAGCCCAAGCAAGACGCGCCCCGAGGAGAGTCTTGCCACATGTCAACACTGGGTCTGACAGAGGGCATCCAGGAGAGAGGCCCAAGCAATACGCGCCCCGAGGAGCGTCTTGCCACGTGTCAACACTGGGTCTGACTTAGCGCCTCCAGAAGAGAGGCCCAAGCAAGATGCGCCCCGAGGAGTGTCTTGCCACGTGTCACCACTGGGTCTGACTGAGCTCCTCCAGGAGAGAGGCCCAAGCAAGACGCGCCCAGAGGAGCGTCTTGCCACGTGTCACCACTGGGTCTGATTGAGCACCTCCAGGAGAGAGGCCCCAGCAAGACGCGCCCCGAGGAGCGTCTTGCCTTATGTCAGCACTCGGTCTGACTGAGCGCCTCCAGGAGAGAGGCCCAAGCAAGACGCGCCCCGAGGAGCGTCTTGCCACATGTCACTACTCGGTCTAACTGAGCGCCTCCAGGAGAGAGGTCCAAGCAAGACGCGCCCCGAGGAGCGTCTTGCCAAATGTCACTAATCGGTCTGACTGAGCGCCTCCAGGAGAGAGGTCCAAGCAAGACGCGCCCCGAGGAGCGTCTTGCCACATGTCACTATTCGGTCTGACTGAGCGCCTCCAGGAGAGAGGCCCAAGCAAGACGTGCCCCGAGGAGCGTCTTGCCACATGTCAACAATGGATCTGACTGAGGGCCTCCAGGAGAGAATCCCAAGCAAGACACGCCCCGAGGAGCGTCTTGACACATGTCAACACTGGGTCGGACTGAGGGCCTCCATGAGAGAAGCCCAAGCAAGATGCGCCCCGAGGAGAGTCTTGCCACATGTCAACAGTCGGTCTGACAGAGGGCATTCAGGAGAGAGGCCCAAGCAATACGCGCCCCGAGGAGCGTCTTGCCACATGTCACCACTGGGTCTGAATGAGCACCTCCAGGAGAGAGGCCCAAGCAAGACGCGCCCCGAGGAGCGTCTTGCCACATGTCAACACTGGGTCTGACTGAGCGCCTCCAGGAGAGAGGCCCCAGCAAGACGCGCCCCGAGGAGCGTCTTGCCTTATGTCAGCACTCGGTCTGACTGAGCGCCTCCAGGAGAGAGGCCCAAGCAAGACGCGCCCCGAGGAGCGTCTTGCCACATGTCACTACTCGGTCTGACTGAGCGCCTCCAGGAGAGAGGCCCAAGCAAGACGTGCCCCGAGGAGCGTCTTGCCACATGTCAACAATGGGTCTGACTGAGGGCTTGCCACATGTCACAATGGGTCTGACTGAGCGCCTCCAGGAGAGAGGCCCAACCAAGACGCGCCCTGAGGAGCGTCTTGCCACATGCCAACACTGGGTCTGACAGAGGGCCTCCAGGAGAGAGGCCCAAGCAAGACGCGCCCTGAGGAGCGTCTTGCCACATGTCAACACTGGGTCTGACAGAGGGCCTCCAGGAGAGAGGCCCAAGCAAGACACGCCCCGAGGAGCGTCTTGCCACATGTCAACACTGGGTCTGACTGAGCGCCTCCAGGAGAGAGGCCCAAGCAAGACACGCCCCGAGGAGAGACTTGTCACATGTCAACACTGGGTTTTTCTGAGCGCCTCCAGGAGAGAAGCCCAAGCAAGACGCGCCCTGAGGAGTGTCTTTCCACATGTCAGCACTCGGTCTGACTGAGCGCCTCCAGGAGAGAGGCCAAAGCAAGACGCGCCCCGAGGAGCGTCTTGCCACATGACAACAATGGGTATGACTGAGGGCCTCCAGGAGAGAAGCCCAAGCAAGACGCGCCCCGAGGAGCGTCTTGACAGATGTCAACACTGGGTCTGACAGAGGGCCTCCAGGAGAAAGGCCCAAGCAAGACGCGCCCCGAGGAGCGTCTTGCAACATGTCAGCACTCGGTCTGACTGAGCGCCTCCAGGAGAGAGGCCCAATCAAGACGCGCCCCAAGGAGGTTCTTGACACATGCCAACACTGGGTCTGACTGAGCGCCTCCAGGAGAGAGGCCCGAGGAGCGTCTTGCCACATGTCACCTCTGGGTCTGACTGAGCGCCTCCAGGAGAGAGGCGCAAGCAAGAAACGCCCGAGGAGCGTCTTGACACATGTCAACACTGGGTTTGACTGAGCGCCTCCAGGAGAGAGGCCCCAGCAAGACGCGCCCCGAGGAGCATCTTGCCACATGTCAGCACTCGGTCTGACTGAGCGCCTCCAGGAGAGAGGCCCAAGCAAGAAGAGCCCCGAGGAGCTTCTTGCCACATGTCAACAATGGGTCAGACTGAGCGCCTCCAGGAGAGAGGCCCAAGCAAGACGTGCCCCGAGGAGTGTCTTGCCATATGTCTCCTCTGGGTCTGACTGAGCGCCTCCAGGAGAGAAGCCCAAGCAAGAAGTGCCCCGAGGAGCGTCTTGCCACATGTCAACACTGGGTCTGACTGAGCGCCTCCAGGAGAGAGGCCCAAGCAAGACACGCCCCGAGGAGCGTCTTGACACATGTCAACAATGGGTCTGACTTAGGGCCTCCATGAGAGAAGCCCAAGCAAGACGCGCCCCGAGGAGAGTCTTGCCACATGTCAACACTGGGTCTGACAGAGGGCATCCAGGAGAGAGGCCCAAGCAATACGCGCCCCGAGGAGCGTCTTGCCACGTGTCAACACTGGGTCTGACTTAGCGCCTCCAGAAGAGAGGCCCAAGCAAGATGCGCCCCGAGGAGCGTCTTGCCACGTGTCACCACTGGGTCTGACTGAGCTCCTCCAGGAGAGAGGCCCAAGCAAGACGCGCCCAGAGGAGCGTCTTGCCAAGTGTCACCACTGGGTCTGATTGAGCACCTCCAGGAGAGAGGCCCCAGCAAGACGCGCCCCGAGGAGCGTCTTGCCTTATGTCAGCACTCGGTCTGACTGAGCGCCTCCAGGAGAGAGGCCCAAGCAAGACGCGCCCCGAGGAGCGTCTTGCCACTTGTCACTACTCGGTCTAACTGAGCGCCTCCAGGAGAGAGGTCCAAGCAAGACGCGCCCCGAGGAGCGTCTTGCCAAATGTCACTAATCGGTCTGACTGAGCGCCTCCAGGAGAGAGGTCCAAGCAAGACGCGCCCCGAGGAGCGTCTTGCCACATGTCACTATTCGGTCTGACTGAGCGCCTCCAGGAGAGAGGCCCAAGCAAGACGTGCCCCGAGGAGCGTCTTGCCACATGTCAACAATGGATCTGACTGAGGGCCTCCAGGAGAGAATCCCAAGCAAGACACGCCCCGAGGAGCGTCTTGACACATGTCAACACTGGGTCGGACTGAGGGCCTCCATGAGAGAAGCCCAAGCAAGATGCGCCCCGAGGAGAGTCTTGCCACATGTCAACAGTCGGTCTGACAGAGGGCATTCAGGAGAGAGGCCCAAGCAATACGCGCCCCGAGGAGCGTCTTGCCACATGTCACCACTGGGTCTGAATGAGCGCCTCCAGGAGAGAGGCCCAAGCAAGACGCGCCCCGAGGAGCGTCTTGCCACATGTCAACACTGGGTCTGACTGAGCGCCTCCAGGAGAGAGGCCCAAGCAAGACGCGCCCCGAGGAGCGTCTTGCCACATGTCAGCACTGGCTCTGACTGAGCGCCTCCAGGAGAGAGGCCCAAGCAAGACGCGCCCCGAGGAGAGACTTGTCACATGTCAACACTGGGTCTTTCTGAGCGCCTCCAGGAGAGAAGCCCAAGCAAGACACGCCCCGAGGAGCGTCTTTCCACATGTCAGCACTCGGTCTGACTGAGCGCCTCCAGGAGAGAGGCCAAAGCAAGACGCGCCCCGAGGAGCGTCTTGCCACATGTCAACAATGGGTATGACTGAGGGCCTCCAGGAGAGAAGCCCAAGCAAGACGCGCCCCGAGGAGCGTCTTGACACATGTCAACACTGGGTCTGACAGAGGGCCTCCAGGAGAGAGGCCCAAGCAAGACGCGCCCCGAGGAGTGTCTTGCCATATGTCACCACTTGGTCTGACTGAGCGCCTCCAGGAGAGAGGCCCAAGCAACACGCGCCCCGAGGAGCGTCAGGCCACATGTCACTACTCAGTCTGACTGAGCGCCTCCAGGAGAGAGGCCCAAATAAGACGCGCCCCGAGGAGCGTCTTGCCACATGTGAAAACTGGGTCTGACTGAGCGCCTCCAGGAGAGAGGCCCAAGCAAGACGCGCCCCGAGGAGCGTCTTGCAACATGTCAGCACTCGGTCTGACTGAGCGCCTCCAGGAGAGAGGCCCAAGCAAGACGCGCCCCGAGGAGGGTCTTGACACATGTCTCCTCTGGGTCTGACTGAGCGCCTCCAGGAGAGAGGCCCAAGCAAGACGTGCCCCGACGAGCATCTTGCCACATGTCAACACTGGGTCTGACTGAGTGCCTCCATGAGAGAAGCCCCAGCAAGACGCAGCCCTGAGGAGCGTCTTGCCACATGTCAACACTGGGTCTGACTGAGCACCTCCAGGAGAGAGGCCCAAGCAAGACGCGCCCCGAGGAGCGTCTTGACACATGTCAACACTGGGTCTGACTTAGGGCCTCCATGAGAGAAGCCCAAGCAAGACGCGCCCCGAGGAGAGTCTTGCCACATGTCAACACTGGGTCTGACAGAGGGCATCCAGGAGAGAGGCCCAAGCAATACGCGCCCCGAGGAGCGTCTTGCCACGTGTCAACACTGGGTCTGACTTAGCGCCTCCAGGAGAGAGGCCCAAGCAAGACGCGCCCCGAGGAGCGTCTTGCCACGTGTCACCACTGGGTCTGACTGAGCTCCTCCAGGAGAGAGGCCCAAGCAAGACGCGCCCAGAGGAGCGTCTTGCCACGTGTCACCACTGGGTCTGATTGAGCACCTCCAGGAGAGAGGCCCCAGCAAGAGCGTCCCGAGGAGCGTCTTGCCTTATGTCAGCACTCGGTCTGACTGAGCGCCTCCAGGAGAGAGGCCCAAGCAAGACGCGCCCCGAGGAGCGTCTTGCCACATGTCACTACTCGGTCTAACTGAGCGCCTCCAGGAGAGAGGTCCAAGCAAGACGCGCCCCGAGGAGCGTCTTGCCAAATGTCACTAATCGGTCTGACTGAGCGCCTCCAGGAGGGAGGTCCAAGCAACACGTGCCCCGAGGAGCGTCTTGCCACATGTCAACACTGGGTCTGACAAGTGCCTCCAGGAGAGAGGCCCAAGCAAGACACGCCCCGAAGAGCGTCTTGACACATGTCAACACTGGGTCGGACTGAGGGCCTCCATGAGAGAAGCCCAAGCAAGACGCGCCCCGAGGAGAGTCTTGCCACATGTCAACAGTCGGTCTGACAGAGGGCATTCAGGAGAGAGGCCCAAGCAATACGCGCCCCGAGGAGCGTCTTGCCACATGTCACCACTGGGTCTGAATGAGAGCCTCCAGGAGAGAGGCCCAAGCAAGACGCGCCCCGAGGAGCGTCTTGCCACATGTCAACACTGGGTCTGACTGAGCACCTCCAGGAGAGAGGCCCAAGCAAGACGCACCCCGAGGAGCGTCTTGCCACATGTCAGCACTGGGTCTGACTGAGCGCCTCCAGGAGAGAGGCCCAAGCAACACGCGCCCCGAGGAGAGACTTGTCACATGTCAACACTGGGTCTTTCTGAGCGCCTCCAGGAGAGAAGCCCAAGCAAGACACGCCCCGAGGAGCGTCTTTCCACATGTCAGCACTCGGTCTGACTGAGCGCCTCCAGGAGAGAGGCCAAAGCAAGACGCGCCCCGAGGAGCGTCTTGCCACATGTCAACAATGGGTATGACTGAGGGCCTCCAGGAGAGAAGCCCAATTAAGACGCGCCCCGAGGAGCGTCTTGACACATGTCAACACTGGGTCTGACAGAGGGCCTCCAGGAGAGAGGCCCAAGCAAGACGCGCCCCGAGGAGTGTCTTGCCATATGTCGCCACTTGGTCTGACTGAGCGCTTCCAGGAGAGAGGCCCAAGCAACACGCGCCCCGAGGAGCGTCAGGCCACATGTCACTACTCAGTCTGACTGAGCGCCTCCAGGAGAGAGGCCCAAGTAAGACGCGCCCCGAGGAGCGTCTTGCCACGTGTCAACACTGGGTCTGATTGAGGGGCTTCTGGAGAGAGGCCCAAGCAAGACGCGCCCTGAGGAGCGTCTTGCCACATGTCACTACTCGGTCTGACTGAGCGCCTCCAGGAGAGAGGCCCAAGCAAGACGTGCCCCGAGGAGCGTCTTGCCACATGTCAACACTGGGTCTGACTGAGGGCCTCCAGGAGAGAGGCCCAAATAAGACGCGCCCCGAGGAGCGTCTTGCCACATGTGAAAACTGGGTCTGACTGAGCGCCTCCAGGAGAGAGGCCCAAGCAAGACGCGCCCCGAGGAGCATCTTGCAACATGTCAGCACTCGGTCTGACTGAGCGCCTCCAGGAGAGAGGCCCAAGCAAGACGCGCCCCGAGGAGGGTCTTGACACATGTCTCCTCTGGGTCTGACTGAGCGCCTCCAGGAGAGAGGCCCAAGCAAGACGTGCCCCAACGAGCATCTTGCCACATGTCAACACTGGGTCTGACTGAGTGCCTCCATGAGAGAAGCCCCAGCAAGACGCAGCCCCGAGGAGCGTCTTGCCACATGTCAACACTGGGTCTGACTGAGCACCTCCAGGAGAGAGGCCCAAGCAAGACGCGCCCCGAGGAGCGTCTTGCCACATGTCAACACTGGGTCTGACTGAGCGCCTCCAAGAGAGAGGCCCGAGGAGCGTCTTGCCAAATGTCACCTCTGGGTCTGACTGAGCGCCTCCAGGAGAGAGGCGCAAGCAAGAAACGCCCGAGGAGCGTCTTGACACATGTCAACACTGGGTTTGACTGAGCGCCTCCAGGAGAGAGGCCCCAGCAAGACGCGCCCCGAGGAGCGTCTTGCCACATGTCAGCACTCGGTCTGACTGAGCGCCTCCAGGAGAGAGGTCCAAGCAACACGTGCCCCGAGGAGCGTCTTACCACATGTCAACACTGGGTCTGACTGAGTGCCTCCATGAGAGAAGCCCCAGCAAGACGCGCCCCGAGGAGCGTTTTGCCACATGTCACTACTAGGTCTGACTGAGCGCCTCCAGGAGAGAGGCCCAAGCAAGACGTGCCCCGAGGAGCGTCTTGCCACATGTCAACAATGGGTCTGACTGAGGGCCTCCAGGAGAGAAGCCCAAGCAAGAAGCGCCCCGAGGAGCGTCTTGCAACATGTCAACACTGGGTCTGACTGAGCGCCTCCAGGAGAGAGGCCCAAGCAAGACACGCCCCGAGGAGCGTCTTGACACATGTCAACACTGGGTCTGACTTAGGGCCTCCATGAGAGAAGCCCAAGCAAGACACGCCCCGAGGAGAGTCTTGCCACATGTCAACACTGGGTCTGACAGAGGGCATCCAGGAGAGAGGCCCAAGCAATACGCGCCCCGAGGAGCGTCTTGCCACATGTCAACAATGGGTCTGACTGAGGGCCTCCAGGAGAGAAGCCAAAGCAAGACGCGCCCCGAGGAGCTTCTTTCCACATGTCAACAATGGGTCTTACTGAGGGCCTCCATGAGAGAAGCCCAAGCAAGACGCGCCCCGAGGAGCGTCTTGCCACATGTCAACACTGGGTCTAATTGAGCGCCTCCAGGAGAGAGGTCCAAGCAACACGCGCCCCGAGGAGCGTCTTGCCACATGTCACCTCTGGTTCTGACTGAGCGCCTCCAGGAGAGAGGCCCAAGCAAGACGCGCCCCGAGGAGCGTCTTGCCACATGTCAACAATGGGTCTGACTGAGGGCCTCCAGGAGAGAAGCCCAAGCAAGACGCGCCCGGAGGAGCGTCTTGCCACGTGTCAACACTGGGTCTGACTTAGCGCCTCCAGGAGAGAGGCCCAAGCAAGATGCGCCCCGAGGAGCGTCTTGCCACGTGTCACCACTGGGTCTGATTGAGCACCTCCAGGAGAGAGGCCCCAGCAAGACGCGCCCCGAGGAGCGTCTTGCCTTATGTCAGCACTCAGTCTGACTGAGCGCCTCCAAGAGAGAGGCCCAAGCAAGACGCGCCCCGAGGAGCGTCTTGCCACATGTCACTACTCGGTCTAACTGAGCGCCTCCTGGAGAGAGGTCCAAGCAAGACGCGCCCCGAGGAGCGTCTTGCCAAATGTCACTACTCGTTCTGACTGAGCGCCTCCAGGAGGGAGGTCCAAGCAAGACTCGCCCCGAGGAGCGTCTTGCCACATGTCACTACTCGGTCTGACTGAGCGCCTCCAGGAGAGAGGCCCAAGCAAGACGTGCCCCGAGGAGCGTCTTGCCACATGTCAACAATGGGTCTGACTGAGGGCCTCCAGGAGAGAATCCCAAGCAAGACGCGCCCAGAGGAGCGTCTTGCCACATGTCAACACTGAGTCTGACTGAGCGCCTCCAGGAGAGAGGCCCAAGCAAGACACGCCCCGAGGAGCGTCTTGACACATGTCAACACTGGGTCGGACTGAGGGCCTCCATGAGAGAAGCCCAAGCAAGACGCGCCCCGAGGAGCGTCTTGCCACATGTCACTACTCGGTCTAACTGAGCGCCTCCAGGAGAGAGGTCAGACCGAGTAGTGACATGTGGCAAGACGCTCCTCGGGGCACGTCTTGCTTGGACCTCCCTCCTGGAAGCGCTCAGTCAGACCCAGTGTTGACATGTGGCAAGACGCTCCTCGGGGCGCGTCTTGCTTGGGCCTCTCTCCTGGAGGCGCTCATTCAGACCCAGTGGTGACATGTGGCAAGACGCTCCTCGGGGCGCGTATTGCTTGGGCCTCTCTCCTGAATGCCCTCTGTCAGACCGACTGTTGACATGTGGCAAGACTCTCCTCGGGGCGCATCTTGCTTGGGCTTCTCTCATGGAGGCCCTCAGTCCGACCCAGTGTTGACATGTGTCAAGACGCTCCTCGGGGCGTGTCTTGCTTGGGATTCTCTCCTGGAGGCCCTCAGTCAGATCCATTGTTGACATGTGGCAAGACGCTCCTCGGGGCACGTCTTGCTTGGGCCTCTCTCCTGGAGGCGCTCAGTCAGACCGAATAGTGACATGTGGCAAGACGCTCCTCGGGGCGCGTCTTGCTTGGACCTCTCTCCTGGAGGCGCTCAGTCAGACCGATTAGTGACATTTGGCAAGACGCTCCTCGGGGCGCGTCTTGCTTGGACCTCTCTCCTGGAGGCGCTCAGTTAGACCGAGTAGTGACAAGTGGCAAGACGCTCCTCGGGGCGCGTCTTGCTTGGGCCTCTCTCCTGGAGGCGCTCAGTCAGACCGAGTGCTGACATAAGGCAAGACGCTCCTCGGGGCGCGTCTTGCTGGGGCCTCTCTCCTGGAGGTGCTCAATCAGACCCAGTGGTGACACGTGGCAAGACGCTCCTCTGGGCGCGTCTTGCTTGGGCCTCTCTCCTGGAGGAGCTCAGTCAGACCCAGTGGTGACACGTGGCAAGACGCTCCTCGGGGCGCATCTTGCTTGGGCCTCTCTTCTGGAGGCGCTAAGTCAGACCCAGTGTTGACACGTGGCAAGACGCTCCTCGGGGCGCGTATTGCTTGGGCCTCTCTCCTGGATGCCCTCTGTCAGACCCAGTGTTGACATGTGGCAAGACTCTCCTCGGGGCGCGTCTTGCTTGGGCTTCTCTCATGGAGGCCCTAAGTCAGACCCATTGTTGACATGTGTCAAGACGCTCCTCGGGGCGTGTCTTGCTTGGGCCTCTCTCCTGGAGGCGCTCAGTCAGACCCAGTGTTGACATGTGGCAAGACGCTCCTCGGGGCGCTTCTTGCTTGGGCTTCTCTCCTGGAGGCGCTCAGTCAGACCCAGATGAGACATATGGCAAGACACTCCTCGGGGCACGTCTTGCTTGGGCCTCTCTCCTGGAGGCGCTCAGTCAGACCGAGTAGTGACATGTGGCAAGATGCTCCTCGGGGCGCGTCTTGCTGGGGCTTCTCTCAAGGAGGCACTCAGTCAGACCCAGTGTTGACATGTGGCAAGACGCTCCTCGGGGCGCGTGTTGCTTGGACCTCTCTCCTGGAGGCGCTAAATTAGACCCAGTGTTGACATGTGGCAAGACGCTCCTCGGGGCGCGTCTTGCTTGGGCTTCTCTCCTGGAGGCCCTCAGTCAGACCCATTGTTGACATGTGGCAAGAAGCTCCTCGGGGCTCTTCTTGCTTGGGCCTCTCTCCTGGAGGCGATCAGTCAGACCGAGTGCTGACATGTGGCAAGACGCTCCTCGGGGCGCGTCTTGCTGGGGCCTCTCTCCTGGAGGCGCTCAGTCAAACCCAGTGTTGACATGTGTCAAGACGCTCCTCGGGCGTTTCTTGCTTGCGCCTCTCTCCTGGAGGCGCTCAGTCAGACCCAGAGGTGACATGTGGCAAGACGCTCCTCGGGCCTCTCTCCTGGAGGCGCTCAGTCAGACCCAGTGTTGGCATGTGTCAAGACCCTCCTTGGGGCGCGTCTTGCTTGGGCCTCTCTCCTGGAGGCGCTCAGTCAGACCGAGTGCTGACATGTTGCAAGACGCTCCTCGGGGCGCGTCTTGCTTGGGCCTTTCTCCTGGAGGCCCTCTGTCAGACCCAGTGTTGACATCTGTCAAGACGCTCCTCGGGGCGTGTCTTGCTTGGGCTTCTCTCCTGGAGGCCCTCAGTCATACCCATTGTTGTCATGTGGCAAGACGCTCCTCGGGGCGCGTCTTGCTTTGGCCTCTCTCCTGGAGGCGCTCAGTCAGACCGAGTGCTGACATGTGGAAAGACGCTCCTCAGGGCGCGTCTTGCTTGGGCTTCTCTCCTGGAGGCGCTCAGAAAGACCCAGTGTTGACATGTGACAAGTCTCTCCTCGGGGCGTGTCTTGCTTGGGCCTCTCTCCTGGAGGCGCTCAGTCAGACCCAGTGTTGACATGTGGCAAGACGCTCCTCGGGGGGTGTCTTGCTTGGGCCTCTCTCCTGGAGGCCCTCTGTCAGACCCAGTGTTGACATGTGGCAAGACGCTCCTCAGGGCGCGTCTTGCTTGGGCCTCTCTCCTGGAGGCGCTCAGTCAGAACCAGAGGTGACATGTGGCAAGACGCTCCTCGGGGCGCGTCTTGCTTGGACCTCTCTCCTGGAGGCCCTCTGTCAGACCCAGTGTTGACATGTGGCAAGACGCTCCTCCGAGCGCATCTTGCTTGGGCCTCTCTCCTGGAGGCCCTCAGTCAGACCCATTGTTGACATGTGGCAAGACGCTCCTCGGGGCGCGTCTTGCTTTGGCCTCTCTCCTGGAGGCGCTCAGTCAGACCGAGTGCTGACATAAGGCAAGACGCTCCTCGGGGCGCGTCTTGCTTGGGCCTCTCTCCTGGAGGCGCTCAGACAGACCCAGTGTTGACATGTGACAAGACGCTCCTCGGGGCGCGTCTTGCTTGGGCCTCTCTCCTGGAGGCGCTCAGTCAGAACCAGAGGTGACATGTGGCAAGACGCTCCTCGGGGGGCGTCTTGCTTGGGCCTCTCTCCTGGAGGCCCTCTGTCAGACCTAGTGTTTACATGTGGCAAGACGCTCCTCCGGGCGCATCTTGCTTGGGCCTCTCTCCTGGAGGCCCTCAGTCAGACCCATTGTTGACATGTGGCAAGACGCTCCTCCGGGCGCATCTTGCTTGGGCCTCTCTCCTGGAGGCCCTCAGTCAGACCCATTGTTGACATGTGGCAAGACGCTCCTCGGGGCGCGTCTTGCTTGGGCCTCTCTCCTGGAGGCGCTCAGTCAGACCGAGTGCTGACATAAGGCAAGACGCTCCTCGGGGCGCGTCTTGCTGGGGCCTCTCTCCTGGAGGCGCTCAGTCAGACCCAGTGCTGACATGTGGCAAGACGCTCCTCGGGGCGAGTCTTGCTTGGGCCTCTCTCCTGGCGGCGCTCAGTCAGACCCAGTGTTGACATGTGGCAAGACATTCATCGGGGCGCGTCTTGCTTGGGCCTCTCTCCTGGAGGCGCTCATTCAGACCCAGTGGTGACATGTGGCAAGACGCTCCTCGGGGCGCGTATTGCTTGGGCCTCTCTCCTGAATGCCCTCTGTCAGACCGAGTGTTGACATGTGGCAAGACGCTCCTCGGGGCGCGTCTTGCTTGGGATTCTCTCCTGGAGGCCCTCAGTCAGACCCATTGTTGACATGTGGCAAGACACTCCTCGGGGCACGTCTTGGTTGGGCCTCTCTCCTGGAGGCGCTCAAACAGACCGAGCAGTGACATGTGGCAAGACGCTCCTCGGGGCGTGTCTTGCTGGGGCTTCTCTCATGGAGGCACTCAGTCAGACCCAGTGTTGACATGTGGCAAGACGCTCCTCGGGGCGCGTCTTGCTTGGACCTCACTCCATGAGGCGCTCAGTCAGACCCAGTGTTGACATTTGGCAAGACACTCCTCGAGCCCGTCTTGCTTGGGCCTTTCTCATGGAGGCCCTCTGTCAGACCCAGTGTTGACATGTGTCAAGACGCTCCTCGGGGGCCGTCTTGCTTTGGCCTCTCTCCTGGAGGCGCTCAGTCAGACCGAGTGCTGACATGTGGCAAGAAGCTCCTCAGGGCGCGTCTTGCTTGGGCTTCTCTCCTGGAGATCCTCAGTAAGAACCATTGTTGACATGTGGCAAGACGCTCCTCGGGGCGCGTCTTGCTTGGGCCTCTCTCCTGGAGGCGCTCAGTCAGACCCAGTGGTGACATGTGGCAAGACACTGCTCGGGGCGCGTCTTGCTTGGGCCTCTCTCCTGGAGGCCCTCTGTCAGACCCAGTGTTGACATGTGTCAAGACGCTCCTCGGGGAGCGTCTTGCTTGGGCTTCTCTCATGGAGGCACTCAGTCAGACCCAGTGTTGACATGTGGCAAGACGCTCCTCGGGGGCCGTCTTGCTTGGGCCTCTCTCCAGAAGGCCCTCAATCAGACCCAGTGTTGACACGTGGCAAGACGCTCCTCGGGGCGCGTCTTGCTTGGGCCTCTCTCCTGGAGGCGCTCAGTCAGACTGAGTAGTGACATGTGGCCTGACGCTCCTCAGGGCACGTGTTGCTTGGGCCTCTCTCCTGGAGGCGCTCAGTCAGACCAAGTGGTGACATGTGGGAAGACATTCCTCGGGGCGCGTCTTGCTTGGGCCTCTCTCCTGGAGGCCCTCTGTCAGACCCAGTGTTGACATGTGGCAAGACACTCCTCGGGGCGCGTCTTGCTTGGGCCTCTCTCATGGAGGCCCTCTGTCAGACCCAGTGTTGACATGTGTCAAGACGCTCCTCGGGGCGCGTCTTGCTTGGGCCTCTCTCCTGGAGGCGCTCAGTCAGACTGAGTAGTGACATGTGGCCTGACGCTCCTCGGGGCGCGTGTTGCTTGGGCCTCTCTCCTGGAGGCGCTCAGTCAGACCAAGTGGTGACATGTGGCAAGACGCTCCTCGGGGCGCGTCTTGCTTGGGCCTCTCTCCAGAAGGCCCTCAATCAGACCCAGTGTTCACATGTGGCAAGACGCTCCTCGGGGCGCGTCTTGCTTGGGCCTCTCTCCTGGAGGCGCTCAGTCAGAATGAGTAGTGACAAGTGGCCTGACGCTCCTCGGGGCGCGTGTTGCTTGGGCCTCTCTCCTGGAGGCGCTCAGTCAGACCAAGTGGTGACATGTGGCAAGACACTTCTCGGGCGCGTCTTGCTTGGGCCTCTCTCCTGGAGGCCCGCTGTCAGACCCAGTGTTGACATGTGTCAAGACGCTCCTCGGGGCGCGTCTTGCTTTGGCCTCTCTCCTGGAGGCGCTCAGTCAGACCGAGTGCTGACATGTGGCAAGACGCTCCTCGGGCCGCGTGTTGCTTGGGCTTCTCTCATGGAGGCCCTCAGTCAGACCCATTGTTGACATGTGGCAAGACGCTCCTCGGGGCGCGTCTTGCTTGGGCCTCTCTCCTGGAGGCGCTCAGTCAGACCGAGTGCTGACATGTGGCAAGACGCTCCTCGGGGCGCGTCTTGCTTGGGCTTCTCTCCTGGAGGCGCTCAGAAAGACCGAGTGTTGACATGTGACAAGACGCTCCTCGGGGCACGTCTTGCTTGGGCCTCTCTCCTGGAGGCGCTGAGTCAGAACCAGAGGTGACATGTGGCAAGACGCTCCTCGGGGCGTGTCTTGCTTGGACCTCTCTCCTGGAGGCCCTCTGTCAGACCCAGTGTTGACATGTGGCAAGACGCTCCTCCGAGCGCATCTTGCTTGGGCCGCTCTCCTGGAGGCCCTCAGTCAGACCCATTGTTGACATGTGGCAAGACGCTCCTCGGGGCGCGTCTTGCTTGGGCCTCTCTCCTGGAGGGGCTCAGTCAGACCGAGTGCTGACATAAGGCAAGACGCTCCTCGGGGCGCGTCTTGCTGGGGCCTCTCTCCGGGAGGCGCTCAGTAGGACCCAGTGCTTACATGTGGCAAGACGCTCCTCGGGGCGCGTCTTGCTTGGGCCTCTCTCCTGGAGGCGCTTAGTCAGACTGAGTAGTGACATGTGGCCTGACGCTCCTCGGGGCGCGTCTTGCTTGGGCCTCTCTCCTGGAGGCGCTCAGTCAGACCCAGTGGTGACATGTGGCAAGACACTGCTCGGGGCGCGTCTTGCTTGGGCCTCTCTCCTGGAGGCCCTCTGTCAGACCCAGTGTTGACATGTGTCAAGACGCTCCTCGGGGAGCGTCTTGCTTGGGCTTCTCTCCTGGAGGCCCTCAGTCAGACCCATTGTTGACATGTGGCAAGACGCTCCTCGGGGCGCGTCTTGCTTGGGCTTCTCTCCTGGAGGCGCTCAGACAGACCCAGTGTTGACATGTGACAAGACGCTCCTCGGGGCGCGTCTTGCTTGGGCCTCTCTCCTGGAGGCGCTCAGTCAGAACCAGAGGTGACATGTGGCAAGACGCTCCTCGGGGCGCGTCTTGCTTGGGCCTCTCTCCTGGAGGCCCTCTGTCAGACCCAGTGTTTACATGTGGCAAGACGCTCCTCCGGGCGCATCTTGCTTGGGCCTCTCTCCTGGAGGCCCTCAGTCAGACCCATTGTTTACATGTGGCAAGACGCTCCTCGGGGCGCGTCTTGCTTGGGCCTCTCTCCTGGAGGCGCTCATTCAGACCCAGTGGTGACATGTGGCAAGACGCTCCTCGGGGCGCGTATTGCTTGGGCCTCTCTCCTGAATGCCCTCTGTCAGACCGAGTGTTGACATGTGGCAAGACTCTCCTCAGGGCGCGTCTTGCTTGGGCTTCTCTCATGGAGGCCATCAGTCCGACCCAGTGTTGACATGTGTCAAGACGCTCCTCGGGGCGTGTCTTGCTTGGGCCTCTCTCCTGGAGGCGCTCAGTCAGACTCAGTGTTGACATGTGGCAAGACGCTCCTCGGGCCGCGTGTTGCTTGGGCTTCTCTCCTTGAGGCCCTCAGTCAGACCCATTGTTGACATGTGGCAAGACGCTCCTCGGGGCGCGTCTAGCTTGGGCCTCTCTCCTGGAGGCGCTCAGTCAGAACCAGAGGTGACATGTGGCAAGACACTCCTCGGGGTGCGTCTTGCTTGGGCCTCTCTCCTGGAGGCCCTCTGTCAGACCCAGTGTTGACATGTAGCAAGACAATCCTCGGGGCGCGTCTTGCTTGGGCCTCTCTCATGGAGGCCCTCTGTCAGACCCAGTGTTGACATGTGTCAAGACGCTCCTCGGGGCGCGTCTTGCTTTGGCCTCTCTCCTGGAGGCGCTCAGTCAGACCGAGTGCTGACATGTGGCAAGAAGCTCCTCGGGGCGCGTCTTGCTTTGGCCTCTCTCCTGGAGGCGCCCAGTCAGACCGAGTGCTGACATGTGGCAAGACGCTCCTCGGGCCGCGTGTTGCTTGGGCTTCTCTCCTGGAGGCCCTCAGTCAGACCCATTGTTGACATGTGGCAAGACGCTCCTCGGGGCGCGTCTTGCTTGGGCCTCTCTCCTGGAGGCGCTCAGTCAGACCGAGTGCTGACATGTGGCAAGACGCTCCTCGGGGCGCGTCTTGCTTGGGCTTCTCTCCTGGAGGCGCTCAGAAAGACCGAGTGTTGACATGTGGCAAGACGCTCCTCGGGGCACGTCTTGCTTGGGCCTCTCTCCTGGAGGCGCTGAGTCAGAACCAGAGGTGACATGTGGCAAGACGCTCCTCGGGGCGTGTCTTGCTTGGACCTCTCTCCTGGAGGCCCTCTGTCAGACCCAGTGTTGACATGTGGCAAGACGCTCCTCCGAGCGCATCTTGCTTGGGCCGCTCTCCTGGAGGCCCTCAGTCAGACCCATTGTTGACATGTGGCAAGACGCTCCTCGGGGCGCGTCTTGCTTGGGCCTCTCTCCTGGAGGAGCTCAGTCAGACCGAGTGCTGACATAAGGCAAGACGCTCCTCGGGGCGCGTCTTGCTGGGGCCTCTCTCCGGGAGGCGCTCAGTAGGACCCAGTGCTTACATGTGGCAAGACGCTCCTCGGGGCGCGTCTTGCTTGGGCCTCTCTCCTGGAGGCGCTTAGTCAGACTGAGTAGTGACATGTGGCCTGACGCTCCTCGGGGCGCGTCTTGCTTGGGCCTCTCTCCTGGAGGCGCTCAGTCAGACCCAGTGGTGACATGTGGCAAGACACTGCTCGGGGCGCGTCTTGCTTGGGCCTCTCTCCTGGAGGCCCTCTGTCAGACCCAGTGTTGACATGTGTCAAGAGGCTCCTCGGGGAGCGTCTTGCTTGGGCTTCTCTCCTGGAGGCCCTCAGTCAGACCCATTGTTGACATGTGGCAAGACGCTCCTCGGGGCGCGTCTTTCTTGGGCTTCTCTCCTGGAGGCGCTCAGACAGACCCAGTGTTGACATGTGACAAGACGCTCCTCGGGGCGCGTCTTGCTTGGGCCTCTCTCCTGGAGGCGCTCAGTCAGAACCAGAGGTGACATGTGGCAAGACGCTCCTCGGGGCGCGTCTTGCTTGGGCCTCTCTCCTGGAGGCCCTCTGTCAGACCCAGTGTTTACATGTGGCAAGACGCTCCTCCGGGCGCATCTTGCTTGGGCCTCTCTCCTGGAGGCCCTCAGTCAGACCCATTGTTTACATGTGGCAAGACGCTCCTCGGGGCGCGTCTTGCTTGGGCCTCTCTCCTGGAGGCGCTCATTCAGACCCAGTGGTGACATGTGGCAAGACGCTCCTCGGGGCGCGTATTGCTTGGGCCTCTCTCCTGAATGCCCTCTGTCAGACCGAGTGTTGACATGTGGCAAGACTCTCCTCAGGGCGCGTCTTGCTTGGGCTTCTCTCATGGAGGCCATCAGTCCGACCCAGTGTTGACATGTGTCAAGACGCTCCTCGGGGCGTGTCTTGCTTGGGCCTCTCTCCTGGAGGCGCTCAGTCAGACTCAGTGTTGACATGTGGCAAGACGCTCCTCGGGCCGCGTGTTGCTTGGGCTTCTCTCCTTGAGGCCCTCAGTCAGACCCATTGTTGACATGTGGCAAGACGCTCCTCGGGGCGCGTCTAGCTTGGGCCTCTCTCCTGGAGGCGCTCAGTCAGAACCAGAGGTGACATGTGGCAAGACACTCCTCGGGGTGCGTCTTGCTTGGGCCTCTCTCCTGGAGGCCCTCTGTCAGACCCAGTGTTGACATGTAGCAAGACAATCCTCGGGGCGCGTCTTGCTTGGGCCTCTCTCATGGAGGCCCTCTGTCAGACCCAGTGTTCCCATACCATACCAATTTTATTTATATAGCACATTTAAACACGGCATGAGAGCCGACCAAAGTGCTGAACAAAACACACAATAAAAACAATCAAAAATAAAAACTAAATCCATTAAAATCAAGTAATCCAACCCTAAAAGGAAAGGTAGAAAGGGAATAAGTTAGACAGAATTAAAAGCCAGAGAATAAAAGTGAGTTTTTAAACGAGACTTAAAAAGGGAAAGAGAGGAAGAGAGTCTGATCGGGAGGGGCAAGTGGTTCCAGAGCTTCGGTGCACAAACTGAAAAGGCGCGCTCCCCGCGGGACTTACAGCGAGAGCTAGGGACATGTAGGAGGTGTTGGTCAGCTGATCGGAGGGATCTTGTAGGGACATATGGGTGAATGAGCTCAGACAAGTAGCCAGGTGCTAAGTTATTTAGGGATTTAAACACAAAAACCAGGATCTTAAACTCTATCCGGAGATGGATGGGGAGCCAATGAAGATTGACATGTGTCAAGACGCTCCTCGGGGCGCGTCTTGCTTTGGCCTCTCTCCTGGAGGCGCTCAGTCAGACCGAGTGCTGACATGTGGCAAGAAGCTCCTCGGGGCGCGTCTTGCTTGGGCTTCTCTCCTGGAGGCCCTAAGTAAGACCCATTGTTGACATGTGGCAAGACGCTCCTCTGGGCGCGTCTTGCTTGGGCCTCTCTCCTGGAGGCGCTCAGTCAGACTGAGTAGTGACATGTGGCCTGACGCTCCTCGGGGCGCGTGTTGCTTGGGCCTCTCTCCTGGAGGCGCTCAGTCAGACCAAGTGGTGACATGTGGCAAGACGCTCCTCGGTGCGCGTCTTGCTTGGGCCTCTCTCCAGAAGGCCCTCAATCAGACCCAGTGTTGACACGTGGCAAGACGCTCCTCGGGGCGCGTCTTGCTAGGGCCTCTCTCCTGGAGGCGCTCAGTCAGACTGAGTAGTGACATGTGGCCTGACGCTCCTCGGGGCGCGTGTTGCTTGGGCCTCTCTCCTGGAGGCGCTCAGTCAGACCCATTGTTGACATGTTGCAAGACGCTCCTTTGGGCGCTTCTTGCTTGGGCCTCTCTCCTTGAGGCGCTCAGTCAGACCGAGTGCTGACATGTGGAAAGACGCTCCTCGGGGCGCGTCTTGCTTGGGCTTATCTCCTGGAGGGGCTCAGAAAGACCCAGTGTTGACATGTGACAAGACGCTCCTCGGGGCGCGTCTTGCTTGGGCCTCACTCCTGGAGGCGCTCAGTCAGACCCAGTGGTGACATGTGGCAAGACACTCCTCGGGGCGCGTCTTGCTTGGGCCTCTCTCCTGGAGGCCCCCTGTCAGACCCAGTGTTGGCATGTGGCAAGACGCTCCTCAGGGCGCGTCTTGGTTGGGCCTCTCTCCTGGAGGCGCTCAGTCAGACCCAGTGGTGACATGTGGCAAGACGCTCCTCGGGGCGCGTCTTGCTTGGGCTTCTCTCATGGAGGCCCTCAGTCAGACCCAGTGTTGACATGTGTCAAGACACTCCTCGGGGCGTGTCTTGCTTGGGCCTCTCTCCTGGAGGCGCTCAGTCAGACCCAGTGTTGACATGTGGCAAGACGCTCCTCGGGGCGCGTCTTAATTGGGATTCTCTCCTGGAGGCCCTCAGTCAGACCCATTGTTGACATGTGGCAAGACACTCCTCGGGGCACGTCTTGCTTGGGCCTCTCTCCTGGAGGCGCTCAAACAGACCGAGCAGTGACATGTGGCAAGACGCTCCTCGGGGCGTGTCTTGCTGGGGCTTCTCTCATGGAGGCACTCAGTCAGACCCAGTGTTGACATGTGGCAAGACGCTCCTCGGGGCGCGTCTTGCTTGGACCTCTCTCCATGAGGCGCTCAGTCAGACCCAGTGTTGACATTTGGCAAGACACTCCTCGAGCGCGTCTTGCTTGGGCCTTTCTCATGGAGGCCCTCTGTCAGACCCAGTGTTGACATGTGTCAAGACGCTCCTCGGGGGCCGTCTTGCTTTGGCCTCTCTCCTGGAGGCGCTCAGTCAGACCGAGTGCTGACATGTGGCAAGAAGCTCCTCAGGGCGCGTCTTGCTTGGGCTTCTCTCCTGGAGGCCCTCAGTAAGAACCATTGTTGACATGTGGCAAGACGCTCCTCGGGGCGCGTCTTGCTTGGGCCTCTCTCCAGAAGGCCCTCAATCAGACCCAGTGTTGACACGTGGCAAGACGCTCCTCGGGGCGCGTCTTGCTTGGGCCTCTCTCCTGGAGGCGCTCAGTCAGACTGAGTAGTGACATGTGGCCTGACGCTCCTCAGGGCGCGTGTTGCTTGGGCCTCTCTCCTGGAGGCGCTCAGTCAGACCAAGTTTTGACATGTGGCAAGACACTCCTCGGGGCGCGTCTTGCTTGGGCCTCTCTCCTGGAGGCCCTCTGTCAGACCCAGTGTTGACATGTGGCAAGACACTCCTCGGGGCGCGTCTTGCTTGGGCCTCTCTCATGGAGGCCCTCTGTCAGACCCAGTGTTGACATGTGTCAAGACGCTCCTCGGGGCGCGTCTTGCTTGGGCCTCTCTCCTGGAGGCGCTCAGTCAGACTGAGTAGTGACATGTGGCCTCACGCTCCTCGGGGCGCGTGTTGCTTGGGCCTCTCTCCTGGAGGCGCTCAGTCAGACCAAGTGGTGACATGTGGCAAGACGCTCCTCGGGGCGCGTCTTGCTTGGGCCTCTCTCCAGAAGGCCCTCAATCAGACCCAGTGTTGACATGTGGCAAGACGATCCTCGGGGCGCGTCCTGCTTGGGCCTCTCTCCTGGAGGCGCTCAGTCAGAATGAGTAGTGACATGTGGCCTGACGCTCCTCAGGGCGCGTGTTGCTTGGGCCTCTCTCCTGGAGGCGCTCAGTCAGACCAAGTGGTGACATGTGGCAAGACACTTCTCGGGGCGCGTCTTGCTGGGGCCTCTCTCCTGGAGGCCCGCTGTCAGACCCAGTGTTGACATGTGTCAAGACGCTCCTCGGGGCGCGTCTTGCTTTGGCCTCTCTCCTGGAGGCGCTCAGTCAGACCGAGTGCTGACATGTGGCAAGAAGCTCCTCGGGCCGCGTCTTGCTTGGACCTCTCTCCATGAGGCGCTCAGTCAGACCCAGTGTTGACATTTGGCAAGACACTCCTCGAGCGCGTCTTGCTTGGGCCTTTCTCATGGAGGCCCTCTGTCAGACCCAGTGTTGACATGTGTCAAGACGCTCCTCGGGGGCCGTCTTGCTTTGGCCTCTCTCCTGGAGGCGCTCAGTCAGACCGAGTGCTGACATGTGGCAAGAAGCTCCTCAGGGCGCGTCTTGCTTGGGCTTCTCTCCTGGAGGCCCTCAGTAAGAACCATTGTTGACATGTGGCAAGACGCTCCTCGGGGCGCGTCTTGCTTGGGCCTCTCTCCAGAAGGCCCTCAATCAGACCCAGTGTTGACACGTGGCAAGACGCTCCTCGGGGCGCGTCTTGCTTGGGCCTCTCTCCTGGAGGCGCTCAGTCAGACTGAGTAGTGACATGTGGCCTGACGCTCCTCAGGGCGCGTGTTGCTTGGGCCTCTCTCCTGGAGGCGCTCAGTCAGACCAAGTTTTGACATGTGGCAAGACACTCCTCGGGGCGCGTCTTGCTTGGGCCTCTCTCCTGGAGGCCCTCTGTCAGACCCAGTGTTGACATGTGGCAAGACACTCCTCGGGGCGCGTCTTGCTTGGGCCTCTCTCATGGAGGCCCTCTGTCAGACCCAGTGTTGACATGTGTCAAGACGCTCCTCGGGGCGCGTCTTGCTTGGGCCTCTCTCCTGGAGGCGCTCAGTCAGACTGAGTAGTGACATGTGGCCTCACGCTCCTCGGGGCGCGTGTTGCTTGGGCCTCTCTCCTGGAGGCGCTCAGTCAGACCAAGTGGTGACATGTGGCAAGACGCTCCTCGGGGCGCGTCTTGCTTGGGCCTCTCTCCAGAAGGCCCTCAATCAGACCCAGTGTTGACATGTGGCAAGACGATCCTCGGGGCGCGTCCTGCTTGGGCCTCTCTCCTGGAGGCGCTCAGTCAGAATGAGTAGTGACATGTGGCCTGACGCTCCTCAGGGCGCGTGTTGCTTGGGCCTCTCTCCTGGAGGCGCTCAGTCAGACCAAGTGGTGACATGTGGCAAGACACTTCTCGGGGCGCGTCTTGCTGGGGCCTCTCTCCTGGAGGCCCGCTGTCAGACCCAGTGTTGACATGTGTCAAGACGCTCCTCGGGGCGCGTCTTGCTTTGGCCTCTCTCCTGGAGGCGCTCAGTCAGACCGAGTGCTGACATGTGGCAAGAAGCTCCTCGGGCCGCGTGTTGCTTGGGCTTCTCTCCTGGAGGCCCCCAGTCAGACCCACTGTTGACATGTGGCAAGACGCTCCTCGGGGCGCGTCTTGCTTGGGCCTCTCTCCTGGAGGCGCTCAGTCAGACCGAGTGCTGACATGTGGCAAGACGCTCCTCAGGGCGCGTCTTGCTTGGGCTTCTCTCCTGGAGGCGCTCAGAAAGACCGAGTGTTGACATGTGACAAGACGCTTCTCGGGGCACGTCTTGCTTGGGCCTCTCTCCTGGAGGCGCTCAGTCAGAACCAGAGGTGACATGTGGCAAGACGCTCCTCGGGGCGCGTCTTGCTTGGACCTCTCTCCTGGAGGCCCTCTGTCAGACCCAGTGTTGACATGTGGCAAGACGCTCCTCCGAGCGCATCTTGCTTGGGCCTCTCTCCTGGAGGCCCTCAGTCAGACCCATTGTTGACATGTGGCAAGAAGCTCCTCGGGGCGCGTCTTGCTTGGGCCTCTCTCCTGGAGGCGCTCAGTCAGACCGAGTGCTGACATAAGGCAAGACGCTCCTCGGGGCGCGTCTTGCTTGGGCCTCTCTCCTGGAGGCGCTCAGACAGACCCAGTGTTGACATGTGACAAGACGCTCCTCGGGGCGCGTCTTGCTTGGGCCTCTCTCCTGGAGGCGCTCAGTCAGAACCAGAGGTGACATGTGGCAAGACGCTCCTCGGGGGGCGTCTTGCTTGGGCCTCTCTCCTGGAGGCCATCTGTCAGACCCAGTGTTTACATGTGGCAAGACGCTCCTCCGGGCGCATCTTGCTTGGGCCTCTCTCCTGGAGGCCCTCAGTCAGACCCATTGTTGACATGTGGCAAGACGCTCCTCCGGGCGCATCTTGCTTGGGCCTCTCTCCTGGAGGCCCTCAGTCAGACCCATTGTTGACATGTGGCAAGACGCTCCTCGGGGCGCGTCTTGCTTGGGCCTCTCTCCTGGAGGCGCTCAGTCAGACCGAGTGCTGACATAAGGCAAGACGCTCCTCGGGGCGCGTCTTGCTGGGGCCTCTCTCCTGGAGGCGCTCAGTCAGACCCAGTGCTGACATGTGGCAAGACGCTCCTCGGGGCGAGTCTTGCTTGGGCCTCTCTCCTGGAGGCGCTCAGTCAGACCCAGTGTTGACATGTGGCAAGACACTCATCGGGGCGCGTCTTGCTTGGGCCTCTCTCCTGGAGGCGCTCATTCAGACCCAGTGGTGACATGTGGCAAGACGCTCCTCGGGGCGCGTATTGCTTAAGCCTCTCTCCTGAATGCCCTCTGTCAGACCGAGTGTTGACATGTGGCAAGACGCTCCTCGGGGCGCGTCTTGCTTGGGATTCTCTCCTGGAGGCCCTCAGTCAGACCCATTGTTGACATGTGGCAAGACACTCCTCGGGGCACGTCTTGCTTGGGCCTCTCTCCTGGAGGCGCTCAAACAGACCGAGCAGTGACATGTGGCAAGACGCTCCTCGGGGCGTGTCTTGCTGGGGCTTCTCTCATGGAGGCACTCAGTCAGACCCAGTGTTGACATGTGGCAAGACGCTCCTCGGGGCGCGTCTTGCTTGGACCTCTCTCCATGAGGCGCTCAGTCAGACCCAGTGTTGACATTTGGCAAGACACTCCTCGAGCGCGTCTTGCTTGGGCCTTTCTCATGGAGGCCCTCTGTCAGACCCAGTGTTGACATGTGTCAAGACGCTCCTCGGGGGCCGTCTTGCTTTGGCCTCTCTCCTGGAGGCGCTCAGTCAGACCGAGTGCTGACATGTGGCAAGAAGCTCCTCAGGGCGCGTCTTGCTTGGGCTTCTCTCCTGGAGATCCTCAGTAAGAACCATTGTTGACATGTGGCAAGACGCTCCTCGGGGCGCGTCTTGCTTGGGCCTCTCTCCAGAAGGCCCTCAATCAGACCCAGTGTTGACACGTGGCAAGACGCTCCTCGGGGCGCGTCTTGCTTGGGCCTCTCTCCTGGAGGCGCTCAGTCAGACTGAGTAGTGACATGTGGCCTGACGCTCCTCAGGGCGCGTGTTGCTTGGGCCTCTCTCCTGGAGGCGCTCAGTCAGACCAAGTGGTGACATGTGGGAAGACATTCCTCGGGGCGCGTCTTGCTTGGGCCTCTCTCCTGGAGGCCCTCTGTCAGACCCAGTGTTGACATGTGGCAAGACACTCCTCGGGGCGCGTCTTGCTTGGGCCTCTCTCATGGAGGCCCTCTGTCAGACCCAGTGTTGACATGTGTCAAGACGCTCCTATGGGCGCGTCTTGCTTGGGCCTCTCTCCTGGAGGCGCTCAGTCAGACTGAGTAGTGACATGTGGCCTGACGCTCCTCGGGGCGCGTGTTGCTTGGGCCTCTCTCCTGGAGGCGCTCAGTCAGACCAAGTGGTGACATGTGGCAAGACGCTCCTCGGGGCGCGTCTTGCTTGGGCCTCTCTCCAGAAGGCCCTCAATCAGACCCAGTGTTGACATGTGGCAAGACGCTCCTCGGGGCGCGTCTTGCTTGGGCCTCTCTCCTGGAGGCACTCAGTCAGAATGAGTAGTGACAAGTGGCCTGACGCTCCTCGGGGCGCGTGTTGCTTGGGCCTCTCTCCTGGAGGCGCTCAGTCAGACCAAGTGGTGACATGTGGCAAGACACTTCTCGGGGCGCGTCTTGCTTGGGCCTCTCTCCTGGAGGCCCGCTGTCAGACCCAGTGTTGACATGTGTCAAGACGCTCCTCGGGGCGCGTCTTGCTTTGGCCTCTCTCCTGGAGGCGCTCAGTCAGACCGAGTGCTGACATGTGGCAAGACGCTCCTCGAGCCGCGTGTTGCTTGGGCTTCTCTCCTGGAGGCCCTCAGTCAGACCCATTGTTGACATGTGGCAAGACGCTCCTCGGGGCGCGTCTTGCTTGGGCCTCTCTCCTGGAGGCGCTCAGTCAGACCGAGTGCTGACATGTGGCAAGACGCTCCTCGGGGCGCGTCTTGCTTGGGCTTCTCTCCTGGAGGCGCTCAGAAAGACCGAGTGTTGACATGTGACAAGACGCTCCTCGGGGCACGTCTTGCTTGGGCCTCTCTCCTGGAGGCGCTGAGTCAGAACCAGAGGTGACATGTGGCAAGACGCTCCTCGGGGCGTGTCTTGCTTGGACCTCTCTCCTGGAGGCCCTCTGTCAGACCCAGTGTTGACATGTGGCAAGACGCTCCTCCGAGCGCATCTTGCTTGGGCCGCTCTCCTGGAGGCCCTCAGTCAGACCCATTGTTGACATGTGGCAAGACGCTCCTCGGGGCGCGTCTTGCTTGGGCCTCTCTCCTGGAGGGGCTCAGTCAGACCGAGTGCTGACATAAGGCAAGACGCTCCTCGGGGCGCGTCTTGCTGGGGCCTCTCTCCTGGAGGCGCTCAGTAGGACCCAGTGCTTACATGTGGCAAGACGCTCCTCGGGGCGCGTCTTGCTTGGGCCTCTCTCCTGGAGGCGCTTAGTCAGACTGAGTAGTGACATGTGGCCTGACGCTCCTCGGGGCGCGTCTTGCTTGGGCCTCTCTCCTGGAGGCGCTCAGTCAGACCCAGTGGTGACATGTGGCAAGACACTGCTCGGGGCGCGTCTTGCTTGGGCCTCTCTCCTGGAGGCCCTCTGTCAGACCCAGTGTTGACATGTGTCAAGACGCTCCTCGGGGAGCGTCTTGCTTGGGCTTCTCTCCTGGAGGCCCTCAGTCAGACCCATTGTTGACATGTGGCAAGACGCTCCTCGGGGCGCGTCTTGCTTGGGCTTCTCTCCTGGAGACGCTCAGACAGACCCAGTGTTGAAATGTGACAAGACGCTCCTCGGGGCGCGTCTTGCTTGGGCCTCTCTCCTGGAGGCGCTCAGTCAGAACCAGAGGTGACATGTGGCAAGACGCTCCTCGGGGCGCGTCTTGCTTGGGCCTCTCTCCTGGAGGCCCTCTGTCAGACCCAGTGTTTACATGGGGCAAGACGCTCCTCCGGGCGCATCTTGCTTGGGCCTCTCTCCTGGAGGCCCTCAGTCAGACCCATTGTTGACATGTGGCAAGACGCTCCTCGGGGCGCGTCTTGCTTGGGCCTCTCTCCTGGAGGCGCTCATTCAGACCCAGTGGTGACATGTGGCAAGACGCTCCTCGGGGCGCGTATTGCTTGGGCCTCTCTCCTGAATGCCCTCTGTCAGACCGAGTGTTGACATGTGGCAAGACTCTCCTCAGGGTGCGTCTTGCTTGGGCTTCTCTCATGGAGGCCATCAGTCCGACCCAGTGTTGACATGTGTCAAGACGCTCCTCGGGGCGTGTCTTGCTTGGGCCTCTCTCCTGGAGGCGCTCAGTCAGACTCAGTGTTGACATGTGGCAAGACGCTCCTCGGGCCGCGTGTTGCTTGGGCTTCTCTCCTGGAGGCCCTCAGTCAGACCCATTGTTGACATGTGGCAAGACGCTCCTCGGGGCGCGTCTAGCTTGGGCCTCTCTCCTGGAGGCGCTCAGTCAGAACCAGAGGTGACATGTGGCAAGACGCTCCTCGGGGCGCGTCTTGCTTGGACCTCTCTCCTGGAGGCCCTCTGTCAGACCCAGTGTTGACATGTGGCAAGACGCTCCTCCGAGCGCATCTTGCTTGGGCCTCTCTCCTGGAGGCCCTCAGTCAGACCCATTGTTGACATGTGGCAAGACGCTCCTCGGGGCGCGTCTTGCTTGGGCCTCTCTCCTGGAGGCGCTCAGTCAGACCGAGTGCTGACATAAGGCAAGACGCTCCTCGGGGCGCGTCTTGCTGGGGCCTCTCTCCTGGAGGCGGTCAGTAGGACCCAGTGCTTACATGTGGCAAGACGCTCCTCGGGGCGCGTCTTGCTTGGGCCTCTCTCCTGGAGGCGCTCAGTCAGACCCAGTGGTGACATGTGGCAAGACACTCCTCGGGGCGCGTCTTGCTTGGGCCTCTCTCCTGGAGGCCCTCTGTCAGACCCAGTGTTGACATGTGTCAAGACGCTCCTCGGGGCGCGTCTTGCTTGGGCTTCTCTCCTGGAGGCCCTCAGTCAGACCCATTGTTGACATGTGGCAAGACGCTCCTCGGGGCGCGTCTTGCTTGGGCTTCTCTCCTGGAGGCGCTCAGACAGACCCAGTGTTGACATGTGACAAGACGCTCCTCGGGGCGCGTCTTGCTTGGGCCTCTCTCCTGGAGGCGCTCAGTCAGAACCAGAGGTGACATGTGGCAAGACGCTCCTCGGGGCGCGTCTTGCTTGGGCCTCTCTCCTGGAGGCCCTCTGTCAGACCCAGTGTTTACATGTGGCAAGACGCTCCTCCGGGCGCATCTTGCTTGGGCCTCTCTCCTGGAGGCCCTCAGTCAGACCCATTGTTGACATGTGGCAAGACGCTCCTCGGGGCGCGTCTTGCTTGGGCCTCTCTCCTGGAGGCGCTCAGTCAGACCGAGTGCTGACATAAGGCAAGACGCTCCTCGGGGCGCGTCTTGCTGGGGCCTCTCTCCTGGAGGCGCTCAGTCAGACCCAGTGCTGACATGTGGCAAGACGCTCCTCGGGGCGAGTCTTGCTTGGGCCTCTCTCCTGGAGGCGCTCAGTCAGACCCAGTGTTGACATGTGGCAAGACACTCATCGGGGCGCGTCTTGCTTGGGCCTCTCTCCTGGAGGCGCTCATTCAGACCCAGTGGTGACATGTGGCAAGACGCTCCTCGGGGCGCGTATTGCTTGGGCCTCTCTCCTGAATGCCCTCTGTCAGACCGAGTGTTGACATGTGGCAAGACTCTCCTCGGGGCGCGTCTTGCTTGGGCTTCTCTCATGGAGGCCATCAGTCCGACCCAGTGTTGACATGTGTCAAGACGCTCCTCGGGGCGTTTCTTGCTTGGGCCTCTCTCCTGGAGGCGCTCAGTCAGACTCAGTGTTGACATGTGGCAAGACGCTCCTCTGGGCGCGTCTTGCTTGGGATTCTCTCCTGGAGGCCCTCAGTCAGACCCATTGTTGACATGTGGCAAGACGCTCCTCGGGGCACGTCTTGCTTGGGCCTCTCTCCTGGAGGCGCTCAGTCAGACCGAGTAGTGACATGTGGCAAGACGCTCCTCGGGGCGCGTCTTGCTTGGACCTCCCTCCTGGAGGCGCTCAGTCAGACCGAGTAGTGACATTTGGCAAGACGCTCCTCGGGGCGCGTCTTGCTTGGACCTCTCTCCTGGAGGCGCTCAGTTAGACCGAGTAGTGACATGTGGCAAGACGCTCCTCGGGGCGCGTCTTGCTTGGGCCTCTCTCTTGGAGGCGCTCAGTCAGACCGAGTGCTGACATAAGGCAAGACGCTCCTCGGGGCGCGTCTTGCTGGGGCCTCTCTCCTGGAGGTGCTCAATCAGACCCAGTGGTGACACATGGCAAGACGCTCCTCTGGGCGCGTCTTGCTTGGGCCTCTCTCCTGGAGGAGCTCAGTCAGACCCAGTGGTGACACGTGGCAAGACGCTCCTCGGGGCGCATCTTGCTTGGGCCTCTCTCCTGGAGGCGCTAAGTCAGACCCAGTGTTGACACGTGGCAAGACGCTCCTCGGGGCGCGTCTTGCTTGGGCCTCTCTCCTGGAGGCGCTCAGTCAGACACAGTGTTGACATGTGGCAAGACTCTCCTCGGGGCGCGTCTTGCTTGGGCTTCTCTCATGGAGGCCCTCAGTAAGAGCCATTGTTGACATGTGGAAAGAAGCTCCTCGGGGCGCGTCTTGCTTTGGCTTCTCTCCTGGAGGCCCTCAGTCAGACCCATTGTTGACATGTGGCAAGACGCTCCTCGGGGCGCGTATTGCTTGGGCCTCTCTCCTGGATGCCCTCTGTCAGACCCAGTGTTGACATGTGGCAAGACTCTCCTCGGGGCGCGTCTTGCTTGGGCTTCTCTCATGGAGGCGCTCAGTCAGACCCAGTGTTGACATGTTGCAAGACGCTCCTCGGGGCGCTTCTTGCTTGGGCTTCTCTCCTGGAGGCCCTCAGTCAGACCCATTGTTGACATGTGGCAAGACGCTCCTCGGGGCACGTCTTGCTTGGGCCTCTCTCCTGGAGGCGCTCAGTCAGACCTAGTAGTGACATGTGGCAAGACGCTCCTCGGGCCGCGTCTTGCTGGGGCTTCTCTCATGGAGGCACTCAGTCAGACCCAGTGTTGACATGTGGTAAGACGCTCCTCGGGGCGCGTGTTGCTTGGACCTCTCTCCTGGAGGCGCTCATTTAGACCCAGTGTTGACATGTGGCAAGACGCTCCTCGGGGCGCGTCTTGCTTGGGCTTCTCTCATGGAGGCCCTCAGTAAGACCCATTGTTGACATGTGGAAAGAAGCTCCTCGGGGCGCGTCTTGCTTTGGCTTCTCTCCTGGAGGCCCTCAGTCAGACCCATTGTTGACATGTGGCAAGACGCTCCTCGGGGCGCGTATTGCTTGGGCCTCTCTCCTGGATGCCCTCTGTCAGACCCAGTGTTGACATGTGGCAAGACTCTCCTCGGGGCGCGTCTTGCTTGGGCTTCTCTCATGGAGGCCCTAAGTCAGACCCATTGTTGACATGTGTCAAGACGCTCCTTGGGGCGTGTCTTGCTTGGGCCTCTCTCCTGGAGGCGCTCAGTCAGACCCAGTGTTGACATGTTGCAAGACGCTCCTCGGGGCGCTTCTTGCTTGGGCTTCTCTCCTGGAGGCCCTCAGTCAGACCCATTGTTGACATGTGGCAAGACGCTCCTCGGGGCACGTCTTGCTTGGGCCTCTCTCCTGGAGGCGCTCAGTCAGACCGAGTAGTGACATGTGGCAAGAGGCTCCTCGGGGCGCGTCTTGCTGGGGCTTCTCTCATGGAGGCACTCAGTCAGACCCAGTGTTGACATGTGGTAAGACGCTCCTCGGGGCGCGTGTTGCTTGGACCTCTCTCCTCGAGGCGCTCAATTAGACCCAGTGTTGACATGTGGCAAGACGCTCCTCGGGGCGCGTCTTGCTTGGGCTTCTCTCCTGGAGGCCCTCAGTCAGACCCATTGTTGACATGTGGCAAGAAGCTCCTCGGGGCGCTTCTTGCTTGGGCCTCTCTCCTGGAGGCGCTCAGTCAGACCGAGTGCTGACATGTGGCAAGACGCTCCTCGGGGCGCGTCTTGCTGGGGCCTCTCTCCTGGAGGCGCTCAGTCAAACCCAGTGTTGACATGTGTCAAGACGCTCCTCGGGAGTTTCTCGCTTGCGCCTCTCTCCTGGAGGCGCTCAGTCAGACCCAGAGGTGACATTTGGCAAGACGCTCCTCGGGCCTCTCTCTTGGAGGTGCTCAGTCAGACCCAGTGTTGACATGTGGCAAGACGCTCCTCGGGGCGCGTCTTGCTTGGGCCTCTCTCCTGGAGGTGCTCAGTCAGACCCAGTGTTGACATGTGGCAAGACGCTCCTCGGGGCTGCGTCTTGCTGGGGCTTCTCTCATGGAGGCACTCAGTCAGACCCAGTGTTGACATGTGGCAAGATGCTCGTCGGGGCACGTCTTGCTTGGGCCTCTCTCCTGGAGGCGCTCAGTCAGACCCAGAGGAGACATGTGTCAAGACCGTCCTCGGGGCGCGTCTTGCTTGGGCCTCTCTCCTGGAGGCGCTCAGTCAGACCGAGTGCTGACATGTTGCAAGACGCTCCTCGGGGCGCGTCTTGCTTGGGCCTCTCTCCTGGAGGCGCTCAGTCAGACCCAGTTTTCACATGTGGCAAGACGCTCCTCGGGGCGCGTCTTATTTGGGCCTCTCTCCTGGAGGCCCTCAGTCAGACCCAGTGTTGACATGTGGCAAGGTGCTCCTCGGGGCACGTCTTGCTTGGGCCTCTCTCCTGGAGGCGCTCAGTCAGACCGAGTAGTGACATGTGACAAGACGCTCCTCGGGGCGCGTCTTGCTTGGGCTTCTCTCATGGAGGCCCTCAGTCCGACCCAGTGTTGACATGTGTCAAGACGCTCCTCGGGGCGTGTCTTGCTTGGGCCTCTCTCCTGGAGGCGCTCAGTCAGACTCAGTGTTGACATGTGGCAAGACGCTCCTCTGGGCGCGTCTTGCTTGGGATTCTCTCCTGGAGGCCCTCAGTCAGACCCATTGTTGACATGTGGCAAGACGCTCCTCGGGGCACGTCTTGCTTGGGCCTCTCTCCTGGAGGCGCTCAGTCAGACCGAGTAGTGACATGTGGCAAGACGCTCCTCGGGGCGAGTCTTGCTTGGACCTCCCTCCTGGAGGCGCTCAGTCAGAACGAGTAGTGACATTTGGCAAGACGCTCCTCGGGGCGCGTCTTGCTTGGACCTCTCTCCAGGAGGCGCTCAGTTAGACCGAGTAGTGACATGTGGCAAGACGCTCCTCGGGGCGCGTCTTGCTTGGGCCTCTCTCTTGGAGGCGCTCAGTCAGACTGAGCGCTGACATAAGGCAAGACGCTCCTCGGGGCGCGTCTTGCTGGGGCCTCTCTCCTGGAGGTGCTCAATCAGACCCAGTGGTGACACGTGGCAAGACGCTCCTCGGGGCGCATCTTGCTTGGGCCTCTCTCCTGGAGGCGCTAAGTCAGACCCAGTGTTGACACGTGGCAAGACGCTCCTCCGGGCGCGTCTTGCTTGGGCCTCTCTCCTGGAGGCGCTCAGTCAGACACAGTGTTGACATGTGGCAAGACTCTCCTCGGGGCGCGTCTTGCTTGGGCTTCTCTCATGGAGGCCCTCAGTAAGACCCATTGTTGACATGTGGAAAGAAGCTCCTCGGGGCGCGTCTTGCTTTGGCTTCTCTCCTGGAGGCCCTCAGTCAGACCCATTGTTGACATGTGGCAAGACGCTCCTCGGGGCGCGTATTGCTTGGGCTTCTCTCCTGGATGCCCTCTGTCAGACCCAGTGTTGACATGTGGCAAGACTCTCCTCGGGGCACGTCTTGCTTGGGCTTCTCTCATGGAGGCCCTAAGTCAGACCCCGTGTTGACATGTGTCAAGACGCTCCTCGGGGCGTGTCTTGCTTGGGCCTCTCTCCTGGAGGCGCTCAGTCAGACCCAGTGTTGACATGTTGCAAGACGCTCCTCGGGGCGCTTCTTGCTTGGGCTTCTCTCCTGGAGGCCCTCAGTCAGACCCATTGTTGACATGTGGCAAGACGCTCCTCGGGGCACGTCTTGCTTGGGCCTCTCTCCTGGAGGCACTCAGTCAGACCTAGTAGTGACATGTGGCAAGACGCTCCTCGGGGCGCGTGTTGCTGGGGCTTCTCTCATGGAGGCACTCAGTCAGACCCAGTGTTGACATGTGGTAAGACGCTCCTCGGGGCGCGTGTTGCTTGGACCTCTCTCCTGGAGGCGCTCAATTAGACCCAGTGTTGACATGTGGCAAGACGCTCCTCGGGGCGCGTCTTGCTTGGGCTTCTCTCATGGAGGCCCTCAGTAAGACCCATTGTTGACATGTGGAAAGAAGCTCCTCGGGGCGCGTCTTGCTTTGGCTTCTCTCCTGGAGGCCCTCAGTCAGACCCATTGTTGACATGTGGCAAGACGCTCCTCGGGGCGCGTATTGCTTGGGCCTCTCTCCTGGATGCCCTCTGTCAGACCCAGTGTTGACATGTGGCAAGACTCTCCTCGGGGCGTGTCTTGCTTGGGCTTCTCTCATGGAGGCCCTAAGTCAGACCCAGTGTTGACATGTGTCAAGACGCTCCTCGGGGCGTGTCTTGCTTGGGCCTCTCTCCTGGAGGCGCTCAGTCAGACCCAGTGTTGACATGTTGCAAGACGCTCCTCGGGGCGCTTCTTGCTTGGGCTTCTCTCCTGGAGGCCCTCAGTCAGACCCATTGTTGACATGTGGCAAGACGCTCCTCGGGGCACGTCTTGCTTGGGCCTCTCTCCTGGAGGCGCTCAGTCAGACCTAGTAGTGACATGTGGCAAAACGCTCCTCGGGGCGCGTCTTGCTTGGGCTTCTCTCCTGGAGGCCCTCAGTCATACCCATTGTTGTCATGTGGCAAGACGCTCCTCGGGGCGCGTCTTGCTTTGGCCTCTCTCCTGGAGGCGCTCAGTCAGACCGAGTGCTGACATGTGGAAAGACACTCCTCAGGGCGCGTCTTGCTTGGGCTTCTCTCCTGGAGGCGCTCAGAAAAACCCAGTGTTGACATGTGACAAGTCTCTCCTCGGGGCATGTCTTGCTTGGGCCTCTCTCCTGGAGGCGCTCAGTCAGACCCAGTGTTGACATGTGGCAAGACGCTCCTCGGGGCGTGTCTTGCTTGGGCCTCTCTCCTGGAGGCCCTCTGTCAGACCCAGTGTTGACATGTGGCAAGACGCTCCTCAGGGCGCGTCTTGCTTGGGCCTCTCTCCTGGAGGCCCTCTGTCAGACCCAGTGTTGGCATGTGGCAAGACGCTCCTCAGGGCGCGTCTTGGTTGGGCCTCTCTCCTGGAGGCGCTCAGTCAGACCCATTGTGACATGTGGCAAGCCCTCAGTCAGACCCATTGTTGACATGTGGCAAGACGCTCCTCGGGGCACGTCTTGCTTGGGCCTCTCTCCTGGAGGCGCTCAGTCAGACCGAGTAGTGACATGTGGCAAGACGCTCCTCGGGGCGCGTCTTGCTTGGGCCTCTCTCCTGGAGGCGCTCAGTCAGACCGAGTGCTGACATAAGGCAAGACGCTCCTCGGGGCGCGTCTTGCTTGGGCTTCTCTCATGGAGGCCCTCAGTAAGACCCATTGTTGACATGTGGAAAGAAGCTCCTCGGGGCGCGTCTTGCTTTGGCTTCTCTCCTGGAGGCCCTCAGTCAGACCCATTGTTGACATGTGGCAAGACGCTCCTCGGGGCGCGTATTGCTTGGGCCTCTCTCCTGGATGCCCTCTGTCAGACCCAGTGTTGACATGTGGCAAGACTCTCCTCGGGGCGTGTCTTGCTTGGGCTTCTCTCATGGAGGCCCTAAGTCAGACCCAGTGTTGACATGTGTCAAGACGCTCCTCGGGGCGTGTCTTGCTTGGGCCTCTCTCCTGGAGGCGCTCAGTCAGACCCAGTGTTGACATGTTGCAAGACGCTCCTCGGGGCGCTTCTTGCTTGGGCTTCTCTCCTGGAGGCCCTCAGTCAGACCCATTGTTGACATGTGGCAAGACGCTCCTCGGGGCACGTCTTGCTTGGGCCTCTCTCCTGGAGGCGCTCAGTCAGACCTAGTAGTGACATGTGGCAAAACGCTCCTCGGGGTGCGTCTTGCTGGGGCTTCTCTCATGGAGGCACTCAGTCAGACCCAGTGTTGACATGTGGTAAGACGCTCCTCGGGGCGCGTGTTGCTTGGACCTCTCTCCTGGAGGCGCTCAATTAGACCCAGTGTTGTCATGTGGCAAGACGCTCCTTGGGGTGCGTCTTGCTTGGCCTTCTCTCCTGGAGGCCCTCAGTCAGACCCATTGTTGACATGTGGCAAGAAGCTCCTCGGGGCGCTTCTTGCTTGGGCCTCTCTCCTGGAGGCGCTCAGTCAGACCGAGTGCTGACATGTGGCAAGACGCTCCTCGGGGCGCGTCTTGCTGGGGCCTCTCTCCTGGAGGCGCTCAGTCAAACCCAGTGTTGACATGTGTCAAGACGCTCCTCGGGCGTTTCTTGCTTGCGCCTCTCTCCTGGAGGCGCTCAGTCAGACCCAGAGGTGACATTTGGCAAGACGCTCCTCGGGCCTCTCTCTTGGAGGCGCTCAGTCAGACCCAGTGTTGACATGTGGCAAGACGCTCCTCGGGGCGCGTCTTGCTTGGGCCTCTCTCCTGGAGGTGCTCAGTCAGACCCAGTGTTGACATGTGGCAAGACGCTCCTCGGGGCTGCGTCTTCCTGGGGCTTCTCTCATGGAGGCACTCAGTCAGACCCAGTGTTGACATGTGGCAAGATGCTCGTTGGGGCACGTCTTGCTTGGGCCTCTCTCCTGGAGGCGCTCAGTCAGACCCAGAGGAGACATGTGTCAAGACCCTCCTCGGGGCGCGTCTTGCTTGGGCCTCTCTCCTGGAGGCGCTCAGTCAGACCGAGTGCTGACATGTTGCAAGACGCTCCTCGGGGCGCGTCTTGCTTGGGCCTCTCTCCTGGAGGCGCTCAGTCAGACCCAGTTTTCACATGTGGCAAGACGCTCCTCGGGGCGCGTCTTATTTGGGCCTCTCTCCTGGAGGCCCTCAGTCAGACCCAGTGTTGACATGTGGCAAGACGCTCCTCGGGGCACGTCTTGCTTGGGCCTCTCTCCTGGAGGCGCTCAGTCAGACCGAGTAGTGACATGTGGCAAGACGCTCCTCAGGGCGCGTCTTGCTTGGGCCTCTCTCCAGAAGCCCCTCAATCAGACCCAGTGTTGACACGTGGCAAGACGCTCCTCGGGGCGCGTCTTACTTGGGCCTCTCTCCTGGAGGCGCTCAGTCAGACTGAGTAGTGACATGTGGCCTGACGCTCCTCGGGGCGCGTGTTGCTTGGGCCTCTCTCCTGGAAGCGCTCAGTCAGACCAAGTGGCGACATATGGCAAGACACTCCTCGGGGCGCGTCTTGCTTGGGCCTCTCTCCTGGAGGCCCTCTGTCAGACCCAGTGTTGACATGTGTCAAGACGCTCCTCGGGGCGCGTCTTAATTGGGCTTCTCTCCTGGAGGCCCTCAGTCATACCCATTGTTGACATGTGGCAAGACGCTCCTCGTGGCGCGTCTTGCTTTGGCCTCTCTCCTGGAGGCGCTCAGTCAGACCGAGTGCTGACATGTGGAAAGACGCTCCTCGGGGCGTGTCTTGCTTGGGCTTCTCTCCTGGAGGCGCTCAGAAAGACCCAGTGTTGACATGTGACAAGTCTCTCCTCGGGGCGCGTCTTGCTTGGGCCTCTCTCCTGGAGGCGCTCAGTCAGACCCAGTGCTGACATGTGGCAAGACGCTCCTCGGGGCGCGTCTTGCTTGGGCCTCTCTCCTGGAGGTGCTCAGTCAGACCCAGTGTTGACATGTGGCAAGACGCTCCTCGGGGCGCGTCTTGCTTGGGCCTCTCTCCTGGAGGCTCTCATTCAGACCCAGTGGTGACATGTGGCAAGACGCTCCTCGGGGCGCGTATTACTTGGGCCTCTCTCCTGAATGCCCTCTGTCAGACCGACTGTTGACATGTGGCAAGACTCTCCTCGGGGCGCGTCTTGCTTGGGCTTCTCTCATGGAGGCCCTCAGTCCGACCCAGTGTTGACATGTGTCAAGACGCTCTTCGGGGCGTGTCTTGCTTGGGCCTCTCTCCTGGAGGCACTTGTCAGACCCAGTGTTGACATGTGGCAAGACGCTCCTCGGGGCACGTGTTGCTTGGACCTCCCTCCTGGAGGCGCTCAGTCAGACCGATTAGTGACATTTGGCAAGACGCTCCTCGGGGCGCGTCTTGCTTGGACCTCTCTCCTGGAGGCGCTCAGTTAGACCGAGTAGTGACATGTGGCAAGACACTCCTCGGGGCGCGTCTTGCTTGGGCCTCTCTCCTGGAGGCGCTCAGTCAGACCGAGTGCTGACATAAGGCAAGACGCTCCTCGGGACGCTCTTGCTGGGGCCTCTCTCCTGGAGGTGCTCAATCAGACCCAGTGGTGACACGTGGCAAGACGCTCCTCTGGGCGCGTCTTGCTTGGGCCTCTCTCCTGGAGGAGCTCAGTCAGACCCAGTGGTGACACGTGGCAAGACGCTCCTCGGGGCGCATCTTGCTTGGGCCTCTCTCCTGGAGGCGCTAAGTCAGACCCAGTGTTGACACGTGGCAAGACGCTCCTCGGGGCGCGTATTGCTTGGGCCTCTCTCCTGGATGCCCTCTGTCAGACCCAGTGTTGACATGTGGCAAGACTCTCCTCGGGGCGCGTCTTGCTTGGGCTTCTCTCATGGAGGCCCTAAGTCAGACCCAGTGTTGACATGTGTCAAGACGCTCCTGGGGGCGCGTCTTGCTTGGGCCTCTCTCCTGGAGGTGCTCAGTCAGACCCAGTGTTGACATGTGGCAAGACGCTCCTCAGGGCTGCGTCTTGCTGGGGCTTCTCTCATGGAGGCACTCAGTCAGACCCAGTGTTGACATGTGGCAGGATGCTCGTCGGGGCACGTCTTGCTTGGGCCTCTCTCCTGGAGGCGCTCAGTCAGACCCAGAGGAGACATGTGTCAAGACCCTCCTCGGGGCGCGTCTTGCTTGGGCCTCTCTCCTGGAGGCGCTCAGTCAGACCGAGTGCTGACATGTTGCAAGACGCTCCTCGGGGCGCGTCTTGCTTGGGCCTCTCTCCTGGAGGCGCTCAGTCAGACCCAGTTTTCACATGTGGCAAGACGCTCCTCGGAGCGCGTCTTATTTGGGCCTCTCTCCTGGAGGCGCTCAGTCAGACTGAGTAGTGACATGTGGCCTGACGCTCCTCGGGGCGCGTGTTGCTTGGGCCTCTCTCCTGGAGGCGCTCAGTCAGACCAAGTGGTGACATATGGCAAGACACTCCTCGGGGCGCGTCTTGCTTGGGCCTCTCTCCTGGAGGCCCTCTGTCAGACCCAGTGTTGACATGTGTCAAGACGCTCCTCGGGGCGCGTCTTGCTTGGGCTTCTCTCCTGGAGGCCCTCAGTCATACCCATTGTTGACATGTGGCAAGACGCTCCTCGGGGCGCGTCTTGCTTTGGCCTCTCTCCTGGAGGCGCTCAGTCAGACCGAGTGCTGACATGTGGAAAGACGCTCCTCGGGGCGTGTCTTGCTTGGGCTTCTCTCCTGGAGGCGCTCAGAAAGACCCAGTGTTGACATGTGACAAGTCTCTCCTCGGGGCGCGTCTTGCTTGGGCCTCTCTCCTGGAGGCGCTCAGTCAGAGCCAGTGCTGACATGTGGCAAGACGCTCCTCGGGGCGCGTCTTGCTTGGGCCTCTCTCCTGGAGGCGCTCAGTCAGACCCAGTGTTGACATGTGGCAAGACGCTCCTCGGGGCGCGTCTTGCTTGGGATTCTCTCCTGGAGGCCCTCAGTCAGATCCATTGTTGACATGTGGCAAGACGCTCCTCGGGGCACGTCTTGCTTGGGCCTCTCTCCTGGAGGCGCTCAGTCAGACCGAATAGTGACATGTGGCAAGACGCTCCTCGGGGCGCGTCTTGCTTTGGCCTCTCTCCTGGAGGCGCTCAGTCAGACCGAGTGCTGACATGTGGAAAGACGCTCCTCGGGGCGTGTCTTGCTTGGGCTTCTCTCCTGGAGGCGCTCAGAAAGACCCAGTGTTGACATGTGACAAGTCTCTCCTCGGGGCGCGTCTTGCTTGGGCCTCTCTCCTGGAGGCGCTCAGTCAGAGCCAGTGCTGACATGTGGCAAGACGCTCCTCGGGGCGCGTCTTGCTTGGGCCTCTCTCCTGGAGGCGCTCAGTCAGACCCAGTGTTGACATGTGGCAAGACGCTCCTCGGGGCGCGTCTTGCTTGGGCCTCTCTCCTGGAGGCGCTCATTCAGACCCATTGGTGACATGTGGCAAGACGCTCCTCGGGGCGCGTATTGCTTGGGCCTCTCTCCTGAATGCCCTCTGTCAGACCGACTGTTGACATGTGGCAAGACTCTCCTCGGGGCGCATCTTGCTTGGGCTTCTCTCATGGAGGCCCTCAGTCCGACCCAGTGTTGACATGTGTCAAGACGCTCCTCGGGGCGTGTCTTGCTTGGGATTCTCTCCTGGAGGCCCTCAGTCAGATCCATTGTTGACATGTGGCAAGACGCTCCTCGGGGCACGTCTTGCTTGGGCCTCTCTCCTGGAGGCGCTCAGTCAGACCGAATAGTGACATGTGGCAAGACGCTCCTCGGGGCGCGTCTTGCTTGGACCTCTCTCCTGGAGGCGCTCAGTCAGACCGATTAGTGACATTTGGCAAGACGCTCCTCGGGGCGCGTCTTGCTTGGACCTCTCTCCTGGAGGCGCTCAGTTAGACCGAGTAGTGACAAGTGGCAAGACGCTCCTCGGGGCGCGTCTTGCTTGGGCCTCTCTCCTGGAGGCGCTCAGTCAGACCGAGTGCTGACATAAGGCAAGACGCTCCTCTGGGCGCGTCTTGCTGGGGCCTCTCTCCTGGAGGTGCTCAATCAGACCCAGTGGTGACACGTGGCAAGATGCTCCTCTGGGCGCGTCTTGCTTGGGCCTCTCTCCTGGAGGAGCTCAGTCAGACCCAGTGGTGACACGTGGCAAGACGCTCCTCGGGGCGCATCTTGCTTGGGCCTCTCTTCTGGAGGCGCTAAGTCAGACCCAGTGTTGACACGTGGCAAGACGCTCCTCGGGGCGCGTATTGCTTGGGCCTCTCTCCTGGATGCCCTCTGTCAGACCCAGTGTTGACATGTGGCAAGACTCTCCTCGGGGCGCGTCTTGCTTGGGCTTCTCTCATGGAGGCCCTAAGTCAGACCCATTGTTGACATGTGTCAAGACGCTCCTCGGGGCGTGTCTTGCTTGGGCCTCTCTCCTGGAGGCGCTCAGTCAGACCCAGTGTTGACATGTGGCAAGACGCTCCTCGGGGCACTTCTTGCTTGGGCTTCTCTCCTGGAGGCGCTCAGTCAGACCCAGAGGAGACATATGGCAAGACACTCCTCGGGGCACGTCTTGCTTGGGCCTCTCTCCTGGAGGCGCTCAGTCTGACCCATTGTTGACATGTGGCAAGAAGCTCCTCGGGGCTCTTCTTGCTTGGGCCTCTCTCCTGGAGGCGCTCAGTCAGACCGAGTGCTGACATGTGGCAAGACGCTCCTCGGGGCGCGTCTTGCTGGGGCCTCTCTCCTGGAGGCGCTCAGTCAAACCCAGTGTTGACATGTGTCAAGACGCTCCTCGGGCGTTTCTTGCTTGCGCCTCTCTCCTGGAGGCGCTCAGTCAGACCCAGAGGTGACATGTGGCAAGACGCTCCTCGGGCCTCTCTCCTGGAGGCGCTCAGTCAGACCCAGTGTTGGCATGTGTCAAGACCCTCCTTGGGGCGCGTCTTGCTTGGGCCTCTCTCCTGGAGGCGCTCAGTCAGACCGAGTGCTGACATGTTGCAAGACGCTCCTCGGGGCGCGTCTTGCTTGGGCCTTTCTCCTGGAGGCCCTCTGTCAGACCCAGTGTTGACATCTGTCAAGACGCTCCTCGGGGCGCGTCTTGCTTGGGCTTCTCTCCTGGAGGCCCTCAGTCATACCCATTGTTGTCATGTGGCAAGACGCTCCTCGGGGCGCGTCTTGCTTTGGCCTCTCTCCTGGAGGCGCTCAGTCAGACCGAGTGCTGACATGTGGAAAGACACTCCTCAGGGCGCGTCTTGCTTGGGCTTCTCTCCTGGAGGCGCTCAGAAAAACCCAGTTTTGACATGTGACAAGTCTCTCCTCGGGGCGTGTCTTGCTTGGGCCTCTCTCCTGGAGGCGCTCAGTCAGACCCAGTGTTGACATGTGGCAAGACGCTCCTCGGGGCGTGTCTTGCTTGGGCCTCTCTCCTGGAGGCCCTCTGTCAGACCCAGTGTTGACATGTGGCAAGACGCTCCTCAGGGCGCGTCTTGCTTGGGCCTCTCTCCTGGAGGCCCTCTGTCAGACCCAGTGTTGGCATGTGGCAAGACGCTCCTCAGGGCGCGTCTTGGTTGGGCCTCTCTCCTGGAGGCGCTCAGTCAGACCCATTGTGACATGTGGCAAGCCCTCAGTCAGACCCATTGTTGACATGTGGCAAGACGCTCCTCGGGGCACGTCTTGCTTGGGCCTCTCTCCTGGAGGCGCTCAGTCAGACCGAGTAGTGACATGTGGCAAGACGCTCCTCGGGGCGCGTCTTGCTTGGGCCTCTCTCCTGGAGGCGCTCAGTCAGACCGAGTGCTGACATAAGGCAAGACGCTCCTCGGGGCGCGTCTTGCTTGGGCTTCTCTCATGGAGGCCCTCAGTAAGACCCATTGTTGACATGTGGAAAGAAGCTCCTCGGGGCGCGTCTTGCTTTGGCTTCTCTCCTGGAGGCCCTCAGTCAGACCCATTGTTGACATGTGGCAAGACGCTCCTCGGGGCGCGTATTGCTTGGGCCTCTCTCCTGGATGCCCTCTGTCAGACCCAGTGTTGACATGTGGCAAGACTCTCCTCGGGGCGTGTCTTGCTTGGGCTTCTCTCATGGAGGCCCTAAGTCAGACCCAGTGTTGACATGTGTCAAGACGCTCCTCGGGGCGTGTCTTGCTTGGGCCTCTCTCCTGGAGGCGCTCAGTCAGACCCAGTGTTGACATGTTGCAAGACGCTCCTCGGGGCGCTTCTTGCTTGGGCTTCTCTCCTGGAGGCCCTCAGTCAGACCCATTGTTGACATGTGGCAAGACGCTCCTCGGGGCACGTCTTGCTTGGGCCTCTCTCCTGGAGGCGCTCAGTCAGACCTAGTAGTGACATGTGGCAAAACGCTCCTCGGGGCGCGTCTTGCTGGGGCTTCTCTCATGGAGGCACTCAGTCAGACCCAGTGTTGACATGTGGTAAGACGCTCCTCGGGGCGCGTGTTGCTTGGACCTCTCTCCTGGAGGCGCTCAATTAGACCCAGTGTTGTCATGTGGCAAGACGCTCCTTGGGGTGCGTCTTGCTTGGCCTTCTCTCCTGGAGGCCCTCAGTCAGACCCATTGTTGACATGTGGCAAGAAGCTCCTCGGGGCGCTTCTTGCTTGGGCCTCTCTCCTGGAGGCGCTCAGTCAGACCGAGTGCTGACATGTGGCAAGACGCTCCTCGGGGCGCGTCTTGCTGGGGCCTCTCTCCTGGAGGCGCTCAGTCAAACCCAGTGTTGACATGTGTCAAGACGCTCCTCGGGCGTTTCTTGCTTGCGCCTCTCTCCTGGAGGCGCTCAGTCAGACCCAGAGGTGACATTTGGCAAGACGCTCCTCGGGCCTCTCTCTTGGAGGCGCTCAGTCAGACCCAGTGTTGACATGTGGCAAGACGCTCCTCGGGGCGCGTCTTGCTTGGGCCTCTCTCCTGGAGGTGCTCAGTCAGACCCAGTGTTGACATGTGGCAAGACGCTCCTCGGGGCTGCGTCTTGCTGGGGCTTCTCTCATGGAGGCACTCAGTCAGACCCAGTGTTGACATGTGGCAAGATGCTCGTTGGGGCACGTCTTGCTTGGGCCTCTCTCCTGGAGGCGCTCAGTCAGACCCAGAGGAGACATGTGTCAAGACCCTCCTCGGGGCGCGTCTTGCTTGGGCCTCTCTCCTGGAGGCGCTCAGTCAGACCGAGTGCTGACATGTTGCAAGACGCTCCTCGGGGCGCGTCTTGCTTGGGCCTCTCTCCTGGAGGCGCTCAGTCAGACCCAGTTTTCACATTTGGCAAGACGCTCCTCGGGGCGCGTCTTATTTGGGCCTCTCTCCTGGAGGCCCTCAGTCAGACCCAGTGTTGACATGTGGCAAGACGCTCCTCGGGGCACGTCTTGCTTGGGCCTCTCTCCTGGAGGCGCTCAGTCAGACCGAGTAGTGACATGTGGCAAGACGCTCCTCAGGGCGCGTCTTGCTTGGGCCTCTCTCCAGAAGCCCCTCAATCAGACCCAGTGTTGACACGTGGCAAGACGCTCCTCGGGGCGCGTCTTACTTGGGCCTCTCTCCTGGAGGCGCTCAGTCAGACTGAGTAGTGACATGTGGCCTGACGCTCCTCGGGGCGCGTGTTGCTTGGGCCTCTCTCCTGGAAGCGCTCAGTCAGACCAAGTGGCGACATATGGCAAGACACTCCTCGGGGCGCGTCTTGCTTGGGCCTCTCTCCTGGAGGCCCTCTGTCAGACCCAGTGTTGACATGTGTCAAGACGCTCCTCGGGGCGCGTCTTAATTGGGCTTCTCTCCTGGAGGCCCTCAGTCATACCCATTGTTGACATGTGGCAAGACGCTCCTCGGGGCGCGTCTTGCTTTGGCCTCTCTCCTGGAGGCGCTCAGTCAGACCGAGTGCTGACATGTGGAAAGACGCTCCTCGGGGCGTGTCTTGCTTGGGCTTCTCTCCTGGAGGCGCTCAGAAAGACCCAGTGTTGACATGTGACAAGTCTCTCCTCGGGGCGCGTCTTGCTTGGGCCTCTCTCCTGGAGGCGCTCAGTCAGACCCAGTGCTGACATGTGGCAAGACGCTCCTCGGGGCGCGTCTTGCTTGGGCCTCTCTCCTGGAGGTGCTCAGTCAGACCCAGTGTTGACATGTGGCAAGACGCTCCTCGGGGCGCGTCTTGCTTGGGCCTCTCTCCTGGAGGCTCTCATTCAGACCCAGTGGTGACATGTGGCAAGACGCTCCTCGGGGCGCGTATTGCTTGGGCCTCTCTCCTGAATGCCCTCTGTCAGACCGACTGTTGACATGTGGCAAGACTCTCCTCGGGGCGCGTCTTGCTTGGGCTTCTCTCATGGAGGCCCTCAGTCCGACCCAGTGTTGACATGTGTCAAGACGCTCTTCGGGGCGTGTCTTGCTTGGGCCTCTCTCCTGGAGGCACTTGTCAGACCCAGTGTTGACATGTGGCAAGACGCTCCTCGGGGCACGTGTTGCTTGGACCTCCCTCCTGGAGGCGCTCAGTCAGACCGATTAGTGACATTTGGCAAGACGCTCCTCGGGGCGCGTCTTGCTTGGACCTCTCTCCTGGAGGCGCTCAGTTAGACCGAGTAGTGACATGTGGCAAGACGCTCCTCGGGGCGCGTCTTGCTTGGGCCTCTCTCCTGGAGGCGCTCAGTCAGACCGAGTGCTGACATAAGGCAAGACGCTCCTCGGGACGCTCTTGCTGGGGCCTCTCTCCTGGAGGTGCTCAATCAGACCCAGTGGTGACACGTGGCAAGACGCTCCTCTGGGCGCGTCTTGCTTGGGCCTCTCTCCTGGAGGAGCTCAGTCAGACCCAGTGGTGACACGTGGCAAGACGCTCCTCGGGGCGCATCTTGCTTGGGCCTCTCTCCTGGAGGCGCTAAGTCAGACCCAGTGTTGACACGTGGCAAGACGCTCCTCGGGGCGCGTATTGCTTGGGCCTCTCTCCTGGATGCCCTCTGTCAGACCCAGTGTTGACATGTGGCAAGACTCTCCTCGGGGCGCGTCTTGCTTGGGCTTCTCTCATGGAGGCCCTAAGTCAGACCCAGTGTTGACATGTGTCAAGACGCTCCTCGGGGCGCGTCTTGCTTGGGCCTCTCTCCTGGAGGTGCTCAGTCAGACCCAGTGTTGACATGTGGCAAGACGCTCCTCAGGGCTGCGTCTTGCTGGGGCTTCTCTCATGGAGGCACTCAGTCAGACCCAGTGTTGACATGTGGCAAGATGCTCGTCGGGGCACGTCTTGCTTGGGCCTCTCTCCTGGAGGCGCTCAGTCAGACCCAGAGGAGACATGTGTCAAGACCCTCCTCGGGGCGCGTCTTGCTTGGGCCTCTCTCCTGGAGGCGCTCAGTCAGACCGAGTGCTGACATGTTGCAAGACGCTCCTCGGGGCGCGTCTTGCTTGGGCCTCTCTCCTGGAGGCGCTCAGTCAGACCCAGTTTTCACATGTGGCAAGACGCTCCTCGGGGCGCGTCTTATTTGGGCCTCTCTCCTGGAGGCGCTCAGTCAGACTGATTAGTGACATGTGGCCTGACGCTCCTCGGGGCGCGTGTTGCTTGGGCCTCTCTCCTGGAGGCGCTCAGTCAGACCAAGTGGTGACATATGGCAAGACACTCCTCGGGGCGCGTCTTGCTTGGGCCTCTCTCCTGGAGGCCCTCTGTCAGACCCAGTGTTGACATGTGTCAAGACGCTCCTCGGGGCGCGTCTTGCTTGGGCTTCTCTCCTGGAGGCCCTCAGTCATACCCATTGTTGACATGTGGCAAGACGCTCCTCGGGGCGCGTCTTGCTTTGGCCTCTCTCCTGGAGGCGCTCAGTCAGACCGAGTGCTGACATGTGGAAAGAAGCTCCTCGGGGCGTGTCTTGCTTGGGCTTCTCTCCTGGAGGCGCTCAGAAAGACCCAGTGTTGACATGTGACAAGTCTCTCCTCGGGGCGCGTCTTGCTTGGGCCTCTCTCCTGGAGGCGCTCAGTCAGAGCCAGTGCTGACATGTGGCAAGACGCTCCTCGGGGAGCGTCTTGCTTGGGCCTCTCTCCTGGAGGCGCTCAGTCAGACCCAGTGTTGACATGTGGCAAGACGCTCCTCGGGGCGCGTCTTGCTTGGGCCTCTCTCCTGGAGGCGCTCATTCAGACCCAGTGGTGACATGTGGCAAGACGCTCCTCGGGGCGCGTATTGCTTGGGCCTCTCTCCTGAATGCCCTCTGTCAGACCGACTGTTGACATGTGGCAAGACTCTCCTCGGGGCGCATCTTGCTTGGGCTTCTCTCATGGAGGCCCTCAGTCCGACCCAGTGTTGACATGTGTCAAGACGCTCCTCGGGGCGTGTCTTGCTTGGGATTCTCTCCTGGAGGCCCTCAGTCAGATCCATTGTTGACATGTGGCAAGACGCTCCTCGGGGCACGTCTTGCTTGGGCCTCTCTCCTGGAGGCGCTCAGTCAGACCGAATAGTGACATGTGGCAAGACGCTCCTCGGGGCGCGTCTTGCTTGGACCTCTCTCCTGGAGGCGCTCAGTCAGACCGATTAGTGACATTTGGCAAGACGCTCCTCGGGGCGCGTCTTGCTTGGACCTCTCTCCTGGAGGCGCTCAGTTAGACCGAGTAGTGACAAGTGGCAAGACGCTCCTCGGGGCGCGTCTTGCTTGGGCCTCTCTCCTGGAGGCGCTCAGTCAGACCGAGTGCTGACATAAGGCAAGACGCTCCTCGGGGCGCGTCTTGCTGGGGCCTCTCTCCTGGAGGTGCTCAATCAGACCCAGTGGTGACACGTGGCAAGACACTCCTCTGGGCGCGTCTTGCTTGGGCCTCTCTCCTGGAGGAGCTCAGTCAGACCCAGTGGTGACACGTGGCAAGACGCTCCTCGGGGCGCATCTTGCTTGGGCCTCTCTTCTGGAGGCGCTAAGTCAGACCCAGTGTTGACACGTGGCAAGACGCTCCTCGGGGCGCGTATTGCTTGGGCCTCTCTCCTGGATGCCCTCTGTCAGACCCAGTGTTGACATGTGGCAAGACTCTCCTCGGGGCGCGTCTTGCTTGGGCCTCTCTCCTGGAGGCGCTCAGTCAGACCCAGTGTTGACATGTGGCAAGACGCTCCTCGGGGCACTTCTTGCTTGGGCTTCTCTCCTGGAGGCGCTCAGTCAGACCCAGAGGAGACATATGGCAAGACACTCCTCGGGGCACGTCTTGCTTGGGCCTCTCTCCTGGAGGCGCTCAGTCTGACCCATTGTTGACATGTGGCAAGAAGCTCCTCGGGGCTCTTCTTGCTTGGGCCTCTCTCCTGGAGGCGCTCAGTCAGACCGAGTGCTGACATGTGGCAAGACGCTCCTCGGGGCGCGTCTTGCTGGGGCCTCTCTCCTGGAGGCGCTCAGTCAAACCCAGTGTTGACATGTGTCAAGACGCTCCTCGGGCGTTTCTTGCTTGCGCCTCTCTCCTGGAGGCGCTCAGTCAGACCCAGAGGTGACATGTGGCAAGACGCTCCTCGGGCCTCTCTCCTGGAGGCGCTCAGTCAGACCCAGTGTTGGCATGTGTCAAGACCCTCCTTGGGGCGCGTCTTGCTTGGGCCTCTCTCCTGGAGGCGCTCAGTCAGACCGAGTGCTGACATGTTGCAAGACGCTCCTCGGGGCGCGTCTTGCTTGGGCCTTTCTCCTGGAGGCCCTCTGTCAGACCCAGTGTTGACATCTGTCAAGACGCTCCTCGGGGCGCGTCTTGCTTGGGCTTCTCTCCTGGAGGCCCTCAGTCATACCCATTGTTGTCATGTGGCAAGACGCTCCTCGGGGCGCGTCTTGCTTTGGCCTCTCTCCTGGAGGCGCTCAGTCAGACCGAGTGCTGACATGTGGAAAGACACTCCTCAGGGCGCGTCTTGCTTGGGCTTCTCTCCTGGAGGCGCTCAGAAAAACCCAGTGTTGACATGTGACAAGTCTCTCCTCGGGGCGTGTCTTGCTTGGGCCTCTCTCCTGGAGGCGCTCAGTCAGACCCAGTGTTGACATGTGGCAAGACGCTCCTCGGGGCGTGTCTTGCTTGGGCCTCTCTCCTGGAGGCCCTCTGTCAGACCCAGTGTTGACATGTGGCAAGACGCTCCTCAGGGCGCGTCTTGCTTGGGCCTCTCTCGTGGAGGCCCTCTGTCAGACCCAGTGTTGGCATGTGGCAAGACGCTCCTCAGGGCGCGTCTTGGTTGGGCCTCTCTCCTGGAGGCGCTCAGTCAGACCCATTGTGACATGTGGCAAGCCCTCAGTCAGACCCATTGTTGACATGTGGCAAGACGCTCCTCGGGGCACGTCTTGCTTGGGCCTCTCTCCTGGAGGCGCTCAGTCAGACCGAGTAGTGACATGTGGCAAGACGCTCCTCGGGGCGCGTCTTGCTTGGGCCTCTCTCCTGGAGGCGCTCAGTCAGACCGAGTGCTGACATAAGGCAAGACGCTCCTCGGGGCGCGTCTTGCTGGGGCCTCTCTCCTGGAGGCGCTCAGTCAGACCCAGTGTTGACATGTGGCAAGACGCTCCTCGGGGCGCGTCTTGCTTGGGCCTCTCTCCTGGAGGTGCTCATTCAGACCCAGTGGTGACATGTGGCAAGACGCTCCTCGGGGCGCGTATTGCTTGGGCCTCTCTCCTGAATGCCCTCTGTCAGACCGACTGTTGACATGTGGCAAGACTCTCCTCGGGGCGCATCTTGCTTGGGCTTCTCTCATGGAGGCCCTCAGTCCGACCCAGTGTTGACATGTGTCAAGACGCTCCTCGGGGCGTGTCTTGCTTGGGATTCTCTCCTGGAGGCCCTCAGTCAGATCCATTGTTGACATGTGGCAAGACGCTCCTCGGGGCACGTCTTGCTTGGGCCTCTCTCCTGGAGGCGCTCAGTCAGACCGAATAGTGACATGTGGCAAGACGCTCCTCGGGGCGCGTCTTGCTTGGACCTCTCTCCTGGAGGCGCTCAGTCAGACCGATTAGTGACATTTGGCAAGACGCTCCTCGGGGCGCGTCTTGCTTGGACCTCTCTCCTGGAGGCGCTCAGTTAGACCGAGTAGTGACATGTGGCAAGACGCTCCTCGGGGCGCGTCTTGCTTGGGCCTCTCTCCTGGAGGCGCTCAGTCAGACCGAGTGCTGACATAAGGCAAGACGCTCCTCGGGGCGCGTCTTGCTGGGGCCTCTCTCCTGGAGGTGCTCAATCAGACCCAGTGGTGACACGTGTTAAGACGCTCCTCTGGGCGCGTCTTGCTTGGGCCTCTCTCCTGGAGGAGCTCAGTCAGACCCAGTGGTGACACGTGGCAAGACACTCCTCGGGGCGCATCTTGCTTGGGCCTCTCTTCTGGAGGCGCTAAGTCAGACCCAGTGTTGACACGTGGCAAGACGCTCCTCGGGGCGCGTATTGCTTGGGCCTCTCTCCTGGATGCCCTCTGTCAGACCCAGTGTTGACATGTGGCAAGACTCTCCTCGGGGCGCGTCTTGCTTGGGCTTCTCTCATGGAGGCCCTAAGTCAGACCCATTGTTGACATGTGTCAAGACGCTCCTCGGGGCGTGTCTTGCTTGGGCCTCTCTCCTGGAGGCGCTCAGTCAGACCCAGTGTTGACATGTGGCAAGACGCTCCTCGGGGCGCTTCTTGCTTGGGCTTCTCTCCTGGAGGCGCTCAGTCAGACCCAGAGGAGACATATGGCAAGACACTCCTCGGGGCACGTCTTGCTTGGGCCTCTCTCCTGGAGGCGCTCAGTCAGACCGAGTAGTGACATGTGGCAAGATGCTCCTCGGGGCGCGTCTTGCTGGGGCTTCTCTCAAGGAGGCACTCAGTCAGACCCAGTGTTGACATGTGGCAAGACGCTCCTCGGGGCGCGTGTTGCTTGGACCTCTCTCCTGGAGGCGCTAAATTAGACCCAGTGTTGACATGTGGCAAGACGCTCCTCGGGGCGCGTCTTGCTTGGGCTTCTCTCCTGGAGGCCCTCAGTCAGACCCATTGTTGACATGTGGCAAGAAGCTCCTCGGGGCTCTTCTTGCTCGGGCCTCTCTCCTGGAGGCGCTCAGTCAGACCGAGTGCTGACATTTGGCAAGACGCTCCTCGGGGCGCGTCTTGCTGGGGCCTCTCTCCTGGAGGCGCTCAGTCAAACCCAGTGTTGACATGTGTCAAGACGCTCCTCGGGCGTTTCTTGCTTGCGCCTCTCTCCTGGAGGCGCTCAGTCAGACCCAGAGGTGACATGTGGCAAGACGCTCCTCGGGCCTCTCTCCTGGAGGCGCTCAGTCAGACCCAGTGTTGGCATGTGTCAAGACCCTCCTTGGGGCGCGTCTTGCTTGGGCCTCTCTCCTGGAGGCGCTCAGTCAGACCGAGTGCTGACATGTTGCAAGACGCTCCTCGGGGCGCGTCTTGCTTGGGCCTTTCTCCTGGAGGCCCTCTGTCAGACCCAGTGTTGACATCTGTCAAGACGCTCCTCGGGGCGTGTCTTGCTTGGGCTTCTCTCCTGGAGGCCCTCAGTCATACCCATTGTTGTCATGTGGCAAGACGCTCCTCGGGGCGCGTCTTGCTTTGGCCTCTCTCCTGGAGGCGCTCAGTCAGACCGAGTGCTGACATGTGGAAAGACGCTCCTCAGGGCGCGTCTTGCTTGGGCTTCTCTCCTGGAGGCGCTCAGAAAGCCCCAGTGTTGACATGTGACAAGTCTCTCCTCGGGGCGTGTCTTGCTTGGGCCTCTCTCCTGGAGGCGCTCAGTCAGACCCAGTGTTGACATGTGGCAAGACGCTCCTCGGGGGGTGTCTTGCTTGGGCCTCTCTCCTGGAGGCCCTCTGTCAGACCCAGTGTTGACATGTGGCAAGACGCTCCTCAGGGCGCGTCTTGCTTGGGCCTCTCTCCTGGAGGCCCTCTGTCAGACCCAGTGTTGGCATGTGGCAAGACGCTCCTCAGGGCGCGTCTTGGTTGGGCCTCTCTCCTGGAGGCGCTCAGTCAGACCCATTGTGACATGTGGCAAGCCCTCAGTCAGACCCATTGTTGACATGTGGCAAGACGCTCCTCGGGGCACGTCTTGCTTGGGCCTCTCTCCTGGAGGCGCTCAAACAGACCGAGTAGTGACATGTGGCAAGACGCTCCTCGGGGCACGTCTTGCTGGTGCTTCTCTCATGGAGGCACTCAGTCAGACCCAGTGTTGACATGTGGCAAGACGCTCCTCGGGGCGCGTCTTGCTTGGAACTCTCTCCCTGAGACGCTCAGTCAGACCCAGTGTTGACATTTGGCAAGACAGTCCTCGGGGCGCGTCTTGCTTGGGCCTCTCTCATGGAGGCCCTCTGTCAGACCCAGTGTTGACATGTGTCAAGACGCTCCTCGGGGCGCGTCTTGCTGTGGCTTCTCTCATGGAGGCACTCAGTCAGACCCAGTGTTGACATGTGGCAAGATGCTCTTCGGGGCACGTCTTGCTTGGGCCTATCTCCTGGAGGCGCTCAGTCAGACTGAGTAGTGACATGTGGCCTGACGCTCCTCGGGGCGCTTGTTGCTTGGGCCTCTCTCCTGGAGGTGCTCAGTCAGACCAAGTGGTGACATGTGGCAAGACACTCCTCGGGGCGCGTCTTGCTTGGGCCTCTCTCCTGGAGGCGCTCAGTCAGACCGAGTGCTGACATGTGTCAAGACGCTCCTCGGGGCGCGTCTTGCTTGGGCTTCTCTCCTGGAGGCCCTCAGTCATACCCATTGTTGACACGTGGCAAGACGCTCCTCGGGGCGCGTATTGCTGGTGCTTCTCTCATGGAGGCACTCAGTCAGACCCAGTGTTGACATGTGGCAAGACGCTCCTCGGGGCGCGTCTTGCTTGGACCTCTCTCCCTGAGACGCTCAGTCAGACCCAGTGTTGACATTTGGCAAGACAGTCCTCGGGGCGCGTCTTGCTTGGGCCTCTCTCATGGAGGCCCTCTGTCAGACCCAGTGTTGACATGTGTCAAGACGCTCCTCGGGGCGCGTCTTGCTGTGGCTTCTCTCATGGAGGCACTCAGTCAGACCCAGTGTTGACATGTGGCAAGATGCTCGTCGGGGCACGTCTTGCTTGGGCCTCTCTCCTGGAGGCGCTCAGTCAGACTGAGTAGTGACATGTGGCCTGACGCTCCTCGGGGCGCTTGTTGCTTGGGCCTCTCTCCTGGAGGCGCTCAGTCAGACCAAGTGGTGACATGTGGCAAGAGACTCCTCGGGGCGCGTCTTGCTTGGGCCTCTCTCCTGGAGGCGCTCAGTCAGACCGAGTGCTGACATGTGTCAAGACGCTCCTCGGGGCGCGTCTTGCTTGGGCTTCTCTCCTGGAGGCCCTCAGTCATACCCATTGTTGACACGTGGCAAGACGCTCCTCGGGGCGCGTATTGCTTGGGCGTCTCTCCTGGATGCCCTCTGTCAGACCCAGTGTTGACATAAGGCAAGACGCTCCTCGGGGCGCGTCTTGCTGGGGCCTCTCTCCAGGAGGTGCTCAATCAGACCCAGTGGTGACACGTGGCAAGTCGCTCCTCTGGGCGCGTCTTGCTTGGGCCTCTCTCCTGGAGGAGCTCAGTCAGACCCAGTGGTGACACGTGGCAAGACGCTCCTCGGGGCGCATCTTGCTTGGGCCTCTCTTCTGGAGGCGCTAAGTCAGAACCAGTGTTGACACGTGGCAAGACGCTCCTCGGGGCGCGTATTGCTTGGGCCTCTCTCCTGGATGCCCTCTGTCAGACCCAGTGTTGACATCTGTCAAGACGCTCCTCGGGGCGCGTCTTGCTTGGGCTTCTCTCCTGGAGGCCCTCAGTCATACCCATTGTTGTCATGTGGCAAGACGCTCCTCGGGGCGCGTCTTGCTTTGGCCTCTCTCCTGGAGGCGCTCAGTCAGACCGAGTGCTGACATGTGGAAAGACGCTCCTCAGGGCGCGTCTTGCTTGGGCTTCTCTCCTGGAGGCGCTCAGAAAAACCCAGTGTTGACATGTGACAAGTCTCTCCTCGGGGCGTGTCTTGCTTGGGCCTCTCTCCTGGAGGCGCTCAGTCAGACCCAGTGTTGACATGTGGCAAGACGCTCCTCGGGGCGTGTCTTGCTTGGGCCTCTCTCCTGGAGGCCCTCTGTCAGACCCAGTGTTGACATGTGGCAAGACGCTCCTCAGGGCGCGTCTTGCTTGGGCCTCTCTCCTGGAGGCCCTCTGTCAGACCCAGTGTTGGCATGTGGCAAGACGCTCCTCGGGGCACGTCTTGCTTGGGCCTCTCTCCTGGAGGCGCTCAAACAGACCGAGTAGTGACATGTGACAAGTCTCTCCTCGAGGCGCGTCTTGCTTGGGCCTCTCTCCTGGAGGCGCTCAGTCAGACCCAGTGCTGACATGTGGCAAGACGCTCCTCGGGGCGCGTCTTGCTTGGGCCTCTCTCCTGAATGCCCTCTGTCAGACCGACTGTTGACATGTGGCAAGACTCTCCTCGGGGCGCATCTTGCTTGGGCTTCTCTCATGGAGGCCCTCAGTCCGACCCAGTGTTGACATGTGTCAAGACGCTCCTCGGGGCGTGTCTTGCTTGGGATTCTCTCCTGGAGGCCCTCAGTCAGATCCATTGTTGACATGTGGCAAGACGCTCCTCGGGGCACGTCTTGCTTGGGCCTCTCTCCTGGAGGCGCTCAGTCAGACCGAATAGTGACATGTGGCAAGACGCTCCTCGGGGCGCGTCTTGCTTGGACCTCTCTCCTGGAGGCGCTCAGTCAGACCGATTAGTGACATTTGGCAAGACGCTCCTCGGGGCGCGTCTTGCTTGGACCTCTCTCCTGGAGGCGCTCAGTTAGACCGAGTAGTGACATGTGGCAAGACGCTCCTCGGGGCGCGTCTTGCTTGGGCCTCTCTCCTGGAGGCGCTCAGTCAGACCGAGTGCTGACATAAGGCAAGACGCTCCTCGGGGCGCGTCTTGCTGGGGCCTCTCTCCTGGAGGTGCTCAATCAGACCCAGTGGTGACACGTGGCAAGACGCTCCTCTGGGCGCGTCTTGCTTGGGCCTCTCTCCTGGAGGAGCTCAGTCAGACCCAGTGGTGACACGTGGCAAGACGCTCCTCGGGGCGCATCTTGCTTGGGCCTCTCTTCTGGAGGCGCTAAGTCAGACCCAGTGTTGACACGTGGCAAGACGCTCCTCGGGGCGCGTATTGCTTGGGCCTCTCTCCTGGATGCCCTCTGTCAGACCCAGTGTTGACATGTGGCAAGACTCTCCTCGGGGCGCGTCTTGCTTGGGCTTCTCTCATGGAGGCCCTAAGTCAGACCCATTGTTGACATGTGTCAAGACGCTCCTCGGGGCGTGTCTTGCTTGGGCCTCTCTCCTGGAGGCGCTCAGTCAGACCCAGTGTTGACATGTGGCAAGACGCTCCTCGGGGCGCTTCTTGCTTGGGCTTCTCTCCTGGAGGCGCTCAGTCAGACCCAGAGGAGACATATGGCAAGACACTCCTCGGGGCACGTCTTGCTTGGGCCTCTCTCCTGGAGGCGCTCAGTCAGACCGAGTAGTGACATGTGGCAAGACGCTCCTCGGGGCGCGTCTTGCTGGGGCTTCTCTCAAGGAGGCACTCAGTCAGACCCAGTGTTGACATGTGGCAAGACGCTCCTCGGGGCGCGTGTTGCTTGGACCTCTCTCCTGGAGGCGCTAAATTAGACCCAGTGTTGACATGTGGCAAGACGCTCCTCGGGGCGCGTCATGCTTGGGCTTCTCTCCTGGAGGCCCTCAGTCAGACCCATTGTTGACATGTGGCAAGAAGCTCCTCGGGGCTCTTCTTGCTTGGGCCTCTCTCCTGGAGGCGTTCAGTCAGACCGAGTGCTGACATGTGGCAAGACGCTCCTCGGGGCGCGTCTTGCTGGGGCCTCTCTCCTGGAGGCGCTCAGTCAAACCCAGTGTTGACATGTGTCAAGACGCTCCTCGGGCGTTTCTTGCTTGCGCCTCTCTCCTGGAGGCGCTCAGTCAGACCCAGAGGTGACATGTGGCAAGACGCTCCTCGGGCCTCTCTCCTGGAGGCGCTCAGTCAGACCCAGTGTTGGCATGTGTCAAGACCCTCCTTGGGGCGCGCCTTGCTTGGGCCTCTCTCCTGGAGGCGCTCAGTCAGACCGAGTGCTGACATGTTGCAAGACGCTCCTCGGGGCGCGTCTTGCTTGGGCCTTTCTCCTGGAGGCCCTCTGTCAGACCCAGGGTTGACATCTGTCAAGACGCTCCTCGGGGCGCGTCTTGCTTGGGCTTCTCTCCTGGAGGCCCTCAGTCATACCCATTGTTGTCATGTGGCAAGACGCTCCTCGGGGCGCGTCTTCCTTTGGCCTCTCTCCTGGAGGCGCTCAGTCAGACCGAGTGCTGACATGTGGAAAGACGCTCCTCAGGGCGCGTCTTGCTTGGGCTTCTCTCCTGGAGGCACTCAGAAAGACCCAGTGTTGACATGTGACAAGTCTCTCCTCGGGGCGTGTCTTGCTTGGGCCTCTCTCCTGGAGGCGCTCAGTCAGACCCAGTGTTGACATGTGGCAAGACGCTCCTCGGGGCGTGTCTTGCTTGGGCCTCTCTCCTGGAGGCCCTCTGTCAGACCCAGTGTTGACATGTGGCAAGACGCTCCTCAGGGCGCGTCTTGCTTGGGCCTCTCTCCTGGAGGCCCTCTGTCAGACCCAGTGTTGGCATGTGGCAAGACGCTCCTCAGGGCGCGTCTTGGTTGGGCCTCTCTCCTGGAGGCGCTCAGTCAGACCCATTGTGACATGTGGCAAGCCCTCAGTCAGACCCATTGTTGACATGTGGCAAGACGCTCCTCGGGGCACATCTTGCTTGGGCCTCTCTCCTGGAGGCGCTCAAACAGACCGAGTAGTGACATGTGGCAAGACGCTCCTCGGGGCACGTCTTGCTGGTGCTTCTCTCATGGAGGCACTCAGTCAGACCCAGTGTTGACATGTGGCAAGACGCTCCTCGGGGCGCGTCTTGCTTGGACCTCTCTCCCTGAGACGCTCAGTCAGACCCAGTGTTGACATTTGGCAAGACAGTCCTCGGGCGCGTCTTGCTTGGGCCTCTCTCATGGAGGCCCTCTGTCAGACCCAGTGTTGACATGTGTCAAGACGCTCCTCGGGGCGCGTCTTGCTGTGGCTTCTCTCATGGAGGCACTCAGTCAGACCCAGTGTTGACATGTGGCAAGATGCTCGTCGGGGCACGTCTTGCTTGGGCCTCTCTCCTGGAGGCGCTCAGTCAGACTGAGTAGTGACATGTGGCCTGACGCTCCTCGGGGCGCTTGTTGCTTGGGCCTCTCTCCTGGAGGCGCTCAGTCAGACCAAGTGGTGACATGTGGCAAGACACTCCTCGGGGCGCGTCTTGCTTGGGCCTCTCTCCTGGAGGCGCTCAGTCAGACCGAGTGCTGACATGTGTCAAGACGCTCCTCGGGGCGCGTCTTGCTTGGGCTTCTCTCCTGGAGGCCCTCAGTCATACCCATTGTTGCCACGTGGCAAGACGCTCCTCGGGGCGCGTATTGCTTGGGCCTCTCTCCTGGATGCCCTCTGTCAGACCCAGTGTTGACATAAGGCAAGACGCTCCTCGGGGCGTGTCTTGCTGGGGCCTCTCTCCTGGAGGTGCTCAATCAGACCCAGTGGTGACACGTGGCAAGACGCTCCTCTGGGCGCGTCTTGCTTGGGCCTCTCTCCTGGAGGAGCTCAGTCAGACCCAGTGGTGACACGTGTCAAGACGCTCCTCGGGGCGCATCTTGCTTGGGCCTCTCTTCTGGAGGCGCTAAGTCAGACCCAGTGTTGACACGTGGCAAGACGCTCCTCGGGGCGCGTATTGCTTGGGCCTCTCTCCTGGATGCCCTCTGTCAGACCCAGTGTTGACATGTGGCAAGACTCTCCTTGGGGCGCGTCTTGCTTGGGCTTCTCTCATGGAGGCCCTAAGTCAGACCCATTGTTGACATGTGTCAAGACGCTCCTCGGGGCGTGTCTTGCTTGGGCCTCTCTCCTGGAGGCGCTCAGTCAGACCCAGTGTTGACATGTGGCAAGACGCTCCTCGGGGCGCTTCTTGCTTGGGCTTCTCTCCTGGAGGCGCTCAGTCAGACCCAGAGGAGACATATGGCAAGACACTCCTCGGGGCACGTCTTGCTTGGGGCTCTCTCCTGGAGGCGCTCAGTCAGACCGAGTAGTGACATGTGGCAAGACGCTCCTCGGGGCGCGTCTTGCTGGGGCTTCTCTCAAGGAGGCACTCAGTCAGACCCAGTGTTGACATGTGGCAAGACGCTCCTCGGGGCGCGTGTTGCTTGGACCTCTCTCCTGGAGGCGCTAAATTAGACCCAGTGTTGACATGTGGCAAGACGCTCCTCGGGGCGCGTCTTGCTTGGGCTTCTCTCCTGGAGGCCCTCAGTCAGACCCATTGTTGACATGTGGCAAGAAGCTCCTCGGGGCTCTTCTTGCTTGGGCCTCTCTCCTGGAGGCGCTCAGTCAGACCGAGTGCTGACATGTGGCAAGACGCTCCTCGGGGCGCGTCTTGCTGGGGCCTCTCTCCTGGAGGCGCTCAGTCAAACCCAGTGTTGACATGTGTCAAGACGCTCCTCGGGCGTTTCTTGCTTGCGCCTCTCTCCTGGAGGCGCTCAGTCAGACCCAGAGGTGACATGTGGCAAGACGCTCCTCGGGCCTCTCTCCTGGAGGCGCTCAGTCAGACCCAGTGTTGGCATGTGTCAAGACCCTCCTTGGGGCGCGTCTTGCTTGGGCCTTTCTCCTGGAGGCCCTCTGTCAGACCCAGTGTTGACATCTGTCAAGACGCTCCTCGGGGCGCGTCTTGCTTGGGCTTCTCTCCTGGAGGCCCTCAGTCATACCCATTGTTGTCATGTGGCAAGACGCTCCTCGGGGCGCGTCTTGCTTTGGCCTCTCTCCTGGAGGCGCTCAGTCAGACCGAGTGCTGACATGTGGAAAGACGCTCCTCAGGGCGCGTCTTGCTTGGGCTTCTCTCCTGGAGGCGCTCAGAAAGACCCAGTGTTGACATGTGACAAGTCTCTCCTCGGGGCGTGTCTTGCTTGGGCCTCTCTCCTGGAGGCGCTCAGTCAGACCCAGTGTTGACATTTGGCAAGACGCTCCTCGGGGCGTGTCTTGCTTGGGCCTCTCTCCTGGAGGCCCTCTGTCAGACCCAGTGTTGACATGTGGCAAGACGCTCCTCAGGGCGCGTCTTGCTTGGGCCTCTCTCCTGGAGGCCCTCTGTCAGACCCAGTGTTGGCATGTGGCAAGACGCTCCTCAGGGCGCGTCTTGGTTGGGCCTCTCTCCTGGAGGCGCTCAGTAAGACCCATTGTGACATGTGGCAAGCCCTCAGTCAGACCCATTGTTGACATGTGGCAAGACGCTCCTCGGGGCACGTCTTGCTTGGGCCTCTCTCCTGGAGGCGCTCAAACAGACCGAGTAGTGACATGTGGCAAGACGCTCCTCGGGGCGTGTCTTGCTGGGGCTTCTCTCATGGAGGCACTCAGTCAGACCCAGTGTTGACATGTGGCAAGACGCTCCTCGGGGCGCTTCTTGCTTGGACCTCTCTCCCTGAGACGCTCAGTCAGACCCAGTGTTGACATTTGGCAAGACAGTCCTCGGGGCGCGTCTTGCTTGGGCCTCTCTCATGGAGGCCCTCTGTCAGACCCAGTGTTGACATGTGTCAAGACGCTCCTCTGGGCGCGTCTTGCTGTGGCTTCTCTCATGGAGGCACTCAGTCAGACCCAGTGTTGACATGTGGCAAGATGCTCGTCGGGGCACGTCTTGCTTGGGCCTCTCTCCTGGAGGCGCTCAGTCAGACTGAGTAGTGACATGTGGCCTGACGCTCCTCGGGGCGCTTGTTGCTTGGGCCTCTCTCCTGGAGGCGCTCAGTCAGACCAAGTGGTGACATGTGGCAAGACACTCCTCGGGGCGCGTCTTGCTTGGGCCTCTCTCCTGGAGGCGCTCAGTCAGACCGAGTGCTGACATGTGTCAAGACGCTCCTCGGGGCGCGTCTTGCTTGGGCTTCTCTCCTGGAGGCCCTCAGTCATACCCATTGTTGACATGTGGCAAGACGCTCCTCGGGGCGCGTCTTGCTTTGGCCTCTCTCCTGGAGGCGCTTAGTCAGACCGAGTGCTGACATGTGGAAAGACGCTCCTCGGGGCGCGTCTTGCTTGGGCTTCTCTCCTGGAGGCGCTCAGAAAGACCCAGTGTTGATATGTGACAAGTCTCTCCTCGGGGCGCGTCTTGCTTGGGCCTCTCTCCTGGAGGCGCTCAGTTAGACCCAGTGGTGATATGTGGCAAGACACTCCTCGGGGCGCGTCTTGCTTGGGCCTCTCTCCTGGAGGCCCTCTGTCAGACCCAGTGTTGGCATGTGGCAAGACGCTCCTCAGGGCGCGTCTTGGTTGGGCCTCTCTCCTGGAGGCGCTCAGTCAGACCCATTGTTGACATGTGGCAAGACTCTCCTCGGGGTGCGTCTTGCTTGGGCTTACCTCATGGAGAACCTCAGTCAGACCCAGTGTTGACATGTGTCAAGACGCTCCTCGGGGCGTGTCTTGCTTGGGCCTCTCTCCTGGAGGCGCTCAGTCAGACCCAGTGTTGACATGTGGCAAGACGCTCCTCGGGGCGCGTCTTGCTTGGGCTTCTCTCCTGGAGGCCCTCAGTCAGACCCATTGTTGACATGTGGCAAGACGCTCCTCGGGGCACGTCTTGCTTGGGCCTCTCTCCTGGAGGCGCTCAAACAGACCGAGTAGTGACATGTGGCAAGACGCTCCTCGGGGCGCGTCTTGCTGGGGCTTCTCTCATGGAGGCACTCAGTCAGACCCAGTGTTGACATGTGGCAAGATGCTCCTCGGGGCGCGTCTTGCTTGGACCTCTCTCCCTGAGGCGCTCAGTCAGACCGAGTAGTGACATGTGGCAAGACGCTCCTCGGGGCGCGTCTTGCTTGGACCTCTCTCCCTGAGACGCTCAGTCAGACCCAGTGTTGACATTTGGCAAGACACTCCTCGGGGCGCGTCTTGATTGGGCCTCTCTCATGGAGGCCCTCTGTCAGACCCAGTGTTGACATGTGTCAAGACGCTCCTCGGGGGGCGTCTTGCTTTGGCCTCTCTCCTGGAGGCGCTCAGTCAGACCGAGTGCTGACATGTGGCAAGAAGCTCCTCGGGGCGCGTCTTGCTTGGGCTTCTCTCCCGGAGGCCCTCAGTAAGAACCATTGTTGACATGTGGCAAGACGCTCCTCGGGGCGCGTCTTGCTTGGGCCTCTCTCCAGAAGGCCCTCAATCAGACCCAGTGTTGACACGTGGCAAGACGCTCCTTGGGGCGCGTCTTGCTTGGGCCTCTCTCCTGGAGGCGCTCAGTCAGACTGAGTAGTGACATGAGGCCTGACGCTCCTCGGGGCGCGTGTTGCTTGGGCCTCTCTCCTGGAGGAGCTCAGTCAGACCAAGTTGTGACATGTGGCAAGACACTCCTCGGGGCGCGTCTTGCTTGGGCCTCTCTCCTGGAAGCCCTCTGTCAGACCCAGTGTTGACATGTGTCAAGACACTCCTCGGGGCGCGTCTTGCTTGGGCTTCTCTCCTGGAGGCCCTCAGTCAGACCCATTGTTGACATGTGGCAAGACGCTCCTCGGGGCGCGTCTTGCTTGGGCTTCTCTCCTGGAGGCGCTCAGAAAGACCCAGTGTTGACATGTGACAAGACGCTCCTCGGGGCGCGTCTTGCTTGGGCCTCTCTCCTGGAGGCCCTCTGTCAGACCCAGTGTTGACATGTGGCAAGACGCTCCTCCGGGCGCATCTTGCTTGGGCCTCTCTCCTGGAGGCCCTCAGTCAGACCCATTGTTGACATGTGGCAAGACGCTCCTCGGGGCGCGTCTTGCTCGGGCCTCTCTCCTGGAGGCGCTCAGTCAGACCGAGTGCTGACATAAGGCAAGACGCTCCTCGGGGCGCGTCTTGCTGGGGCCTCTCTCCTGGAGGCGCTCGGTCAGACCCAGTGCTGACATGTGGCAAGACGCTCCTCGGGGCGCGTCTTGCTTGGGCTTCTCTCCTGGAGGCGCTCAGACAGACCCAGTGTTGACACGTGACAAGACGCTCCTCGGGGCGCGTCTTGCTTGGGCCTCTCTCCTGGAGGCGCTCAGTCAGACCCAGTGGTGACATGTGGCAAGACACTCCTCGGGGCGCGTCTTTCTTGGGCCTCTCTCGTGGAGGCCCTCTGTCAGACCCAGTGTTGACATGTGTCAAGACTCTCCTCGGGGCGCGTCTTGCATGGGCTTCTCTCCTGGAGGCCCTCAGTCAGACCCATTGTTGACATGTGGCAAGACGCTCCTCGGGGCGCGTCTTACTTGGGCTTCTCTCCTGGAGGCGCTCAGACAGACCCAGTGTTGACATGTGACAAGACGCTCCTCGGGGCGCGTCTTTCTTGGGCCTCTCTCCTGGAGGCCCTCAGTCAGAACCAGAGGTGGCATGTGGCAAGACCCTCCTCGGGGTGCGTCTTGCTTGGGCCTCTCTCCTGGAGGCCCTCTGTCAGACCCAGTGTTGACATGTGGCAAGACGCTCCTCCGGGCGCATCTTGCTTGGGCCTCTCTCCTGGAGGCCCTCAGTCAGACCCATTGTTGACAAGTGGCAAGACGCTCCTAGGGGCGCGTCTTGCTTGGGCCTCTCTCCTGGAGGCGCTCAGTCAGACCCAGTGTTGACATGTGGCAAGACGCTCCTCGGAGCGCGTCTTGCTTGGGCCTCTCTCCTGGAGGCGCTCAGTCAGACCCAGTGTTGTCATGTGGCAAGACGCTCCTCGGGGCGCTTCTTGCTTGGGCCTCTCTCCTGGAGGCGCTCAGTCAGACTGAGTAGTGACATGTGGCCTGACGCTCCTCGGGGCGCGTGTTGCTTGGGCCTCTCTCCTGGAGGCGCTCAGTCAGACCAGGTGGTGAAATGTGGAAAGACACTCCTCGGGGCGCGTCTTGCTTGGGCCTCTCTCCTGGAGGCCCTCTGTCAGAACCAGTGTTGACATGTGTCAAGACGCTCCTCGGGGCGCGTCTTGCTTGGGCTTCTCTCCTGGAGGCCCTCAGTCAGACCCATTGTTGACATGTGGCAAGACGCTCCTCGGGGCGCTTCCTGCTTGGGCTTCTCTCCTGGAGGCGCTCAGAAAGACCCAGTGTTGACATGTGACAAGACGCTCCTCGGGGCGCGTCTTGCTTTGGCCTCTCTCCTGGAGGCGCTCAGTCAGAACCAGAGGTGACATGTGGCAAGACGCTCCTCGGGGCGCGTCTTGCTTGGGCCTCTCTCCTGGAGGCCCTCTGTCAGACCCAGTGTTGACATGTGGCAAGACGCTCCTCCGGGCACATCTTGCTTGGGCCTCTCTCCTGGAGGCCCTCAGTCAGACCCATTGTTGACATGTGGCAAGACGCTCCTCGGGGCGCGTCTTGCTTGGGCCTCTCTCCTGGAGGCGCTCAGTAAGACCGAGTGCTGACTGAAGGCAAGACGCTCCTCGGGCGCGTCTTGCTGGTGCCTCTCTCCTGGAGGCGCTCGGTCAGACCCAGTGCTGACATGTGGCAAGACGCTCCTCGGGGCGCGTCTTGCTTGGGCCTCTCTCCTGGAGGCGCTCAGTCAGACTGAATAGTGACATGTGGCCTGACGCTCCTCGGGGCACGTCTTGCTTGGGCATCTCTCCTGGAGGCGCTCAGTCAGACCCAGTGGTGACATGTGGATAGACACTCCTCGGGGCGCGTCTTGCTTGGGCCTCTCTCATGGAGGCCCTCTGTCAGACCCAGTGTTGACATGTGTCAAGACGCTCCTCGGGGCGCGTCTTGCTTGGGCTTCTCTCCTGGAGGCCCTCAGTCAGACCCATTGTTGACATGTGTCAAGACGCTCCTCGGGGCGCGTCTTGCTTGGGCTTCTCTCCTGGAGGCGCTCAGACAGACCCAGTGTTGACATGTGACAAGACGCTCCTCGGGGCGCGTCTTGCTTGGGCCTCTCTCCTGGAGGCGCTCAGTCAGAACCAGAGGTGGCATGTGGCAAGACGCTCCTCGTGGCGCGTCTTGCTTGGGCCTCTCTCCTGGAGGCCCTCTGTCAGACCCAGTGTTGACATGTGGCAAGATGCTCCTCCGGGCGCATCTTGCTTGGGCCTCTCTCCTGGAGGCCCTCAGTCAGACCCATTGTTGACATGTGGCAAGACGCTCCTCGGGGCACGTCTTGCTTGGGCCTCTCTCCTGGAGGCGCTCAAAAAGACCGAGTAGTGACATGTGGCAAGATGCTCCTCGGGGCGCGTCTTGCTTGGACCTCTCTCCCTGAGGCGCTCAGTCAGACCGAGTAGTGACATGTGGCAAGACGCTCCTCGGGGCGCGTCTTGCTTGGACCTCTCTCCCTGAGACGCTCAGTCAGACCCAGTGTTGACATTTGGCAAGACACTCCTCGGGGCGCGTCTTGCTTGGGCCTCTCTCATGGAGGCCCTCTGTCAGACCCAGTGTTGACATGTTTCAAGACGCTCCTCGGGGGGCGTCTTGCTTTGGCCTCTCTCCTGGAGGCGCTCAGTCAGACCGAGTGCTGACATGTGGCAAGAAGCTCCTCGGGGCGCGTCTTGCTTGGGCTTCTCTCCCGGAGGCCCTCAGTAAGAACCATTGTTGACATGTGGCAAGAAGCTCCTCGGGGCGCGTCTTGCTTGGGCCTCTCTCCAGAAGGCCCTCAATCAGACCCAGTGTTGACACGTGGCAAGACGCTCCTCGGGGCGCGTCTTGCTTGGGCCTCTCTCCTGGAGGCGCTCAGTCAGACTGAGTAGTGACATGAGGCCTGACGCTCCTCGGGGCGCGTGTTGCTTGGGCCTCCCTCCTGGAGGAGCTCAGTCAGACCAAGTTGTGACATGTGGCAAGACACTCCTCGGGGCGCGTCTTGCTTGGGCCTCTCTCCTGGAGGCCCTCTGTCAGACCCAGTGTTGACATGTGTCAAGACGCTCCTCGGGGCGCGTCTTGCTTGGGCTTCTCTCCTGGAGGCCCTCAGTCAGACCCATTGTTGACATGTGACAAGACGCTCCTCGGGGCGCGTCTTGCTTGGGCCTCTCTCCTGGAGGCGCTCAGAAAGACCCAGTGTTGACATGTGACAAGACGCTCCTCGGGGCGCGTCTTGCTTGGGCCTCTCTCCTGGAGGCCCTCTGTCAGACCCAGTGTTGACATGTGGCAAGACGCTCCTCCGGGCGCATCTTGCTTGGGCCTCTCTCCTGGAGGCCCTCAGTCAGACCCATTGTTGACACGTGGCAAGACGCTCCTCGGGGCGCGTCTTGCTCGGGCCTCTCTCCTGGAGGCGCTCAGTCAGACCGAGTGCTGACATAAGGCAAGACGCTCCTCGGGGCGCGTCTTGCTGGGGCCTCTCTCCTGGAGGCGCTCGGTCAGACCCAGTGCTGACATGTGGCAAGACGCTCCTCGGGGCGCATCTTGCTTGGCCTTCTCTCCTGGAGGCGCTCAGACAGACCCAGTGTTGATATGTGACAAGACGCTCCTCGGGGCGCGTCTTGCTTGGGCCTCTCTCCTGGAGGCGCTCAGTCAGACCCAGTGGTGACATGTGGCAAGACACTCCTCGGGGCGCGTCTTTCTTGGGCCTCTCTCGTGGAGGCCCTCTGTCAGACCCAGTGTTGACATGTGTCAAGACTCTCCTCGGGGCGCGTCTTGCATGGGCTTCTCTCCTGGAGGCCCTCAGTCAGACCCATTGTTGACATGTGGCAAGACGCTCCTCGGGGCGCGTCTTGCTTGGGCTTCTCTCCTGGAGGCGCTCAGACAGACCCAGTGTTGACATGTGACAAGACGCTCCTCGGGGCGCGTCTTGCTTGGGCCTCTCTCCTGGAGGCCCTCAGTCAGAACCAGAGGTGGCATGTGGCAAGACCCTCCTCGGGGCGCGTCTTGCTTGGGCCTCTCTCCTGGAGGCCCTCTGTCAGACCCAGTGTTGACATGTGGCAAGACGCTCCTCCGGGCGTATCTTGCTTGGGCCTCTCTCCTGGAGGCCCTCAGTCAGACCCATTGTTGACAAGTGGCAAGACGCTCCTCGGGGCGCGTCTTGCTTGGGCCTCTCTCCTGGAGGCGCTCAGTCAGACCCAGTGTTGACATGTGGCAAGACGCTCCTCTGAGCGCGTCTTGCTTGGGCCTCTCTCCTGGAGGCGCTCAGTCAGACCCAGTGTTGTCATGTGGCAAGACGCTCCTCGGGGCGCGTCTTGCTTGGGCCTCTCTCCTGGAGGCGCTCAGTCAGACTGAGTAGTGACATGTGGCCTGACGCTCCTCGGGGCGTGTGTTGCTTGGGCCTCTCTCCTGGAGCCGCTCAGTCAGACCCAGTGTTGACATGTGGCAAGACTCTCCTCGGGGTGCGTCTTGCTTGGGCTTACCTCATGGAGAACCTCAGTCAGACCCAGTGTTGACATGTGTCAAGACGCTCCTCGGGGCGTGTCTTGCTTGGGCCTCTCTCCTGGAGGCGCTCAGTCAGACCCAGTGTTGACATGTGGCAAGACTCTCCTCGGGGCGCGTCTTGCTTGGGCTTCTCTCCTGGAGGCCCTCAGTCAGACCCATTGTTGACATGTGGCAAGACGCTCCTCGGGGCACGTCTTGCTTGGGCCTCTCTCCTGGAGGCGCTCAAACAGACCGAGTAGTGACATGTGGCAAGACGCTCCTCGGGGCGCGTCTTGCTGGGGCTTCTCTCATGGAGGCACTCAGTCAGACCCAGTGTTGACATGTGGCAAGATGCTCCTCGGGGCGCGTCTTGCTTGGACCTCTCTCCCTGAGGCGCTCAGTCAGACCGAGTAGTGACATGTGGCAAGACGCTCCTCGGGGCGCGTCTTGCTTGGACCTCTCTCCCTGAGACGCTCAGTCAGACCCAGTGTTGACATTTGGCAAGACACTCCTCAAGGCGCGTCTTGCTTGGGCCTCTCTCATGGAGGCCCTCTGTCAGACCCAGTGTTGACATGTGTCAAGACGCTCCTCGGGGGGCGTCTTGCTTTGGCCTCTCTCCTGGAGGCGCTCAGTCAGACCGAGTGCTGACATGTGGCAAGAAGCTCCTCGGGGCGCGTCTTGCTTGGGCTTCTCTCCCGGAGGCCCTCAGTAAGAACCATTGTTGACATGTGGCAAGACGCTCCTCGGGGCGCGTCTTGCTTGGACCTCTCTCCAGAAGGCCCTCAATCAGACCCAGTGTTGACACGTGGCAAGACGCTCCTCGGGGCGCGTCTTGCTTGGGCCTCTCTCCTGGAGGCGCTCAGTCAGACTGAGTAGTGACATGAGGCCTGACGCTCCTCGGGGCGCGTGTTGCTTGGGCCTCTCTCCTGGAGGCCCTCTGTCAGACCCAGTGTTGACATGTGTCAAGACGCTCCTCGGGGTGCGTCTTGCTTGGGCTTCTCTCCTGGAGGCCCTCAGTCAGACCCATTGTTGACATGTGGCAAGACGCTCCTCGGGGCGCGTCTTGCTTGGGCTTCTCTCCTGGAGGCTTTCAGAAAGACCCAGTGTTGACATGTGACAAGACGCTCCTCGGGGCGCATCTTGCTTGGGCATCTCTCCTGGAGGCCCTCAGTCAGACCCATTGTTGACATGTGGCAAGACGCTCCTCGGGGCGCGTCTTGCTCGGGCCTCTCTCCTGGAGGCGCTCAGTCAGACCGAGTGCTGACATAAGGCAAGACGCTCCTCGGGGCGCTTCTTGCTGGGGCCTCTCTCCTGGAGGCGCTCGGTCAGACCCAGTGCTGACATGTGGCAAGACGCTCCTCGGGGCACGTCTTGCTTGGGCTTCTCTCCTGGAGGCGCTCAGACAGACCCAGTGTTGATATGTGACAAGACGCTCCTCGGGGCGCGTCTTGCTTGGGCCTCTCTCCTGGAGGCGCTCAGTCAGACCCAGTGGTGTCATGTGGCAAGACACTCCTCGGGGCGCGTCTTTCTTGGGCCTCTCTCGTGGAGGCCCTCTGTCAGACCCAGTGTTGACATGTGTCAAGACTCTCCTCAGGGCGCGTCTTGCATGGGCTTCTCTCCTGGAGGCGCTCAGACAGACCCAGTGTTGACATGTGACAAGACGCTCCTCGGGGCGCGTCTTGCTTGGGCCTCTCTCCTGGAGGCCCTCAGTCAGAACCAGAGGTGGCATGTGGCAAGACCCTCCTCGGGGCGCGTCTTGCTTGGGCCTCTCTCCTGGAGGCCCTCTGTCAGACCCAGTGTTGACATGTGGCAAGACGCTCCTCCGGGCGCATCTTGCTTGGGCCTCTCTCCTGGAGGCCCTCAGTCAGACCCATTGTTGACAAGTGGCAAGACGCTCCTCGGGGCGCGTCTTGCTTGGGCCTCTCTCCTGGAGGCGCTCAGTCAGACCCAGTGTTGACATGTGGCAAGACGCTCCTCGGAGCGCGTCTTGCTTGGGCCTCTCTCCTGGAGGCGCTCAGTCAGACCCAGTGTTGTCATGTGGCAAGACGCTCCTCGGGGCGCGTCTTGCTTGGGCCTCTCTCCTGGAGGCGCTCAGTCAGACTGAGTAGTGACATGTGGCCTGACGCTCCTCGGGGCGCGTGTTGCTTGGGCCTCTCTCCTGGAGGCGCTCAGTCAGACCAAGTGGTGAAATGTGGAAAGACACTCCTCGGGGCGCGTCTTGCTTGGGCCTCTCTCCTGGAGGCCCTCTGTCAGACCCAGTGTTGACATGTGTCAAGACGCTCCTCGGGGCGCGTCTTGCTTGGGCTTCTCTCCTGGAGGCCCTCAGTCAGACCCATTGTTGACATGTGGCAAGACGCTCCTCGGGGCGCGTCTTGCTTGGGCTTCTCTCCTGGAGGCGCTCAGACAGACCCAGTGTTGACATGTGACAAGACGCTCCTCGGGGCGCGTCTTGCTTGGGCCTCTCTCCTGGAGGTGCTCAGTCAGAACCAGAGGTGGCATGTGGCAAGACGCTCCTCGGGGCGCGTCTTGCTTGGGCCTCTCTCCTGGAGGCCCTCTGTCAGACCCAGTGTTGACATGTGGCAAGATGCTCCTCCGGGCGCATCTTGCTTGGGCCTCTCTCCTGGAGGCCCTCAGTCAGACCCATTGTTGACCCGTGGCAAGACGCTCCTCGGGGCGCGTCTTGCTTGGGCCTCTCTCCTGGAGGCGCTCAGTCAGACCCAGTGTTGACATGTGGCAAGACGCTCCTCGGAGCGCGTCTTGCGTGGGCCTCTCTCCTAGAGGCGCTCAGTCAGACCCAGTGGTGACACGTGGAAAGACGCTCCTCGGGGCGCGTCTTGCTTGGGCCTCTCTCCTGGAGGCGCTCAGTCAGACCCAGTGTTGAAACGTGGCAAGACGCTCCTCGGGGCGCGTCTTGCTTGGGCCTCTCTCCTGGAGGCGCTGAGTCAGACCCAGTTTTGGTTTTGGCAAGACACTCCTCGGGGCGCGTCTTGGTTGGGCCTCTCTCCTGGAGGCGCTCATTCAGACCCAGTGGTGACATGTGGCAAGACGCTCCTCGGGGCGCGTATTGCTTGGGCCTCTCTCCTGAATGCCCTCTGTCAGACCCAGTGTTGACGTGTGGCAAGACTCTCCTCGGGGCGCGTCTTGCTTGGGCTTCTCTCATGGAGGCCCTCAGTCCGACCCAGTGTTGACATGTGTCAAGACGCTCCTCGGGGCGTGTCTTGCTAGGGCCTCTCTCCTGGAGGCCCTCAGTCAGACCCATTGTTGACATGTGGCAAGACGCTCCTCGGGGCACGTATTGCTTGGGCCTATCTCCTGGTGGCGCTCAGTCAGACCGAGTAGTGACATGTGGCAAGACGCTCCTCGGGGCGCGTCTTGATTGGACCTCCTTCCTGGAGGCGCTCAGTCAGACCGAGGATGTGACATGTGGCAAGACGCTCCTCGGGGCGTGTCTTGCTTGGACCTCTCTCCTGGAGGCGCTCAGTTAGACCGAGTAGTGACATGTGGCAAGACGCTCCTCGGGGTGGGTCTTGCTTGGGCCTCTCTCATGGAGGCCCTCTGTCAGACCCAGTGTTGACATGTGTCAAGACGCTCCTCGGGGCGCATCTTGCTTTGGCCTCTCTCCTGGAGGCGCTCAGTCAGACCAAGTGCTGACATGTGGCAAGAAGCTCCTCGGGGCGCGTCTTCCTTGGGCTTCTCTCCTGGAGGCCCTCAGTCAGACCCATTGTTGACATGTGGCAAGACGCTCCTCGGGGCGCGTATTGCTTGGGCCTCTCTCCTGGATGCCCTCTGTCAGACCCAGTGTTGACATGTGGCAAGACTCTCCTCGGGGCGTGTCTTGCTTGGGCTTCTCACATGGAGGCTCTCAGTCAGACCCAGTGTTAACATGTGTCAAGACGCTCCTCGGGGCATGTCTTGCTTGGGCCTCTCTCCTGGAGGCGCCCAGTCAGACCCAGTGTTGACATGTGGCAAGACGCTCCTCGGGGCGCTTCTTGCTTGGGCTTCTCTCCTGGAGGCCCTCAGTCAGACCCATTGTTGACATGTGGCAAGACGCTCCTCGGGGCACGTCTTGCTTGGGCCTCTCTCCTGGAGGCGCTCAGTCAGACCGAGTAGTGACATGTGACAAGACGCTCCTCGGGGCGCGTCTTGCTGGGGCTTCTCTCATGGAGGCACTCAGTCAGACCCAGTGTTGACATGTGGCAAGACGCTCCTCGGGACGCGTGTTGCTTGGACCTCTCTCCTGGAGGCGCTCAGTCAGACCCAATGTTGACATGTGTCAAGACGCTCCTCGGGCGTTTCTTGCTTGGGCCTCGCTCCTGGAGGCGCTCAGTCAGACCCAGTGTTGACATGTGGCAAGACGCTCCTCGGGGCGCGTCTTGCTTGGGCCTCTCTCCTGGAGGTGCTCAGTCAGACCCAGTGTTGACATGTGGCAAGACGCTCCTCGGGGCGCGTCTTGCTGGGGCTTCTCTCATGGAGGCACTCAGTTAGACCCAGTGTTGACATGTGGCAAGATGCTCCTCGGGGCACGTCTTGATTGGGCCTCTCTCCTGGAGGCGCTCAGTGAGACCCAGAGGAGACATGTGTCAAGACGCTCCTCGGGGCACGTCTTGCTTGGGCCTCTCTCCTGGAGGCGCTCAGTCAGACCCAGTGTTGACATGTGGCAAGACGCTCCTCGGGGTGCGTCTTGCTTGGGCCTCTCTCCTGGAGGCGCTCAGTCAGACCCAGTGTTGACATGTGGCAAGACGCTCCTCGGCGCGCATCTTGCTTGGGCTTCTCTCCTGGAGGCCCTCAGTCAGACCCATTGTTGACATGTGGCAAGACGCTCCTCGGGGCGCGTCTTATTTGGGCCTCTCTCCTGGGGGCCCTCAGTCCGACCCAGTGTAGACATGTGGCAAGACGCTCCTCGGGGCGCGTCTTGCTTGGGCTTCTCTCCTGGAGGCCCTCAGTCAGACCCATTGTTGACATGTGGCAAGACGCTCCTCGGGGCACGTATTGCTTGGGCCTATCTCCTGGAGGCGCTCAGTCAGACCGAGTAGTGACATGTGGCAAGACGCTCCTCGGGGCGCGTCTTGCTTGGACCTCTCTCATGGAGGCCCTCTGTCAGACCCAGTGTTGACATGTGTCAAGACGCTCCTCGGGGCACGTCTTGCTGGTGCTTCTCTCATGGAGGCACTCAGTCAGACCCAGTGTTGACATGTGGCAAGACGCTCCTCGGGGCGCGTCTTGCTTGGACCTCTCTCGCTGAGACGCTCAGTCAGACCCAGTGTTGACATTTGGCAAGACACTCCTCAGGGCGCGTCTTGCTTGGGCCTCTCTCATGGAGGCCCTCTGTCAGACCCAGTGTTGACATGTGTCAAGACGCTCCTCGGGGCGCGTCTTGCTGGGGCTTCTCTCATGGAGGCACTCAGTCAGACCCAGTGTTGACATGTGGCAAGATGCTCGTCGGGGCACGTCTTGCTTGGGCCTCTCTCCTGGAGGCGCTCAGTCAGACCCAGAGGAGACATGTGTCAAGACCCTCCTCGGGGCGCGTCTTGCTTGGGCCTCTCTCCTGGAGGCGCTCAGACAGACCAAGTGCTGACATGTTGCAAGACGCTCCTCCTGGCGCGTCTTGCTTGGGCCTCTCTCCTGGAGGCGCTCAGTCAGACCCAGTTTTCACATGTGGCAAGACGCTCCTCGGGGCGCGTCTTGCTTGGGCTTCTCTCCTGGAGGCCCTCAGTCAGACCCATTGTTGACATGTGGCAAGACGCTCCTCGGGGCACGTCTTGCTTGGGCCTCTCTCCTGGAGGCGCTCAGTCAGACCGAGTAGTGACATGTGGCAAGACGCTCCTCGGGCCGCGTCTTGCTTGGGCCTCTCTCCAGAAGGCCCTCAATCAGACCCAGTGTTGACACGTGGCAAGACGCTCCTCGGGGTGCGTCTTACTTGGGCCTCTCTCCTGGAGGCGCTCAGTCAGACTGACTAGTGACATGTGGCCTGACGCTCCTCGGGGCGCGTGTTGCTTGGGCCTCTCTCCTGGAGGCGCTCAGTCAGACCAAGTGGTGACATGTGGCAAGACACTCCTCGGGGCGCGTCTTGCTTGGGCCTCTCTCCTGGAGGCGCTCAGTCAGACCGAGTAGTGACATGTGGCAAGACGCTCCTCGGGGCGCGTCTTGATTGGACCTCCTTCCTGGAGGCGCTCAGTCAGACCGAGGATGTGACATGTGGCAAGACGCTCCTCGGGGCGTGTCTTGCTTGGACCTCTCTCCTGGAGGCGCTCAGTTAGACCGAGTAGTGGCATGTGGCAAGACGCTCCTCGGGGTGGGTCTTGCTTGGGCCTCTCTCATGGAGGCCCTCTGTCAGACCCAGTGTTGACATTTGTCAAGACGCTCCTCGGGGCGCATCTTGCTTTGGCCTCTCTCCTGGAGGCGCTCAGTCAGACCAAGTGCTGACATGTGGCAAGAAGCTCCTCGGGGCGCGTCTTCCTTGGGCTTCTCTCCTGGAGGCCCTCAGTCAGACCCATTGTTGACATGTGGCAAGACGCTCCTCGGGGCGCGTATTGCTTGGGCCTCTCTCCTGGATGCCCTCTGTCAGACCCAGTGTTGACATGTGGCAAGACTCTCCTCGGGGCGTGTCTTGCTTGGGCTTCTCACATGGAGGCTCTCAGTCAGACCCAGTGTTAACATGTGTCAAGACGCTCCTCGGGGCATGTCTTGCTTGGGCCTCTCTCCTGGAGGCGCCCAGTCAGACCCAGTGTTGACATGTGGCAAGACGCTCCTCGGGGCACTTCTTGCTTGGGCTTCTCTCCTGGAGGCCCTCAGTCAGACCCATTGTTGACATGTGGCAAGACGCTCCTCGGGGCACGTCTTGCTTGGGCCTCTCTCCTGGAGGCGCTCAGTCAGACCGAGTAGTGACATGTGACAAGACGCTCCTCGGGGCGCGTCTTGCTGGAGCTTCTCTCATGGAGGCACTCAGTCAGACCCAGTGTTGACATGTGGCAAGACGCTCCTCGGGGCGCGTGTTGCTTGGACCTCTCTCCTGGAGGCGCTCAGTCAGACCCAATGTTGACATGTGTCAAGACGCTCCTCGGGCGTTTCTTGCTTGGGCCTCGCTCCTGGAGGCGCTCAGTCAGACCCAGTGTTCACATGTGGCAAGACGCTCCTCGGGGCGCGTCTTGCTTGGGCCTCTTTCCTGGAGGTGCTCAGTCAGACCCAGTGTTGACATGTGGCAAGACGCTCCTCGGGGCGCGTCTTGCTGGGGCTTCTCTCATGGAGGCACTCAGACAGACCCAGTGTTGACATGTGGCAAGATGCTCCTCGGGGCACGTCTTGCTTGGGCCTCTCTCCTGGAGGCGCTCAGTGAGACCCAGAGGAGACATGTGTCAAGACGCTCCTCGGGGCGCGTCTTGCTTGGGCCTCTCTCCTGGAGGCGCTCAGTCAGACCCAGTGTTGACATGTGGCAAGACGCTCCTCGGCGCGCATCTTGCTTGGGCTTCTCTCCTGGAGGCCCTCAGTCAGACCCATTGTTGACATGTGGCAAGACGCTCCTCGGGGCGCGTCTTATTTGGGCCTCTCTCCTGGGGGCCCTCAGTCCGACCCAGTGTTGACATGTGGCAAGACGCTCCTCGGGGCGCGTCTTGCTTGGGCTTCTCTCCTGGAGGCCCTCAGTCAGACCCATTGTTGACATGTGGCAAGACGCTCCTCGGGGCACGTATTGCTTGGGCCTATCTCCTGGAGGCGCTCAGTCAGACCGAGTAGTGACATGTGGCAAGACGCTCCTCGGGGCGCGTCTTGCTTGGACCTCTCTCATGGAGGCCCTCTGTCAGACCCAGTGTTGACATGTGTCAAGACGCTCCTCGGGGCGCATTTTGCTTTGGCCTCTCTCCTGGAGGCCCTCAGTCAGACCCATTGTTGACATGTGGCAAGACGCTCCTCGGGGCACGTCTTGCTTGGGCCTCTCTCCTGGAGGCGCTCAAACAGACCGAGTAGTGACATGTGGCAAGACGCTCCTCGGGGCACGTCTTGCTGGTGCTTCTCTCATGGAGGCACTCAGTCAGACCCAGTGTTGACATGTGGCAAGACGCTCCTCGGGGCGCATCTTGCTTGGACCTCTCTCGCTGAGACGCTCAGTCAGACACAGTGTTGACATTTGGCAAGACACTCCTCGGGGCGCGTCTTGCTTGGGCCTCTCTCATGGAGGCCCTCTGTCAGACCCAGTGTTGACATGTGTCAAGACGCTCCTCGGGGAGCGTCTTGCTGGGGCTTCTCTCATGGAGGCCCTCAGTCAGACCCAGTGTTGACATGTGGCAAGATGCTCGTCGGGGCACGTCTTGCTTGGGCCTCTCTCCTGGAAGCGCTCAGTCAGACCCAGAGGAGACATGTGTCAAGACCCTCCTCGGGGCGCATCTTGCTTGGGCCTCTCTCCTGGAGGCGCTCAGTCAGACCAAGTGCTGACATGTTGCAAGACGCTCCTCCTGGCGCGTCTTGCTTGGGCTTCTCTCCTGGAGGCCCTCAGTCAGACCCATTGTTGACATGTGGCAAGACGCTCCTCGGGGCACGTCTTGCTTGGGCCTCTCTCCTGGAGGCGCTCAGTCAGACCGAGTAGTGACATGTGGCAAGACGCTCCTCGGGCCGCGTCTTGCTTGGGCCTCTCTCCAGAAGGCCCTCAATCAGACCCAGTGTTGACACGTGGCAAGACGCTCCTCGGGGCGCGTCTTACTTGGGCCTCTCTCCTGGAGGCGCTCAGTCAGACTGAGTAGTGACATGTGGCCTGACGCTCCTCGGGGCGCGTGTTGCTTGGGCCTCTCTCCTGGAGGCGCTCAGTCAGACCAAGTGGTGACATTTTGGCAAGACACTCCTCGGGGCGCGTCTTGCTTGGGCCTCTCTCCTGGAGGCGCTCAGTCAGACCGAGTGCTGACATGTGTCAAGACGCTCCTCGGGGCGCGTCTTGCTTGGGCTTCTCTCCTGGAGGCCCTCAGTCATACCCATTGTTGACATGTGGCAAGACGCTCCTCGGGGTGCGTCTTGCTTTGGCCTCTCTCCTGGAGGCGCTCAGTCAGACCGAGTGCTGACATGTGGAAAGACGCTCCTCGGGGCGCGTCTTGCTTGGGCTTCTCTCCTGGAGGCGCTCAGAAAGACCCAGTGTTGATATGTGACAAGTCTCTCCTCGGGGCGTGTCTTGCTTGGGCCTCTCTCCTGGAGGCGCTCAGTCAGACCCAGTGGTGACATGTGGCAAGACACTCCTCGGGGCGCGTCTTGCTTGGGCCTCTCTCCTGGAGGCCCTCTGTCAGACCCAGTGTTGGCATGTGGCAAGACGCTCCTCAGGGCGCGTCTTGGTTGGGCCTCTCTCCTGGAGGCGCTCAGTCAGACCCATTGTGACATGTGGCAAGACGCTCCTCGGGGCGCGTATTGCTTGGGCCTCTCTCCTGGATGCCCTCTGTCAGACCGAGTGTTGACATGTGGCAAGACTCTCCTCGGGGTGCGTCTTGCTTGGGCTTACCTCTTGGAGAACCTCAGTCAGACCCAGTGTTGACATGTGTCAAGACGCTCCTCGGGGCGTGTCTTGCTTGGGCCTCTCTCCTGGAGGCGCTCAGTCAGACCCAGTGTTGACATGTGGCAAGACGCTCCTCGGGGCGCGTCTTGCTTGGGCTTCTCTCCTGGAGGCCCTCAGTCAGACCCATTGTTGACATGTGGCAAGACGCTCCTCGGGGCACGTCTTGCTTGGGCCTCTCTCCTGGAGGCGCTCAAACAGACCGAGTAGTGACATGTGGCAAGACGCTCCTCGGGGCGCGTCTTGCTGGGGCTTCTCTCATGGAGGCACTCAGTCAGACCCAGTGTTGACATGTGGCAAGATAATCCTCGGGGCGCGTCTTGCTTGGACCTCTCTCCCTGAGGCGCTCAGTCAGACCGAGTAGTGACATGTGGCAAGACGCTCCTCGGGGCGCGTCTTGCTTGGACCTCTCTCCCTGAGACGCTCAGTCAGACCCAGTGTTGACATTTGGCAAGACACTCCTCGGGGCGCGTCTTGCTTGGGCCTCTCTCCTGGAGGCGCTCAAACAGACCGAGTAGTGACATGTGGCAAGACGCTCCTCGGGGCGCGTCTTGCTGGGGCTTCTCTCATGGAGGCACTCAGTCAGACCCAGTGTTGACATGTGGCAAGATGCTCCTCGGGGCGCGTCTTGCTTGGACCTCTCTCCCTGAGGCGCTGAGTCAGACCGAGTAGTGACATGTGGCAAGACGCTCCTCGGGGCGCGTCTTGCTTGGACCTCTCTCCCTGAGACGCTCAGTCAGACCCAGTGTTGACATGTGGCAAGACGCTCCTCGGGGCGCGTCTTGCTTGGGCTTCTCTCCTGGAGGCCCTCAGTCAGACCCATTGTTGACATGTGGCAAGACGCTCCTCGGGGCACGTATTGCTTGGGCCTATCTCCTGGAGGCGCTCAGTCAGACCGAGTAGTGACATGTGGCAAGACGCTCCTCGGGGCGCATTTTGCTTTGGCCTCTCTCCTGGAGGCCCTCAGTCAGACCCATTGTTGACATGTGGCAAGACGCTCCTCGGGGCACGTCTTGCTTGGGCCTCTCTCCTGGAGGCGCTCAAACAGACCGAGTAGTGACATGTGGCAAGACGCTCCTCGGGGCACGTCTTGCTGGTGCTTCTCTCATGGAGGCACTCAGTCAGACCCAGTGTTGACATGTGGCAAGACGCTCCTCGGGGCGCGTCTTGCTTGGGCCTCTCTCATGGAGGCCCTCTGTCAGACCCAGTGTTGACATGTGTCAAGACGCTCCTCGGGGCGCGTCTTGCTGGGGCTTCTCTCATGGAGGCACTCAGTCAGACCCAGTGTTGACATGTGGCAAGATGCTCGTCGGGGCACGTCTTGCTTGGGCCTCTCTCCTGGAGGCGCTCAGTCAGACCCAGAGGAGACATGTGTCAAGACCCTCCTCGGGGCGCGTCTTGCTTGGGCCTCTCTCCTGGAGGCGCTCAGTCAGACCAAGTGCTGACATGTTGCAAGACGCTCCTCCTGGCGCGTCTTGCTTGGGCCTCTCTCCTGGAGGCGCTCAGTCAGACCCAGTTTTCACATGTGGCAAGACGCTCCTCGGGGCGCGTCTTGCTTGGGCTTCTCTCCTGGAGGCCCTCAGTCAGACCCATTGTTGACATGTGGCACGACGCTCCTCGGGGCACGTCTTGCTTGGGCCTCTCTCCTGGAGGCGCTCAGTCAGACCGAGTAGTGACATGTGGCAAGACGCTCCTCGGGCCGCGTCTTGCTTGGGCCTCTCTCCAGAAGGCCCTCAATCAGACCCAGTGTTGACACGTGGCAAGACGCTCCTCGGGGCGCGTCTTACTTGGGCCTCTCTCCTGGAGGCGCTCAGTCAGACTGAGTAGTGACATGTGGCCTGACGCTCCTCGGGGCGCGTGTTGCTTGGGCCTCTCTCCTGGAGGCGCTCAGTCAGACCAAGTGGTGACATGTGGCAAGACACTCCTCGGGGCGCGTCTTGCTTGGGCCTCTCTCCTGGAGGCGCTCAGTCAGACCGAGTGCTGACATGTGTCAAGACGCTCCTCGGGGCGCGTCTTGCTTGGGCTTCTCTCCTGGAGGCCCTCAGTCATACCCATTGTTGACATGTGGCAAGACGCTCCTCGGGGCGCGTCTTGCTTTGGCCTCTCTCCTGGAGGCGCTCAGTCAGACCGAGTGCTGACATGTGGAAAGACGCTTCTCGGGGCGCGTCTTGCTTGGGCTTCTCTCCTGGAGGCACTCAGAAAGACCCAGTGTTGATATGTGACAAGTCTCTCCTCGGGGCGTGTCTTGCTTGGGCCTCTCTCCTGGAGGCGCTCAGTCAGACCCAGTGGTGACATGTGGCAAGACACTCCTCGGGGCGCGTCTTGCTTGGGCCTCTCTCCTGGAGGCCCTCTGTCAGACCCAGTGTTGGCATGTGGCAAGACGCTCCTCAGGGCGCGTCTTGGTTGGGCCTCTCTCCTGGAGGCACTCAGTCAGACCCATTGTGACATGTGGCAAGACGCTCCTCGGGGCGCGTATTGCTTGGGCCTCTCTCCTGGATGCCCTCTGTCAGACCGAGTGTTGACATGTGGCAAGACTCTCCTCGGGGTGCGTCTTGCTTGGGCTTACCTCATGGAGAACCTCAGTCAGACCCAGTGTTGACATGTGTCAAGACGCTCCTCGGGGCGTGTCTTGCTTGGGCCTCTCTCCTGGAGGCGCTCAATCAGACCCAGTGTTGACATGTGGCAAGACGCTCCTCGGGGCGCGTCTTGCTTGGGCTTCTCTCCTGGAGGCCCTCAGTCAGACCCATTGTTGACATGTGGCAAGACGCTCCTCGGGGCACGTCTTGCTTGGGCCTCTCTCCTGGAGGCGCTCAAACAGACCGAGTAGTGACATGTGGCAAGACGCTCCTCGGGGCGCGTCTTGCTGGGGCTTCTCTCATGGAGGCACTCAGTCAGACCCAGTGTTGACATGTGGCAAGATGCTCCTCGGGGCGCGTCTTGCTTGGACCTCTCTCCCTGAGGCGCTCAGTCAGACCGAGTAGTGACATGTGGCAAGACGCTCCTCGGGGCGCGTCTTGCTTGGACCTCTCTCCCTGAGACGCTCAGTCAGACCCAGTGTTGACATTTGGCAAGACACTCCTCGGGGCGCGTCTTGCTTGGGCCTCTCTCATGGAGGCCCTCTGTCAGACCCAGTGTTGACATGTGTCAAGACGCTCCTCGGGGGGCGTCTTGCTTTGGCATCTCTCCTGGAGGCGCTCAGTCAGACCGAGTGCTGACATGTGGCAAGAAGCTCCTCGGGGCGCGTCTTGCTTGGGCTTCTCTCCCGGAGGCCCTCAGTAAGAACCATTGTTGACATGTGGCAAGACGCTCCTCGGGGCGCGTCTTGCTTGGGCCTCTCTCCTGGAGGCGCTCAGTCAGACTGAGTAGTGACATGAGGCCTGACGCTCCTCGGGGCGCGTGTTGCTTGGGCCTCTCTCCTGGAGGAGCTCAGTCAGACCAAGTTGTGACATGTGGCAAGACACTCCTCGGGGCGCGTCTTGCTTGGGCCTCTCTCCTGGAGGCCCTCTGTGAGACCCAGTGTTGACATGTGTCAAGACGCTCCTCGGGGCGTGTCTTGCTTGGGCTTCTCTCCTGGAGGCCCTCAGTCAGACCCATTGTTGACATGTGGCAAGACGCTCCTCGGGGCGCGTCTTGCTTGGGCTTCTCTCCTGGAGGCGCTCAGAAAGACCCAGTGTTGACATGTGACAAGACGCTCCTCGGGGCACGTCTTGCTTGGGCCTCTCTCCTGGAGGCCCTCTGTCAGACTCAGTGTTGACATGTGGCAAGACGCTCCTCCGGGCGCATCTTGCTTGGGCCTCTCTCCTGGAGGCCCTCAGTCAGACACATTGTTGACATGTGGCAAGACGCTCCTCGGGGCGCGTCTTGCTCGGGCCTCTCTCCTGGAGGCGCTCAGTCAGAACCAGAGGTGGCATGTGGCAAGACGCTGCTCGGGGCGCGTCTTGCTTGGGCCTCTCTCCTGGAGGCCCTCTGTCAGACCCAGTGTTGACATGTGGCAAGATGCTCCTCCGGGCGCATCTTGCTTGGGCCTCTCTCCTGGAGGCCCTCAGTCAGACCCATTGTTGACCCGTGGCAAGACGCTCCTCGGGGCGCGTCTTGCTTGGGCCTCTCTCCTGGAGGCGCTCAGTCAGACCAAGTGGTGACACGTGGAAAGACGCTCCTCGGGGCGCGTCTTGCTTGGGCCTCTCTCCTGGAGGCGCTCAGTCAGACCCAGTGTTGACACGTGGCAAGACGCTCCTCGGGGCGCGTCTTGCTTGGGCCTCTCTCCTGGAGGCGCTCAGTCAGACCCAGTTTTGGCATTTGGCAAGACACTCCTCGGGGCGCGTCTTGGTTGGGCCTCTCTCCTGGAGGCGCTCATTCAGACCCAGTGGTGACATGTGGCAAGACGCTCCTCGGGGCGCGTATTGCTTGGGCCTCTCTCCTGAATGCCCTCTGTCAGACCCAGAGGTGACATGTGGCAAGACGCTCCTCGGGCCTCTCTCCTGGAGGCGCTCAGTCAGACCCAGTGTTGACATGTGGCAAGACGCTCCTCGGGGCGCGTCTTGCTTGGGCCTCTCTCCTGGAGGTGCTCAGTCAGACCCAGTGTTGACATGTGGCAAGACGCTCCTCGGGGCGCGTCTTGCTGGGGCTTCTCTCATGGAGGCACTCAGTCAGACCCAGTGTTGACATGTGGCAAGATGCTCCTCGGGGCACGTCTTGCTTGGGCCTCTCTCCTGGAGGCGCTCAGTGAGACCCAGAGGAGACATGTGTCAAGACGCTCCTCGGGGCACGTCTTGCTTGGGCCTCTCTCCTGGAGGCGCTCAGTCAGACCCAGTGTTGACATGTGGCAAGACGCCCCTCGGGGCGCGTCTTGCTTGGGCCTCTCTCCTGGAGGCGCTCAGTCAGACCCAGTGTTGACATGTGGCAAGACGCTCCTCGGCGCGCATCTTGCTTGGGCTTCTCTCCTGGAGGCCCTCAGTCAGACCCATTGTTGACATGTGGCAAGACGCTCCTCGGGGCGCATCTTATTTGGGCCTCTCTCCTGGGGGCCCTCAGTCCGACCCAGTGTTGACATGTGGCAAGACGCTCCTCGGGGCGCGTCTTGCTTGGGCTTCTCTCCTGGAGGCCCTCAGTCAGACCCATTGTTGACATGTGGCAAGACGCTCTTCGGGGCACGTATTGCTTGGGCCTATCTCCTGGAGGCGCTCAGTCAGACCGAGTAGTGACATGTGTCAAGACGCTCCTCGGGCGTTTCTTGCTTGCGCCTCTCTCCTGGAGGCGCTCAGTCAGACCCAGAGGTGACATGTGGCAAGACGCTCCTCGGGCCTCTCTCCTGGAGGCGCTCAGTCAGACCCAGTGTTGACATGTGGCAAGACGCTCCTCGGGGCGCGTCTTGCTTGGGCCTCTCTCCTGGAGGTGCTCAGTCAGACCCAGTGTTGACATGTGGCAAGACGCTCCTCGGGGCGCGTCTTGCTGGGGCTTCTCTCATGGAGGCACTCAGTCAGACCCAGTGTTGACATGTGGCAAGATGCTCCTCGGGGCACGTCTTGCTTGGGCCTCTCTCCTGGAGGCGCTCAGTGAGACCGAGTAGTGACATGTGTCAAGACGCTCCTCGGGCGTTTCTTGCTTGCGCCTCTCTCCTGGAGGCGCTCAGTCAGACCCAGAGGTGACATGTGGCAAGACGCTCCTCGGGCCTCTCTCCTGGAGGCGCTCAGTCAGACCCAGTGTTGACATGTGGCAAGACGCTCCTCGGGGCGCGTCTTGCTTGGGCCTCTCTCCTGGAGGTGCTCAGTCAGACCCAGTGTTGACATGTGGCAAGACGCTCCTCGGGGCGCGTCTTGCTGGGGCTTCTCTCATGGAGGCACTCAGTCAGACCCAGTGTTGACATGTGGCAAGATGCTCCTCGGAGCACGTCTTGCTTGGGCCTCTCTCCTGGAGGCGCTCAGTGAGACCCAGAGGAGACATGTGTCAAGACGCTCCTCGGGGCGCGTCTTGCTTGGGCCTCTCTCCTGGAGGCGCTCAGTCAGACCCAGTGTTGACATGTGGCAAGACGCTCCTCGGGGCACGTATTGCTTGGGCCTATCTCCTGGAGGCGCTCAGTCAGACCGAGTAGTGACATGTGTCAAGACGCTCCTCGGGCGTTTCTTGCTTGCGCCTCTCTCCTGGAGGCGCTCAGTCAGACCCAGAGGTGACATGTGGCAAGACGCTCCTCGGGCCTCTCTCCTGGAGGCGCTCAGTCAGACCCAGTGTTGACATGTGGCAAGACGCTCCTCGGGGCGCGTCTTGCTTGGGCCTCTCTCCTGGAGGTGCTCAGTCAGACCCAGTGTTGACATGTGGCAAGACGCTCCTCGGGGCGCGTCTTGCTGGGGCTTCTCTCATGGAGGCACTCAGTCAGACCCAGTGTTGACATGTGGCAAGATGCTCCTCGGGGCACGTCTTGCTTGGGCCTCTCTCCTGGAGGCGCTCAGTGAGACCGAGTAGTGACATGTGTCAAGACGCTCCTCGGGCGTTTCTTGCTTGCGCCTCTCTCCTGGAGGCGCTCAGTCAGACCCAGAGGTGACATGTGGCAAGACGCTCCTCGGGCCTCTCTCCTGGAGGCGCTCAGTCAGACCCAGTGTTGACATGTGGCAAGACGCTCCTCGGGGCGCATCTTGCTTGGACCTCTCTCCTGGAGGCGCTCAGTTAGACCGAGTAGTGACATGTGGCAAGACGCTCCTCGGGGTGGGTCTTGCTTGGGCCTCTCTCATGGAGGCCCTCTGTCAGACCCAGTGTTGACATGTGTCAAGACGCTCCTCGGGGCGCATCTTGCTTTGGCCTCTCTCCTGGAGGCGCTCAGTCAGACCTAGTGCTGACATGCGGCAAGAAGCTCCTCGGGGCGCGTCTTCCTTGGGCTTCTCTCCTGGAGGCCCTCAGTCAGACCCATTGTTGACATGTGGCAAGACGCTCCTCGGGGCGCGTATTGCTTGGGCCTCTCTCCTGGATGCCCTCTGTCAGACCCAGTGTTGACATGTGGCAAGACTCTCCTCGGGGCGTGTCTTGCTTGGGCTTCTCACATGGAGGCTCTCAGTCAGACCCAGTGTTAACATGTTTCAAGACGCTCCTCGGGGCATGTCTTGCTTGGGCCTCTCTCCTGGAGGCGCCCAGTCAGACCCAGTGTTGACATGTGGCAAGACGCTCCTCGGGGCGCTTCTTGCTTGGGCTTCTCTCCTGGAGGCCTTCAGTCAGACCCATTGTTGACATGTGGCAAGACGCTCCTCGGGGCACGTCTTGCTTGGGCCTCTCTCCTGGAGGCGCTCAGTCAGACCAAGTAGTGACATGTGACAAGACGCTCCTCGGGGCGCGTCTTGCTGGGGCTTCTCTCATGGAGGCACTCAGTCAGACCCAGTGTTGACATGTGGCAAGACGCTCCTCGGGGCGCGTGTTGCTTGGACCTCTCTCCTGGAGGCGCTCAGTCAGACCCAATGTTGACATGTGTCAAGACGCTCCTCGGGCGTTTCTTGCTTGGGCCTCGCTCCTGGAGGCGCTCAGTCAGACCCAGTGTTGACATGTGGCAAGACGCTCCTCGGGGCGCGTCTTGCTTGGGCCTCTCTCCTGGAGGTGCTCAGTCAGACCCAGTGTTGACATGTGGCAAGACGCTCCTCGGGGCGCGTCTTGCTGGGGCTTCTTTTTTTTTTTTTTTTTTTTTTTTTTTTTTTTTTTTTTAAACGTGTCCTGTCTGGCTGTGAAGCAAGCAGAATTGATGTCTGAATGCTGGTAACAAGCCTTACAGTTTTACTCTCAGGTGGAGCATCAGAGCATCTGCTTTTAATGTCTCAGGTGGAGCATCAAAGAGTCTGCTTTTAATGTCGCACCTGATATTTAAAACTTTATTGTTATTGTTTTTGAATGCTTTGTAATTTCGACCAGACACGGAGACAGAGGTGAAAGAGAAAGGAAAAGAGAAAAGGTGGGGAGAGAGGGGGTTAGGTGGGGGGGGGGATTCAACAAAAATAAACAATAATGAACAAGAGTCTGCTTCTAGACCTGCAAAATGAGACGAGAAAAAAGCAAAACATAACAAAAAAATGGGACACAACACCAATATAACAAAATCAAGCTATCACTGCGTCAACTTGATGAAGAAATATATAATCAATCATTGTTTAACTAAACAGTCACACGATAATATACCACAGTGCATTGAGTGCCCACCATAGTCTTAAGACATGTGTTGAACATGCCCAAGCCCATACTTATGAGAGCACCATGTGAGCACCTGTGTGTGTACACGCGCTTGTTTATGTAAGGTTTATCTATAGGAGCGTCCAATAGAGAGTGTGAGGGACCACAGATCTGCCCCCCAAAGACGCGTAGGAGACGGGGGGGAGCTCCAAGTCCCAGAGATCCAGGCGCTGCCCCAGAACACAGGAACCCCAAGGAGCCCGCAACCAGAAAGGCCCCCGCCCCCCTCGAGAGGCACAGAGGATCGCCCCGGGGGGCCACAACCAGCAGCCGGCAGAGCCCCGGGAGATATCAGCGGCAAGTCCTCAGGCCTGCCCGCAGCCTCCCACCCCCTAGCCGGCCGAGTCCGGGACCCAGCGACCCGGGACCCAGGGGCGACCACCCCCGCCGGGGACCCAGCAGAGCCCAGGGACCCAGACCCCCCCAGGCCGCCACCGGGATTGATCAGGCAGATGCCAAAAATCTTAAACTCCCTGACCCGGGAGCCACGAACACTCAGGCAGACCAAGGCATCACACCCCCACCAGGTGTGACAGGGGGGAGGGGAGACGAAGATCTATATCATCAAAGGAGGTCCCAGGAGAAGGGAGGAGTCAAAGGCCCCACCTGACATATACAGTCATACACAAACACAGTCACACACTCCCTCCCTCATGCTCACACATGCACATACAACCAAAGACTTACAAAAATACACGCCGGAGACCCATTCATGCTCCCCATACACACCCTATTCACTCTGGTCCCGGTAATGCTGCACATGGGGTACAACCACCACCGGTTACCAGAGTTTGACCCTTTCTGCTGGGGTGCTGATGAGCAGGCTCCCCCGCCCACCGCCGAGCACAGCAACCCACCACCCCAGACCCCAACCAGACGGCCAGATCTCCCTCCTAGTCTCCAGCCCCAGGCAGCCAAGCAACAACATAGGTGTGCTAAGACCCCCTGGTCTCCCTCCACCTGCTCCAACATAGTGTTGTGTGTTAATGAGGTGTATTCTATTGCTGTGGTGAGCGGGCAGTGCGGGCATTTTCTGGCCTATGCCAGCTGATGCCACTGCACCACCCTACTTGCACCCACAGCCCTTGGTGTCTAAATGCAGTTTAAAATTCGAAGTGGGCACCGGCACTCGGGAGGAGGCTGAGAACTCCCCCTGCCAAGTGCCGTTGAATGTGCTCACTCCCAAGGCCCTAAGTGTATGTTTGCGTGGAATGTCGTCGGTGGAAGTGCATAAGGTGCAAATAAAATTGGGGGGCAGGAAGCCACAGGAATGCGGAAATGGGGTCTATACCCGCACTCCTCGACTTGTCCACCCCCCAAGGTCCTATGTGCATGTTTGTGTGATGATGTGAGGGAGCAGGAGGAGAGAAATAAACGGGGATGGGGAGGAATGGCTGGTAGGGCTTAGCCCTCCAGGGAGCCAGCTCCCCCACTGACCCCAATAGGCACCTCCGTTGTCATACCGCCGCCCAGGGCATGGAGACCCCAGCCCATCCTGCCAGGGCCCAAAGCAGCAGCATCACAGAGCCCCACAGAGCCCGAGGGAGCCGACCCAGCCCCACCCCAGCAGAATATCTATGCCCATCCCTGCATTTGCACAACTTCCAGAATATATGAGACATAAGACATCCAGGTAAGGTTGGGTCCTCCCCCTCCTGGACCTCCCCCTCCCCTGTGATGGGACAACAGAGGAGCCAGGGCCTGCCCTACGCCCCCGAACCCGGGCCAGGTACTTCTGCGTATTCCTGCCTTCTTCCCGGCAGCGTACATGTAGGGACCCGACCCCCAAGGCCCAGCCCAGATCCCCACACGGGGCCGGCCACCCCAACACCCCGAGCCCCCAGGCCCCCACCCAGACCCACCCAGGGGCAATGCAGCCGCCAGGCAGTAACCCATGGCCGCCGCCAAGACCTCCAAGGGGCCCCACTCACAACCGCCAGCAGTACACCCCCCGAGGCAACCCAAGCACCTCCAGAGGGGGGGAACAGCCCCCCAGTGCCAGACATCCCCAGTGAACCCATCCCCAGGGAACATCCAGATACTCCAAACTCAGACCCTCCACCCCCCCACCCACATCATCCCGCAGGACATCATCAACGGCCCCCCATCACCGCTATGTGATGGAACCGATCAAAGGAGCCCAGAGAGATTTATTTGAAGTGGAAGCAGAGGCTAAATCAAGTGCAATATGATCTAACAAAAGATTTCTATACTGGTTAATGCAGAGATTTTCTCTATTTTTCCAATTCAAGAGGATAGTTTTCTTAGCGATGCATATGGCAGTCAGAACCACGTGAACCAAAGATTTTTCAATCGGGACATCATCCAGGTTTCCCAGTAAACAAAGAGAGGGGGTGATTGGGATATGACATTTCAGAGACTTTGACAGGTCTTCACATACTCTACCCCAAAATTCCTGGACAGGTGGACAGGACCACAGTGCATGAACGTAATTGTCAGGAATGTTGTTTGTGCAGTGTGTACAGATGTCAGACGACACAAACCCCATCTTGAACATCCGATGACCTGTATAGTGTACTCTGTGTAGAACTTTGTACTGAATTAATTGTAAATTGGGGTGTCTGATCATTTTAAAAGTTTTTAAACAAGTTTGGGACCAGAAGTTCTGGTCAAAGCTGACTGATAGATCCACCTCCCATTTTTCAATAGGGATTGCTATTCTATCGTCTATTTTGGACAGTGTCTTATATACTTTAGACAGTAGTTTAGGGGGTTTGAGATTGCAGAAGTCTAAAACCCTTGGCGGGGTTTGTAATTCTATTTTATTGAGCTTAAATTTTTGTTTGACTACAGATTTGATTTGGTGGTATTCTAAAAAGCTATTCTTTTCTATTCCAAATTGGGAGACTATTCTATTAAATGGGATGAAGTCCAATCCTTCATATATGTTTTCCAGGTATAGGATTCCTTTATTTTTCCAGTCCAGAAGGTTCATCATTTTATTATTTTGCAAAATATCAGGATTATTCCAGATAGGTGTGCGTCTGCATGGTACTAGTGAAGACTCTGTCATTTTAAGATACTCCCACCATGCTGTCAGAGAAGTGCTGATACTAATACTTTTGAAGCCTTCATGTTTTCTTACGCTTGAGCTAATAAATGGTAAGTCTGAAAGCTCTATCGTATTGCAAATTGTCTGTTCTATGTCTAACCAGGACTCATCTAGTGGGTTATCTTGCAACCATCTTGGTATATATTGCAGCCTGTTGGCTAAAAAATAATAATAAAAGTTGGGTAGATCCAGTCCTCCTCTGTCTTTGCTCTTCTGAAGCGTTTTTAAGCTAATTCGTGGAGGTTTATCCTGCCAGAGGAATTTGGTAATTGAGGAGTCCAGAGATCTAAACCAGTCAGCTGGTGGTTTGTTTGGGATCATTGAAAATAAGTAATTTATTCTGGGTAAGACCATCATTTTAATTGTAGCAACTCTTCCCATCAGTGATATTGGTAAGGATTTCCATCTAGCAAGATCATCCTCCACTTTCTTTAAAAGTGGGATGTAGTTTAATTTGGTTAGATCTGCTAACTTGGGAGAGACATTAATTCCCAGGTATGTGATATTACCTGACTCCAGTTGAGTATTAAGTAAATTGACAAAAGAGAAATTAATTGGTAGAACTGTTGATTTTAACCAGTTTATAGAGTAATCTGAAACTTTTGAAAAGGAGTTTATCAGTTCTATTGAATGAGACAGAGACGATTGAGAATTCTGGAGGAAGAGTAAAACATCATCTGCATAAAGACTGATCTTATGTTCTATTTTATTACACTTTATCCCTTTAATACCTGTTGTTTGCCTAATTGCTGCTGCTAGTGGTTCGATAAAGATAGCAAACAGTGAGTGGGAGAGTGGGCATCCCTGCCTGGTCCCCCTCTGAAGACAGAAGCTAGCTGATATTTGGTCGTTCGTCCTAACACGTGCAATTGGCGAACTGTATAATGTTTGTAGCCAGTTTATGAAGAAGTTCCCAAAACCAAATTTATGTAAAGTTGCAAATAAGAACTTCCAGTTAACTCTATCAAAAGCCTTTTCTGCATCTAGAGATAATATACTAGTTTCTATGTTTCTACTGTAAGAGAAATCTATCAAATTAAGTAATCTACGCGAATTAGTGGACGACTGTCTACCCTTTATGAAACCAGTTTGGTCAGGGTGTATTAAGAAGGGGGTTACCTTCTCTAATCTTTTTGCCAGGGCTTTACAAATTATTTTGAGATCAACATTAATAAGAGAAATTGGGCGATAGCTGGTTGGAAATGCTGGGTCTTTGCCTGGTTTTAACAAGAGACTAATATTGGCTGAGTTCATGTTTGGCTGTAATCTGCCGCTCTCTTCGATTTCCCTCACCATTCTGAAAAATGTTGGAGCCAAAATGGTCCAGAATTCTTTGTAGAACTCTGCTGGGAACCCGTCTGGACCTGGAGCTTTCCCATTAGTCATGGATTTAAGGGCTTCCTGGAGCTCTGCTGATGTTAGTGGCGAGTCCAGGACTGCAACTTGGCTGTCTGTTAATTTAGGAAGTGTTATCCTATCAAGGAACTCATCGATCTCATCATCTGATGGGTTTATCTGTGGTGAGTACAAAGTTTGGTAAAAGTCTCTGAAAGTGTTGTTTATTCTTTCAGGGTCATAAACTATATTCCCAGTTGAGTCTTTAACAGCAGATATGGTAGTTTTCTCTTTATTAATTTTTAATTGGCTGGCCAGAAATTTACCGGATTTATTACTATGTTCAAAGTTTTCTATTCGTAGTCTTTGTGCTAAAAATTGTGTTTTTTTGTCAATAATTCCATGAAGTTCTAATTTAGCTTTACGTAATTTGCTCAGTAACTCTTCTTCTGTGGATGTCTCTAAAGACTTAATGATTTCTTCTAACTCCTGGATACGTTTATTTTCTGTTTTTTTTCTTATGTGATGAGAAAGAGATTATTTTACCTCTCATCACTGCCTTTCCTGCCTCCCAGAGAATAGATGCTGATGTTCCAGGCAGGTCATTATGTTCTAAATATAAAGCCCACTCCTTTTTAAAAAATTCTATAAAACCTTCATCTTTAAGCAGTGATGTATTAAACCTCCAGTTTTTGCTTGGTGGGATTGCTTTCTTGTTTACTAGAGTTAAAGAAACCGGAGCATGGTCGCTGACAACAATAGGGTGTATCTCAGTGTCTGAAATGTCAGCCAGCAATGAGCTGCTGACTAGAAAATAATCCAAACGTGAGTGAGAGTGATGGACGTGTGAGAAAAAAGTATACTCTCTACGGTTAGGATGAAGAGATCGCCATGCATCACAAAGCCCATAATCACTCATGTACTGTTTAACTATATAAGTGGATTGCCAATTGCGCCGAGTCCCAGCTGTACTGAGCCTGTCTAAGGAATGCATCCAAAAATTAAAATCACCTCCAAGTATAAGTGGACAGTCCAAGTGTTCGGAGAGTACAGAGAAAAAATTATGAAAGAATGGAGGGTCATCAATATTTGGACAGTATATGCTCACAATACATAAGCGTTGGTTCTGTATAGTTATTTTTAACATTATAAATCTACCTTCTGGATCAGAAACTGTGTCCAGTACTGTGAAATTGATGTTTTTGTGTATTAAAATAGCTACCCCTCTTTGCCTAGAGTTATAGCAGGCAGAGAACATGCTGGGAAACTCAGGTGTTTTAAGTTCATCTGCCGATGTGGCAGATCTATGAGTCTCCTGTAATAATATTACGTCTGCTTGCATTCTTTTTAACTGATCAAAAATCTTTAATCTTTTATCTCATGAGCCAGTTCCATGTACGTTCCATGAGACAAATCTTAGTGCACCCATAGATGTGTGTGTGAGTAGCTAAAATATGACGCCTTCATGTGAATAAGATGGAATAAGTATCTAAATGTATAAAATAGTATGTTAATAAATAACAGAAAAGTAAATAATAATAAGGATTCAACAGTGTTTGTGGTTGTATTATTTGACGCATAAATTATGATATTGTGTTGTGACTTAAATATATCCATGTGTGTGTGTGTGTGTGTGTGTGTGTGTGTGTGTGTGTGTGTGTGTGTGTGTGTGTGTGTGTGAGTGTTCCTGTGTGTGTGTGTGTGGGTCTGTGTGTGCATGTGTGTGTCTGTGTGTGTGCGTGCGTGTGCGTGTGTGTGTGTGTGTGGAGTCTGACGCAGTGTTGGAAAGTTGTGTGGTTGTGCCATACAGGTGTAAAGAAGCAGATAAAAAGAGGAAAGGAAAATACAGAAACAGGTTAAAAAAGAAGAAAGAACTAAAAAGAAAAGGTGATGGGGTGTGAGGTGATGATGAACAGGTGAACTCATCATCTAAAACACGGATCTAGCAGCTGTTTATTACTGACGTGCTCAAACCCAGTGAATCTGATAAGAAAAATAAAGGTCTGACCTGATGTTGGGCTAATACAGCCAGTCTGTCACTCCTCGCTCCTTGTAAAGTTTATTATCCACATAAAGCTTATCCACTGAGATGACAGCTCTCTTCCCATCTTGGATAAACTTTTTACGCAGCGGAAAGAGAACTCTGCGCCGATCCAGGATTTCCTTAGGAAACTGGTCATTAACGCTGAAGTCTTTAACTTTGAGCTCTCTTCCGTGACTTTTAACCAGATCCTTCTGCTTAAAATGTTCAAATTTAGCCACGATGGGACGAGGTCGTCTGCTGTCCCCTCTTTTAGCTCCAAGGCGATGTACTCGGTCGAAGGTGATGTTTTTTACCGTTTCTTCGGGTATCTTCATTTGGGTCTGGAGAAAGTGTTTAACAGTGCGTTCGCAGTCCTCGGCCCCTCCCACCTCCTCCGACAGACCTGCAAACACCAAATTATCCCTCATGCTACGGGCCTGAAGGTCCAAAACCGTCTCCTTCAGAGTTTTGTTGTCCTGGGTGATCCGCGTCATTCCCTCCTCCAGGGAAGAAACGGACTCCCGCAGAGAGGCGTTCTCAGCAGCGAGCCGCTCCACCTGCTCCTGGCTGAATTCCAGGGACTGGCGGAGGTTCTGAAACTCCTGGTGCAGAACCTCAAGCAGATGAAGACGCCCCTCAAATCCCAGAAGCCGTTTATCTATGGATTCTAATAATTCCAATATGTCCTTCCGGGGAGATGAGGCCTCAGGCGAGTCCTGAGGGCGGCTCCGCTTCGTCCCAGGTGTTTCAGGTTCACCTGCTGATTTCTTCGGACCCATAACAAATAACTCGAAAACTCCGTCAATAAAGTTCTGTAAACTTTCTAAATTTTCTTCACTTACCTCCAGATTGAGCGAGTTATACTTACCAGATTATTTTTTTGCGTTGTCAGTTTTTAAATTAGGCAAAAATGCATCTGAATTGTTTGTGAATGTTTGCTAACGAGCTGCCATCAGCTTCAAACGCTGCTGTGTCCGGTAATCGGCCGTCAGCGCATGCGCATCCGCGTCTTGCTTGGGCCTTTCTCCAGAAGGCCCTCAATCAGACCCAGTGTTGACACGTGGCAAGACGCTCCTCAGGGCGCGTCTTGCTTGGGCCTCTCTCCTGGAGGCGCTCAGTCAGACTGAGTAGTGACATGAGGCCTGACGCTCCTCGGGTTGCGTGTTGCTTGGGCCTCTCTCCTGGAGGAGCTCAGTCAGACCAAGTTGTGACATGTGGCAAGACACTCCTCGGGCCGCGTCTTGCTTGGGCCTCTCTCCAGAAGGCCCTCAATCAGACCCAGTGTTGACACGTGGCAAGACGCTCCTCGGGGCGCGTCTTACTTGGGCCTCTCTCCTGGAGGCGCTCAGTCAGACTGAGTAGTGACATGTGGCCTGACGCTCCTCGGGGCGCGTGTTGCTTGGGCCTCTCTCCTGGAGGCGCTCAGTCAGACCAAGTGGTGACATGTGGCAAGACACTCCTCGGGGCGCGTCTTGCTTGGGCCTCTCTCCTGGAGGTGCTCAGTCAGACCGAGTGCTGACATGTGTCAAGACGCTCCTCGGGGCGCGTCTTGCTTGGGCTTCTCTCCTGGAGGCCCTCAGTCATACCCATTGTTGACATGTGGAAAGACGCTCCTCGGGGCGCGTCTTGCTTTGGCCTCTCTCCTGGAGGCGCTCAGTCAGACCGAGTGCTGACATGTGGAAAGACGCTCCTCGGGGCGCGTCTTGCTTGGGCTTCTCTCCTGGAGGCGCTCAGAAAGACCCAGTGTTGATATGTGACAAGTCTCTCCTCGGGGCGTGTCTTGCTTGGGCCTCTCTCCTGGAGGCGCTCAGTCAGACCCAGTGGTGACATGTGGCAAGACACTCCTCGGGGCGCGTCTTGCTTGGGCCTCTCTCCTGGAGGCCCTCTGTCAGACCCAGTGTTGGCATGTGGCAAGACGCTCCTCAGGGCGCGTCTTGGTTGGGCCTCTCTCCTGGAGGCGCTCAGTCAGACCCATTGTGACATGTGGCAAGACGCTCCTCGGGGCGCGTATTGCTTGGGCCTCTCTCCTGGATGTCCTCTGTCAGACCGAGTGTTGACATGTGGCAAGACTCTCCTCGGGGTGCGTCTTGCTTGGGCTTACCTCATGGAGAACCTCAGTCAGACCCAGTGTTGACATGTGTCAAGACGCTCCTCGGGGCGTGTCTTGCTTGGGCCTCTCTCCTGGAGGCGCTCAGTCAGACCCAGTGTTGACATGTGGCAAGACGCTCCTCGGGGCGCGTCTTGCTTGGGCTTCTCTCCTGGAGGCCCTCAGTCAGACCCATTGTTGACATGTGGCAAGACGCTCCTCGGGGCACGTCTTGCTTGGGCCTCTCTCCTGGAGGCGCTCAAACAGACCGAGTAGTGACATGTGGCAAGACGCTCCTCGGGGCGCGTCTTGCTGGGGCTTCTCTCATGGAGGCACTCAGTCAGACCCAGTGTTGACATGTGGCAAGATGCTCCTCGGGGCGCGTCTTGCTTGGACCTCTCTCCCTGAGGCGCTCAGTCAGACCGAGTAGTGACATGTGGCAAGACGCTCCTCGGGGCGCGTCTTGCTTGGACCTCTCTCCCTGAGACGCTCAGTCAGACCCAGTGTTGACATTTGGCAAGACACTCCTCGGGGCGCGTCTTGCTTGGGCCTCTCTCATGGAGGCCCTCTGTCAGACCCAGTGTTGACATGTGTCAAGACGCTCCTCGGGGGGCGTCTTGCTTTGGCATCTCTCCTGGAGGCGCTCAGTCAGACCGAGTGCTGACATGTGGCAAGAAGCTCCTCGGGGCGCGTCTTGCTTGGGCTTCTCTCCCGGAGGCCCTCAGTAAGAACCATTGTTGACATGTGGCAAGACGCTCCTCGGGGCGCGTCTTGCTTGGGCCTCTCTCCTGGAGGCGCTCAGTCAGACTGAGTAGTGACATGAGGCCTGACGCTCCTCGGGGCGCGTGTTGCTTGGGCCTCTCTCCTGGAGGAGCTCAGTCAGACCAAGTTGTGACATGTGGCAAGACACTCCTCGGGGCGCGTCTTGCTTGGGCCTCTCTCCTGGAGGCCCTCTGTCAGACCCAGTGTTGACATGTGTCAAGACGCTCCTCGGGGCGTGTCTTGCTTGGGCTTCTCTCCTGGAGGCCCTCAGTCAGACCCATTGTTGACATGTGGCAAGACGCTCCTCGGGGCGCGTCTTGCTTGGGCTTCTCTCCTGGAGGCGCTCAGAAAGACCCAGTGTTGACATGTGACAAGACGCTCCTCGGGGCGCGTCTTGCTTGGGCCTCTCTCCTGGAGGCCCTCTGTCAGACCCAGTGTTGACATGTGGCAAGACGCTCCTCCGGGCGCATCTTGCTTGGGCCTCTCTCCTGGAGGCCCTCAGTCAGACCCATTGTTGACATGTGGCAAGACGCTCCTCGGGGCGCGTCTTGCTCGGGCCTCTCTCCTGGAGGCGCTCAGTCAGAACCAGAGGTGGCATGTGGCAAGACGCTCCTCGGGGCGCGTCTTGCTTGGGCCTCTCTCCTGGAGGCCCTCTGTCAGACCCAGTGTTGACATGTGGCAAGATGCTCCTCCGGGCGCATCTTGCTTGGGCCTCTCTCCTGGAGGCCCTCAGTCAGACCCATTGTTGACCCGTGGCAAGACGCTCCTCGGGGCGCGTCTTGCTTGGGCCTCTCTCCTGGAGGCGCTCAGTCAGACCAAGTGGTGACACGTGGAAAGACGCTCCTCGGGGCGCGTCTTGCTTGGGCCTCTCTCCTGGAGGCGCTCAGTCAGACCCAGTGTTGACACGTGGCAAGACGCTCCTCGGGGCGCGTCTTGCTTGGGCCTCTCTCCTGGAGGCGCTCAGTCAGACCCAGTTTTGGCATTTGGCAAGACACTCCTCGGGGCGCGTCTTGGTTGGGCCTCTCTCCTGGAGGCGCTCATTCAGACCCAGTGGTGACATGTGGCAAGACGCTCCTCGGGGCGCGTATTGCTTGGGCCTCTCTCCTGAATGCCCTCTGTCAGACCCAGTGTTGACGTGTGGCAAGACTCTCCTCGGGGCGCGTCTTGCTTGGGCTTCTCTCATGGAGGCCCTCAGTCCGACCCAGTGTTGACATGTGTCAAGACGCTCCTCGGGGCGTGTCTTGCTTGGGCCTCTCTCCTGGAGGCGCTCAGTCAGACCCAGTGTTGACATGTGGCAAGACGCTCTTCTGGGCACGTCTTGCTTGGGCCTCTCTCCTGGAGGCGCGCAGTCAGACCGAGTAGTGACATGTGGCAAGACGCTCCTCGGGGCGCGTCTTGCTTGGACCTCCCTCCTGGAGGCGCTCAGTCAGACCGAGTAGTGACATTTGGCAAGACGCTCCTCGGGGCGCGTCTTGCTTGGACCTCTCTCCTGGAGGCGCTCAGTTAGACCGAGTAGTGACATATGGCAAGACGCTCCTCGGGGCGCGTCTTGCTTGGGCCTCTCTCCTGGAGGCGCTCAGTCAAACCGAGTGCTGACATAAGGCAAGACGCTCCTCGGGGCGCGTCTTGCTGGGGCTTCTCTCCTGGAGGTGCGCAATCAGACCCAGTGGTGACACGTGGCAAGACGCTCCTCTGGGCGCGTCTTGCTTGGGCCTCTCTCCTGGAGGCACTAAGACAGACCCAGTGTTGACACGTGGCAAGACGCTCCTCGGGGCGCGTCTTGCTTGGGCCTCTCTCCTGGAGGCGCTCAGTCAGACATAGTGTTGACATGTGGCAAGACACTCCTCGGGGCGCATCTTGCTTGGGCTTCTCTCATGGAGGCCCTCAGTAAGACCCATTATTGACATGTGGAAAGAAGCTCCTCGGGGCGCGTCTTGATTTGGCTTCACGCCTGGAGGCCCTCAGTCAGACCCATTGTTGACATGTGGCAAGACGCTCCTCGGGGCGCGTATTGCTTGGGCCTCTCTCCTGGATGCCCTCTGTCAGACCCAGTGTTGACATGTGGCAAGACTCTCCTCGGGGCGCGTCTTGCTTGGGCTTCTCTCATGGAGGCCCTCAGTCAGACCCAGTGTTGACATGTGTCAAGACGCTCCTCGGGGCGTGTCTTGCTTGGGCCTCTCTCCTGGAGGTGCTCAGTCAGACCCAGTGTTGACATGTGGCAAGACGCTCCTCGGGGCGCTTCTTGCTTGGGCTTCTCTCCTGGAGGCCCTTAGTCAGACCCATTGTTGACATGTGGCAAGACGCTCCTCGGGGCACGTCTTGCTTGGGCCTCGCTCCTGGAGGCGCTCAGTCAGACCGAGTAGTGACATGTGGCAAGGCGCTCCTCGGGGCGCGTCTTGCTGGGACTTCTCTCATGGAGGCACTCAGTCAGACCCAGTGTTGACATGTGGCAAGACGCTCCTCGGGGCTCGTGTTGCTTGGACCTCTCTCCTGGAGGCGCTCAGTCAGACCGAGTAGTGACATGTGGCAAGACGCTCCTCGGGGCGTGTCTTGCTTGGGCCTCTCTCCTGGAGGCGCTCAATTAGACCCATTGTTGACATGTGGCAAGACGCTCCTCGGGGCGCTTCTTGCTTGGGCCTCTCTCCTGGAGGCGCTAAGTCAGACCGAGTGCTGACATGTGGCAAGACGCTCCTCGGGGCGCGTCTTGCTGGGGCCTCTCTCCTGGAGGCGCTCAGTCAGACCCAGTGTTGACATGTGTCAAGACGCTCCTCGGGCGTTTCTTGCTTGCGCCTCTCTCCTGGAGGCGCTCAGTCAGACCCAGAGGTGACATGTGGCAAGACGCTCCTCGGGCCTCTCTCCTGGAGGCGCTCAGTCAGACCCAGTGTTGACATGTGGCAAGACGCTCCTCGGGGCGCGTCTTGCTTGGGCCTCTCTCCTGGAGGTGCTCAGTCAGACCCAGTGTTGACATGTGGCAAGACGCTCCTCAGGGCGCGTCTTGCTGGGGCTTCTCTCATGGAGGCACTCAGTCAGACCCAGTGTTGACATGTGGCAAGATGCTCCTCGGGGCACGTCTTGCTTGGGCCTCTCTCCTGGAGGCGCTCAGTGAGACCCAGAGGAGACATGTGTCAAGACGCTCCTCGGGGCACGTCTTGCTTGGGCCTCTCTCCTGGAGGCGCTCAGTCAGACCCAGTGTTGACATGTGGCAAGACGCCCCTCGGGGCGCGTCTTGCTTGGGCCTCTCTCCTGGAGGCGCTCAGTCAGACCCAGTGTTGACATGTGGCAAGACGCTCCTCGGCGCGCATCTTGCTTGGGCTTCTCTCCTGGAGGCCCTCAGTCAGACCCATTGTTGACATGTGGCAAGACGCTCCTCGGGGCGCATCTTATTTGGGCCTCTCTCCTGGGGGCCCTCAGTCCGACCCAGTGTTGACATGTGGCAAGACGCTCCTCGGGGCGCGTCTTGCTTGGGCTTCTCTCCTGGAGGCCCTCAGTCAGACCCATTGTTGACATGTGGCAAGACGCTCCTCGGGGCACGTATTGCTTGGGCCTATCTCCTGGAGGCGCTCAGTCAGACCGAGTAGTGACATGTGTAAAGACGCTCCTCGGGCGTTTCTTGCTTGCGCCTCTCTCCTGGAGGCGCTCAGTCAGACCCAGAGGTGACATGTGGCAAGACGCTCCTCGGGCCTCTCTCCTGGAGGCGCTCAGTCAGACCCAGTGTTGACATGTGGCAAGACGCTCCTCGGGGCGCGTCTTGCTTGGGCCTCTCTCCTGGAGGCACTCAGTCAGACCCAGTGTTGACATGTGGCAAGACGCTCCTCGGGGCACGTATTGCTTGGGCCTATCTCCTGGAGGCGCTCAGTCAGACCGAGTAGTGACATGTGTCAAGACGCTCCTCGGGCGTTTCTTGCTTGCGCCTCTCTCCTGGAGGCGCTCAGTCAGACCCAGAGGTGACATGTGGCAAGATGCTCCTCGGGCCTCTCTCCTGGAGGCGCTCAGTCAGACCCAGTGTTGACATGTGGCAAGACGCTCCTCGGGGCGCGTCTTGCTTGGGCCTCTCTCCTGGAGGCACTCAGTCAGACCCAGTGTTGACATGTGGCAAGATGCTCCTCGGGGCACGTCTTGCTTGGGCCTCTCTCCTGGAGGCGCTCAGTGAGACCGAGTAGTGACATGTGTCAAGACGCTCCTCGGGCGTTTCTTGCTTGCGCCTCTCTCCTGGAGGCGCTCAGTCAGACCCAGAGGTGACATGTGGCAAGACGCTCCTCGGGCCTCTCTCCTGGAGGCGCTCAGTCAGACCCAGTGTTGACATGTGGCAAGACGCTCCTCGGGGCGCGTCTTGCTTGGGCCTCTCTCCTGGAGGTGCTCAGTCAGACCCAGTGTTGACATGTGGCAAGACGCTCCTCGGGGCGCGTCTTGCTGGGGCTTCTCTCATGGAGGCACTCAGTCAGACCCAGTGTTGACATGTGGCAAGATGCTCCTCGGGGCACGTCTTGCTTGGGCCTCTCTCCTGGAGGCGCTCAGTGAGACCCAGAGGAGACATGTGTCAAGACGCTCCTCGGGGCGCGTCTTGCTTGGGCCTCTCTCCTGGAGGCGCTCAGTCAGACCCAGTGTTGACATGTGGCAAGACGCTCCTCCGGGCGCGTCTTGCTTGGGCCTCTCTCCTGGAGGCGCTCAGTCAGACCCAGTGTTGACATGCTGCAAGACGCACCTCGGCGCGCATCTTGCTTGGGCTTCTCTCCTGGAGGCCCTCAGTCAGACCCATTGTTGACATGTGGCAAGACGCTCCTCGGGGCGCGTCTTATTTGGGCCTCTCTCCTGGGGGCCCTCAGTCCGACCCAGTGTTGACATGTGGCAAGACGCTCCTCGGGGCGCGTCTTGCTTGGGCTTCTCTCCTGGAGGCCCTCAGTCAGACCCATTGTTGACATGTGGCAAGACGCTCCTCGGGGCACGTATTGCTTGGGCCTATCTCCTGGAGGCGCTCAGTCAGACCGAGTAGTGACATGTGGCAAGACGCTCCTCGGGGCGGGTCTTGCTTGGGCCTCTCTCATGGAGGCCCTCTGTCAGACCCAGTGTTGACATGTGTCAAGACGCTCCTCGGGGCGCATATTGCTTTGGCCTCTCTCCTGGAGGCCCTCAGTCAGACCCATTGTTGACATGTGGCAAGACGCTCCTCGGGGCACGTCTTGCTTGGGCCTCTCTCCTGGAGGCGCTCAAACAGACCGAGTAGTGACATGTGGCAAGACGCTCCTCGGGGCACGTCTTGCTGGTGCTTCTCTCATGGAGGCACTCAGTCAGACCCAGTGTTGACATGTGGCAAGACGCTCCTCGGGGCGCGTCTTGCTTGGACCTCTCTCGCTGAGACGCTCAGTCAGACCCAGTGTTGACATTTGGCAAGACACTCCTCGGGGCGCGTCTTGCTTGGGCCTCTCTCATGGAGGCCCTCTGTCAGACCCAGTGTTGACATGTGTCAAGACGCTCCTCGGGGCGCGTCTTGCTGGGGCTTCTCTCATGGAGGCACTCAGTAAGACCCAGTGTTGACATGTGGCAAGATGCTCGTCGGGGCACGTCTTGCTTGGGCCTCTCTCCTGGAGGCGCTCAGTCAGACCCAGAGGAGACATGTGTCAAGACCCTCCTCGGGGCGCGTCTTGCTTGGGCCTCTCTCCTGGAGGCGCTCAGTCAGACCCAGTGTTGACATGTGGCAAGACGCTCCTCGGCGCGCATCTTGCTTGGGCTTCTCTCCTGGAGGCCCTCAGTCAGACCCATTGTTGACATGTGGCAAGACGCTCCTCGGGGCGCATCTTATTTGGGCCTCTCTCCTGGGGGCCCTCAGTCCGACCCAGTGTTGACATGTGGCAAGACGCTCCTCGGTGCGCGTCTTGCTTGGGCTTCTCTCCTGGAGGCCCTCAGTCAGACCCATTGTTGACATGTGGCAAGACGCTCCTCGGGGCACGTATTGCTTGGGCCTATCTCCTGGAGGCGCTCAGTCAGACCGAGTAGTGACATGTGTCAAGACGCTCCTCGGGCGTTTCTTGCTTGCGCCTCTCTCCTGGAGGCGCTCAGTCAGACCCAGAGGTGACATGTGGCAAGACGCTCCTCGGGCCTCTCTCCTGGAGGCGCTCAGTCAGACCCAGTGTTGACATGTGGCAAGACGCTCCTCGGGGCGCGTCTTGCTTGGGCCTCTCTCCTGGAGGCACTCAGTCAGACCCAGTGTTGACATGTGGCAAGACGCTCCTCGGGGCACGTATTGCTTGGGCCTATCTCCTGGAGGCGCTCAGTCAGACCGAGTAGTGACATGTGTCAAGACGCTCCTCGGGCGTTTCTTGCTTGCGCCTCTCTCCTGGAGGCGCTCAGTCAGACCCAGAGGTGACATGTGGCAAGACGCTCCTCGGGCCTCTCTCCTGGAGGCGCTCAGTCAGACCCAGTGTTGACATGTGGCAAGACGCTCCTCGGGGCGCGTCTTGCTTGGGCCTCTCTCCTGGAGGCACTCAGTCAGACCCAGTGTTGACATGTGGCAAGATGCTCCTCGGGGCACGTCTTGCTTGGGCCTCTCTCCTGGAGGCGCTCAGTGAGACCGAGTAGTGACATGTGTCAAGACGCTCCTCGGGCGTTTCTTGCTTGCGCCTCTCTCCTGGAGGCGCTCAGTCAGACCCAGAGGTGACATATGGCAAGACGCTCCTCGGGCCTCTCTCCTGGAGGCGCTCAGTCAGACCCAGTGTTGACATGTGGCAAGACGCTCCTCGGGGCGCGTCTTGCTTGGGCCTCTCTCCTGGAGGTGCTCAGTCAGACCCAGTGTTGACATGTGGCAAGACGCTCCTCGGGGCGCGTCTTGCTGGGGCTTCTCTCATGGAGGCGCTCAGTCAGACCCAGTGTTGACATGTAGCAAGATGCTCCTCTGGGCATGTCTTGTTTGGGCCTCTCTCCTGGAGGCGCTGAGTGAGACCCAGGGGAGACATGTGTCAAGACGCTCCTCGGGGCGCGTCTTGCTTGGGCCTCTCTCCTGGAGGCGCTCAGTCAGACCCAGTGTTGACATGTGGCAAGACGCTCCTCGGGGCGCGTCTTGCTTGGGCCTCTCTCCTGGAGACGCTCAGTCAGACCCAGTGTTGACATGTGGCAAGACGCACCTCGGCGCGCATCTTGCTTGGGCTTCTCTCCTGGAGGCCCTCAGTCAGACCCATTGTTGACATGTGGCAAGACGCTCCTCGGGGCGCGTCTTATTTGGGCCTCTCTCCTGGGGGCCCTCAGTCCGACCCAGTGTTGACATGTGGCAAGACGCTCCTCGGGGCGCGTCTTGCTTGGGCTTCTCTCCTGGAGGCCCTCAGTCAGACCCATTGTTGACATGTGGCAAGACGCTCCTCGGGGCACGTATTGCTTGGGCCTATCTCCTGGAGGCGCTCAGTCAGACCGAGTAGTGACATGTGGCAAGACGCTCCTCGGGGCGGGTCTTGCTTGGGCCTCTCTCATGGAGGCCCTCTGTCAGACCCAGTGTTGACATGTGTCAAGACGCTCCTCGGGGCGCATATTGCTTTGGCCTCTCTCCTGGAGGCCCTCAGTCAGACCCATTGTTGACATGTGGCAAGACGCTCCTCGGGGCACGTCTTGCTTGGGCCTCTCTCCTGGAGACGCTCAAACAGACCGAGTAGTGACATCTGGCAAGACGCTCCTCGGGGCACGTCTTGCTGGTGCTTCTCTCATGGAGGCACTCAGTCAGACCCAGTGTTGACATGTGGCAAGACGCTCCTCGGGGCGCGTCTTGCTTGGACCTCTCTCGCTGAGACGCTCAGTCAGACCCAGTGTTGACATTTGGCAAGACACTCCTCGGGGCGCGTCTTGCTTGGGCCTCTCTCATGGAGGCCCTCTGTCAAACCCAGTGTTGACATGTGTCAAGACGCTCCTCGGGGCACGTCTTGCTGGGGCTTCTCTCATGGAGGCACTCAGTAAGACCCAGTGTTGACATGTGGCAAGATGCTCGTCGGGGCACGTCTTGCTTGGGCCTCTCTCCTGGAGGCGCTCAGTCAGACCCAGAGGAGACATGTGTCAAGACCCTCCTCGGGGCGCGTCTTGCTTGGGCCTCTCTCCTGGAGGCGCTCAGTCAGACCAAGTGCTGACATGTTGCAAGACGCTCCTCCGGGCGCGTCTTGCTTGGGCCTCTCTCCTGGAGGCGCTCAGTCAGACCCAGGTTTCACATGTGGCAAGACGCTCCTCGGGGCACGTCTTGCTTGGGCCTCTCTCCTGGAGGCGCTCAGTCAGACCGAGTAGTGACATGTGGCAAGACGCTCCTCGGGCCGCGTCTTGCTTGGGCCTCTCTCCAGAAGGCCCTCAATCAGACCCAGTGTTGACACGTGGCAAGACGCTCCTCGGGGCGCGTCTTACTTGGGCCTCTCTCCTGGAGGCGCTCAGTCAGACTGAGTAGTGACATGTGGCCTGACGCTCCTCGGGGCGCGTGTTGCTTGGGCCTCTCTCCTGGAGGTGCTCAGTCAGACCAAGTGGTGACAGTTGGCAAGACACTCCTCGGCGCGCGTCTTGCTTGGGCCTCTCTCCTGGAGGCGGTCAGTCAGACCGAGTGCTGACATGTGTCAAGAAGCTCCTCGGGGCGCGTCTTGCTTGGGCTTCTCTCCTGGAGGCCCTCAGTCATACCCATTGTTGACATGTGGCAAGACGCTCCTCGGGGCGCGTCTTGCTTTGGCCTCTCTCCTGGAGGCGCTCAGTCAGACCGAGTGCTGACATGTGGAAAGACGCTCCTCGGGGCGCGTCTTGCTTGGGCTTCTCTCCTGGAGGCGCTCAGAAAGACCCAGTGTTGATATGTGACAAGTCTCTCCTCGGGGCGCGTCTTGCTTGGGCCTCTCTCCTGGAGGCGCTCAGTCAGACCCAGTGGTGACATGTGGCAAGACACTCCTCGGGGCGCGTCTTGCTTGGGCCTCTCTCCTGGAGGCCCTCTGTCAGACCCAGTGTTGGCATGTGGCAAGACGCTCCTCAGGGCGCGTCTTGGTTGGGCCTCTCTCCTGGAGGCGCTCAGTCAGACCCATTGTGACATGTGGCAAGACGCTCCTCGGGGTGCGTATTGCTTGGGCCTCTCTCCTGGATGCCCTCTGTCAGACCGAGTGTTGACATGTGGCAAGACTCTCCTCGGGGTGCGTCTTGCTTGGGCTTACCTCATGGAGAACCTCAGTCAGACCCAGTGTGGACATGTGTCAAGACGCTCCTCGGGGCGTGTCTTGCTTGGGCCTCTCTCCTGGAGGCGCTCAGTCAGACCCAGTGTTGACATGTGGCAAGACGCTCCTCGGGGCGCGTCTTGCTTGGGCTTCTCTCCTGGAGGCCCTCAGTCAGACCCATTGTTGACATGTGGCAAGACGCTCCTCGGGGCACGTCTTGCTTGGGCCTCTCTCCTGGAGGCGCTCAAACAGACCGAGTAGTGACATGTGGCAAGACGCTCCTCGGGGCGTGTCTTGCTTGGGCCTCTCTCCTGGAGGCGCTCAATTAGACCCATTGTTGACATGTGGCAAGACGCTCCTCGGGGCGCTTCTTGCTTGGGCCTCTCTCCTGGAGGCGCTAAGTCAGACCGAGTGCTGACATGTGGCAAGACGCTCCTCGGGGCGCGTCTTGCTGGGGCCTCTCTCCTGGAGGCGCTCAGTCAGACCCAGTGTTGACATGTGTCAAGACGCTCCTCGGGCGTTTCTTGCTTGCGCCTCTCTCCTGGAGGCGCTCAGTCAGACCCAGAGGTGACATTTGGCAAGACGCTCCTCGGGCCTCTCTCCTGGAGGTGCTCAGTCAGACCCAGTGTTGACATGTGGCAAGACGCTCCTCGGGGCGCGTCTTGCTTGGGCCTGTCTCCTGGAGGTGCTCAGTCAGACCCAGTGTTGACATGTGGCAAGACGCTCCTCGGGGCGCGTCTTGCTGGGGCTTCTCTCATGGAGGCACTCAGTCAGACCCAGTGTTGACATGTGGCAAGATGCTCCTCGGGGCACGTCTTGCTTGGGCCTCTCTCCTGGAGGCGCTCAGTGAGACCCAGAGGAGACATGCGTCAAGACGCTCCTCGGGGCACGTCTTGCTTGGGCCTCTCTCCTGGAGGCGCTCAGTCAGACCCAGTGTTGACATGTGGCAAGACGCTCCTCGGCGCGCATCTTGCTTGGGCTTCTCTCCTGGAGGCCCTCAGTCAGACCCATTGTTGACATGTGGCAAGACGCTCCTCGGGGCGCATCTTATTTGGGCCTCTCTCCTGGGGGCCCTCAGTCCGACCCAGTGTTGACATGTGGCAAGACGCTCCTCGGGGCGCGTCTTGCTTGGGCTTCTCTCCTGGAGGCCCTCAGTCAGACCCATTGTTGACATGTGGCAAGACGCTCCTCGGGGCACGTATTGCTTGGGCCTATCTCCTGGAGGCGCTCAGTCAGACCGAGTAGTGACATGTGTCAAGACGCTCCTCGGGCGTTTCTTGCTTGCGCCTCTCTCCTGGAGGCGCTCAGTCAGACCCAGAGGTGACATGTGGCAAGACGCTCCTCGGGCCTCTCTCCTGGAGGCGCTCAGTCAGACCCAGTGTTGACATGTGGCAAGACGCTCCTCGGGGCGCGTCTTGCTTGGGCCTCTCTCCTGGAGGCACTCAGTCAGACCCAGTGTTGACATGTGGCAAGACGCTCCTCGGGGCACGTATTGCTTGGGCCTATCTCCTGGAGGCGCTCAGTCAGACCGAGTAGTGACATGTGTCAAGACGCTCCTCGGGCGTTTCTTGCTTGCGCCTCTCTCCTGGAGGCGCTCAGTCAGACCCAGAGGTGACATGTGGCAAGACGCTCCTCGGGCCTCTCTCCTGGAGGCGCTCAGTCAGACCCAGTGTTGACATGTGGCAAGACGCTCCTCGGGGCGCGTCTTGCTTGGGCCTCTCTCCTGGAGGCACTCAGTCAGACCCAGTGTTGACATGTGGCAAGATGCTCCTCGGGGCACGTCTTGCTTGGGCCTCTCTCCTGGAGGCGCTCAGTGAGACCGAGTAGTGACATGTGTCAAGACGCTCCTCGGGCGTTTCTTGCTTGCGCCTCTCTCCTGGAGGCGCTCAGTCAGACCCAGAGGTGACATGTGGCAAGACGCTCCTCGGGCCTCTCTCCTGGAGGCGCTCAGTCAGACCCAGTGTTGACATGTGGCAAGACGCTCCTCGGGGCGCGTCTTGCTTGGGCCTCTCTCCTGGAGGTGCTCAGTCAGACCCAGTGTTGACATGTGGCAAGATGCTCCTCGGGGCACGTCTTGCTTGGGCCTCTCTCCTGGAGGCGCTCAGTGAGACCCAGAGGAGACATGTGTCAAGACGCTCCTCGGGGCGCGTCTTGCTTGGGCCTCTCTCCTGGAGGCGCTCAGTCAGACCCAGTGTTGACATGTGGCAAGACGCTCCTCGGGGCGCGTCTTGCTTGGGCCTCTCTCCTGGAGGCGCTCAGTCAGACCCAGTGTTGACATGTGGCAAGACGCACCTCGGCGCGCATCTTGCTTGGGCTTCTCTCCTGGAGGCCCTCAGTCAGACCCATTGTTGACATGTGGCAAGACGCTCCTCGGGGCGCGTCTTATTTGGGCCTCTCTCCTGGGGGCCCTCAGTCCGACCCAGTGTTGACATGTGGCAAGACACTCCTCGGGGCGCGTCTTGCTTGGGCTTCTCTCCTGGAGGCCCTCAGTCAGACCCATTGTTGACATGTGGCAAGACGCTCCTCGGGGCACGTATTGCTTGGGCCTATCTCCTGGAGGCGCTCAGTCAGACCGAGTAGTGACATGTGGCAAGACGCTCCTCGGGGCGGGTCTTGCTTGGGCCTCTCTCATGGAGGCCCTCTGTCAGACCCAGTGTTGACATGTGTCAAGACGCTCCTCGGGGCGCATATTGCTTTGGCCTCTCTCCTGGAGGCCCTCAGTCAGACCCATTGTTAACATGTGGCAAGACGCTCCTCGGGGCACGTCTTGCTTGGGCCTCTCTCCTGGAGGCGCTCAAACAGACCGAGTAGTGACATGTGGCAAGACGCTCCTCGGGGCACATCTTGCTGGTGCTTCTCTCATGGAGGCACTCAGTCAGACCCAGTGTTGACATTTGGCAAGACGCTCCTCGGGGCGCGTCTTGCTTGGACCTCTCTCGCTGAGACGCTCAGTCAGACCCAGTGTTGACATTTGGCAAGACACTCCTCGGGGCGCGTCTTGCTTGGGCCTCTCTCCTGGAGGTGCTCAGTCAGACCCAGTGTTGACATGTGGCAAGACGCTCCTCGGCGCGCATCTTGCTTGGGCTTCTCTCCTGGAGGCCCTCAGTCAGACCCATTGTTGACATGTGGCAAGACGCTCCTCGGGGCGCATCTTATTTGGGCCTCTCTCCTGGGGGCCCTCAGTCCGACCCAGTGTTGACATGTGGCAAGACGCTCCTCGGGGCGCGTCTTGCTTGGGCTTCTCTCCTGGAGGCCCTCAGTCAGACCCATTGTTGACATGTGGCAAGACGCTCCTCGGGGCACGTATTGCTTGGGCCTATCTCCTGGAGGCGCTCAGTCAGACCGAGTAGTGACATGTGTCAAGACGCTCCTCGGGCGTTTCTTGCTTGCGCCTCTCTCCTGGAGGCGCTCAGTCAGACCCAGAGGTGACATGTGGCAAGACGCTCCTCGGGCCTCTCTCCTGGAGGCGCTCAGTCAGACCCAGTGTTGACATGTGGCAAGACGCTCCTCGGGGCGCGTCTTGCTTGGGCCTCTCTCCTGGAGGCACTCAGTCAGACCCAGTGTTGACATGTGGCAAGACGCTCCTCGGGGCACGTATTGCTTGGGCCTATCTCCTGGAGGCGCTCAGTCAGACCGAGTAGTGACATGTGTCAAGACGCTCCTCGGGCGTTTCTTGCTTGCGCCTCTCTCCTGGAGGCGCTCAGTCAGACCCAGAGGTGACATGTGGCAAGACGCTCCTCGGGCCTCTCTCCTGGAGGCGCTCAGTCAGACCCAGTGTTGACATGTGGCAAGACGCTCCTCGGGGCGCGTCTTGCTTGGGCCTCTCTCCTGGAGGCACTCAGTCAGACCCAGTGTTGACATGTGGCAAGATGCTCCTCGGGGCACGTCTTGCTTGGGCCTCTCTCCTGGAGGCGCTCAGTGAGACCGAGTAGTGACATGTGTCAAGACGCTCCTCGGGCGTTTCTTGCTTGCGCCTCTCTCCTGGAGGCGCTCAGTCAGACCCAGAGGTGACATATGGCAAGACGCTCCTCGGGCCTCTCTCCTGGAGGCGCTCAGTCAGACCCAGTGTTGACATGTGGCAAGACGCTCCTCGGGGCGCGTCTTGCTTGGGCGTCTCTCCTGGAGGTGCTCAGTCAGACCCAGTGTTGACATGTGGCAAGACGCTCCTCGGGGCGCGTCTTGCTGGGGCTTCTCTCATGGAGGCGCTCAGTCAGACCCAGTGTTGACATGTAGCAAGATGCTCCTCTGGGCATGTCTTGTTTGGGCCTCTCTCCTGGAGGCGCTGAGTGAGACCCAGGGGAGACATGTGTCAAGACGCTCCTCGGGGCGCGTCTTGCTTGGGCCTCTCTCCTGGAGGCGCTCAGTCAGACCCAGTGTTGACATGTGGCAAGACGCTCCTCGGGGCGCGTCTTGCTTGGGCCTCTCTCCTGGAGACGCTCAGTCAGACCCAGTGTTGACATGTGGCAAGACGCACCTCGGCGCGCATCTTGCTTGGGCTTCTCTCCTGGAGGCCCTCAGTCAGACCCATTGTTGACATGTGGCAAGACGCTCCTCGGGGCGCGTCTTATTTGGGCCTCTCTCCTGGGGGCCCTCAGTCCGACCCAGTGTTGACATGTGGCAAGACGCTCCTCGGGGCGCGTCTTGCTTGGGCTTCTCTCCTGGAGGCCCTCAGTCAGACCCATTGTTGACATGTGGCAAGACGCTCCTCGGGGCACGTATTGCTTGGGCCTATCTCCTGGAGGCGCTCAGTCAGACCGAGTAGTGACATGTGGCAAGACGCTCCTCGGGGCGGGTCTTGCTTGGGCCTCTCTCATGGAGGCCCTCTGTCAGACCCAGTGTTGACATGTGTCAAGACGCTCCTCGGGGCGCATATTGCTTTGGCCTCTCTCCTGGAGGCCCTCAGTCAGACCCATTGTTGACATGTGGCAAGACGCTCCTCGGGGCACGTCTTGCTTGGGCCTCTCTCCTGGAGACGCTCAAACAGACCGAGTAGTGACATCTGGCAAGACGCTCCTCGGGGCACGTCTTGCTGGTGCTTCTCTCATGGAGGCACTCAGTCAGACCCAGTGTTGACATGTGGCAAGACGCTCCTCGGGGCGCGTCTTGCTTGGACCTCTCTCGCTGAGACGCTCAGTCAGACCCAGTGTTGACATTTGGCAAGACACTCCTCGGGGCGCGTCTTGCTTGGGCCTCTCTCATGGAGGCCCTCTGTCAGACCCAGTGTTGACATGTGTCAAGACGCTCCTCGGGGCGCGTCTTGCTGGGGCTTCTCTCATGGAGGCACTCAGTAAGACCCAGTGTTGACATGTGGCAAGATGCTCGTCGGGGCACGTCTTGCTTGGGCCTCTCTCCTGGAGGCGCTCAGTCAGACCCAGAGGAGACATGTGTCAAGACCCTCCTCGGGGCGCGTCTTGCTTGGGCCTCTCTCCTGGAGGCGCTCAGTCAGACCAAGTGCTGACATGTTGCAAGACGCTCCTCCGGGCGCGTCTTGCTTGGGCCTCTCTCCTGGAGGCGCTCAGTCAGACCCAGGTTTCACATGTGGCAAGACGCTCCTCGGGGCACGTCTTGCTTGGGCCTCTCTCCTGGAGGCGCTCAGTCAGACCGAGTAGTGACATGTGGCAAGACGCTCCTCGGGCCGCGTCTTGCTTGGGCCTCTCTCCAGAAGGCCCTCAATCAGACCCAGTGTTGACACGTGGCAAGACGCTCCTCGGGGCGCGTCTTACTTGGGCCTCTCTCCTGGAGGCGCTCAGTCAGACTGAGTAGTGACATGTGGCCTGACGCTCCTCGGGGCGCGTGTTGCTTGGGCCTCTCTCCTGGAGGTGCTCAGTCAGACCAAGTGGTGACAGTTGGCAAGACACTCCTCGGCGCGCGTCTTGCTTGGGCCTCTCTCCTGGAGGCGGTCAGTCAGACCGAGTGCTGACATGTGTCAAGAAGCTCCTCGGGGCGCGTCTTGCTTGGGCTTCTCTCCTGGAGGCCCTCAGTCATACCCATTGTTGACATGTGGCAAGACGCTCCTCGGGGCGCGTCTTGCTTTGGCCTCTCTCCTGGAGGCGCTCAGTCAGACCGAGTGCTGACATGTGGAAAGACGCTCCTCGGGGCGCGTCTTGCTTGGGCTTCTCTCCTGGAGGCGCTCAGAAAGACCCAGTGTTGATATGTGACAAGTCTCTCCTCGGGGCGCGTCTTGCTTGGGCCTCTCTCCTGGAGGCGCTCAGTCAGACCCAGTGGTGACATGTGGCAAGACACTCCTCGGGGCGCGTCTTGCTTGGGCCTCTCTCCTGGAGGCCCTCTGTCAGACCCAGTGTTGGCATGTGGCAAGACGCTCCTCAGGGCGCGTCTTGGTTGGGCCTCTCTCCTGGAGGCGCTCAGTCAGACCCATTGTGACATGTGGCAAGACGCTCCTCGGGGTGCGTATTGCTTGGGCCTCTCTCCTGGATGCCCTCTGTCAGACCGAGTGTTGACATGTGGCAAGACTCTCCTCGGGGTGCGTCTTGCTTGGGCTTACCTCATGGAGAACCTCAGTCAGACCCAGTGTGGACATGTGTCAAGACGCTCCTCGGGGCGTGTCTTGCTTGGGCCTCTCTCCTGGAGGCGCTCAGTCAGACCCAGTGTTGACATGTGGCAAGACGCTCCTCGGGGCGCGTCTTGCTTGGGCTTCTCTCCTGGAGGCCCTCAGTCAGACCCATTGTTGACATGTGGCAAGACGCTCCTCGGGGCACGTCTTGCTTGGGCCTCTCTCCTGGAGGCGCTCAAACAGACCGAGTAGTGACATGTGGCAAGACGCTCCTCGGGGCGTGTCTTGCTTGGGCCTCTCTCCTGGAGGCGCTCAATTAGACCCATTGTTGACATGTGGCAAGACGCTCCTCGGGGCACTTCTTGCTTGGGCCTCTCTCCTGGAGGCGCTAAGTCAGACCGAGTGCTGACATGTGGCAAGACGCTCCTCGGGGCGCGTCTTGCTGGGGCCTCTCTCCTGGAGGCGCTCAGTCAGACCCAGTGTTGACATGTGTCAAGACGCTCCTCGGGCGTTTCTTGCTTGCGCCTCTCTCCTGGAGGCGCTCAGTCAGACCCAGAGGTGACATGTGGCAAGACGCTCCTCGGGCCTCTCTCCTGGAGGCGCTCAGTCAGACCCAGTGTTGACATGTGGCAAGACGCTCCTCGGGGCGCGTCTTGCTTGGGCCTGTCTCCTGGAGGTGCTCAGTCAGACCCAGTGTTGACATGTGGCAAGACGCTCCTCGGGGCACGTCTTGCTGGGGCTTCTCTCATGGAGGCACTCAGTCAGACCCAGTGTTGACATGTGGCAAGATGCTCCTCGGGGCACGTCTTGCTTGGGCCTCTCTCCTGGAGGCGCTCAGTGAGACCCAGAGGAGACATGCGTCAAGACGCTCCTCGGGGCACGTCTTGCTTGGGCCTCTCTCCTGGAGGCGCTCAGTCAGACCCAGTGTTGACATGTGGCAAGACGCCCCTCGGGGCGCGTCTTGCTTGGGCCTCTCTCCTGGAGGCGCTCAGTCAGACCCAGTGTTGACATGTGGCAAGACGCTCCTCGGCGCGCATCTTGCTTGGGCTTCTCTCCTGGAGGCCCTCAGTCAGACCCATTGTTGACATGTGGCAAGACGCTCCTCGGGGCGCATCTTATTTGGGCCTCTCTCCTGGGGGCCCTCAGTCCGACCCAGTGTTGACATGTGGCAAGACGCTCCTCGGGGCGCGTCTTGCTTGGGCTTCTCTCCTGGAGGCCCTCAGTCAGACCCATTGTTGACATGTGGCAAGACGCTCCTCGGGGCACGTATTGCTTGGGCCTATCTCCTGGAGGCGCTCAGTCAGACCGAGTAGTGACATGTGTCAAGACGCTCCTCGGGCGTTTCTTGCTTGCGCCTCTCTCCTGGAGGCGCTCAGTCAGACCCAGAGGTGACATGTGGCAAGACGCTCCTCGGGCCTCTCTCCTGGAGGCGCTCAGTCAGACCCAGTGTTGACATGTGGCAAGACGCTCCTCGGGGCGCGTCTTGCTTGGGCCTCTCTCCTGGAGGCACTCAGTCAGACCCAGTGTTGACATGTGGCAAGACGCTCCTCGGGGCACGTATTGCTTGGGCCTATCTCCTGGAGGCGCTCAGTCAGACCGAGTAGTGACATGTGTCAAGACGCTCCTCGGGCGTTTCTTGCTTGCGCCTCTCTCCTGGAGGCGCTCAGTCAGACCCAGAGGTGACATGTGGCAAGACGCTCCTCGGGCCTCTCTCCTGGAGGCGCTCAGTCAGACCCAGTGTTGACATGTGGCAAGACGCTCCTCGGGGCGCGTCTTGCTTGGGCCTCTCTCCTGGAGGCACTCAGTCAGACCCAGTGTTGACATGTGGCAAGATGCTCCTCGGGGCACGTCTTGCTTGGGCCTCTCTCCTGGAGGCGCTCAGTGAGACCGAGTAGTGACATGTGTCAAGACGCTCCTCGGGCGTTTCTTGCTTGCGCCTCTCTCCTGGAGGCGCTCAGTCAGACCCAGAGGTGACATGTGGCAAGACGCTCCTCGGGGCGCGTCTTGCTTGGGCCTCTCTCCTGGAGGTGCTCAGTCAGACCCAGTGTTGACATGTGGCAAGACGCTCCTCGGGGCGCGTCTTGCTGGGGCTTCTCTCATGGAGGCACTCAGTCAGACCCAGTGTTGACATGTGGCAAGATGCTCCTCGGGGCACGTCTTGCTTGGGCCTCTCTCCTGGAGGCGCTCAGTGAGACCCAGAGGAGACATGTGTCAAGACGCTCCTCGGGGCGCGTCTTGCTTGGGCCTCTCTCCTGGAGGCGCTCAGTCAGACCCAGTGTTGACATGTGGCAAGACGCTCCTCGGGGCGCGTCTTGCTTGGGCCTCTCTCCTGGAGGCGCTCAGTCAGACCCACTGTTGACATGTGGCAAGACGCACCTCGGCGCGCATCTTGCTTGGGCTTCTCTCCTGGAGGCCCTCAGTCAGACCCATTGTTGACATGTGGCAAGACGCTCCTCGGGGCGCGTCTTATTTGGGCCTCTCTCCTGGGGGCCCTCAGTCCGACCCAGTGTTGACATGTGGCAAGACACTCCTCGGGGCGCGTCTTGCTTGGGCTTCTCTCCTGGAGGCCCTCAGTCAGACCCATTGTTGACATGTGGCAAGACGCTCCTCGGGGCACGTATTGCTTGGGCCTATCTCCTGGAGGCGCTCAGTCAGACCGAGTAGTGACATGTGGCAAGACGCTCCTCGGGGCGGGTCTTGCTTGGGCCTCTCTCATGGAGGCCCTCTGTCAGACCCAGTGTTGACATGTGTCAAGACGCTCCTCGGGGCGCATATTGCTTTGGCCTCTCTCCTGGAGGCCCTCAGTCAGACCCATTGTTAACATGTGGCAAGACGCTCCTCGGGGCACGTCTTGCTTGGGCCTCTCTCCTGGAGGCGCTCAAACAGACCGAGTAGTGACATGTGGCAAGACGCTCCTCGGGGCACGTCTTGCTGGTGCTTCTCTCATGGAGGCACTCAGTCAGACCCAGTGTTGACATTTGGCAAGACGCTCCTCGGGGCGCGTCTTGCTTGGACCTCTCTCGCTGAGACGCTCAGTCAGACCCAGTGTTGACATTTGGCAAGACACTCCTCGGGGCGCGTCTTGCTTGGGCCTCTCTCATGGAGGCCCTCTGTCAGACCCAGTGTTGACATGTGTCAAGACGCTCCTCGGGGCGCGTCTTGCTGGGGCTTCTCTCATGGAGGCACTCAGTAAGACCCAGTGTTGACATGTGGCAAGATGCTCGTCGGGGCACGTCTTGCTTGGGCCTCTCTCCTGGAGGCGCTCAGTCAGACCCAGAGGAGACATGTGTCAAGACCCTCCTCGGGGCGCGTCTTGCTTGGGCCTCTCTCCTGGAGGCGCTCAGTCAGACCAAGTGCTGACATGTTGCAAGACGCTCCTCCGGGCGCGTCTTGCTTGGGCCTCTCTCCTGGAGGCGCTCAGTCAGACCCAGGTTTCACATGTGGCAAGACGCTCCTCGGGGCACGTCTTGCTTGGGCCTCTCTCCTGGAGGCGCTCAGTCAGACCGAGTAGTGACATGTGGCAAGACGCTCCTCGGGCCGCGTCTTGCTTGGGCCTCTCTCCAGAAGGCCCTCAATCAGACCCAGTGTTGACACGTGGCAAGACGCTCCTCGGGGCGCGTCTTACTTGGGCCTCTCTCCTGGAGGCGCTCAGTCAGACTGAGTAGTGACATGTGGCCTGACGCTCCTCGGGGCGCGTGTTGCTTGGGCCTCTCTCCTGGAGGTGCTCAGTCAGACCAAGTGGTGACATGTGGCAAGACACTCCTCGGCGCGCGTCTTGCTTGGGCCTCTCTCCTGGAGGCGGTCAGTCAGACCGAGTGCTGTCATGTGTCAAGACGCTCCTCGGGGCGCGTCTTGCTTGGGCTTCTCTCCTGGAGGCCCTCAGTCATACCCATTGTTGACATGTGGCAAGACGCTCCTCGGGGCGCGTCTTGCTTTGGCCTCTCTCCTGGAGGCGCTCAGTCAGACCGAGTGCTGACATGTGGAAAGACGCTCCTCGGGGCGCGTCTTGCTTGGGCTTCTCTCCTGGAGGCGCTCAGAAAGACCCAGTGTTGATATGTGACAAGTCTCTCCTCGGGGCGCGTCTTGCTTGGGCCTCTCTCCTGGAGGCGCTCAGTCAGACCCAGTGGTGACATGTGGCAAGACACTCCTCGGGGCGCGTCTTGCTTGGGCCTCTCTCCTGGAGGCCCTCTGTCAGACCCAGTGTTGGCATGTGGCAAGACGCTCCTCAGGGCGCGTCTTGGTTGGGCCTCTCTCCTGGAGGCGCTCAGTCAGACCCATTGTGACATGTGGCAAGACGCTCCTCGGGGTGCGTATTGCTTGGGCCTCTCTCCTGGATGCCCTCTGTCAGACCGAGTGTTGACATGTGGCAAGACTCTCCTCGGGGTGCGTCTTGCTTGGGCTTACCTCATGGAGAACCTCAGTCAGACCCAGTGTGGACATGTGTCAAGACGCTCCTCGGGGCGTGTCTTGCTTGGGCCTCTCTCCTGGAGGCGCTCAGTCAGACCCAGTGTTGACATGTGGCAAGACGCTCCTCGGGGCGCGTCTTGCTTGGGCTTCTCTCCTGGAGGCCCTCAGTCAGACCCATTGTTGACATGTGGCAAGACGCTCCTCGGGGCACGTCTTGCTTGGGCCTCTCTCCTGGAGGCGCTCAAACAGACCGAGTAGTGACATGTGGCAAGACGCTCCTCGGGGCGCGTCTTGCTGGGGCTTCTCTCATGGAGGCACTCAGTCAGACCCAGTGTTGACATGTGGCAAGATGCTCCTCGGGGCGCGTCTTGCTTGGACCTCTCTCCCTGAGGCGCTCATTCAGACCGAGTAGTGACATGTGGCAAGACGCTCCTCGGGGCGCGTCTTGCTTGGACCTCTCTCCCTGAGACGCTCAGTCAGACCCAGTGTTGACATTTGGCAAGACACTCCTCGGGGCGCGTCTTGCTTGGGCCTCTCTCATGGAGGCCCTCTGTCAGACCCAGTGTTGACATGTGTCAAGACGCTCCTCGGGGGGCGTCTTGCTTTGGCCTCTCTCCTGGAGGCGCTCAGTCAGACCGAGTGCTGACATGTGGCAAGAAGCTCCTCGGGGCGCGTCTTGCTTGGGCTTCTCTCCCGGAGGCCCTCAGTAAGAACCATTGTTGACATGTGGCAAGACGCTCCTCGGGGCGCGTCTTGCTTGGGCCTCTCTCCTGGAGGCCCTCTGTCAGACCCAGTGTTGACATGTGGCAAGACGCTCCTCCGGGCGCATCTTGCTTGGGCCTCTCTCCTGGAGGCCCTCAGTCAGACCCATTGTTGACATGTGGCAAGACGCTCCTCGGGGCGCGTCTTGCTCGGGCCTCTCTCCTGGAGGCGCTCAGTCAGAACCAGAGGTGGCATGTGGCAAGACGCTCCTCGGGGCGCGTCTTGCTTGGGCCTCTCTCCTGGAGGCCCTCTGTCAGACCCAGTGTTTACATGTGGCAAGATGCTCCTCCGGGCGCATCTTGCTTGGGCCTCTCTCCTGGAGGCCCTCAGTCAGACCCATTGTTGACCCGTGGCAAGACGCTCCTCGGGGCGCGTCTTGCTTGGGCCTCTCTCCTGGAGGCGCTCAGTCAGACCCAGTGTTGACATGTGGCAAGACGCTCCTCGGAGCGCGTCTTGCGTGGGCCTCTCTCCTGGAGGCGCTCAGTCAGACCCAGTGGTGACACGTGGAAAGTCTCTCCTCGGGGCGCGTCTTGCTTGGGCCTCTCTCCTGGAGGCGCTCAGTCAGACCCAGTGGTGACATGTGGCAAGACACTCCTCGGGGCGCGTCTTGCTTGGGCCTCTCTCCTGGAGGCCCTCTGTCAGACCCAGTGTTGGCATGTGGCAAGACGCTCCTCAGGGTGCGTCTTGGTTGGGCCTCTCTCCTGGAGGCGCTCAGTCAGACCCATTGTGACATGTTGCAAGACGCTCCTCGGGGCGCGTATTGCTTGGGCCTCTCTCCTGGATGCCCTCTGTCAGACCGAGTGTTGACATGTGGCAAGACTCTCCTCGGGGTGCGTCTTGCTTGGGCTTACCTCATGGAGAACCTCAGTCAGACCCAGTGTTGACATGTGTCAAGACGCTCCTCGGGGCGTGTCTTGCTTGGGCCTCTCTCCTGGAGGCGCTCAGTCAGACCCAGTGTTGACATGTGGCAAGACGCTCCTCGGGGCGCGTCTTGCTTGGGCTTCTCTCCTGGAGGCCCTCAGTCAGACCCATTGTTGACATGTGGCAAGACGCTCCTCGGGGCACGTCTTGCTTGGGCCTCTCTCCTGGAGGCGCTCAAACAGACCGAGTAGTGACATGTGGCAAGACGCTCCTCGGGGCGCGTCTTGCTGGGGCTTCTCTCATGGAGGCACTCAGTCAGACCCAGTGTTGACATGTGGCAAGATGCTCCTCGGGGCGCGTCTTGCTTGGACCTCTCTCCCTGAGGCGCTCAGTCAGACCGAGTAGTGACATGTGGCAAGACGCTCCTCGGGGCGCGTCTTGCTTGGACCTCTCTCCCTGAGACACTCAGTCAGACCCAGTGTTGACATTTGGCAAGACACTCCTCGGGGCGCGTCTTGCTTGGGCCTCTCTCATGGAGGCCCTCTGTCAGACCCAGTGTTGACATGTGTCAAGACGCTCCTCGGGGGGCGTCTTGCTTTGGCCTCTCTCCTGGAGGCGCTCAGTCAGACCGAGTGCTGACATGTGGCAAGAAGCTCCTCGGGGCGCGTCTTGCTTGGGCTTCTCTCCCGGAGGCCCTCAGTAAGAACCATTGTTGACATGTGGCAAGACGCTCCTCGGGGCGCGTCTTGCTTGGGCCTTTCTCCAGAAGGCCCTCAATCAGACCCAGTGTTGACACGTGGCAAGACGCTCCTCGGGGCGCGTGTTGCTTGGGCCTCTCTCCTGGAGGCGCTCAGTCAGACTGAGTAGTGACATGAGGCCTGACGCTCCTCGGGGCGCGTGTTGCTTGGGCCTCTCTCCTGGAGGAGCTCAGTCAGACCAAGTTGTGACATGTGGCAAGACACTCCTCGGGGCGCGTCTTGCTTGGGCCTCTCTCCTGGAGGCCCTCTGTCAGACCCAGTGTTGACATGTGTCAAGACGCTCCTCGGGGCGCGTCTTGCTTGGGCTTCTCTCCTGGAGGCCCTCAGTCAGACCCATTGTTGACATGTGGCAAGACGCTCCTCGGGGCGCGTCTTGCTTGGGCTTCTCTCCTGGAGGCGCTCAGAAAGACCCAGTGTTGACATGTGACAAGACGCTCCTCGGGGCGCGTCTTGCTTGGGCCTCTCTCCTGGAGGCCCTCTGTCAGACCCAGTGTTGACATGTGGCAAGACGCTCCTCCGGGCGCATCTTGCTTGGGCCTCTCTCCTGGAGGCCCTCAGTCAGACCCATTGTTGACATGTGGCAAGACGCTCCTCGGGGCGCGTCTTGCTTGGGCCTCTCTCCTGGAGGCGCTCAGTCAAACCGAGTGCTGACATAAGGCAAGACGCTCCTCGGGGCGCGTCTTGCTGGGTCTTCTCTCCTGGAGGTGCTCAATCAGACCCAGTGGTGACACGTGGCAAGACGCTCCTCTGGGCGCGTCTTGCTTGGGCCTCTCTCCTGGAGGCACTAAGACAGACCCAGTGTTGACACGTGGCAAGACGCTCCTCGGGGCGCGTCTTGCTTGGGCCTCTCTCCTGGAGGCGCTCAGTCAGACATAGTGTTGACATGTGGCAAGACACTCCTCGGGGCGCATCTTGCTTGGGCTTCTCTCATGGAGGCCCTCAGTAAGACCCATTATTGACATGTGGAAAGAAGCTCCTCGGGGCGCGTCTTGCTTTGGCTTCACGCCTGGAGGCCCTCAGTCAGACCCATTGTTGACATGTGGCAAGACGCTCCTCGGGGCGCGTATTGCTTGGGCCTCTCTCCTGGATGCCCTCTGTCAGACCCAGTGTTGACATGTGGCAAGACTCTCCTCGGGGCGCGTCTTGCTTGGGCTTCTCTCATGGAGGCCCTCAGTCAGACCCAGTGTTGACATGTGTCAAGACGCTCCTCGGGGCGTGTCTTGCTTGGGCCTTTCTCCTGGAGGCGCTCAGTCAGACCCAGTGTTGACATGTGGCAAGACGCTCCTCGGGGCGCTTCTTGCTTGGGCTTCTCTCCTGGAGGCCCGTCAGTCAGACCCATTGTTGACATGTGGCAAGACGCTCCTCGGGGCACGTCTTGCTTGGGCCTCTCTCCTGGAGGCGCTCAGTCAGACCGAGTAGTGACATGTGGCAAGGCGCTCCTCGGGGCGCGTCTTGCTGGGACTTCTCTCATGGAGGCACTCAGTCAGACCCAGTGTTGACATGTGGCAAGACGCTCCTCGGGGCTCGTGTTGCTTGGACCTCTCTCCTGGAGGCGCTCAGTCAGACCGAGTAGTGACATGTGGCAAGACGCTCCTCGGGGCGTGTCTTGCTTGGGCCTCTCTCCTGGAGTCGCTCAATTAGACCCAGTGTTGACATGTGGCAAGACGCTCCTCGGGGCGCGTCTTGCTTGGGCTTCTCTCCTGGAGGCCCTCAGTCAGACCCATTGTTGACATGTGGCAAGACGCTCCTCGGGCCGCTTCTTGCTTGGGCCTCTCTCCTGGAGGCGCTCAGTCAGACCGAGTGCTGACATGTGGCAAGACGCTCCTCGGGGCGCGTCTTGCTGGGGCCTCTCTCCTGGAGGCGCTCAGTCAGACCCAGTGTTGACATGTGTCAAGACGCTCCTCGGGCGTTTCTTGCTTGCGCCTCTCTCCTGGAGGCGCTCAGTCAGACCCAGAGGTGACATGTGGCAAGACGCTCCTCGGGCCTCTCTCCTGGAGGCGCTCAGTCAGACCCAGTGTTGACATGTGGCAAGACGCTCCTCGGGGCGCGTCTTGCTTGGGCCTCTCTCCTGGAGGTGCTCAGTCAGACCCAGTGTTGACATGTGGCAAGACGCTCCTCGGGGCGCGTCTTGCTGGGGCTTCTCTCATGGAGGCACTCAGTCAGACCCAGTGTTGACATGTGGCAAGATGCTCCTCGGGGCACGTCTTGCTTGGGCCTCTCTCCTGGAGGCGCTCAGTGAGACCCAGAGGAGACATGTGTCAAGACGCTCCTCGGGGCGCGTCTTGCTTGGGCCTCTCTCCTGGAGGCGCTCAGTCAGACCCAGTGTTGACATGTGGCAAGACGCTCCTCGGGGCGCGTCTTGCTTGGGCCTCTCTCCTGGAGGCGCTCAGTCAGACCCAGTGTTGACATGTGGCAAGACGCTCCTCGGCGCGCATCTTGCTTGGGCTTCTCTCCTGGAGGCCCTCAGTCAGACCCATTGTTGACATGTGGCAAGACGCTCCTCGGGGCGCGTCTTATTTGGGCCTCTCTCCTGGGGGCCCTCAGTCCGACCCAGTGTTGACATGTGGCAAGACGCTCCTCGGGGCGCGTCTTGCTTGGGCTTCTCTCCTGGAGGCCCTCAGTCAGACCCATTGTTGACATGTGGCAAGCCGCTCCTCGGGGCACGTATTGCTTGGGCCTATCTCCTGGAGGCGCTCAGTCAGACCGAGTAGTGACATGTGGCAAGACGCTCCTCGGGGCGCGTCTTGCTTGGACCTCCCTCCTGGAGGCGCTCAGTCAGACCGAGGATGTGACATGTGGCAAGACGCTCCTCGGGGCGTGTCTTGCTTGGACCTCTCTCCTGGAGGCGCTCAGTTAGACCGAGTAGTGACATGTGGCAAGACGCTCCTCGGGGTGGGTCTTGCTTGGGCCTCTCTCATGGAGGCCCTCTGTCAGACCCAGTGTTGACATGTGTCAAGACGCTCCTCGGGGCGCATCTTGCTTTGGCCTCTCTCCTGGAGGCGCTCAGTCAGACCAAGTGCTGACATGTGGCAAGAAGCTCCTCGGGGCGCGTCTTCCTTGGGCTTCTCTCCTGGAGGCCCTCAGTCAGACCCATTGTTGACATGTGGCAAGACGCTCCTCGGGGCGCGTATTGCTTGGGCCTCTCTCCTGGATGCCCTCTGTCAGACCCAGTGATGACATGTGGCAAGACTCTCCTCGGGGCGTGTCTTGCTTGGGCTTCTCACATGGAGGCTCTAAGTCAGACCCAGTGTTAACATGTGTCAAGACGCTCCTCGGGGCATGTCTTGCTTGGGCCTCTCTCCTGGAGGCGCCCAGTCAGACCCAGTGTTGACATGTGGCAAGATGCTCATCGGGGCGCTTCTTGCTTGGGCTTCTCTCCTGGAGGCCCTCAGTCAGACCCATTGTTGACATGTGGCAAGACGCTCCTCGGGGCACGTCTTGCTTGGGCCTCTCTCCTGGAGGCGCTCAGTCAGACCGAGTAGTGACATGTGACAAGACGCTCCTCGGGGCGCGTCTTGCTGGGGCTTCTCTCATGGAGGCACTCAGTCAGACCCAGTGTTGACATGTGGCAAGACGCTCCTCGGGGCGCGTGTTGCTTGGACCTCTCTCCTGGAGGCGCTCAGTCAGACCCAATGTTGACATGTGTCAAGACGCTCCTCGGGCGTTTTTTGCTTGGGCCTCGCTCCTGGAGGCGCTCAGTCAGACCCAGTGTTGACATGTGGCAAGACGCTCCTCGGGGCGCGTCTTGCTTGGGCCTCTCTCCTGGAGGTGCTCAGTCAGACCCAGTGTTGACATGTGGCAAGACGCTCCTCGGGGCGCGTCTTGCTGGGGCTTCTCTCATGGAGGCACTCAGTCAGACCCAGTGTTGACATGTGGCAAGATGCTCCTCGGGGCACGTCTTGCTTGGGCCTCTCTCCTGGAGTCGCTCAGTGAGACCCAGAGGAGACATGTGTCAAGACGCTCCTCGGGGCGCGTCTTGCTTGGGCCTCTCTCCTGGAGGCGCTCAGTCAGACCCAGTGTTGACATGTGGCAAGACGCTCCTCGGGGCGCGTCTTGCTTGGGCCTCTCTCCTGGAGGCGCCCAGTCAGACCCAGTGTTGACATGTGGCAAGACGCTCCTCGGGGCGCTTCTTGCTTGGGCTTCTCTCCTGGAGGCCCTCAGTCAGACCCATTGTTGACATGTGGCAAGACGCTCCTCGGGGCACGTCTTGCTTGGGCCTCTCTCCTGGAGGCGCTCAGTCAGACCGAGTAGTGACATGTGACAAGACGCTCCTCGGGGCGCGTCTTGCTGGGGCTTCTCTCATGGAGGCACTCATTCAGACCCAGTGTTGACATGTGGCAAGACGCTCCTCGGGGCGCGTGTTGCTTGGACCTCTCTCCTGGAGGCGCTCAGTCAGACCCAATGTTGACATGTGTCAAGACGCTCCTCGGGCGTTTTTTGCTTGGGCCTCGCTCCTGGAGGCGCTCAGTCAGACCCAGTGTTGACATGTGGCAAGACGCTCCTCGGGGCGCGTCTTGCTTGGGCCTCTCTCCTGGAGGTGCTCAGTCAGACCCAGTGTTGACATGTGGCAAGACGCTCCTCGGGGCGCGTCTTGCTGGGGCTTCTCTCATGGAGGCACTCAGTCAGACCCAGTGTTGACATGTGGCAAGATGCTCCTCGGGGCACGTCTTGCTTGGGCCTCTCTCCTGGAGGCGCTCAGTGAGACCCAGAGGAGACATGTGTCAAGACGCTCCTCGGGGCGCGTCTTGCTTGGGCCTCTCTCCTGGAGGCGCTCAGTCAGACCCAGTGTTGACATGTGGCAAGACGCTCCTCGGGGCGCGTCTTGCTTGGGCCTCTCTCCTGGAAGCGCTCAGTCAGACCCAGTGTTGACCTGTGGCAAGACGCTCCTCGGCGCGCATCTTGCTTGGGCTTCTCTCCTGGAGGCCCTCAGTCAGACCCATTGTTGACATGTGGCAAGACGCTCCTCGGGGCGCGTCTTATTTGGGCCTCTCTCCTGGGGGCCCTCAGTCCGACCCAGTGTTGACATGTGGCAAGACGCTCCTCGGGGCGCGTCTTGCTTGGGCTTCTCTCCTGGAGGCCCTCAGTCAGACCCATTGTTGACATGTGGCAAGAAGCTCCTCGGGGCACGTATTGCTTGGGCCTATCTCCTGGAGGCGCTCAGTCAGACCGAGTAGTGACATGTGGCAAGACGCTCCTCGGGGCGCGTCTTGCTTGGACCTCCCTCCTGGAGGCGCTCAGTCAGACCGAGGATGTGACATGTGGCAAGACGCTCCTCGGGGCGTGTCTTGCTTGGACCTCTCTCCTGGAGGCGCTCAGTTAGACCGAGTAGTGACATGTGGCAAGACGCTCCTCGGGGCGGGTCTTGCTTGGGCCTCTCTCATGGAGGCCCTCTGTCAGACCCAGTGTTGACATGTGTCAAGACGCTCCTCGGGGCGCATCTTGCTTTGGCCTCTCTCCTGGAGGCGCTCAGTCAGACCGAGTGCTGACATGTGGCAAGAAGCTCCTCGGGGCGCGTCTTCCTTGGGCTTCTCTCCTGGAGGCCCTCAGTCAGACCCATTGTTGACATGTGGCAAGATGCTCCTCGGGGCGCGTATTGCTTGGGCCTCTCTCCTGGATGCCCTCTGTCAGACCCAGTGTTGACATGTGGCAAGACTCTCCTCGGGGCGTGTCTTGCTTGGGCTTCTCACATGGAGGCTCTCAGTCAGACCCAGTGTTAACATGTGTCAAGACGCTCCTCGGGGCATGTCTTGCTTGGGCCTCTCTCCTGGAGGCGCCCAGTCAGACCCAGTGTTGACATGTGGCAAGACGCTCCTCGGGGCGCTTCTTGCTTGGGCTTCTCTCCTGGAGGCCCTCAGTCAGACCCATTGTTGACATGTGGCAAGACGCTCCTCGGGGCACGTCTTGCTTGGGCCTCTCTCCTGGAGGCGCTCAGTCAGACCGAGTAGTGACATGTGACAAGACGCTCCTCGGGGCGCGTGTTGCTTGGACCTCTCTCCTGGAGGCGCTCAGTCAGACCCAATGTTGACATGTGTCAAGACGCTCCTCGGGCGTTTCTTGCTTGGGCCTCGCTCCTGGAGGCGCTCAGTCAGACCCAGTGTTGACATGTGACAAGACGCTCCTCGGGGCGCGTCTTGCTTGGGCCTCTCTCCTGGAGGCGCTCAGTCAGACCCAGAGGTGACATGTGTCAAGACGCTCCTCGGGCCTCTCTCCTGGAGGCGCTCAGTTAGACCGAGTAGTGACATGTGGCAAGACGCTCCTCGGGGTGGGTCTTGCTTGGGCCTCTCTCATTGAGGCCCTCTGTCAGACCCAGTGTTGACATGTGTCAAGACGCTCCTCGGGGCGCATCTTGCTTTGGCCTCTCTCCTGGAGGCGCTCAGTCAGACCAAGTGCTGACATGTGGCAAGAAGCTCCTCGGGGCGCGTCTTCCTTGGGCTTCTCTCCTGGAGGCCCTCAGTCAGACCCATTGTTGACATGTGGCAAGACGCTCCTCGGGGCGCGTATTGCTTGGGCCTCTCTCCTGGATGCCCTCTGTCAGACCCAGTGATGACATGTGGCAAGACTCTCCTCGGGGCGTGTCTTGCTTGGGCTTCTCACATGGAGGCTCTCAGTCAGACCCAGTGTTAACATGTGTCAAGACGCTCCTCGGGGCATGTCTTGCTTGGGCCTCTCTCCTGGAGGCGCCCAGTCAGACCCAGTGTTGACATGTGGCAAGACGCTCCTCGGGGCGCTTCTTGCTTGGGCTTCTCTCCTGGAGGCCCTCAGTCAGACCCATTGTTGACATGTGGCAAGACGCTCCTCGGGGCACGTCTTGCTTGGGCCTCTCTCCTGGAGGCGCTCAGTCAGACCGAGTAGTGACATGTGACAAGACGCTCCTCGGGGCGCGTCTTGCTGGGGCTTCTCTCATGGAGGCACTCAGTCAGACCCAGTGTTGACATGTGGCAAGACGCTCCTCGGGGCGCGTGTTGCTTGGACCTCTCTCCTGGAGGCGCTCAGTCAGACCCAATGTTGACATGTGTCAAGACGCTCCTCGGGCGTTTTTTGCTTGGGCCTCGCTCCTGGAGGCGCTCAGTCAGACCCAGTGTTGACATGTGGCAAGACGCTCCTCGGGGCACGTCTTGCTTGGGCCTCTCTCCTGGAGGTGCTCAGTCAGACCCAGTGTTGACATGTGGCAAGACGCTCCTCGGGGCGCGTCTTGCTGGGGCTTCTCTCATGGAGGCACTCAGTCAGACCCAGTGTTGACATGTGGCAAGATGCTCCTCGGGGCACATCTTGCTTGGGCCTCTCTCCTGGAGTCGCTCAGTGAGACCCAGAGGAGACATGTGTCAAGACGCTCCTCGGGGCGCGTCTTGCTTGGGCCTCTCTCCTGGAGGCGCTCAGTCAGACCCAGTGTTGACATGTGGCAAGACGCTCCTCGGGGCGCGTCTTGCTTGGGCCTCTCTCCTGGAGGCGCCCAGTCAGACCCAGTGTTGACATGTGGCAAGACGCTCCTCTGGGCGCTTCTTGCTTGGGCTTCTCTCCTGGAGGCCCTCAGTCAGACCCATTGTTGACATGTGGCAAGACGCTCCTCGGGGCACGTCTTGCTTGGGCCTCTCTGCTGGAGGCGCTCAGTCAGACCGAGTAGTGACATGTGACAAGACGCTCCTCGGGGCGCGTCTTGCTGGGGCTTCTCTCATGGACGCACTCATTCAGACCCAATGTTGACATGTGGCAAGACGCTCCTCGGGGCGCGTGTTGCTTGGACCTCTCTCCTGGAGGCGCTCAGTCAGACCCAATGTTGACATGTGTCAAGACGCTCCTCGGGCGTTTTTTGCTTGGGCCTCGCTCCTGGAGGCGCTCAGTCAGACCCAGTGTTGACATGTGGCAAGACGCTCCTCGGGGCGCGTCTTGCTTGGGCCTCTCTCCTGGAGGCGCTCAGTCAGACCCAGAGGTGACATGTGTCAAGACGCTCCTCGGGCCTCTCTCCTGGAGGCGCTCAGTCAGACCCAGTGTTGACATGTGGCAAGAAGCTCCTCGGGGCGCGTCTTGCTTGGGCCTCTCTCCTGGAGGTGCTCAGTCAGACCCAGTGTTGACATGTGGCAAGACGCTCCTCGGGGCGCGTCTTGCTGGGGCTTCTCTCATGGAGGCACTCAGTCAGACCCAGTGTTGACATGTGGCAAGATGCTCCTCGGGGCACGTCTTGCTTGGGCCTCTCTCCTGGAGGCGCTCAGTCAGACCGAGTAGTGACATGTGGCAAGGCGCTCCTCGGGGCGCGTCTTGCTTGGGCCTCTCTCCTGGAGGCGCCCAGTCAGACCCAGTGTTGACATGTGGCAAGACGCTCCTCTGGGCGCTTCTTGCTTGGGCTTCTCTCCTGGAGGCCCTCAGTCAGACCCATTGTTGACATGTGGCAAGACGCTCCTCGGGGCACGTCTTGCTTGGGCCTCTCTGCTGGAGGCGCTCAGTCAGACCGAGTAGTGACATGTGACAAGACGCTCCTCGGGGCGCGTCTTGCTGGGGCTTCTCTCATGGAGGCACTCATTCAGACCCAATGTTGACATGTGGCAAGACGCTCCTCGGGGCGCGTGTTGCTTGGTCCTCTCTCCTGGAGGCGCTCAGTCAGACCCAATGTTGACATGTGTTAAGACGCTCCTCGGGCGTTTTTTGCTTGGGCCTCGCTCCTGGAGGCGCTCAGTCAGACCCAGTGTTGACATGTGGCAAGACGCTCCTCGGGGCGCGTCTTGCTTGGGCCTCTCTCCTGGAGGTGCTCAGTCAGACCCAGTGTTGACATGTGGCAAGACGCTCCTCGGGGCGCGTCTTGCTGGGGCTTCTCTCATGGAGGCACTCAGTCAGACCCAGTTTTGACATGTGGCAAGATGCTCCTCGGGGCACGTCTTGCTTGGGCCTCTCTCCTGGAGGCGCTCAGTGAGACCCAGAGGAGACATGTGTCAAGACGCTCCTCGGGGAGCGTCTTGCTTGGGCCTCTCTCCTGGAGGCGCTCAGTCAGACCCAGTGTTGAGATGTGGCAAGACGCTCCTCGGGGCGCGTCTTGCTTGGGCCTCTCTCCTGGAGGCGCTCAGTCAGACCCAGTGTTGACCTGTGGCAAGACGCTCCTCGGCGCGCTTCTTGCTTGGGCTTCTCTCCTGGAGGCCCTCAGTCAGACCCATTGTTGACATATGTCAAGACGCTCCTCGGGGCATGTCTTGCTTGGTTCTCTCTCCTGGGGGCCCTCAGTCCGACCCAGTGTTGACATGTGGCAAGACGCTCCTCGGGGCGCGTCTTGCTTGGGCTTCTCTCCTGGAGGCCCTCAGTCAGACCCATTGTTGACATGTGGCAAGAAGCTCCTCGGGGCACGTATTGCTTGGGCCTATCTCCTGGAGGCGCTCAGTCAGACCGAGTAGTGACATGTGGCAAGACGCTCCTCGGGGCGCGTCTTGCTTGGACCTCCCTCCTGGAGGCGCTCAGTCAGACCGAGGATGTGACATGTGGCAAGACGCTCCTCGGGGCGTGTCTTGCTTGGACCTCTCTCCTGGAGGCGCTCAGTTAGACCGAGTAGTGACATGTGGCAAGACGCTCCTCGGGGTGGGTCTTGCTTGGGCCTCTCTCATGGAGGCCCTCTGTCAGACCCAGTGTTGACATGTGTCAAGACGCTCCTCGGGGCGCATCTTGCTTTGGCCTCTCTCCTGGAGGCGCTCAGTCAGACCAAGTGCTGACATGTGGCAAGAAGCTCCTCGGGGCGCGTCTTCCTTGGGCTTCTCTCCTGGAGGCCCTCAGTCAGACCCATTGTTGACATGTGGCAAGACGCTCCTCGGGGCGCGTATTGCTTGGGCCTCTCTCCTGGATGCCCTCTGTCAGACCCAGTGATGACATGTGGCAAGACTCTCCTCGGGGCGTGTCTTGCTTGGGCTTCTCACATGGAGGCTCTCAGTCAGACCCAGTGTTAACATGTGTCAAGACGCTCCTCGGGGCATTTCTTGCTTGGGCCTCTCTCCTGGAGGCGCCCAGTCAGACCCAGTGTTGACATGTGGCAAGATGCTCATCGGGGCGCTTCTTGCTTGGGCTTCTCTCCTGGAGGCCCTCAGTCAGACCCATTGTTGACATGTGGCAAGACGCTCCTCGGGGCACGTCTTGCTTGGGCCTCTCTCCTGGAGGCGCTCAGTCAGACCGAGTAGTGACATGTGACAAGACGCTCCTCGGGGCGCGTCTTGCTGGGGCTTCTCTCATGGAGGCACTCAGTCAGACCCAGTGTTGACATGTGGCAAGACGCTCCTCGGGGCGCGTGTTGCTTGGACCTCTCTCCTGGAGGCGCTCAGTCAGACCCAATGTTGACATGTGTCAAGACGCTCCTCGGGCGTTTTTTGCTTGGGCCTCGCTCCTGGAGGCGCTCAGTCAGACCCAGTGTTGACATGTGGCAAGACGCTCCTCGGGGCGCGTCTTGCTTGGGCCTCTCTCCTGGAGGTGCTCAGTCAGACCCAGTGTTGACATGTGGCAAGACGCTCCTCGGGGCGCGTCTTGCTGGGGCTTCTCTCATGGAGGCACTCAGTCAGACCCAGTGTTGACATGTGGCAAGATGCTCCTCGGGGCACGTCTTGCTCGGGCCTCTCTCCTGGAGTCGCTCAGTGAGACCCAGAGGAGACATGTGTCAAGACGCTCCTCGGGGCGCGTCTTGCTTGGGCCTCTCTCCTGGAGGCGCTCAGTCAGACCCAGTGTTGACATGTGGCAAGACGCTCCTCGGGGCGCGTCTTGCTTGGGCCTCTCTCCTGGAGGCGCCCAGTCAGACCCAGTGTTGACATGTGGCAAGACGCTCCTCGGGGCGCTTCTTGCTTGGGCTTCTCTCCTGGAGGCCCTCAGTCAGACCCATTGTTGACATGTGGCAAGACGCTCCTCGGGGCACGTCTTGCTTGGGCCTCTCTCCTGGAGGCGCTCAGTCAGACCGAGTAGTGACATGTGACAAGACGCTCCTCGGGGCGCGTCTTGCTGGGGCTTCTCTCATGGAGGCACTCATTCAGACCCAGTGTTGACATGTGGCAAGACGCTCCTCGGGGCGCGTGTTGCTTGGACCTCTCTCCTGGAGGCGCTCAGTCAGACCCAATGTTGACATGTGTCAAGACGCTCCTCGGGAGTTTTTTGCTTGGGCCTCGCTCCTGGAGGCGCTCAGTCAGACCCAGTGTTGACATGTGGCAAGACGCTCCTCGGGGCGCGTCTTGCTTGGGCCTCTCTCCTGGAGGTGCTCAGTCAGACCCAGTGTTGACATGTGGCAAGACGCTCCTCGGGGCGCGTCTTGCTGGGGCTTCTCTCATGGAGGCACTCAGTCAGACCCAGTGTTGACATGTGGCAAGATGCTCCTCGGGGCACGTCTTGCTTGGGCCTCTCTCCTGGAGGCGCTCAGTGAGACCCAGAGGAGACATGTGTCAAGACACTCCTCGGGGCGCGTCTTGCTTGGGCCTCTCTCCTGGAGGCGCTCAGTCAGACCCAGTGTTGACATGTGGCAAGACGCTCCTCGGGGCGCGTCTTGCTTGGGCCTCTCTCCTGGAAGCGCTCAGTCAGACCCAGTGTTGACCTGTGGCAAGACGCTCCTCGGCGCGCATCTTGCTTGGGCTTCTCTCCTGGAGGCCCTCAGTCAGACCCATTGTTGACATGTGGCAAGACGCTCCTCGGGGCGCGTCTTATTTGGGCCTCTCTCCTGGGGGCCCTCAGTCCGACCCAGTGTTGACATGTGGCAAGACGCTCCTCGGGGCGCGTCTTGCTTGGGCTTCTCTCCTGGAGGCCCTCAGTCAGACCCATTGTTGACATGTGGCAAGAAGCTCCTCGGGGCACGTATTGCTTGGGCCTATCTCCTGGAGGCGCTCAGTCAGACCGAGTAGTGACATGTGGCAAGACGCTCCTCGGGGCGCGTCTTGCTTGGACCTCCCTCCTGGAGGCGCTCAGTCAGACCGAGGATGTGACATGTGGCAAGACGCTCCTCGGGGCGTGTCTTGCTTGGACCTCTCTCCTGGAGGCGCTCAGTTAGACCGAGTAGTGACATGTGGCAAGACGCTCCTCGGGGCGGGTCTTGCTTGGGCCTCTCTCATGGAGGCCCTCTGTCAGACCCAGTGTTGACATGTGTCAAGACGCTCCTCGGGGCGCATCTTGCTTTGGCCTCTCTCCTGGAGGCGCTCAGTCAGACCGAGTGCTGACATGTGGCAAGAAGCTCCTCGGGGCACGTCTTTCCTTGGGCTTCTCTCCTGGAGGCCCTCAGTCAGACCCATTGTTGACATGTGGCAAGACGCTCCTCGGGGCGCGTATTGCTTGGGCCTCTCTCCTGGATGCCCTCTGTCAGACCCAGTGTTGACATGTGGCAAGACTCTCCTCGGGGCGTGTCTTGCTTGGGCTTCTCACATGGAGGCTCTCAGTCAGACCCAGTGTTAACATGTGTCAAGACGCTCCTCGGGGCATGTCTTGCTTGGGCCTCTCTCCTGGAGGCGCCCAGTCAGACCCAGTGTTGACATGTGGCAAGACGCTCCTCGGGGCGCTTCTTGCTTGGGCTTCTCTCCTGGAGGCCCTCAGTCAGACCCATTGTTGACATGTGGCAAGACGCTCCTCGGGGCACGTCTTGCTTGGGCCTCTCTCCTGGAGGCGCTCAGTCAGACCGAGTAGTGACATGTGACAAGACGCTCCTCGGGGCGCGTGTTGCTTGGACCTCTCTCCTGGAGGCGCTCAGTCAGACCCAATGTTGACATGTGTCAAGACGCTCCTCGGGCGTTTCTTGCTTGGGCCTCGCTCCTGGAGGCGCTCAGTCAGACCCAGTGTTGACATGTGACAAGACGCTCCTCGGGGCGCGTCTTGCTTGGGCCTCTCTCCTGGAGGTGCTCAGTCAGACCCAGAGGTGACATGTGTCAAGACGCTCCTCGGGCCTCTCTCCTGGAGGCGCTCAGTTAGACCGAGTAGTGACATGTGGCAAGACGCTCCTCGGGGTGGGTCTTGCTTGGGCCTCTCTCATGGAGGCCCTCTGTCAGACCCAGTGTTGACATGTGTCAAGACGCTCCTCGGGGCGCATCTTGCTTTGGCCTCTCTCCTGGAGGCGCTCAGTCAGACCAAGTGCTGACATGTGGCAAGAAGCTCCTCGGGGCGCGTCTTCCTTGGGCTTCTCTCCTGGAGGCCCTCAGTCAGACCCATTGTTGACATGTGGCAAGACGCTCCTCGGGGCGCGTATTGCTTGGGCCTCTCTCCTGGATGCCCTCTGTCAGACCCAGTGATGACATGTGGCAAGACTCTCCTCGGGGCGTGTCTTGCTTGGGCTTCTCACATGGAGGCTCTCAGTCAGACCCAGTGTTAACATGTGTCAAGACGCTCCTCGGGGCATGTCTTGCTTGGGCCTCTCTCCTGGAGGCGCCCAGTCAGACCCAGTGTTGACATGTGGCAAGACGCTCCTCGGGGCGCGTCTTGCTGGGGCTTCTCTCATGGAGGCACTCAGTCAGACCCAGTGTTGACATGTGGCAAGATGCTCCTCGGGGCACATCTTGCTTGGGCCTCTCTCCTGGAGTCCCTCAGTGAGACCCAGAGGAGACATGTGTCAAGACGCTCCTCGGGGCGCGTCTTGCTTGGGCCTCTCTCCTGGAGGCGCTCAGTCAGACCCAGTGTTGACATGTGGCAAGACGCTCCTCGGGGCGCGTCTTGCTTGGGCCTCTCTCCTGGAGGCGCCCAGTCAGACCCAGTGTTGACATGTGGCAAGACGCTCCTCTGGGCGCTTCTTGCTTGGGCTTCTCTCCTGGAGGCCCTCAGTCAGACCCATTGTTGACATGTGGCAAGACGCTCCTCGGGGCACGTCTTGCTTGGGCCTCTCTGCTGGAGGCGCTCAGTCAGACCGAGTAGTGACATGTGACAAGACGCTCCTCGGGGCGCGTCTTGCTGGGGCTTCTCTCATGGAGGCACTCATTCAGACCCAATGTTGACATGTGGCAAGACGCTCCTCGGGGCGCGTGTTGTTTGGACCTCTCTCCTGGAGGTGCTCAGTCAGACCCAATGTTGACATGTGTCAAGACGCTCCTCGGGCGTTTTTTGCTTGGGCCTCGCTCCTGGAGGCGCTCAGTCAGACCCAGTGTTGACATGTGGCAAGACGCTCCTCGGGGCGCGTCTTGCTTGGGCCTCTCTCCTGGAGGTGCTCAGTCAGACCCAGTGTTGACATGTGGCAAGACGCTCCTCGGGGCGCGTCTTGCTGGGGCTTCTCTCATGGAGGCACTCAGTCAGACCCAGTTTTGACATGTGGCAAGATGCTCCTCGGGGCACGTCTTGCTTGGGCCTCTCTCCTGGAGGCGCTCAGTGAGACCCAGAGGAGACATGTGTCAAGACGCTCCTCGGGGAGCATCTTGCTTGGGCCTCTCTCCTGGAGGCGCTCAGTCAGACCCAGTGTTGACATGTGGCAAGACGCTCCTCGGGGCGCGTCTTGCTTGGGCCTCTCTCCTGGAGGCGCTCAGTCAGACCCAGTGTTGACCTGTGGCAAGACGCTCCTCGGCGCGCATCTTGCTTGGGCTTCTCTCCTGGAGGCCCTCAGTCAGACCCATTGTTGACATGTGTCAAGACGCTCCTCGGGGCATGTCTTGCTTGGGCCTCTCTCCTGGGGGCCCTCAGTCCGACCCAGTGTTGACATGTGGCAAGACGCTCCTCGGGGCGCGTCTTGCTTGGGCTTCTCTCCTGGAGGCCCTCAGTCAGACCCATTGTTGACATGTGGCAAGAAGCTCCTCGGGGCACGTATTGCTTGGGCCTATCTCCTGGAGGCGCTCAGTCAGACCGAGTAGTGACATGTGGCAAGACGCTCCTCGGGGCGCGTCTTGCTTGGACCTCCCTCCTGGAGGCGCTCAGTCAGACCGAGGATGTGACATGTGGCAAGACGCTCCTCGGGGCGTGTCTTGCTTGGACCTCTCTCCTGGAGGAGCTCAGTTAGACAGAGTAGTGACATGTGGCAAGACGCTCCTCGGGGCGGGTCTTGCTTGGGCCTCTCTCATGGAGGCCCTCTTTCAGACCCAGTGTTGACATGTGTCAAGACGCTCCTCGGGGCGCATCTTGCTTTGGCCTCTCTCCTGGAGGCGCTCAGTCAGACCGAGTGCTGACATGTGGCAAGAAGCTCCTCGGGGCGCGTCTTCCTTGGGCTTCTCTCCTGGAGGCCCTCAGTCAGACCCATTGTTGACATGTGGCAAGACGCTCCTCGGGGCGCGTATTGCTTGGGCCTCTCTCCTGGATGCCCTCTGTCAGACCCAGTGTTGACATGTGGCAAGACTCTCCTCGGGGCGTGTCTTGCTTGGGCTTCTCACATGGAGGCTCTCAGTCAGACCCAGTGTTAACATGTGTCAAGACGCTCCTCGGGGCATGTCTTGCTTGGGCCTCTCTCCTGGAGGCGCCCAGTCAGACCCAGTGTTGACATGTGGCAAGACGCTCCTCGGGGCGCTTCTTGCTTGGGCTTCTCTCCTGGAGGCCCTCAGTCAGACCCATTGTTGACATGTGGCAAGACGCTCCTCGGGGCACGTCTTGCTTGGGCCTCTCTCCTGGAGGCGCTCAGTCAGACCGAGTAGTGACATGTGACAAGACGCTCCTCGGGGCGCGTGTTGCTTGGACCTCTCTCCTGGAGGCGCTCAGTCAGACCCAATGTTGACATGTGTCAAGACGCTCCTCGGGCGTTTCTTGCTTGGGCCTCGCTCCTGGAGGCGCTCAGTCAGACCCAGTGTTGACATGTGACAAGACGCTCCTCGGGGCGCGTCTTGCTTGGGCCTCTCTCCTGGAGGCGCTCAGTCAGACCCAGAGGTGACATGTGTCAAGACGCTCCTCGGGCCTCTCTCCTCGAGGCGCTCAGTCAGACCCAGTGTTGACATGTGGCAAGAAGCTCCTCGGGGCGCGTCTTGCTTGGGCCTCTCTCCTGGAGGTGCTCAGTCAGACCCAGTGTTGACATGTGGCAAGACGCTCCTCGGGGCGCGTCTTGCTGGGGCTTCTCTCATGGAGGCATTCAGTCAGACCCAGTGTTGACATGTGGCAAGATGCTCCTCGGGGCACGTCTTGCTTGGGCCTCTCTCCTGGAGGCGCTCAGTCAGACCGAGTAGTGACATGTGGCAAGGCGCTTCTCGGGGCGCGTCTTGTTGGGACTTCTCTCATGCAGGCACTCAGTCAGACCCAGTGTTGACATGTGGCAAGACGCTCCTCGGGGCTCGTGTTGCTTGGACCTCTCTCCTGGAGGCGCTCAGTCAGACCGAGTAGTGACATGTGGCAAGACGCTCCTCGGGGCGTGTCTTGCTTGAGCCTCTCTCCTGGAGGCGCTCAATTAGACCCAGTGTTGACATGTGGCAAGACGCTCCTCGGGGCGCGTCTTGCTTGGGCTTCTCTCCTGGAGGCCCTCAGTCAGACCCATTGTTGTCATGTGGCAAGACGCTCCTCGGGGCGCTTCTTGCTTGGGCCTCTCTCCTGGAGGCGCTCAGTCAGACCGAGTGCTGACATGTGGCAATACGCTCCTCGGGCGTTTCTTGCTTGCGCCTCTCTCCTGGAGGCGCTCAGTCAGACCCAGAGGTGACATGTGGCAAGACGCTCCTCGGGCCTCTCTCCTGGAGGCGCTCAGTCAGACCCAGTGTTGACATGTGGCAAGACGCTCCTCGGGGCGCGTCTTGCTGGGGCTTCTCTCATGGAGGCACTCAGTCAGACCCAGTGTTGACATGTGGCAAGATGCTCCTCGGGGCACGTCTTGCTTGGGCCTCTCTCCTGGAGGCGCTCAGTGAGACCCAGAGGAGACATGTGTCAAGACGCTCCTCGGGGCGCGTCTTGCTTGGGCCTCTCTCCTGGAGGCGCTCAGTCAGACCCAGTAATGACATGTGGCAAGACGCTCCTCGGGGCGCGTCTTGCTTGGGCCTCTCTCCTGGAGGCGCTCAGTCAGACCCAGTGTTGTCATATGGCAAGACGCTCCTCGGCGCGCATCTTGCTTGGGCTTCTCTCCTGGAGGCCCTCAGTCAGACCCATTGTTGACATGTGGCAAGACGCTCCTCGGGGCGCGTCTTATTTGGGCCTCTCTCCTGGGGGCCCTCAGTCCGACCCAGTGTTGACATGTGGCAAGACGCTCCTCGGAGCGCGTCTTGCTTGGGCTTCTCTCCTGGAGGCCCTCAGTCAGCCCCAATGTTGACATGTGGCAAGACGCTCCTCGGGGCACGTATTGCTTGGGCCTATCTCCTGGAGGCGCTCAGTCAGACCGAGTAGTGACATGTGGCAAGACGCTCCTCGGGGCGCGTCTTGCTTGGACCTCCCTCCTGGAGGCGCTCAGTCAGACCGAGGATGTGACATGTGGCAAGACGCTCCTCGGGGCGTGTCTTGCTTGGACCTCTCTCCTGGAGGCGCTCAGTTAGACCGAGTAGTGACATGTGGCAAGACGCTCCTCAGGGTGGGTCTTGCTTGGGCCTCTCTCATGGAGGCCCTCTGTCAGACCCAGTGTTGACATGTGTCAAGACGCTCCTCGGGGCGCATCTTGCTTTGGCCTCTCTCCTGGAGGCGCTCAGTCAGACCAAGTGCTGACATGTGGCAAGAAGCTCCTCGGGGCGCGTCTTCCTTGGGCTTCTCTCCTGGAGGCCCTCAGTCAGACCCATTGTTGACATGTGGCAAGACGCTCCTCGGGGCGCGTATTGCTTGGGCCTCTCTCCTGGATGCCCTCTGTCAGACCCAGTGTTGACATGTGGCAAGACTCTCCTCGGGGCGTGTCTTGCTTGGGCTTCTCACATGGAGGCTCTCAGTCAGACCCAGTGTTAACATGTGTCAAGACGCTCCTCGGGGCATGTCTTGCTTGGGCCTCTCTCCTGGAGGCGCCCAGTCAGACCCAGTGTTGACATGTGGCAAGACGCTCCTCGGGGCGCTTCTTGCTTGGGCTTCTCTCCTGGAGGCCCTCAGTCAGACCCATTGTTGACATGTGGCAAGACGCTCCTCGGGGCACGTCTTGCTTGGGCCTCTCTCCTGGAGGCGCTCAGTCAGACCGAGTAGTGACATGTGACAAGACGCTCCTCGGGGCGCGTCTTGCTGGGGCTTCTCTCATGGAGGCACTCAGTCAGACCCAGTGTTGACATGTGGCAAGATGCTCCTCGGGGCGCGTGTTGCTTGGACCTCTCTCCTGGAGGCGCTCAGTCAGACCCAATGTTGACATGTGTCAAGACGCTCCTCGGGCGTTTTTTGCTTGGGCTTCGCTCCTGGAGGCGCTCAGTCAGACCCAGTGTTGACATGTGGCAAGACGCTCCTCGGGGCGCGTATTGCTTGGGCCTCTCTCCTGGAGGTGCTCAGTCAGACCCAGTGTTGACATGTGGCAAGACTCTCCTCGGGGCGCGTCTTGCTGGGGCTTCTCTCATGGAGAAACTCAGTCAGACCCAGTGTTGACATGTGGCAAGATGCTCCTCGGGGCACGTCTTGCTTGGGCCTCTCTCCTGGAGGCGCTCAGTGAGACCCAGAGGAGACATGTGTCAAGACGCTCCTCGGGGCGCGTCTTGCTTGGGCCTCTCTCCTGGAGGCGCTCAGTCAGACCCAGTGTTGACATGTGGCAAGACGCTCCTCGGGGCGTGTCTTGCTTGGGCCTCTCTCCTGAAGGCGCTCAGTCAGACCCAGTGTTGACATGTGGCAAGACGCTCCTCGGCGCGCATCTTGCTTGGGCTTCTCTCCTGGAGGCCCTCACTCAGACCCATTGTTGACATGTGGCAAGACGCTCCTCGGGGCGCGTCTTATTTGGGCCTCTCTCCTGGGGGCCCTCAGTCCGACCCAGTGTTGACATGTGGCAAGACGCTCCTCGGGGCGCGTCTTGCTTGGGCTTCTCTCCTGGAGGCCCTCAGTCAGACCCATTGTTGACATGTGGCAAGACGCTCCTCGGGGCACGTATTGCTTGGGCCTATCTCCTGGAGGCGCTCAGTCAGACCGAGTAGTGACATGTGGCAAGACGCTCCTCGGGGCGCGTCTTGCTTGGACCTCCCTCCTGGAGGCGCTCAGTCAGACCGAGGATGTGACATGTGGCAAGACGCTCCTCGGGGCGTGTCTTGCTTGGACCTCTCTCCTGGAGGCGCTCAGTTAGACCGAGTAGTGACATGTGGCAAGATGCTCCTCGGGGCGGGTCTTGCTTGGGCCTCTCTCATGGAGGCCCTCTGTCAGACCCAGTGTTGACATGTGTCAAGACGCTCCTCGGGGCGCATCTTGCTTTGGCCTCTCTCCTGGAGGCGCTCAGTCAGACCGAGTGCTGACATGTGGCAAGAAGCTCCTCGGGGCGCGTCTTCCTTGGGCTTCTCTCCTGGAGGCCCTCAGTCAGACCCATTGTTGACATGTGGCAAGACGCTCCTCGGGGCACGTCTTGCTTGGGCCTCTCTCCTGGAGGCGCTCAGTCAGACCGAGTAGTGACATGTGACAAGACGCTCCTCGGGGCGCGTGTTGCTTGGACCTCTCTCCTGGAGGCGCTCAGTCAGACCCAATGTTGACATGTGTCAAGACGCTCCTCGGGCGTTTCTTGCTTGGGCCTCGCTCCTGGAGGCGCTCAGTCAGACCCAGTGTTGACATGTGACAAGACGCTCCTCGGGGCGCGTCTTGCTTGGGCCTCTCTCCTGGAGGCGCTCAGTCAGACCCAGAGGTGACATGTGTCAAGACGCTCCTCGGGCCTCTCTCCTGGAGGCGCTCAGTCAGACCCAGTGTTGACATGTGGCAAGAAGCTCCTCGGGGCGCGTCTTGCTTGGGCCTCTCTCCTGGAGGTGCTCAGTCAGACCCAGTGTTGACATGTGGCAAGACGCTCCTCGGGGCGCGTCTTGCTGGGGCTTCTCTCATGGAGGCACTCAGTCAGACCCAGTGTTGACATGTGGAAAGACGCTCCTTGGGGAACGTCTTGCTTGGGCCTCTCTCCTGGAGGCGCTCAGTCAGACCCAGAGGAGAAATGTGTCAAGACGCTCCTCGGGGCGCGTCTTGCTTGGGCCTCTCTCCTGGAGGCGCTCAGTCAGACCGAGTGCTGACATGTGGCAAGACTCTCCTCGGGGCGCGTCTTGCTTGGGCCTCTCTCCTGGAGGCGCTCAGTCAGACCCAGTGTTGACATGTGGCAAGAGGCTCCTCGGGGCGCGTCTTGCTTGGGCCTCTCTCCTGGAGGCGCTCAGTCAGACCGAGTGTTGACATGTGGCAAGATGCTCCTCGGGGCACGTCTTGCTTGGGCCTCTCTCCTGGAGGCGCTCAGTCAGACCCAGAGGAGACATGTGTCAAGACGCTCCTCGGGGCACGTCTTGCTTGGGCCTCTCTCCTGGAGGCGCTCAGTCAGACCAAGTGCTGACATGTGGCAAGACGCTCCTCCGGGCGCGTCTTGCTTGGGCCTCTCTCCTGGAGGCGCTCAGTCAGACACAGTGTTCACATGTGGCAAGACGCTCCTCGGGGCGCATCTTGCTGGGGCTTCTCTCATGGAGGCACTCATTCAGACCCAATGTTGACATGTGGCAAGACGCTCCTCGGGGCGCGTGTTGCTTGGACCTCTCTCCTGGAGGCGCTCAGTCAGACCCAATGTTGACATGTGTCAAGACGCTCCTCGGGCGTTTTTTGCTTGGGCCTCGCTCCTGGAGGCGCTCAGTCAGACCCAGTGTTGACATGTGGCAAGACGCTCCTCGGGGCGCGTCTTGCTTGGGCCTCTCTCCTGGAGGTGCTCAGTCAGACCCAGTGTTGACATGTGGCAAGACGCTCCTCGGGGCGCGTCTTGCTGGGGCTTCTCTCATGGAGGCACTCAGTCAGACCCAGTTTTGACATGTGGCAAGATGCTCCTCGGGGCACGTCTTGCTTGGGCCTCTCTCCTGGAGGCGCTCAGTGAGACCCAGAGGAGACATGTGTCAAGACGCTCCTCGGGGAGCGTCTTGCTTGGGCCTCTCTCCTGGAGGCGCTCAGTCAGACCCAGTGTTGACATGTGGCAAGACGCTCCTCGGGGCGCGTCTTGCTTGGGCCTCTCTCCTGGAGGCGCTCAGTCAGACCCAGTGTTGACCTGTGGCAAGACGCTCCTCGGCGCGCATCTTGCTTGGGCTTCTCTCCTGGAGGCCCTCAGTCAGACCCATTGTTGACATGTGTCAAGACGCTCCTCGGGGCATGTCTTGCTTGGGCCTCTCTCCTGGGGGCCCTCAGTCCGACCCAGTGTTGACATGTGGCAAGACGCTCCTCGGGGCGCGTCTTGCTTGGGCTTCTCTCCTGGAGGCCCTCAGTCAGACCCATTGTTGACATGTGGCAAGAAGCTCCTCGGGGCACGTATTGCTTGGGCCTATCTCCTGGAGGCGCTCAGTCAGACCGAGTAGTGACATGTGGCAAGACGCTCCTCGGGGCGCGTCTTGCTTGGACCTCCCTCCTGGAGGCGCTCAGTCAGACCGAGGATGTGACATGTGGCAAGACGCTCCTCGGGGCGTGTCTTGCTTGGACCTCTCTCCTGGAGGAGCTCAGTTAGACAGAGTAGTGACATGTGGCAAGACGCTCCTCGGGGCGGGTCTTGCTTGGGCCTCTCTCATGGAGGCCCTCTTTCAGACCCAGTGTTGACATGTGTCAAGACGCTCCTCGGGGCGCATCTTGCTTTGGCCTCTCTCCTGGAGGCGCTCAGTCAGACCGAGTGCTGACATGTGGCAAGAAGCTCCTCGGGGCGCGTCTTCCTTGGGCTTCTCTCCTGGAGGCCCTCAGTCAGACCCATTGTTGACATGTGGCAAGACGCTCCTCGGGGCGCGTATTGCTTGGGCCTCTCTCCTGGATGCCCTCTGTCAGACCCAGTGTTGACATGTGGCAAGACTCTCCTTGGGGCGTGTCTTGCTTGGGCTTCTCACATGGAGGCTCTCAGTCAGACCCAGTGTTAACATGTGTCAAGACGCTCCTCGGGGCATGTCTTGCTTGGGCCTCTCTCCTGGAGGCGCCCAGTCAGACCCAGTGTTGACATGTGGCAAGACGCTCCTCGGGGCGCTTCTTGCTTGGGCTTCTCTCCTGGAGGCCCTCAGTCAGACCCATTGTTGACATGTGGCAAGACGCTCCTCGGGGCACGTCTTGCTTGGGCCTCTCTCCTGGAGGCGCTCAGTCAGACCGAGTAGTGACATGTGACAAGACGCTCCTCGGGGCGCGTGTTGCTTGGACCTCTCTCCTGGAGGCGCTCAGTCAGACCCAATGTTGACATGTGTCAAGACGCTCCTCGGGCGTTTCTTGCTTGGGCCTCGCTCCTGGAGGCGCTCAGTCAGACCCAGTGTTGACATGTGACAAGACGCTCCTCGGGGCGCGTCTTGCTTGGGCCTCTCTCCTGGAGGCGCTCAGTCAGACCCAGAGGTGACATGTGTCAAGACGCTCCTCGGGCCTCTCTCCTGGAGGCGCTCAGTCAGACCCAGTGTTGACATGTGGCAAGAAGCTCCTCGGGGCGCGTCTTGCTTGGGCCTCTCTCCTGGAGGTGCTCAGTCAGACCCAGTGTTGACATGTGGCAAGACGCTCCTCGGGGCGCGTCTTGCTGGGGCTTCTCTCATGGAGGCACTCAGTCAGACCCAGTGTTGACATGTGGCAAGATGCTCCTCGGGGCACGTCTTGCTTGGGCCTCTCTCCTGGAGGCGCTCAGTCAGACCGAGTAGTGACATGTGGCAAGGCGCTTCTCGGGGCGCGTCTTGCTGGGACTTCTCTCATGGAGGCACTCAGTCAGACCCAGTGTTGACATGTGGCAAGATGCTCCTCGGGGCTCGTGTTGCTTGGACCTCTCTCCTGGAGGCGCTCAGTCAGACCGAGTAGTGACATGTGGCAAGACGCTCCTCGGGGCGTGTCTTGCTTGAGCCTCTCTCCTGGAGGCGCTCAATTAGACCCAGTGTTGACATGTGGCAAGACGCTCCTCGGGGCGCGTCTTGCTTGGGCTTCTCTCCTGGAGGCCCTCAGTCAGACCCATTGTTGTCATGTGGCAAGACGCTCCTCGGGGCGCTTCTTGCTTGGGCCTCTCTCCTGGAGGCGCTCAGTCAGACCGAGTGCTGACATGTGGCAATACGCTCCTCGGGCGTTTCTTGCTTGCGCCTCTCTCCTGGAGGCGCTCAGTCAGACCCAGAGGTGACATGTGGCAAGACGCTCCTCGGGCCTCTCTCCTGGAGGCGCTCAGTCAGACCCAGTGTTGACATGTGGCAAGACGCTCCTCGGGGCGCGTCTTGCTTGGGCCTCTCTCCTGGAGGTGCTCAGTCAGACCCAGTGTTGACATGTGGCAAGACGCTCCTCGGGGCGCGTCTTGCTGGGGCTTCTCTCATGGAGGCACTCAGTCAGACCCAGTGTTGACATGTGGCAAGATGCTCCTCGGGGCACGTCTTGCTTGGGCCTCTCTCCTGGAGGCGCTCAGTGAGACCCAGAGGAGACATGTGTCAAGACGCTCCTCGGGGCGCGTCTTGCTTGGGCCTCTCTCCTGGAGGCGCTCAGTCAGACCCAGTAATGACATGTGGCAAGACGCTCCTCGGGGCGCGTCTTGCTTGGGCCTCTCTCCTGGAGGCGCTCAGTCAGACCCAGTGTTGTCATATGGCAAGACGCTCCTCGGCGCGTATCTTGCTTGGGCTTCTCTCCTGGAGGCCCTCAGTCAGACCCATTGTTGACATGTGGCAAGACGCTCCTCGGGGCGCGTCTTATTTGGGCCTCTCTCCTGGGGGCCCTCAGTCCGACCCAGTGTTGACATGTGGCAAGACGCTCCTCGGGGCGCGTCTTGCTTGGGCTTCTCTCCTGGAGGCCCTCAGTCAGCCCCAATGTTGACATGTGGCAAGACGCTCCTCGGGGCACGTATTGCTTGGGCCTATCTCCTGGAGGCGCTCAGTCAGACCGAGTAGTGACATGTGGCAAGACGCTCCTCGGGGCGCGTCTTGCTTGGACCTCCCTCCTGGAGGCGCTCAGTCAGACCGAGGATGTGACATGTGGCAAGACGCTCCTCGGGGCGTGTCTTGCTTGGACCTCTCTCCTGGAGGCGCTCAGTTAGACCGAGTAGTGACATGTGGCAAGACGCTCCTCAGGGTGGGTCTTGCTTGGGCCTCTCTCATGGAGGCCCTCTGTCAGACCCAGTGTTGACATGTGTCAAGACGCTCCTCGGGGCGCATCTTGCTTTGGCCTCTCTCCTGGAGGCGCTCAGTCAGACCAAGTGCTGACATGTGGCAAGAAGCTCCTCGGGGCGCGTCTTCCTTGGGCTTCTCTCCTGGAGGCCCTCAGTCAGACCCATTGTTGACATGTGGCAAGACGCTCCTCGGGGCGCGTATTGCTTGGGCCTCTCTCCTGGATGCCCTCTGTCAGACCCAGTGTTGACATGTGGCAAGACTCTCCTCGGGGCGTGTCTTGCTTGGGCTTCTCACATGGAGGCTCTCAGTCAGACCCAGTGTTAACATGTGTCAAGACGCTCCTCGGGGCATGTCTTGCTTGGGCCTCTCTCCTGGAGGCGCCCAGTCAGACCCAGTGTTGACATGTGGCAAGACGCTCCTCGGGGCGCTTCTTGCTTGGGCTTCTCTCCTGGAGGCCCTCAGTCAGACCCATTGTTGACATGTGGCAAGACGCTCCTCGGGGCACGTCTTGCTTGGGCCTCTCTCCTGGAGGCGCTCAGTCAGACCGAGTAGTGACATGTGACAAGACGCTCCTCGGGGCGCCTCTTGCTGGGGCTTCTCTCATGGAGGCACTCAGTCAGACCCAGTGTTGACATGTGGCAAGATGCTCCTCGGGGCGCGTGTTGCTTGGACCTCTCTCCTGGAGGCGCTCAGTCAGACCCAATGTTGACATCTGTCAAGACGCTCCTCGGGCGTTTTTTGCTTGGGCTTCGCTCCTGGAGGCGCTCAGTCAGACCCAGTGTTGACATGTGGCAAGACGCTCCTCTGGGCGCGTCTTGCTTGGGCCTCTCTCCTGGAGGTGCTCAGTCAGACCCAGTGTTGACATGTGGCAAGACTCTCCTCGGGGCGCGTCTTGCTGGGGCTTCTCTCATGGAGAAACTCAGTCAGACCCAGTGTTGACATGTGGCAAGATGCTCCTCGGGGCACGTCTTGCTTGGGCCTCTCTCCTGGAGGCGCTCAGTCAGACCCAGTGTTGACATGTGGCAAGACGCTCCTCGGGGCGTGTCTTGCTTGGGCCTCTCTCCTGAAGGAGCTCAGTCAGACCCAGTGTTGACATGTGGCAAGACGCTCCTCGGCGCGCATCTTGCTTGGGCTTCTCTCCTGGAGGCCCTCACTCAGACCCATTGTTGACATGTGGCAAGACGCTCCTCGGGGCGCGTCTTATTTGGGCCTCTCTCCTGGGGGCCCTCAGTCCGACCCAGTGTTGACATGTGGCAAGACGCTCCTCGGGGCGCGTCTTGCTTGGGCTTCTCTCCTGGAGGCCCTCAGTCAGACCCATTGTTGACATGTGGCAAGACGCTCCTCGGGGCACGTATTGCTTGGGCCTATCTCCTGGAGGCGCTCAGTCAGACCGAGTAGTGACATTTGGCAAGACGCTCCTCGGGGCGTGTCTTGCTTGGACCTCCCTCCTGGAGGCGCTCAGTCAGACCGAGGATGTGACATGTGGCAAGACGCTCCTCGGGGCGTGTCTTGCTTGGACCTCTCTCCTGGAGGCGCTCAGTTAGACTGAGTAGTGACATGTGGCAAGATGCTCCTCGGGGCGGGTCTTGCTTGGGCCTCTCTCATGGAGGCCCTCTGTCAGACCCAGTGTTGACATGTGTCAAGACGCTCCTCGGGGCGCATCTTGCTTTGGCCTCTCTCCTGGAGGCGCTCAGTCAGACCGAGTGCTGACATGTGGCAAGACGCTCCTCGGGGCGCGTCTTCCTTGGGCTTCTCTCCTGGAGGCCCTCAGTCAGACCCATTGTTGACATGTGGCAAGACGCTCCTCGGGGCACGTCTTGCTTGGGCCTCTCTCCTGGAGGCGCTCAGTCAGACCGAGTAGTGACATGTGACAAGACGCTCCTCGGGGCGCGTGTTGCTTGGACCTCTCTCCTGGAGGCGCTCAGTCAGACCCAATGTTGACATGTGTCAAGACGCTCCTCGGGCGTTTCTTGCTTGGGCCTCGCTCCTGGAGGCGCTCAGTCAGACCCAGTGTTGACATGTGACAAGACGCTCCTCGGGGCGCGTCTTGCTTGGGCCTCTCTCCTGGAGGCGCTCAGTCAGACCGAGTGCTGACATGTGGCAAGACTCTCCTCGGGGCGCGTCTTGCTTGGGCCTCTCTCCTGGAGGCGCTCAGTCAGACCCAGTGTTGACATGTGGCAAGAGGCTCCTCGGGGCGCGTCTTGCTTGGGCCTCTCTCCTGGAGGCGCTCAGTCAGACCGAGTGTTGACATGTGGCAAGATGCTCCTCGGGGCACGTCTTGCTTGGGCCTCTCTCCTGGAGGCGCTCAGTCAGACCCAGAGGAGACATGTGTCAAGACGCTCCTCGGGGCACGTCTTGCTTGGGCCTCTCTCCTGGAGGCGCTCAGTCAGACCAAGTGCTGACATGTGGCAAGACGCTCCTCCGGGCGCGTCTTGCTTGGGCCTCTCTCCTGGAGGCGCTCAGTCAGACACAGTGTTCACATGTGGCAAGACGCTCCTCGGGGCGCATCTTGCTTGGGCCTCTCTCCTGGAGGCGCTCAGTCAGACCCAGTCTTGACATGTGGCAAGACGCTCTTCAGGGCGCGTCTTGCTTGGGCCTCTCTCCTGGAGGCGCTCAGTCAGACCGAGTGCTGACATGTGGCAAGACGCTCCTCGGGGTGCATCTTGCTTGGGCTTCTCTCCTGGAGGCCCTCAGTCAGACCCAGTGTTGACATGTGGCAAGACGCTCCTCGGGGCGCGTCTTATTTGGGCCTCTCTCCTGGGGGCCCTCAGTCAGACCCAGTGTTGACATGTGGCAAGACGCTCCTCGGGGCGCGTCTTGCTTGGGCCTCTCTCCTGGAGGCGCTCAGTCAGACCGAGTAGTGACATGTGGCAAGACGCTCCTCGGGGCGCGTCTTGCTTGGACCTCCCTCCTGGAGGCGCTCAGTCAGACCGAGTAGTGACATGTGGCAAGACGCTCCTCGGGGCGTGTCTTGCTTGGAAGCCTCTCTTGGAGGTGCTCAGTCAGACCGAGTAGTGACATGTGGCAAGACGCTCCTCAGGGCGTGTCTTGCTTGGACCTCTCTCCTGGAGGCGCTCAGTTAGACCGAGTAGTGACGTGTGGCAAGACGCTCCTCGGGGCGGGTCTTGCTGGGGCCTCTCTCCTGGAGGTGCTCAATCAGACCCAGTGGTGACACGTGGCAAGACGCTCCTCGGGGCGCGTCTTGCTTGGGCCTCTCTCCTGGAGGAGCTCAGTCAGACCCAGTGGTGACACGTGGCAAGACGCTCCTCGGGGCGCATCTTGCTTGGGCCTCTCTCCTGGAGGCGCTAAGTCAGACCCAGTGTTGACACGTGGCAAGACGCTCCTCGGGGCGCGTCTTGCTTGGGCCTCTCTCCTGGAGGCGCTCAGTCAGACCCAGTGTTGACATGTGGCAAGACACTCCTCGGGGCGCGTCTTGCTTGGGCCTCTCTCATGGAGGCCCTCTGTCAGACCCAGTGTTGACATGTGTCAAGACGCTCCTCGGGGCGCATCTTGCTTTGGCCTCTCTCCTGGAGGCGCTCAGTCAGACCGAGTGCTGACATGTGGCAAGAAGCTCCTCGGGGCGCGTCTTCCTTGGGCTTCTCTCCTGGAGGCCCTCAGTCAGACCCATTGTTGACATGTGGCAAGACGCTCCTCGGGGCGCGTATTGCTTGGGCCTCTCTCCTGGATGCCCTCTGTCAGACCCAGTGTTGACATGTGGCAAGACTCTCCTCGGGGCGTGTCTTGCTTGGGCTTCTCACATGGAGGCCCTCAGTCAGACCCAGTGTTAAAATGTGTCAAGACGCTCCTCGGGGCGTGTCTTGCTTGGGCCTCTCTCCTTGAGGCGCTCAGTCAGACCCAGTGTTGACATGTGGCAAGACGCTCCTCGGGGCGCTTCTTGCTTGGGCTTCTCTCCTGGAGGCCCTCAGTCAGACCCATTGTTGACATGTGGCAAGACGCTCCTCGGGGCACGTCTTGCTTGGGCCTCTCTCCTGGAGGCTCTCAGTCAGACCGAGTAGTGACATGTGACAAGACGCTCCTCGGGGCGCGTCTTGCTGGGGCTTCTCTCATGGAGGCACTCAGTCAGACTCAGTGTTGACATGTGGCAAGACGCTCCTCGGGGCGCGTGTTGCTTGCACCTCTCTCCTGGAGCTGCTCAGTCAGACCCAGTGTTGACATGTGTCAAGACGCTCCTCGGGCGTTTCTTGCTTGGGCCTCGCTCCTCGAGGCGCTCAGTCAGACCCAGTGTTGACATGTGTCAAGACGCTCCTCGGGGCGCGTCTTGCTTGGGCCTCTCTCCTGGAGGCGCTCAGTCAGACCCAGAGGTGACATGTGTCAAGACGCTCCTCGGGCCTCTCTCCTGGAGGCGCTCAGTCAGACCCAGTGTTGACATGTGGCAAGACGCTCCTCGGGGCGCGTCTTGCTTGGGCTTATCACATGGAGGCCCTCAGTCAGACCCAGTGTTAACATGTGTCAAGACGCTCCTCGGGGCGTGTCTTGCTTGGGCCTCTCTCCTGGAGGCGCTCAGTCAGACCCAGTGTTGACATGTGGCAAGAAGCTCCTCGGGGCGCTTCTTGCTTGGGCTTCTCTCTTGGAGGCCCTCAGTCAGACCCATTGTTTACATGTGGCAAGACGCTCCTCGGGGCACGTCTTGCTTGGGCCTCTCTCCTGGAGGCGCTCAGTCAGACCGAGTAGTGACATGTGACAAGACGCTCCTCGGGGCGCGTCTTGCCGGGGCTTCTCTCATGGAGGCACTCAGTCAGACCCAGTGTTGACATGTGGCAAGACGCTCCTCGGGGCTCGTGTTGCTTGGACCTCTCTCCTGGAGCTGCTCAGTCAGACCCAGTGTTGACATGTGTCAAGACGCTCCTCGGGCGTTTCTTGCTTGGGCCTCGCTCCTGGAGGCGCTCAGTCACACCCAGTGTTGACATGTGACAAGACGCTCCTCGGGGCGCGTCTTGCTTGGGCCTCTCTCCTGGAGGCGCTCAGTCAGACCCAGAGGTGGCATGTGTCAAGACGCTCCTCGGGCCTCTCTCCTGGAGGCGCTCAGTCAGACCGGGTAGTGACATGTGACAAGACGCTCCTCGGGGCGCGTCTTGCTTGGGCCTCTCTCCTGGAGGCGCTCAGTCAGACCCAGAGGTGACATGTGGCAAGACGCTCCTCGGGGCGCGTCTTGCTGGGGCTTCTCTCATGGAGGCACTCAGTCAGACCCAGTGTTGACATGTGGAAAGACGCTCCTCGGGGAACGTCTTGCTTGGGCCTCTCTCCTGGAGACGTTCAGTCAGACCCAGAGGAAAAATGTGTCAAGACGCTCCTCGGGGCGCGTCTTGCTTGGGCCTCTCTCCTGGAGGCGCTCAGTCAGACCGAGTGCTGACATGTGGCAAGACTCTCCTCGGTTCGCGTCTTGCTTGGGCCTCTCTCCTGGAAGCGCTCAGTCAGACCCAGTGTTGACATGTGGCAAGACGCTCCTCGGGGCGCGTCTTATTTGGGCCTCTCTCCTGGAGGCCCTCAGTCAGACCCATTGTTTACATGTGGCAAGACGCTCCTCGGGGCACGTCTTGCTTGGGCCTCTCTCCTGGAGGCGCTCAGTCAGACCGAGTAGTGACATGTGACAAGACGCTCCTCGGGGCGCGTCTTGCCGGGGCTTCTCTCATGGAGGCACTCAGTCAGACCCAGTGTTGACATGTGGCAAGACGCTCCTCGGGGCTCGTGTTGCTTGGACCTCTCTCCTGGAGCTGCTCAGTCAGACCCAGTGTTGACATGTGTCAAGACGCTCCTCGGGCGTTTCTTGCTTGGGCCTCGCTCCTGGAGGCGCTCAGTCACACCCAGTGTTGACATGTGACAAGACGCTCCTCGGGGTGCGTCTTGCTTGGGCCTCTCTCCTGGAGGCGCTCAGTCAGACCCAGACGTGGCATGTGTCAAGACGCTCCTCGGGCCTCTCTCCTGGAGGCGCTCAGTCAGACCGGGTAGTGACATGTGACAAGACGCTCCTCGGGGCGCGTCTTGCTTGGGCCTCTCTCCTGGAGGCGCTCAGTCAGACCCAGAGGTGACATGTGGCAAGACGCTCCTCGGGGCGCGTCTTGCTGGGGCTTCTCTCATGGAGGCACTCAGTCAGACCCAGTGTTGACATGTGGAAAGACGCTCCTCGGGGAACGTCTTGCTTGGGCCTCTCTCCTGGAGGCGTTCAGTCAGACCCAGAGGAGAAATGTGTCAAGACGCTCCTCGGGGCGCGTCTTGCTTGGGCCTCTCTCCTGGAGGCGCTCAGTCAGACCGAGTGCTGACATGTGGCAAGACTCTCCTCGGTTCGCGTCTTGCTTGGGCCTCTCTCCTGGAAGCGCTCAGTCAGACCCAGTGTTGACATGTGGCAAGACGCTCCTCGGGGCGCGTCTTATTTGGGCCTCTCTCCTGGAGGCCCTCAGTCAGACCCAGTGTTGACATGTGGCAAGACGCTCCTCGGGGCGCGTCTTGCTTGGGCTTCTCTCCAGGAGGCCCTCAGTCAGACCCATTGTTGACATGTGGTAAGACGCTCCTCGGGGCACGTCTTGCTTGGGCCTCTCTCCTGGAGGCGCTCAGTCAGACCGAGTAGTGACATGTGGCAAGACGCTCCTCGGGGCGTGTCTTGCTTGTAAATGGCACCCAGTGCTAATGACTCCCTTCCTTTTTGTGGTTGTAGGGGCTGTTGATTGGAGTACACTAAAACAAACCTGACCTCTCTAGGACATTCAGAGGAAAAGTTATAGGCCCACAAATGTGTAACTGGACTACTTCTTTAAAGTGACACCAGGCCCGGTGACCTTTGGGACATGGTTTGACCCCCTATAGTAATGTGCAATCATCTTGAAACGTTCAGATCACTTACAACTCAATAGATTCTACCTTCTTGTAACGTTTCAGCCTGATTGGACCTTGTTTTCACACAAATGGACCCAGAATGATGTGAAATTGTGCTTCGTGCAACATAATTCTGGGTGCCATTTACAAACCATAAGTGCTAATGACGCCATTCCTTTTTGTGGTTGTAGAGGCTGTTGATTGGAGTGCACTAAAACAAACCTGACCTCTTTAGGATATTCAGAAGCCAAGTTACAAGCCCACAAAGGTGTAACTGGACTACTTCTTTAAAGTGACACCAGGCACGGTGACCTTTGGGACATGGTTTGACCCCCTATAGGAAAGTGCGATCATCATGAAACGTTCAGATCACTTACAACTCAATAGATTCTACCTTCTTGTAACGTTTCAGCCTGATTGGACCTTGTTTTCACACAAATGGACCCAGAATGATGTGAAATTGTGCTTCGTGCAGCATAATTCTGGGTGCCATTTACAAACCATAAGTGCTAATGACTCCATTCCTTTTTGTGGTTGTAGGGGCTGTTGGTTGGAGTACACTAAAACAAACCTGATCTCTCTTGGACATTCAGAAGCCAAGTTATGAGCCCACAAATGTGTAACTGGACTACTTCTTTAAATTGACACCAGATCCGGTGACCTTTGGGACATAGTTTGACCCCCTTAGGAAAGTGCTATCATCACGAAACGTTCAGATCACTTACAACTCAATAGATTCTACCTTCTTGTAACGTTTCAGCCTGATTGGACCTTGTTTTCACACAAATGAACCCAGAATGATGTGAAATTGTGCTTCGTGCAACATAATTCTGGGTGCCATTTAAAAACCATAAGTGCTAATGACTCCAGTCCTTTTTGTGGTTGTAGGGGCTGTTGATTGGAGTACACTAAAACAAACCTGACCTCTTGAGGATATTCAGAAGCCAAGTTATAAGCCCACAAATTTGTAACTGGACTACTTCTTTAAAGTGACACCAGGCCCGGTGACCTTTGGCACATGGTTTGACCCCCTTAGGAAAGTGCTATCATCATGAAACGTTCAGATCACTTACAACTCAATAGATTCTACCTTCTTGTAATGTTTCAGCCTGATTGGACCTTGTTTTCACACAAATGGACCCAGAATGATGTGAAATTGTGCTCCGTGCAACATAATTCTGGCTGCCATTTACAAACCATAAGTGCTAATGACCTCCTTCCTTATTGTGGTTGTAGGGGCTGTTGATTGGAGTACACTAAAACAAACCTGATCTCTCTAGGAAATTCAGAAGCCAAGTTATAAGCTCACAAATGTGTAACTGGACTACTTCTTTAAATTGACACCAGATCCGGTGACCTTTGGGACATGGTTTGACCCCCTTAGGAAAGTGCTATCATCATGAAACGTTCAGATCACTTACAACTCAATAGATTCTACCTTCCTGTAACGTTTCAGCCTGATTGGACCTTGTTTTCACACAAATGAACCCAGAATGATGTGAAATTGTGCTTCGTGCAACATAATTCTGGGTGCCATTTACAAACCATAAGTGCTAATGACTCCATTCCTTTTTGTGGTTGTAGAGGCTGTTGATTGGAGTACACTAAAACAAACCTGACCTCTTTAGGATATTCAGAAGCCAAGTTATAAGCCCACAAAGGTGTAACTGGACTACTTCTTTAAAGTGACACCAGGCACGGTGACCTTTGGGACATGGTTTGACCCCCTATAGGAAAGTGCGATCATCATGAAACGTTCAGATCACTTACAACTCAATAGATTCTACCTTCTTGTAACGTTTCAGCCTGATTGGACCTTGTTTTCACACAAATGGACCCAGAATGATGTGAAATTGTGCTTCGTGCAGCATAATTCTGGGTGCCATTTACAAACCAAAAGTGCTAATGACTCCATTCCTTTTATTGGTTGTAGGGGCTGTTGGTTGGAGTACACTAAAACAAACCTGATCTCTCTAGGACATTCAGAAGCCAAGTTATAAGCCCACAAATGTGTAACTGGACTACTTCTTTAAATTGACACCAGATCCGGTGACCTTTGGGACATAGTTTGACCCCCTTAGGAAAGTGCTATCATCACGAAACGTTCAGATCACTTACAACTCAATAGATTCTACCTTCCTGTAACGTTTCAGCCTGATTGGACCTTGTTTTCACACAAATGAACCCAGAATGATGTGAAATTGTGCTTCGTGCAACATAATTCTGGGTGCCATTTAAAAACCATAAGTGCTAATGACTCCAGTCCTTTTTGTGGTTGTAGGGGCTGTTGATTGGAGTACACTAAAACAAACCTGACCTCTTGAGGTTATTCAGAAGCCAAGTTATAAGCCCACAAAGTTGTAACTGGACTACTTCTTTAAAGTGACACCAGGCCCGGTGACCTTTGGGACATGGTTTGACCCCCTTAGGAAAGTGCTATCATCATGAAACGTTCAGATCACTTACAACTCAATAGATTCTACCTTCTTGTAACGTTTCAGCCTGATTGGACCTTGTTTTCACACAAATGGACCCAGAATGATGTGAAATTGTGCTCCGTGCAACATAATTCTGGCTGCCATTTACAAACCATAAGTGCTAATGACTCCATTCCTTTTTGTGGTTGTAGGAGCTATTAATTGAAGTACTCTAAAACAAACCTGACCTCTCTAGGACATTCAGAAGAAAAGTTATAAGCCGACAAAGGTGTAACAAGACTACTTCTTTAAAGTGACACCAGGCCCGGTGACCTTTGGGACATGGTTTGACCCCCTATAGTAATGTGCAATCATCTTGAAACGTTCAGATCACTTTCAACTCAATAGATTCTACCTTCTTGTAACGTTTCAGCCTGATTGGACCTTGTTTTCACACAAATGGACCCAGAATGATGTGAAATTGTGTTTCGTGCAACATAATTCTGGGTGCCATTTACAAACCATAAGTGCTAATGACTCCATCCCTTTTTGTGGTTGTAGGGGCTGTTGGTTGGAGTACACTAAAACAAACCTGATCTCTCTAGGACATTCAGAAGCCAAGTTATAAGCCCACAAATGTGTAACTGGACTACTTCTTTAAATTGACACCAGATCCGGTGACCTTTGGGACATGGTTTGACCCCCTTAGGAAAGTGCTATCATCATGAAACGTTCAGATCACTTACAACTCAATAGATTCTACCTTCCTGTAACGTTTCAGCCTGATTGGACCTTGTTTTCACACAAATGAACCCAATATGATGTGAAATTGTGCTTCGTGCAACATAATTCTGGGTGCCATTTAAAAACCATAAGTGCTAATGACTCCATTCCTTTTAGTGGTAATGGGGGCTGTTAATTGGAGTACTCTAAAACAAACCTGATCTCACTAGGACATTCAGAAGCCAAGCTATAAGCCCACAAATGTGTAACTGGACTACTTCTTTAAAGTGACACCAGGCCCGGTGAACTTTGGGACATGGTTTTACCCCCTATAGGAATGTGCGATCATCATGAAACGTTCAGATCACTTAAAACTCAATAGATTCTACCTTCTTGTAACGTTTCAGCCTGATTGGACCTTGTTTTCACACAAATGAACCCAGAATGATGTGAAATTGTGCTTCGTGCAACATAATTCTGGGTGCCATTTAAAAACCATAAGTGCTAATGACTCCGTTCCTTTTAGTGGTAATGGGGCTGCTAATTGGAGTACTCTAAAACAAACCTGACCTCTCTAGGATATTCAGAAGCCAAGTTATAAGCCCACAAAGGTGTAACTGGACTACTTCTTTAAAGTTACACCAGGCCCGGTGACCTTTGGGACAATGTTTGACCCCCAATAGGAATGTGCGATCATCATGAAACGTTCAGATCCCTTACAACTCAATAGATTCTACCTTCTTGTAAAGTTTCAGCCTGATTGGACCTTGTTTTCACACAAATGGACCCAGAATGATGTGAAATTGTGCTTTGTGCAACATAATTCTGGGTGCCATTTAAAAATCATAAGTGCTAATGACTCCATTCCTTTTTGAGGTTGTAGGGGCTGTTGATTGGAGTACACTAAAACAAACCTGATCTCTCTAGGACATTCAGAAACCAAGTTATAAGCCCTCAAAGGTGTAATTGGACTACTTCTTTAAAGTGACACCAGGCCCGGTGACCTTTGGGACATGGTTTGACCCCCTATAGGAAAGTGCGATCATCATGAAACGTTCAGATCACTTACTACTCAATAGATTCTACCTTCTTGTAACGTTTCAGCCTGATTGGACCTTGTTTTCACACAAATGGACCAAGTATGATGTGAAATTGTGCTTCGTGCAACATAATCTTGGGTGCCATTTACAAACCATAAGTGCTAATGACTCCATTCCTTTTTGTGGTTGTAGGGGCTGTTGGTTGGAGTACATTAAAACAAACCTGATCTCTCTAGGAAATTCAGAAGCCAAGTTATAAGCCCACAAATGTGTAACTGGACTACTTCTTTAAATTGACACCAGATCCGGTGACCTTTGGGACATGGTATGACCCCCTTAGGAAAGTGTGATCATCTTGAAACGTTCAGATCACTTACAACTCAATAGATTCTACCTTCTTGTAACGTTTCAGCCTGATTGGACCTTGTTTTCACACAAATGGACCCAGAATGATGTGAAATTGTGCTTCATGCAACATAATTCTGGGTGCCATTTACAAACCATAAGTGCTAAAGACTCCATCCCTTTTTGTGGTTGTAGGGGCTGTTGGTTGGAGTACACTAAAACAAACCTGATCTCTCTAGGACATTCAGAAGCCAAGTTATAAGCCCACAAATGTGTAACTGGACTACTTCTTTAAATTGACACCAGATCCGGTGACCTTTGGGACATGGTTTGACCCCCTTAGGAAAGTGCTATCATCATGAAACGTTCAGATCACTTACAACTCAATAGATTCTACCTTCCTGTAACGTTTCAGCCTGATTGGACCTTGTTTTCACACAAATGAACCCAATATGATGTGAAATTGTGCTTCGTGCAACATAATTCTGGGTGCCATTTAAAAACCATAAGTGCTAATGACTCCATTCCTTTTAGTGGTAATGGGGGCTGTTAATTGGAGTACTCTAAAACAAACCTGATCTCACTAGGACATTCAGAAGCCAAGCTATAAGCCCACAAATGTGTAACTGGACTACTTCTTTAAAGTGACACCAGGCCCGGTGAACTTTGGGACATGGTTTTACCCCCTATAGGAATGTGCGATCATCATGAAACGTTCAGATCACTTAAAACTCAATAGATTCTACCTTCTTGTAACGTTTCAGCCTGATTGGACCTTGTTTTCACACAAATGAACCCAGAATGATGTGAAATTGTGCTTCGTGCAACATAATTCTGGGTGCCATTTAAAAACCATAAGTGCTAATGACTCCGTTCCTTTTAGTGGTAATGGGGCTGCTAATTGGAGTACTCTAAAACAAACCTGACCTCTCTAGGATATTCAGAAGCCAAGTTATAAGCCCACAAAGGTGTAACTGGACTACTTCTTTAAAGTTACACCAGGCCCGGTGACCTTTGGGACAATGTTTGACCCCCAATAGGAATGTGCGATCATCATGAAACGTTCAGATCCCTTACAACTCAATAGATTCTACCTTCTTGTAAAGTTTCAGCCTGATTGGACCTTGTTTTCACACAAATGGACCCAGAATGATGTGAAATTGTGCTTTGTGCAACATAATTCTGGGTGCCATTTAAAAATCATAAGTGCTAATGACTCCATTCCTTTTTGAGGTTGTAGGGGCTGTTGATTGGAGTACACTAAAACAAACCTGATCTCTCTAGGACATTCAGAAACCAAGTTATAAGCCCTCAAAGGTGTAATTGGACTACTTCTTTAAAGTGACACCAGGCCCGGTGACCTTTGGGACATGGTTTGACCCCCTATAGGAAAGTGCGATCATCATGAAACGTTCAGATCACTTACTACTCAATAGATTCTACCTTCTTGTAACGTTTCAGCCTGATTGGACCTTGTTTTCACACAAATGGACCAAGTATGATGTGAAATTGTGCTTCGTGCAACATAATCTTGGGTGCCATTTACAAACCATAAGTGCTAATGACTCCATTCCTTTTTGTGGTTGTAGGGGCTGTTGGTTGGAGTACATTAAAACAAACCTGATCTCTCTAGGAAATTCAGAAGCCAAGTTATAAGCCCACAAATGTGTAACTGGACTACTTCTTTAAATTGACACCAGATCCGGTGACCTTTGGGACATGGTATGACCCCCTTAGGAAAGTGTGATCATCTTGAAACGTTCAGATCACTTACAACTCAATAGATTCTACCTTCTTGTAACGTTTCAGCCTGATTGGACCTTGTTTTCACACAAATGGACCCAGAATGATGTGAAATTGTGCTTCATGCAACATAATTCTGGGTGCCATTTACAAACCATAAGTGCTAAAGACTCCATTCCTTTTTGTGGTTGTAGGGGCTGTTGATTGGAGTCTATTAAAACAAACCTGATCTCTCTAGGACATTCAGAAGTCAAGTTATAAGCCCACAAATGTGTGACTGGACTACTTCTTTAAATTGACACCAGATCCGGTGACATTTGGGACATGGTTTGATCCCCTTAGGAAAGTACTATCATCATGAAACGTTCAGATCACTTACAACTGAATAGATTCTACCTTCCTGTAACGTTTCAGCTTGATTGGACCTTGTTTTCGTCTTCGTCTTCGTCTTCCTCCGCTTATCCGGGTCTGGGTCGCGGGGGCAGCATCCCAATTAGGGAGCTCCAGGCCGTCCTCTCCCCGGCCTTGCCCACCAGCTCCTCCGGCAGGACCCCAAGGCGTTCCCGGACCAGATTGGAGATGTAACCTCTCCAACGTGTCCTGGGTCGACCCGGGGGCCTTCTGCCGGCAGGACATGCCCGAAACACCTCCCCGGGGAGGCATCCAGGAGGCATCCTGACCAGATGCCCAAACCACCTCAACTGGCTCCTTTCGATCCGGAGGAGCAGCGGCTCTACTCCGAGTCCCTCCCGAATGTCCGAGCTCCTCACCCTATCTCTAAGGCTGAGCCCGGCCACCCTACGGAGGAAACTCATTTCGGCCGCTTGTATCCGCGATCTCGTTCTTTCGGTCATTACCCAAAGCTCATGACCATAGGTGAGGATTGGGACGTAGATCGACCGGTAAATCGAGAGCCTGGCTTTCTGGCTCAGCTCCCTCTTCCCCACAACAGATCAGCTCAGCGTCCGCATCACTGCAGACGCCGAACCAATCCGCCTGTCGATCTCCCGATCCCACCTACCCTCACTCGTGAACAAGACCCCGAGATACTTAAACTCCTCCACTTGAGGTAGGACCTCTCCCCCGACCCGGAGGTGGCAAGCCACCCTTTTCCGGTCGAGAACCATGGTCTCAGATTTGGAGGTGCTGATCCTCATCCCAGCCGCTTCACATTCAGCCGCGAACCTACCCAGCAAGAGCTGAAGGTCAGAGCTGGATGAAGCTAGGAGGACCACATCATCCGCAAAAAGCAGAGACGAGATTCTCCTGCCACCAAACTCGACACACTCCACACCACGGCTGTGTCTAGAAATTCTGTCCATAAAAGTGATGAACAGAACCGGTGACAAAGGGCAGCCCTGGCGGAGTCCAACCCTCACTGGGAACAGGTCCGACTTACTACCGGCTATGCGGACCAAACTCACGCTCCTCTGGTAAAGGGACTGAATGGCCCTTAACAGAAAGCCACCCACCCATACTCCTGGAGCGTCCCCCACAGGGTGCCCCTGGGGACACGGTCATAAGCCTTCTCCAAATCCACAAAGCACATGTGGATTGGTTGGGCAAACTCCCATGCACCCTCCATCACCCTTGCAAGGGTATAGAGCTGGTCCACAGTTCCACGGCCAGGACGAAAACCACATTGCTCCTCCTCTATCTGAGATTCAACTATCAATCGGACCCTCCTCTCCAGTACCTTGGCGTAGACCTTTCCAGGGAGGCTGAGGAGTGTGATCCCCCTATAGTTGGAACACACCCTCAGGTCACCCTTCTTAAAGATGGGGACCACCACCCCGGTCTGCCACTCCCTAGGAACTGCCCCCGATGACCACGCAATGTTGTAGAGACGTGTCAACCATGACAGCCCTACAACATCCATAGCCTTGAGATACCCAGGACGAACCTCATCCGCCCCCGGGGCTCCGCCGCTGTGTAGTTGTTTGACTACCTCAGCATCTTCTGCCCCCGAGATCGGACAGTCCATCCCCAGGCCTCCCAGCTCTGGTTCCTCCTCGGAATGCGCATTGATGGGATTGAGGAGCTCCTCAAAGTATTCCTTCCACCGTCCGACTATAGCCTCAGTTGACGTCAGCAACTCCCCATCCCCACTGTAAACAGTGTGAGCGAGTTGCTGCCTTCCTCTCCTGAGGCGCCGGACAGTTTGCCAGAACCTCTTTGGAGCCGATCGATAGTCTTTCTCCATGGCCTCACCAAACTCCTCCCACGCCCGAGATTTTGCCTCGGTAACTGCCACTGCTGCACCCCGCTTGGCTATCCGGTACCTGTCTGCTGCCTCCGGAGACCCACAGACCAGCCACGCCCTGTAGGCCTCCTTCTTCAGCCTGACGGCTCCCCGAACCTCTGGTGTCCACCAGCGGGTACGGGGGTTGCCACCACGACTGGCACCGGCCACCTTACGACCACAGCTAGCAACAGCCGCCTCGACAATCGCAGAGTGGAACAAGGCCCACTCGGACTCAATGTCCCCCACTGCTCTCGGGACTTGGTCAAAGCTCTGCCGGAGGTGGGAGTTGAAGACCGTCTTGAAAGGTTCTTCTGCCAGGCGTTCCCAGCAGACCCTCACTATGCGTTTGGGTCTGCCAGGTCTACGCGGCATGTTCCCTTGCCATCTGATCCAACTCACCACCAGGTGGTGATCAGTTGACAGCTCCGCCCCTCTCTTCACTCGGGTGTCCAAAACATACGGCCGCAGGTCAGATGATACGACTACAAAATCTATCATCGACCTGTGACCTAGGCTGCCCTGGTACCAAGTGTACCGGTGGGCATCCTTATGTTCGAACTTGGTGTTCATTATGGCCAAACTGCTGCTTGCACAGAAGTCCAATAACAAAACACCGCTCGAGTTCAGATTAGGTGGGCCGTTCCTCCCAATCACACCCCTCCAGGTCAAGCTGTCATTGCCCACGTGAGCATTGAAGTCCCCCAGCAGGACAATGGAGTCCCCTGATGGAGCACTATCTAGCACTCGTCCCAGGGACTCCAAAAAGGGTGGGTACTCTGAACTGATATTTGGCCCATAAGCACAAACAACAGTCAGGACCCGTTCCCCGACCCGAAGGCGCAAGGAAGCTACCCTCTTGTCCCCCGGGGTAAACCCCAACACACAGGCAGAGAGTCTCGGGGCTATTAAAAAGCCAACCCCAGCCCTCCGCCTCTCACCCGGAGCAACTCCAGCAAAGTAGAGTGTCCAACCCCTCTCCAGGTCTCGGGTTCCAGAGCCAATGCAATGTGTCGAGGTGAGTCCGACTATATCTAGCCGGTACCGCTCAACCTCTGCCACAAGCTCCGGCTCCTTCCCCGCCAGCGAAGTGACGTTCCATGTCCCAAAAACTAGTTTTCTTGTCCGGGGATTGGACCGCCAAGGCTCCCGCCTTGGCCTGCCACCCGATTCGCATTGCACCGGACCCTTCATGTTCCTCCTGCGGGTGGTGGGTCCACAGTTGGACGAGCCCATGTATCCGGTTCGGGCTGGGCCCGGCCGGGCCCCATGGGCGACAGCCCGGCCACCAGGCGCTCGCTCACGGGCCCCAACCCCAGGCCTGGCTCCAGGGTGGGACCCCGGTAACCCTCCGGGCCGGGTACTCCGACTCTTCGTTTTAACCGCCATGAAAGATCCTTCGAACCGTTCTTTGTCTCACCCTTCACCTAAGACAAATTTGTCATGGGAGACCCTACCAGGGGCACTAAGTGCCCCAGACACCATAGCTCCTAGGATCATTAGGGCACTCAAACTCCTCCACCACGATAAGGTGACGGTTCACACAAATGAACCCAGAATGATGTGAAATTGTGCTTCGTACCACATAATTCTGGGTGCCATTTAAAAACCACAAGTGCTAATGACTCCATTCCTTTTTGTGGTTGTAGGGGCTATTGATTGGAGTATACAAAAACAAACCTGATCTCTCTAGGACATTCAGAAGCCAAGTAATAAGCCCACAAATGTGTAACTGGACTACTTCTTTAAATTGACACCAGATCCTGGTGACCTTTGGGACATGGTTTGACCCCCTTAGGAAAGTGCTATCATCATGAAACGTTCAGATCACTTACAACTCAATAGATTCTACCTTCCTGTAACGTTTCAGCCTGATTGTACCTTGTTTTCACACAAATGAACCCAGAATGATGTGAAATTGTGCTTCGTGCAACATAATTCTTGGTGCCATTGAAAAACCATAAGTGCTAATGACTCCATTCCTTTTTATGGTTGTAGGGGCTGTTGATTGGAGTATACTAAAACAAACCTGATCTCTCTAGGACATTCAGAAACCAAGTTATAAGACCTCAAAGGTGTAATTGGACTACTTCTTTAAAGTGACACCAGGCCCGGTGACCTTTGGGACATGGTTTGACCCCCTATAGGAATGTGCGATCATCATGAAACGTTCAGATCACTTACAACTCAATAGATTCTACCTTCTTGTAACGTTTCAGCCTGATTGGACCTTGTTTTCACACAAATGGACCCAGAATGATGTGAAATTGTGCTTCGTGCAATATAATTCTGGGTGCCATTTACAAACCATAAGTGCTAATGACTCCATTTCTTTTTGTGGTTGTAGGGGCTGTTGGTTGGAGTACATTAAAACAAACCTGATCTATCTAGGACATTCAGAAGCCAAGTTATAAGCCCACAAATGTGTAACTGGACTACTTCTTTAAATTGACACCAGATCCGGTGACCTTTGGGACATAGTTTGACCCCCTATAGGAATGTGCTATAATCATGAAACATTCAGATCACTTACAACTCAATAGATTCTACCTTCCTGTAACGTTTCAGCCTGATTGGACCTTGTTTTCACACAAATGGACCCAGAATGATGTGAAATTGTGCTTCGTGCAACATAATTCTGGGTGCCATTTACAAACCATAAGTGCTAATGACTCCATTCCTTTTTGTGGTTGTAGGGGCTGTTGATTGGAGTATCCTAAAACAAACCTGATCTCTCTAGGACATTCAGAAACCAAGTTATAAGCCCTCAAAGGTGTAATTGGACTACTTCTTTAAAGTGACACCAGGCCCGGTGACCTTTGGGACATGGTTTGACCCCCTATAGGAATGTGCGATCATCATGAAACGTTCAGATCACTTACAACTCAATAGATTCTACCTTCTTGTAACGTTTCAGCCTGACTGGACCTTGTTTTCACACAAATGGACCCAGAATGATGTGAAATTGTGCTTCGTGCAATATAATTCTGGGTGCCATTTAAAAACCATAAGTGCTAATGACTCAATTTCTTTTTGTGGTTGTTGGGGCTGTTGATTGGAGTACACTAAACCAAACCTGATCTCTCTAGGACATTCAGAAGCCAAGTTATAAGCCCACAAATGTGTAACTGGACTACTTCTTTAAATTGACACCAGATCAGGTGACCTTTGGGACATGGTTTGACCCCCTTAGGAAAGCGCTATCATCATGAAACGTTCAGATCACTTACAACTCAATAGATTCTACCTTCCTGTAACGTTTCAGGCTGATTGTACCTTGTTTTCACACAAATGAACCCAGAATGATGTGAAATTGTGCTTCGTGCAACATAATTCTTGGTGCCATTTAAAAACCATAAGTGCTAATGACTCCATTCCTTTTTGTGGTTGTAGAGGCTGTTGATTGGAGTACACTAAAACAAACCTGACCTCTTTAGGATATTCAGAAGCCAAGTTATTAGCTCACAAAGGTGTAACTGGACTACTTTAAAGTGACACCAGGCGCGGTGAAATTTGGGACATGGTTTGACCCCCTATAGGAATGTGCGATCATCATGAAACCTTCAGATCACTTACAACTCAATAGATTCTACCTTCCTGTAACGTTTCAGCCTGATTGGACCTTGTTTTCACACAAATGGACCCAGAATGTTGTGAAATTGTGCTTCGTGCAGCATAATTCTGGGTGCCATTTACAAACCATAAGTGCTAATGACTCCATTTCTTTTTGTGATTGTAGGGGCTGTTGATTGGAGTACACTAAAACAAACCTTATCTCTCTAGGACATTCAGAAGCCAAGTTATAAGCCCACAAATGTGTAACTGGACTACTTCTTTAAATTGACACCAGATCCGGTGACCTTTGGGACATGGTTTGACCCGCTTAGGAAAGTGCTATCATCATGAAACGTTCAGACCACTTACAACTCAATAGATTCTACCTTCCTGTAATATTTCAGCCTGATTGGACCTTGTTTTCACACGAATGAACCCAGAATGATGTGAAATTGTGCTTCGTGCAACATAATTCTGGGTGCCATTTAAAAACCATAAGTGCTAATGACTCCAGTCCTTTTTGTGGTTGTAGGGGCTTTTGATTGGAGTACACTAAAACAAACCTGACCTCTTTAGGATTTTCAGAAGCCAAGTTATAAGCCCACAAATGTGTAACTGGACTACTTCTTTAAAGTGACATCAGGCCCGGTGACCTTTGGGACATGGTTTGACCCCCTATAGGAATGTGCGATTATCATGAAACGTTCAGATCACTTACAACTCAATAGATTCTACCTTCTTGTAACGTTTCAGCCTGATTGGACCTTATTTTCACACAAATGGACCCAGAATGATGTGAAATTGTGCTTCGTGCAACATAATTCTGGGTGCCATTTACAAACCATAAGTGCTAATGACTCCATTTCTTTTTGTGGTTGTAGGGGCTGTTGATTGGAGTACACTAAAACAAACCTGATCTCTCTAGGACATTCAGAAGCCTAGTTATAAGCCCACAAATGTGTAACTGGACTACTTCTTTAAATTGACACCAGATCCGGTGACCTTTGGGACATGATTTGACCCCCTTAGGAAAGTGCTATCATCATGAAACGTCCAGATCACTTACAACGCAATAGATTCTACCTTCCTGTAATGTTTCAGCCTGACTGGACCTTGTTTTCACACAAATGAACCCAGAATTATGTGAAATTGTGCTTCGTGCAACATAATTCTGGGTGCCATTTAAAAACCATAAGCGCTAATGACTCCATTCCTTTTTGGGGTAATGGGGGCTGTTAACTTGAGTACTCTAAAACAAACCTGACCTCTTTAGGATATTCAGAAGCCAAGTTATAAGCCCACAAAGGTGTAACTGGACTACTTCTTTAAAGTGACACCAGGCCCGGTGACCTTTGGGACATGGTTTGACCCCCTATAGGAATGTTCGATCATCATGAAACGTTCAGATCACTTACAACTCAATAGATTCTACCTTCTTATAATGTTTCAGCCTGATAGGACCTTGTTTTCACACAAATGGACCCAGAATGATGTGAAATTGTGCTTCGTGCAACATAATTCTGGGTGCCATTTACAAACCATAAGTGCTAATGACTCCATTCCTTTTTGTGGTTGTAGGGGCTGTTTATTGGAGTACACTAAATTAAACCTGATCTCTCAAGGACATTCAGAAGCCAAGTTATAAGCCCACAAATGTGTAACTGGACTACTTCTTTAAATTGACACCAGATCCGGTGACCTTTGGGACATAGTTTGACCTCCTTAGGAAAGTGCTATCAGCATGAAACGTTCAGATCACTTACAACTCAATAGATTCTACCTTCCTGTAACGTTTCAGCCTGATTGGACCTTGTTTTCACACAAATGGACCCAGAATGATTTGAAATTGTGCTTCGTACAACTTAATTCTGGATGCCATTTACAAACCATAAGTGCTAATGACTCCATTCCTTTTTGTGGTTGTAGGGGCTGTTGATTGGAGTACACTAAAACAAACCTGATCTCTCTAGGACATTAAGAAGCCAAGTTATAAGCCCACAAATGTGTAACTGGACTACTTCTTTAAATTGACATCAGATCCGGTGACCTTTGGGACATGATTTGACCCCCTTAGGAAAGAGCTATCATCATGAAACGTTCAGATCACTTACAACTCAATAGATTCTACCTTCCTGTAACGTTTCAGCCTGATTGGACCTTGTTTTCACACAAATGAACCCAGAATGATGTGAAATTGTGCTTTGTGCAACATAATTCTGGGTGCCATTTACAAACCATAAGTTCTAATGACTCCATTCTTTTTTGTGGTTGTAGGGGCTGTTGATTGGAGTACACTAAAACAAGCCTGACCTCTCTAGGACATTCAGAAACCAAGTTATAAGCCCACAAATGTGTAACTGGACTACTTCTTTAAATTGACACCAGATCCGGTGACCTTTGGGACATGGTTTGACCGCCATAGGAAAGTGCTATCATCATGAAACGTTCAGATCACTTACAACTCAATAGATTCTACCTTCCTGTAACATTTCAGCCTGATTGGACCTTGTTTTCACACAAATGAACCCAGAATGATGTGAAATTGTGCTTCGTGCAACATAATTCTGGGTGCCATTTACAAACCATAAGTGCTAATGACTCCATTCCTTTTTGTGGTTGTAGGGGCTGTTTACTGGAGTACACTAAATTAAACCTGATCTCTCTAGGACATTCAGAAGCCAAGTTATAGGCCCACAAATGTGTAACTGGACTACTTCTTTAAATTGACACCAGATCCGGTGACCTTTGGGACATAGTTTGACCTCCTTAGGAAAGTGCTATCAGCATGAAACGTTCAGATCACTTACAACTCAATAGATTCTACCTTCCTGTAACGTTTCAGCCTGATTGGACCTTGTTTTCACACAAATGGACCCAGAATGATTTGAAATTGTGCTTTGTACAACTTAATTCTGGATGCCATTTACAAACCATAAGTGCTAATGACTCCATTCCTTTTTGTGGTTGTAGGGGCTGTTGACTGGAGTACACTAAAACAAGCCTGACCTCTCTAGGACATTCAGAAGCCAAGTTATAAGCCCAAAAATGTTGGTACTGGACTACTTCTTTAAATTGACACCAGATCAGGTGACCTTTGGGACATGGTTTGACCCCCTTAGGAAAGTGCTATCATCATGAAACGTTCAGATCACTTACAACTCAATAGATTCTACCTTCCTATAACGTTTCAGCCTGATTGGACCTTGTTTTCACACAAATGAACCCAGAATGATGTGAAATTGTGCTTCGTGCAACATAATTCTGGGTGCCATTTACAAACCATAAGTGCTAATGACTCCATTCCTTTTTGTGGTTGTAGGGGCTGTTGATTGGAGTACACTAAAACAAACCTGATCGCTCTAGGACATTCAGAAGCCAAGTTATAAGCCCACAAATGTGTAACTGGACTACTTCTTTAAATTGACACCAGATCCGGTGACCTTTGGGACATGATTTGACCCCCTTAGGAAAATGCTATCATCATGAAACATTCAGATCACTTACAACTCAATAGATTCTACCTTCCTGTAACGTTTCAGCCTGATTGGACCTTGTTTTCACACAAATGAACCCAAAATGACGTGAAATTGTGCTTTGTGCAACATAATTCTGGGTGCCATTTACAAACCATAAGTGCTAATGACTCCATTCCTTTTTGTGGATGTAGGGGCTGTTGATTGGAGTATACTAAAACAAACCTGATCTCTCTAGGGCATTCAGAAGCCAAGTTATGAGCCCACAAATGTGTAACTGGACTACTTCTTTAAATTGACACCAGATCCGGTGACCTTTGGGACATGGTTTGACCCCCTATAGGAATGTGCTATCATCATGAAACGTTCAGATCACTTACAACTCAATAGAATCTACCTTCCTGTAACGTTTCAGCCTGATTGGACCTTGTTTTCACACAAATGGACCCAGAATGATGTGAAATTGTGCTTCGTGCAACATAATTCTGGGTGCCATTTACAAACCATAAGTGCTAATGACTCCATTCCTTTTTGTGGTTGTAGGGGCTGTTGACTGGAGTACACTAAAACAAGCCTGACCTCTCTAGGACATTCAGAAGCCAAGTTATAAGCCCAAAAATGTTGGTACTGGACTACTTCTTTAAATTGACACCAGATCCGGTGACCTTTGGGACATGATTTGACCCCCTTAGGAAAGAGCTATCATCATGAAACGTTCAGATCACTTACAACTCAATAGATTCTACCTTCCTGTAACGTTTCAGCCTGATTGGACCTTGTTTTCACACAAATGAACCCAGAATGATGTGAAATTGTGCTTTGTGCAACATAATTCTGGGTGCCATTTACAAACCATAAGTGCTAATGACTCCATTCTTTTTTGTGGTTGTAGGGGCTGTTGATTGGAGTACACTAAAACAAGCCTGACCTCTCTAGGACATTCAGAAACCAAGTTATAAGCCCACAAATGTGTAACTGGACTACTTCTTTAAATTGACACCAGATCCGGTGACCTTTGGGACATGGTTTGACCGCCATAGGAAAGTGCTATCATCATGAAACGTTCAGATCACTTACAACTCAATAGATTCTACCTTCCTGTAACATTTCAGCCTGATTGGACCTTGTTTTCACACAAATGAACCCAGAATGATGTGAAATTGTGCTTCGTGCAACATAATTCTGGGTGCCATTTACAAACCATAAGTGCTAATGACTCCATTCCTTTTTGTGGTTGTAGGGGCTGTTTACTGGAGTACACTAAATTAAACCTGATCTCTCTAGGACATTCAGAAGCCAAGTTATAGGCCCACAAATGTGTAACTGGACTACTTCTTTAAATTGACACCAGATCCGGTGACCTTTGGGACATAGTTTGACCTCCTTAGGAAAGTGCTATCAGCATGAAACGTTCAGATCACTTACAACTCAATAGATTCTACCTTCCTGTAACGTTTCAGCCTGATTGGACCTTGTTTTCACACAAATGGACCCAGAATGATTTGAAATTGTGCTTTGTACAACTTAATTCTGGATGCCATTTACAAACCATAAGTGCTAATGACTCCATTCCTTTTTGTGGTTGTAGGGGCTGTTGACTGGAGTACACTAAAACAAGCCTGACCTCTCTAGGACATTCAGAAGCCAAGTTATAAGCCCAAAAATGTTGGTACTGGACTACTTCTTTAAATTGACACCAGATCAGGTGACCTTTGGGACATGGTTTGACCCCCTTAGGAAAGTGCTATCATCATGAAACGTTCAGATCACTTACAACTCAATAGATTCTACCTTCCTATAACGTTTCAGCCTGATTGGACCTTGTTTTCACACAAATGAACCCAGAATGATGTGAAATTGTGCTTCGTGCAACATAATTCTGGGTGCCATTTACAAACCATAAGTGCTAATGACTCCATTCCTTTTTGTGGTTGTAGGGGCTGTTGATTGGAGTACACTAAAACAAACCTGATCGCTCTAGGACATTCAGAAGCCAAGTTATAAGCCCACAAATGTGTAACTGGACTACTTCTTTAAATTGACACCAGATCCGGTGACCTTTGGGACATGATTTGACCCCCTTAGGAAAATGCTATCATCATGAAACATTCAGATCACTTACAACTCAATAGATTCTACCTTCCTGTAACGTTTCAGCCTGATTGGACCTTGTTTTCACACAAATGAACCCAAAATGACGTGAAATTGTGCTTTGTGCAACATAATTCTGGGTGCCATTTACAAACCATAAGTGCTAATGACTCCATTCCTTTTTGTGGATGTAGGGGCTGTTGATTGGAGTATACTAAAACAAACCTGATCTCTCTAGGGCATTCAGAAGCCAAGTTATGAGCCCACAAATGTGTAACTGGACTACTTCTTTAAATTGACACCAGATCCGGTGACCTTTGGGACATGGTTTGACCCCCTATAGGAATGTGCTATCATCATGAAACGTTCAGATCACTTACAACTCAATAGAATCTACCTTCCTGTAACGTTTCAGCCTGATTGGACCTTGTTTTCACACAAATGGACCCAGAATGATGTGAAATTGTGCTTCGTGCAACATAATTCTGGGTGCCATTTACAAACCATAAGTGCTAATGACTCCATTCCTTTTTGTGGTTGTAGGGGCTGTTGACTGGAGTACACTAAAACAAGCCTGACCTCTCTAGGACATTCAGAAGCCAAGTTATAAGCCCAAAAATGTTGGTACTGGACTACTTCTTTAAATTGACACCAGATCAGGTGACCTTTGGGACATGGTTTGACCCCCTTAGGAAAGTGCTATCATCATGAAACGTTCAGATCACTTACAACTCAATAGATTCTACCTTCCTGTAACGTTTCAGCCTGATTGGACCTTGTTTTCACACAAATGAACCCAGAATGATGTGAAATTGTGCTTCGTGCAACATAATTCTGGGTGCCATTTACGAACCATAAGTGCTAATGACTCCATTCCTTTTTGTGGTTGTAGGGGCTGTTGATTGGAGTACACTCAAACAAACCTGATCGCTCTAGGACATTCAGAAGCCAAGTTATAAGCCCACAAATGTGTAACTGGACTACTTCTTTAAATTGACACCAGATCTGGTGACCTTTGGGACATGATTTGACCCCCTTAGGAAAGTGCTATCATCATGAAACGTTCAGATCACTTACAACTCAATAGATTCTACCTTCCTGTAACGTTTCAGCCTGATTGGACCTTATTTTCACACAAATGAACCCAGAATGACGTGAAATTAAGCTTTGTGCAACATAATTCTGGGTGCCATTTACAAACCATAAGTGCTAATGACTCCATTCCTTTTTGTGGTTGTAGGGGCTGTTGATTGGAGTATACTAAAACAAACCTGATCTCTCTAGGGCATTCAGAAGCCAAGTTATGAGCCCACAAATGTGTAACTGGACTACTTCTTTAAATTGACACCAGATCCGGTGACCTTTGGGACATGGTTTGACCCCCTATAGGAATGTGCTATCATCATGAAACGTTCAGATCACTTACAACTCAATAGATTCTACCTTCTTGTAGCGTTTCAGCCTGATTGGACCTTGTTTTCACACAAATGAACCCAGAATGATGTGAAATTGTGCTTCGTGCAACATAATTCTGGGTGCCATTTACAAACCATAAGTGCTAATGACTCCATTCCTTTTTGTGGTTGTAGGGGCTGTTGACTGGAGAACACTAAAACAAGCCTGACCTCTCTAGGACATTCAGAAGCCAAGTTATAAGCCCACAAATGTTGGTACTGGACTACTTCTTTAAATTGACACCAGATCCGGTGACCTTTGGGACATGGTTTGACCCCCTTAGGAAAGTGCTATCATCATGAAACGTTCAGATCACTTACAACTCAATAGATTCTACCTTCCTGTAACGTTTCAGCCTGATTGGACCTTGCTTTCATACAAATGAACCCAGAATGATGTGAAATTGTGCTTCGTGCAACATAATTCTGGGTGCCATTTACAAACCATAAGTGCTAATGACTCCATTCCTTTTTGTGGTTGTACGGGCTGTTGATTGGAGTACACTAAAACAAACCTGATCGCTCTAGGACATTCAGAAGCCAAGTTATAAGCCCACAAATGTGTAACTGGACTACTTCTTTAAATTGACACCAGATCCGGTGACCTTTGGGAAATGATTTGACCCCCTAAGGAAAGTGCTATCATCATGAAACGTTCAGATCCCTTACATCTTAATAGATTCTACCTTCCTGTAACGTTTCAGCCTGATTGGACCTTGTTTTCACACAAATGGACCCAGAATGATGTGAAATTGTGCTTCGTGCAACATAATTCTGGGTGCCATTTACAAACCATAAGTGCTAATGACTCCATTTCTTTTTGTGGTTGTAGGGGCTGTTGATTGGAGTACACTAAACCAAACCTGATCTCTCTAGGACATTCAGAAGCCAAGTTATAAGCCCACAAATGTGTAACTGGACTACTTCTTTAAATTGACACCAGATCCAGTGACATTTTGGGACATGGTTTGACCCCCTTAGGAAAGTGCTATCATCATGAAACGTTCAGATCACTTACAACTCAATAGATTCTACCTTCCTGTAACATTTCAGCCTGATTGGACCTTGTTTTCACACAAATGAACCCAGAATGATGTGAAATTGTGCTTCGTGCAACATAATTCTGGGTGCCATTTAAAAACCATAAGTGCTAATGACTCCATTCCTTTTTGTGGTTGTAGGGGCTGTTGATTGGAGTACACTAAAACAAACCTGATCTCTCTAGGACATTCAGAAGCCAAGTTATAAGCCCACAAATGTGTAACTGGACTACTTCTTTAAATTGACACCAGATCCGGTGACCTTTGGGACATGATTTGACCCCCTTAGGAAAGTGCTATCATCATGAAACGTCCAGATCACTTACAACTCAATAGATTCTATCTTCTTGTAACGTTTCAGCCTGATTGGACCTTGTTTTCACACAAATGAACCCAGAATTATGTGAAATTGTGCTTCGTGCAACATAATTCTGGGTGCCATTTAAAAACCATAAGCGCTAATGACTCCATTCCTTTTTGGGGTATTGGGGGCTGTTAACTTGAGTACTCTAAAACAAACCTGACCTCTTTAGGATATTCAGAAGCCAAGTTATAAGCCCACAAAGGTGCAACTGGACTACTTCTTTAAAGTGACACCAGGCCCGGTGACCTTTGGGACATGGTTTGACCCCCTATAGGAATGTTCGATCATCATGAAACGTTCAGATCACTTACAACTCAATAGATTCTATCTTCTTGTAACGTTTCAGCCTGATAGGACCTTGTTTTCACACAAATGGACCCAGAATGATGTGAAATTGTGCTTCGTGCAACATAATTCTGGGTGCCATTTACAAACCATAAGTGCTAATGACTCCATTCCTTTTTGTGGTTGTAGGGGCTGTTTATTGGAGTACACTAAATTAAACCTGATCTCTCTAGGACATTCAGAAACCAAGTTATAAGCCCACAAATGTGTAACTGGACTACTTCTTTAAATTGACACCAGATCCGGTGACCTTTGGGACATAGTTTGACCTCCTTAGGAAAGTGCTATCATCATGAAATGTTCAGATCACTTACAACTCAATAGATTCTACCTTCCTGTAACGTTTCAGCCTGACTGGACCTTGTTTTCACACAAATGGACCCAGAATGATTTGAAATTGTGCTTCGTACAACTTAATTCTGGATGCCATTTACAAACCATAAGTGCTAATGACTCCATTCCTTTTTGTGGTTGTAGGGGCTGTTGACTGGAGTACACTAAAACAAGCCTGACCTCTCTAGGACATTCAGAAGCCAAGTTATAAGCCCACAAATGTTGGTACTGGACTACTTCTTTAAATTGACACCAGATCCGGTGACCTTTGGGACATGGTTTGACCCCCTTAGGAAAGTGCTATCATCATGAAATGTTCAGATCACTTACAACTCAATAGATTCTACCTTCCTGTAACGTTTCAGCCTGATTGGACCTTGTTTTCACACAAATGAACCCAGAATGATGTGAAATTGTGCTTCGTGCAACATAATTCTGGGTGCCATTTACAAACCATAAGTGCTAATGACTCCATTCCTTTTTGTGGTTGTAGGGGCTGTTGATTGGAGTACACTAAAACAAACCTGATCGCTCTAGGACATTCAGAACTCAAGTTATAAGCCCACAAATGTGTAACTGGACTACTTCTTTAAATTGACACCAGATCCGGTGACCTTTGGGACATGGTTTGACCCCCTTAGGAAAGTGCTATCATCATGAAACGTCCAGATCACTTACAACGCAATAGATTCTACCTTCCTGTAATGTTTCAGCCTGACTGGACCTTGTTTTCACACAAATGAACCCAGAATTATGTGAAATTGTGCTTCGTGCAACATAATTCTGGGTGCCATTTAAAAACCATAAGCGCTAATGACTCCATTCCTTTTTGGGGTAATGGGGGCTGTTAACTTGAGTACTCTAAAACAAACCTGACCTCTTTAGGATATTCAGAAGCCAAGTTATAAGCCCACAAAGGTGTAACTGGACTACTTCTTTAAAGTGACACCAGGCCCGGTGACCTTTGGGACATGGTTTGACCCCCTATAGGAATGTTCGATCATCATGAAACGTTCAGATCACTTACAACTCAATAGATTCTACCTTCTTATAATGTTTCAGCCTGATAGGACCTTGTTTTCACACAAATGGACCCAGAATGATGTGAAATTGTGCTTCGTGCAACATAATTCTGGGTGCCATTTACAAACCATAAGTGCTAATGACTCCATTCCTTTTTGTGGTTGTAGGGGCTGTTTATTGGAGTACACTAAATTAAACCTGATCTCTCAAGGACATTCAGAAGCCAAGTTATAAGCCCACAAATGTGTAACTGGACTACTTCTTTAAATTGACACCAGATCCGGTGACCTTTGGGACATAGTTTGACCTCCTTAGGAAAGTGCTATCAGCATGAAACGTTCAGATCACTTACAACTCAATAGATTCTACCTTCCTGTAACGTTTCAGCCTGATTGGACCTTGTTTTCACACAAATGGACCCAGAATGATTTGAAATTGTGCTTCGTACAACTTAATTCTGGATGCCATTTACAAACCATAAGTGCTAATGACTCCATTCCTTTTTGTGGTTGTAGGGGCTGTTGATTGGAGTACACTAAAACAAACCTGATCTCTCTAGGACATTAAGAAGCCAAGTTATAAGCCCACAAATGTGTAACTGGACTACTTCTTTAAATTGACATCAGATCCGGTGACCTTTGGGACATGATTTGACCCCCTTAGGAAAGAGCTATCATCATGAAACGTTCAGATCACTTACAACTCAATAGATTCTACCTTCCTGTAACGTTTCAGCCTGATTGGACCTTGTTTTCACACAAATGAACCCAGAATGATGTGAAATTGTGCTTTGTGCAACATAATTCTGGGTGCCATTTACAAACCATAAGTGCTAATGACTCCATTCTTTTTTGTGGTTGTAGGGGCTGTTGATTGGAGTACACTAAAACAAGCCTGACCTCTCTAGGACATTCAGAAACCAAGTTATAAGCCCACAAATGTGTAACTGGACTACTTCTTTAAATTGACACCAGATCCGGTGACCTTTGGGACATGGTTTGACCGCCATAGGAAAGTGCTATCATCATGAAACGTTCAGATCACTTACAACTCAATAGATTCTACCTTCCTGTAACATTTCAGCCTGATTGGACCTTGTTTTCACACAAATGAACCCAGAATGATGTGAAATTGTGCTTCGTGCAACATAATTCTGGGTGCCATTTACAAACCATAAGTGCTAATGACTCCATTCCTTTTTGTGGTTGTAGGGGCTGTTTACTGGAGTACACTAAATTAAACCTGATCTCTCTAGGACATTCAGAAGCCAAGTTATAGGCCCACAAATGTGTAACTGGACTACTTCTTTAAATTGACACCAGATCCGGTGACCTTTGGGACATAGTTTGACCTCCTTAGGAAAGTGCTATCAGCATGAAACGTTCAGATCACTTACAACTCAATAGATTCTACCTTCCTGTAACGTTTCAGCCTGATTGGACCTTGTTTTCACACAAATGGACCCAGAATGATTTGAAATTGTGCTTTGTACAACTTAATTCTGGATGCCATTTACAAACCATAAGTGCTAATGACTCCATTCCTTTTTGTGGTTGTAGGGGCTGTTGACTGGAGTACACTAAAACAAGCCTGACCTCTCTAGGACATTCAGAAGCCAAGTTATAAGCCCAAAAATGTTGGTACTGGACTACTTCTTTAAATTGACACCAGATCAGGTGACCTTTGGGACATGGTTTGACCCCCTTAGGAAAGTGCTATCATCATGAAACGTTCAGATCACTTACAACTCAATAGATTCTACCTTCCTATAACGTTTCAGCCTGATTGGACCTTGTTTTCACACAAATGAACCCAGAATGATGTGAAATTGTGCTTCGTGCAACATAATTCTGGGTGCCATTTACAAACCATAAGTGCTAATGACTCCATTCCTTTTTGTGGTTGTAGGGGCTGTTGATTGGAGTACACTAAAACAAACCTGATCGCTCTAGGACATTCAGAAGCCAAGTTATAAGCCCACAAATGTGTAACTGGACTACTTCTTTAAATTGACACCAGATCCGGTGACCTTTGGGACATGATTTGACCCCCTTAGGAAAATGCTATCATCATGAAACATTCAGATCACTTACAACTCAATAGATTCTACCTTCCTGTAACGTTTCAGCCTGATTGGACCTTGTTTTCACACAAATGAACCCAAAATGACGTGAAATTGTGCTTTGTGCAACATAATTCTGGGTGCCATTTACAAACCATAAGTGCTAATGACTCCATTCCTTTTTGTGGATGTAGGGGCTGTTGATTGGAGTATACTAAAACAAACCTGATCTCTCTAGGGCATTCAGAAGCCAAGTTATGAGCCCACAAATGTGTAACTGGACTACTTCTTTAAATTGACACCAGATCCGGTGACCTTTGGGACATGGTTTGACCCCCTATAGGAATGTGCTATCATCATGAAACGTTCAGATCACTTACAACTCAATAGAATCTACCTTCCTGTAACGTTTCAGCCTGATTGGACCTTGTTTTCACACAAATGGACCCAGAATGATGTGAAATTGTGCTTCGTGCAACATAATTCTGGGTGCCATTTACAAACCATAAGTGCTAATGACTCCATTCCTTTTTGTGGTTGTAGGGGCTGTTGACTGGAGTACACTAAAACAAGCCTGACCTCTCTAGGACATTCAGAAGCCAAGTTATAAGCCCAAAAATGTTGGTACTGGACTACTTCTTTAAATTGACACCAGATCAGGTGACCTTTGGGACATGGTTTGACCCCCTTAGGAAAGTGCTATCATCATGAAACGTTCAGATCACTTACAACTCAATAGATTCTACCTTCCTGTAACGTTTCAGCCTGATTGGACCTTGTTTTCACACAAATGAACCCAGAATGATGTGAAATTGTGCTTCGTGCAACATAATTCTGGGTGCCATTTACAAACCATAAGTGCTAATGACTCCATTCCTTTTTGTGGTTGTAGGGGCTGTTGATTGGAGTACACTCAAACAAACCTGATCGCTCTAGGACATTCAGAAGCCAAGTTATAAGCCCACAAATGTGTAACTGGACTACTTCTTTAAATTGACACCAGATCCGGTGACCTTTGGGACATGATTTGACCCCCTTAGGAAAGTGCTATCATCATGAAACGTTCAGATCACTTACAACTCAATAGATTCTACCTTCCTGTAACGTTTCAGCCTGATTGGACCTTATTTTCACACAAATGAACCCAGAATGACGTGAAATTGTGCTTTGTGCAACATAATTCTGGGTGCCATTTACAAACCATAAGTGCTAATGACTCCATTCCTTTTTGTGGTTGTAGGGGCTGTTGATTGGAGTATACTAAAACAAACCTGATCTCTCTAGGGCATTCAGAAGCCAAGTTATGAGCCCACAAATGTGTAACTGGACTACTTCTTTAAATTGACACCAGATCCGGTGACCTTTGGGACATGGTTTGACCCCCTATAGGAATGTGCTATCATCATGAAACGTTCAGATCACTTACAACTCAATAGAATCTACCTTCCTGTAACGTTTCAGCCTGATTGGACCTTGTTTTCACACAAATGGACCCAGAATGATGTGAAATTGTGCTTCGTGCAACATAATTCTGGGTGCCATTTACAAACCATAAGTGCTAATGACTCCATTCCTTTTTGTGGTTGTAGGGGCTGTTGACTGGAGAACACTAAAACAAGCCTGACCTCTCTAGGACATTCAGAAGCCAAGTTATAAGCCCACAAATGTTGGTACTGGACTACTTCTTTAAATTGACACCAGATCCGGTGACCTTTGGGACATGGTTTGACCCCCTTAGGAAAGTGCTATCATCATGAAACGTTCAGATCACTTACAACTCAATAGATTCTACCTTCCTGTAACGTTTCAGCCTGATTGGACCTTGCTTTCATACAAATGAACCCAGAATGATGTGAAATTGTGCTTCGTGCAACATAATTCTGGGTGCCATTTACAAACCATAAGTGCTAATGACTCCATTCCTTTTTGTGGTTGTACGGGCTGTTGATTGGAGTACACTAAAACAAACCTGATCTCTCTAGGACATTCAGAAGCCAAGTTATAAGCCCACAAATGTGTAACTGGACTACTTCTTTAAATTGACACCAGATCCAGTGACATTTTGGGACATGGTTTGACCCCCTTAGGAAAGTGCTATCATCATGAAACGTTCAGATCACTTACAACTCAATAGATTCTACCTTCCTGTAACATTTCAGCCTGATTGGACCTTGTTTTCACACAAATGAACCCAGAATGATGTGAAATTGTGCTTCGTGCAACATAATTCTGGGTGCCATTTAAAAACCATAAGTGCTAATGACTCCATTCCTTTTTGTGGTTGTAGGGGCAGTTGATTGGAGTACACTAAAACAAACCTGATCTCTCTAGGACATTCAGAAGCCAAGTTATAAGCCCACAAATGTGTAACTGGACTACTTCTTTAAATTGACACCAGATCCGGTGACCTTTGGGACATCATTTGACCCCCTTAGGAAAGTGCTATCATCATGAAACGTCCAGATCACTTACAACTCAATAGATTCTATCTTCTTGTAACGTTTCAGCCTGATTGGACCTTGTTTTCACACAAATGAACCCAGAATTATGTGAAATTGTGCTTTGTGCAACATAATTCTGGGTGCCATTTAAAAACCATAAGCGCTAATGACTCCATTCCTTTTTGGGGTATTGGGGGCTGTTAACTTTAGTACTCTAAAACAAACCTGACCTCTTTAGGATATTCAGAAGCCAAGTTATAAGCCCACAAAGGTGCAACTGGACTACTTCTTTAAAGTGACACCAGGCCCGGTGACCTTTGGGACATGGTTTGACCCCCTATAGGAATGTTCGATCATCATGAAACGTTCAGATCACTTACAACTCAATAGATTCTATCTTCTTGTAACGTTTCAGCCTGATAGGACCTTGTTTTCACACAAATGGACCCAGAATGATGTGAAATTGTGCTTCGTGCAACATAATTCTGGGTGCCATTTACAAACCATAAGTGCTAATGACTCCATTCCTTTTTGTGGTTGTAGGGGCTGTTTATTGGAGTACACTAAATTAAACCTGATCTCTCTAGGACATTCAGAAACCAAGTTATAAGCCCACAAATGTGTAACTGGACTACTTCTTTAAATTGACACCAGATCCGGTGACCTTTGGGACATAGTTTGACCTCCTTAGGAAAGTGCTATCAGCATGAAACGTTCAGATCACTTACAACTCAATAGATTCTACCTTCCTGTAACGTTTCAGCCTGACTGGACCTTGTTTTCACACAAATGGACCCGGAATGATTTGAAATTGTGCTTCGTACAACTTAATTCTGGATGCCATTTACAAACCATAAGTGCTAATGACTCCATTCCTTTTTGTGGTTGTAGGGGCTGTTGACTGGAGTACACTAAAACAAGCCTGACCTCTCTAGGACATTCAGAAGCCAAGTTATAAGCCCACAAATGTTGGTACTGGACTACTTCTTTAAATTGACACCAGATCCGGTGACCTTTGGGACATGGTTTGACCCCCTTAGGAAAGTGCTATCATCATGAAATGTTCAGATCACTTACAACTCAATAGATTCTACCTTCCTGTAACGTTTCAGCCTGATTGGACCTTGTTTTCACACAAATGAACCCAGAATGATGTGAAATTGTGCTTCGTGCAACATAATTCTGGGTGCCATTTACAAACCATAAGTGCTAATGACTCCATTCCTTTTTGTGGTTGTAGGGGCTGTTGATTGGAGTACACTAAAACAAACCTGATCGCTCTAGGACATTCAGAACTCAAGTTATAAGCCCACAAATGTGTAACTGGACTACTTCTTTAAATTGACACCAGATCCGGTGACCTTTGGGACATGGTTTGACCCCCTTAGGAAAGTGCTATCATCATGAAACGTTCAGATCACTTACAACTCAATAGATTCTACCTTCCTGTAACGTTTCAGCCTGATTGGACCTTGTTTTCACACAAATGAACCCAGAATGATGTGAAATTGTGCTTTGTACAACTTAATTCTGGATGCCATTTACAAACCATAAGTGATAATGACTCCATTCCTTTTTGTGGTTGTAGGGGCTGTTGACTGGAGTACACTAAAACAAGCCTGACCTCTCTAGGACATTCAGAAGCCAAGTTATAAGCCCACAAATGTTGGTACTGGACTACTTCTTTAAATTGACACCAGATCAGGTGACCTTTGGGACATGGTTTGACCCCCTTAGGAAAGTGCTATCATCATGAAACGTTCAGATCACTTACAACTCAATAGATTCTACCTTCCTGTAAGGTTTCAGCCTGATTGGACCTTGTTTTCACACAAATGAACCCAGAATGATGTGAAATTGTGCTTCGTGCAACATAATTCTGGGTGCCATTTACAAACCAAAAGTGCTAATGACTCCATTCCTTTTTGTGGTTGTAGGGGCTGTTGATTGGAGTACACTAAAACAAACCTGATCGCTCTAGGACATTCAGAAGCCAAGTTATAAGCCCACAAATGTGTAACTGGACTACTTCTTTAAATTGACACCAGATCCGGTGACCTTTGGGACATGATTTGACCCCCTTAGGAAAGTGCTATCATCATGAAACGTTCAGATCACTTACAACTCAATAGATTCTACCTTCCTGTAACGTTTCAGCCTGATTGGACCTTGTTTTCACACAAATGAACCCAGAATGATGTGAAATTGTGCTTTGTGCAACATAATTCTGGGTGCCATTTACAAACCATAAGTGCCAATGACTCCATTCCTTTTTGTGGTTGTAGGGGCTGTTGATTGGAGTATACTAAAACAAACCTGATCTCTCTAGGGCATTCAGAAGCCAAGTTATGAGCCCACAAATGTGTAACTGGACTACTTCTTTAAATTGACACCAGATCCGGTGACCTTTGGGACATGGTTTGACCCCCTATAGGAATGTGCTATCATCATGAAACGTTCAGATCACTTACAACTCAATAGAATCTACCTTCCTGTAACGTTTCAGCCTGATTGGACGTTGTTTTCACACAAATGGACCCAGAATGATGTGAAATTGTGCTTCGTGCAACATAAATCTGGGTGCCATTTACAAACCATAAGTGCTAATGACTCCATTCCTTTATGTGGTTGTAGGGGCTGTTGACTGGAGTACACTAAAACAAGCCTGACCTCTCTAGGACATTCAGAAGCCAAGTTATAAGCCCACAAATGTTGGTACTGGACTACTTCTTTAAATTGACACCAGATCAGGTGACCTTTGGGACATGGTTTGACCCCCTTAGGAAAGTGCTATCATCATGAAACGTTCAGATCACTTACAACTCAATAGATTCTACCTTCCTGTAACGTTTCAGCCTGATTGGACCTTGCTTTCACACAAATGAACCCAGAATGATGTGAAATTGTGCTTCGTGCAACATAATTCTGGGTGCCATTTACAAACCATAAGTGCTAATGACTCCGTTCCTTTTTGTGGTTGTAGGGGCTGTTGATTGGAGTACACTAAAACAAACCTGATCGCTCTAGGACATTCAGAAGCCAAGTTATAAGCCCACAAATGTGTAACTGGACTACTTCTTTAAATTGACACCAGATCCGGTGACCTTTGGGACATGATTTGACCCCCTTAGGAAAGGGCTATCATCATGAAACGTTCAGATCCCTTACAACTTAATAGATTCTACCTTCCTGTAACGTTTCAGCCTGATTGGACCTTGTTTTCACACAAATGAACCCAGAATGATGTGAAATTGTGCTTTGTGCAACATAATTCTGGGTGCCATTTACAAACCATAAGTGCTAATGACTCCATTCCTTTTTGTGGTTGTAGGGGCTGTTGATTGGAGTACACTAAAACAAGCCTGACTTCTCTAGGACATTCAGAAGCCAAGTTATAAGCCCACAAATGTGTAACTGGACTACTTCTTTAAATTGACACCAGATCCGGTGACCTTTGGGACATGGTTTGACCCCCTTAGGAAAGTGCTATCATCATGAAACGTTCAGATCACTTACAACTCAATAGATTCTACCTTCCTGTAACGTTTCAGCCTGATTGGACCTTGTTTTCACACAAATGAACCCAGAATGATGTGAAATTGTGCTTCGTGCAACATAAATCTGGGTGCCATTTACAAACCATAAGTGCTAATGACTCCATTCCTTTTTGTGGTTGTAGGGGCTGTTTATTGGAGTACACTAAATTAAATCTGATCTCTCTAGGACATTCAGAAGCCAAGTTATAAGCCCACAAATGTGTAACTGGACTACTTCTTTAAATTGACACCAGATCCGGTGACCTTTGGGACATAGTTTGACCTCCTTAGGAAAGTGCTATCATCATGAAACGTTCAGATCACTTACAACTCAATAGATTCTACCTTCCTGTAACGTTTCAGCCTGATTGGACCTTGTTTTCACACAAATGGACCCAGAATGATTTGAAATTGTGCTTCGTACAACTTAATTCTGGATGCCATTTACAAACCATAAGTGCTAATGACTCCATTCCTTTTTGTGGTTGTAGGGGCTGTTGACTGGAGTACACTAAAACAAGCCTGATCGCTCTAGGACATTCAGAAGCCAAGTTATAAGCTCACAAATGTGTAACTGGACTACTTCTTTAAATTGACACCAGATCCGGTGACCTTTGGGACATGATTTGACCCCCTTAGGAAAGTGCTATAATCATGAAACGTTCAGATCACTTACAACTCAATAAATTCTACCTTCCTGTAACGTTTCAGCTTGATTGGACCTTGTTTTCACACAAATGAACCCAGAATGATGTGAAATTGTGCTTTGTGCAACATAATTCTGGGTGCCATTTACAAACCATAAGTGCTAATGACTCCATTCCTTTTATTGGTTGTAGGGGCTGTTGATTGGAGTATACTAAAACAAACCTGATCTCTCTAGGAAATTAAGAAGCCAAGTTATGAGCCCACAAATGTGTAACTGGACTACTTCTTTAAATTGACACCAGATCCGGTGACCTTTGGGACATAGTTTGACCCCCTATAGGAATGTGCTATCATCATGAAACGTTCAGATCACTTACAACTCAATAGAATCTACCTTCCTGTAACGTTTCAGCCTGATTGGACCTTGTTTTCACACAAATGGACACAGAATGATGTGAAATTGTGCTTCGTGCAACATAATTCTGGGTGCCATTTACAAACCATAAGTGCTAATGACTCCATTCCTTTTTGTGGTTGTAGGGGCTGTTGATTGGAGTACACTCAAACAAACCTGATCTCTCTAGGACATTCAGAAGCCAAGTTATAAGCCCACAAATGTGTAACTGGACTACTTCTTTAAATTGACACCAGATCCGGTGACCTTTGGGACATGGTTTGACCCCCTTAGGAAAGTGCTATCATCATGAAACGTTCAGATCACTTACAACTCAATAGATTCTACCTTCTTGTAACGTTTCAGCCTGATTGGACCTTGTTTTCACACAAATGGACCCAGAATGATGTGAAATTGTGCTTCGTGCAACATAATTCTGGTTGCCATTTAAAAACCATAAGTGCTAATGACTCCATTCCTTTTAGTGGTAATGGGGGCTGTTAATTGGAGTACTCTAAAACAAACCTGACCTCTCTAGGATATTCAGAAGCCAAGTTATAAGCCCACAAATGTGTAACTGGACTACTTCTTTAAAGTGACTCCAGGCCCGGTGACCATTGGGACATGGGTTGACCCCCTATAGGAATGTGCGATCATCATGAAACGTTCAGATCACTTACAACTCAATAGATTCTACCTTCTTGTAACGTTTCAGCCTGATTGGACCTTGTTTTCACACAAATTAACCCAGAATGGTGTGAAATTGTGCTTTGTGCAACATAATTCTGGGTGCCATTTAAAAACCATAAGTGCTAATGACTCCATTCCTTTTTGTGGTTGTAGGGGCTGTTGGTTGGAGTACATTAAAACAAACCTGATCTCTCTAGGACATTCAGAAGCCAAGTTACAAGCCCACAAATGTGTAACTGGACTACTTCTTTAAATTGACACCAGATCCGGTGACCTTTGTGACATAGTTTGACCTCCTTAGGAAAGTGCTATCAGCATGAAACGTTCAGATCACTTACAACTCAATAGATTCTACCTTCCTGTAACGTTTCAGCCTGATTGGACCTTGTTTTCACACAAATGGACCCAGAATGATTTGAAATTGTGCTTCGTACAACTTAATTCTGGATGCCATTTACAAACCATAAGTGCTAATGACTCCATTCCTTTTTGTGGTTGTAGGGGCTGTTGACTGGAGTACACTAAAACAAGCCTGACCTCTCTAGGACATTCAGAAGCCAAGTTATAAGCCCACAAATGTTGGTACTGGACTACTTCTTTAAATTGACACCAGATCCGGTGACCTTTGGGACATGGTTTGACCCCCTTAGGAAAGTGCTATCATCATGAAATGTTCAGATCACTTACAACTCAATAGATTCTACCTTCCTGTAACGTTTCAGCCTGATTGGACCTTGTTTTCACACAAATGAACCCAGAATGATGTGAAATTGTGCTTCGTGCAACATAATTCTGGGTGCCATTTACAAACCATAAGTGCTAATGACTCCATTCCTTTTTGTGGTTGTAGGGGCTGTTGATTGGAGTACACTAAAACAAACCTGATCGCTCTAGGACATTCAGAACTCAAGTTATAAGCCCACAAATGTGTAACTGGACTACTTCTTTAAATTGACACCAGATCAGGTGACCTTTGGGACATGGTTTGACCCCCTTAGGAAAGTGCTATCATCATGAAACGTTCAGATCACTTACAACTCAATAGATTCTACCTTCCTGTAACGTTTCAGCCTGATTGGACCTTGTTTTCACACAAATGAACCCAGAATGATGTGAAATTGTGCTTCGTGCAACATAATTCTGGGTGCCATTTACAAACCAAAAGTGCTAATGACTCCATTCCTTTTTGTGGTTGTAGGGGCTGTTGATTGGAGTACACTAAAACAAACCTGATCGCTCTAGGACATTCAGAAGCCAAGTTATAAGCCCACAAATGTGTAACTGGACTACTTCTTTAAATTGACACCAGATCCGGTGACCTTTGGGACATGATTTGACCCCCTTAGGAAAGTGCTATCATCATGAAACGTTCAGATCACTTACAACTCAATAGATTCTACCTTCCTGTAACGTTTCAGCCTGATTGGACCTTGTTTTCACACAAATGAACCCAGAATGATGTGAAATTGTGCTTTGTTTAACATAATTCTGGGTGCCATTTACAAACCATAAGTGCTAATGACTCCATTCCTTTTTGTGGTTGTAGGGGCTGTTGATTGGAGTATACTAAAACAAACCTGATCTCTCTAGGGCATTCAGAAGCCAAGTTATGAGCCCACAAATGTGTAACTGGACTACTTCTTTAAATTGACACCAGATCCGGTGACCTTTGGGACATGGTTTGACCCCCTATAGGAATGTGCTATCATCATGAAACGTTCAGATCACTTACAACTCAATAGATTCTACCTTCCTGTAACGTTTCAGCCTGATTGGACCTTGTTTTCACACAAATGGACCCAGAATGATGTGAAATTGTGCTTCGTGCAACATAAATCTGGGTGCCATTTACAAACCATAAGTGCAAATGACTCCATTCCTTTATGTGGTTGTAGGGGCTGTTGACTGGAGTACACTAAAACAAGCCTGACCTCTCTAGGACATTCAGAAGCCAAGTTATAAGCCCACAAATGTTGGTACTGGACTACTTCTTTAAATTGACACCAGATCAGGTGACCTTTGGGACATGGTTTGACCCCCTTAGGAAAGTGCTATCATCATGAAACGTTCAGATCACTTACAACTCAATAGATTCTACCTTCCTGTAACGTTTCAGCCTGATTGGACCTTGCTTTCACACAAATGAACCCAGAATGATGTGAAATTGTGCTTCGTGCAACATAATTCTGGGTGCCATTTACAAACCATTAGTGCTAATGACTCCATTCCTTTTTGTGGTTGTAGGGGCTGTTGATTGGAGTACACTAAAACAAACCTGATCGCTCTAGGACATTCAGAAGCCAAGTTATAAGCCCACAAATGTGTAACTGGACTACTTCTTTAAATTGACACCAGATCCGGTGACCTTTGGGACATGATTTGATCCCCTTAGGAAAGTGCTATCATCATGAAACGTTCAGATCCCTTACAACTTAATAGATTCTACCTTCCTGTAACGTTTCAGCCTGATTGGACCTTGTTTTCACACAAATGAACCCAGAATGATGTGAAATTGTGCTTTGTGCAACATAATTCTGGGTGCCATTTACAAACCATAAGTGCTAATGACTCCATTCCTTTTTGTGGTTGTAGGGGCTGTTGATTGGAGTACACTAAAACAAGCCTGACTTCTCTAGGACATTCAGAAGCCAAGTTATAAGCCCACAAATGTGTAACTGGACTACTTCTTTAAATTGACACCAGATCCGGTGACCTTTGGGACATGGTTTGACCCCCTTAGGAAAGTGCTATCATCATGAAACGTTCAGATCACTTACAACTCAATAGATTCTACCTTCCTGTAACGTTTCAGCCTGATTGGACCTTGTTTTCACACAAATGAACCCAGAATGATGTGAAATTGTGCTTCGTGCAACATAAATCTGGGTGCCATTTACAAACCATAAGTGCTAATGACTCCATTCCTTTTTGTGGTTGTAGGGGCTGTTTATTGGAGTACACTAAATTAAATCTGATCTCTCTAGGACATTCAGAAGCCAAGTTATAAGCCCACAAATGTGTAACTGGACTACTTCTTTAAATTGACACCAGATCCGGTGACCTTTGGGACATAGTTTGACCTCCTTAGGAAAGTGCTATCATCATGAAACGTTCAGATCACTTACAACTCAATAGATTCTACCTTCCTGTAACCTTTCAGCCTGATTGGACCTTGTTTTCACACAAATGGACCCAGAATGATTTGAAATTGTGCTTCGTACAACTTAATTCTGGATGCCATTTACAAACCATAAGTGCTAATGACTCCATTCCTTTTTGTGGTTGTAGGGGCTGTTGACTGGAATACACTAAAACAAGCCTGATCGCTCTAGGACATTCAGAAGCCAAGTTATAAGCCCACAAATGTGTAACTGGACTACTTCTTTAAATTGACACCAGATCCGGTGACCTTTGGGACATGATTTGACCCCCTTAGGAAAGTGCTATCATCATGAAACGTTCAGATCACTTACAACTCAATAGATTCTACCTTCCTGTAACGTTTCAGCTTGATTGGACCTTGTTTTCACACAAATGAACCCAGAATGATGTGAAATTGTGCTTTGTGCAACATAATTCTGGGTGCCATTTACAAACCATAAGTGCTAATGACTCCATTCCTTTTATTGGTTGTAGGGGCTGTTGATTGGAGTATACTAAAACAAACCTGATCTCTCTAGGACATTCAGAAGCCAAGTTATGAGCCCACAAATGTTGAAACTGGACTACTTCTTTAAATTGACACCAGATCAGGTGACCTTTGGGACATGGTTTGACCCTTTAGGAAAGTGCTATCATCATGAAACGTTCAGATCACTTACAACTCAATAGATTCTACCTTCCTGTAACGTTTCAGCCTGATTGGACCTTGTTTTCACACAAATGAACCCAGAATGATGTGAAATTGTGCTTCGTGCAACATAAATCTGGGTGCCATTTACAAACCATAAGTGCTAATGACTCCATTCCTTTTTGTGGTTGTAGGGGCTGTTGATTGGAGTACACTAAAACAAGCCTGATCGCTCTAGGACATTCAGAAGCCAAGTTATAAGCCCACAAATGTGTAACTGGACTACTTCTTTAAATTGACACCAGATCCGGTGACCTTTGGGACATGATTTGACCCCCTTAGGAAAGTGCTATAATCATGAAACGTTCAGATCACTTACAACTCAATAGATTCTACCTTCCTGTAACGTTTCAGCTTGATTGGACCTTGTTTTCACACAAATGAACCCAGAATGATGTGAAATTGTGCTTTGTGCAACATAATTCTGGGTGCCATTTACAAACCATAAGTGCTAATGACTCCATTCCTTTTATTGTTTGTAGGGGCTGTTGATTGGAGTATACTAAAACAAACCTGATCTCTCTAGGAAATTAAGAAGCCAAGTTATGAGCCCACAAATGTGTAACTGGACTACTTCTTTAAATTGACACCAGATCCGGTGACCTTTGGGACATAGTTTGACCCCCTATAGGAATGTGCTATCATCATGAAACGTTCAGATCACTTACAACTCAATAGAATCTACCTTCCTGTAACGTTTCAGCCTGATTGGACTTTGTTTTCACACAAATGGACACAGAATGATGTGAAATTGTGCTTCGTGCAACATAATTCTGGGTGCCATTTACAAACCATAAGTGCTAATGACTCCATTCCTTTTTGTGGTTGTAGGGGCTGTTGATTGGAGTACACTCAAACAAACCTGATCTCTCTAGGACATTCAGAAGCCAAGTTATAAGCCCACAAATGTGTAACTGGACTACTTCTTTAAATTGACACCAGATCCGGTGACCTTTGGGACATGGTTTGACCCCCTTAGGAAAGTGCTATCATCATGAAACGTTCAGATCACTTACAACTCAATAGATTCTACCTTCTTGTAACGTTTCAGCCTGATTGGACCTTGTTTTCACACAAATGGACCCAGAATTATGTGAAATTGTGCTTCGTGCAACATAATTCTGGTTGCCATTTAAAAACCATAAGTGCTAATGACTCCATTCCTTTTAGTGGTAATGGGGGCTGTTAATTGGAGTACTCTAAAACAAACCTGACCTCTCTAGGATATTCAGAAGCCAAGTTATAAGCCCACAAATGTGTAACTGGACTACTTCTTTAAAGTGACACCAGGCCCGGTGACCATTGGGACATGGGTTGACCCCCTATAGGAATGTGCGATCATCATGAAACGTTCAGATCACTTACAACTCAATAGATTCTACCTTCTTGTAACGTTTCAGCCTGATTGGACCTTGTTTTCACACAAATTAACCCAGAATGGTGTGAAATTGTGCTTTGTGCAACATAATTCTGGGTGCCATTTAAAAACCATAAGTGCTAATGACTCCATTCCTTTTTGTGGTTGTAGGGGCTGTTGGTTGGAGTACATTAAAACAAACCTGATCTCTCTAGGACATTCAGAAGCCAAGTTACAAGCCCACAAATGTGTAACTGGACTACTTCTTTAAATTGACACCAGATCCGGTGACCTTTGGGACATGGTTTGACCCCCTTAGGAAAGTGCTATCATCATGAAACGTTCAGATCACTTACAACTCAATAGATTCTACCTTCCTGTAACGTTTCAGCCTGATTGTACCTTGTTTTCACACAAATGAACCCAGAATGATGTGAAATTGTGCTTCGTGCAACATAATTCTGGGTGCCATTTAAAAACCATAAGTGCTAATGACTCCATTCCTTTTAGTGGTAATGGGGGCTGTTAATTGGAGTACTCTAAAACAAACCTGATCTCACTAGGACATTCAGAAGCCAAGTTATAAGCCCACAAATGTGTAACTGGACTACTTCTTTAAAGTGACACCAGGCCCGGTGAACTTTGGGACATGGTTTTACCCCCTATAGGAATGTGCGATCATCATGAAACCTTCAGATCACTTACAACTCAATAGATTCTACCTTCTTGTAACGTTTCAGCGTGATTGGACCTTGTTTTCACACAAATGAACCCAGAATGATGTGAAATTGTGCTTCGTGCAACATAATTCTGGGTGCCATTTAAAAACCATAAGTGCTAATGACTCCATTCCTTTTAGTGGTAATGGGGGCTGTTGGTTGGAGTACATTAAAACAAACCTGATCTCTCTAGGACATTCAGAAGCCAAGTTATAAGCCCACAAATGTGTAACTGGACTACTTCTTTAAATTGACACAAGATCGGGTGACCTTTGGGACATGGTTTGACCCCCTTAGGAAAGTGCTATCATCATGAAACGTTCAGATCACTTACTACTCAATAGATTCTACCTTCCGGTAACGTTTCAGCCTGATTGGACCTTGTTTTCACACAAATGAACCCAGAATGATGTGAAATTGTGCTTCGTGCAACATAATTCTGGGTGCCATTTAAAAACCATAAGTGCTAATGACTCCGTTCCTTTTAGTGGTAATGGGGGCTGCTAATTGGAATACTCTAAAACAAACCTGACCTCTCTAGGATATTCCGAAGCCAAGTTATAAGCCCACAAAGGTGTAACTGGACTACTTCTTTAAAGTTACACCAGGCCCGGTGACCTTTGGGACATGGTTTGACCCCCAATAGGAATGTGCTATCATCATGAAACGTTCAGATCACTTACAACTCAATACATTCTACCTTCTTGTAAAGTTTCAGCCTGATTGGACCTTGTTTTCACACAAATGGACCCAGAATGATGTGAAATTGTGCTTCGTGCAACATAATTCTGGGTGCCATTTAAAAACCATAAGTGCTAATGACTCCATTCCTTTTTGAGGTTGTAGGGGCTGTTGATTGGAGTACACTAAAACAAACCTGATCTCTCTAGGACATTCAGAAACCAAGTTATAAGCCCTCAAAGGTGTAATTGGACTACTTCTTTAAAGTGACACCAGGCCCGGTGACCTTTGGGACATGGTTTGACCCCCTATAGGAATGTGCGATCATCATGAAACGTTCAGATCACTTACAACTGAATAGATTCTACCTTCCTGTAACGTTTCAGCTTGATTGGACCTTGTTTTCACACAAATGAACCCAAAATGATGTGAAATTGTGCTTCGTACCACATAATTCTGGGTGCCATTTAAAAACCACAAGTGCTAATGACTCCATTCCTTTTTGTGGTTGTAGGGGCTGTTGATTGGAGTATACTAAAACAAACCTGATCTCTCTAGGACATTCAGAAGCCAAGTTATAAGCCCACAAATGTGTAACTGGACTACTTCTTTAAATTGCCACCAGATCCAGTGACCATTGGGACATGGGTTGACCCCCTTAGGAAAGTGCTATCATCATGAAACGTTCAGATCACTTACAACTCAATAGATTCTACCTTCCTGTAACGTTTCAGCCTGATTGTACCTTGTTTTCACACAAATGAACCCAGAATGATGTGGGATGATCATTTGCACGTCAGGATAGACATCGCGAGTGATAATGCGGCCAGTATCTGTGTGCGCTTGAGAGCACCTTGTTGTTCTACTGTGGTGCCCACGCCGCCGGGTCTGTAAATGTCATCGACCTTCTTTATATACGCATACGCTAAAGACCGTATATTCTCTATGGATTTGAACACGTCCTTTGTTTCGCGTAACACTTGAGCTGACTCGAGCGTGATGTTGTGAGTGTACACCAGTGTTTCGCGTGCACCGAGGTCCGAAAGGGCGTGCGCTACAACTATTAACCTTGGTTTGGGAGTGTGGCGAAACGCTCGCTCCGCTGTAATGGGCAGATGCAATGTCATCACCTAGTACGTTTCGTTAGTTGGGTCGTAACACACCGGTCCGTCACACGGACCGTCACATTGTATGGGGCTTATACTATTCAACAGGTTGATCATAATAATGTGTATTAAACCCACAACCTAGCACTGAGGACAGAGGGACTTTATTTAAATTAGTACTTAATGGAAACGATACATAATGATACATAAGAGCCATGTCATACATTCAGCCTAGGAATAGTAGCATTGTGCACTATTAAAAATATACACATCAATTGCTCGAATCTCATTGTTGCAAAGTAAAACTCTAATAAAACTCTAGTCTGACATGAACAGAGAAGACTTAGTGTATGTACTACAAATACAGCATTAGGATTTCGAGTGGACTGTGCACCTGGTGAACCATCAGAGGCTTATGACGCAACATATCTTCCAGTTGCTATTAGACAAGTTATAATTCTCGACCATTTTTCGGAACTGGTTTTTTGGGTCCGTGAGTAAATGCCAAATGAGATGATAGTCCTTAAGTAAGTTCCTGGCGATCCCATGTCATGCTCTTGCCCATCAGCCGGTGAACACTGAGACGGAACTCGATGAGAGCGATGTATTTTTTAAGTGCTCCGAATGTACTTCTAACAAGCGTGCGATTCACTTCGTGAGTAAACCGCAGCTGCAGCTGATTCAAACAGTCCAGCCAACTTTCTACATCACAATATTCGTTTTGTAGTTAGTCGAGTTACCTTTTGTGTGGCGCATGCACGGGTCGTTAGCGTCCAGCTCCCAGCTTAGAGAGTCCTGTATTGACACAGACGTCAATACATCTCGATGTCATGCAACACACAAAGTCTGTCGCATACAGGTGGGTTAACACATGTACGATACCTTTTGTGTGGCGCATGCACGGGTCGTTAGCGTCCAGCTCCCAGCTTAGAGAGTCCTGTATTGACACAGACGTCAATACATCTCGATGTCATGCAACACACAAAGTCTGTCGCATACAGGTGGGTTAACACACATGTACGATGTGTGCGATGGCGTGCCCGTTTACAATGGGACACGACGATCATTGTTAACCAAACTCTTGTTTCTCACGACAGGTGGTAGCGTTGTCTCCTGCACCGGGTCTTCGTGCACAGAGGGTGTTGTAATGTGCTCGTCATAGTCGCGATCGTTGTCACTCGAATCCGTTGTTCTCACGACAGGTGGTAGCGTTGTCTCCTGCATGTTGTCTTCGCTTGCGGCAAGCGTTGTGCTGTGCTCGTTATAATGGTTGTCTTTGTACAAAGGGGGTGTTGAATACTCCTTCGCGAGTAGTCTAGGAGGTGGTGTGATGGGACGTATCTCAGAGGCGTTATGTGAGCGTACCACCATGTGTACCTTGCAGGCCTGACCGGGGTTTGCACGCAAGGGCCTGTGTGTGTGTGTGTGTGTGTGTGTGTGTGTGTGTGTGTGTGTGTGTGTGTGTGTGTGTGTGAAACAAATAAAGATAAATATAGCTAGTGCGGCCACGAGCCATGTGGCAAGAAGCTCCTCGGGGCGCGTCTTGCTTGGGCTTCTCTCCTGGAGGCCCTCAGTAAGACCCATTGTTGACATGTGGCAAGACGCTCCTCGGGGCGCGTCTTGCTTGGGAATCTCTCCTGGAGGCGCTCAGTCAGACTGAGTAGTGACATGTGGCCTGACGCTCCTCGGGGCGCGTCTTGCTTGGGCCTCTCTCCTGGAGGTGCTCAGTCAGACCCAGTGTTGACATGTGGCAAGACGCTCCTCGGGGCGCATCTTGCTTGGGCTTCTCTCCTGGAGGCCCTCAGTCAGACCCATTGTTGACACGTGGCAAGACGCTCCTCGGGGCGCGTCTTGCTTGGGCCTCTCTCCTGGAGGCGCTCAGTCAGACTGAGTAGTGACATGTGGCCTGACGCTCCTCAGGGCGCGTCTTGCTTGGGCCTCTCTCCTGGAGGCGCTCAGTCAGACCGAGTGCTGACATGTGGAAAGACGCTCCTCGGGGCGCGTCTTGCTTGGGCTTCTCTCCTGGAGGGGCTCAGAAAGACCCAGTGTTGACATGTGACAAGACGCTCCTCGGGGCGAGTCTTGCTTGGGCCTCTCTCCTGGAGGCGCTCAGTCAGACCCAGTGGTGACATGTGGCAAGACACTTCTCGGGGCGCGTCTTGCTTGGGCCTCTCTCCTGGAGGCCCTCTGTCAGACCCAGTGTTGGCATGTGTTAAGACGCTCCTCAGGGCGCGTCTTGGTTGGGCCTCTCTCCTGGAGGCGCTCAGTCAGACCCAGTGGTGACATGTGGCAAGACGCTCCTCTGGGCGCGTATTGCTTGGGCCTCTCTCCTGGATGCCCTCTGTTAGACCGAGTGTTGACATGTGGCAAGACTCTCCTCGGGGCGCGTCTTGCTTGGGCTTCTCTCATGGAGGCCCTCAGTCAGACCCAGTGTTGACATGTGTCAAGACGCTCCTCGGGGCGTGTCTGGCTTGGGCCTCTCTCCTGGAGGCGCTCAGTCAGACTGAGTAGTGACATGTGGCCTGACTCTCCTCGGGGCGCGTCTTGCTTGGGCCTCTCTCCTGGAGGCGCTCAGTCAGACCCAGTGTTGACATGTTGCAAGACGCTCCTTTGGGCGCGTCTTGCTTGGGCCTCTCTCCTGGAGGCGCTCAGTCAGACCGAGTGCTGACATGTGGAAAGACGCTCCTCGGGGCGCATCTTGCTTTGGCTTCTCTCCTGGAGGGGCTCAGAAAGACCCAGTGTTGACATGTGACAAGACGCTCCTCGGGGCGCGTCTTGCTTGGGCCTCTCTCCTGGAGGTGCTCAGTCAGACCCAGTGGTGACATGTGGCAAGACACTCCTCGGGGCGCGTATTGCTTGGGCCTCTCTCCTGGATGCCCTCTGTCAGACCGAGTGTTGACATGTGGCAAGACTCTCCTCGGGGCGCGTCTTGCTTGGGCTTCTCTCATGGAGGCCCTCAGTCAGACCCAGTGTTGACATGTGTCAAGACGCTCCTCGGGGTGTGTCTTGCTTGGGCCTCTCTCCTGGAGGCGCTCAGTCAGACCCAGTGTTGACATGTGGCAAGACGCTCCTCGGGGCGTGTCTTGCTTCGGCTTCTCTCCTGGAGGCCCTCAGTCAGACCCATTGTTGACATGTGGCAAGACACTCCTCGGGGCACGTCTTGCTTGGGCCTCTCTCCTTTAGGCGCTCAAACAGACCGAGTAGTGACATGTGGAAAGACGCTCCTCGGGGCGTGTCTTGCTGGGGCTTCTCTCATGGAGGCACTCAGTCAGACCCAGTGTTGACATGTGGCAAGACGCTCCTCGGGGCGCGTCTTGCTTGGACCTCTCTCCCTGAGGCGCTCAGTCAGACCCAGTGTTGACATTTGGCGAGACACTCCTCGGGGCGCGTCTTGCTTGGGCCTTTCTCATGGAGGCCCTCTGTCAGACCCAGTGTTGACATGTGTCAAGACGCTCCTCGGGGGGCGTCTTGCTTTGGACTCTCTCCTGGAGGTGCTCAGTCAGACCGAGTGCTGACATGTGGCAAGAAGCTCCTCGGGGTGCGTCTTGCTTGGGCTTCTCTCCTGGAGGCCCTCAGTAAGAACCATTGTTGACATGTGGCAAGACGCTCCTCGGGGCACGTCTTGCTTGGGCCTCTCTCCAGAAGGCCCTCAATCAGACCCAGTGTTGACACGTGGCAAGACGCTCCTCGGGGCGCGTCTTGCTTGGGCCTCTCCCCTGGAGGCGCTCAGTCAGACCAAGTGGTGACATGTGGCAAGACACTCCTCGGGGCGCGTCTTGCTTGGGCCTCTCTCCTGGAGGCCCTCTGTCAGACCCAGTGTTGACATGTGGCAAGACACTCCTCGGGGCGCGTCTTGCTTGGGCCTCTCTCATGGTGGCCCTCTGTCAGACCCAGTGTTGACATGTGTCAAGACGCTCCTCGGGGCGCGTCTTGCTTTGGCCTCTCTCCTGGAGGCGCTCAGTCAGACCGAGTGCTGACATGTGGCAAGAAGCTCCTCGGGGCGCGTCTTGCTTGGGCTTCTCTCCTGGAGGCCCTCAGTAAGACCCATTCTTGACATGTGGCAAGACGCTCCTCGGGGCGCGTCTTGCTTGGGCCTCTCTCCTGGAGGCGCTCAGTCAGACTGAGTAGTGACATGTGGCCTGACGCTCCTCGGGGCGCGTGTTGCTTGGGCCTCTCTCCTGGTGGCGCTCAGTCAGACCAAGTGGTGAGCTGTGGCAAGACGCTCCGCTGGGCGCGTCTTGCTTGGGCCTCTCTCCAGAAGGCCCTCAATCAGACCCAGTGTTGACACGTGGCAAGACGCTCCTCGGGGCGCGTCTTGCTTGGGCCTCTCTCCTGGAGGCGCTCAGTCAGAATGAGTAGTGACATGTGGCCTGACGCTCCTCGGGGCGCGTGTTGCTTGGGCCTCTCTCCTGGAGGCGCTCAGTCAGACCCAGTGTTGACATGTGTCAAGACGCTCCTCGGGGCGCGTCTTGCTTTGGTCTATCTCCTGGAGGCGCTCAGTCAGACCGAGTGCTGACATGTGGCAAGACGCTCCTCGGGCCGCGTGTTGCTTGGGCTTCTCTCCTGGAGGCCCTCAGTCAGACCCATTGTTTACATGTGGCCTGACGCTCCTCGGGGCGCGTCTTGCTTGGGCCTCTCTCCTGGAGGCGCTCAGTCAGACCCAGTGGTGACATGTGGCAAGACACTCCTCGGGGCGCGTCTTGCTTGGGCCTCTCTCCTGGAGGCCCTCAGTCAGACCCATTGTTGACACGTGGCAAGACGCTCCTCGGGGCGCGTCTTGCTTGGGCCTCTCTCCTGGAGGCGCTCAGTCAGACTGAGTAGTGACATGTGGCCTGACGCTCCTCAGGGCGCGTGTTGCTTGGGCCTCTCTCCTGGAGGCGCTCAGTCAGACCGAGTGCTGACATGTGGAAAGACGCTCCTCGGGGCGCGTCTTGCTTGGGCTTCTCTCCTGGAGGGGCTCAGAAAGACCCAGTGTTGACATGTGACAAGACGCTCCTCGGGGCGAGTCTTGCTTGGGCCTCTCTCCTGGAGGCGCTCAGTCAGACCCAGTGGTGACATGTGGCAAGACACTTCTCGGGGCGCGTCTTGCTTGGGCCTCTCTCCTGGAGGCCCTCTGTCAGACCCAGTGTTGGCATGTGTTAAGACGCTCCTCAGGGCGCGTCTTGGTTGGGCCTCTCTCCTGGAGGCGCTCAGTCAGACCCAGTGGTGACATGTGGCAAGACGCTCCTCGGGGCGCGTATTGCTTGGGCCTCTCTCCTGGATGCCCTCTGTTAGACCGAGTGTTGACATGTGGCAAGACTCTCCTCGGGGCGCGTCTTGCTTGGGCTTCTCTCATGGAGGCCCTCAGTCAGACCCAGTGTTGACATGTGTCAAGACGCTCCTCGGGGCGTGTCTGGCTTGGGCCTCTCTCCTGGAGGCGCTCAGTCAGACTGAGTAGTGACATGTGGCCTGACTCTCCTCGGGGCGCGTCTTGCTTGGGCCTCTCTCCTGGAGGCGCTCAGTCAGACCCAGTGTTGACATGTTGCAAGACGCTCCTTTGGGCGCGTCTTGCTTGGGCCTCTCTCCTGGAGGCGCTCAGTCAGACCGAGTGCTGACATGTGGAAAGACGCTCCTCGGGGCGCATCTTGCTTTGGCTTCTCTCCTGGAGGGGCTCAGAAAGACCCAGTGTTGACATGTGACAAGACGCTCCTCGGGGCGCGTCTTGCTTGGGCCTCTCTCCTGGAGGTGCTCAGTCAGACCCAGTGGTGACATGTGGCAAGACACTCCTCGGGGCGCGTATTGCTTGGGCCTCTCTCCTGGATGCCCTCTGTCAGACCGAGTGTTGACATGTGGCAAGACTCTCCTCGGGGCGCGTCTTGCTTGGGCTTCTCTCATGGAGGCCCTCAGTCAGACCCAGTGTTGACATGTGTCAAGACGCTCCTCGGGGCGTGTCTTGCTTGGGCCTCTCTCCTGGAGGCGCTCAGTCAGACCCAGTGTTGACATGTGGCAAGACGCTCCTCGGGGCGTGTCTTGCTTCGGCTTCTCTCCTGGAGGCCCTCAGTCAGACCCATTGTTGACATGTGGCAAGACACTCCTCGGGGCACGTCTTGCTTGGGCCTCTCTCCTTTAGGCGCTCAAACAGACCGAGTAGTGACATGTGGCAAGACGCTCCTCGGGGCGTGTCTTGCTGGGGCTTCTCTCATGGAGGCACTCAGTCAGACCCAGTGTTGACATGTGGCAAGACGCTCCTCGGGGCGCGTCTTGCTTGGACCTCTCTCCCTGAGGCGCTCAGTCAGACCCAGTGTTGACATTTGGCAAGACACTCCTCGGGGCGCGTCTTGCTTGGGCCTTTCTCATGGAGGCCCTCTGTCAGACCCAGTGTTGACATGTGTCAAGACGCTCCTCGGGGGGCGTCTTGCTTTGGACTCTCTCCTGGAGGTGCTCAGTCAGACCGAGTGCTGACATGTGGCAAGAAGCTCCTCGGGGTGCGTCTTGCTTGGGCTTCTCTCCTGGAGGCCCTCAGTAAGAACCATTGTTGACATGTGGCAAGACGCTCCTCGGGGCACGTCTTGCTTGGGCCTCTCTCCAGAAGGCCCTCAATCAGACCCAGTGTTGACACGTGGCAAGACGCTCCTCGGGGCGCGTCTTGCTTGGGCCTCTCCCCTGGAGGCGCTCAGTCAGACCAAGTGGTGACATGTGGCAAGACACTCCTCGGGGCGCGTCTTGCTTGGGCCTCTCTCCTGGAGGCCCTCTGTCAGACCCAGTGTTGACATGTGGCAAGACACTCCTCGGGGCGCGTCTTGCTTGGGCCTCTCTCATGGTGGCCCTCTGTCAGACCCAGTGTTGACATGTGTCAAGACGCTCCTCGGGGCGCGTCTTGCTTTGGCCTCTCTCCTGGAGGCGCTCAGTCAGACCGAGTGCTGACATGTGGCAAGAAGCTCCTCGGGGCGCGTCTTGCTTGGGCTTCTCTCCTGGAGGCCCTCAGTAAGACCCATTCTTGACATGTGGCAAGACGCTCCTCGGGGCGCGTCTTGCTTGGGCCTCTCTCCTGGAGGCGCTCAGTCAGACTGAGTAGTGACATGTGGCCTGACGCTCCTCGGGGCGCGTGTTGCTTGGGCCTCTCTCCTGGTGGCGCTCAGTCAGACCAAGTGGTGAGCTGTGGCAAGACGCTCCGCTGGGCGCGTCTTGCTTGGGCCTCTCTCCAGAAGGCCCTCAATCAGACCCAGTGTTGACACGTGGCAAGACGCTCCTCGGGGCGCGTCTTGCTTGGGCCTCTCTCCTGGAGGCGCTCAGTCAGAATGAGTAGTGACATGTGGCCTGACGCTCCTCGGGGCGCGTGTTGCTTGGGCCTCTCTCCTGGAGGCGCTCAGTCAGACCCAGTGTTGACATGTGTCAAGACGCTCCTCGGGGCGCGTCTTGCTTTGGTCTATCTCCTGGAGGCGCTCAGTCAGACCGAGTGCTGACATGTGGCAAGACGCTCCTCGGGCCGCGTGTTGCTTGGGCTTCTCTCCTGGAGGCCCTCAGTCAGACCCATTGTTTACATGTGGCCTGACGCTCCTCGGGGCGCGTCTTGCTTGGGCCTCTCTCCTGGAGGCGCTCAGTCAGACCCAGTGGTGACATGTGGCAAGACACTCCTCGGGGCGCGTCTTGCTTGGGCCTCTCTCCTGGAGGCCCTCTGTCAGACCCAGTGTTGACATGTGTCAAGACGCTCCTCGGGCCGCGTCTTGCTTGGGCCTCTCTCCAGAAGGCCCTCAATCAGACCCAGTGTTGACACGTGGCAAGACGCTCCTCGGGGCGCGTCTTGCTTGGGCCTCTCTCCTGGAGGCGCTCAGTCAGAATGAGTAGTGACATGTGGCCTGACGCTCCTCGGGGCGCGTGTTGCTTGGGCCTCTCTCCTGGAGGCGCTCAGTCAGACCAAGTGGTGACATGTGGCAAGACACTTCTCGGGGCGCGTCTTGCTTTGGCCTCTCTCCTGGAGGCCCTCTGTCAGACCCAGTGTTGACATGTGTCAAGACGCTCCTCGGGCCGCGTCTTGCTTGGGCCTCTCTCCAGAAGGCCCTCAATCAGACCCAGTGTTGACACGTGGCAAGACGCTCCTCGGGGCGCGTCTTGCTTGGGCCTCTCTCCTGGAGGCGCTCAGTCAGAATGAGTAGTGACATGTGGCCTGACGCTCCTCGGGGCGCGTGTTGCTTGGGCCTCTCTCCTGGAGGCGCTCAGTCAGACCAAGTGGTGACATGTGGCAAGACACTTCTCGGGGCGCGTCTTGCTTTGGCCTCTCTCCTGGAGGCCCTCTGTCAGACCCAGTGTTGACATGTGTCAAGACACTCCTCGGGGCGCGTCTTGCTTTGGCCTCTCTCCTGGAGGCGCTCAGTCAGACCGAGTGCTGCCATGTGGCAAGACGCTCCTCGGGCCGCGTGTTGCTTGGGCTTCTCTCCTGGAGGCCCTCAGTCAGACCCATTGTTGACATGTGGCAAGACGCTCCTCGGGGCGCGTCTTGCTTGGGCCTCTCTCCTGGAGGCGCTCAGTCAGAACCAGAGGTGACATGTGGCAAGACGCTCCTCGGGGCGCGTCTTGCTTGGGCCTCTCTCCTGGAGGTGCTCAGTCAGACCCAGTGTTGACATGTCGCAAGACGCTCCTCGGGGCGCGTCTTGCTTGGGCCTCTCTCCTGGAGGCGCTCATTCAGACCCAGTGGTGAGATGTGGCAAGACGCTCCTCGGGTCGCGTATTGCTTGGGCCTCTCTCCTGAATGCCCTCTGTCAGACCGAGTGTTGACATGTGGCAAGACTCTCCTCGGGGCGCGTCTTGCTTGGGCTTCTCTCATGGAGGCCCTCAGTCCGACCCAGTGTTGACATGTGTCAAGACGCTCCTCGGGGCGTTTCTTGCTTGGGCCTCTCTCCTGGAGGCGCTCAGTCAGACCCAGTGTTGACATGTGGCAAGACGCTCCTCTGGGCGCGTCTTGCTTGGGCTTCTCTCCTGGAGGCCCTCAGTCAGACCCATTGTTGACATGTGGCAAGACGCTCCTCGGGGCACGTCTTGCTTGGGCCTCTCTCCTGGAGGCGCTCAGTCAGACCGAGTAGTGACATGTGGCAAGACGCTCCTCGGGGCGCGTCTTGCTTGGACCTCCCTCCTGGAGGCGCTCAGTCTTACCGAGTAGTGCCATTTGGCAAGACGCTCCTCGGGGCGTGTCTTGCTTGGGCCTCTCTCCTGGAGGCGCTCAGTCAGACCGAGTGCTGACTTAAGGCAAGACGCTCCTCGGGGCGCGTCTTGCTTGGACCTCTCTCTTGGAGGCGCTCAGTTAGACCGAGTAGTGACATGTGGCAAGACGCTCCTCTGGGCGCGTCTTGCTTGGGCCTCTCTCCTGGAGGCCCTCAGTCAGACCCTTTGTTGACATGTGGCAAGAAGCTCCTCGGGGCGCTTCTTGCTTGGGCCTCTCTCCTGGAGGCGCTCAGTCAGACCCAGTGTTGACATGTGGCAAGACGCTCCTCGGGGCGCTTCTTGCTTGGGCCTCTCTCCTGGAGGCGCTCAGTCAGACCCAGTGTTGACATGTGGCAAGACGCTCCTCTGGGCGCGTCTTGCTTGGGCTTCTCTCCTGGAGGCCCTCAGTCAGACCCATTGTTGACATGTGGCAAGACGCTCCTCGGGGCACGTCTTGCTTGGGCCTCTCTCCTGGAGGCGCTCAGTCAGACCGAGTAGTGACATGTGGCAAGACGCTCCTCGGGGCGCGTCTTGCTTGGACCTCCCTCCTGGAGGCGCTCAGTCAGACCGAGTAGTGACATTTGGCAAGACGCTCCTCGGGGCGCGTCTTGCTTGGACATCTCTCCTGGAGGCGCTCAGTTAGACCGAGTAGTGACATGTGGCAAGACGCTCCTCGGGGCGCGTCTTGCTTGGGCCTCTCTCCTGGAGGCGCTCAGTCAGACCGAGTGCTGACTTAAGGCAAGACGCTCCTCGGGGCGCGTCTTGCTGGGGCCTCTCTCCTGGAGGTGCTCAATCAGACCCAGTGGTGACACGTGGCAAGACGCTCCTCTGGGCGCGTCTTGCTTGGGCCTCTCTCCTGGAGGCCCTCAGTCAGACCCTTTGTTGACATGTGGCAAGAAGCTCCTCGGGGCGCTTCTTGCTTGGGCCTCTCTCCTTGAGGCGCTCAGTCAGACCGAGTGCTGACATGTGGCAAGACGCTCCTCGGTGCGCGTCTTGCTGGGGCCTCTCTCCTGGAGGCGCTCAGTCAAACCCAGTGTTGACATGTGTCAAGACGCTCCTCGGGCGTTTCTTGCTTGCGCCTCTCTCCTGGAGGCGCTCAGTCAGACCCAGAGGTGACATGTGGCAAGACGCTCCTCGGGGCGCGTCTTGCTTGGGCTTCTCTCATGGAGGCCCTGAGTCCGACCCAGTGTTGACATGTGTCAAGACGCTCCTCGGGGCGTGTCTTGCTTGGGCCTCTCTCCTGAAGGCGCTCAGTCAGACCCAGTGTTGACATGTGGCAAGACGCTCCTCGGGGCGTGTCTTGCTTGGGCTTCTCTCCTGGAGGCCCTCAGTCAGACCCATTGTTGACATGTGGCAAGACGCTCCTCGGGGCACGTCTTGCTTGGGCCTCTCTCCTGGAGGCGCTAAGTCAGACCGAGTAGTGACATGTGGCAAGACGCTCCTCGGGGCGCGTCTTGCTTGGACCTCCCTCCTGGAGGCGCTCAGTCAGACCGAGTAGTGACATTTGGCAAGACGCTCCTCGGGGCGCGTCTTGCTTGGACCTCTCTCCTGGAGGCGCTCAGTTAGACCGAGTAGTGACATGTGGCAAGACGCTCCTCGGGGCGCGTCTTGCTTGGGCCTCTCTCCTTGAGGCGCTCAGTCAGACCGAGTGCTGACTTAAGGCAAGACGCTCCTCGGGGCGCGTCTTGCTGGGGCCTCTCTCCTGGAGGTGCTCAATCAGACCCAGTGGTGACACGTGGCAAGACGCTCCTCTGGGCGCGTCTTGCTTGGGCCTCTCTCCTGGAGGCCCTCAGTCAGACCCATTGTTGACATGTGGCAAGAAGCTCCTCGGGGCGCTTCTTGCTTGGGCCTCTCTCCTTGAGGCGCTCAGTCAGACCGAGTGCTGACATGTGGCAAGACGCTCCTCGGTGCGCGTCTTGCTGGGGCCTCTCTCCTGGAGGCGCTCAGTCAAACCCAGTGTTGACACGTGTCAAGACGCTCCTCGGGCGTTTCTTGCTTGCGCCTCTCTCCTGGAGGCGCTCAGTCAGACCCAGAGGTGACATGTGGCAAGACGCTCCTCGGGGCGCGTCTTGCTTGGGCTTCTCTCATGGAGGCCCTCAGTCCGACCCAGTGTTGACATGTGTCAAGACGCTCCTCGGGGCGTGTCTTGCTTGGGCCTCTCTCCTGAAGGCGCTCAGTCAGACCCAGTGTTGACATGTGGCAAGACGCTCCTCTGGGCGCGTCTTGCTTGGGCTTCTCTCCTGGAGGCCCTCAGTCAGACCCATTGTTGACATGTGGCAAGACGCTCCTCGGGGCACGTCTTGCTTGGGCCTCTCTCCTGGAGGCGCTCAGTCAGACCGAGTATTCACATGTGGCAAGACGCTCCTCGCGGCGCGTCTTGCTTGGACCTCCCTCCTGGAGGCGCTCAGTCAGACCGAGTAGTGACATTTGGCAAGACGCTCCTGGGGGCGCGTCTTGCTTGGACCTCTCTCCTGGAGGCGCTCAGTTAGACCGAGTAGTGACATGTGGCAAGACGCTCCTCGGGGCGCGTCTTGCTTGGGCTTCTCTCATGGAGGCCCTCAGTAAGACCCATTGTTGACATGTGGAAAGAAGCTCCTCGGGGCGCGTCTTGCTTTGGCTTCTCTCCTGGAGGCCCTCAGTCAGACCCATTGTTGACATGTGGCAAGACGCTCCTCGGGGCGCGTATTGCTTGGGCCTCTCTCCTGGATGCCCTCTGTCAGACCCAGTGTTGACAAGTGGCAAGACTCTCCTCGGGGCGCGTCTTGCTTGGGCTTCTCTCATGGAGGCACTCAGTCAGACCGAGTGTTGACATGTGGCAAGACGCTCCTCGGGGCGCTTCTTGCTTGGGCTTCTCTCCTGGAGGCCCTCAGTCAGACCCATTGTTGACAAGTGGAAAGACGCTCCTCGGGGCACGTCTTGCTTGGGCCTCTCTCCTGGAGGCGCTCAGTCAGACCGAGTAGTGACAGGTGGCAAGACGCTCCTCGGGGCGCGTGTTGCTTGGACCTCTCTCCTGGAGGCGCTCAATTAGACCCAGTGTTGACATGTGGCAAGACGCTCCTCGGGGCACGTCTTGCTTGGGCTTCTCTCCTGGAGGCCCTCAGTCAGACCCATTGTTGACATGTGGCAAGAAGCTCCTCGGGGCGCTTCTTGCTTGGGCCTCTCTCCTTGAGGCGCTCAGTCAGACCGAGTGCTGACATGTGGCAAGACGCTCCTCGGGGCGCGTCTTGCTGGGGCCTCTCTCCTGGAGGCGCTCAGTCAGACCCAGAGGTGACATGTGGCAAGACGCTCCTCGGGCCTCTCTCCTGGAGGCGCTCAGTCAGACCCAGTGTTGACATGTGGCAAGACGCTCCTCGGGGCGCGTCTTGCTGGGGCCTCTCTCCTGGAGGTGCTCAGTCAGACCCAGTGTTGACATGTGGCAAGACGCTCCTCGGGGCGCGTCTTGCTGGGGCTTCTCTCATGGAGGCACTCAGTCAGACCCAGTGTTGACATGTGGCAAGATGCTTGTCGGGGCACGTCTTGCATGGGCCTCTCTCCTGGAGGCGCTCAGTCAGACCCAGAGGAGACATGTGTCAAGACCCTCCTCGGGGCGCGTCTTGCTTGGGCCTCTCTCCAGAAGGCCCTCAATCAGACCCAGTGTTGACACGTGGCAAGACGCTCCTCGGGGCGCGTCTTGCTTGGGCCTCTCTCCTGGAGGCGCTCAGTCAGACCAAGTGGTGACATGTGGCAAGACACTCCTCGGGGCGCGTCTTGCTTGGGCCTCTCTCCTGGAGGCCCTCTGTCAGACCCAGTGTTGACATGTGGCAAGACACTCCTCGGGGCGCGTCTTGCTTGGGCCTCTCTCATGGAGGCCCTCTGTCAGACCCAGTGTTGAAATGTGTCAAGACGCTCCTCGGGGCGCGTCTTGCTTTGGCCTCTCTCCTGGAGGCGCTCAGTCAGACCAAGTGCTGACATGTGGCAAGAAGCTCCTCGGGGCGCGTCTTGCTTGGGCTTCTCTCCTGGAGGCCCTCAGTAAGACCCATTGTTGACATGTGGCAAGACGCTCCTCGGGGCGCGTCTTGCTTGGGCCTCTCTCCTGGAGGCGCTCAGTCAGACTGTGTAGTGACATGTGGCCTGACGCTACTCGTGGTGCGTGTTGCTTGGGCCTCTCATCCTGGAGGCGCTCAGTCAGAATGAGTAGTGACATGTGGCAAGACGCTCCTCTGGGCGCTTCTTGCTTGGGCTTCTCTCCTGGAGGCCCTCAGTCAGACCCAGTGTTGACATGTGGCAAGACACTCCTCGGGGCGCGTCTTGCTTGGGCCTCTCTCATGGAGGCCCTCTGTCAGACCCAGTGTTGAAATGTGTCAAGACGCTCCTCGGGGCGCGTCTTGCTTTGGCCTCTCTCCTGGAGGCGCTCAGTCAGACCAAGTGCTGACATGTGGCAAGAAGCTCCTCGGGGCGCGTCTTGCTTGGGCTTCTCTCCTGGAGGCCCTCAGTAAGACCCATTGTTGACATGTGGCAAGACGCTCCTCGGGGCGCGTCTTGCTTGGGCCTCTCTCCTGGAGGCGCTCAGTCAGACTGTGTAGTGACATGTGGCCTGACGCTACTCGTGGTGCGTGTTGCTTGGGCCTCTCATCCTGGAGGCGCTCAGTCAGAATGAGTAGTGACATGTGGCAAGACGCTCCTCTGGGCGCTTCTTGCTTGGGCTTCTCTCCTGGAGGCCCTCAGTCAGACCCATTGTTGACATGTGGCAAGACGCTCCTCGGGGCACCTCTTGCTTGGGCCTCTCTCCTGGAGGCGCTCAGTCAGACCGAGTAGTGACATGTGGCAAGACGCTCCTCGGGGCGCATCTTGCTGGGGCTTCTCTCATGGAGGCACTCAGTCAGACCCAGTGTTGACATGTGGCAAGACACTCCTCGGGGCGCGTGTTGCTTGGACCTCTCTCCTGGAGGCGCTCAATTAGACCCAGTGTTGACATGTGGCAAGACGCTCCTCGGGGCGCTTCTTGCTTGGGCCTCTCTCCTTGAGGCGCTCAGTCAGAATGAGTAGTGACATGTGGCAAGACGCTCCTCTGGGCGCTTCTTGCTTGGGCTTCTCTCCTGGAGGCCCTCAGTCAGACCCATTGTTGACATGTGGCAAGACGCTCCTCGGGGCACCTCTTGCTTGGGCCTCTCTCCTGGAGGCGCTCAGTCAGACCGAGTAGTGACATGTGGCAAGACGCTCCTCGGGGCGCATCTTGCTGGGGCTTCTCTCATGGAGGCACTCAGTCAGACCCAGTGTTGACATGTGGCAAGACACTCCTCGGGGCGCGTGTTGCTTGGACCTCTCTCCTGGAGGCGCTCAATTAGACCCAGTGTTGACATGTGGCAAGACGCTCCTCGGGGCGCTTCTTGCTTGGGCCTCTCTCCTTGAGGCGCTCAGTCAGACCGAGTGCTGACATGTGGCAAGACGCTCCTCGGGGCGCGTCTTGCTGGGGCCTCTCTCCTGGAGGTGCTCAGTCAAACCCAGTGTTGACATGTGTCAAAACGCTCCTCGGGCGTTTCTTGCTTGCGCCTCTCTCCTGGAGGTGCTCAGTCAGACCCAGAGGTGACATGTGGCAAGACGCTCCTCGGGCCTCTCTCCTGGAGGCGCTCAGTCAGACCCAGTGTTGACATGTGGCAAGACGCTCCTCGGGCGTTTCTTGCTTGCGCCTCTCTCCTGGAGGCGCTCAGTCAGACCCAGAGGTGACATGTGGCAAGACGCTCCTCGGGGCGCGTCTTGCTTGGGCTTCTCTCATGGAGGCCCTCAGTCCGACCCAGTGTTGACATGTGTCAAGACGCTCCTCGGGGCGTGTCTTGCTTGGGCCTCTCTCCTGAAGGCGCTCAGTCAGACCCAGTGTTGACATGTGGCAAGACGCTCCTCGGGGCACGTCTTGCTTGGGCCTCTCTCCTGGAGGCGCTCAGTCAGACCGAGTAGTGACATGTGGCAAGACGCTCCTCGGGGCGCGTCTTGCTTGGACCTCCCTCCTGGAGGCGCTCAGTCAGACCGAGTAGTGACATTTGGCAAGACGCTCCTCGGGGCGCGTCTTGCTTGGACCTCTCTCCTGGAGGCGATCAGTTAGACCGAGTAGTGACATGTGGCAAGACGCTCCTCGGGGCGCGTCTTGCTTGGGCTTCTCTCCTGGAGGCCCTCAGTAAGACCCATTGTTGACATGTGGCAAGACGCTCCTCGGGGCGCGTCTTGCTTGGGCCTCTCTCCTGGAGGCGCTCAGTCAGACTGTGTAGTGACATGTGGCCTGACGCTACTCGTGGTGCGTGTTGCTTGGGCCTCTCTCCTGGAGGCGCTCAGTAAGACCAAGTGGTGACATGTGGCAAGACGCTCCTCGGGGCGCGTCTTGCTTGGCCCTCTCTTCAGAAGGCCCTCAATCAGACCCAGTGTTGACACGTGGCAAGACGCTCCTCGGGGCGCGTCTTGCTTGGGCCTCTCTCCTGGAGGCGCTCAGTCAGAATGAGTAGTGACATGTGGCAAGACGCTCCTCTGGGCGCTTCTTGCTTGGGCTTCTCTCCTGGAGGCCCTCAGTCAGACCCATTGTTGACATGTGGCAAGACGCTCCTCGGGGCACCTCTTGCTTGGGCCTCTCTCCTGGAGGCGCTCAGTCAGACCGAGTAGTGACATGTGGCAAGACGCTCCTCGGGGCGCATCTTGCTGGGGCTTCTCTCATGGAGTCACTCAGTCAGACCCAGTGTTGACATGTGGCAAGACACTCCTCGGGGCGCGTGTTGCTTGGACCTCTCTCCTGGAGGCGCTCAATTAGACCCAGTGTTGTCATGTGGCAAGACGCTCCTCGGGGCGCGTCTTGCTTGGGCTTCTCTCCTGGAGGCCCTCAGTCAGACCCATTGTTGACATGTGGCAAGAAGCTCATCGGGGCGCTTCTTGCTTGGGCCTCTCTCCTTGAGGCGCTCAGTCAGACCGAGTGCTGACATGTGGCAAGACGCTCCTCGGGGCGCGTCTTGCTGGGGCCTCTCTCCTGGAGGTGCTCAGTCAAACCCAGTGTTGACATGTGTCAAAACGCTCCTCGGGCGTTTCTTGCTTGCGCCTCTCTCCTGGAGGCGCTCAGTCAGACCCAGAGGTGACATGTGGCAAGACACTCCTCGGGGCGCGTGTTGCTTGGACCTCTCTCCTGGAGGCGTTCAATTAGACCCAGTGTTGACATGTGGCAAGACGCTCCTCGGGGCGCATCTTGCTTGGGCTTCTCTCCTGGAGGCCCTCAGTCAGACCCATTGTTGACATGTGGCAAGAAGCTCATCGGGGCGCTTCTTGCTTGGGCCTCTCTCCTTGAGGCGCTCAGTCAGACCGAGTGCTGACATGTGGCAAGACGCTCCTCGGGGCGCGTCTTGCTGGGGCCTCTCTCCTGGAGGTGCTCAGTCAAACCCAGTGTTGACATGTGTCAAAACGCTCCTCGGGCGTTTCTTGCTTGCGCCTCTCTCCTGGAGGCGCTCAGTCAGACCCAGAGGTGACATGTGGCAAGACGCTCCTCGGGCCTCTCTCCTGGAGGCGCTCAGTCAGACCCAGTGTTGACATGTGGCAAGACGCTCCTCGGGGCGCATCTTGCTGGGGCCTCTCACCTGGAGGTGCTCAGTCAGACCCAGTGTTGACATGTGGCAAGACGCTCCTCGGGGCGCGTCTTGCTGGGGCTTCTCTCATGGAGGCACTCAGTCAGACCCAGTGTTGACATGTGGCAAGATGCTTGTCGGGGCACGTCTTGCTTGGGCCTCTCTCCTGGAGGCGCTCAGTCAGACCCAGAGGAGACATGTGTCAAGACCCTCCTCGGGGCGCGTCTTGCTTGGGCCTCTCTCGTGGAGGCGCTCAGTCAGACCGAGTGCTGACATGTTGCAAGACGCTCCTCCGGGCGCGTCTTGCTTGGGCCTCTCTCCTGGAGGCGCTCAGACAGACCCAGTGTTGACATGTGACAAGACCCTCCTCGGGGCGCGTCTTGCTTGGGCCTCTCTCCTGGAGGCGCTCAGTCAGAACCAGAGGTGACATGTGGCAAGACGCTCCTCGGGGCGCGTCTTGCTTGGGCCTCTCTCCTGGAGGCCCTCTGTCAGACCCAGTGTTGACATGTGGCAAGACTCTCCTCCGGGCGCATCTTGCTTGGGCCTCTCTCCTGGAGGCCCTCAGTCAGACCCATTGATGGCATGTGGCAAGACGCTCCTCGTGGCGCGTCTTGCTTGGGCCTCTCTCCTGGAGGCGCTCTGTCAGACCCAGTGTTGACATGTGGCAAGACGCTCCTCGGGGCGCGTCTTGCTTGGGCCTCTCTCCTGGAGGCGCTCAGTCAGACCCAGTGTTGACATGTGGCAAGACGCTCCTCGGGGCGCGTCTTGCTTGGGCCTCTCTCCTGGAGGCGCTCAGTCAGACCCAGTGGTGACACGTGGAAAGACGCTCCTCGGGGCGCGTCTTGCTTGGGCCTCTCTCCTGGAGGCGCTCAGTCAGACCCAGTGTTGACACGTGGCAAGACGCTCCTCGGGGCGCGTCTTGCTTGGGCCTCTCTCCTGGAGGCGCTCAGTCAGACCCAGTGTTGGCATGTGGCAAGACACTCCTCGGGGCGCGTCTTGGTTGGGCCTCTCTCCTGGAGGCGCTCATTCAGACCCAGTGGTGACATGTGGCAAGACGCTCCTCGGGGGGCGTATTGCTTGGGCCTCTCTCCTGAATGCCCTCTGTCAGACCGAGTGTTGACGTGTGGCAAGACTCTCCTCGGGGCGCATCTTGCTTGGGCTTCTCTCAAGGAGGCCCTCAGTCCGACACAGTGTTGACATGTGTCAAGACGCTCCTCGGGGCGTGTCTTGCTTTGGCCTCTCTCCTGGAGGCGCTCAGTCAGACCCAGTGTTGACATGTGGCAAGACGCTCCTCCGGGCGCGTCTTGCTTGGGCTTCTCTCCTGGAGGCCCTCAGTCAGACCCATTGTTGACATGTGGCAAGACGCTCCTCGGGGCACGTCTTGCTTGGGCCTCTCTCCTGGAGGTGCTCAGTCAGACCGAGTAGTGACATGTGGCAAGACGCTCCTCGGGGCGCGTCTTGCTTGGACCTCCCTCCTGGAGGCGCTCAGTCAGACCGAGTAGTGACATTTGGCAAGACGCTCCTCGGGGCGCGTCTTGCTTGGGCCTCTCTCCTGGAGGCGCTCAGTCAGACCGAGTAGTGACATGTGGCAAGACGCTCCTCGGGGCGCGTCTTGCTTGGACCTCCCTCTGGACGCGCTCAGTCAGACCCAGTGGTGACACGTGGCAAGATTCTCCTCGGGGCGCATCTTGCTTGGGCCTCTCTCCTGGAGGCGCTAAGTCAGACCCAGTGTTGACACGTGGCAAGACGCTCCTCGGGGCGCGTCTCGCTTGGGCCTCTCTCCTGGAGGCGCTCAGTCAGACACAGTGTTGACATGTGGCCAGACACTCCTCGGGGCGCGTCTTGCTTGGGCTTCTCTCATGGAGGCCCTCAGTAAGACCCATTGTTGACATGTGGATAGAAGCTCCTTGGGGCGCGTCTTGCTTTGGCTTCTCTCCTGGAGGCCCTCAGTCAGACCCATTGTTTACATGTGGCAAGACGCTCCTCGGGGCGCGTATTGCTTGGGCCTCTCTCCTGGATGCCCTCTGTCAGACCCAGTGTTGACATGTGGCAAGACTCTCCTTGGGGCGCGTCTTGCTTGGGCTTCTCTCATGGAGGCGCTCAGTCAGACCCAGTGTTTACATGTGTCAAGACGCTCCTCGGGGCGTGTCTTGCTTGGGCCTCTCTCCTGGAGGCGCTCAGTCAGACCCAGTGTTGACATGTGGCAAGACGCTCCTCGGGGCGCTTCTTGCTTGGGCTTCTCTCCTGGAGGCCCTCAGTCAGACCCATTGTTGACATGTGGCAAGACGCTCCTCGGGGCACGTCTTGCTTGGGCCTCTCTCCTGGAGGCGCTCAGTCAGACCGAGTAGTGACATGTGGTAAGACGCTCCTCGGGGCGCGTCTTGCTGGGGCTTCTCTCATGGAGGCACTCAGTCAGACCCAGTGGTGACATGTGGCAAGACGCTCCTCGGGGCGCGTGTTGCTTGGACCTCTCTCCTGGAGGCGCTCAGTCAGACCGAGTAGTGACATGTGGCAAGACGCTCCTCGGGGCGCGTCTTGCTTGGGCCTCTCTCCTGGAGGCGCTCAATTAGACCCAGTGTTCACATGTGGCAAGACGCTCCTCGGGGCGCGTCTTGCTTGGGCCTCTCTCCTGGAGGCGCTCAGTCAGACCCAGTGTTGACATGTGGCAAGACGCTCCTCGGGGCGCGTCTTGCTTGGGCCTCTCTCCTCGAGGCGCTCAGTCAGACCGAGTGCTGACATGTGGCAAGACGCTCCTCGGGGCGCATCTTGCTTGGGCTTCTCTCCTGGAGGCCCTCAGTCAGACCCAGTGTTGACATGTGGCAAGACGCTCCTCGGGGCGCGTCTTATTTGGGACTCTCTCCTGGGGGCCCTCAATCAGACCCAGTGTTGACATGTGGCAAGACGCTCCTCGGTGCGCGTCTTGCTTTGGGCTTCTCTCCTGGAGGCCCTCAGTCAGACCCATTGTTGACATGTGGCAAGACGCTCCTCGGGGCACGTCTTGCTTGGGCCTCTCTCCTGGAGGCGCTCAGTCAGACCGAGTAGTGACATGTGGCAAGACGCTCCTCGGGGCGCGTCTTGCTTGGACCTCCCTCCTGGAGGCGCTCAGTCAGACCGAGTAGTGACATGTGGCAAGACGCTCCTCGGGGCGCGTCTTGCTTGGGCCTCTCTCCTTGAGGTTCTCAGTCAGACCCAGTGTTGACATGTGGCAAGATGCTCCTCGGGGCGCGTCTTGCTGGGGCTTCTCTAATGGAGGCGCTCAGTCAGACCCAGAGGAGACATGTGTCAAGATGCTCCTCGGGGCGCGTCTTGCTTGGGCCTCTCTCCTGGAGGCCCTCTGTCAGACCCAGTGTTGACATGTGGCAAGACACTCCTTGGGGCGCGTCTTGCTTGGGCCTCTCTCATGGAGGCCCTCTGTCAGACCCAGTGTTGACATGTGTCAAGACGCTCCTCGGGGCGCGTCTTGCTTTGGCCTCTCTCCTGGAGGCGCTCAGTCAGACCAAGTGCTGACATGTGGCAAGAAGCTCCTCGGGGCGCGTCTTGCTTGGGCTTCTCTCCTGGAGGCCCTCAGTAAGACCCATTGTTGACATGTGGCAAGACGCTCCTCGGGGCGCGTCTTGCTTGGGCCTCTCTCCTGGAGGCGCTCAGTCAGACTGTGTAGTGACATGTGGCCTGACGCTACTCGTGGTGCGTGTTGCTTGGGCCTCTCTCCTGGAGGCGCTCAGTAAGACCAAGTGGTGACATGTGGCAAGACGCTCCTCGGGGCGCGTCTTGCTTGGGCCTCTCTCCAGAAGGCCCTCAATCAGACCCAGTGTTGACACGTTGCAAGACGCTCCTCGGGGCGCGTCTTGCTTGGGCCTCTCTCCTGGAGGCGCTCAGTCAGAATGAGTAGTGACATGTGGCAAGACGCTCCTCTGGGCGCTTCTTGCTTGGGCTTCTCTCCTGGAGGCCCTCAGTCAGACCCATTGTTGACATGTGGCAAGACACTCCTCGGGGCACCTCTTGCTTGGGCCTCTCTCCTGGAGGCGCTCAGTCAGACCGAGTAGTGACATGTGGCAAGACGCTCCTCGGGGCGCATCTTGCTGGGGCTTCTCTCATGGAGGCACTCAGTCAGACCCAGTGTTGACATGTGGCAAGACACTCCTCGGGGCGCGTGTTGCTTGGACCTCTCTCCTGGAGGCGCTCAATTAGACCCAGTGTTGACATGTGGCAAGACGCTCCTCGGGGCGCGTCTTGCTTGGGCTTCTCTCCTGGAGGCCCTCAGTCAGACCCATTGTTGACATGTGGCAAGAAGCTCATCGGGGCGCTTCTTGCTTGGGCCTCTCTCCTTGAGGCGCTCAGTCAGACCGAGTGCTGATATGTGGCAAGACGCTCCTCGGGGCGCGTCTTGCTGGGGCCTCTCTCCTGGAGGTGCTCAGTCAAACCCAGTGTTGACAAGTGTCAAAACGCTCCTCGGGCGTTTCTTGCTTGCGCCTCTCTCCTGGAGGCGCTCAGTCAGACCCAGAGGTGACATGTGGCAAGACGCTCCTCGGGCCTCTCTCCTGGAGGCGCTCAGTCAGACCCAGTGTTGACATGTGGCAAGATGCTCCTTGGGGCGCGTCTTGCTGGGGCCTCTCTCCTGGAGGTTCTCAGTCAGACCCAGTGTTGACATGTGGCCAGACGCTCCTCGGGGCGCGTCTTGCTGGGGCTTCTCTCATGGAGGCACTCAGTCAGACCCAGTGTTGACATGTGGCAAGATGCTTGTCGGGGCACGTCTTGCTTGGGCCTCTCTCCTGGAGGCGCTCAGTCAGACCCAGAGGAGACATGTGTCAAGACCCTCCTCGGGGCGCGTCTTGCTTGGGCCTCTCTCGTGGAGGCGCTCAGTCAGACCGAGTGCTGACATGTTGCAAGACGCTCCTCCGGGCGCGTCTTGCTTGGGCCTCTCTCCTGAAGGCGCTCAGTCAGACCCAGTTTTCACATGTGGCAAGACGCTCCTCGGGGCGGGTCTTGCTTGGGCCTCTCTCCTGGAGGCGCTCAGACAGACCCAGTGTTGACATGTGACAAGACCCTCCTCGGGGCGCGTCTTGCTTGGGCCTCTCTCCTGGAGGCGCTCAGTCAGAACCAGAGGTGACATGTGGCAAGACGCTCCTCGGGGCGCGTCTTGCTTGGGCCTCTCTCCTGGAGGCCCTCTGTCAGACCCAGTGTTGACATGTGGCAAGACTCTCCTCCGGGCGCATCTTGCTTGGGCCTCTCTCCTGGAGGCCCTCAGTCAGACCCATTGATGGCATGTGGCAAGACGCTCCTCGGGGCGCGTCTTGCTTGGGCCTCTCTCCTGGAGGCACTCAGTCAGACCCAGTGTTGACATGTGGCAGGACGCTCCTCGGGGCGCGTCTTGCTTGGGCCTCTCTCCTGGAGGCGCTCAGTCAGACCCAGTGTTGACATGTGGCAAGACACTCCTCGGGGCGCGTCTTGCTTGGGCCTCTCTCCTGGAGGCGCTCAGTCAGACCCAGTGGTGACACGTGGAAAGACGCTCCTCGGGGCGCGTCTTGCTTGGGCCTCTCTCCTGGAGGCGCTCAGTCAGACCCAGTGTTGACACGTGGCAAGACGCTCCTCGGGGCGCGTCTTGCTTGGGCCTCTCTCCTGGAGGCGCTCAGTCAGACCCAGTGTTGGCATGTGGCAAGACACTCCTCGGGGCGCGTCTTGGTTGGGCCTCTCTCCTGGAGGCGCTCATTCAGACCCAGTGGTGACATGTGGCAAGACGCTCCTCGGGGCGCGTATTGCTTGGGCCTCTCTCCTGAATGCCCTCTGTCAGACCGAGTGTTGACGTGTGGCAAGACTCTCCTCGGGGCGCATCTTGCTTGGGCTTCTCTCATGGAGGCCCTCAGTCCGACCCAGTGTTGACATGTGTCAAGACGCTCCTCGGGGCGTGTCTTGCTTGGGCCTCTCTCCTGGAGGCGCTCAGTCAGACCCAGTGTTGACATGTGGCAAGACGCTCCTCCGGGCGCGTCTTGCTTGGGCTTCTCTCCTGGAGGCCCTCAGTCAGACCCATTGTTGACATGTGGCAAGACGCTCCTCGGGGCACGTCTTGCTTGGGCCTCTCTCCTGGAGGCGCTCAGTCAGACCGAGTAGTGACATGTGGCAAGACGCTCCTCGGGGCGCGTCTTGCTTGGACCTCCCTCCTGGAGGTGCTCAGTCAGACCGAGTAGTGACATTTGGCAAGACGCTCCTCAGGGCGCGTCTTGCTTGGGCCTCTCTCCTGGAGGCGCTCAGTCAGACCGAGTAGTGACATGTGGCAAGACGCTCCTTGGGGCGCGTCTTGCTTGGACCTCCCTCCTGGACGCGATCAGTCAGACCCAGTGGTGACACGTGGCAAGACGCTCCTCGGGGCGCATCTTGCTTGGGCCTCTCTCCTGGAGGCGCTAAGTCAGACCCAGTGTTGACACGTGGCAAGACGCTCCTCGGGGCGCGTCTCGCTTGGGCCTCTCTCCTGGAGGCGCTCAGTCAGACACAGTGTTGACATGTGGCCAGACACTCCTCGGGGCGCGTCTTGCTTGGGCTTCTCTCATGGAGGCCCTCAGTAAGACCCATTGTTGACATGTGGATAGAAGCTCCTTGGGGCGCGTCTTGCTTTGGCTTCTCTCCTGGAGGCCCTCAGTCAGACCCATTGTTTACATGTGGCAACACGCTCCTCGGGGCGCGTATTGCTTGGGCCTCTCTCCTGGATGCCCTCTGTCAGACCCAGTGTTGACATGTGGCAAGACTCTCCTTGGGGCGCGTCTTGCTTGGGCTTCTCTCATGGAGGCCCTCAGTCAGACCCAGTGTTTACATGTGTCAAGACGCTCCTCGGGGCGTGTCTTGCTTGGGCCTCTCTCCTGGAGGCGCTCAGTCAGACCCAGTGTTGACATGTGGCAAGACGCTCCTCGGGGCGCTTCTTGCTTGGGCTTCTCTCCTGGAGGCCCTCAGTCAGACCCATTGTTGACATGTGGCAAGACGCTCCTCGGGGCACGTCTTGCTTGGGCCTCTCTCCTGGAGGCGCTCAGTCAGACCGAGTAGTGACATGTGGTAAGACGCTCCTCGGGGCGCGTCTTGCTGGGGCTTCTCTCATGGAGGCACTCAGTCAGACCCAGTGGTGTCATGTGGCAAGACGCTCCTCGGGGCACGTGTTGCTTGGACCTCTCTCCTGGAGGCGCTCAGTCAGACCGAGTAGTGACATGTGGCAAGACGCTCCTCGGGGCGCGTCTTGCTTGGGCCTCTCTCCTGGAGGCGCTCAATTAGACCCAGTGTTCACATGTGGCAAGACGCTCCTCGGGGCGCGTCTTGCTTGGGCCTCTCTCCTGGAGGCGCTCAGTCAGACCCAGTGTTGACATGTGGCAAGACGCTCCTCGGGGCACGTCTTGCTTGGGCCTCTCTCCTCGAGGCGCTCAGTCAGACCGAGTGCTGACATGTGGCAAGACGCTCCTCGGGGCACATCTTGCTTGGGCTTCTCTCCTGGAGGCCCTCAGTCAGACCCAGTGTTGACATGTGGCAAGACGCTCCTCGGGGCGCGTCTTATTTGGGACTCTCTCCTGGGGGCCCTCAATCAGACCCAATGTTGACATGTGGCAAGACGCTCCTCGGTGCGCGTCTTGCTTTGGGCTTCTCTCCTGGAAGCCCTCAGTCAGACCCATTGTTGACATGTGGCAAGACGCTCCTCGGGGCACGTCTTGCTTGGGCCTCTCTCCTGGAGGCGCTCAGTCAGACCGAGTAGTGACATGTGGCAAGACGCTCCTCGGGGCGCGTCTTGCTTGGACCTCCCTCCTGGAGGCGCTCAGTCAGACCGAGTAGTGACATGTGGCAAGACGCTCCTCGGGGCGCGTCTTGCTTGGGCCTCTCTCCTTGAGGTTCTCAGTCAGACCCAGTGTTGACATGTGGCAAGATGCTCCTCGGGGCGCGTCTTGCTGGGGCTTCTCTAATGGAGGCGCTCAGTCAGACCCAGAGGAGACATGTGTCAAGATGCTCCTCGGGGCGCGTCTTGCTTGGGCCTCTCTCCTGGAGGCGCTCAGTCAAGACCGAGTGCTGACATGTGGCAAGACGCTCCTCGGGGAGCGTCTCATTTGGGCCTCTCTCCTGGAGGCGCACAGTAAGACCGAGTGCTGACATGTGGCAAGACGCTCCTCGGGGCGCTTCTTGCTTGGGCTTCTCTCCTGGAGGCCCTCAGTCAGACCCATTGTGGCAGCCCAATGTGGCAAGATGACCCATATGTGGCAAGATGCTCCTCGGGGTGCATCTTGCTGGGGCCTCTCTCCTGGAGGCGCTCAGTCAGACCCAGTGCTGACATGTGGCAAGACGCTCCTCGGGGCGCGTCTTGCTTGGGCCTCTCTCCTGGAGGCGCTCAGTCAGACTGAGTAGTGACATGTGGCCTGACGCTCCTCGGGGCACGTCTTGCTTGGGCCTCTCTCCTGGAGGCGCTCAGTCAGACCGAGTGGTGACACGTGGAAAGACGCTCCTCGGGGCGCGTCTTGCTTGGGCCTCTCTCCTGGAGGCGCTCAGTCAGACCCAGTGTTGACACGTGGCAAGACGCTCCTCGGGGCGCGTCTTCCTTGGGCCTCTCTCCTGGAGGCGCTCAGTCAGACTCAGTGTTGGCATGTGGCAAGACACTCCTCGGGGCGCGTCTTGCTTGGACCTCTCTACCTGAGGCGCTCAGTCAGACCCAGTGTTGACATTTGGCAAGACACTCCTCGGGGCGCGTCTTGCTTGGGCCTCTCTCATGGAGGCCCTCTGTCAGACCCAGTGTTGACATGTGTCAAGACGCTCCTCGGGGGGCGTCTTGCTTTGGCCTCTCTCCTGGAGGCGCTCAGTCAGACCGAGTGCTGACATGTGGCAAGAAGCTCCTCGGGGCGCGTCTTGCTTGGGCTTCTCTCCCGGAGGCCCTCAGTAAGAACCATTGTTGACATGTGGCAAGACGCTCCTCGGGGCGCGTCATGCTTGGGCCTCTCTCCAGAAGGCCCTCAATCAGACCCAGTGTTGACACGTGGCAAGACGCTCCTCGGGGCGCGTCTTTCTTGGGCCTCTCTCCTGGAGGCGCTCAGTCAGACTGAGTAGTGACATGTGGCCTGACGCTCCTCGGGGCGCGTGTTGCTTGGGCCTCTCTCCTGGAGGCGCTCAGTCAGACCAAGTGGTGACATGTGGCAAGACAATCCTCGGGGCGTGTCTTTCTTGGGCCTCTCTCCTGGAGGCCCTCTGTCAGACCCAGTGTTGACATGTGGCAAGACACTCCTCGGGGCGCGTCTTGCTTGGGCCTCTCTCATGGAGGCCCTCTGTCAGACCCAGTGTTGACATGTGTCAAGACGCTCCTCGGGGCTCGTCTTGCTTTGGCCTCTCTCCTGGAGGCGCTCAGTCAGACTGAGTGCTGACATGTGGCAAGAAGCTCCTCGGGGCGTGTCTTGCTTGGGCTTCTCTCCTGGAGGCCCTCAGTAAGACCCATTGTTGACATGTGGCAAGACGCTCCTCGGGGCGCGTCTTGCTTGGTCCTCTCTCCTGGAGGCACTCAGTCAGACCAAGTGGTGACATGTGGCAAGACACTCCTCGGGGCGCGTCTTGCTTGGGCCTCTCTCCTGGAGGTTCTCTGTCAGACCCAGTGTTGACATGTGTCAAGACGCTCCTCGGGGCGCGTCTTGCTTGGGCTTCTCTCCTGGAGGCCCTCAGTCAGACCCATTGTTGACATGTGGCAAGAAGCTCCTCGGTGCGCGTCTTGCTTGGGCCTCTCTCCTGGAGGCGCTCAGTCAGACCGAGTGCTGACATATGGCAAGACATTCCTCGGGCCACGTGTTGCTTGGGCTTCTCTCCTGGAGGCCCTCAGTCAGACCCATTGTTGACATGTGGCAAGACGCTCCTCGGGGCGCGTCTTGCTTGGGCCTCTCTCCTGGAGGCGCTCAGTCAGACCGAGTGCTGACATGTGGCAAGACGCTCCTCGGGGCACATCTTGCTTGGGCTTCTCTCCTGGAGGCGCTCAGAAAGACCCAGTGTTGACATGTGACAAGACGCTCCTCGGGGCGCGTATTGCTTGGGCCTCTCTCCTGGAGGCGCTCAGTCAGAACCAGAGGTGAGATGTGGCAAGACGCTCCTCGGGGTGCGTCTTAATTGGGCCTCTCTCCTGGAGGCCCTCTGTTAGACCCAGTGTTGACATGTGGCAAGACGCTCCTCCGGGCGCATCTTGCTTGGGCCTCTCTCCTGGAGGCCCTCAGTCAGACCCATTGTTGACATGTGGCAAGACGCTCCTCGGGGCGCGTCTTGCTTGGGCCTCTCTCCTGGAGGCGCTCAGTCAGACCGAGTGCTGACATAAGGCAAGACGCACCTCGGGGCGCGTCTTGCTGGGGCCTCTCTCCTGGAGGCGCTCAGTCAGACCCAGTGCTGACATGTGGCAAGACGCTCCACGGGGCGCGTCTTGCTTGGGCCTCTCTCCTGGAGGCGCTCAGTCAGACCCAGTGGTGACATGTGGCAAGACACTCCTCGGGGCGCGTCTTGCTTGGGCCTCTCTCGTGGAGGCCCTCTGTCAGACCCAGTGTTGACATGTGTCAAGACGCTCCTCGGGGCGCGTCTTGCTTGGGCTTCTCTCCTGGAGGCCCTCAGTCAGACCCATTGTTGACATGTGGCAAGGCGCTCCTCGGGGCGCGTCTTTCTTGGGCTTCTCTCCTGGAGGCGCTCAGACAGACCCAGTGTTGACATGTGACAAGACCCTCCTCGGGGCGCGTCTTGCTTGGGCCTCTCTCCTGGAGGCGCTCAGTCAGAACCAGAGGTGACATGTGGCAAGACGCTCCTCGGGGCGCGTCTTGCTTGGGCCTCTCTCCTGGAGGCCCTCTGTCAGACCCAGTGTTGACATGTGGCAAGACGCTCCTCCGGGCGCATCTTGCTTGGGCCTCTCTCCTGGAGGCCCTCAGTGAGACCCATTGATGGCATGTGGCAAGACGCTCCTCGGGGCGCGTCTTGCTTGGGCCTCTCTCCTGGAGGCGCTCAGTCAGACCCAGTGTTGACATGTGGCAAGACGCTCCTCGGGGCGCGTCTTGCTTGGGCCTCTCTCCTGGAGGCGCTCAGTCAGACCCAGTGTTGACATGTGGCAAGACGCTCCTCGGGGCGCGTCTTGCTTGGGCCTCTCTCCTGGAGGCGCTCAGTCAGACCCAGTGGTGACACGTGGAAAGACGCTCCTCGGGGCGCGTCTTGCTTGGGCCTCTCTCCTGGAGGCGCTCAGTCAGACCCAGTGTTGACACGTGGCAAGACGCTCCTCGGGGCGCGTCTTGCTTGGGCCTCTCTCCTGGAGGCGCTCAGTCAGACCCAGTGTTGGCATGTGGCAAGACACTCCTCGGGGCGCGTCTTGGTTGGGCCTCTCTCCTGGAGGCGCTCATTCAGACCCAGTGGTGACATGTGGCAAGACGCTCCTCGGGGCGTGTATTGCTTGGGCCTCTCTCCTGAATGCCCTCTGTCAGACCGAGTGTTGACGTGTGGCAAGACTCTCCTCGGGGCGCATCTTGCTTGCGCTTCTCTCATGGAGGCCCTCAGTCCGACCCAGTGTTGACATGTGTCAAGACGCTCCTCGGGCGTGTCTTGCTTGGGCCTCTCTCCTGGAGGCGCTCAGTCAGACCCAGTGTTGACATGTGGCAAGACGCTCCTCCGGGCGCGTCTTGCTTGGGCTTCTCTCCTGGAGGCCCTCAGTCAGACCCATTGTTGACATGTGGCAAGACGCTCCTCGGGGCACGTCTTGCTTGGGCCTCTCTCCTGGAGGCGCTCAGTCAGACCGAGTAGTGACATGTGGCAAGACGCTCCTCGGGGCGCGTCTTGCTTGGACCTCCCTCCTGGAGGCGCTCAGTCAGACCGAGTAGTGACATTTGGCAAGACGCTCCTCGGGGCGCGTCTTGCTTGGGCCTCTCTCCTGGAGGCGCTCAGTCAGACCGAGTAGTGACATGTGGCAAGACGCTCCTCGGGGCGCGTCTTGCTTGGACCTCTCTCCTTGAGGTTCTCAGTCAGACCCAGTGTTGACATGTGGCAAGATGCTCCTCGGGGCGCGTCTTGCTGGGGCTTCTCTAATGGAGGCGCTCAGTCAGACCCAGAGGAGACATGTGTCAAGATGCTCCTCGGGGCGCGTCTTGCTTGGGCCTCTCTCCTGGAGGCGCTCAGTCAAGACCGAGTGCTGACATGTGGCAAGACGCTCCTCGGGGAGCGTCTCATTTGGGCCTCTCTCCTGGAGGCGCACAGTAAGACCGAGTGCTGACATGTGGCAAGACGCTCCTCGGGGCGCTTCTTGCTTGGGCTTCTCTCCTGGAGGCCCTCAGTCAGACCCATTGTGGCAGCCCAATGTGGCAAGATGACCCATATGTGGCAAGATGCTCCTCGGGGTGCATCTTGCTGGGGCCTCTCTCCTGGAGGCGCTCAGTCAGACCCAGTGCTGACATGTGGCAAGACGCTCCTCGGGGCGCGTCTTGCTTGGGCCTCTCTCCTGGAGGCGCTCAGTCAGACTGAGTAGTGACATGTGGCCTGACGCTCCTCGGGGCACGTCTTGCTTGGGCCTCTCTCCTGGAGGCGCTCAGTCAGACCGAGTGGTGACACGTGGAAAGACGCTCCTCGGGGCGCGTCTTGCTTGGGCCTCTCTCCTGGAGGCGCTCAGTCAGACCCAGTGTTGACACGTGGCAAGACGCTCCTCGGGGCGCGTCTTCCTTGGGCCTCTCTCCTGGAGGCGCTCAGTCAGACTCAGTGTTGGCATGTGGCAAGACACTCCTCGGGGCGCGTCTTGCTTGGACCTCTCTACCTGAGGCGCTCAGTCAGACCCAGTGTTGACATTTGGCAAGACACTCCTCGGGGCGCGTCTTGCTTGGGCCTCTCTCATGGAGGCCCTCTGTCAGACCCAGTGTTGACATGTGTCAAGACGCTCCTCGGGGGGCGTCTTGCTTTGGCCTCTCTCCTGGAGGCGCTCAGTCAGACCGAGTGCTGACATGTGGCAAGAAGCTCCTCGGGGCGCGTCTTGCTTGGGCTTCTCTCCTGGAGGCCCTCAGTCAGACCTTTCGTTGACATGTGGCAAGACGCTCCTCGGGACGTGTCTTGCTGGGGCTTCTCTCCTGGAGGCGCTCAGTCAGACCCAGTGTTGACATGTGACAAGACGCTTCTCGGGGCGCGTCTTGCTTGGGCCTCTCTCCTGGAGGCGCTCAGTCAGACCGAGTGCTGACATGTGGAAAGACGCTCCTCGGGGCACATCTTGCCTGGGCTTCTCTCCTGGAGGCCCTCAGTCAGACCCATTGTTGACGTGTGGCAAGACGCTCCTCGGGGCGCATCTTGCTTGGGCCTCTCTCCTGGAGGTGCTCAGTCAGACCAAGTGCTGACATGTGGCAAGACGCTCCTCGGGGCACGTCTTGCTGGGGCTTCTCTCCTGGAGGCGCTCAGTCAGACCCAGTGTTGATATGTGACAAGACGCTCCTCGGGGCGCGTCTTGCTTGGGCCTCTCTCCTGGAGGTGCTCAGTCAGACCCAGAGGTGACATGTGGCAAGACGCTCCTCGGGGCGCGTCTTGCTTGGGCCTCTCTCCTGGAGGTTCTCAGTCAGACCCAGTGTTGACATGTGGCAAGATGCTCCTCGGGGCGCGTCTTGCTGGGGCTTCTCTAATGGAGGCACTCAGTCAGACCCAGTGTTGACATGAAGCAAGACGCTCCTCGGGGCACGTCTTGCTTGGGCCTCTCTCCTGGAGGCGCTCAGTCAGACCCAGAGGAGACATGTGTCAAGATGCTCCTCGGGGCGCGTCTTGCTTGGGCCTCTCTCCTGGAGGCGCTCAGTCAGACCGAGTGCTGACATGTGGCAAGACGCTCCTCGGGGCGCGTCTTGCTTGGGCCTCTCTCCTGGAGGCGCTCAGTCAGACCCAGTGTTGACATGTGGCAAGACGCTCCTCGGGGCACGTCTTGCTTGGGCCTCTCTCCTGGAGGCGCTCAGTCAGACCGAGTGCTGACATGTGGCAAGACGCTCCTCGGGGCGCGTCTTGCTGGGGCTTCTCTCCTGGAGGCGCTCAGTCAGACCCAGAGGAGACATGTGGGTGACACACACACTCACACACACACACACACACACACACACACACACACACAAACACACACACACACACACACACACACACACACACACACACACACACACACACACAGACCCTTGCGTGCAAACCCCGGTCAGGCCTGCTATGTACACATCAGAGACATGATGTTCTTTCACAGAACTGAGGTTGTTCATTACTAAATGACTTTTACAGGAATATTGTTATTATACTATTCAACAGGTTGATCATAATAATGTGTATTAAACCCACAACCTAGCACTGAGGACAGAGGGACTTTATTTAAATTAGTATTTAATGGAAACGATACATAATGATACATAAGAGCCATGTCATACATTCAGCCTAGAAATAGTAGCATTGTGCACTATTAAAAATATACACATCAATTGCTCGAATCCCATTGTTGCATAGTAAAACTCTAATAAAACTCTAGTCCGACATCAACAGAGAAGACTTAGTGTATGTACTACAAATACAGCATTAGGATTTCGAGTGGACCGTGCACCTTGTAAACCATCAGAGGCTTATGACGCAACATATCTTCCAGTTGCTATTAGACAAGTTATAATTCTCGACCATTTTTCGGAACTGGTTTCTTGGGTCTGTGAGTAAATGCCAAATGAGATGATAGTCCTTAAGTAAGTTCCTGGCGATCCCATGTCACGCTCTTGCCCATCAGCCGGTGAACGCTGAGACGGAACTCGATGAGAGCGATGTATTTTTTAAGTGCTCCGAATGTACTTCTAACAAGCGTGCGATTCACTTCGTGAGTAAACCGCAGCTGCAGCTGATTCAAACAGTCGAGCCAACTTTCTACATCACAATATGCGTTTTGTAGTTAGTCGAGTTACCTTTTGTGTGGCGCATGCACGGGTCGTTAGCGTCCAGCTCCCAGCTTAGAGAGTCCTGTATTGACACAGACGTCAATACATCTCGATGTCATGCAACACACAAAGTCTGTCGCATACAGGTGGGTTAACACACATGTACGATGTGTGCAATGGCGCGCCCGTTTACAATGGGACTCGACGATGATCATTGTTAACCAAACTCTTGTTTCTCACGACAGGTGGTAGCGTTGTCTCCTGCATCTGGTCTTCGTGCACAGAGGGTGTTGTAATGTGCTCGTCATAGTCGCGATCGTTGTCACTCGAATCCGTTGTTCCCACAACAGGTGGTAGCGTTGTCTCCTGCATGTTGTCTTTGCGTGCGGCAAGCGTTGTGCTGTGCTCGTTATAATGGTTGTCTTCGTACAAAGGGGGTGTTGAATACTCCTTCGCGAGTAGTCTAGGAGGTGGTGTGATGGGACGTATCTCAGAGGCGTTATGTGAGCGTACCACCATGGCCTGAGCAACTGCGACGACTGAGAGTACACCCAGTACAGACAGCGAGATCATTTTTTTTCTTGGGTGTTGTACGTGTGGGTACAGCCGCTTTAATGGCAGTGAGAGCAAGTGGTCAAATGTATTTATAGGTCACTAGCAGAAACTAAGGCAAGTGGTCAGAGTGTAATCGTAACCACCGTAGCTCTTGTCATAATTTAATATACATAGAAATCAGAAACGGGCATGTCAGGATAGACATCGCGAGTGATAATGCGGCCAGTATCTGTGTGTGCTTGAGAGCACCTTGTTGTTCTACTGTGGTGCCCACGCCGCCACTTCTGTAAATGTCATCGACCTTCTTTATATACGCATACGCTAAAGACCGTATATTCTCTATGGATTTGAACACGTCCTTTGTTTTGCGTAACGCTTGAGCTGTCTCGAGCGTGATGTTGTGAGTGTACGCCAGTGTTTCACGTGCAACAAGGTCCGAAAGGGCGTGCGCTACAACTATTAACCTTGGTTTGGGAGTGTGGCGAAACGCTCGCTCCGCTGTAATGGGCAGATGCAATGTTATCACCTGGTACGTTTCGTTAGTCGGGTCGTAACACACCGGTCCGTGACACGGACCGTCACATTGTATGGGGCACAGTAAGGACAACACGCCGCCGACCGTGACTTCGCACTCGACCGCGGTGGTGTTGTCGATTTGCAAAGGATCACATACGCCTCTCCAGTCGCAATGAGGCACATTGTAGTCGACGCGACTGTCGGTCACCATAGCTTTCGTCAGCCAACACACTCGATTGCCCTTCGAAACATTGGCGATCAACGTGAGCGTAGAGGTCGCTGTCGCTTTACTGTACGCCAGGATATCCGTGTGTGAGTGCACGCTCGACGTCGATTGACAACCGGTCATGTCAGACCTGATCAGAACTTCCGAACACATGACCATTAGTTGTTGTGCGGCCGAGAGTATCGCGATCATACCGTTGAGATGTGTAGAAAGCGCGAACACGCAAGCCTTCCACGTTTCCAAAGTTTCCAGCAGTCTAGAGGGACTTGTCTTAGCGCGCACGGCTGTGCTGAATTTGCGTTGGGTAGACACAACGGCTTCGACCTCGCTTAGGATCTTGTGGGCTCATGTACTCGTGGTAGGCCAAGACGTGTATAGTCGAGCGCGGTGACGCCCCGAACACTTGACCCGGTTTTGTTGTGGCGATATGCGTGTCCAGTAACGCGGCTAAGTCCGCGTGTCTAGCGTGTATTGATTTTACAGCTCGCTCATACCCCAACAGTACGGTCCGTAGAAGTTCGTTCACTTTTTTCCATGCGCTCGTGGAACACAGGACATCGCAACCTCTGTGATACTCAAGTAAAGCGTCACACACCAGCTGCTTGCACGTTGGAAATACAATCGGTAGTAACTTCTTACTCCACTCTATGTTGAACTCGTATAGTATGTAAATGGGCGGTTGCGGTGGTTTGCGCATTTTCTATCTACCCTCCGCTAATATGACTCTGTGGTCTTTCTCCTGAGATGGTGCGGTTGGAACTTGCGAGAGTGCACTATCGACGGTCGGCGTTTCCATTTCGTCAACTGTGCCATTTTCAGCCGCTGGCAAACGGCCGTCGACGGTCGATGCGAGACACCAACATAACGTTAGACTGCGACCCTCATGCCAGTTTTCTGTACTACTGGTTGTAGTTTCTGGTGCACACTCGATACGCCATTACGATCATTATTACGTTGATTAATAAGTCCAGTGTTGTAGCGACTGCAGCCAGCGCCGTCGCGCAACTCGTGTCGGTGTTATCGCTCGATACTTTCATTCGAATCCAAGCGTATGCAGAATCTACGGATCTGGTGAAGTTGCTTGTCACTAGCTTGCGCACGTTTGATATGGCACTTTGCGCGAGACTCACACAACCTGCAGTGGCGACCGTCGCGTCAGTGCAAAGTTATTCCGATATATCGCTCGCAACATCGTTTGTCATTTGCTGTACACTGCGCACACTGGCCGCGAGGTCGCGGAGAGGGTCTTCGTTACGAGTTGTGTAATATCCGCTGACTTGCCGATTCAATTCTGGTGGCGCTGACCCAAACGAGAACGCTTTTAAGGCGCATGTCGTGGTAACTCTGGTAGCGCCGTGGTTGACGAGGACGATCATCTTTAGCAATAGTTCATCTCGAAGCACAACGATGGTGAGGGCGACGGGTTGGCCGGTTCCGCCTTCAGGCCACTCGGTTGCCGCTAGATTGCCCAATGCCACACACGCAGACAAACCCTGTACACACTCAATGACCCGTGTGCGATCGTTGATTTCTGCTAGTTCGTTTGCTAGTTCTACGTGCTTCCACGGATCGGGCGTGGGCACGCGCTTGTTTTAGAGGCGTTTTCGCGCAGCCTCTACCCTGCACGACCGCTCGTGGCCGCACTAGCTATATTTATCTTTATTTGTTTCACACACACACACACACACACACACACACACACACACACACACACACACACACACACACACACACACACACACACGCACGCACGCACACACACACACAGGCCCTTGCGTGCAAACCCCGTCATAAGCCTCTGATGGTTCACAAAGTGCACGGTCCACTCGAAATCCTAATGCTGTATTTGTAGTACATACACTAAGTCTTCTCTGTTGATGTCAGTCTAGAGTTTTATTAGAGTTTTACTTTGCAACAATGGGATTCGAGCAATTGATGTGTATATTTTTAATAGTGCACAATGCTACTATTCCTAGGCTGAATGTATGACATGGCTCTTATGTATCATTATGTATCGTTTCCATTAAGTACTAATTTAAATAAAGTCCCTCTGTCCTCAGTGCTAGGTTGTGGGTTTAATACACATTATTATGATCAACCTGTTGAATAGTATAATAACAATATTCCTGTAAAAGTCATTTAGTAATGAACAACCTCAGTTCTGTGAAAGAACATCATGTCTCTGATGTGTACACTGCAGGCCTGACCGGGGTTTGCACGCAAGGGCCTGTGTGTGTGTGTGTGTGTGTGTGTGTGTGTGTGTGTGTGTGTGTGTGTGTGTGTGTGTGTGTGTGTGTGTGTGTGTGTGTGTGTGTGTGTGTGTGTGTGAAACAAATAAAGATAAATATAGCTAGTGCGGCCACGAGCGGTCGTGCAGGGTAGAGGCTGCGCGAAAACGCCTCTAAAACAAGCGCGTGCCCACGCCCGATCCGTGGAAGCACATAGAACTAGCAAACGTACTAGCAGAAATCAACGATCGCACACGGGTTATTGAGTGTGTACAGGGTTCGTCTGCGTGTTTGGCATTGGGCAATCTAGCGGCAACCGAGTGGCCTGAAGGCGGAACCGGCCAACCCGTCGCCCTCACCATCGTTGCGCTTCGAGATGAACTATTGCTAAAGATGATCGTCCTCGTCAACCACGGCGCTACTAGAGTTACCACGACATGCACCTTAAAAGTGTTCTCGTTAGGGTCAGCGCCACCAGAATTGAATCGGCAAGTCAGCGGATATTACACAACTCGTAACGAAGACCCTCTCCGCGACCTCGCGGCCATTGTGCGCAGTGTACAGCAAATGACAAACGATGTTGCGAGCGATATATCGGAAAAACTTTGCACTGATGCGACGGTCGCCACTGCAGGTTGTGTGAGTCACGTGCAAAGTGCCATATCAAATGTGCGCAAGCTAGTGACAAGCAACTTCACCAGATCCTCAGATTCTGCATACGCTCGGATACGAATGAAAGTATCGAGAGATAACACCGACACGAGTTGCGCGACGGCGCTGGCTGCAGTCGCTACAACACTGGATTTATTAATCAACGTAATTGTGATAACTTGTCTAATAGCAACTGGAAGATATATTGCGTCATAAGCCTCTGATGGTTCACAAGGTGCACGGTCCACTCGAAATCCTAATGCTGTATTTGTAGTACATACACTAAGTCTTCTCTGTTGATGTCAGACTAGAGTTTTATTAGAGTTTTACCTTGCAACAATGGGATTTGAGCAATTGATGTGTATATTTTTAATATTGCACAATGCTACTATTCCTAGGCTGAATGTATGACATGGCTCTTATGTATCATTATGTATCGTTTCCATTAAGTACTAATTTAAATAAGGTCCCTCTGTCATCAGTGCTAGGTTGTGGGTTTAATACACATATTATGATCTACCTGTTGAATAGTATAATAACAATATTCCCGTAAAAGTCATTTAGTAATGAACAACCTCAGTTCTGTGAAAGAACATCATGTCTCTGATGTGTACACTAAAGGCCTGACCGGGGTTTGCACGCAAGGGCCTGTGTGTGTGTGTGTGTGTGTGTGTGTGTGTGTGTGTGTGTGTGTGTGTGTGTGTGTGTGTGTGTGTGTGTGTGTGTGTGTGTGCGCGTGGGCGTGTGTGTGTGTGTGTGTGTGTGTGTGTGTGTGTGTGTGTGTGTGAAACAAATAAAGATAAATATAGCTAGTGCGGCCACGAGCGGTCGTGCAGGGTAGAGGCTGCGCGAAAACGCCTCTCAAACAAGTGCGTGCCCGCGCCCAATCCGGCGTCTACTTGTTCGACGAACTCAGCAGGTTCTCCAACAATAGGGTCGGCGTGATCGTGTCCTTGCCACATGTCAACACTGGGTCTGACTGAGCGCCTCCAGGAGAGAGGCCCAAGCAAGACGCGCCACGAGGAGCGTCTTGTCACATGTCAACACTGGGTCTGACTGAGCGCCTCCAGGAGAGAAGCCCCAGCAAGACGTGCCCCGAGGAGCGTCTTGCCACATGTCAGCACTCGGTCTGACTGAGCGCCTCCAGGAGAGAGGCCCAACCAAGATGCGCCCTGAGGAGCGTCTTGCCACATGTCAACAATGGGTCTGACTGAGGGCCTCCAGGAGAGAAGCCCAAGCAAGATGCGCCCCGAGGAGCGTCTTGCCACATGTCAGCACTCGGTCTGACTGAGCGCCTCCAGGAGAGAGGGCCAAGCAAGACGCGCCCCGAGGAGCGTCTTGCCACATGTCAACGAAGGGTCTGACTGAGGGCCTCCAGGAGAGAGGCCCAATCAAGACTCGCCCCGAGGAGCGTCTTGCCACATGTCAACACTGGGTCTGACTGAGCGCCTCCAGGAGAGAGGCCCAAGCAAGACGCGCCCCGAGGAGCGTCTTGCCACATGTCACCTCTGGGTCTGACTGAGCGCCTCCAGGAGAGAGGCCCAAGCAAGACGCGCCCCGAGGAGCGTCTTGTCACATGTCAACACTGGGTCTGACTGAGCACCTCCAGGAGAGAAGCCCCAGCAAGACGTGCCCCGAGGAGCGTCTTGCCACATGTCAGCACTCGGTCTGACTGAGCGCCTCCCCAGGAGAGAGGCCCAAGCAAGACGCGCCCTGAGGAGCGTCTTGCCACATGTCAACACTGGGTCTGACTGAGCGCCTCCAGGAGAGAGGCCCAAGCAAGACGCGCCTGGAGGAGCGTTTTGCCACATGTCAACACTGGGTCTGATTGAGGGCCTTCTGGAGAGAGGCACAAGCAAGTCGCGCCCCGAGGAGCGTCTTGCCACATGTCAACAATGGGTCTGACTGAGGGCCTCCAGGAGATAAGCCCAAGCAAGACGCGCCCCGAGGAGCGTCTTGCCACATGTCAGCACTCGGTCTGACTGAGCGCCTCCAGGAGAAAGGCCCAATCAAGACGTGCCCCGAGGAGCGTCTTGCCACATGTCAACACTGGGTCTGACTGAGAGTCCTCCAGGAGAGAGGCCCAAGCACGACGCGCCCCGAGGAGCGTCTTGCCACATGTGAACACTGGGTCTGACTGAGCGCCTCCAGGAGAGAGGCCCAAGCAAGACGCGCCCGGATGAGCGTCTTGCCACATGTCAGCACTTGGTCTGACTGAGCGCCTCCAGGAGAGAGGCCCAAGCAAGACGCGCCCCGAGGAGCATCTTGACACATGTCTCCTCTGGGTCTGACTGAGCGCCTCCAGGAGAGAGGCCCAAGCAAGACGTGCCCCGAGGAGCGTCTTGCCACATGTCAACACTGGGTCTGACTGAGCGCCTCCAGGAGAGAGGCCCAAGCAAGACGCGCCCCGAGGAGCGTCTTGCCACATGTCAACACTGGGTCTGACTGAACGCCTCCAGGAGAGAGGCCCAAGCAAGACGCGCCCCGAGGAGCGTCTAGCCACATGTCACCTCTGGGTCTGACTGAGCGCCTCCAGGAGAGAGGCCCAAGCAAGACGCGCCCCGAGGAGCGTCTTGTCACATGTCAACACTGGGTCTGACTGAGCGCCTCCAGGAGAGAAGCCCCAGCAAGACGTGCCCCGAGGAGCGTCTTGCCACATGTCAGCACTCGGTCTGACTGAGCGCCTCCCCAGGAGAGAGGCCCAAGCAAGACGCGCCCTGAGGAGCGTCTTGCCACATGTCAACACTGGGTCTGACTGAGTGCCTCCATGAGAGAAGCCCCAGCAAGACGCGCCCCAAGGAGCGTCTTGCCACATGTCAACACTGGGTCTGACTGAGCGCCTCCAGGAGAGAGGCCCCAGCAAGACGCGCCCCAAGGAGCGTCTTGCCACATGTCAACACTGGGTCTGACTGAGCGCCTCCAGGAGAGAGGCCCAAGCAAGATGCGCCTGGAGGAGCGTTTTGCCACATGTCAACACTGGGTCTGATTGAGGGCCTTCTGGAGTGAGGCCCAAGCAAGACGCGCTCCGAGGAGCGTCGTGCCACATGTCAACAATGGGTCTGACTGAGGGCCTCCAGGAGAGAAGCCCAAGCAAGACGCTCCTCGGGGCGCGTCTTGTCACATGTCAACACTGGGTCTGACTGAGCGCCTCCAGGAGAGAAGCCCCAGCAAGACGTGCCCCGAGGAGCGTCTTGCCACATGTCAGCACTCGGTCTGACTGAGCGCCTCCCCAGGAGAGAGGCCCAAGCAAGACGTGCCCTGAGGAGCGTCTTGCCACATGTCAACAATGGGTCTGACTGAGGGCCTCCAGGAGAGAAGCCCAAGCAAGATGCGCCCCGAGGAGCGTCTTGCCACATGTCAGCACTCGGTCTGACTGAGCGCCTCCAGGAGAGAGGGCCAAGCAAGACGCGCCCCGAGGAGCGTCTTGCCACATGTCAACGAAGGGTCTGACTGAGGGCCTCCAGGAGAGAGGCCCAATCAAGACGCGCCCCGAGGAGCGTCTTGCCACATGTCAACACTGGGTCTGACTGAGCGCCTCCAGGAGAGAGGCCCAAGCAAGACGCGCCCCGAGGAGCGTCTTGCCAAATGTCACCTCTGGGTCTGACTGAGCGCCTCCAGGAGAGAGGCCCAAGCAAGACGCGCCCCGAGGAGCGTCTTGTCACATGTCAACACTGGGTCGGACTGAGCGCCTCCAGGAGAGAAGCCCCAGCAAGACGTGCCCCGAGGAGCGTCTTGCCACATGTCAACACTGGGTCTGATTGAGGGCCTTCTGGAGAGAGGCCCAAGCAAGTCGCGCCCCGAGGAGCGTCTTGCCACATGTAAACAATGGGTCTGACTGAGGGCCTCCAGGAGATAAGCCCAAGCAAGACGCGCCCCGAGGAGCGTCTTGCCACATGTCAGCACTCGGTCTGACTGAGCGCCTCCAGGAGAGAGGCCCAAGCAAGACGTGCCCCGAGGAGCGTCTTGCCACATGTCAACACTGGGTCTGACTGAGAGTCCTCCAGGAGAGAGGCCCAAGCACGACGCGCCTCGAGGAGCGTCTTGCCACATGTGAACACTGGGTCTGACTGAGCGCCTCCAGGAGAGAGGCCCAAGCAAGACGCGTCCGGAGGAGCGTCTTGCCACATGTCAGCACTTGGTCTGACTGAGCGCCTCCAGGAGAGAGGCCCAAGCAAGACGCGCCCCGAGGAGCATCTTGACACATGTCAACTCTGGGTCTGACTGAGCGCCTCCAGGAGAGAGGCCCAAGCAAGACGTGCCCCGAGGAGCGTCTTGCCACATGTCAACACTGGGTCTGACTGAGCGCCTCCAGGAGAGAGGCCCAAGCAAGACGCGCCCCGAGGAGCGTCTTGCCACATGTCAACACTGGGTCTGACTGAACGCCTCCAGGAGAGAGGCCCAAGCAAGACGCGCCCCGAGGAGCGTCTAGCCACATGTCACCTCTGGGTCTGACTGAGCGCCTCCAGGAGAGAGGCCCAAGCAAGACGCGCCCCGAGGAGCGTCTTGTCACATGTCAACACTGGGTCTGACTGAGCGCCTCCAGGAGAGAAGCCCCAGCAAGACGTGCCCCGAGGAGCGTCTTGCCACATGTCAGCACTCGGTCTGACTGAGCGCCTCCCCAGGAGAGAGGCCCAAGCAAGACGCGCCCTGAGGAGCGTCTTGCCACATGTCAACACTGGGTCTGACTGAGTGCCTCCATGAGAGAAGCCCAAGCAAGATGCGCCTGGAGGAGCGTTTTGCCACATGTCAACACTGGGTCTGATTGAGGGCCTTCTGGAGTGAGGCCCAAGCAAGACGCGCTCCGAGGAGCGTCGTGCCACATGTCAACAATGGGTCTGACTGAGGGCCTCCAGGAGAGAAGCCCAAGCAAGACGCGCCCCGAGGAGCGTCTTGCCACATGTCAGCACTCGGTCTTACTGAGCGCCTCCAGGAGAGAGGCCCAAGCAAGACGTGCCCCGAGGAGCGTCTTGACACATGTCAACACTGGGTCTGACTGAGCGCCTCCAGGAGAGAGGCCCAAGCATGACGCGCCCGGAGGAGCGTCTTGCCACATGTCAGCACTCGGTCTGACTGAGCGCCTCCAGGAGAGAGCCCCAGCAAGACGCGCCCCGAGGATCATCTTGCCACATGTCAACACTGGGTCTGACTGAGAACCTCCAGGAGAGAGGCCCAAGCAAGACGCGCCCCGAGGAGCGTCTTGCCACATGTCAACACTGGGTCTGACTGAGCGCCTCCAGGAGAGAGGCCCAAGCAAGACGCGCCCCAAGGAGCGTCTTGTCACATGTCACTACTCGGTCTGACTGAGCGCCTCCAGGAGAGAGGCCCAAGCAAGACGTGCCCCGAGGAGCGTCTTGCCACATGTCAACAATGGGTCTGACTGAGTGCCTCCAGAAGAGAAGCCCAAGCAAGACGCGCCCCGAGGAGCGTCTTGCCACATGTCAACAATGGGTCTGACTGAGCGCCTCCAGGAGAGAGGCCCATGCAAGACACGCCCCGAGGAGCGTCTTGACACATGTCAACACTGGGTCTGACTGAGGGCCTCCATGAGAGAAGCCCAAGCAAGAAGTGCCCCGAGGAGCGTCTTGCCACATGTCAACACTGGGTCTGACTAAGCGCCTCCATGAGAGAAGCCCCAGCAAGACGCGCCCCGAGGAGCATCTTGCCACATGTCAACACTGGGTCTGACTGAGAACCTCCAGGAGAGAGGCCCAAGCAAGACGCGCCCCGAGGAGCGTCTTGCCACATGTCAACACTGGGTCTGACTGAGCGCCTCCAGGAGAGAGGCCCAAGCAAGACGCGCCCCGAGGAGCGTCTTGTCACATGTCACTACTCGGTCTGACTGAGTGCCTCCAGGAGAGAGGCCCAAGCAAGACGTGCCCCGAGGAGCGTCTTGCCAGATGTCAACAATGGGTCTGACTGAGGGCCTCCAGGAGAGAAGCACAAGCAAGAAGCGCCCCGAGGAGCGTCTTGCCACATGTCAACACTGGGTCTGACTGAGCGCCTCCAGGAGAGAGGCAAGACACGCCCCGAGGAGCGTCTTGACACATGTCAACACTGGGTCTGACTGAGGGCCTCCATGAGAGAAGCCCAAGCAAGACGCGCCCCGAGGAGAGTCTTGCCTCATGTCAACACTGGGTCTGACAGAGGGCATCCAGGAGAGAGGCCCAAGCAATATGCGCCCGGAGGAGCGTCTTGCCACATGTCACCACTGGGTCTGACTGAGCGCCTCCAGGAGAGAGGCCCAAGCAAGAAGTGCCCCGAGGAGCGTCTTGCCACATGTCAGCACTCGGTCTGACTGAGCGCCTCCAAGAGAGAGGCCCAAGCAAGACGTGCCCCGAGGAGCGTCTTGCCACATGTCTCCTCTGGGTCTGACTGAGCGCCTCCAGGAGAGAGGCCCAAGCAAGACGTGCCCCGAGGAGCGTCTTGCCACATGTCAACACTGGGTCTGACTGAGTGCCTCCATGAGAGAAGCCCCAGCAAGACGCGCCCCGAGGAGCGTCTTGCCACATGTCAACAATGGGTCTGACTGAGGGCCTCCAGGAGAGAAGCCCAAGCAATACGCGCCCCGAGGAGCGTCTTGCCACATGTCAAGACTGGGTCTGACTGAGCGCCTCCATGAGAGAGGCCCAAGCAAGACACGCCCCGAGGAGCGTCTTGACACATGTCAACACTGGGTCTGACTGAGGGCCTCCATGAGAGAAGCCCAAGCAAGACGCGCCCCGAGGAGAGTCTTGCCACATGTCAACACTGGGTCTGACAGAGGGCATCCAGGAGAGAGGCCCAAGCAATACGCGCCCTGAGGAGCGTCTTGTCACATGTCACCACTGGGTCTGACTGAGCTTCTCCAGGAGAGAGGCCCAAGCAAGAAGCGCCCCGAGGAGCGTCTTGCCACGTGTCAACACTGGGTCTGATTGAGGGCCTTCTGGAGAGAGGCCCAAGCAAGACGCGCCCCGAGGAGCGTCTTGCCACATGTCAACAATGGGTCTGACTGAGGGCCTCCAGGAGAGAGGCCCAAGCAATACGCGCCCTGAGGAGCGTCTTGTCACATGTCACCACTGGGTCTGACTGAGCTTCTCCAGGAGAGAGGCCCAAGCAAGAAGCGCCCCGAGGAGCGTCTTGCCACGTGTCAACACTGGGTCTGATTGAGGGCCTTCTGGAGAGAGGCCCAAGCAAGACGCGCCCCGAGGAGCGTCTTGCCACATGTCAACAATGGGTCTGACTGAGGGCCTCCAGGAGAGAAGCCCAAGCAAGACGCGCCCCGAGGAGCTTCTTGCCACATGTCAGCACTCGGTCTGACTGAGCGCCTCCAGGAGAGAGGCCAAAGCAAGACGCGCCCCGAGGAGCGTCTTGACACATGTCAACACTGGGTCTGACAGAGGGCCTCCATGAGAGAGGCCCAAGCAAGACGCGCCCCGAGGAGTGTCTTGCCACATGTCAACACTGGGTCTGACTGAGCGCCTCCAGGAGAGAGGCCCAAGCAAGACGCGCCCCGAGGAGCGTCTTGCCACATGTCAACAATGGGTCTGACTGAGGGCCTCCAGGAGAGAGGCCCAAGCAATACGCGCCCTGAGGAGCGTCTTGTCACATGTCACCACTGGGTCTGACTGAGCTTCTCCAGGAGAGAGGCCCAAGCAAGAAGCGCCCCGAGGAGCGTCTTGCCACGTGTCAACACTGGGTCTGATTGAGGGCCTTCTGGAGAGAGGCCCAAGCAAGACGCGCCCCAAGGAGCGTCTTGCCACATGTCAACAATGGGTCTGACTGAGCGCCTCCAGGAGAGAGGCCCAAGCAAGACGCGCCCCGTGGAGCGTCTTGCCACATGTCAACAATGGGTCTGACTGAGGGCCTCCAGGAGAGAAGCCCAAGCAAGACGCGCCCCGAGGAGCTTCTTGCCACATGTCAGCACTCGGTCTGACTGAGCGCCTCCAGGAGAGAGGCCAAAGCAAGACGCGCCCCGAGGAGCGTCTTGACACATGTCAACACTGGGTCTGACAAAGGGCCTCCATGAGAGAGGCCCAAGCAAGACGCGCCCCGAGGAGTGTCTTGCCACATGTCAACACTGGGTCTGACTGAGCGCCTCCAGGAGAGAGGCCCAAGCAAGACGCGCCCCGAGGAGCGTCTTGCCACGTGTCAACACTGGGTCTGACTTAGCGCCTCCAGGAGAGAGGCCCAAGCAAGATGCGCCCCGAGGAGCGTCTTGCCACGTGTCAACACTGGGTCTGACTGAGCGCCTCCAGGAGAGAGGCCCAAGCAAGACGCACCCCGAGGAGAGTCTTGCCACATGTCAGCACTCGGTCTGACTGAGCGCCTCCAGGAGACACGCCCAAGCAAGACGCGCCCCGAGGAGCGTCTTGACACATTTCTCCTCTGGGTCTGACTGAGCGCCTCCAGGAGAGAGGCCCAAGCAAGACGTGCCCCGAGGAGCGTCTTTCCACTTGTCAACACTGGGTCTGACTGAGTGCCTCCATGAGAGAAGCCCCAGCAAGACGCGCCCCGAGGAGCGTCTTGCCACAAGTCAACACTGGGTCTGACTGAGCACCTCCAGGAGAGAGGCCCAAGCAAGACGCGCCCCGAGGAGCGTCTTGCCACATGTCAAAACTGGGTCTGACTGAGCGCCTCCAGGAGAGAGGCCCGAGGAGCGTCTTGACACATGTCACCTCTGGGTCTGACTGAGCGCCTACAGGAGAGAGGCCCAAGCAAGACGCGCCCCGAGGAGCGTCTTGTCACATGTCAACACTGGGTCTGACTGAGCCCCTCCAGGAGCGAAGCCCAAGCAAGAAACGCCCGAGGAGCGTCTTGACACATGTCAACACTGGGTCTGACTGAGCGCCTCCAGGAGAGAGGTCCAAGCAACATGCGCCCCGAGGAGCATCTTGACACATGTCAACACTGGGTCTGACAGAGGGCCTCCATGAGAGAGGCCCCAGCAAGACGCGCCCCGAGGAGCATCTTGCCTTATGTCAGCACTCGGTCTGACTGAGCGCCTCCAGGAGAGAGGCCCAAGCAAGACCCGCCCCGAGGAGCGTCTTGCCACATGTCAACACTGGGTCTGACTGAGCACCTCCAGGAGAGAGGCCCAAGCAAGACGTGCCCCGAGGAGCGTCTTGCCACATGTCAACACTGGGTCTGACTGAGCGCCTCCAGGAGAGAGGCCCAAGCAAGACGCGCCCCGAGGAGAGTCTTGCCACATGTCAGCACTCGGTCTGACTGAGCGCCTCCAGGAGACACGCCCAAGCAAGACGCGCCCCGAGGAGCGTCTTGACACATTTCTCCTCTGGGTCTGACTGAGCGCCTCCAGGAGAGAGGCCCAAGCAAGACGTGCCCCGAGGAGCGTCTTTCCACTTGTCAACACTGAGTCTGACTGAGTGCCTCCATGAGAGAAGCCCCAGCAAGACGCGCCCCGAGGAGCGTCTTGCCACATGTCAACACTGGGTCTGACTGAGCACCTCCAGGAGAGAGGCCCAAGCAAGACGCGCCCCGAGGAGCGTCTTGCCACATGTCAACACTGGGTCTGACTGAGCGCCTCCAGGAGAGAGGCCCGAGGAGCGTCTTGACACATGTCACCTCTGGGTCTGACTGAGCGCCTCCAGGAGAGAGGCCCAAGCAAGACGTGCCCCGAGGAGCGTCTTGTCACATGTCAACACTGGGTCTGACTGAGCCCCTCCAGGAGCGAGGCCCAAGCAAGAAACGCCCGAGGAGCGTCTTGACACATGTCAACACTGGGTCTGACTGAGCGCCTCCAGGAGAGAGGTCCAAGCAACACGCGCCCCGAGGAGCGTCTTGCCACATGTCAACACTGGGTCTGACTGAGTGCCTCCATGAGAGAAGCCCCAGCAAGACGCGCCCCGAGGAGCATCTTGTCACATGTCACTACTCGGTCTGACTGAGCGCCTCCAGGAGAGAGGCCCAAGCAAGACGTGCCCCGAGGAGCGTCTTGCCACATGTCAACAATGGGTCTGACTGAGGGCCTCCAGGAGAGAAGCCCAAGCAAGAAGCGCCCCGAGGAGCGTCTTGCCACATGTCAACACTGGGTCTGACTGAGCGCCTCCAGGAGAGAGGCCCAAGCAAGACACGCCCCGAGGAGCGTCTTGACACATGTTAACACTGGGTCTGACTGAGGGCCTCCATGTGAGAAGCCCAAGCAAGACGCGCCCCGAGGAGAGTCTTGCCACATGTCAACACTGGGTCTGACAGAGGGCATCCAGGAGAGAGGCCCAAGCAATACGCGCCCCGAGGAGCGTCTTGCCACATGTCAACAATGGGTCTGACTGAGGGCCTCCAGGAGAGAAGCCCAAGGAAGACGCGCCCCGAGGAGCTTCTTGCCACATGTCAGCACTCGGTCTGACTGAGCGCCTCCAGGAGAGAGGCCAAAGCAAGATGCGCCCCAAGGAGCGTCTTGACACATGTCAACACTGGGTCTGACAGAGGGCCTCCATGAGAGAGGCCCAAGCAAGACGCGCCCCGGGGAGTGTCTTGCCACATGTCAACACTGGGTCTGACTGAGCGCCTCCAGGAGAGAGGCCCAAGCAAGACGCGGCCTGAGGAGCGTCTTGCCACGTGTCAACACTGGGTCTGACTTAGCGCCTCCAGGAGAGAGGCCCAAGCAAGATGCGCCCCGAGGAGCGTCTTGCCACGTGTCACCACTGGGTCTGACTGAGCTCCTCCAGGAGAGAGGCCCAAGCAAGACACGCCCCGAGGAGCGTCTTGCCACGTGTCACCACTGGGTCTGATTGAGCACCTCCAGGAGAGAGGCCCCAGCAAGACGCGCCCCGAGGAGCATCTTGCCTTATGTCAGCACTCGGTCTGACTGAGCGCCTCCAGGAGAGAGGCCCAAGCAAGACCCGCCCCGAGGAGCGTCTTGCCACATGTCACTACTCGGTCTGACTGAGCGCCTCCAGGAGGGAGGTCCAAGCAAGACGCGCCCCGAGGAGCGTCTTGCCACATGTCACTACTCGGTCTGACTGAGCGCCTCCAGGAGAGAGGCCAGAGCAAGACGTGTCCCGAGGAGCGTCTTGCCAGATGTCAACAATGGGTCTGACTGAGGGCCTCCAGGAGAGAAGCCCAAGCAAGACGCGCCCAGAGGAGCGTCTTGCCACATGTCAACACTGGGTCTGACTGAGCGCCTCCAGGAGAGAGGCAAGACACGCCCCGAGGAGCGTCTTGACACATATCAACACTGGGTCTGACTGAGGGCCTCCATGAGAGAAGCCCAAGCAAGACGCGCACCGAGGAGAGTCTTGCCACATGTAAACACTGGGTCTGACAGAGGGCATCCAGGAGAGAGGCCCAAGCAATACGCGCCCGGAGGAGCGTCTTGCAACATGTCACCACTGGGTCTGACTGAGCGCCTCCAGGAGAGAGGCCCAAGCAAGAAGCGCCCCGAGGAGCGTCTTGCCACATGTCAGCACTCGGTCTGACTGAGCGCCTCCAGGAGAGAGGCCCAAGCAAGACGTGCCCCGAGGAGCGTCTTGCCACATGTCAACACTGGGTCTGACTGAGCGCCTCCAGGAGAGAGGCCCAAGCAAGACGCGCCCCGAGGAGCATCTTGACACATGTCTCCTCTGGGTCTGACTGAGCGCCTCCAGGAGAGAGGCCCAAGCAAGACGTGCCCCGAGGAGCGTCTTGCCACATGTCAACACTGGGTCTGACTGAGTGCCTCCATGAGAGAAGCCCCAGCAAGACGCGCCCCGAGGAGCATCTTGCCACATGTAAACACTGGGTCTGACTGAGAACCTCCAGGAGAGAGGCCCAAGCAATATGCGCCCCGAGGAGCGTCTTGCCACATATCAACACTGGGTCTGACTGAGCTCCTCCAGGAGAGAGGCCCAAGCAAGACGAGCCCCGAGGAGCGTCTTGTCACATGTCACAACTCGGTCTGACTGAGCGCCTCCAGGAGAGAGGCCCAAGCAAGACGTGCCCCGAGGAGCGTCTTGCCACATGTCAACAATGGGTCTGACTGAGGGCCTCCAGGAGAGAAGCCCAAGCAAGAAGCGCCCCGAGGAGCGTCTTGCCACATGTTTCCACTGGGTCTGACTGAGCGCCTCCAGGAGAGAGGCCCAAGCAAGACACGCCCCGAGGAGCGTCTTGACACATGTCAACACTGGGTCTGACTGATGGCCTCCATGAGAGAAGCCCAAGCAAGACGCGCCCCGAGGAGAGTCTTGCCACATGTCAACACTGGGTCTGACAGAGGGCATCCAGGAGAGAGGCCCAAGCAATACGCGCCCTGAGGAGCGTCTTGTCACATGTCACCACTGGGTCTGACTGAGCTTCTCCAGGAGAGAGGCCCAAGCAAGAAGCGCCCCGAGGAGCGTCTTGCCACGTGTCAACACTGGGTCTGATTAAGGGCCTTCTGGAGAGAGGCCCAAGCAAGACGCGCCCCGAGGAGCGTCTTGCCACATGTCAACAATGGGTCTGACTGAGGGCCTCCAGGAGAGAAGCCCAAGCAAGACGCGCCCCGAGGAGCTTCTTGCCACATGTCAGCACTCGGTCTGACTGAGCGCCTCCAGGAGAGAGGCCAAAGCAAGACGCGCCCCGAGGAGCGTCTTGACACATGTCAACACTGGGTCTGACAGAGGGCCTCCATGAGAGAGGCCCAAGCAAGACGCGCCCCGAGGAGTGTCTTGCCACATGTCAACACTGGGTCTGACTGAGCGCCTCCAGGAGAGAGGCCCAAGCAAGACGCGCCCCGAGGAGCGTCTTGCCACGTGTCAACACTGGGTCTGACTTAGCGCCTCCAGGAGAGAGGCCCAAGCAAGATGCGCCCCGAGGAGCGTCTTGCCACGTGTCACCACTGGGTCTGACTGAGCTCCTCCAGGAGAGAGGCCCAAGCAAGACGCGCCCCGAGGAGCGTCTTGCCACGTGTCATCACTGGGTCTGATTGAGCACCTCCAGGAGAGAGGCCCCAGCAAGACGCGCCCCGAGGAGCGTCTTGCCTTATGTCAGCACTCGGTCTGACTGAGCGCCTCCAGGAGAGAGGCCCAAGCAAGACGCGCCCCGAGGAGCGTCTTGCTACATGTCACTACTCGGTCTTACTGAGCGCCTCCAGGAGAGAGGCCCAAGCAAGACGTGCCCCGAGGAGCGTCTTGCCACATGTCAACAATGGGTCTGACTGAGGGCCTCCAGGAGAGAAGCCCAAGCAAGACGCGCCCCGAGGAGCGTCTTGCCACATGTCAACACTGGGTCTGACTGAGGGCCTCCAGGAGAGAGGCCCAAATAAGACGCGCCCCGAGGAGCGTCTTGCCACATGTCAACAATGGGTCTGACTGAGCGCCTCCAGGAGAGAAGCCCAAGCAAGACGCGCCCCGAGGAGCGTCTTGCCACATGTCAGCACTCGGTCTGACTGAGCGCCTCCAGGAGAGAGGCCCAAGCAAGACGCGCCCCGAGGAGCGTCTTGCCACATGTCAACACTGGGTCTGACTGAGCGCCTCCAGGAGAGAGGCCCAAGCAAGATGTGCCCCGAGGAGAGTCTTGCCACATGTCAGCACTCGGTCTGACTGAGCGCCTCCAGGAGACACGTCCAAGCAAGACGCGCCCCGAGGAGCGTCTTGACACATTTCTCCTCTGGGTCTGACTGAGCGCCTCCAGGAGAGAAGCCCAAGCAAGACGTGCCCCGAGGAGCGTCTTTCCACTTGTCAACACTGGGTCTGACTGAGTGCCTCCATGAGAGAAGCCCCAGCAAGACGCGCCCCGAGGAGCGTCTTGCCACATGTCAACACTGGGTCTGACTGAGCACCTCCAGGAGAGAGGCCCAAGCAAGACGCGCCCCGAGGAGCGTCTTGCCACATGTCAACACTGGGTCTGACTGAGCGCCTCCAGGAGAGAGGCCCAAGGAGCGTCTTGACACATGTCACCTCTGGGTCTGACTGAGCGCCTCCAGGAGAGAGGCCCAAGCAAGACGCGCCCCGAGGAGCGTCTTGTCACATGTCAACACTGGGTCTGACTGAGCCCCTCCAGGAGCGAGGCCCAAGCAAGAAACGCCCGAGGAGCGTCTTGACACATGTCAACACTGGGTCTGACTGAGCGCCTCCAGGAGAGAGGTCCAAGCAACACGCGCCCCGAGGAGCGTCTTGCCACATGTCAACACTGGGTCTGACTGAGTGCCTCTGTTACGACCTCAGCCTGGTCTAGGTTCAGGGAGGACTAACACAGGAACGTGAGAAAAGAAAAGAAACAATCTGACACCAAGTCACAATCAAAAGAAAGTCCTTTTATTAACTAAAGGTGTCCCTAAGGGAGAAAAAACCTGTTTAATGAAAATAGGAGTTTAATTTAGGCTGCAGGAACAAATGCTGAGGGCTTAAAGTAACTAAAGGAGCAAATAACAATGGGAACGGAAACTCACTGGTTCTGAAAATAAACCAGGAACAACGGAGCTTGCCCGGAGGCCTTACCAAAAGGTCCACTGGTGAACCAACTCACCCACGCAACAGTCAACTCTGGTAAGAGCAAAGAAAACCGGAGCTCAACCGGTTTTCTTAAGCGGGTGGAAATTAAACCAGCCAGGGGCAACCGTCCACAAGTTCTCCAACACAAACAATCTTTCACTCCAATCCTCTCTCCAGTCCTCTCTCTGTCAGCCTCAATCCTCTCTCTCTCTCTCGCTCTCTCCTCTCCCTCGCTGAGCAGCGCTGATCTTTATCTGCTCCAGCTGGGTGATTCCTGATGGGAGTCAGCTGCATAGAGTGAAGCCAGGGAGCTGGGCGCTCTCCAAGGTCCTGAAAATGGTGCAGGAATAAGGGTGCGGAGTAGAAGCTGAGCGCTGGAGAACTCAGGGTCCGTTACACCCCCATACCTAAAGTAAAGAAAAATGGTGGAAGTGAAAACAGAATAAAAACACCATTTTTCTCATAATGTGTCTCCCCTTTTTTTTTTCTACCAGAAACACCAAACGCCCACACAGAGACCGAGTCCCCGCCATCTGCCTAACCAAAAACTAACTAAAAATAAGCCTAGCTCTTCATGTGGATTTGGGCGGGCAGATTAAGCACGGTGCAAAAGACACAAAAAAACATAACCAGCAAAGAGAGGTTCTCTTTCTGGAGTGCTCCCGAGAAGGTGAAATGAATCACCAACACTAACCCATGGGCCACAACACTAACAAAATAACAAATAGATTATCCCCTAAAGAGGAAATAATCTCTCCACCCTAGCCAGGGGATCTCAGCCGTCTGAAAACTGATCGTGGGTGCTGAAGGATCGCGATAAACAATCAGCGATGACATTCTCGGTTCCTTTCCGGTGGCGGCTTCATGTGTTTGCAGCCATCACAGGACGCTTGAGCACCAACATCCAATACAAACGGGACCTTTGGAGACAGTAAAAATGTTAGTGTAGCTACCATAGCAGCAACTTTCTTATAAAAACAATGAGTTGCGAGGTTCGTGGTGAAGCTGGTCGGTTCCAGATGAGTAACAGGATTTTCCAAAGCCAACAGGTCATCCCAGGAGGAAGTGTGAGTAACTATGTTATCCAGATAAATGCTGCACAAAGGAAGTTCTGGCGCCACTAGATGGGTTTGAGTAACCTCATCCAGAACTGGAGTGATGGCAGCGGCTGCGCACACCGCGGCCTCACCGGGTGGTTGTGCAGTAGTCTGAGGAGACAGATATCTTTCTAACATGTTAACATTAGGAACACAAATTTTCCTGCGACGGTCTGTGATGTTTTTAGCTACTGGTTTACACCAATTTCTCAGAAACACATCATTCTTAATAACATAACCAGTAGTTCCATTTATTTTCTTTCCCACATGCTCAAAGCAGTCGGTCAGAGATTTATCAGACCATTGTTCCGCCTCCAAAGAAGCCGGACTTAGCGGAAACATGTTGGACAACACTTCATTTGTGACCAGATGAGTGGAAGAAGTTGTTTCAGCGGGATTAAGAACATCACTCTGCGAATCGTCAAACAAACTGGAGAGATCCAAAATCTCATGCGCTCTCTTAGCTTGAGATCGGGTACACACACAAGTGGGGAGCACTCCTGCGGGAGTCTCCTCACACTCTCCGGGTGCGATGTTCTCTTTTACCACTGGGGGAGGAATGACCGCACCTCCAGCCAAGTCGTTCCCTAAAAGAAGAGCTACACCTTCCACAGGCAAGGAAGGGCAGACTGCTACTTCACACGACCCAGTAAAAAGTCCACTCCTTAAGTAAATTCTGTGAAGCGGGCGAGAAACAGGCACAGCATTTACTCCAGCCAACAACACGGAAGAGCCGGTAGAGCTCAAGTCATCAAATGGCAACACTTTCTGTGAAATTAACGTCTGAGAAGCCCCAGTGTCTCTTAAAATCTTAACAGGGGTCAGCTTTTCACAGCTTTCTGTAAGAGACACTTGTCCTTCTGACATGAAAGGACCAAAACCACTGTTATTTTCTCCCGACTTGGAGACAAAACCCACGGGCTGCGCAGCAGACCCTCTTTTTTAATTCCTCCGCTTGAGGATTACACAATCCCTCGCGACATGCCCCACCAGGTGGCAATAATAACAGCGAGGTTTCTGAGGACGAGGAGGAGAAGGAGAGTTTCTAAAAGGTGTTACTGACACAGGGCGAGCAGATTCACCCTGATGAACACCACCAACACGGTGCGTCAACACAAACTCATCCGCCAGTAGGGCGGCTGAGGAGAGAGAAGAGACTTGTCTTTCATTTAAATATAATGCCAACCTCTCTGGCAAACACTTCTTAAATTCCTCCAGGAGAATTAGCTCTTTAAGATCCTGTAGAGTTTCAACCTTTGAGGCAAGGATCCATTTCTCAAACATCAGAGCTTTTTCTCTAGAGAACTCAACATAAGTTTGCGTGGAGAGTTTTACATTCTGTGACCGGAACTTCTGACGATAGGCTTCAGGAACCAACTCATAAGCAACAAGAACAGCAGCTTTCACTTTATTATAATCCATGCTGTCAGATAAAGAAAGAGAAGCAATTACCTCTTGAGCCTTTCCGGTTAACTTACACTGCAGCATAGTGGACCACACCTCTTGGGGCCAGTCTAAAGCAGCAGCCAGACGCTCGAATGTAGCGAAGTAGCTGTCAACCTCGCTCTCCCGGAAAGTCGGCACCAGAACAAGGCACTTGCTGATGTCACACTCGTTTCTCTGTTTGTCCATGGACCTCTCGTGCTCATAGTTTGTAGTAGAAGAAACACCTCCTCTTGCTTGGTATTCCAACTCCATACGTTTCAGTTTTAACTTTGTTTCAGCCTCGATCTCACAGCGGCGGATCTCCAGTTCGATTTGCTGCAATCGGGACTTTTCCTCAGCCTCAAATTTCATGCGGGCCATCCTGAGACGAAGACGTGCATTCTCCATACTAGCCGCAGAGGAAGCGGTGGATAAACTCTCTCCTGTGAACGGCGTCTGCCGCGAAAGAGCGTCCTGTTCTTCTGGGACAAAAGGGCGCTCGGGTGCAGCACCCACAGGAACGGGAGTAGCAGCTTTCACAGTCTGTCCATCCTCCATGTCCTGTTTCAGGGGCAAATCAGAAGAGTCACTGAAAGGAGGTTGTAACAAACCTTCCTTTTCCAACGCGGCCATCACAGAATCCTTTAAGTCCTTTTTCAGCAGGTTCTGGATGCCTTGGAGAACGAGGTGTACAGCCAACTCCGCCAGTTCGGTCCTTTTGAAGCATTCGACCTGGTCTCGAGAAGGGGCAGCCAGAAACTCCTTTAAATTAAACATGCTCACGTTAGCACAACAACACGGGTACTCAAATCACACCACCAATCACGTTAACGTAACAAATAAATTAATAACAAAATAATATCCCGGACGAGCCCCCAATATGTTACGACCTCAGCCTGGTCTAGGTTCAGGGAGGCCTAACACAGGAACGTGAGAAAAGAAAAGAAACAATCTGACACCAAGTCACAATCAAAAGAAAGTCCTTTTATTAACTAAAGGTGTCCCTAAGGGAGAAAAAACCTGTTTAATGAAAATAGGAGTTTAATTTAGGCTGCAGGAACAAATGCTGAGGGCTTAAAGTAACTAAAGGAGCAAATAACAATGGGAACGGAAACTCACTGGTTCTGAAAATAAACCAGGAACAACGGAGCTTGCCCGGAGGCCTTACCAAAAGGTCCACTGGTGAACCAACTCACCCACGCAACAGTCAACTCTGTTAAGAGCAAAGAAAACCGGAGCTCAACCGGTTTTCTTAAGCGGGTGGAAATTAAACCAGCCAGGGGCAACCGTCCACAAGTTCTCCAACACAAACAATCTTTCACTCCAATCCTCTCTCCAGTCCTCTCTCTGTCAGCCTCAATCCTCTCTCTCTCTCTCGCTCTCTCCTCTCCCTCGCTGAGCAGCGCTGAGCTTTATCTGCTCCAGCTGGGTGATTCCTGATGGGAGTCAGCTGCATAGAGTGAAGCCAGGGAGCTGGGCGCTCTCCAAGGTCCTGAAAATGGTGCAGGAATAAGGGTGCGGAGTAGAAGCTGAGCGCTGGAGAACTCAGGGTCCGTAACAGCCTCCATGAGAGAAGCCCCAGCAAGACGCGCCCCGAGGAGCATCTTGTCACATGTCACTACTCGGTCTGACTGAGCGCCTCCAGGAGAGAGGCCCAAGCAAGACGTGCCTCGAGGAGCGTCTTGCCACATGTCAACAATGGGTCTGACTGAGGGCCTCCAGGAGAGAAGCCCAAGCAAGAAGCGCCCCGAGGAGCGTCTTGCCACATGTCAACACTGGGTCTGACTGAGCGCCTCCAGGAGAGAGGCCCAAGCAAGACACGCCCCGAGGAGCGTCTTGACACATGTTAACACTGGGTCTGACTGAGGGCCTCCATGTGAGAAGCCCAAGCAAGACGCGCCCCGAGGAGAGTCTTGCCACATGTCAACACTGGGTCTGACAGAGGGCATCCAGGAGAGAGGCCCAAGCAATACGCGCCCCGAGGAGCGTCTTGCCACATGTCAACAATGGGTCTGACTGAGGGCCTCCAGGAGAGAAGCCCAAGGAAGACGCGCCCCGAGGAGCTTCTTGCCACATGTCAGCACTCGGTCTGACTGAGCGCCTCCAGGAGAGAGGCCAAAGCAAGATGCACCCCGAGGAGCGTCTTGACACAGGTCAACACTGGGTCTGACAGAGGGCCTCCATGAGAGAGGCCCAAGCAAGACGCGCCCCGAGGAGCGTCTTGCCACATGTCAACACTGGGTCTGACTGAGCGCCTCCAGGAGAGAGGCCCAAGCAAGACGCGGCCTGAGGAGCGTCTTGCCACGTGTCAACACTGGGTCTGACTTTGCGCCTCCAGGAGAGAGGCCCAAGCAAGATGCGCCCCGAGGAGCGTCTTGCCACGTGTCACCACTGGGTCTGACTGAGCTCCTCCAGGAGAGAGGCCCAAGCAAGACACGCCCCGAGGAGCGTCTTGCCACGTGTCACCACTGGGTCTGATTGAGCACCTCCAGGAGAGAGGCCCCAGCAAGACGCGCCCCGAGTAGCATCTTGCCTTATGTCAGCACTCGGTCTGACTGAGCGCCTTCAGGAGAGAGGCCCAAGCAAGACCCGCCCCGAGGAGCGTCTTGCCACATGTCACTACTCGGTCTGACTGAGCGCCTCCAGGAGGGAGGTCCAAGCAAGACGCGCCCCGAGGAGCGTCTTGCCACATGTCACTACTCGGTCTGACTGAGCGCCTCCAGGAGAGAGGCCCAAGCAAGACGCGCCCCGAGGAGCGTCTTGCCACATGTCAACACTGGGTCTGACTGAGGGCCCCCAGGAGAGAGGCCCAAATAAGACGCGCCCCGAGGAGCGTCTTGCAACATGTCAACATTGGGTCTGACTGAGGGCCTCCAGGAGAGAAGCCCAAGCAAGATAAGCCCCGAGGAGCGTCTTGCCACATGTCAGCACTCGGTCTGACTGAGCGCCTCCAGGAGAGAGGCCCAAGCAAGATGCGCCCCGAGGAGCGTCTTGACACATGTCTCCTCTGGGTCTGACTGAGCGCCTCCAGGAGAGAGGCCCAAGCAAGACGTGCCCCGAGGAGCATCTTGCCACATGTCAACACTGGGTCTGACTGAGTGCCTCCATGAGAGAAGCCCCAGCAAGACGCGCCCCGAGGAGCGTCTTGCCACATGTCAACACTGGGTCTGACTGAGCACCTCCAGGAGAGAGGCCCAAGCAAGACGCGCCCCGAGGAGCGTCTTGCCACATGTCAACACTGGGTCTGACAGAGGGCATCCAGGAGAGAGGCCCAAGCAATACGCGCCCTGAGGAGCGTCTTGTCACATGTCACCACTGGGTCTGACTGAGCTTCTCCAGGAGAGAGGCCCAAGCAAGAAGCGCCCCGAGGAGCGTCTTGCCACGTGTCAACACTGGGTCTGATTAAGGGCCTTCTGGAGAGAGGCCCAAGCAAGACGCGCCCCGAGGAGCGTCTTGCCACATGTCAACACTGGGTCTGACTGAGTGCCTCCATGAGAGAAGCCCCAGCAAGACGCGCCCCGAGGAGCATCTTGTCACATGTCACTACTCGGTCTGACTGAGCGCCTCCAGGAGAGAGGCCCAAGCAAGACGTGCCCCGAGGAGCGTCTTGCCACATGTCAACAATGGGTCTGACTGAGGGCCTCCAGGAGAGAAGCCCAAGCAAGAAGCGCCCCGAGGAGCGTCTTGCCACATGTCAACACTGGGTCTGACTGAGCGCCTCCAGGAGAGAGGCCCAAGCAAGACACGCCCCGAGGAGCGTCTTGACACATGTTAACACTGGGTCTGACTGAGGGCCTCCATGTGAGAAGCCCAAGCAAGACGCGCCCCGAGGAGAGTCTTGCCACATGTCAACACTGGGTCTGACAGAGGGCATCCAGGAGAGAGGCCCAAGCAATACGCGCCCCGAGGAGCGTCTTGCCACATGTCAACAATGGGTCTGACTGAGGGCCTCCAGGAGAGAAGCCCAAGGAGGACGCGCCCCGAGGAGCTTCTTGCCACATGTCAGCACTCGGTCTGACTGAGCGCCTCCAGGAGAGAGGCCAAAGCAAGATGCGCCCCAAGGAGCGTCTTGACACATGTCAACACTGGGTCTGACAGAGGGCCTCCATGAGAGAGGCCCAAGCAAGACGCGCCCCGGGGAGTGTCTTGCCACATGTCAACACTGGGTCTGACTGAGCGCCTCCAGGAGAGAGGCCCAAGCAAGACGCGGCCTGAGGAGCGTCTTGCCACGTGTCAACACTGGGTCTGACTTAGCGCCTCCAGGAGAGAGGCCCAAGCAAGATGCGCCCCGAGGAGCGTCTTGCCACGTGTCACCACTGGGTCTGACTGAGCTCCTCCAGGAGAGAGGCCCAAGCAAGACACGCCCCGAGGAGCGTCTTGCCACGTGTCACCACTGGGTCTGATTGAGCACCTCCAGGAGAGAGGCCCCAGCAAGACGCGCCCCGAGGAGCATCTTGCCTTATGTCAGCACTCGGTCTGACTGAGCGCCTCCAGGAGAGAGGCCCAAGCAAGACCCGCCCCGAGGAGCGTCTTGCCACATGTCACTACTCGGTCTGACTGAGCGCCTCCAGGAGGGAGGTCCAAGCAAGACGCGCCCCGAGGAGCGTCTTGCCACATGTCACTACTCGGTCTGACTGAGCGCCTCCAGGAGAGAGGCCAGAGCAAGACGTGTCCCGAGGAGCGTCTTGCCAGATGTCAACAATGGGTCTGACTGAGGGCCTCCAGGAGAGAAGCCCAAGCAAGACGCGCCCAGAGGAGCGTCTTGCCACATGTCAACACTGGGTCTGACTGAGCGCCTCCAGGAGAGAGGCAAGACACGCCCCGAGGAGCGTCTTGACACATATCAACACTGGGTCTGACTGAGGGCCTCCATGAGAGAAGCCCAAGCAAGACGCGCCCCGAGGAGAGTCTTGCCACATGTCAACACTGGGTCTGACAGAGGGCATCCAGGAGAGAGGCCCAAGCAATACGCGCCCGGAGGAGCGTCTTGCAACATGTCACCACTGGGTCTGACTGAGCGCCTCCAGGAGAGAGGCCCAAGCAAGAAGCGCCCCGAGGAGCGTCTTGCCACATGTCAGCACTCGGTCTGACTGAGCGCCTCCAGGAGAGAGGCCCAAGCAAGACGTGCCCCGAGGAGCGTCTTGCCACATGTCAACACTGGGTCTGACTGAGAACCTCCAGGAGAGAGGCCCAAGCAATATGCGCCCCGAGGAGCGTCTTGCCACATATCAACACTGGGTCTGACTGAGCTCCTCCAGGAGAGAGGCCCAAGCAAGACGAGCCCCGAGGAGCGTCTTGTCACATGTCACTACTCGGTCTGACTGAGCGCCTCCAGGAGAGAGGCCCAAGCAAGACGTGCCCCGAGGAGCGTCTTGCCACATGTCAACAATGGGTCTGACTGAGGGCCTCCAGGAGAGAAGCCCAAGCAAGAAGCGCCCCGAGGAGCGTCTTGCCACATGTTTCCACTGGGTCTGACTGAGCGCCTCCAGGAGAGAGGCCCAAGCAAGACACGCCCCGAGGAGCGTCTTGACACATGTCAACACTGGGTCTGACTGATGGCCTCCATGAGAGAAGCCCAAGCAAGACGCGCCCCGAGGAGAGTCTTGCCACATGTCAACACTGGGTCTGACAGAGGGCATCCAGGAGAGAGGCCCAAGCAATACGCGCCCTGAGGAGCGTCTTGTCACATGTCACCACTGGGTCTGACTGAGCTTCTCCAGGAGAGAGGCCCAAGCAAGAAGCGCCCCGAGGAGCGTCTTGCCACGTGTCAACACTGGGTCTGATTAAGGGCCTTCTGGAGAGAGGCCCAAGCAAGACGCGCCCCGAGGAGCGTCTTGCCACATGTCAACAATGGGTCTGACTGAGGGCCTCCAGGAGAGAAGCCCAAGCAAGACGCGCCCCGAGGAGCTTCTTGCCACATGTCAGCACTCGGTCTGACTGAGCGCCTCCAGGAGAGAGGCCAAAGCAAGACGCGCCCCGAGGAGCGTCTTGACACATGTCAACACTGGGTCTGACAGAGGGCCTCCATGAGAGAGGCCCAAGCAAGACGCGCCCCGAGGAGTGTCTTGCCACATGTCAACACTGGGTCTGACTGAGCGCCTCCAGGAGAGAGGCCCAAGCAAGACGCGCCCCGAGGAGCGTCTTGCCACGTGTCAACACTGGGTCTGACTTAGCGCCTCCAGGAGAGAGGCCCAAGCAAGATGCGCCCCGAGGAGCGTCTTGCCACGTGTCACCACTGGGTCTGACTGAGCTCCTCCAGGAGAGAGGCCCAAGCAAGACGCGCCCCGAGGAGCGTCTTGCCACGTGTCATCACTGGGTCTGATTGAGCACCTCCAGGAGAGAGGCCCCAGCAAGACGCGCCCCGAGGAGCGTCTTGCCTTATGTCAGCACTCGGTCTGACTGAGCGCCTCCAGGAGAGAGGCCCAAGCAAGACGCGCCCCGAGGAGCGTCTTGCTACATGTCACTACTCGGTCTGACTGAGCGCCTCCAGGAGAGAGGCCCAAGCAAGACGTGCCCCGAGGAGCGTCTTGCCACATGTCAACAATGGGTCTGACTGAGGGCCTCCAGGAGAGAAGCCCAAGCAAGACGCGCCCCGAGGAGCGTCTTGCCACATGTCAACACTGGGTCTGACTGAGGGCCTCCAGGAGAGAGGCCCAAATAAGACGCGCCCCGAGGAGCGTCTTGCCACATGTCAACAATGGGTCTGACTGAGCGCCTCCAGGAGAGAAGCCCAAGCAAGACGCGCCCCGAGGAGCGTCTTGCCACATGTCAGCACTCGGTCTGACTGAGCGCCTCCAGGAGAGAGGCCCAAGCAAGACGCGCCCCGAGGAGCGTCTTGCCACATGTCAACACTGGGTCTGACTGAGCGCCTCCAGGAGAGAGGCCCAAGCAAGATGTGCCCCGAGGAGAGTCTTGCCACATGTCAGCACTCGGTCTGACTGAGCGCCTCCAGGAGACACGTCCAAGCAAGACGCGCCCCGAGGAGCGTCTTGACACATTTCTCCTCTGGGTCTGACTGAGCGCCTCCAGGAGAGAAGCCCAAGCAAGACGTGCCCCGAGGAGCGTCTTTCCACTTGTCAACACTGGGTCTGACTGAGTGCCTCCATGAGAGAAGCCCCAGCAAGACGCGCCCCGAGGAGCGTCTTGCCACATGTCAACACTGGGTCTGACTGAGCACCTCCAGGAGAGAGGCCCAAGCAAGACGCGCCCCGAGGAGCGTCTTGCCACATGTCAACACTGGGTCTGACTGAGCGCCTCCAGGAGAGAGGCCCAAGGAGCGTCTTGACACATGTCACCTCTGGGTCTGACCTGAGCGCCTCCAGGAGAGAGGCCCAAGCAAGACGCGCCCCGAGGAGCGTCTTGTCACATGTCAACACTGGGTCTGACTGAGCCCCTCCAGGAGCGAGGCCCAAGCAAGAAACGCCCGAGGAGCGTCTTGACACATGTCAACACTGGGTCTGACTGAGCGCCTCCAGGAGAGAGGTCCAAGCAACACGCGCCCCGAGGAGCGTCTTGCCACATGTCAACACTGGGTCTGACTGAGTGCCTCTGTTACGACCTCAGCCTGGTCTAGGTTCAGGGAGGACTAACACAGGAACGTGAGAAAAGAAAAGAAACAATCTGACACCAAGTCACAATCAAAAGAAAGTCCTTTTATTAACTAAAGGTGTCCCTAAGGGAGAAAAAACCTGTTTAATGAAAATAGGAGTTTAATTTAGGCTGCAGGAACAAATGCTGAGGGCTTAAAGTAACTAAAGGAGCAAATAACAATGGGAACGGAAACTCACTGGTTCTGAAAATAAACCAGGAACAACGGAGCTTGCCCGGAGGCCTTACCAAAAGGTCCACTGGTGAACCAACTCACCCACGCAACAGTCAACTCTGGTAAGAGCAAAGAAAACCGGAGCTCAACCGGTTTTCTTAAGCGGGTGGAAATTAAACCAGCCAGGGGCAACCGTCCACAAGTTCTCCAACACAAACAATCTTTCACTCCAATCCTCTCTCCAGTCCTCTCTCTGTCAGCCTCAATCCTCTCTCTCTCTCTCGCTCTCTCCTCTCCCTCGCTGAGCAGCGCTGATCTTTATCTGCTCCAGCTGGGTGATTCCTGATGGGAGTCAGCTGCATAGAGTGAAGCCAGGGAGCTGGGCGCTCTCCAAGGTCCTGAAAATGGTGCAGGAATAAGGGTGCGGAGTAGAAGCTGAGCGCTGGAGAACTCAGGGTCCGTTACACCCCCATACCTAAAGTAAAGAAAAATGGTGGAAGTGAAAACAGAATAAAAACACCATTTTTCTCATAATGTGTCTCCCCTTTTTTTTTTTCTACCAGAAACACCAAACGCCCACACAGAGACCGAGTCCCCGCCATCTGCCTAACCAAAAACTAACTAAAAATAAGCCTAGCTCTTCATGTGGATTTGGGCGGGCAGATTAAGCACGGTGCAAAAGACACAAAAAAACATAACCAGCAAAGAGAGGTTCTCTTTCTGGAGTGCTCCCGAGAAGGTGAAATGAATCACCAACACTAACCCATGGGCCACAACACTAACAAAATAACAAATAGATTATCCCCTAAAGAGGAAATAATCTCTCCACCCTAGCCAGGGGATCTCAGCCGTCTGAAAACTGATCGTGGGTGCTGAAGGATCGCGATAAACAATCAGCGATGACATTCTCGGTTCCTTTCCGGTGGCGGCTTCATGTGTTTGCAGCCATCACAGGACGCTTGAGCACCAACATCCAATACAAACGGGACCTTTGGAGACAGTAAAAATGTTAGTGTAGCTACCATAGCAGCAACTTTCTTATAAAAACAATGAGTTGCGAGGTTCGTGGTGAAGCTGGTCGGTTCCAGATGAGTAACAGGATTTTCCAAAGCCAACAGGTCATCCCAGGAGGAAGTGTGAGTAACTATGTTATCCAGATAAATGCTGCACAAAGGAAGTTCTGGCGCCACTAGATGGGTTTGAGTAACCTCATCCAGAACTGGAGTGATGGCAGCGGCTGCGCACACCGCAGCCTCACCGGGTGGTTGTGCAGTAGTCTGAGGAGACAGATATCTTTCTAACATGTTAACATTAGGAACACAAATTTTCCTGCGACGGTCTGTGATGTTTTTAGCTACTGGTTTACACCAATTTCTCAGAAACACATCATTCTTAATAACATAACCAGTAGTTCCATTTATTTTCTTTCCCACATGCTCAAAGCAGTCGGTCAGAGATTTATCAGACCATTGTTCCGCCTCCAAAGAAGCCGGACTTAGCGGAAACATGTTGGACAACACTTCATTTGTGACCAGATGAGTGGAAGAAGTTGTTTCAGCGGGATTAAGAACATCACTCTGCGAATGGTCAAACAAACTGGAGAGATCCAAAATCTCATGCGCTCTCTTAGCTTGAGATCGGGTACACACACAAGTGGGGAGCACTCCTGCGGGAGTCTCCTCACACTCTCCGGGTGCGATGTTCTCTTTTACCACTGGGGGAGGAATGACCGCACCTCCAGCCAAGTCGTTCCCTAAAAGAAGAGCTACACCTTCCACAGGCAAGGAAGGGCAGACTGCTACTTCACACGACCCAGTAAAAAGTCCACTCCTTAAGTAAATTCTGTGAAGCGGGCGAGAAACAGGCACAGCATTTACTCCAGCCAACAACACGGAAGAGCCGGTAGAGCTCAAGTCATCAAATGGCAACACTTTCTGTGAAATTAACGTCTGAGAAGCCCCAGTGTCTCTTAAAATCTTAACAGGGGTCAGCTTTTCACAGCTTTCTGTAAGAGACACTTGTCCTTCTGACATGAAAGGACCAAAACCACTGTTATTTTCTCCCGACTTGGAGACAAAACCCACGGGCTGCGCAGCAGACCCTCTTTTTTAATTCCTCCGCTTGAGGATTACACAATCCCTCGCGACATGCCCCACCAGGTGGCAATAATAACAGCGAGGTTTCTGAGGACGAGGAGGAGAAGGAGAGTTTCTAAAAGGTGTTACTGACACAGGGCGAGCAGATTCACCCTGATGAACACCACCAACACGGTGCGTCAACACAAACTCATCCGCCAGTAGGGCGGCTGAGGAGAGAGAAGAGACTTGTCTTTCATTTAAATATAATGCCAACCTCTCTGGCAAACACTTCTTAAATTCCTCCAGGAGAATTAGCTCTTTAAGATCCTGTAGAGTTTCAACCTTTGAGGCAAGGATCCATTTCTCAAACATCAGAGCTTTTTCTCTAGAGAACTCAACATAAGTTTGCGTGGAGAGTTTTACATTCTGTGACCGGAACTTCTGACGATAGGCTTCAGGAACCAACTCATAAGCAACAAGAACAGCAGCTTTCACTTTATTATAATCCATGCTGTCAGATAAAGAAAGAGAAGCAATTACCTCTTGAGCCTTTCCGGTTAACTTACACTGCAGCATAGTGGACCACACCTCTTGGGGCCAGTCTAAAGCAGCAGCCAGACGCTCGAATGTAGCGAAGTAGCTGTCAACCTCGCTCTCCCGGAAAGTCGGCACCAGAACAAGGCACTTGCTGATGTCACACTCGTTTCTCTGTTTGTCCATGGACCTCTCGTGCTCATAGTTTGTAGTAGAAGAAACACCTCCTCTTGCTTGGTATTCCAACTCCATACGTTTCAGTTTTAACTTTGTTTCAGCCTCGATCTCACAGCGGCGGATCTCCAGTTCGATTTGCTGCAATCGGGACTTTTCCTCAGCCTCATATTTCATGCGGGCCATCCTGAGACGAAGACGTGCATTCTCCATACTAGCCGCAGAGGAAGCGGTGGATAAACTCTCTCCTGTGAACGGCGTCTGCCGCGAAAGAGCGTCCTGTTCTTCTGGGACAAAAGGGCGCTCGGGTGCAGCACCCACAGGAACGGGAGTAGCAGCTTTCACAGTCTGTCCATCCTCCATGTCCTGTTTCAGGGGCAAATCAGAAGAGTCACTGAAAGGAGGTTGTAACAAACCTTCCTTTTCCAACGCGGCCATCACAGAATCCTTTAAGTCCTTTTTCAGCAGGTTCTGGATGCCTTGGAGACCGAGGTGTACAGCCAACTCCGCCAGTTCGGTCCTTTTGAAGCTTTCGACCTGGTCTCGAGAAGGGGCAGCCAGAAACTCCTTTAAATTAAACATGCTCACGTTAGCACAACAACACGGGTACTCAAATCACACCACCAATCACGTTAACGTAACAAATAAATTAATAACAAAATAATATCCCGGACGAGCCCCCAATATGTTACGACCTCAGCCTGGTCTAGGTTCAGGGAGGCCTAACACAGGAACGTGAGAAAAGAAAAGAAACAATCTGACACCAAGTCACAATCAAAAGAAAGTCCTTTTATTAACTAAAGGTGTCCCTAAGGGAGAAAAAACCTGTTTAATGAAAATAGGAGTTTAATTTAGGCTGCAGGAACAAATGCTGAGGGCTTAAAGTAACTAAAGGAGCAAATAACAATGGGAACGGAAACTCACTGGTTCTGAAAATAAACCAGGAACAACGGAGCTTGCCCGGAGGCCTTACCAAAAGGTCCACTGGTGAACCAACTCACCCACGCAACAGTCAACTCTGTTAAGAGCAAAGAAAACCGGAGCTCAACCGGTTTTCTTAAGCGGGTGGAAATTAAACCAGCCAGGGGCAACCGTCCACAAGTTCTCCAACACAAACAATCTTTCACTCCAATCCTCTCTCCAGTCCTCTCTCTGTCAGCCTCAATCCTCTCTCTCTCTCTCGCTCTCTCCTCTCCCTCGCTGAGCAGCGCTGATCTTTATCTGCTCCAGCTGGGTGATTCCTGATGGGAGTCAGCTGCATAGAGTGAAGCCAGGGAGCTGGGCGCTCTCCAAGGTCCTGAAAATGGTGCAGGAATAAGGGTGCGGAGTAGAAGCTGAGCGCTGGAGAACTCAGGGTCCGTAACAGCCTCCATGAGAGAAGCCCCAGCAAGACGCGCCCCGAGGAGCATCTTGTCACATGTCACTACTCGGTCTGACTGAGCGCCTCCAGGAGAGAGGCCCAAGCAAGACGTGCCCCGAGGAGCGTCTTGCCACATGTCAACAATGGGTCTGACTGAGGGCCTCCAGGAGAGAAGCCCAAGCAAGAAGCGCCCCGAGGAGCGTCTTGCCACATGTCAACACTGGGTCTGACTGAGCGCCTCCTGGAGAGAGGCCCAAGCAAGACACGCCCCGAGGAGCGTCTTGACACATGTTAACACTGGGTCTGACTGAGGGCCTCCATGTGAGAAGCCCAAGCAAGACGCGCCCCGAGGAGAGTCTTGCCACATGTCAACACTGGGTCTGACAGAGGGCATCCAGGAGAGAGGCCCAAGCAATACGCGCCCCGAGGAGCGTCTTGCCACATGTCAACAATGGGTCTGACTGAGGGCCTCCAGGAGAGAAGCCCAAGGAAGACGCGCCCCGAGGAGCTTCTTGCCACATGTCAGCACTCGGTCTGACTGAGCGCCTCCAGGAGAGAGGCCAAAGCAAGATGCACCCCGAGGAGCGTCTTGACACAGGTCAACACTGGGTCTGACAGAGGGCCTCCATGAGAGAGGCCCAAGCAAGACGCGCCCCGAGGAGCGTCTTGCCACATGTCAACACTGGGTCTGACTGAGCGCCTCCAGGAGAGAGGCCCAAGCAAGACGCGGCCTGAGGAGTATCTTGCCACGTGTCAACACTGGGTCTGACTTTGCGCCTCCAGGAGAGAGGCCCAAGCAAGATGCGCCCCGAGGAGCGTCTTGCCACGTGTCACCACTGGGTCTGACTGAGCTCCTCCAGGAGAGAGGCCCAAGCAAGACACGCCCCGAGGAGCGTCTTGCCACGTGTCACCACTGGGTCTGATTGAGCACCTCCAGGAGAGAGGCCCCAGCAAGACGCGCCCCGAGTAGCATCTTGCCTTATGTCAGCACTCGGTCTGACTGAGCGCCTTCAGGAGAGAGGCCCAAGCAAGACCCGCCCCGAGGAGCGTCTTGCCACATGTCACTACTCGGTCTGACTGAGCGCCTCCAGGAGGGAGGTCCAAGCAAGACGCGCCCCGAGGAGCGTCTTGCCACATGTCACTACTCGGTCTGACTGAGCGCCTCCAGGAGAGAGGCCCAAGCAAGACGCGCCCCGAGGAGCGTCTTGCCACATGTCAACTCTGGGTCTGACTGAGGGCCCCCAGGAGAGAGGCCCAAATAAGACGCGCCCCGAGGAGCGTCTTGCAACATGTCAACATTGGGTCTGACTGAGGGCCTCCAGGAGAGAAGCCCAAGCAAGATAAGCCCCGAGGAGCGTCTTGCCACATGTCAGCACTCGGTCTGACTGAGCGCCTCCAGGAGAGAGGCCCAAGCAAGATGCGCCCCGAGGAGCGTCTTGACACATGTCTCCTCTGGGTCTGACTGAGCGCCTCCAGGAGAGAGGCCCAAGCAAGACGTGCCCCGAGGAGCATCTTGCCACATGTCAACACTGGGTCTGACTGAGTGCCTCCATGAGAGAAGCCCCAGCAAGACGCGCCCCGAGGAGCGTCTTGCCACATGTCAACACTGGGTCTGACTGAGCACCTCCAGGAGAGAGGCCCAAGCAAGACGCGCCCCGAGGAGCGTCTTGCCACATGTCAACACTGGGTCTGACTGAGCGCCTCCAGGAGAGAGGCCCAAGCAAGACGCGCCCCGAGGAGAGTCTTGCCACATGTCAGCACTCGGTCTGACTGAGCGCCTCCAGGAGACACGCCCAAGCAAGATGCGCCCCGAGGAGCGTCTTGACACATTTCTCCTCTGGGTCTGACTGAGCGCCTCCAGGAGAGAGGCCCAAGCAAGACGTGCCCCGAGGAGCGTCTTTCCACTTGTCAACACTGGGTCTGACTGAGTGCCTCCATGAGAGAAGCCCCAGCAAGACGCGCCCCGAGGAGCGTCTTGCCACCTGTCAACACTGGGTTTGACTGAGCACCTCCAGGAGAGAGGCCCAAGCAAGACGTGCCCCGAGGAGCGTCTTGCCACATGTCAACACTGGGTCTGACTGAGCGTCTCCAGGAGAGAGGCCCGAGGAGCGTCTTGACACATGTCACCTCTGGGTCTGACTGAGCGCCTCCAGGAGAGAGGCCCGAGGAGCGTCTTGTCACATGTCAACACTGGGTCTGACTGAGCCCCTCCAGGAGCGAGGCCCAAGCAAGAAACGCCCGAGGAGCGTCTTGACACATGTCAACACTGGGTCTGACTGAGCGCCTCCAGGAGAGAGGTCCAAGCAACACGCGCCCCGAGGAGCGTCTTGCCACATGTGACACTGGGTCTGACTGAGTGGCTCCATGAGAGAAGCCCCAGCAAGACGCGCCCCGAGGAGCATCTTGTCACATGTCACTACTCGGTCTGACTGAGCGCCTCCAGGAGAGATGCCCAAGCAAGACGTGCCCCGAGGAGCGTCTTGCCACATGTCAACAATGGGTCTGACTGAGGGCCTCCAGGAGAGAAGCCCAAGCAAGAAGCGCCCCGAGGAGCGTCTTGCCACATGTCAACACTGGGTCTGACTGAGCGCCTCCAGGAGAGAGGCCCAAGCAAGACACGCCCCGAGGAGCGTCTTGACACATGTTAACACTGGGTCTGACTGAGGGCCTCCTTGTGAGAAGCCCAAGCAAGACGCGCCCCGAGGAGAGTCTTGCCACATGTCAACACTGGGTCTGACAGAGGGCATCCAGGAGAGAGGCCCAAGCAATACGCGCCCCGAGGAGCGTCTTGCCACATGTCAACAATGGGTCTGACTGAGGGCCTCCAGGAGAGAAGCCCAAGGAAGACGCACCCCGAGGAGCTTCTTGCCACATGTCAGCACTCGGTCTGACTGAGCGCCTCCAGCAGAGAGGCCAAAGCAAGATGCGCCCCGAGGAGCGTCTTGACACATGTCAACACTGGGTCTGACAGAGGGCCTCCATGAGAGAGGCCCAAGCAAGACGCGCCCCGGGGAGTGTCTTGCCACATGTCAACACTGGGTCTGACTGAGCGCCTCCAGGAGAGAGGCCCAAGCAAGACGCGGCCTGAGGAGCGTCTTGCCACGTGTCAACACTGGGTCTGACTTAGCGCCTCCAGGAGAGAGGCCCAAGCAAGATGCGCCCCGAGGAGCGTCTTGCCACGTGTCACCACTGGGTCTGACTGAGCTCCTCCAGGAGAGAGGTCCAAGCAAGACACGCCCCGAGGAGCGTCTTGCCACGTGTCACCACTGGGTCTGATTGAGCACCTCCAGGAGAGAGGCCCCAGCAAGACGCGCCCCGAGGAGCATCTTGCCTCATGTCAGCACTCGGTCTGACTGAGCGCCTCCAGGAGAGAGGCCCAAGCAAGACCCGCCCCGAGGAGCGTCTTGCCACATGTCACTACTCGGTCTGACTGAGCGCCTCCAGGAGGGAGGTCCAAGCAAGACGCGCCCCGAGGAGCGTCTTGCCACATGTCAACACTGGGTCTGACTGAGGGCCCCCAGGAGAGAGGCCCAAATAAGACGCGCCCCGAGGAGCGTCTTGCAACATGTCAACATTGGGTCTGACTGAGGGCCTCCAGGAGAGAAGCCCAAGCAAGATGCGCCCCGAGGAGCGTCTTGCCACATGTCAGCACTCGGTCTGACTGAGCGCCTCCAGGAGAGAGGCCCAAGCAAGACGCGCCCCGAGGAGCGTCTTGACACATGTCTCCTCTGGGTCTGACTGAGCGCCTCCAGGAGAGAGGCCCAAGCAAGACGTGCCCCGAGGAGCATCTTGCCACATGTCAACACTGGGTCTGACTGAGTGCCTCCATGAGAGAAGCCCCAGCAAGACGCGCCCCGAGGAGCGTCTTGCCACATGTCAACACTGGGTCTGACTGAGCACCTCCAGGAGAGAGGCCCAAGCAAGACGCGCCCCGAGGAGCGTCTTGCCACATGTCAACACTGGGTCTGACTGAGCGCCTCCAGGAGAGAGGCCCAAGCAAGACGCGCCCCGAGGAGAGTCTTGCCACATGTCAGCACTCGGTCTGACTGAGCGCCTCCAGGAGACACGCCCAAGCAAGATGCGCCCCGAGGAGCGTCTTGACACATTTCTCCTCTGGGTCTGACTGAGCGCCTCCAGGAGAGAGGCCCAAGCAAGACGTGCCCCGAGGAGCGTCTTTCCACTTGTCAACACTGGGTCTGACTGAGTGCCTCCATGAGAGAAGCCCCAGCAAGACGCGCCCCGAGGAGCGTCTTGCCACATGTCAACACTGGGTCTGACTGAGCGCCTCCAGGAGAGAGGCCCGAGGAGCGTCTTGACACATGTCACCTCTGGGTCTGACTGAGCGCCTCCAGGAGAGAGGCCCGAGGAGCGTCTTGTCACATGTCAACACTGGGTCTGACTGAGCCCCTCCAGGAGCGAGGCCCAAGCAAGAAACGCCCGAGGAGCGTCTTGACACATGTCAACACTGGGTCTGACTGAGCGCCTCCAGGAAAGAGGTCCAAGCAACACGTGCCCCGAGGAGCGTCTTGCCACATGTGACACTGGGTCTGACTGAGTGGCTCCATGAGAGAAGCCCCAGCAAGACGCGCCCCGAGGAGCATCTTGTCACATGTCACTACTCGGTCTGACTGAGCGCCTCCAGGAGAGAGGCCCAAGCAAGACGTGCCCCGAGGAGCGTCTTGCCACATGTCAACAATGGGTCTGACTGAGGGCCTCCAGGAGAGAAGCCCAAGCAAGAAGCGCCCCGAGGAGCGTCTTGCCACATGTCAACACTGGGTCTGACTGAGCGCCTCCATGAGAGAGGCCCAAGCAAGACACGCCCCGAGGAGCGTCTTGACACATGTTAACACTGGGTCTGACTGAGGGCCTCCATGTGAGAAGCCCAAGCAAGACGCGCCCCGAGGAGAGTCTTGCCACATGTCAACACTGGGTCTGACAGAGGGCATCCAGGAGAGAGGCCCAAGCAATACGCGCCCGGAGGAGCGTCTTGCCACATGTCAACAATGGGTCTGACTGAGGGCCTCCAGGAGAGAAGCCCAAGGAAGACGCACCCCGAGGAGCTTCTTGCCACATGTCAGCACTCGGTCTGACTGAGCGCCTCCAGGAGAGAGGCCAAAGCAAGATGCGCCCCGAGGAGCGTCTTGACACATGTCAACACTGGGTCTGACAGAGGGCCTCCATGAGAGAGGCCCAAGCAAGACGCGCCCCGGGGAGTGTCTTGCCACATGTCAACACTGGGTCTGACTGAGCGCCTCCAGGAGAGAGGCCCAAGCAAGATGCGCCCCGAGGAGCGTCTTGCCACGTGTCACCACTGGGTCTGACTGAGCTCCTCCAGGAGAGAGGCCCAAGCAAGACACGCCCCGAGGAGCGTCTTGCCACGTGTCACCACTGGGTCTGATTGAGCACCTCCAGGAGAGAGGCCCCAGCAAGACGCGCCCCGAGGAGCATCTTGCCTCATGTCAGCACTCGGTCTGACTGAGCGCCTCCAGGAGAGAGGCCCAAGCAAGACCCGCCCCGAGGAGCGTCTTGCCACATGTCACTACTCGGTCTGACTGAGCGCCTCCAGGAGGGAGGTCCAAGCAAGACGCGCCCCGAGGAGCGTCTTGCCACATGTCACTACTCGGTCTGACTGAGCGCCTCCAGGAGAGAGGCCCAAGCAAGACGCGCCCCGAGGAGCTTCTTGCCACATGTCAACACTGGGTCTGACTGAGGGCCCCCAGGAGATAGGCCCAAATAAGACGCGCCCCGAGGAGCGTCTTGCAACATGTCAACATTGGGTCTGACTGAGGGCCTCCAGGAGAGAAGCCCAAGCAAGATGCGCCCCGAGGAGCGTCTTGCAACATGTCAGCACTCGGTCTGACTGAGCGCCTCCAGGAGAGAGGCCCAAGCAAGACGCGCCCCGAGGAGCGTCTTGCCACATGTCAACACTGGGTCTGACTGAGCGCCTCCTGGAGAGAGGCCCAAGCAAGACGTGCCCCGAGGAGCGTCTTGCCACATGTGAACACTGGGTCTGACTGAGCGCCTCCAGGAGAGAGGCCCAAGCAAGACGTGCCCCGAGGAGCGTCTTGCCACATGTGAACACTGGGTCTGACTGAGCGCCTCCAGGAGAGAGGCCCAAGCAAGACGCGCCCCGAGGAGCGTCTTGACACATGTCTCCTCTGGGTCTGACTGAGCGCCTCCAGGAGAGATGCCCAAGCAAGACGTGCCCCGAGGAGCATCTTGCCACATGTCAACACTGGGTCTGACTGAGTGCCTCCATGAGAGAAGCCCCAGCAAGACGCGCCCCGAGGAGCGTCTTGCCACATGTCAACACTGGGTCTGACTGAGCACCTCCAGGAGAGAGGCCCAAGCAAGACGCGCCCCGAGGAGCGTCTTGCCACATGTCAACACTGGGTCTGACTGAGCTCCTCCAGGAGAGAGGCCCGAGGAGCGTCTTGCCACATGTCACCTCTGGGTCTGACTGAGCGCCTCCAGGAGAGAGGCGCAAGCAAGAAACGCCCGAGGAGCGTCTTGACACATGTCAACACTGGGTCTGACTGAGCACCTCCAGGAGAGAGGCCCCAGCAAGACGCGCCCCGAGGAGCGTCTTGCCACATGTCAGCACTCGGTCTGACTGAGCGCCTCCAGGAGAGAGGCCCAAGCAAGAAGCGCCCCGAGGAGCGTCTTGCCACATGTCAACAATGGGTCTGACTGAGGGCCTCCAGGAGAGAAGCCCAAGCAAGACGCGCCCCGAGGAGCGTCTTGCCACATGTCAACACTGGGTCTAATTGAGCGCCTCCAGGAGAGAGGCCCAAGTAGGACGCACCCTGAGGAGCGTTTTGCCACATGTCACTACTCGGTCTGACTGAGCGCCTCCAGGAGAGAGGTCCAAGCAACACGCGCCCCGAGGAGCGTCTTGCCACATGTCAACACTGGGTCTGACTGAGTGCCTCCATGAGAGAAGCCCCAGCAAGACGCGCCCCGAGGAGCGTCTTGCCACATGTCACTACTCGGTCTGACTGAGCGCCTCCAGGAGAGAGGCCCAAGCAAGACGTGCCCCGAGGAGCGTCTTGCGACATGTCAACAATGGGTCTGACTGAGGGCCTCCAGGAGAGAAGCCCAAGCAAGAAGCGCCCCGAGGAGCGTTCTGCCACATGTCAACACTGGGTCTGACTGAGCGCCTACAGGAGAGAGGCCCAAGCAAGACACGCCCCGAGGAGCGTCTTGACACATGTCAACACTGGGTCTGACTGAGGGCCTCCATGAGAGAAGCCCAAGCAAGACGCGCCCCGAGGAGAGTCTTGCCACATGTCAACACTGGGTCTGACAGAGGGCATCCAGGAGAGGCCCAAGCAATACGCGCCCCGAGGAGCGTCTTGCCACATGTCAACAATGGGTCTGACTGAGGGCCTCCAGGAGAGAAGCCAAAGCAAGACGCGCCCCGAGGAGCTTCTTTCCACATGTCAACAATGGGTCTTACTGAGGGCCTCCATGAGAGAAGCCCAAGCAAGACGCGCCCCGAGGAGTGTCTTGCCACATGTCAACACTGTGTCTGACTGAGCGCCTCCAGGAGAGAGGCCCAAGCAAGACGCGCCCCGAGGAGCGTTTTGCCACGTGTCAACACTGGGTCTGACTGAGCGCCTCCAGGAGAGAGGCCCAAGCAAGAAGTGCCCCGAGGAGCGTCTTGCCACGTGTCACCACTGGGTCTGACTGAGCTCCTCCAGGAGAGAAGCCCCAGCAAGACGCGCCCCGAGGAGCGTCTTGCCACATGTCAACACTGGGTCTGACTGAGCACCTCCAGGAGAGAGGCCCAAGCAAGACGCGCCCCGAGGAGCGTCTTGCCACATGTCAACACTGGGTCTGACTGAGCGCCTCCAGGAGAGAGGCCCGAGGAGCGTCTTGCCACATGTCACCTCTGGGTCTGACTGAGCGCCTCCAGGAGAGAGGCGCAAGCAAGAAACGCCCGAGGAGCGTCTTGACACATGTCAACACTGGGTCTGACTGAGCACCTCCAGGAGAGAGGCCCCAGCAAGACGCGCCCCGAGGAGCGTCTTGCCACATGTCAGCACTCGGTCTGACTGAGCGCCTCCAGGAGAGAGGCCCAAGCAAGAAGCGCCCCGAGGAGCGTCTTGCCACATGTCAACAATGGGTCTGACTGAGGGCCTCCAGGAGAGAAGCCCAAGCAAGACGCGCCCCGAGGAGCGTCTTGCCACATGTCAACACTGGGTCTAATTGAGCGCCTCCAGGAGAGAGGCCCAAGTAGGACGCGCCCTGAGGAGCGTTTTGCCACATGTCACTACTCGGTCTGACTGAGCGCCTCCAGGAGAGAGGTCCAAGCAACACGCGCCCCGAGGAGCGTCTTGCCACATGTCAACACTGGGTCTGACTGAGTGCCTCCATGAGAGAAGCCCCAGCAAGACGCGCCCCGAGGAGCGTCTTGCCACATGTCACTACTCGGTCTGACTGAGCGCCTCCAGGAGAGAGGCCCAAGCAAGACGTGCCCCGAGGAGCGTCTTGCGACATGTCAACAATGGGTCTGACTGAGGGCCTCCAGGAGAGAAGCCCAAGCAAGAAGCGCCCCGAGGAGCGTCCTGCCACATGTCAACACTGGGTCTGACTGAGCGCCTACAGGAGAGAGGCCCAAGCAAGACACGCCCCGAGGAGCGTCTTGACACATGTCAACACTGGGTCTGACTGAGGGCCTCCATGAGAGAAGCCCAAGCAAGACGCGCCCCGAGGAGAGTCTTGCCACATGTCAACACTGGGTCTGACAGAGGGCATCCAGGAGAGGCCCAAGCAATACGCGCCCCGAGGAGCGTCTTGCCACATGTCAACAATGGGTCTGACTGAGGGCCTCCAGGAGAGAAGCCAAAGCAAGACGCGCCCCGAGGAGCTTCTTTCCACATGTCAACAATGGGTCTTACTGAGGGCCTCCATGAGAGAAGCCCAAGCAAGACGCGCCCCGAGGAGTGTCTTGCCACATGTCAACACTGTGTCTGACTGAGCGCCTCCAGGAGAGAGGCCCAAGCAAGACGCGCCCCGAGGAGCGTTTTGCCACGTGTCAACACTGGGTCTGACTGAGCGCCTCCAGGAGAGAGGCCCAAGCAAGAAGTGCCCCGAGGAGCGTCTTGCCACGTGTCACCACTGGGTCTGACTGAGCTCCTCCAGGAGAGAGGCCCAAGCAAGATGCGCCCAGAGGAGCGTCTTGCCACGTGTCACCACTGGATTTGATTGAGCACCTCCAGGAGAGAGGCCCCAGCAAGACGCGCCCCGAGGAGCGTCTTGCCACATGTCACTACTCGGTCTAACTGAGCGCCTCCTGGAGAGAGGTCCAAGCAAGACGCGCCCCGAGGAGCGTCTTGCCAAATGTCACTACTCGGTCTGACTGAGCGCCTCCAGGAGGGAGGTCCAAGCAAGACGCGCCCTGAGGAGCGTCTTGCCACATGTCAACAATGGGTCTGACTGAGGGCCTCCAGGAGAGAAGTCCAAGCAAGACGCGCCCCGAGGAGAGTCTTGCCACATGTCAACACTCGGTCTGACCGAGGGCATTCAGGAGAGAGGCCCAAGCAATAAGCACCCCGAGGAGCGTCTTGCCACATGTCACCACTGGGTCTGACTGAGGGCCTCCAGGAGAGAGGCCCAAATAGGACGCGCCCCGAGGAGCGTCTTGCCACATGTCAACAATGGGTCTGACTGAGGGCCTCCATGAGAAAAGCCCAAGCAAGACGCTCCCCGAGGAGAGTCTTGCCACATGTCAACACTGGGTCTGACAGAGGGCCTCCAGGAGAGAGGCCCAAGCAAGACGCGCACCGAGGAGCGTCTTGCCACATGTCTCCTCTGGGTCTGACTGAGCGCCTCCAGGAGAGAGGCCCAAGCAAGACGTGCCCCGAGGAGCATCTTGCCACATGTCAACACTGGGTCTGACTGAGTGCCTCCAGGAGAGAGGCCCAAGCAAGACGTGCCCCGAGGAGCGTCTTGCCACATGTCAACACTGGGTCTGACTGAGCGTCTCCAGGAGAGAGGCCCGAGGAGCGTCTTGACACATGTCACCTCTGGGTCTGACTGAGCGCCTCCAGGAGAGAGGCCCGAGGAGCGTCTTGTCACATGTCAACACTGGGTCTGACTGAGCCCCTCCAGGAGCGAGGCCCAAGCAAGAAACGCCCGAGGAGCGTCTTGACACATGTCAACACTGGGTCTGACTGAGCGCCTCCAGGAGAGAGGTCCAAGCAACACGCGCCCCGAGGAGCGTCTTGCCACATGTGACACTGGGTCTGACTGAGTGGCTCCATGAGAGAAGCCCCAGCAAGACGCGCCCCGAGGAGCATCTTGTCACATGTCACTACTCGGTCTGACTGAGCGCCTCCAGGAGAGAGGCCCAAGCAAGACGTGCCCCGAGGAGCGTCTTGCCACATGTCAACAATGGGTCTGACTGAGGGCCTCCAGGAGAGAAGCCCAAGCAAGAAGCGCCCCGAGGAGCGTCTTGCCACATGTCAACACTGGGTCTGACTGAGCGCCTCCAGGAGAGAGGCCCAAGCAAGACACGCCCCGAGGAGCGTCTTGACACATGTTAACACTGGGTCTGACTGAGGGCCTCCATGTGAGAAGCCCAAGCAAGACGCGCCCCGAGGAGAGTCTTGCCACATGTCAACACTGGGTCTGACAGAGGGCATCCAGGAGAGAGGCCCAAGCAATACGCGCCCCGAGGAGCGTCTTGCCACATGTCAACAATGGGTCTGACTGAGGGCCTCCAGGAGAGAAGCCCAAGGAAGACGCACCCCGAGGAGCTTCTTGCCACATGTCAGCACTCGGTCTGACTGAGCGCCTCCAGCAGAGAGGCCAAAGCAAGATGCGCCCCGAGGAGCGTCTTGACACATGTCAACACTGGGTCTGACAGAGGGCCTCCATGAGAGAGGCCCAAGCAAGACGCGCCCCGGGGAGTGTCTTGCCACATGTCAACACTGGGTCTGACTGAGCTTCTCCAGGAGAGAGGCCCAAGCAAGACGCGGCCTGAGGAGCGTCTTGCCACGTGTCAACACTGGGTCTGACTTAGCGCCTCCAGGAGAGAGGCCCAAGCAAGATGCGCCCCGAGGAGCGTCTTGCCACGTGTCACCACTGGGTCTGACTGAGCTCCTCCAGGAGAGAAGCCCCAGCAAGACGCGCCCCGAGGAGCGTCTTGCCACATGTCAACACTGGGTCTGACTGAGCACCTCCAGGAGAGAGGCCCAAGCAAGACGCGCCCCGAGGAGCGTCTTGCCACATGTCAACACTGGGTCTGACTGAGCGCCTCCAGGAGAGAGGCCCGAGGAGCGTCTTGCCACATGTCACCTCTGGGTCTGACTGAGCGCCTCCAGGAGAGAGGCGCAAGCAAGAAACGCCCGAGGAGCGTCTTGACACATGTCAACACTGGGTCTGACTGAGCACCTCCAGGAGAGAGGCCCCAGCAAGACGCGCCCCGAGGAGCGTCTTGCCACATGTCAGCACTCGGTCTGACTGAGCGCCTCCAGGAGAGAGGCCCAAGCAAGAAGCGCCCCGAGGAGCGTCTTGCCACATGTCAACAATGGGTCTGACTGAGGGCCTCCAGGAGAGAAGCCCAAGCAAGACGCGCCCCGAGGAGCGTCTTGCCACATGTCAACACTGGGTCTAATTGAGCGCCTCCAGGAGAGAGGCCCAAGTAGGACGCGCCCTGAGGAGCGTTTTGCCACATGTCACTACTCGGTCTGACTGAGCGCCTCCAGGAGAGAGGTCCAAGCAACACGCGCCCCGAGGAGCGTCTTGCCACATGTCAACACTGGGTCTGACTGAGTGCCTCCATGAGAGAAGCCCCAGCAAGACGCGCCCCGAGGAGCGTCTTGCCACATGTCACTACTCGGTCTGACTGAGCGCCTCCAGGAGAGAGGCCCAAGCAAGACGTGCCCCGAGGAGCGTCTTGCGACATGTCAACAATGGGTCTGACTGAGGGCCTCCAGGAGAGAAGCCCAAGCAAGAAGCGCCCCGAGGAGCGTCCTGCCACATGTCAACACTGGGTCTGACTGAGCGCCTACAGGAGAGAGGCCCAAGCAAGACACGCCCCGAGGAGCGTCTTGACACATGTCAACACTGGGTCTGACTGAGGGCCTCCATGAGAGAAGCCCAAGCAAGACGCGCCCCGAGGAGAGTCTTGCCACATGTCAACACTGGGTCTGACAGAGGGCATCCAGGAGAGGCCCAAGCAATACGCGCCCCGAGGAGCGTCTTGCCACATGTCAACAATGGGTCTGACTGAGGGCCTCCAGGAGAGAAGCCAAAGCAAGACGCGCCCCGAGGAGCTTCTTTCCACATGTCAACAATGGGTCTTACTGAGGGCCTCCATGAGAGAAGCCCAAGCAAGACGCGCCCCGAGGAGTGTCTTGCCACATGTCAACACTGTGTCTGACTGAGCGCCTCCAGGAGAGAGGCCCAAGCAAGACGCGCCCCGAGGAGCGTTTTGCCACGTGTCAACACTGGGTCTGACTGAGCGCCTCCAGGAGAGAGGCCCAAGCAAGAAGTGCCCCGAGGAGCGTCTTGCCACGTGTCACCACTGGGTCTGACTGAGCTCCTCCAGGAGAGAGGCCCAAGCAAGATGCGCCCAGAGGAGCGTCTTGCCACGTGTCACCACTGGATTTGATTGAGCACCTCCAGGAGAGAGGCCCCAGCAAGACGCGCCCCGAGGAGCGTCTTGCCACATGTCACTACTCGGTCTAACTGAGCGCCTCCTGGAGAGAGGTCCAAGCAAGACGCGCCCCGAGGAGCGTCTTGCCAAATGTCACTACTCGGTCTGACTGAGCGCCTCCAGGAGGGAGGTCCAAGCAAGACGCGCCCTGAGGAGCGTCTTGCCACATGTCAACAATGGGTCTGACTGAGGGCCTCCAGGAGAGAAGTCCAAGCAAGACGCGCCCCGAGGAGAGTCTTGCCACATGTCAACACTCGGTCTGACCGAGGGCATTCAGGAGAGAGGCCCAAGCAATAAGCACCCCGAGGAGCGTCTTGCCACATGTCACCACTGGGTCTGACTGAGGGCCTCCAGGAGAGAGGCCCAAATAGGACGCGCCCCGAGGAGCGTCTTGCCACATGTCAACAATGGGTCTGACTGAGGGCCTCCATGAGAAAAGCCCAAGCAAGACGCTCCCCGAGGAGAGTCTTGCCACATGTCAACACTGGGTCTGACAGAGGGCCTCCAGGAGAGAGGCCCAAGCAAGACGCGCACCGAGGAGCGTCTTGCCACATGTCTCCTCTGGGTCTGACTGAGCGCCTCCAGGAGAGAGGCCCAAGCAAGACGTGCCCCGAGGAGCATCTTGCCACATGTCAACACTGGGTCTGACTGAGTGCCTCCAGGAGAGAGGCCCAAGCAAGACGTGCCCCGAGGAGCGTCTTGCCACATGTCAACACTGGGTCTGACTGAGCGTCTCCAGGAGAGAGGCCCGAGGAGCGTCTTGACACATGTCACCTCTGGGTCTGACTGAGCGCCTCCAGGAGAGAGGCCCGAGGAGCGTCTTGTCACATGTCAACACTGGGTCTGACTGAGCCCCTCCAGGAGCGAGGCCCAAGCAAGAAACGCCCGAGGAGCGTCTTGACACATGTCAACACTGGGTCTGACTGAGCGCCTCCAGGAGAGAGGTCCAAGCAACACGCGCCCCGAGGAGCGTCTTGCCACATGTGACACTGGGTCTGACTGAGTGGCTCCATGAGAGAAGCCCCAGCAAGACGCGCCCCGAGGAGCATCTTGTCACATGTCACTACTCGGTCTGACTGAGCGCCTCCAGGAGAGAGGCCCAAGCAAGACGTGCCCCGAGGAGCGTCTTGCCACATGTCAACAATGGGTCTGACTGAGGGCCTCCAGGAGAGAAGCCCAAGCAAGAAGCGCCCCGAGGAGCGTCTTGCCACATGTCAACACTGGGTCTGACTGAGCGCCTCCAGGAGAGAGGCCCAAGCAAGACACGCCCCGAGGAGCGTCTTGACACATGTTAACACTGGGTCTGACTGAGGGCCTCCATGTGAGAAGCCCAAGCAAGACGCGCCCCGAGGAGAGTCTTGCCACATGTCAACACTGGGTCTGACAGAGGGCATCCAGGAGAGAGGCCCAAGCAATACGCGCCCCGAGGAGCGTCTTGCCACATGTCAACAATGGGTCTGACTGAGGGCCTCCAGGAGAGAAGCCCAAGGAAGACGCACCCCGAGGAGCTTCTTGCCACATGTCAGCACTCGGTCTGACTGAGCGCCTCCAGCAGAGAGGCCAAAGCAAGATGCGCCCCGAGGAGCGTCTTGACACATGTCAACACTGGGTCTGACAGAGGGCCTCCATGAGAGAGGCCCAAGCAAGACGCGCCCCGGGGAGTGTCTTGCCACATGTCAACACTGGGTCTGACTGAGCTTCTCCAGGAGAGAGGCCCAAGCAAGACGCGGCCTGAGGAGCGTCTTGCCACGTGTCAACACTGGGTCTGACTTAGCGCCTCCAGGAGAGAGGCCCAAGCAAGATGCGCCCCGAGGAGCGTCTTGCCACGTGTCACCACTGGGTCTGACTGAGCTCCTCCAGGAGAGAGGTCCAAGCAAGACACGCCCCGAGGAGCGTCTTGCCACGTGTCACCACTGGGTCTGATTGAGCACCTCCAGGATAGAGGCCCCAGCAAGACGCGCCCCGAGGAGCATCTTGCCTCATGTCAGCACTCGGTCTGACTGAGCGCCTCCAGGAGAGAGGCCCAAGCAAGACCCGCCCCGAGGAGCGTCTTGCCACATGTCACTACTCGGTCTGACTGAGCGCCTCCAGGAGGGAGGTCCAAGCAAGACGCGCCCCGAGGAGCGTCTTGCCACATGTCACTACTCGGTCTGACTGAGCGCCTCCAGGAGAGAGGCCCAAGCAAGACGCGCCCCGAGGAGCGTCTTGCCACATGTCAACACTGGGTCTGACTGAGGGCCCCCAGGAGAGAGGCCCAAATAAGACGCGCCCCGAGGAGCGTCTTGCAACATGTCAACATTGGGTCTGACTGAGGGCCTCCAGGAGAGAAGCCCAAGCAAGATGCGCCCCGAGGAGCGTCTTGCCACATGTCAGCACTCGGTCTGACTGAGCGCCTCCAGGAGAGAGGCCCAAGCAAGACGCGCCCCGAGGAGCGTCTTGACACATGTCTCCTCTGGGTCTGACTGAGCGCCTCCAGGAGAGAGGCCCAAGCAAGACGTGCCCCGAGGAGCATCTTGCCACATGTCAACACTGGGTCTGACTGAGTGCCTCCATGAGAGAAGCCCCAGCAAGACGCGCCCCGAGGAGCGTCTTGCCACATGTCAACACTGGGTCTGACTGAGCACCTCCAGGAGAGAGGCCCAAGCAAGACGCGCCCCGAGGAGCGTCTTGCCACATGTCAACACTGGGTCTGACTGAGCGCCTCCAGGAGAGAGGCCCAAGCAAGACGCGCCCCGAGGAGAGTCTTGCCACATGTCAGCACTCGGTCTGACTGAGCGCCTCCAGGAGACACGCCCAAGCAAGATGCGCCCCGAGGAGCGTCTTGACACATTTCTCCTCTGGGTCTGACTGAGCGCCTCCAGGAGAGAGGCCCAAGCAAGACGTGCCCCGAGGAGCGTCTTTCCACTTGTCAACACTGGGTCTGACTGAGTGCCTCCATGAGAGAAGCCCCAGCAAGACGCGCCCCGAGGAGCGTCTTGCCACATGTCAACACTGGGTCTGACTGAGCGCCTCCAGGAGAGAGGCCCGAGGAGCGTCTTGACACATGTCACCTCTGGGTCTGACTGAGCGCCTCCAGGAGAGAGGCCCGAGGAGCGTCTTGTCACATGTCAACACTGGGTCTGACTGAGCCCCTCCAGGAGCGAGGCCCAAGCAAGAAACGCCCGAGGAGCGTCTTGACACATGTCAACACTGGGTCTGACTGAGCGCCTCCAGGAGAGAGGTCCAAGCAACACGCGCCCCGAGGAGCGTCTTGCCACATGTGACACTGGGTCTGACTGAGTGGCTCCATGAGAGAAGCCCCAGCAAGACGCGCCCCGAGGAGCATCTTGTCACATGTCACTACTCGGTCTGACTGAGCGCCTCCAGGAGAGAGGCCCAAGCAAGACGTGCCCCGAGGAGCGTCTTGCCACATGTCAACAATGGGTCTGACTGAGGGCCTCCAGGAGAGAAGCCCAAGCAAGAAGCGCCCCGAGGAGCGTCTTGCCACATGTCAACACTGGGTCTGACTGAGCGCCTCCAGGAGAGAGGCCCAAGCAAGACACGCCCCGAGGAGCGTCTTGACACATGTTAACACTGGGTCTGACTGAGGGCCTCCATGTGAGAAGCCCAAGCAAGACGCGCCCCGAGGAGAGTCTTGCCACATGTCAACACTGGGTCTGACAGAGGGCATCCAGGAGAGAGGCCCAAGCAATACGCGCCCCGAGGAGCGTCTTGCCACATGTCAACAATGGGTCTGACTGAGGGCCTCCAGGAGAGAAGCCCAAGGAAGACGCACCCCGAGGAGCTTCTTGCCACATGTCAGCACTCGGTCTGACTGAGCGCCTCCAGGAGAGAGGCCAAAGCAAGATGCGCCCCGAGGAGCGTCTTGACACATGTCAACACTGGGTCTGACAGAGGGCCTCCATGAGAGAGGCCCAAGCAAGACGCGCCCCGGGGAGTGTCTTGCCACATGTCAACACTGGGTCTGACTGAGCGCCTCCAGGAGAGAGGCCCAAGCAAGATGCGCCCCGAGGAGCGTCTTGCCACGTGTCACCACTGGGTCTGACTGAGCTCCTCCAGGAGAGAGGCCCCAGCAAGACGCGCCCCGAGGAGCATCTTGCCTCATGTCAGCACTCGGTCTGACTGAGCGCCTCCAGGAGAGAGGCCCAAGCAAGACCCGCCCCGAGGAGCGTCTTGCCACATGTCACTACTCGGTCTGACTGAGCGCCTCCAGGAGGGAGGTCCAAGCAAGACGCGCCCCGAGGAACGTCTTGCCACATGTCACTACTCGGTCTGACTGAGCGCCTCCAGGAGAGAGGCCCAAGCAAGACGCGCCCCGAGGAGCTTCTTGCCACATGTCAACACTGGGTCTGACTGAGGGCCCCCAGGAGAGAGGCCCAAATAAGACGCGCCCCGAGGAGCGTCTTGCAACATGTCAACATTGGGTCTGACTGAGGGCCTCCAGGAGAGAAGCCCAAGCAAGATGCGCCCCGAGGAGCGTCTTGCCACATGTCAGCACTCGGTCTGACTGAGCGCCTCCAGGAGAGAGGCCCAAGCAAGACGCGCCCCGAGGAGCGTCTTGCCACATGTCAACACTGGGTCTGACTGAGCGCCTCCAGGAGAGAGGCCCAAGCAAGACGTGCCCCGAGGAGCGTCTTGCCACATGTGAACACTGGGTCTGACTGAGCGCCTCCAGGAGAGAGGCCCAAGCAAGACGTTTCCCGAGGAGCGTCTTGCCACATGTGAACACTGGGTCTGACTGAGCGCCTCCAGGAGAGAGGCCCAAGCAAGACGCGCCCCGAGGAGCGTCTTGACACATGTCTCCTCTGGGTCTGACTGAGCGCCTCCAGGAGAGATGCCCAAGCAAGACGTGCCCCGAGGAGCATCTTGCCACATGTCAACACTGGGTCTGACTGAGTGCCTCCATGAGAGAAGCCCCAGCAAGACGCGCCCCGAGGAGCGTCTTGCCACATGTCAACACTGGGTCTGACTGAGCACCTCCAGGAGAGAGGCCCAAGCAAGACGCGCCCCGAGGAGCGTCTTGCCACATGTCAACACTGGGTCTGACTGAGCGCCTCCAGGAGAGAGGCCCGAGGAGCGTCTTGCCACATGTCACCTCTGGGTCTGACTGAGCGCCTCCAGGAGAGAGGCGCAAGCAAGAAACGCCCGAGGAGCGTCTTGACACATGTCAACACTGGGTCTGACTGAGCACCTCCAGGAGAGAGGCCCCAGCAAGACGCGCCCCGAGGAGCGTCTTGCCACATGTCAGCACTCGGTCTGACTGAGCGCCTCCAGGAGAGAGGCCCAAGCAAGAAGCGCCCCGAGGAGCGTCTTGCCACATGTCAACACTGGGTCTGACTGAGGGCCCCCAGGAGAGAGGCCCAAATAAGACGCGCCCCGAGGAGCGTCTTGCAACATGTCAACATTGGGTCTGACTGAGGGCCTCCAGGAGAGAAGCCCAAGCAAGATGCGCCCCGAGGAGCGTCTTGCCACATGTCAGCACTCGGTCTGACTGAGCGCCTCCAGGAGAGAGGCCCAAGCAAGACGCGCCCCGAGGAGCGTCTTGACACATGTCTCCTCTGGGTCTGACTGAGCGCCTCCAGGAGAGAGGCCCAAGCAAGACGTGCCCCGAGGAGCATCTTGCCACATGTCAACACTGGGTCTGACTGAGTGCCTCCATGAGAGAAGCCCCAGCAAGACGCGCCCCGAGGAGCGTCTTGCCACATGTCAACACTGGGTCTGACTGAGCACCTCCAGGAGAGAGGCCCAAGCAAGACGCGCCCCGAGGAGCGTCTTGCCACATGTCAACACTGGGTCTGACTGAGCGCCTCCAGGAGAGAGGCCCAAGCAAGACGCGCCCCGAGGAGAGTCTTGCCACATGTCAGCACTCGGTCTGACTGAGCGCCTCCAGGAGACACGCCCAAGCAAGATGCGCCCCGAGGAGCGTCTTGACACATTTCTCCTCTGGGTCTGACTGAGCGCCTCCAGGAGAGAGGCCCAAGCAAGACGTGCCCCGAGGAGCGTCTTTCCACTTGTCAACACTGGGTCTGACTGAGTGCCTCCATGAGAGAAGCCCCAGCAAGACGCGCCCCGAGGAGCGTCTTGCCACATGTCAACACTGGGTCTGACTGAGCGCCTCCAGGAGAGAGGCCCGAGGAGCGTCTTGACACATGTCACCTCTGGGTCTGACTGAGCGCCTCCAGGAGAGAGGCCCGAGGAGCGTCTTGTCACATGTCAACACTGGGTCTGACTGAGCCCCTCCAGGAGCGAGGCCCAAGCAAGAAACGCCCGAGGAGCGTCTTGACACATGTCAACACTGGGTCTGACTGAGCGCCTCCAGGAGAGAGGTCCAAGCAACACGCGCCCCGAGGAGCGTCTTGCCACATGTGACACTGGGTCTGACTGAGTGGCTCCATGAGAGAAGCCCCAGCAAGACGCGCCCCGAGGAGCATCTTGTCACATGTCACTACTCGGTCTGACTGAGCGCCTCCAGGAGAGAGGCCCAAGCAAGACGTGCCCCGAGGAGCGTCTTGCCACATGTCAACAATGGGTCTGACTGAGGGCCTCCAGGAGAGAAGCCCAAGCAAGAAGCGCCCCGAGGAGCGTCTTGCCACATGTCAACACTGGGTCTGACTGAGCGCCTCCAGGAGAGAGGCCCAAGCAAGACACGCCCCGAGGAGCGTCTTGACACATGTTAACACTGGGTCTGACTGAGGGCCTCCATGTGAGAAGCCCAAGCAAGACGCGCCCCGAGGAGAGTCTTGCCACATGTCAACACTGGGTCTGACAGAGGGCATCCAGGAGAGAGGCCCAAGCAATACGCGCCCCGAGGAGCGTCTTGCCACATGTCAACAATGGGTCTGACTGAGGGCCTCCAGGAGAGAAGCCCAAGGAAGACGCACCCCGAGGAGCTTCTTGCCACATGTCAGCACTCGGTCTGACTGAGCGCCTCCAGGAGAGAGGCCAAAGCAAGATGCGCCCCGAGGAGCGTCTTGACACATGTCAACACTGGGTCTGACAGAGGGCCTCCATGAGAGAGGCCCAAGCAAGACGCGCCCCGGGGAGTGTCTTGCCACATGTCAACACTGGGTCTGACTGAGCGCCTCCAGGAGAGAGGCCCAAGCAAGATGCGCCCCGAGGAGCGTCTTGCCACGTGTCACCACTGGGTCTGACTGAGCTCCTCCAGGAGAGAGGCCCCAGCAAGACGCGCCCCGAGGAGCATCTTGCCTCATGTCAGCACTCGGTCTGACTGAGCGCCTCCAGGAGAGAGGCCCAAGCAAGACCCGCCCCGAGGAGCGTCTTGCCACATGTCACTACTCGGTCTGACTGAGCGCCTCCAGGAGGGAGGTCCAAGCAAGACGCGCCCCGAGGAACGTCTTGCCACATGTCACTACTCGGTCTGACTGAGCGCCTCCAGGAGAGAGGCCCAAGCAAGACGCGCCCCGAGGAGCTTCTTGCCACATGTCAACACTGGGTCTGACTGAGGGCCCCCAGGAGAGAGGCCCAAATAAGACGCGCCCCGAGGAGCGTCTTGCAACATGTCAACATTGGGTCTGACTGAGGGCCTCCAGGAGAGAAGCCCAAGCAAGATGCGCCCCGAGGAGCGTCTTGCCACATGTCAGCACTCGGTCTGACTGAGCGCCTCCAGGAGAGAGGCCCAAGCAAGACGCGCCCCGAGGAGCGTCTTGCCACATGTCAACACTGGGTCTGACTGAGCGCCTCCAGGAGAGAGGCCCAAGCAAGACGTGCCCCGAGGAGCGTCTTGCCACATGTGAACACTGGGTCTGACTGAGCGCCTCCAGGAGAGAGGCCCAAGCAAGACGTGCCCCGAGGAGCGTCTTGCCACATGTGAACACTGGGTCTGACTGAGCGCCTCCAGGAGAGAGGCCCAAGCAAGACGCGCCCCGAGGAGCGTCTTGACACATGTCTCCTCTGGGTCTGACTGAGCGCCTCCAGGAGAGATGCCCAAGCAAGACGTGCCCCGAGGAGCATCTTGCCACATGTCAACACTGGGTCTGACTGAGTGCCTCCATGAGAGAAGCCCCAGCAAGACGCGCCCCGAGGAGCGTCTTGCCACATGTCAACACTGGGTCTGACTGAGCACCTCCAGGAGAGAGGCCCAAGCAAGACGCGCCCCGAGGAGCGTCTTGCCACATGTCAACACTGGGTCTGACTGAGCGCCTCCAGGAGAGAGGCCCGAGGAGCGTCTTGCCACATGTCACCTCTGGGTCTGACTGAGCGCCTCCAGGAGAGAGGCGCAAGCAAGAAACGCCCGAGGAGCGTCTTGACACATGTCAACACTGGGTCTGACTGAGCACCTCCAGGAGAGAGGCCCCAGCAAGACGCGCCCCGAGGAGCGTCTTGCCACATGTCAGCACTCGGTCTGACTGAGCGCCTCCAGGAGAGAGGCCCAAGCAAGAAGCGCCCCGAGGAGCGTCTTGCCACATGTCAACAATGGGTCTGACTGAGGGCCTCCAGGAGAGAAGCCCAAGCAAGACGCGCCCCGAGGAGCGTCTTGCCACATGTCAACACTGGGTCTAATTGAGCGCCTCCAGGAGAGAGGCCCAAGTAGGACGCGCCCTGAGGAGCGTTTTGCCACATGTCACTACTCGGTCTGACTGAGCGCCTCCAGGAGAGAGGTCCAAGCAACACGTGCCCCGAGGAGCGTCTTGCCACATGTCAACACTGGGTCTGACTGAGTGCCTCCATGAGAGAAGCCCCAGCAAGACGCGCCCCGAGGAGCGTCTTGCCACATGTCAACACTGGGTCTGACTGAGGGCCTCCATGAGAGAAGCCCAAGCAAGACGCGCCCCGAGGAGAGTCTTGCCACATGTCAACACTGGGTCTGACAGAGGGCATCCAGGAGAGAGGCCCAAGCAATACGCGCCCCGAGGAGCGTCTTGCCACATGTCAACAATGGGTCTGACTGAGGGCCTCCAGGAGAGAAGCCAAAGCAAGACGCGCCCCGAGGAGCTACTTTCCACATGTCAACAATGGGTCTTACTGAGGGCCTCCATGAGAGAAGCCCAAGCAAGACGCGCCCCGAGGAGTGTCTTGCCACATGTCAACACTGTGTCTGACTGAGCGCCTCCAGGAGAGAGGCCCAAGCAAGACGCGCCCCGAGGAGCGTCTTGCCACGTGTCAACACTGGGTCTGACTGAGCGCCTCCAGGAGAGAGGCCCAAGCAAGAAGTGCCCCGAGGAGCGTCTTGCCACGTGTCACCACTGGGTCTGACTGAGCTCCTCCAGGAGAGAGGCCCAAGCAAGATGCGCCCAGAGGAGCGTCTTGCCACGTGTCACCACTGGATTTGATTGAGCACCTCCAGGAGAGAGGCCCCAGCAAGACGCGCCCCGAGGAGCGTCTTGCCACATGTCACTACTCGGTCTAACTGAGCGCCTCCTGGAGAGAGGTCCAAGCAAGACGCGCCCCGAGGAGCGTCTTGCCAAATGTCACTACTCGGTCTGACTGAGCGCCTCCAGGAGGGAGGTCCAAGCAAGACGCGCCCCGAGGAGCGTCTTGCCACATGTCACTACTCGGTCTGACTGAGCGCCTCCAGGAGAGAGGCCCAAGCAAGACGTGCCCCGAGGAGCGTCTTGCCACATGTCAACAATGGGTCTGACTGAGGGCCTCCAGGAGAGAAGTCCAAGCAAGACGCGCCCCGAGGAGAGTCTTGCCACATGTCAACACTCGGTCTGACCGAGGGCATTCAGGAGAGAGGCCCAAGCAATAAGCACCCCGAGGAGCGTCTTGCCACATGTCACCACTGGGTCTGAATGAGCGCCTCCAGGAGAGAGGCCCAACCAAGACGCGCCCCGAGGAGTGTCTTGCCACATGCCAACACTGGGTCTGACTGAGCGCCTCCAGGAGAGAGGCGCAAGCAAGACGCGCCCCGAGGAGCGTCTTGCCACGTGTCAACACTGGGTCTGACTGAGCGCCTCCAGGAGAGAGGCCCAAGCAAGACGCGCCCCGAGGAGCGTCTTTCCACGTGTCACCACTGGGTCTGACTGAGCGCCTCCAGGAGAGAGGCCCAAGCAAGACGCGCCCCGAGGAGCGTCTTGCCACATGTCAGCACTGGGTCTGACTGAGCGCCTCCAGGAGAGAGGCCCCAGCAAGACGCGCCCCGAGGAGCGTCTTGCCATATGTCAGTACTCGGTCTGACTGAGCGCCTCCAGGATAGAGGCCCAAGCAAGACGCGCCCCGAGGAGCGTCTTGCCACATGTCAACAATGGGTCTGACTGAGGTCCTCCAGGAGAGAGGCCCAAGCAAAACGCGCCCCGAGGAGCGTCTTGTCACATGTCAACACTGGGTCTGTCTGAGCGCCTCCAGGAGAGAAGCCCAAGCAAGACGCGCCCCGAGGAGCGTCTTGCCACATAGCAACAATGGGTTTGACTGAGGGCCTCCAGGAGAGAAGCCCAAGCAAGACGCGCCCCGAGGAGCGTCTTGACACATGTCAACACTGGGTCTGACAGAGGGCCTCCAGGAGAGAGGCCCAAGCAAGACGCGCCCCGAGGAGTGTCTTGCCACATGTCACTACTGGGTCTGACTGAGCGCCTCCAGGAGAGAGGCCCAAGCAAGACGTGCCCCGAGGAGCGTCAGGCCACATGTCACTACTCAGTCTGACTGAGCGCCTCCAGGAGAGAGGCCCAAGCAAGACGCGCCCCGAGGAGCGTCTTGCCACATGTCAGCACTGGGTCTGACTGAGCGCCTCCAGGAGAGAGGCCCCAGCAAGACGCGCCCCGAGGAGCGTCTTGCCACATGTCACTACTCGGTCTAACTGAGCGCCTCCAGGAGAGAGGCCCAAGCAAGACGTGCCCCGAGGTGCGTCTTGCCACATGTCAACAATGGGTCTGACTGAGGGCCTCCAGGAGAGAAGCCCAAGCAAGATGCGCCCTGAGGAGCGCCTTGCCACATGTCAACACTGGGTCTGACTGAGGGCCTCCAGGAGAGAGGCCCAAATAGGACGCGCCCCGAGGAGCGTCTTGCCACATGTCAACAATGGGTCTGACTGAGGGCCTCCATGAGAAAAGCCCAAGCAAGACGCTCCCCGAGGAGAGTCTTGCCACATGTCAACACTGGGTCTGACAGAGGGTATCCAGGAGAGAAGCCCAAGCAATACGCGCCCCGAGGAGCGTCTTGCCACATGTCAACAATGGGTCTGACTGAGGGCCTCCAGGAGAGAAGCCAAAGCTAGACGCGCCCCGAGGAGCTTCTTTCCACATGTCAACAATGGGTCTTACTGAGGGCCTCCATGAGAGAAGCCCAAGCAAGACGCGCCCCGAGGAGCGTCTTGCCACGTGTCAACACTGGGTCTGACTGAGCGCCTCCAGGAGAGAGGCCCAAGCAAGACGCGCCCCGAGGAGCGTCTTTCCACGTGTCACCACTGGGTCTGACTGAGCGCCTCCAGGAGAGAGGCCCAAGCAAGACGCGCCCCGAGGAGCGTCTTGCCACATGTCAGCACTGGGTCTGACTGAGCGCCTCCAGGAGAGAGGCCCCAGCAAGACGCGCCCCGAGGAGCGTCTTGCCATATGTCAGTACTCGGTCTGACTGAGCGCCTCCAGGATAGAGGCCCAAGCAAGACGCGCCCCGAGGAGCGTCTTGCCACATGTCAACAATGGGTCTGACTGAGGTCCTCCAGGAGAGAGGCCCAAGCAAGACGCGCCCCGAGGAGCGTCTTGTCACATGTCAACACTGGGTCTGTCTGAGCGCCTCCAGGAGAGAAGCCCAAGCAAGACGCGCCCCGAGGAGCGTCTTGCCACATAGCAACAATAGGTTTGACTGAGGGCCTCCAGGAGAGAAGCCCAAGCAAGACGCGCCCCGAGGAGCGTCTTGACACATGTCAACACTGGGTCTGACAGAGGGCCTCCAGGAGAGAGGCCCAAGCAAGACGCGCCCCGAGGAGTGTCTTGCCACATGTCACTACTGGGTCTGACTGAGCGCCTCCAGGAGAGAGGCCCAAGCAAGACGTGCCCCGAGGAGCGTCAGGCCACATGTCACTACTCAGTCTGACTGAGCGCCTCCAGGAGAGAGGCCCAAGCAAGACGCGCCCCGAGGAGCGTCTTGCCACATGTCAGCACTGGGTCTGACTGAGCGCCTCCAGGAGAGAGGCCCCAGCAAGACGCGCCCCGAGGAGCGTCTTGCCACATGTCACTACTCGGTCTAACTGAGCGCCTCCAGGAGAGAGGCCCAAGCAAGACGTGCCCCGAGGAGCGTCTTGCCACATGTCAACAATGGGTCTGACTGAGGGCCTCCAGGAGAGAAGCCCAAGCAAGATGCGCCCTGAGGAGCGCCTTGCCACATGTCAACACTGGGTCTGACTGAGGGCCTCCAGGAGAGAGGCCCAAATAGGACGCGCCCCGAGGAGCGTCTTGCCACATGTCAACAATGGGTCTGACTGAGGGCCTCCATGAGAAAAGCCCAAGCAAGACGCTCCCCGAGGAGAGTCTTGCCACATGTCAACACTGGGTCTGACAGAGGGTATCCAGGAGAGAAGCCCAAGCAATACGCGCCCCGAGGAGCGTCTTGCCACATGTCAACAATGGGTCTGACTGAGGGCCTCCAGGAGAGAAGCCAAAGCTAGACGCGCCCCGAGGAGCTTCTTTCCACATGTCAACAATGGGTCTTACTGAGGGCCTCCATGAGAGAAGCCCAAGCAAGACGTGCCCCGAGGAGTGTCTTGCCACATGTCAACACTGTGTCTGACTGAGCGCCTCCAGGAGAGAGGCCCAAGCAAGACGCGCCCCGAGGAGCGTCTTGCCACGTGTCAACACTGGGTCTGACTTAGCGCCTCCAGGAGAGAGGCCCAAGCAAGATGCGCCCCGAGGAGCGTCTTGCCACGTGTCACCACTGGGTCTGACTGAGCTCCTCCAGGAGAGAGGCCCAAGCAAGATGCGCCCAGAGGAGCGTCTTGCCACGTGTCACCACTGGATCTGATTGAGCACCTCCAGGAGAGAGGCCCCAGCAAGACGCGCCCCGAGGAGCGTCTTGCCACATGTCACTACTCGGTCTAACTGAGCGCCTCCAGGAGAGAGGTCCAAGCAAGACGCGCCCCGAGGAGCGTCTTGCCAAATGTCACTACTCGGTCTGACTGAGCACCTCCAGGAGGGAGGTCCAAGCAAGACGCGCCCCGAGGAGCGTCTTGCCACATGTCACTACTCGGTCTGACTGAGCGCCTCCAGGAGAGAGGCCCAAGCAAGACGTGCCCCGTGGAGCGTCTTGCCACATGTCAACAATGGGTCTGACTGAGGGCCTCCAGGAGAGAAGCCCAAGCAAGACGCGCCCAGAGGAGCGTCTTGCCACATGTCAACACTGGGTCTGACTGAGCGCCTCCAGGAGAGCGGCCCAAGCAAGACACGCCCCGAGGAGCGTCTTGACACATGTCAACACTGGGTCTGACTGAGGGCCTCCATGAGAGAAGCCCAAGCAAGACGCGCCCCGAGGAGAGTCTTGCCACATGTCAACACTCGGTCTGACAGAGGGAATTCAGAAGAGAGGCCCAAGCAATACGCGCCCCGAGGAGCTTCTTGCCACATGTCACCACTGGGTCTGAATGAGCGCCCCCAGGAGAGAGGCCCAACCAAGACGCGCCCCGAGGAGTGTCTTGCCACATTCCAACACTGGGTCTGACTGAGCGCCTCCAGGAGAGAGGCCCAAGCAAGACGCGCCCCGAGGAGCGTCTTGCCACGTGTCAACACTGGGTCTGACTGAGCGCCTCCAGGAGAGAGGCCCAAGCAAGACGCACCCCGAGGAGCGTCTTTCCATGTGTCACCACTGGGTCTGACTGAGCGCCTCCAGGAGAAAGGCCCAAGCAAGACGCGCCCTGAGGAGCGTCTTGCCACATGTCAACACTGGGTCTGACTGAGCGCCTCCAGGAGAGAGGCCCAAGCAAGACGCGCCCCGAGGAGCGTCTTGCCACATGTCAACACTGGGTCTGACTGAGCGCCTCCAGGAGAGAGGCCCAAGCAAGACGCGCCCCGAGGAGCGTCTTGCCACATGTCAGCACTGGGTCTGACTGAGCGCCTCCAGGAGAGAAGCCCCAGCAAGACGCGCCCCGAGGAGCGTCTTGCCTTATGTCAGCACTCGGTCTGACTGAGCGCCTCCAGGAGAGAGGCCCAAGCAAGACGCTCCCCGAGTAGCGTCTTGCCACGTGTCAACACTGGGTCTGATTGAGGGCCTTCTGGAGAGAGGCCCAAGCAAGACGCGCTCGAAGAGTGTCTTGCCACATGTCACCACTTGGTCTGACTGAGCGCCTCCAGGAGAGAGGCCCAAGCAACACGCGCCCCGAGGAGCGTCAGGCCACATGTCACTACTCAGTTCGACTGAGCGCCTCCAGGAGAGAGGCCCAAGCAAGACGCGCCCCGAGGTGCGTCTTGACACATGTCAACACTGGGTCTGACAGAGGGCCTCCATGAGAGAGGCCCAAGCAAGACGCGCCCCGAGGAGTGTCTTGCCACATGTCAACACTGGGTCTGACAGAGGGCCTCCAGGAGAGAGGCCCAAGCAAGACACGCCCCGAGGATTGTCTTGCCACATGTCACCACTTGGTCTGACTGAGCGCCTCCAGGAGAGAGGCCCAAGCAACACGCGCCCCGAGGAGCGTCAGGCCACATGTCACTACTCAGTCTGACTGAGCGCCTCCAGGAGAGAGGCCCAAGCAAGACGCGCCCCGAGGAGCGTCTTGCCACGTGTAAACACTGGGTCTGATTGAGGGCCTTCTGGAGAGAGGCCCAAGCAAGACGCGCCCCGAGGAGCTTCTTGCCACATGTCAGCACTCAGTCTGACTGAGCGCCTCCAGGAGAGAGGCCAAAGCAAGACGCCCCCCGAGGAGCGTCTTGACACATGTCAACACTGGGTCTGACAGAGGGCCTCCATGAGAGAGGCCCAAGCAAGACCCGCCCCGAGGAGTGTCTTGCCAAATGTCAACACTGGGTCTGACTCAGCGCCTCAGGGAGAGAGGTCCAAGCAAGACGCGCCTCGAGGAGCGTCTTGCCACATGTCACTACTCGGTCTGACTGAGCGCCTCAGGGAGAGAGGTCCAAGCAAGACGCGCCCCGAGGAGCGTCTTGCCACATGTCAATGCTGGGTCTGACTGAGTGCCTCCATGAGAGAAGACCCAGCAAGACGCGCCCCGAGGAGCGTCTTGCCACATGTCACTACTCGGTCTGTTTGAGCGCCTCCAGGAGAGAGGCCCAAGCAAGACGTGCCCCGAGGAGCGTCTTGCCACATGTCAACAATGGGTCTGACTGAGGGCCTCCAGGAGAGAAGCTCAAGCAAGACGCGCCCCGAGGAGCATCTTGCCACATGTCAACACTGGATCTGACTGAGCGCCTCCAGGAGAGAGGCCCAACCAAGAAGCGCCCTGAGGAGCGTCTTGCCACATGCCAACACTGGGTCTGACAGAGGGCCTCCAGGAGAGAGGCCCAAGCAAGACGCGCCCCGAGGAGTGTCTTGCCACATGTCACCACTGGGTCTGATTGAGCGCCTCCAGGAGAGAAGCCCAAGCAAGGCGGGCCCCGAGGAGCGTCTTTCCACATGTCAGCACTCGGTCTGACTGAGCGCCTCCAGGAGAGAGGCCCAAGCAAGACGCGCCCCGAGGAGTGTCTTGCAACATGTCACCACTTGGTCTGACTTAGCGCCTCCAGGAGAGAGGCCCAAGCAACACGCGCCCCGAGGAGCGTCAGGCCACATGTCAACACTGGGTCTGACTGAGCGCCTCCAGGAGAGAGGCCCAATTAAGACGCACCCGGAGGAGCGTCTTGCAACATGTCAACACTGGGTCTGATTGAGGGCCTTCTGGAGAGAGGCCCAAGCAAGACGCGCCCCGAGGAGCGTCTTGCCACATGTCACTACTCGGTCTGACTGAGCGCCTCCAGGAGAGAGGCCCAAGCAAGACGTGCCCCGAGGAGCGTCTTGCCACATGTCAACAATGGGTCTGACTGAGGGCCTCCAGGAGAGAAGCCCAAACAAGACGCGCCCCGAGGAGCGTCTTGCCACATGTCAACACTGGGTCTGACTGAGGGCCTCCAGGAGAGAGGCCCAAATAAGACGCGCCCCGAGGAGCGTCTTGCCACATGTCAACACTGGGTCTGACTGAGGGCCTCCAGGAGAGAGGCCCAAGCAAGACGCGCCCCGAGGAGCGTCTTGCCACATGTCAACACTGGGTCTGACTGAGCGCCTCCAGGAGAGAGGCCCCAGCAAGACGCGCCCCGAGGAGCGTCTTGCCTTATGTCAGCACTCGGTCTGACTGAGCGCCTCCAGGATAGAGGCCCAAGCAAGACGCGCCCCGAGGAGCGTCTTGCCACATGTCAACAATGGGTCTGACTGAGGTCCTCCAGGAGAGAGGCCCAAGCAAGATGCGCCCGGAGGAGCGTCTTGCCACATGTCAACACTGGGTCTGACAGAGGGCCTCCAGGAGAGAGGCCCAAGCAAGACGCGCACCGAGGAGCGTCTTGCCACATGTCACCTCTGGTTCTGACTGAGCGCCTCCAGGAGAGAGGCCCAAGCAAGACGCGCCCCGAGGAGCGTCTTGCCACATAGCAACAATGGGTTTGACTGAGGGCCTCCAGGAGAGAAGCCCAAGCAAGACGCGCCCCGAGGAGCGTCTTGACACATGTCAACACTGGGTCTGACAGAGGGCCTCCAGGAGAGAGGCCCAAGCAAGACGCGCCCCGAGGAGTGTCTTGCCACATGTCACTACTGGGTCTGACTGAGCGCCTCCAGGAGAGAGGCCCAAGCAAGACGTGCCCCGAGGAGCGTCAGGCCACATGTCACTACTCAGTCTGACTGAGCGCCTCCAGGAGAGAGGCCCAAGCAAGACGCGCCCCGAGGAGCGTCTTGCCACATGTCAGCACTGGGTCTGACTGAGCGCCTCCAGGAGAGAGGCCCCAGCAAGACGCCCCCCGAGGAGCGTCTTGCCACATGTCACTACTCGGTCTAACTGAGCGCCTCCAGGAGAGAAGCCCAAGCAAGACGTGCCCCGAGGAGCGTCTTGCCACATGTCAACACTGGGTCTGACTGAGGGCCTCCAGGAGAGAAGCCCAAGCAAGATGCGCCCTGAGGAGCGCCTTGCCACATGTCAACACTGGGTCTGACTGAGGGCCTCCAGGAGAGAGGCCCAAATAGGACGCGCCCCGAGGAGCGTCTTGCCACATGTCAACAATGGGTCTGACTGAGGGCCTCCATGAGAAAAGCCCAAGCAAGACGCTCCCCGAGGAGAGTCTTGCCACATGTCAACACTGGGTCTGACAGAGGGCATCCAGGAGAGAAGCCCAAGCAATACGCGCCCCGAGGAGCGTCTTGCCACATGTCAACAATGGGTCTGACTGAGGGCCTCCAGGAGAGAAGCCAAAGCTAGACGCGCCCCGAGGAGCTTCGTTCCACATGTCAACAATGGGTGTTACTGAGGGCCTCCATGAGAGAAGCCCAAGCAAGACGCGCCCCGAGGAGTGTCTTGCCACATGTCAACACTGTGTCTGACTGAGCGCCTCCAGGAGAGAGGCCCAAGCAAGACGCGCCCCGAGGAGCGTCTTGCCACGTGTCAACACTGGGTCTGACTTAGCGCCTCCAGGAGAGAGGCCCAAGCACGATGCGCCCCGAGGAGCGTCTTGCCACGTGTCACCACTGGGTCTGACTGAGCTCCTCCAGGAGAGAGGCCCAAGCAAGACGCGCCCAGAGGAGCGTCTTGCCACGTGTCACCACTGGATCTGATTGAGCACCTCCAGGAGAGAGGCCCCAGCAAGACGCGCCCCGAGGAGCGTCTTGCCACATGTCACTACTCGGTCTAACTGAGCGCCTCCAGGAGAGAGGTCCAAGCAAGACGCGCCCCGAGGAGCGTCTTGCCAAATGTCACTACTCGGTCTGACTGAGCGCCTCCAGGAGGGAGGTCCAAGCAAGACGCGCCCCGAGGAGCGTCTTGCCACATGTCACTACTCGGTCTGACTGAGCGCCTCCAGGAGAGAGGCCCAAGCAAGACGTGCCCCGTGGAGCGTCTTGCCACATGTCAACAATGGGTCTGACTGAGGGCCTCCAGGAGAGAAGCCCAAGCAAGACGCGCCCCGAGGAGCGTCTTGCCACATGTCAACACTGGGTCTGACTGAGCGCCTCCAGGAGAGCGGCCCAAGCAAGACACGCCCCGAGGAGCGTCTTGACACATGTCAACACTCGGTCGGACTGAGGGCCTCCATGAGAGAAGCCCAAGCAAGACGCGCCCCGAGGAGAGTCTTGCCACATGTCAACACTCGGTCTGACAGAGGGCATTCAGAAGAGAGGCCCAAGCAATACGCGCCCCTAGGAGCTTCTTGCCACATGTCACCACTGGGTCTGAATGAGCGCCCCCAGGAGAGAGGCCCAACCAAGACGCGCCCCGAGGAGTGTCTTGCCACATGCCAACACTGGGTCTGACTAAGCGCCTCCAGGAGAGAGGCCCAAGCAAGACGCGCCCCGAGGAGCGTCTTGCCACGTGTCAACACTGGGTCTGACTGAGCGCCTCCAGGAGAGAGGCCCAAGCAAGACGCACCCCGAGGAGCGTCTTTCCATGTGTCACCACTGGGTCTGACTGAGCGCCTCCAGGAGAAAGGCCCAAGCAAGACGCGCCCCGAGGAGCGTCTTGCCACATGTCAACACTGGGTCTGACTGAGCGCCTCCAGGAGAGAGGCCCAAGCAAGACGCGCCCCGAGGAGCGTCTTGCCACATGTCAACACTGGGTCTGACTGAGCGCCTCCAGGAGAGAGGCCCAAGCAAGACGCGCCCCGAGGAGCGTCTTGCCACATGTCAGCACTGGGTCTGACTGAGCGCCTCCAGGAGAGAAGCCCCAGCAAGACGCGCCCCGAGGAGCGTCTTGCCTTATGTCAGCACTCGGTCTGACTGAGCGCCTCCAGGAGAGAGGCCCAAGCAAGACGCTCCCCGAGTAGCGTCTTGCCACGTGTCAACACTGGGTCTGATTGAGGGCCTTCTGGAGAGAGGCCCAAGCAAGACGCGCCCCGAGGAGTGTCTTGCCACATGTCACCACTTGGTCTGACTGAGCGCCTCCAGGAGAGAGGCCCAAGCAACACGCGCCCCGAGGAGCGTCAGGCCACATGTCACTACTCAGTCTGACTGAGCGCCTCCAGGAGAGAGGCCCAAGCAAGACGCGCCCCGAGGAGCGTCTTGACACATGTCAACACTGGGTCTGACAGAGGGCCTCCATGAGAGAGGCCCAAGCAAGACGCGCCCCGAGAAGTGTCTTGCCACATGTCAACACTGGGTCTGACAGAGGGCCTCCAGGAGAGAGGCCCAAGCAAGACACGCCCCGAGGATTGTCTTGCCACATGTCACCACTTGGTCTGACTGAGCGCCTCCAGGAGAGAGGCCCAAGCAACACGCGCCCCGAGGAGCGTCAGGCCACATGTCACTACTCAGTCTGACTGAGCGCCTCCAGGAGAGAGGCCCAAGCAAGACGCGCCCCGAGGAGCGTCTTGCCACGTGTAAACACTGGGTCTGATTGAGGGCCTTCTGGAGAGAGGCCCAAGCAAGACGCGCCCCGAGAAGCGTCTTGCCACATGTCAACAATGGTTCTTACTGAGGGCCTCCGGGAGAGAAGCCCAAGCAAAACGCGCCCCGAGGAGCTTCTTGCCACATGTCAGCACTCAGTCTGACTGAGCGCCTCCAGGAGAGAGGCCAAAGCAAGACGCCCCCCGAGGAGCGTCTTGACACATGTCAACACTGGGTCTGACAGAGGGCCTCCATGAGAGAGGCCCAAGCAAGACGCGCCCCGAGGAGTGTCTTGCCAAATGTCAACACTGGGTCTGACTCAGCGCCTCAGGGAGAGAGGTCCAAGCAAGACGCGCCTCGAGGAGCGTCTTGCCACATGTCACTACTCGGTCTGACTGAGCGCCTCAGGGTGAGAGGTCCAAGCAAGACGCGCCCCGAGGAGCGTCTTGCCACATGTCAATGCTGGGTCTGACTGAGTGCCTCCATGAGAGAAGCCCCAGCAAGACGCGCCCCGAGGAGCGTCTTGCCACATGTCACTACTCGGTCTGTTTGAGCGCCTCCAGGAGAGAGGCCCAAGCAAGACGTGCCCCGAGGAGCGTCTTGCCACATGTCAACAATGGGTCTAACTGAGGGCCTCCAGGAGAGAAGCTCAAGCAAGACGCGCCCCGAGGAGCATCTTGCCACATGTCAACACTGGATCTGACTGAGCGCCTCCAGGAGAGAGGCCCAACCAAGAAGCGCCCTGAGGAGCGTCTTGCCACATGCCAACACTGGGTCTGACAGAGGGCCTCCAGGAGAGAGGCCCAAGCAAGAAGCGCCCCGAGGAGTGTCTTGCCACATGTCACCACTGGGTCTGATTGAGCGCCTCCAGGAGAGAAGCCCAAGCAAGACGGGCCCCGAGGAGCGTCTTTCCACATGTCAGCACTCGGTCTGACTGAGCGCCTCCAGGAGAGAGGCCCAAGCAAGACGCGCCCCGAGGAGTGTCTTGCAACATGTCACCACTTGGTCTGACTTAGCGCCTCCAGGAGAGAGGCCCAAGCAACACGCGCCCCGAGGAGCGTCAGGCCACATGTCAACACTGGGTCTGACTGAGCGCCTCCAGGAGAGAGGCCCAATTAAGACGCACCCGGAGGAGCGTCTTGCAACATGTCAACACTGGGTCTGATTGAGGGCCTTCTGGAGAGAGGCCCAAGCAAGACGCGCCCCGAGGAGCGTCTTGCCACATGTCACTACTCGGTCTGACTGAGCGCCTCCAGGAGAGAGGCCCAAGCAAGACGTGCCCCGAGGAGCGTCTTGCCACATGTCAACAATGGGTCTGACTGAGGGCCTCCAGGAGAGAAGCCCAAGCAAGACGCGCCCCGAGGAGCGTCTTGCCACATGTCAACACTGGGTCTGACTGAGGGCCTCCAGGAGAGAGGCCCAAATAAGACGCGCCCCGAGGAGCGTCTTGCCACATGTCAACACTGGGTCTGACTGAGGGCCTCCAGGAGAGAAGCCCAAGCAAGATGCGCCCCGAGGAGCGTCTTGCCACATGTCAGCACTCGGTCTGACTGAGCGCCTCCAGGAGAGAGGCCCAAGCAAGACGCGCCCCGAGGAGCGTCTTGCCACATGTCAACACTGGGTCTGACTGAGCGCCTCCAGGAGAGAGGCCCAAGCAAGCCGCGCCCAGATGTGCGTCCTTGAACATGTCAGCACTCGGTATGACTGAGCGCCTCCAGGAGAGAGGCCCAAGCAAGACGCGCCCCGAGGAGGGTCTTGACACTTGTCTCCTCTGGGTCTGACTGAGCGCCTCCAGGAGAGAGGCCCAAGCAAGACGTGCCCCGACGAGCATCTTGCCACATGTCAACACTGGGTCTGACTGAGTGCCTCCATGAGAGAAGCCCCAGCAAGACGCGCCCCGAGGAGCGTCTTGCCACATGTCAACACTGGGTCTGACTGAGCACCTCCAGGAGAGAGGCCCAAGCAAGACGCGCCCCGAGGAGCGTCTTGCCACATGTCAACACTGGGTCTGACTGAGCGCCTCCAGGAGAGAGGCTCGAGGAGCGTCTTGCCACATGTCACCTCTGGATCTGACTGAGCGCCTCCAGGAGAAAGGCGCAAGCAAGAAACGCCCGAGGAGCGTCTTGACACATGTCAACACTGGGTTTGACTGAGCACCTCCAGGAGAGAGGCCCCAGCAAGACGCGCCCCGAGGAGCGTCTTGCCACATGTCAGCACTCGGTCTGAGCGCCTCCAGGAGAGAGGCCCAAGCAAGAAGCGCCCCGAGGAGCTTCTTGCCACATGTCAACAATGGGTCTGACTGAGGACCTCCAGGAGAGAAGCCCAAGCAAGACGCGCCCCGAGGAGCGTCTTGCCACACGTCAACACTGGGTCTAATTGAGCGCCTCCAGGAGAGAGGCCCAAGCAAGACGCGCCCCGAGGAGCGGCTTGCCACATGTCACTACTCGGTCTGACTGAGCGCCTCCAGGAGAGAGGTCCAAGCAACACGCACCCCGAGGAGCATCTTGCCACATGTCAACACTGGGTCTGACTGAGTGCCTCCATGAGAGAAGCCCCAGCAAGACGCGCCCCGAGGAGCGTCTTGCCTTATGTCAGCACTCGGTCTGACTGAGCGCCTCCAGGAGAGAAGCCCCAGCCAGACGCGCCCCGAGGAGCGTCTTGCCTTATGTCAGCACTAGGTCTGACTGAGCGCCTCCAGGAGAGAGGCCCAAGCAAGACGCGCCCCTAGGAGCGTCTTGCCACATGTCAAGAATGGGTCTGACTGAGGGCCTCCAGGAGAGAGGCCCAAGCAAGATGCGCCTGGAGGAGCGTCTTGCCACATGTCAACACTGGGTCTGACAGAGGGCCTCCAGGACAGAGGCCCAAGCAAGACGCGCCCCGAGGAGCGTCTTGCCACATGTCACCTCTGGTTCTGACTGAGCGCCTCCAGGAAAGAGGCCCAAGCAAGACGCGCCCCGAGGAGCGTCTTGTCACATGTCAACACTGGGTCTGTCTGAGCACCTCCAGGAGAGAGGCCCAAGCAAGACGCGCCCCGAGGAGCGTCTTGCCACATGTCAACAATGGGTTTGACTGAGGGCCTCCAGGAGAGAAGCCCAAGCAAGACGCGCCCCGAGGAGCGTCTTAACACATGTCAACACTGGGTCTGACAGAGGGCCTCCATGAGAGAGGCCCAAGCAAGACGCACCCCGAGGAGTGTCTTGCCACATGTCACCACTGGGTCTGACTGAGCGCCTCCAGGAGAGAGGCCCAAGCAAGACGTGCCCCGAGGAGCGTCAGGCCACATGTCACTACGCAGTCTGACTGAGCGCCTCCAGGAGAGAGGCCCAAGCAAGACGCGCCCCGAGGAGCGTCTTGGCACATGTCAGCACTGGGTCTGACTGAGCGCCTCCAGGAGAGAGGCCCCAGCAAGACGCGCCCCGAGGAGCGTCTTGCCGTATGTCAGCACTCGGTCTGACTGAGCGCCTCCAGGAGAGAGGCCCAAGCAAGACACGCCCCGAGGAGCGTCTTGCCACATGTCAACAATGGGTCTGACTGAGGGCCTCCAGGAGAGAGGCCCAAGCAAGATGCGCCCGGAGGAGCGTCTTGCCACATGTCAACACTGGGTCTGACAGAGGGCCTCCAGGAGAGAGGCCCAAGCAAGACGCGCCCCGAGGAGCGTCTTGCCACATGTCACCTCTGGTTCTGACTGAGCGCCTCCAGGAGAGAAGCCCAAGCAAGACGCGCCCCGAGAAGCGTCTTGCCACATGTCAGCACTCAGTCTGACTGAGCGCCTCCAGGAGAGAGGCCCAAGCAACACGCGCCCCGAGGAGCGTCTTGCCACATGTCAACAATGGGTCTGACTGAGGGCATCCAGGCGAGAAGCCCAAGCAACACGCGGCCCGAGGAGCGTCTTGCCACATGTCAGCACTCGGTCTGACTGAGCGCCTCCAGGAGAGAGGCCAAAGCAAGACGCGTCCCGAGGAGCGTCTTGACACATGTCAACACTGGGTCTGACAGAGGGCCTCCATGAGAGAGGCCCAAGCAAGACGCGCCCCGAGGAGTGCCTTGCCACATGTCAACACTGGGTCTGACAGAGGGCCTCCAGGAGAGAGGCCCAAGCAAGACGCGCCCCGAGGATTGTCTTGCCACATGTCACCACTTGGTCTGACTGAGCACCTCCAGGAGAGAGGCCCAAGCAACACGCGCCTCAAGGAGCGTCAGGCCACATGTCACTACTCAGTCTGACTGAGCGCCTCCAGGAGAGAGGTCCAAGCAAGACGCGCCCCGAGGAGCGTCTTGCCACATGTCAACAATGGGTCTTACTGAGGGCCTCAAGGAGAGAAGCCCAAGCAATACACGCCCCGAGGAGCTTCTTGCCACATGTCAGCACTCGGTCTGACTGAGCGCCTCCAGGAGAGAGGCCAAAGCAAGACGCGCCCCGAGGAGCGTCTTGACACATGTCAACACTGGGTCTGACAGAGGGCCTCCATGAGAGACGCCCAAGCAAGACGCGCCCCGAGGAGTGTCTTGCCACATGTCAACACTGGGTCTGACAGAGGGCCTCCAGGAGAGAGGCCCAAGCAAGACGCGCCCCGAGGATTGTCTTGCCACATGTCACCACTTGGTTCTGACTGAGCGCCTCCAGGAGAGAGGCCCAAGCAACACGCGCCCGAGGAGCGTCAGGCCACATGTCACTACTCAGTCTGACTGAGCGCCTCCAGGAGAGAGGCCCAAGCAAGACGCGCCCCGAGGAGCGTCTTGCCACGTGTCAACACTGGGTCTGATTGAGGGCCTTCTGGAGAGAGGCCCAAGCAAGACGCGCCCCGAGGAGTGTCTTGCCACATGTCACCACTTGGTCTGACTGAGCGCCTCCAGGAGAGAGGCCCAAGCAACACGCGCCCCGAGGAGCGTCAGGCCACATGTCACTACTCAGTCTGACTGAGCGCCTCCAGGAGAGAGGCCCAAGCAAGACGCGCCCCGAGGAGCGTCTTGACACATGTCAACACTGGGTCTGACAGAGGGCCTCCATGAGAGAGGCCCAAGCAAGACGCGCCCCGAGGAGTGTCTTGCCACATGTCAACACTGGGTCTGACAGAGGGCCTCCAGGAGAGAGGCCCAAGCAAGACACGCCCCGAGGATTGTCTTGCCACATGTCACCACTTGGTCTGACTGAGCGCCTCCAGGAGAGAGGCCCAAGCAACACGCGCCCCGAGGAGCGTCAGGCCACATGTCACTACTCAGTCTGACTGAGCGCCTCCAGGAGAGAGGCCCAAGCAAGACGCGCCCCGAGGAGCGTCTTGCCACGTGTAAACACTGGTTCTGATTGAGGGCCTTCTGGAGAGAGGCCCAAGCAAGACGCGCCCCGAGGAGCGTCTTGCCACATGTCAACAATGGTTCTTACTGAGGGCCTCCGGGAGAGAAGCCCAAGCAAGACGCGCCCCGAGGATCTTCTTGCCACATGTCAGCACTCGGTCTGACTGAGCGCCTCCAGGAGAGAGGCCAAAGCAAGACGCCCCCCGAGGAGCGTCTTGACACATGTCAACACTGGGTCTGACAGAGGGCCTCCATGAGAGAGGCCCAAGCAAGACGCGCCCCGAGGAGTGTCTTGCCAAATGTCAACACTGGGTCTGACTCAGCGCCTCAGGGAGAGAGGTCCAAGCAAGACGCGCCCCGAGGAGCGTCTTGCCACATGTCACTACTCGGTCTGACTGAGCGCCTCAGGGAGAGAGGTCCAAGCAAGACGCGCCCCGAGGAGCGTCTTGCCACATGTCAATGCTGGGTCTGACTGAGTGCCTCCATGAGAGAAGCCCCAGCAAGACGCGCCCCGAGGAGCTTCTTGCCACATGTCACTACTCGGTCTGTTTGAGCGCCTCCAGGAGAGAGGCCCAAGCAAGACGTGCCCCGAGGAGCGTCTTGCCACATGTCAACAATGGGTCTGACTGAGGGCCTCCAGGAGAGAAGCTCAAGCAAGACGCGCCCCGAGGAGCATATTGCCACATGTCAACACTGGATCTGACTGAGCGCCTCCAGGAGAGAGGCCCAACCAAGAAGCGCCCTGAGGAGCGTCTTGCCACATGCCAACACTGGGTCTGACAGAGGGCCTCCAGGAGAGAGGCCCAAGCAAGACGCGCCCCGAGGAGTGTCTTGCCACATGTCACCACTGGGTCTGATTGAGCGCCTCCAGGAGAGAAGCCCAAGCAAGACGGGCCCCGAGGAGCGTCTTTCCACATGTCAGCACTCGGTCTGACTGAGCGCCTCCAGGAGAGAGGCCCAAGCAAGACGCGCCCCGAGGAGTGTCTTGCAACATGTCACCACTTGGTCTGACTTAGCGCCTAGAGGAGAGAGGCCCAAGCAAGACGTGCCCCGAGGAGCGTCTTGACACATGTCAACACTGGGTCGGACTGAGGGCCTCCATGAGAGAAGCCCAAGCAAGACGTGCCCCGAGGAGCGTCTTGCCACATGTAAACACTGGGACTGACTGAGCGCCTCCAGGAGAGAGGCCCAATTAAGACGCGCCCGGAGGAGCGTCTTGCAACATGTCAACACTGGGTCTGATTGAGGGCCTTCTGGAGAGAGGCCCAAGCAAGACGCGCCCCGAGGAGCGTCTTGCCACATTTCACTACTCAGTCTGACTGAGCGCCTCCAGGAGAGAGGCCCAAGCAAGACGTGCCCCGAGGAGGGTCTTGCCACATGGCAACAATGGGTCTGACTGAGGGCCTCCAGGAGAGAAGCCTAAGCAAGACGCGCCCCGAGGAGCGTCTTGCCACATGTCATCACTGGGTCTGACTGAGGGCCTCCAGGAGAGAGGCCCAAATAAGACGCGCCTCGAGGAGCGTCTTGCCACATGTCAACACTGGGTCTGACTGAGGGCCTCCAGGAGAGAAGCCCAAGCAAGATGCGCCCCGAGGAGCGTCTTGCCACATGTCAGCACTCGGTCTGACTGAGCGCCTCCAGGAGAGAGGCCCAAGCAAGACGCGCCCCGAGGAGCGTCTTGCCACATGTCAACACTGGGTCTGACTGAGCGCCTCCAGGAGAGAGGCCCAAGCAAGCCGCGCCCGGATGTGCGTCCTTGAACATGTCAGCACTCGGTCTGACTGAACGCCTCCAGGAGAGAGGCCCAAGCAAGACGCGCCCCGAGGAGGGTCTTGACACTCGTCTCCTCTGGGTCTGACTGAGCGCCTCCAGGAGAGAGGCCCAAGCAAGACGTGCCCCGACGAGCATCTTGCCACATGTCAACACTGGGTCTGACTGAGTGCCTCCATGAGAGAAGCCCCAGCAAGACGCGCCCCGAGGAGCGTCTTGCCACATGTCAACACTGGGTCTGACTGAGCACCTCCAGGAGAGAGGCCCAAGCAAGACGCGCCCCGAGGAGCGTCTTGCCACATGTCAACACTGGGTCTGACTGAGCGCCTCCAGGAGAGAGGCCCGAGGAGCGTCTTGCCACATGTCACCTCTGGGTCTGACTGAGCGCCTCCAGGAGAAAGGCGCAAGCAAGAAACGCCCGAGGAGCGTCTTGACACATGTCAACACTGGGTTTGACTGAGCACCTCCAGGAGAGAGGCCCCAGCAAGACGCGCCCCGAGGAGCGTCTTGCCACATGTCAACACTGGGTCTGACTGAGCACCTCCAGGAGAGAGGCCCAAGCAAGACGCGCCCCGAGGAGCTTCTTGCCACATGTCAACAATGGGTCTGACTGAGGGCCTCCAGGAGAGAAGCCCAAGCAAGACGCGCCCCGAGGAGCGTCTTGCCACATGTCAACACTGGGTCTAATTGAGCGCCTCCAGGAGAGAGGCCCAAGCAAGAAGCGCCCCGAGGAGCTTCTTGCCACATGTCAACACTGGGTCTGACTGAGTGCCTCCATGAGAGAAGCCCCAGCAAGATTCGCCCCGAGGAGCGTCTTGCCACATGTCACTACTCGGTCTGACTGAGCGCCTCCAGGAGAGAGGCCCAAGCAAGCAGGCCCCGAGGAGCATCTTGCCACATGTCAACAATGGGTCTGACTGAGGGCCTCCAGGAGAGAAGTCCAAGCAAGAAGCGCCCCGAGGAGCGTCTTGCCACATGTCAACACTGGGTCTGACTGAGCGCCTCCAGGAGAGAGGCCCAAGCAAGACACGCCCCGAGGAGCGTCTTGACACATGTCAACACTGGGTCTGACTGAGGGCCTCCATGAGAGAAGCCCAAGCAAGACGCGCCCCGAGGAGAGTCTTGCCACATGTCAACACTGGGTCTGACAGAGGGCATCCAGGAGAGAGGTCCAAGCAATACGCGCCCCGAGGAGCGTCTTGCCACATGTCAACAATGGGTCTGACTGAGGGCCTCCAGGAGAGAAGCCAAAGCAAGACGCTTCCCGAGGAGCGTCTTGCCACGTGTCACCACTGGGTCTGACTGAGCTCCTCCAGGAGAGAGGCCCCAGCAAGACGCGCCCCGAGGAGCGTCTTGCCTTATGTCAGCATTGGTCTGACTGAGCGCCTCCAGGAGAGAGGCCCAAGCAAGACGCGCCCCGAGGAGCGTCTTGCCACATGTCACTACTCGGTCTAACTGAGCGCCTCCAGGAGAGAGGTCCAAGCAAGACGCGCCCCGAGGAGCGTCTTGCCAAATGTCACTACTCGGTCTGACTGAGCGCCTCCAGGAGGGAGGTCCAAGCAAGACGCGCCCCGAGGAGCGTCTTGCCACATGTCACTACTCGGTCTGACTGAGCGCCTCCAGGAGAGAGGCCCAAGCAAGACGTGCCCCGAGGAGCGTCTTGCAACATGTCAACACTGGGTCGGACTGAGGGCCTCCATGAGAGAAGCCCAAGCAAGACGCGCCCCGAGGAGAGTCTTGCCACATGTCAACACTGGGTTTGACTGAGGGCATTCAGGAGAGAGGCCCAAGCAATACGCGCCCCGAGGAGCGTCTTGCCACATGTCACCACTGGGTCTGAATGAGCGCCTCCAGGAGAGAGAACCAAGCAAGACGCGCCCCGAGGAGCGTCTTGTCACATGTCACTACTCGGTCTGACTGAGCGCCTCCAGGAGAGAGGCCCAAGCAAGACGTGCCCCGAGGAGCGTCTTGCCACATGTCAACAATGGGTCTGACTGAGGGCCTCCAGGAGAGAAGCCCAAGCAAGAAGCGCCCCGAGGAGCATCTTGCCACATGTCAACACTGGGTCTGACTGAGCGCCTCCAGGAGAGAGGCCCAAGCAAGACACGCCCCGAGGAGCGTCTTGACACATGTCAACACTGGGTCTGACTGAGGGCCTCCATGAGAGAAGCCCAAGCAAGACGTGCCCCGAGGAGCGTCTTGCCACATGTCAACACTGGGTCTGACTGAGTGCCTCCATGAGAGAAGCCCCAGCAAGACTCGCCCCGAGGAGCTTCTTGCCACATGTCAACACTGGGTCTGACTGAGCGCCTCCAGGAGAGAGGCCCAAGCAAGACGCGCCCCGAGGAGCGTCTTGTCACATGTCACTACTCGGTCTGACTGAGCGCCTCCAGGAGAGAGGCCCAAGCAAGACGTGCCCCGAGGAGCGTCTTGCCACATGTCAACAATGGGTCTGACTGAGGGCCTCCAGGAGAGAAGCCCAAGCACGAAGCGCCCCGAGGAGCGTCTTGCCACATTTCTACACTGGGTCTGACTGAGCGCCTCCAGGAGAGAGGCCCAAGCAAGACACGCCCCGAGGAGCGTCTTGACACATGTCAACACTCGGTCTGACAGAGGGCATCCAGGAGAGAGGCCCAAGCAATACGCGCCCCGAGGAGCGTCTTGCCACATGTCACCACTGGGTCTGACTGAGCGCATCCAGGAGAGAGGCCCAAGCAAGAAGCGCCCCGAGGAGCGTCTTGCCACATGTCAGCACCCGGTCTGACTGAGCGCCTCCAGGAGAGAGGCCCAAGCAAGACGCGCCCCGAGGAGCGTCTTGCCACATGTCAACACTGGGTCTGACTGAGGGCCTCCAGGAGAGAGGCCCAAGCAAGACGTGCCCCGAGGAGCGTCTTTCCACATGTCAACACTGGGTCTGACTGAGTGCCTCCATGAGAGAAGCCCCAGCAAGACGCGCCCCGAGGAGCGTCTTGACACATTTCTCCTCTGGGTCTGACTGAGCGCCTCCAGGAGAGAGGCCCAAGCAAGACGTGCCCTGAGGAGCGTCTTGCCACATGTCAACACTGGGTCTGACTGAGGGCCTCCAGGAGAGAGGCCCAAATAAGACGCGCCCCGAGGAGCGTCTTGCCACATGTCAACAATGGGTCTGACTGAGGGCCTCCAGGAGAGAAGCCCAAGCAAGACGCGCCCCGAGGAGTGTCTTGCCACATGTCAGCACTCGGTCTGACTGAGCACCTCCAGGAGAGAGGCCCAAGCAAGACGCGCCCCGATGAGCGTCTTGCCACATGTCAACACTGGGTCTGACTGAGCGCCTCCAGGAGAGAGGCCCAAGCAAGACGCGCCCCGAGGAGATTCTTGCCACATGTCAGCACTCGGTCTGACTGAGCGCCTCCAGGAGAGAGGCCCAAGCAAGACGCGCTCCGAGGAGCGTCTTGCCACATGTCAACACTGGGTCTGACTGAGCGCCTCCAGGAGAGACGCCCAAGCAAGACGCCCCCCGAGGAGCGTCTTGACACATTTCTCCTCTGGGTCTGACTGAGCGCCTCCAGGAGAGAGGCCCAAGCAAGACGTGCCCCGAGGAGCGTCTTTCCACATGTCAACACTGGGTCTGACTGAATGCCTCCATGAGAGAAGCCCCAGCAAGACGCGCCCCGAGGAGCGTCTTGCCACATGTCAAGACTGGGTCTGACTGAGCACCTCCAGGAGAGAGGCCCAAGCAAGACGCTCCCCGAGGAGCGTCTTGCCACATGTCAACACTGGGTCTGACTGAGCGCCTCCAGGAGAGAGGCCCGAGGAGCTTCTTGACACATGTCACCTCTGGGTCTGACTGAGCGCCTCCAGGAGAGAGGCCCAAGCAAGACGCGCCCCGAGGAGCGTCTTGTCACATGTCAACACTGGGTCTGACTGAGCGCCTCCAGGAGCGAGGTCCAAGTAAGAAGCGCCCCGAGGAGCGTCTTGCCACATGTCAACACTGGGTCTGACTGAGTGCCTCCATGAGAGAAGCCCCAGCAAGACGCGCCCCGAGGAGCGTCTTGTCACATGTCACTACTCGGTCTGACTGAGCGCCTCCAGGAGAGAGGCCCAAGCAAGACGTGCCCCGAGGAGCGTCTTGCCACATGTCACTACTCGGTCTGACTGAGCGCCTCCAGGAGAGAGGTCCAAGCAACACGCACCCCGAGGAGCGTCTTGCCACATGTCACTACTCGGTCTGACTGAGCGCCTCCAGGAGAGAGGCCCAAGCAAGACGTGCCCCGAGGAGCGTCTTGCCACATGTCAACAATGGGTCTGACTTAGGGCCTCCAGGAGAGAAGCCCAAGCAAGAAGCGCCCCGAGGAGCGTCTTGCCACATGTCAACACTGGGTCTGACTGAGCGCCTCCAGGAGAGAGGCCCAAGCAAGACACGCCCCGAGGAGCGTCTTGACACATGTCAACACTGGGTCTGACTGAGGGCCTCCATTAGAGAAGCCCAAGCAAGACGCCCCCCGAGGAGAGTCTTGCCACATGTCAACACTTGGTCTGACAGAGGGCATCCAGGAGAGAAGCCCAAGCAATACGCGCCCCGAGGAACGTCTTGCCACATGTCAACAATGGGTCTGACTGAGGGCCTCCAGGAGAGAAGCCAAAGCAAGACGCGCCCCAAGGAGCTTCTTTCCACATGTCAACAATGGGTCTTACTGAGGGCCTCCATGAGAGAAGCCCAAGCAAGACGCGCCCCGAGGAGTGTCTTGCCACATGTCAACACTGTGTCTGACTGAGCGCCTCCAGGAGAGAGGCCCAAGCAAGACGCGCCCCGAGGAGCGTCTTGCCACGTGTCACCACTGGGTCTGATTGAGCACCTCCAGGAGAGAGGCCCCAGCAAGACGCGCCCCGAGGAGCGTCTTGCCAAATGTCACTACTCGGTCTGACTGAGGGCCTCCAGGAGGGAGGTCCAAACAAGATGCGCCCCGAGGAGCCTCTTGCCACATGTCACTACTCGGTCTGAATGAGCGCCTCCAGGAGAGAGGCCCAAGCAAGACACGCCCCGAGGAGCGTCTTGACACATGTCAACACTGGGTCGGACTGAGGGCATCCAGGAGAGAAGCCCAAGCAAGACGCGCCCCGAGGAGAGTCTTGCCACATGTCAACACACGGTCTGACAGAGGGCATTCAGGAGAGAAGCCCAAGCAATATGCGCCCCGAGGAGCGTCTTGTCACATGTCAGCACTGGGTCTGAATGAGCGCCTCCAGGAGAGAGGCCCAACCAAGACGCGCCCCGAGGAATGTCTTGCCACATGCCAACACTCGGTCTGACTGAGCGCCTCCAAGAGAGAGGCCCAAGCAAGACGCGCCCCGAGGAGCGTCTTGCCACGTGTCAACACTGGGTCTGACTGAGCGCCTCCAGGAGAGAGGCCCAAGCAAGACGCGCCCCGAGGAGCGTCTTTCCACATGTCACCACTGGGTCTGACTGAGTGCCTCCAGGAGAGAGGCCCAAGCAAGACGCGCCCCGAGGAGCGTCTTGACACATTTCTCCTCTGGGTCTGACTGAGCGCCTCCAGGAGAGAGGCCCAAGCAAGACGTGCCCCGAGGAGCGTCTTGCCACATGTCAACAATGGGTCTGACTGAGGGCCTCCAGGAGAGAAGCCCAAGCAAGAAGCGCCCCGAGGAGCGTCTTGCCACATGTCAACACTGGGTCTGACTGAGCGCCTCCAGGAGAGAGGCCCAAGCAAGACACGCCCCGAGGAGCGTCTTGACACATGTCAACACTGGGTCTGACTGAGGGCCTCCATTAGAGAAGCCCAAGCAAGACGCCCCCCGAGGAGAGTCTTGCCACATGTCAACACTTGGTCTGACAGAGGGCATCCAGGAGAGAAGCCCAAGCAATACGCGCCCCGAGGAGCGTCTTGCCACATGTCAACAATGGGTCTGACTGAGGGCCTCCAGGAGAGAAGCCAAAGCAAGACGCGCCCCGAGGAGCTTCTTTCCACATGTCAACAATGGGTCTTACTGAGGGCCTCCATGAGAGAAGCCCAAGCAAGACGCGCCCCGAGGAGTGTCTTGCCACATGTCAACACTGTGTCTGACTGAGCGCCTCTAGGAGAGAGGCCCAAGCAAGACGCGCCCCGAGGAGCGTCTTGCCACGTGTCAACACTGGGTCTGACTTAGCGCCTCCAGGAGAGAGGCCCAAGCAAGACGCGCCCAGAGGAGCGTCTTGCCACGTGTCAACACTGGGTCTGACTTAGCACCTCCAGGAGAGAGGCCCCAGCAAGACGCGCCCCGAGGAGCGTCTTGCCAAATGTCACTACTCGGTCTGACTGAGGGCCTCCAGGAGGGAGGTCCAAACAAGATGCGCCCCGAGGAGCCTCTTGCCACATGTCACTACTCGGTCTGACTGAGCGCCTCCAGGAGAGAGGCCCAAGCAAGACACGCCCCGAGGAGCGTCTTGACACATGTCAACACTGGGTCGGACTGAGGGCCTCCTTGAGAGAAGCCCAAGCAAGACGCGCCCCGAGGAGAGTCTTGCCACATGTCAACACACGGTCTGACAGAGGGCATTCAGGAGAGAAGCCCAAGCAATACGCGCCCCGAGGAGCGTCTTGTCACATGTCAGCACTGGGTCTGAATGAGCGCCTCCAGGAGAGAGGCCCAACCAAGACGCGCCCCGAGGAATGTCTTGCCACATGCCAACACTCGGTCTGACTGAGCGCCTCCATGAGAGAGGCCCAAGCAAGACGCGCCCCGAGGAGCGTCTTGCCACGTGTCAACACTGGGTCTGACTGAGCGCCTCCAGGAGAGAGGCCCAAGCAAGACGCGCCCCGAGGAGCGTCTTTCCACATGTCACCACTGGGTCTGACTGAGCGCCTCCAGGAGAGAGGCCCAAGCAAGACGCGCCCCGAGGAGCGTCTTGACACATTTCTCCTCTGGGTCTGACTGAGCGCCTCCAGGAGAGAGGCCCAAGCAAGACGCGCCCCGAGGAGCGTCTTGCCACGTGTCACCACTGGGTCTGATTGAGCACCTCCAGGAGAGAGGCCCCAGCAAGACGCGCCCTGAGGAGCATCTTGCCTTATGTCAGCACTCAGTCTGACTGAGCGCCTCCAGGAGAGAGGCCAAAGCAAGACGCGCCCCGAGGAGCGTTTTGATACATGTCTCCTCTGGGTCTGACTGAGCGCCTCTAGGAGAGAGGCCCAAGCAAGACGTGCCCCGAGGAGCGTCTTGCCACATGTAAACACTGGGACTGACTGAGCGCCTCCAGGAGAGAGGCCCGAGGAGCGTCTTGCCACATGTCAACACTGGGTCTGACAGAGGGCCTCCATGAGAGAGGCCCAAGCAAGATGCGCCCCGAGGAGTGTCTTGCCACATGTCAACACTGGGTCTGACTGAGCGCCTCCAGGAGAGAGGCCCAAGCAAGACGCGCCCCGAGGAGCGTCTTGCCACGTGTCAACACTGGGTCTGACTTAGCGCCTCCAGGAGAGAGGCCCAAGCAAGATGCGCCCCGAGGAGCGTCTTGCCACGTGTCACCACTGGGTCTGACTGAGCTCCTCCAGGAGAGAGGCCCAAGCAAGACGCGCCCCGAGGAGCGTCTTGCCACGTGTCACCACTGGGTCTGATTGAGCACCTCCAGGAGAGAGGCCCCGGCAAGACGCGCCCTGAGGAGCATCTTGCCTTATGTCAGCACTCAGTCTGACTGAGCGCCTCCAGGAGAGAGGCCCAAGCAAGACGCGCCCCGAGGAGCGTCTTGACACATGTCTCCTCTGGGTCTGACTGAGCGCCTCCAGGAGAGAGGCCCAAGCAAGACGTGCCCCGAGGAGCGTCTTGCCACATGTCAACACTGGGTCTGACTGAGCGTCTCCAGGAGAGAGGCCCGAGGAGCGTCTTGCCACATGTCACCTCTGGGTCTTACTGAGCGCCTCCAGGAGAGAGGCCCAAGCAAGAAACGCCCGAGGAGCGTCTTGACACATGTCAACACTGGGTCTGACTGAGCTCCTCCAGGAGAGAGGCCCAAGCAAGACGCGCCCCGAGGAGCGTCTTGCCACGTGTCAACACTGGGTCTGACTGAGCGCCTCCAGGAGAGATGCCCAAGCAAGACGCGCCCCGAGGAGCGTCTTTCCACATGTCACCACTGGGTCTGACTGAGTGCCTCCAGGAGAGAGGCCCAAGCAAGACGCGCCCCGAGGAGCGTCTTGACACATTTCTCCTCTGGGTCTGACTGAGCGCCTCCAGGAGAGAGGCCCAAGCAAGACGCGCCCCGAGGAGCGTCTTGCCACGTGTCACCACTGGGTCTGATTGAGCACCTCCAGGAGAGAGGCCCCAGCAAGACGCGCCCTGAGGAGCATCTTGCCTTATGTCAGCACTCAGTCTGACTGAGCGCCTCCAGGAGAGAGGCCAAAGCAAGACGCGCCCCGAGGAGCGTTTTGATACATGTCTCCTCTGGGTCTGACTGAGCGCCTCTAGGAGAGAGGCCCAAGCAAGACGTGCCCCGAGGAGCGTCTTGCCACATGTAAACACTGGGACTGACTGAGCGCCTCCAGGAGAGAGGCCCGAGGAGCGTCTTGCCACATGTCAACACTGGGTCTGACAGAGGGCCTCCATGAGAGAGGCCCAAGCAAGACGCGCCCCGAGGAGTGTCTTGCCACATGTCAACACTGGGTCTGACTGAGCGCCTCCAGGAGAGAGGCCCAAGCAAGACGCGCCCCGAGGAGCGTCTTGCCACATGTCAACACACGGTCTTACAGAGGGCATTCAGGAGAGAAGCCCAAGCAATACGCGCCCCGAGGAGCGTCTTGTCACATGTCAGCACTGGGTCTGAATGAGCGCCTCCAGGAGAGACGCCCAACCAAGACGCGCCCCGAGGAATGTCTTGCCACATGCCAACACTCGGTCTGACTGAGCGCCTCCATGAGAGAGGCCCAAGCAAGACGCGCCCCGAGGAGCGTCTTGCCACGTGTCAACACTGGGTCTGACTGAGCGCCTCCAGGAGAGAGGCCCAAGCAAGACGCGCCCCGAGGAGCGTCTTTCCACATGTCACCACTGGGTCTGACTGAGTGCCTCCAGGAGAGAGGCCCAAGCAAGACGCGCCCCGAGGAGCGTCTTGCCACGTGTCACCACTGGGTCTGACTGAGCTCCTCCAGGAGAGAGGCCCAAGCAAGACGCGCCCCGAGGAGCGTCTTGCCACGTGTCACCACTGGGTCTGATTGAGCACCTCCAGGAGAGAGGCCCCAGCAAGACGCGCCCTGAGGAGCATCTTGCCTTATGTCAGCACTCAGTCTGACTGAGCGCCTCCAGGAGAGAGGCCCAAGCAAGACGCGCCCCGAGGAGCGTCTTGACACATGTCTCCTCTGGGTCTGACTGAGCGCCTCCAGGAGAGAGGCCCAAGCAAGACGTGCCCCGAGGAGCGTCTTGCCACATGTCAACACTGGGTCTGACTGAGCGCCTCCAGGAGAGAGGCCCGAGGAGCGTCTTGCCACATGTCACCTCTGGGTCTTACTGAGCGCCTCCAGGAGAGAGGCCCAAGCAAGAAACGCCCGAGGAGCGTCTTGACACATGTCAACACTGGGTCTGACTGAGCTCCTCCAGGAGAGAGGCCCAAGCAAGACGCGCCCCGAGGAGCGTCTTGCCACGTGTCAACACTGGGTCTGACTGAGCGCCTCCAGGAGAGATGCCCAAGCAAGACGCGCCCCGAGGAGCGTCTTTCCACATGTCACCACTGGGTCTGACTGAGTGCCTCCAGGAGAGAGGCCCAAGCAAGACGCGCCCCGAGGAGCGTCTTGACACATTTCTCCTCTGGGTCTGACTGAGCGCCTCCAGGAGAGAGGCCCAAGCAAGACGCGCCCCGAGGAGCGTCTTGCCACGTGTCACCACTGGGTCTGATTGAGCACCTCCAGGAGAGAGGCCCCAGCAAGACGCGCCCTGAGGAGCATCTTGCCTTATGTCAGCACTCAGTCTGACTGAGCGCCTCCAGGAGAGAGGCCAAAGCAAGACGCGCCCCGAGGAGCGTTTTGATACATGTCTCCTCTGGGTCTGACTGAGCGCCTCTAGGAGAGAGGCCCAAGCAAGACGTGCCCCGAGGAGCGTCTTGCCACATGTAAACACTGGGACTGACTGAGCGCCTCCAGGAGAGAGGCCCGAGGAGCGTCTTGCCACATGTCAACACTGGGTCTGACAGAGGGCCTCCATGAGAGAGGCCCAAGCAAGACGCGCCCCGAGGAGTGTCTTGCCACATGTCAACACTGGGTCTGACTGAGCGCCTCCAGGAGAGAGGCCCAAGCAAGACGCGCCCCGAGGAGCGTCTTGCCACATGTCAACACACGGTCTTACAGAGGGCATTCAGGAGAGAAGCCCAAGCAATACGCGCCCCGAGGAGCGTCTTGTCACATGTCAGCACTGGGTCTGAATGAGCGCCTCCAGGAGAGACGCCCAACCAAGACGCGCCCCGAGGAATGTCTTGCCACATGCCAACACTCGGTCTGACTGAGCGCCTCCATGAGAGAGGCCCAAGCAAGACGCGCCCCGAGGAGCGTCTTGCCACGTGTCAACACTGGGTCTGACTGAGCGCCTCCAGGAGAGAGGCCCAAGCAAGACGCGCCCCGAGGAGCGTCTTTCCACATGTCACCACTGGGTCTGACTGAGTGCCTCCAGGAGAGAGGCCCAAGCAAGACGCGCCCCGAGGAGCGTCTTGACACATTTCTCCTCTGGGTCTGACTGAGCGCCTCCAGGAGAGAGGCCCAAGCAAGACGCGCCCCGAGGAGCGTCTTGCCACGTGTCACCACTGGGTCTGATTGAGCACCTCCAGGAGAGAGGCCCCAGCAAGACGCGCCCTGAGGAGCATCTTGCCTTATGTCAGCACTCAGTCTGACTGAGCGCCTCCAGGAGAGAGGCCAAAGCAAGACGCGCCCCGAGGAGCGTTTTGATACATGTCTCCTCTGGGTCTGACTGAGCGCCTCTAGGAGAGAGGCCCAAGCAAGACGTGCCCCGAGGAGCGTCTTGCCACATGTAAACACTGGGACTGACTGAGCGCCTCCAGGAGAGAGGCCCGAGGAGCGTCTTGCCACATGTCAACACTGGGTCTGACAGAGGGCCTCCATGAGAGAGGCCCAAGCAAGACGCGCCCCGAGGAGTGTCTTGCCACATGTCAACACTGGGTCTGACTGAGCGCCTCCAGGAGAGAGGCCCAAGCAAGACGCGCCCCGAGGAGCGTCTTGCCACGTGTCAACACTGGGTCTGACTTAGCGCCTCCAGGAGAGAGGCCCAAGCAAGATGCGCCCCGAGGAGCGTCTTGCCACGTGTCACCACTGGGTCTGACTGAGCTCCTCCAGGAGAGAGGCCCAAGCAAGACGCGCCCCGAGGAGCGTCTTGCCACGTGTCACCACTGGGTCTGATTGAGCACCTCCAGGAGAGAGGCCCCAGCAAGACGCGCCCTGAGGAGCATCTTGCCTTATGTCAGCACTCAGTCTGACTGAGCGCCTCCAGGAGAGAGGCCCAAGCAAGACGCGCCCCGAGGAGCGTCTTGACACATGTCTCCTCTGGGTCTGACTGAGCGCCTCCAGGAGAGAGGCCCAAGCAAGACGTGCCCCGAGGAGCGTCTTGCCACATGTCAACACTGGGTCTGACTGAGCGCCTCCAGGAGAGAGGCCCGAGGAGCGTCTTGCCACATGTCACCTCTGGGTCTTACTGAGCGCCTCCAGGAGAGAGGCCCAAGCAAGACGCGCCCCGAGGAGCGTCTTGCCACGTGTCACCACTGGGTCTGATTGAGCACCTCCAGGAGAGAGGCCCCAGCAAGACGCGCCCTGAGGAGCATCTTGCCTTATGTCAGCACTCAGTCTGACTGAGCGCCTCCAGGAGAGAGGCCCAAGCAAGACGCGCCCCGAGGAGCGTCTTGACACATGTCTCCTCTGGGTCTGACTGAGCGCCTCCAGGAGAGAGGCCCAAGCAAGACGTGCCCCGAGGAGCGTCTTGCCACATGTCAACACTGGGTCTGACTGAGCGCCTCCAGGAGAGAGGCCCGAGGAGCGTCTTGCCACATGTCACCTCTGGGTCTTACTGAGCGCCTCCAGGAGAGAGGCCCAAGCAAGAAACGCCCGAGGAGCGTCTTGACACATGTCAACACTGGGTCTGACTGAGCTCCTCCAGGAGAGAGGCCCAAGCAAGACGCGCCCCGAGGAGCGTCTTGCCACGTGTCAACACTGGGTCTGACTGAGCGCCTCCAGGAGAGAGGCCCAAGCAAGACGCGCACCGAGGAGCGTCTTTCCACATGTCACCACTGGGTCTGACTGAGTGCCTCCAGGAGAGAGGCCCAAGCAAGACGCGCCCCGAGGAGCGTCTTGACACATTTCTCCTCTGGGTCTGACTGAGCGCCTCCAGGAGAGAGGCCCAAGCAAGACGCGCCCCGAGGAGCGTCTTGCCACGTGTCACCACTGGGTCTGATTGAGCACCTCCAGGAGAGAGGCCCCAGCAAGACGCGCCCTGAGGAGCATCTTGCCTTATGTCAGCACTCAGTCTGACTGAGCGCCTCCAGGAGAGAGGCCAAAGCAAGACGCGCCCCGAGGAGCGTTTTGATACATGTCTCCTCTGGGTCTGACTGAGCGCCTCTAGGAGAGAGGCCCAAGCAAGACGTGCCCCGAGGAGCGTCTTGCCACATGTAAACACTGGGACTGACTGAGCGCCTCCAGGAGAGAGGCCCGAGGAGAGTCTTGCCACATGTCAACACTGGGTCTGACAGAGGGCCTCCATGAGAGAGGCCCAAGCAAGACGCGCCCCGAGGAGTGTCTTGCCACATGTCAACACTGGGTCTGACTGAGCGCCTCCAGGAGAGAGGCCCAAGCAAGACGCGCCCCGAGGAGCGTCTTGCCACGTGTCAACACTGGGTCTGACTTAGCGCCTCCAGGAGAGAGGCCCAAGCAAGATGCGCCCCGAGGAGCGTCTTGCCACGTGTCACCACTGGGTCTGACTGAGCTCCTCCAGGAGAGAGGCCCAAGCAAGACGCGCCCCGAGGAGCGTCTTGCCACGTGTCACCACTGGGTCTGATTGAGCACCTCCAGGAGAGAGGCCCCAGCAAGACGCGCCCTGAGGAGCATCTTGCCTTATGTCAGCACTCAGTCTGACTGAGCGCCTCCAGGAGAGAGGCCCAAGCAAGACGCGCCCCGAGGAGCGTCTTGACACATGTCTCCTATGGGTCTGACTGAGCGCCTCCAGGAGAGAGGCCCAAGCAAGACGTGCCCCGAGGAGCGTCTTGCCACATGTCAACACTGGGTCTGACTGAGCGCCTCCAGGAGAGAGGCCCGAGGAGCGTCTTGCCACATGTCACCTCTGGGTCTTACTGAGCGCCTCCAGGAGAGAGGCCCAAGCAAGAAACGCCCGAGGAGCGTCTTGACACATGTCAACACTGGGTCTGACTGAGCGCCTCCAGGAGAGAGGTCCAAGCAAGACGTGCCCCGAGGAGCGTCTTGTCACATGTCAACAATGGGTCTGACTGAGGGCCTCCAGGAGAGAAGCCCAAGCAAGAAGCGCCCCGAGGAGCGTCTTGCCACATGTCAACACTGGGTCTGACTGAGCGCCTCCAGGAGAGAGGCCCAAGCAAGACACGCCCCGAGGAGCGTCTTGACACATGTCAACACTGGGTCTGACTGAGGGCCTCCATGTGAGAAGCCCAAGCAAGACGCGCCCCGAGGAGAGTCTTGCCACATGTCAACACTGGGTCTGACAGAGGGCATCCAGGAGAGAGGCCCAAGCAATACGCGCCCCGAGGAGCGTCTTGCCACATGTCAACAATGGGTCTGACTGAGGGCCTCCAGGAGAGAAGCCCAAGGAAGACGCGCCCCGAGGAGCTTCTTGCCACATGTCAGCACTCGGTCTGACTGAGCGCCTCCAGGAGAGAGGCCAAAGCAAGATGCGCCCCGAGGAGCGTCTTGACACATGTCAACACTGGGTCTGTCAGAGGGCCTCCATGAGAGAGGCCCAAGCAAGATGCACCCCGAGGAGCATCTTGCCACATGTCAACACTGGGTTTGACAGAGGGCCTCCAGGAGAGAGGCCCAAGCAAGACGCGCCCCGAGGAGCGTCTTGCCACATGTCAGATCTCGGTCTGACTGAGCGCCTCCAGGAGAGAGGCCCAAGCAAGACGTGCCCCGAGGAGCGTCTTGCCACATGTGAACACTGGGTCTGACTGAGCGCCTCCAGGAGAGAGGCTCAAGCAAGACGTGCCCCGAGGAGCATCTTGCCACATGTCAACACTGGGTCTGACTGAGCGCCTCCAGGAGAGAGGCCCAAGCAAGACGCGCCCCGAGGAGCATCTTGTCACATGTCACTACTCGGTCTGACTGAGTGCCTCCAGGAGAGAGGCCCAAGCAAGACGTGCCCCGAGGAGCGTCTTGCCACATGTCAACAATGGGTCTGACTGAGGGCCTCCAGGAGAGAAGCCCAAGCAAGAAGCGCCCCGAGGAGCGTCTTGCCACATGTCAACACTGGGTCTGACTGAGCGCCTCCAGGAGAGAGGCCCAAGCAAGACACGCCCCGGGGAGCGTCTTGACACATGTCAACACTGGGTCTGACTGAGGGCCTCCATGAGAGAAGGCCAAGCAAGAAGCGCCCCGAGGAGAGTCTTGCCACATGTCAACACTGGGTCTGACAGAGGGTATCCAGGAGAGAGGCATAAGCAATACGCGCCCCGAGGAGCGTCTTGCCACATGTCACCACTGGGTCTGACTGAGCGCCTCCAGCAGAGAGGCCCAAGCAAGAAGCGCCCCGAGGAGCATCTTGCCACGTGTCAACACTGGGTCTGATTGAGGGCCTTCTGGAGAGAGGCCCAAGCAAGACGCGCCCCGAGGAGGATCTTGCCACATGTCAACAATGGGTCTGACTGAGGGCCTCCAGGAGAGAAGCCCAAGCAAGACGCGCCCCGAGGAGCTTCTTGCCACATGTCAGCACTCGGTCTGACTGAGCGCCTCCAGGAGAGGCCAAAGCAAGACGCGCCCCGAGGAGCGTCTTGACACATGTCAACACTGGGTCTGACAGAGGGCCTCCATGAGAGAGGCCCAAGCAAGACGCGCCCCGAGGAGTGTCTTGCCACATGTCAACACTGGGTCTGACTGAGCGCCCCCAGGAGAGAGGCCCAAGCAAGACGCGCCCCGAGGAGCGTCTTGCCACATGTCAACACTGGGTCTAACTTAGCGCCTCCAGGAGAGAGGCCCAAGCAAGATGCGCACGAGGAGCGTCTTGCCACGTGTCACCACTGGGTCTGACTGAGCTCCTCCAGGAGACAGGCCCAAGCAAGACGCGCCCCGAGGAGCGTCTTGCCACGTGTCACCACTGGGTCTGATTGAGCACCTCCAGGAGAGAGGCCCCAGCAAGACGCGCCCCGAGGAGCGTCTTGCCTTATGTCAGCACTCGGTCTGACTGAGCGCCTCCAGGAGAGAGGCCCAAGCAAGAGGCGCCCGGAGGAGCGTCTTGCCACATGTCAGCACTCGGTCTGACTGAGCGCCTCCAGGAGAGAGGCCCAAGCAAGACGCGCCCCGAGGAGCGTCTTGACACATGTCTCCTCTGGGTCTGACTGAGCGCCTCCAGGAGAGAGGCCCAAGCAAGACGTGCCCCGAGGAGCGTCTTGACACATGTCAACACTGGGTCGGACTGAGGGCCTCCATGAGAGAAGCCCAAGCAAGACGTGCCCCGAGGAGCGTCTTGCCACATGTAAACACTGGGACTGACTGCGCGCCTCCAGGAGAGAGGCCCGAGGAGCGTCTTGCCACATGTCAACACTGGGTCTGACAGAGGGCCTCCATGAGAGAGGCCCAAGCAAGACGCGCCCCGAGGAGCGTCTTGCCACGTGTCAACACTGGGTCTGACTTAGCGCCTCCAGGAGAGAGGCCCAAGCAAGATGCGCCCCGAGGAGCGTCTTGCCACGTGTCACCACTGGGTCTGACTGAGCTCCTCCAGGAGACAGGCCCAAGCAAGATGCGCCCCGAGGAGCGTCTTGCCATGTGTCACCACTGGGTCTGATTGAGCACCTCCAGGAGAGAGGCCCCAGCAAGACGCGCCCTGAGGAGCATCTTGCCTTATGTCAGCACTCAGTCTGACTGAGCGCCTCCAGGAGAGAGGCCCAAGCAAGACGCGCCCCGAGGAGCGTCTTGACACATGTCTCCTCTTTGTCTGACTGAGCGCCTCCAGGAGAGAGGCCCAAGCAAGACTTGCCCCGAGGAGCGTCTTGCCACATGTCAACACTGGGTCTGACTGAGCGCCTCCAGGAGAGAGGCCCGAGGAGCATCTTGCCACATGTCACCTCTGGGTCTGACTGAGCGCCTCCAGGAGAGAGGCCCAAGCAAGAAACGCCCGAGGAGCGTCTTGACACATGTCAACACTGGGTCTGACTGAGCGCCTCCAGGAGAGAGGTCCAAGCAAGACGTGCCCCGAGGAGCGTCTTGTCACATGTCAACAATGGGTCTGACTGAGGGCCTCCAGGAGAGAAGCCCAAGCAAGAAGCGCCCCGAGGAGCGTCTTGCCACATGTCAACACTGGGTCTGACTGAGTGCCTCCAGGAGAGAGGCCCAAGCAAGACACGCCCCGAGGAGCGTCTTGACACATGTCAACACTGGGTCTGACTGAGGGCCTCCATGTGAGAAGCCAGAGCAAGACGCGCCCCGAGGAGAGTCTTGCCACATGTCAACACTGGGTCTGACAGAGGGCATCCAGGAGAGAGGCCCAAGCAATACGCGCCCCGAGGAGCGTCTTGCCACATGTCAACAATGGGTCTGACTGAGGGCCTCCAGGAGAGAAGCCTAAGGAAGACGCGCCCCGAGGAGCTTCTTGCCACATGTCAGCACTCGGTCTGACTGAGCGCCTCCAGGAGAGAGGCCAAAGCAAGATGCGCCCCGAGGAGCGTCTTGACACATGTCAACACTGGGTCTGTCAGAGGGCCTCCATGAGAGAGGCCCAAGCAAGATGAGCCCCGAGGAGCATCTTGCCACATCTCAACACTGGGTCTGACAGAGGGCCTCCATGAGAGAAGCCCAAGCAAGACGCGCCCCGAGGAGTGTCTTGCCACATGTCAACACTGGGTCTGACTGAGCGCCCCCAGGAGAGAGGCCCAAGCAAGACACGCCCCGAGGAGCGTCTTGACACATGTCAACACTGGGTCGGACTGAGGGCCTCCTTGAGAGAAGCCCAAGCAAGACGCGCCCCGAGGAGAGTCTTGCCACATGTCAACACACGGTCGGACAGAGGGCATTCAGGAGAGAAGCCCAAGCAATACGCGCCCCGAGGAGCGTCTTGTCACATGTCAGCACTGGGTCTGAATGAGCGCCTCCAGGAGAGAGGCCCAACCAAGACGCGCCCCGAGGAATGTCTTGCCACGTGTCAACACTGGGTCTGACTGAGCGCCTCCAGGAGAGAGGCCCAAGCAAGACGCGCCCCGAGGAGCGTCTTTCCACATGTCACCACTGGGTCTGACTGAGTGCCTCCAGGAGAGAGGCCCAAGCAAGACGCGCCCCGAGGAGCGTCTTGACACATTTCTCCTCTGGGTCTGACTGAGCGCCTCCAGGAGAGAGGCCCAAGCAAGACGCGCCCCGAGGAGCGTCTTGCCACGTGTCACCACTGGGTCTGATTGAGCACCTCCAGGAGAGAGGCCCCAGCAAGATGCGCCCTGAGGAGCATCTTGCCTTATGTCAGCACTCAGTCTGACTGAGCGCCTCCAGGAGAGAGGCCAAAGCAAGACGCGCCCCGAGGAGCGTTTTGATACATGTCTCCTCTGGGTCTGACTGAGCGCCTCTAGGAGAGAGGCCCAAGCAAGACGTGCCCCGAGGAGCGTCTTGCCACATGTAAACACTGGGACTGACGGAGCGCCTCCAGGAGAGAGGCCCGAGGAGCGTCTTGCCACATGTCAACACTGGGTCTGACAGAGGGCCTCCATGAGAGAGGCCCAAGCAAGACGCGCCCCGAGGAGTGTCTTGCCACATGTCAACACTGGGTCTGACTGAGCGCCTCCAGGAGAGAGGCCCAAGCAAGACGCGCCCCGAGGAGCGTCTTGCCACGTGTCAACACTGGGTCTGACTTAGCACCTCCAGGAGAGAGGCCCAAGCAAGATGCGCCCCGAGGAGCGTCTTGCCACGTGTCACCACTGGGTCTGACTGAGCTCCTCCAGGAGAGAGGCCCAAGCAAGACGCGCCCCGAGGAGCGTCTTGCCACGTGTCACCACTGGGTCTGATTGAGCACCTCCAGGAGAGAGGCCCCAGCAAGACGCGCCCTGAGGAGCATCTTGCCTTATGTCAGCACTCAGTCTGACTGAGCGCCTCCAGGAGAGAGGCCCAAGCAAGACGCGCCCCGAGGAGCGTCTTGACACATGTCTCCTCTGGGTCTGACTGAGCGCCTCCAGGAGAGAGGCCCAAGCAAGACGTGCCCCGAGGAGCGTCTTGCCACATGTCAACACTGGGTCTGACTGAGCGCCTCCAGGAGAGAGGCCCGAGGAGCGTCTTGCCACATGTCACCTCTGGGTCTTACTGAGCGCCTCCAGGAGAGAGGCCCAAGCAAGAAACGCCCGAGGAGCGTCTTGACACATGTCAACACTGGGTCTGACTGAGCGCCTCCAGGAGAGAGGTCCAAGCAAGACGTGCCCCGAGGAGCGTCTTGTCACATGTCAACAATGGGTCTGACTGAGGGCCTCCAGGAGAGAAGCCCAAGCAAGAAGCGCCCCGAGGAGCGTCTTGCCACATGTCAACACTGGGTCTGACTGAGCGCCTCCAGGAGAGAGGCCCAAGCAAGACACGCCCCGAGGAGCGTCTTGACACATGTCAACACTGGGTCTGACTGAGGGCCTCCATGTGAGAAGCCCAAGCAAGACGCGCCCCGAGGAGAGTCTTGCCACATGTCAACACTGGGTCTGACAGAGGGCATCCAGGAGAGAGGCCCAAGCAATACGCGCCCCGAGTAGCGTCTTGCCACATGTCAACAATGGGTCTGACTGAGGGCCTCCAGGAGAGAAGCCCAAGGAAGACGCGCCCCGAGGAGCTTCTTGCCACATGTCAGCACTCGGTCTGACTGAGCGCCTCCAGGAGAGAGGCCAAAGCAAGATGCGCCCCGAGGAGCGTCTTGACACATGTCAACACTGGGTCTGTCAGAGGGCCTCCATGAGAGAGGCCCAAGCAAGATGCGCCCCGAGGAGCATCTTGCCACATGTCAACACTGGGTTTGACAGAGGGCCTCCAGGAGAGAGGCCCAAGCAAGACGCGCCCCGAGGAGCGTCTTGCCACATGTCAGATCTCGGTCTGACTGAGCGCCTCCAGGAGAGAGGCCCAAGCAAGACGTGCCCCGAGGAGCGTCTTGCCACATGTGAACACTGGGTCTGACTGAGCGCCTCCAGGAGAGAGGCTCAAGCAAGACGCGCCCCGAGGAGCATCTTGCCACATGTCAACACTGGGTCTGACTGAGCGCCTCCAGGAGAGAGGCCCAAGCAAGATGCGCCCCGAGAAGCATCTTGTCACATGTCACTACTCGGTCTGACTGAGTGCCTCCAGGAGAGAGGCCCAAGCAAGACGTGCCCCGAGGAGCGTCTTGCCACATGTCAACAATGGGTCTGACTGAGGGCCTCCAGGAGAGAAGCCCAAGCAAGAAGCGCCCCGAGGAGCGTCTTGCCACATGTCAACACTGGGTCTGACTGAGCGCCTCCAGGAGAGAGGCCCAAGCAAGACACGCCCCGGGGAGCGTCTTGACACATGTCAACACTGGGTCTGACTGAGGGCCTCCATGAGAGAAGCCCAAGCAAGACGCGCCCCGAGGAGAGTCTTGCCACATGTCAACACTGGGTCTGACAGAGGGCATCCAGGATAGAGGCATAAGCAATACGCGCCCCGAGGAGCGTCTTGCCACATGTCACCACTGGGTCTGACTGAGCGCCTCCAGCAGAGAGGCCCAAGCAAGAAGCGCCCCGAGGAGCGTCTTGCCACGTGTCAACCAGGGGCGGATTTAGGACTGAAGAAGATCCGGGGCTTAACACACACGCGCGCGCACACACACGCGCGCGCACGCGCACACACACGCATGCGCGCACACACGTGACACGCACTAGTCAACATCATATATATTTGTCTTGTACCACATAATGTTTAATCTGAAGCTACATATTCAGCATATTCAGGGCAGAGTATTGTTCCTGTTAGTGTTTAGTGTGAGATGATAGTGAATATTCCCTTTCTTTCTCCAACAACTTTACCTGATAGTAAGCTAACTTTAGGCAAACCAGCAGCACAACAAATATTTTCAAATAAGACTCACAAACCTGAGTCAACACCAGTCTCATCAGAGCTGGGGTTCTGTCGTTGTACTTTTGGTCTAAAAAAACGTCCTTATATCCATCTTCACTCATGCATTTCAGACAGACTGCAGAAGCAGAGCTGCTGAAGGGCTTCTCTTCAGTCTCAGGTAAACTGTATACTGACTAAGTAGCCTAGTGGTAGAGTGTCTGCCCTGAGATCGGGAGATCAGGGGTTCGACTCCTGGTCGGGTCATACCAAAGGTTTTGAGAAAAATGGGACCCAATGCCTCCCTGCTTGACACTCAGCATTGGATTGGGGTTGGATTGGGGGGTTAAACCACCAAATAGTTCCCGAGCGCGGCGTGTCTGCAACTCAGGGGATGGGTCAAAATCGGAGAATAAATTTCACCACACACCTGTGTGTGTGACGACTAAATGGGACTTTACAAACTACTGCCAGCTGCGCCCTCTCTGTGTGACTTTGGTACTGCATGTTAATTCCGCGATTTAGATCCGGGGCTTATCATGAAAGATCCGGGGCTTCAGCCCAAGTAGCCGGGCCTAACGCCGCCCCTGGTGTCAACACTGGGTCTGATTGAGGGCCTTCTGGAGAGAGGCCCAAGCAAGACGCGCCCCGAGGAGGATCTTGCCACATGTCAACAATGGGTCTGACTGAGGGCCTCCAGGAGAGAAGCCCAAGCAAGACGCGCCCCGAGGAGCTTCTTGCCACATGTCAGCACTCGGTCTGACTGAGCGCCTCCAGGAGAGGCCAAAGCAAGACGCGCCCCGAGGAGCGTCTTGACACATGTCAACACTGGGTCTGACAGAGGGCCTCCATCAGAGAGGCCCAAGCAAGACGCGCCCCGAGGAGTGTCTTGCCACATGTCAACACTGGGTCTGACTGAGCGCCCCCAGGAGAGAGGCCCAAGCAAGACGCGCCCCGAGGAGCGTCTTGCCACATGTCAACACTGGGTCTAACTTAGCGCCTCCAGGAGAGAGGCCCAAGCAAGATGCGCACGAGGAGCGTCTTGCCACGTGTCACCACTGGGTCTGACTGAGCTCCTCCAGGAGACAGGCCCAAGCAAGACGCGCCCCGAGGAGCGTCTTGCAACGTGTCACCACTGGGTCTGATTGAGCACCTCCAGGAGAGAGGCCCCAGCAAGACGCGCCCCGAGGAGCGTCTTGCCTTATGTCAGCACTCGGTCTGACTGAGCGCCTCCAGGAGAGAGGCCCAAGCAAGAGGCGCCCGGAGGAGCGTCTTGCCACATGTCAGCACTCGGTCTGACTGAGCGCCTCCAGGAGAGAGGCCCAAGCAAGACGCGCCCCGAGGAGCGTCTTGACACATGTCTCCTCTGGGTCTGACTGAGCGCCTCCAGGAGAGAGGCCCAAGCAAGACGTGCCCCGAGGAGCGTCTTGACACATGTCAACACTGGGTCGGACTGAGGGCCTCCATGAGAGAAGCCCAAGCAAGACGTGCCCCGAGGAGCGTCTTGCCACATGTAAACACTGGGACTGACTGCGCGCCTCCAGGAGAGAGGCCCGAGGAGCGTCTTGCCACATGTCAACACTGGGTCTGACAGAGGGCCTCCATGAGAGAGGCCCAAGCAAGACGCGCCCCGAGGAGTGTCTTGCCACATGACAACACTGGGTCTGACTGAGCGCCTCCAGGAGAGAGGCCCAAGCAAGACGCGCCCCGAGGAGCGTCTTGCCACGTGTCAACACTGGGTCTGACTTAGCGCCTCCAGGAGAGAGGCCCAAGCAAGATGCGCCCCGAGGAGCGTCTTGCCACGTGTCACCACTGGGTCTGACTGAGCTCCTCCAGGAGACAGGCCCAAGCAAGACGCGCCCCGAGGAGCGTCTTGCCACGTGTCACCACTGGGTCTGATTGAGCACCTCCAGGAGAGAGGCCCCAGCAAGACGCGCCCTGAGGAGCATCTTGCCTTATGTCAGCACTCAGTCTGACTGAGCGCCTCCAGGAGAGAGGCCCAAGCAAGACGCGCCCCGAGGAGCGTCTTGACACATGTCTCCTCTGGGTCTGACTGAGCGCCTCCAGGAGAGAGGCCCAAGCAAGACTTGCCCCGAGGAGCGTCTTGCCACATGTCAACACTGGGTCTGACTGAGCGCCTCCAGGAGAGAGGCCCGAGGAGCGTCTTGCCACATGTCACCTCTGGGTCTGACTGAGCGCCTCCAGGAGAGAGGCCCAAGCAAGAAACGCCCGAGGAGCGTCTTGACACATGTCAACACTGGGTCTGACTGAGCGCCTCCAGGAGAGAGGTCCAAGCAAGACGTGCCCAAAGGAGCGTCTTGTCACATGTCAACAATGGGTCTGACTGAGGGCCTCCAGGAGAGAAGCCCAAGCAAGAAGCGCCCCGAGGAGCGTCTTGCCACATGTCAACACTGGGTCTGACTGAGCGCCTCCAGGAGAGAGGCCCAAGCAAGACACGCCCCGAGGAGCGTCTTGACACATGTCAACACTGGGTCTGACTGAGGGCCTCCATGTGAGAAGCCCAAGCAAGACGCGCCCCGAGGAGAGTCTTGCCACATGTCAACACTGGTTCTGACAGAGGGCATCCAGGAGAGAGGCCCAAGCAATACGCGCCCCGAGGAGCGTCTTGCCACATGTCAACAATGGGTCTGACTGAGGGCCTCCAGGAGAGAAGCCCAAGGAAGACGCGCCCCGAGGAGCTTCTTGCCACATGTCAGCACTCGGTCTGACTGAGCACCTCCAGGAGAGAGGCCAAAGCAAGATGCGCCCCGAGGAGCGTCTTGACACATGTCAACACTGGGTCTGTCAGAGGGCCTCCATGAGAGAGGCCCAAGCAAGATGAGCCCCGAGGAGCATCTTGCCACATCTCAACACTGGGTCTGACAGAGGGCCTCCATGAGAGAGGCCCAAGCAAGACGCGCCCCGAGGAGTTTCTTGCCACATGTCAACACTGGGTCTGACTGAGCGCCCCCAGGAGAGAGGCCCAAGCAAGACGCGCCCCGAGGAGCGTCTTGCCACATGTCAACACTGGGTCTAACTTAGCGCCTCCAGGAAAGAGGCCCAAGCAAGATGCGCACGAGGAGCGTCTTGCCACGTGTCACCACTGGGTCTGACTGAGCTCCTCCAGGAGACAGGCCCAAGCAAGACACGCCCCGAGGAGCGTCTTGCCACGTGTCACCACTGGGTCTGATTGAGCACCTCCAGGAGAGAGGCCCCAGCAAGACGCGCCCCGAGGAGCGTCTTGCCTTATGTCAGCACTCGGTCTGACTGAGCGCCTCCAGGAGAGAGGCCCAAGCAAGACGCGCCCGGAGGAGCGTCTTGCCACATGTCAGCACTCGGTCTGACTGAGCGCCTCCAGGAGAGAGGCCCAAGCAAGACGCGCCCCGAGGAGCGTCTTGACACATGTCTCCTCTGGGTCTGACTGAGCGCCTCCAGGAGAGAGGCCCAAGCAAGACGTGCCCCGAGGAGCGTCTTGACACATGTCAACACTGGGTCGGACTGAGGGCCTCCATGAGAGAAGCCCAAGCAAGACGTGCCCCGAGGAGCGTCTTGCCACATGTAAACACTGGGACTGACTGAGCGCCTCCAGGAGAGAGGCCCGAGGAGCGTCTTGCCACATGTCAACACTGGGTCTGACAGAGGGCCTCCATGAGAGAGGCCCAAGCAAGACGCGCCCCGAGGAGTATCTTGCCACATGTCAACACTGGGTCTGACTGAGCGCCTCCAGGAGAGAGGCCCAAGCAAGACTCGCCCCGAGGAGCGTCTTGCCACGTGTCAACACTGGGTCTGACTTAGCGCCTCCAAGAGAGAGGCCCAAGCAAGATGCGCCCCGAGGAGCGTCTTGCCACGTGTCACCACTGGGTCTGACTGAGCTCCTCCAGGAGACAGGCCCAAGCAAGACGCGCCCCGAGGAGCGTCTTGCCACGTGTCACCACTGGGTCTGATTGAGCACCTCCAGGAGAGAGGCCCCAGCAAGACGCGCCCTGAGGAGCATCTTGCCTTATGTCAGCACTCAGTCTGACTGAGTGCCTCCAGGAGAGAGGCCCAAGCAAGACGCGCCCCGAGGAGCGTCTTGCCACATGTAAACACTGGGACTGACTGCGCGCCTCCAGGAGAGAGGCCCGAGGAGCGTCTTGCCACATGTCAACACTGGGTCTGACAGAGGGCCTCCATGAGAGAGGCCCAAGCAAGACGCGCCCCGAGGAGTGTCTTGCCACATGACAACACTGGGTCTGACTGAGCGCCTCCAGGAGAGAGGCCCAAGCAAGACGCGCCCCGAGGAGCGTCTTGCCACGTGTCAACACTGGGTCTGACTGAGCTCCTCCAGGAGAGAGGCCCAAGCAAGACGCGCCCCGAGGAGCGTCTTGCCACGTGTCACCACTGGGTCTGACTGAGCTCCTCCAGGAGAGAGGCCCAAGCAAGATGCGCCCCGAGGAGCGTCTTGCCACGTGTCACCACTGGGTCTGATTGAGCACCTCCAGGAGAGAGGCCCCAGCAAGACGCGCCCTGAGGAGCATCTTGCCTTATGTCAGCACTCAGTCTGACTGAGCGCCTCCAGGAGAGAGGCCCAAGCAAGACGCGCCCCGAGGAGCGTCTTGACACATGTCTCCTCTGGGTCTGACTGAGCGCCTCCAGGAGAGAGGCCCAAGCAAGACTTGCCCCGAGGAGCGTCTTGCCACATGTCAACACTGGGTCTGACTGAGCGCCTCCAGGAGAGAGGCCCGAGGAGCGTCTTGCCACATGTCACCTCTGGGTCTGACTGAGCGCCTCCAGGAGAGAGGCCCAAGCAAGAAACGCCCGAGGAGCGTCTTGACACATGTCAACACTGGGTCTGACTGAGCGCCTCCAGGAGAGAGGTCCAAGCAAGACGTGCCCCGAGGAGCGTCTTGTCACATGTCAACAATGGGTCTGACTGAGGGCCTCCAGGAGAGAAGCCCAAGCAAGAAGCGCCCCGAGGAGCGTCTTGCCACATGTCAACACTGGGTCTGACTGAGCGCCTCCAGGAGAGAGGCCCAAGCAAGACACGCCCCGAGGAGCGTCTTGACACATGTCAACACTGGGTCTGACTGAGGGCCTCCATGTGAGAAGCCCAAGCAAGACGCGCCCCGAGGAGAGTCTTGCCACATGTCAACACTGGTTCTGACAGAGGGCATCCAGGAGAGAGGCCCAAGCAATACGCGCCCCGAGGAGCGTCTTGCCACATGTCAACAATGGGTCTGACTGAGGGCCTCCAGGAGAGAAGCCCAAGGAAGACGCGCCCCGAGGAGCTTCTTGCCACATGTCAGCACTCGGTCTGACTGAGCGCCTCCAGGAGAGAGGCCAAAGCAAGATGCGCCCCGAGGAGCGTCTTGACACATGTCAACACTGGGTCTGTCAGAGGGCCTCCATGAGAGAGGCCCAAGCAAGATGAGCCCCGAGGAGCATCTTGCCACATCTCAACACTGGGTCTGACAGAGGGCCTCCATGAGAGAGGCCCAAGCAAGACGCGCCCCGAGGAGTGTCTTGCCACATGTCAACACTGGGTCTGACTGAGCGCCCCCAGGAGAGAGGCCCAAGCAAGACGCGCCCCGAGGAGCGTCTTGCCACATGTCAACACTGGGTCTAACTTAGCGCCTCCAGGAAAGAGGCCCAAGCAAGATGCGCACGAGGAGCGTCTTGCCACGTGTCACCACTGGGTCTGACTGAGCTCCTCCAGGAGACAGGCCCAAGCAAGACGCGCCCCGAGGAGCGTCTTGCCACGTGTCACCACTGGGTCTGATTGAGCACCTCCAGGAGAGAGGCCCCAGCAAGACGCGCCCCGAGGAGCGTCTTGCCTTATGTCAGCACTCGGTCTGACTGAGCGCCTCCAGGAGAGAGGCCCAAGCAAGACGCGCCCGGAGGAGCGTCTTGCCACATGTCAGCACTCGGTCTGACTGAGCGCCTCCAGGAGAGAGGCCCAAGCAAGACGCGCCCCGAGGAGCGTCTTGACACATGTCTCCTCTGGGTCTGACTGAGCGCCTCCAGGAGAGAGGCCCAAGCAAGACGTGCCCCGAGGAGCGTCTTGACACATGTCAACACTGGGTCGGACTGAGGGCCTCCATGAGAGAAGCCCAAGCAAGACGTGCCCCGAGGAGCGTCTTGCCACATGTAAACACTGGGACTGACTGAGCGCCTCCAGGAGAGAGGCCCGAGGAGTGTCTTGCCACATGTCAACACTGGGTCTGACAGAGGGCCTCCATGAGAGAGGCCCAAGCAAGACTCGCCCCGAGGAGCGTCTTGCCACGTGTCAACACTGGGTCTGACTTAGCGCCTCCAAGAGAGAGGCCCAAGCAAGATGCGCCCCGAGGAGCGTCTTGCCACGTGTCACCACTGGGTCTGACTGAGCTCCTCCAGGAGACAGGCCCAAGCAAGACGCGCCCCGAGGAGCGTCTTGCCACGTGTCACCACTGGGTCTGATTGAGCACCTCCAGGAGAGAGGCCCCAGCAAGACGCGCCCTGAGGAGCATCTTGCCTTATGTCAGCACTCAGTCTGACTGAGTGCCTCCAGGAGAGAGGCCCAAGCAAGACGCGCCCCGAGGAGCGTCTTGACACATGTCTCCTCTGGGTCTCACTGAGCGCCTCCAGGAGAGAGGCCCAAGCAAGACTTGCCCCGAGGAGCGTCTTGCCACATGTCAACACTGGGTCTGACTGAGCGCCTCCAGGAGAGAGGCCCGAGGAGCGTCTTGCCACATGTCACCTCTGGGTCTGACTGAGCGCCTCCAGGAGAGAGGCCCAAGCAAGAAACGCCCGAGGAGCGTCTTGACACATGTCAACACTGGGTCTGACTGAGCGCCTCCAGGAGAGAGGTCCAAGCAAGACGTGCCCCGAGGAGCGTCTTGTCACATGTCAACAATGGGTCTGACTGAGGGCCTCCAGGAGAGAAGCCCAAGCAAGAAGCGCCCCGAGGAGCGTCTTGCCACATGTCAACACTGGGTCTGACTGAGCGCCTCCTGGAGAGAGGCCCAAGCAAGACACGCCCCGGGGAGCGTCTTGACACATGCCAACACTGGGTCTGACTGAGGGCCTCCATGTGAGAAGCCCAAGCAAGACGCGCCCCGAGAAGAGTCTTGCCACATGTCAACACTGGGTCTGACAGAGGGCATCCAGGAGAGAGGCCCAAGCAATACGCGCCCCGAGGAGCGTCTTGCCACATGTCAACAATGGGTCTGACTGAGGGCCTCCAGGAGAGAAGCCCAAGGAAGACGCGCCCCGAGGAGCTTCTTGCCACATGTCAGCACTCGGTCTGACTGAGCGCCTACAGGAGAGAGGCCAAAGCAAGATGCGCCCCGAGGAGCATCTTGACACATATCAACACTGGGTCTGTCAGAGGGCATCCATGTGAGAGGCCCAAGCAAGATGCGCCCCGAGGAGCATCTTGCCACATGTCAACACTGGGTTTGACAGAGGGCCTCCAGGAGAGAGGCCCAAGCAAGACGCGCCCCGAGGAGCGTCTTGCCACATGTCAGATCTCGGTCTGACTGAGCGCCTCCAGGAGAGAGGCCCAAGCAAGACGTGCCCCGAGGAGCGTCTTGCCACATGTGAACACTGGGTCTGACTGAGCGCCTCCAGGAGAGAGGCTCAAGCAAGACGCGCCCCGAGGAGCATCTTTCCACATGTCAACACTGGGTCTGACTGAGCGCCTCCAGGAGAGAGGCCCAAGCAAGACGCGCCCCGAGGAGCATCTTGTCACATGTCACTACTCGGTCTGACTGAGTGCCTCCAGGAGAGAGGCCCAAGCAAGACGTGCCCCGAGGAGCGTCTTGCCACATGTCAACAATGGGTCTGACAGAGGGCCTCCAGGAGAGAAGCCCAAGCAAGAAGCGCCCCGAGGAGCGTCTTGCCACATGTCAACACTGGGTCTGACTGAGCGCCTCCAGGAGAGAGGCCCAAGCAAGACACGCCCCGGGGAGCGTCTTGCCACATGTCACCACTGGGTCTGACTGAGCACCTCCAGCAGAGAGGCTCAAGCAAGAAGCGCCCCGAGGAGCGTTTTGCCACGTGTCAACACTGGGTCTGATTGAGGGCCTTCTGGAGAGAGGCCCAAGCAAGACGCGCCCCGAGGAGCGTCTTGCCACATGTCAACAATGGGTCTGACTGAGGGCCTCCAGGAGAGAAGCCCAAGCAAGACGCGCCCCGAGGAGCTTCTTGCCACATGTCAGCACTCGGTCTGACTGAGCGCCTCCAGGAGAGGCCAAAGCAAGACGCGCCCCGAGGAGCGTCTTGACACATGTCAACACTGGGTCTGACAGAGGGCCTCCATGAGAGAGGCCCAAGCAAGACGCGCCCCGAGGAGTGTCTTGCCACATGTCAACACTGGGTCTGACTGAGCGCCCCCAGGAGAGAGGCGCAAGCAAGACGCGCCCCGAGGAGCGTCTTGCCACATGTCAGCACTGGGTCTGACTTAGCGCCTCCAGGAGAGAGGCCCAAGCAAGATGCGCACGAGGAGCGTCTTGCCACGTGTCACCACTGGGTCTGACTGAGCTCCTCCAGGAGACAGGCCCAAGCAAGACGCGCCCCGAGGAGCGTCTTGCCACGTGTCACCACTGGGTCTGATTGAGCACCTCCAGGAGAGAGGCCCCAGCAAGACGCGCCCCGAGGAGCGTCTTGCCTTATGTCAGCACTCGGTCTGACTGAGCGCCTCCAGGAGACAGGCCCAAGCAAGACGCGCCCGGAGGAGCGTCTTGCCACATGTCAGAACTCGGTCTGACTGAGAGCCTCCAGGAGAGAGGCCCAAGCAAGACGCGCCCCGAGGAGCGTCTTGACACATGTCTCCTCTGGGTCTGACTGAGCGCCTCCAGGAGAGAGGCCCAAGCAAGACGTGCCCCGAGGAGCGTCTTGACACATGGCAACACTGGGTCGGACTGAGGGTCTCCATGAGAGAAGCCCAAGCAAGACGCGCCCCGAGGAGAGTCTTGCCACATGTCAACACTGGGTTTGACTGAGGGCATTCAGGAGAGAGGCCCAAGCAATTTGCGCCCCGAGGAGCGTCTTGCCACATGTCACCACTGGGTCTGAATGAGCGCCTCCAGGAGAGAGGCCCAAGCAAGACGCGCCCCGAGGAGCGTCTTGTCACATGTCACTACTCGGTCTGACTGAGCACCTCCAGGAGAGAGGCCCAAGCAAGACGTGCCCCGAGGAGCGTCTTGCCACATGTCAACAATGGGTCTGACTGAGGGCCTCCAGGAGAGAAGCCCAAGCAAGAAACGCCCCGAGGAGCATCTTGCCACATGTCAACACTGGGTCTGACTGAGCGCCTCCAGGAGAGAGGCCCAAGCAAGACACGCCCCGAGGAGCGTCTTGACACATGTCATCACTGGGTCTGACTGAGGGCCTTCATGAGAGAAGCCCAAGCAAGACGTGCCCCGAGGAGCGTCTTGCCACATGTCAACACTGGGTCTGACTGAGTGCCTCCATGAGAGAAGCCCCAGCAAGACGCGCCCCGAGGAGCTTCTTGCCACATGTCAACACTGGGTCTGACTGAGCGCCTCCAGGAGAGAGGCCCAAGCAAGACGCGCCCCGAGGAGCGTCTTGTCACATGTCACTACTCGGTCTGACTGAGCGCCTCCAGGAGAGAGGCCCAAGCAAGACGTGCCCCAAGGAGCGTCTTGCCACATGTAAACAATGGGTTTGACTGAGGGCCTCCAGGAGAGAAGCCCAAGCAAGAAGCGCCCCGAGGAGCGTCTTGCCACATGTCAACACTGGGTCTGACTGAGCGCCTCCAGGAGAGAGGCCCAAGCAAGACGCGCCCCGAGGAACGTCTTGCCACATGTCAACACTGGGTCTGACTGAGGGCCTCCAGGAGAGAGGCCCAAATAAGACGCGCCCCGAGGAGCGTCTTGCCACATGTCAACAATGGGTCTGACTGAGGGCCTCCAGGAGAGAAGCCCAAGCAAGACGCGCCCCGAGGAGTGTCTTGCCACATGTCAGCACTCGGTCTGACTGAGCGACTCCAGGAGAGAGGCCCAAGCAAGACGCGCCCCGAGGAGCGTCTTGCCACATGTCAACACTGGGTCTGACTGAGGGCCTCCAGGAGAGAGGCCCAAGCAAGACGCGCCCCGAGGAGAGTCTTGCCACATGTCAGCACTCGGTCTGACTGAGCGCCTCCAGGAGAGAGGCCCAAGCAAGACGCGCCCCGAGGAGCGTCTTGCCACATGTCAACACTGGGTCTGACTGAGCGCCTCCAGGAGAGACGCCCAAGCAAGACGTGCCCCGAGGAGCGTCTTGACACATTTCTCCTCTGGGTCTGACTGAGCGCCTCCAGGAGAGAGGCCCAAGCAAGACGTGCCCGGAGGAGCGTCTTGCCACATGTCAACACTGGGTCTGACTGAGTGCCTCCATGAGAGAAGCCCCAGCAAGACGCGCCCCGAGGAGCGTCTTGTCACATGTCACTACTCGGTCTGACTGAGCGCCTCCAGGAGAGAGGCCCAAGCAAGACGTGCCCAGAGGAGCGTCTTGCCACATGTCACTACTCGGTCTGACTGAGCGCCTCCAGGAGAGAGGTCCAAGCAACACGCGCCCCGAGGAGCGTCTTGCCACATGTCAACACCGGGTCTGACTGAGTGCCTCCATGAGAGAAGCCCCAGCAAGACGCGCCCCGAGGAGCGTCTTGCCACATGTCATGACTCGGTCTGACTGAGCGCCTCCAGGAGAGAGGCCCAAGCAAGACGTGCCCCGAGGAGCGTCTTGCCACATGTCAACAATGGGTCTGACTGAGGGCCTCCAGGAGAGAAGCCCAAGCAAGAAGCGCCCCGAGGAGCGTCTTGCCACATATCAACACTGGGTCTGACTGAGCGCCTCCAGGAGAGAGGCCCAATCAAGACACGCCCCGAGGAGCGTCTTGACACATGGCAACACTGGGTCTGACTGAGGGCCTCCATGAGAGAAGCCCAAGCAAGACGCGCCCCGAGGAGAGTCTTGCCACATGTCAACACTGGGTCTGACAGACGGCATCCAGGAGAGAGGCCCAAGCAATATGCGCCCCGAGGAGCGTCTTCCTACATGTCAACAATGGGTCTGACTGAGGGCCTCCAGGAGAGAAGCCAAAGCAAGACGCGCCCCGAGGAGCTTCTTTCCACATGTCAACAATGGGTCTTACTGAGGGCCTCCATGAGAGAAGCCCAAGCAAGACGCGCCCCGAGGAGTGTCTTGCCACATGTCAACACTGTGTCTGACTGAGCGCCTCCAGGAGAGAGGCCCAAGCAAGACGCGCCCCGAGGAGCGTCTTGCCACGTGTCAACACTGGGTCTGACTTAGCGCCTCCAGGAGAGAGGCCCAAGCAAGATGCGCCCCGAGGAGCGTCTTGCCACGTGTCACCACTGGGTCTGACTGAGCTCCTCCAGGAGAGAGGCCCAAGCAAGACGCGCCCAGAGGAGCGTCTTGCCACGTGTCACCACTGGGTCTGATTGAGCACCTCCAGATGAGAGGCCCCAGCAAGACGCGCCCCGAGGAGCGTCTTGCCAAATGTCACTACTCGGTCTGACTGAGCGCCTCCAGGAGGGAGGTCCAAACAAGACGCGCCCCGAGGAGCCTCTTGCCACATGTCACTACTCGGTCTGACTGAGCGCCTCCAGGAGAGAGGCCCAAGCAAGACACGCCCCGAGGAGCGTCTTGACACATGTCAACACTGGGTCTGACTGAGGGCCTCCATGAGAGAAGCCCAAGCAAGACGCGCCCCGAGGAGAGTCTTGCCACATGTCAACACTGGGTCTGAAAGAGGGCATCAAGGAGAGAGGCCCAATTAAGACGTGCCCCGAGGAGCGTCTTGCCACATGTCAACACTGGGTCTGACTGAGCTTCTCCAGGAGAGAGGCCCAAGCATGACGCGCCCCGAGGAGCGTCTTGCCACATGTCACCTCTGGGTCTGACTGAGCACCTCCAGGAGAGAGGCCCAAGCAAGACGCGCCCCGAGGAGCGTCTTGTCACATTTCAACACTGGGTCTGACTGAGCGCCTCCGGGAGAGAGGCCCAAGCAAGAAACGCCCGAGGAGCGTCTTGACACATGTCAACACTGGGTCTGACTGAGTGCCTCCATGAGAGAAGCCCCAGCAAGACGCGCCCCGAGGAGCGTCTTGCCACATGTCAGCACTCGGTCTGACTGAGCGCCTCCAGGAGAGAGGCCCAAGCAAGACGCGCCCCTAGGAGCGTCTTGCCATATGTCAACACTGGGTCTGATTGAGCGCCTCCAGGAGAGAGGACCAAGCAAGACGCGCCCGGAGGAGCGTTTTGCCACATGTCAACACTGGGTCTGACAGAGGGCCTCAAGGAGAGAGGCCCATGCAAGATGCGCCCCGAGGAGCATCTTGCCACATGTCAACAATGGGTCTGACTGAGGGCCTCCAGGAGAGAAGCCCAAGCAAGAAGCGCCCCGAGGAGTGTCTTGCCACATGTCAGCACTCGGTCTTACTGAGCGCCTCCAGGAGAGAGGCCCAAATGAGACGCGCCCCGAGGAGCGTCTTGCTACATGTCAACAATGGGTCTGACTGAGGGCCTCCAGGAGAGAAGCCCAAGCAAGACGCGCCCCGAGGAGCGTCTTGCCACATGTCAGATCTCAGTCTGACTGAGCGCCTCCAGGATAGAGGCCCAAGCAAGACGTGCCCCGAGGAGCGTCTTGCCACATGTCAACAATGGGTCTGACTGAGCGCCTCCAGGAGAGAGGCCCAAGCAAGACGCGCCCCGAGGAGCGTCTTGCCACATGTGAACACTGGGTCTGACTGTGCGCCTCCAGGAGAGAGGCCCAAGCAAGACGCGCCCCGAGGAGCATCTTGCCACATGTCAACACTGGGTCTGACTGAGCGCCTCCAGGAGAGAGGCCCAAGCAAGACGCGCCCCGAGGAGCGTCTTGTCACATGTCACTACTCGGTCTGACTGAGTGCCTCCAGGAGAGAGGCCAAAGCAAGACGTGCCCCGAGGAGCGTCTTGCCACATGTCAACAATGGGTCTGACTGAGGGCCTCCAGGAGAGAAGCCCAAGCAAGAAGCACCCCGAGGAGCGTCTTGCCACATGTCAACACTGGGTCTGACTGAGCGCCTCCAGGAGAGAGGCCCAAGCAAGACACGCCCCGAGGAGCGTCTTGACACATGTCAACACTGGGTCTGACTGAGGGCCTCCATGAGAGAAGCCCAAGCAAGACGCGCCCCGAGGAGAGTCTTGCCACATGTCAACACTGGGTCTGACAGAGGGCATCCAGGAGAGAGGCCCAAGCAATACGCGCCCCGAGGAGCGTCTTGTCACATGTCAACAATGGGTCTGACTGAGGGCCTCCAGGAGAGAAGCCCAAGGAAGACGCGCCCCGAGGAGCTTCTTGCCACATGTCAGCACTCGGTCTGACTGAGCGCCTCCAGGAGAGAGGCCAAAGCAAGATGCGCCCCGAAGAGCGTCTTGACACATATCAACACTGGGTCTGACAGAGGGCCTCCATGAGAGAGGCCCAAGCAAGGTGCGCCCCGAGGAGCATCTTGCCACATGTCAACACTGGGTTTGACAGAGGGCCTCCAGGAGAGAGGCCCAATTAAGACGCACCCGGAGGAGCGTCTTGCAACATGTCAACACTGGGTCTGATTGAGGGCCTTCTGGAGAGAGGCCCAAGCAAGACGCGCCCCGAGGAGCGTCTTGCCACATGTCACTACTCGGTCTGACTGAGCGCCTCCAGGAGAGAGGCCCAAGCAAGACGTGCCCCGAGGAGCGTCTTGCCACATGTCAACAATGGGTCTGACTGAGGGCCTCCAGGAGAGAAGCCCAAGCAAGACGCGCCCCGAGGAGCGTCTTGCCACATGTCAACACTGGGTCTGACTGAGGGCCTCCAGGAGAGAGGCCCAAATAAGACGCGCCCCGAGGAGCGTCTTGCCACATGTCAACACTGGGTCTGACTGAGGGCCTCCAGGAGAGAAGCCCAAGCAAGATGCGCCCCGAGGAGCGTCTTGCCACATGTCAGCACTCGGTCTGACTGAGCGCCTCCAGGAGAGAGGCCCAAGCAAGACGCGCCCCGAGGAGCGTCTTGCCACATGTCAACACTGGGTCTGACTGAGCGCCTCCAGGAGAGAGGCCCAAGCAAGCCGCGCCCAGATGTGCGTCCTTGAACATGTCAGCACTCGGTATGACTGAGCGCCTCCAGGAGAGAGGCCCAAGCAAGACGCGCCCCGAGGAGGGTCTTGACACTTGTCTCCTCTGGGTCTGACTGAGCGCCTCCAGGAGAGAGGCCCAAGCAAGACGTGCCCCGACGAGCATCTTGCCACATGTCAACACTGGGTCTGACTGAGTGCCTCCATGAGAGAAGCCCCAGCAAGACGCGCCCCGAGGAGCGTCTTGCCACATGTCAACACTGGGTCTGACTGAGCACCTCCAGGAGAGAGGCCCAAGCAAGACGCGCCCCGAGGAGCGTCTTGCCACATGTCAACACTGGGTCTGACTGAGCGCCTCCAGGAGAGAGGCTCGAGGAGCGTCTTGCCACATGTCACCTCTGGATCTGACTGAGCGCCTCCAGGAGAAAGGCGCAAGCAAGAAACGCCCGAGGAGCGTCTTGACACATGTCAACACTGGGTTTGACTGAGCACCTCCAGGAGAGAGGCCCCAGCAAGACGCGCCCCGAGGAGCGTCTTGCCACATGTCAGCACTCGGTCTGAGCGCCTCCAGGAGAGAGGCCCAAGCAAGAAGCGCCCCGAGGAGCTTCTTGCCACATGTCAACAATGGGTCTGACTGAGGACCTCCAGGAGAGAAGCCCAAGCAAGACGCGCCCCGAGGAGCGTCTTGCCACACGTCAACACTGGGTCTAATTGAGCGCCTCCAGGAGAGAGGCCCAAGCAAGACGCGCCCCGAGGAGCGGCTTGCCACATGTCACTACTCGGTCTGACTGAGCGCCTCCAGGAGAGAGGTTCAAGCAACACGCACCCCGAGGAGCATCTTGCCACATGTCAACACTGGGTCTGACTGAGTGCCTCCATGAGAGAAGCCCCAGCAAGACGCGCCCCGAGGAGCGTCTTGCCTTATGTCAGCACTCGGTCTGACTGAGCGCCTCCAGGAGAGAAGCCCCAGCCAGACGCGCCCCGAGGAGCGTCTTGCCTTATGTCAGCACTAGGTCTGACTGAGCGCCTCCAGGAGAGAGGCCCAAGCAAGACGCGCCCCTAGGAGCGTCTTGCCACATGTCAAGAATGGGTCTGACTGAGGGCCTCCAGGAGAGAGGCCCAAGCAAGATGCGCCTGGAGGAGCGTCTTGCCACATGTCAACACTGGGTCTGACAGAGGGCCTCCAGGACAGAGGCCCAAGCAAGACGCGCCCCGAGGAGCGTCTTGCCACATGTCACCTCTGGTTCTGACTGAGCGCCTCCAGGAAAGAGGCCCAAGCAAGACGCGCCCCGAGGAGCGTCTTGTCACATGTCAACACTGGGTCTGTCTGAGCACCTCCAGGAGAGAGGCCCAAGCAAGACGCGCCCCGAGGAGCGTCTTGCCACATGTCAACAATGGGTTTGACTGAGGGCCTCCAGGAGAGAAGCCCAAGCAAGACGCGCCCCGAGGAGCGTCTTAACACATGTCAACACTGGGTCTGACAGAGGGCCTCCATGAGAGAGGCCCAAGCAAGACGCACCCCGAGGAGTGTCTTGCCACATGTCACCACTGGGTCTGACTGAGCGCCTCCAGGAGAGAGGCCCAAGCAAGACGTGCCCCGAGGAGCGTCAGGCCACATGTCACTACGCAGTCTGACTGAGCGCCTCCAGGAGAGAGGCCCAAGCAAGACGCGCCCCGTGGAGCGTCTTGGCACATGTCAGCACTGGGTCTGACTGAGCGCCTCCAGGAGAGAGGCCCCAGCAAGACGCGCCCCGAGGAGCGTCTTGCCGTATGTCAGCACTCGGTCTGACTGAGCGCCTCCAGGAGAGAGGCCCAAGCAAGACACGCCCCGAGGAGCGTCTTGCCACATGTCAACAATGGGTCTGACTGAGGGCCTCCAGGAGAGAGGCCCAAGCAAGATGCGCCCGGAGGAGCGTCTTGCCACATGTCAACACTGGGTCTGACAGAGGGCCTCCAGGAGAGAGGCCCAAGCAAGACGCGCCCCGAGGAGCGTCTTGCCACATGTCACCTCTGGTTCTGACTGAGCGCCTCCAGGAGAGAAGCCCAAGCAAGACGCGCCCCGAGAAGCGTCTTGCCACATGTCAGCACTCAGTCTGACTGAGCGCCTCCAGGAGAGAGGCCCAAGCAACACGCGCCCCGAGGAGCGTCTTGCCACATGTCAACAATGGGTCTGACTGAGGGCATCCAGGCGAGAAGCCCAAGCAACACGCGGCCCGAGGAGCGTCTTGCCACATGTCAGCACTCGGTCTGACTGAGCGCCTCCAGGAGAGAGGCCAAAGCAAGACGCGTCCCGAGGAGCGTCTTGACACATGTCAACACTGGGTCTGACAGAGGGCCTCCATGAGAGAGGCCCAAGCAAGACGCGCCCCGAGGAGTGCCTTGCCACATGTCAACACTGGGTCTGACAGAGGGCCTCCAGGAGAGAGGCCCAAGCAAGACGCGCCCCGAGGATTGTCTTGCCACATGTCACCACTTGGTCTGACTGAGCACCTCCAGGAGAGAGGCCCAAGCAACACGCGCCTCAAGGAGCGTCAGGCCACATGTCACTACTCAGTCTGACTGAGCGCCTCCAGGAGAGAGGTCCAAGCAAGACGCGCCCCGAGGAGCGTCTTGCCACATGTCAACAATGGGTCTTACTGAGGGCCTCAAGGAGAGAAGCCCAAGCAATACACGCCCCGAGGAGCTTCTTGCCACATGTCAGCACTCGGTCTGACTGAGCGCCTCCAGGAGAGAGGCCAAAGCAAGACGCGCCCCGAGGAGCGTCTTGACACATGTCAACACTGGGTCTGACAGAGGGCCTCCATGAGAGACGCCCAAGCAAGACGCGCCCCGAGGAGTGTCTTGCCACATGTCAACACTGGGTCTGACAGAGGGCCTCCAGGAGAGAGGCCCAAGCAAGACGCGCCCCGAGGATTGTCTTGCCACATGTCACCACTTGGTTCTGACTGAGCGCCTCCAGGAGAGAGGCCCAAGCAACACGCGCCCGAGGAGCGTCAGGCCACATGTCACTACTCAGTCTGACTGAGCGCCTCCAGGAGAGAGGCCCAAGCAAGACGCGCCCCGAGGAGCGTCTTGCCACGTGTCAACACTGGGTCTGATTGAGGGCCTTCTGGAGAGAGGCCCAAGCAAGACGCGCCCCGAGGAGTGTCTTGCCACATGTCACCACTTGGTCTGACTGAGCGCCTCCAGGAGAGAGGCCCAAGCAACACGCGCCCCGAGGAGCGTCAGGCCACATGTCACTACTCAGTCTGACTGAGCGCCTCCAGGAGAGAGGCCCAAGCAAGACGCGCCCCGAGGAGCGTCTTGACACATGTCAACACTGGGTCTGACAGAGGGCCTCCATGAGAGAGGCCCAAGCAAGACGCGCCCCGAGGAGTGTCTTGCCACATGTCAACACTGGGTCTGACAGAGGGCCTCCAGGAGAGAGGCCCAAGCAAGACACGCCCCGAGGATTGTCTTGCCACATGTCACCACTTGGTCTGACTGAGCGCCTCCAGGAGAGAGGCCCAAGCAACACGCGCCCCGAGGAGCGTCAGGCCACATGTCACTACTCAGTCTGACTGAGCGCCTCCAGGAGAGAGGCCCAAGCAAGACGCGCCCCGAGGAGCGTCTTGCCACGTGTAAACACTGGTTCTGATTGAGGGCCTTCTGGAGAGAGGCCCAAGCAAGACGCGCCCCGAGGAGCGTCTTGCCACATGTCAACAATGGTTCTTACTGAGGGCCTCCGGGAGAGAAGCCCAAGCAAGACGCGCCCCGAGGATCTTCTTGCCACATGTCAGCACTCGGTCTGACTGAGCGCCTCCAGGAGAGAGGCCAAAGCAAGACGCCCCCCGAGGAGCGTCTTGACACATGTCAACACTGGGTCTGACAGAGGGCCTCCATGAGAGAGGCCCAAGCAAGACGCGCCCCGAGGAGTGTCTTGCCAAATGTCAACACTGGGTCTGACTCAGCGCCTCAGGGAGAGAGGTCCAAGCAAGACGCGCCCCGAGGAGCGTCTTGCCACATGTCACTACTCGGTCTGACTGAGCGCCTCAGGGAGAGAGGTCCAAGCAAGACGCGCCCCGAGGAGCGTCTTGCCACATGTCAATGCTGGGTCTGACTGAGTGCCTCCATGAGAGAAGCCCCAGCAAGACGCGCCCCGAGGAGCTTCTTGCCACATGTCACTACTCGGTCTGTTTGAGCGCCTCCAGGAGAGAGGCCCAAGCAAGACGTGCCCCGAGGAGCGTCTTGCCACATGTCAACAATGGGTCTGACTGAGGGCCTCCAGGAGAGAAGCTCAAGCAAGACGCGCCCCGAGGAGCATATTGCCACATGTCAACACTGGATCTGACTGAGCGCCTCCAGGAGAGAGGCCCAACCAAGAAGCGCCCTGAGGAGCGTCTTGCCACATGCCAACACTGGGTCTGACAGAGGGCCTCCAGGAGAGAGGCCCAAGCAAGACGCGCCCCGAGGAGTGTCTTGCCACATGTCACCACTGGGTCTGATTGAGCGCCTCCAGGAGAGAAGCCCAAGCAAGACGGGCCCCGAGGAGCGTCTTTCCACATGTCAGCACTCGGTCTGACTGAGCGCCTCCAGGAGAGAGGCCCAAGCAAGACGCGCCCCGAGGAGTGTCTTGCAACATGTCACCACTTGGTCTGACTTAGCGCCTAGAGGAGAGAGGCCCAAGCAAGACGTGCCCCGAGGAGCGTCTTGACACATGTCAACACTGGGTCGGACTGAGGGCCTCCATGAGAGAAGCCCAAGCAAGACGTGCCCCGAGGAGCGTCTTGCCACATGTAAACACTGGGACTGACTGAGCGCCTCCAGGAGAGAGGCCCAATTAAGACGCGCCCGGAGGAGCGTCTTGCAACATGTCAACACTGGGTCTGATTGAGGGCCTTCTGGAGAGAGGCCCAAGCAAGACGCGCCCCGAGGAGCGTCTTGCCACATTTCACTACTCAGTCTGACTGAGCGCCTCCAGGAGAGAGGCCCAAGCAAGACGTGCCCCGAGGAGGGTCTTGCCACATGGCAACAATGGGTCTGACTGAGGGCCTCCAGGAGAGAAGCCTAAGCAAGACGCGCCCCGAGGAGCGTCTTGCCACATGTCATCACTGGGTCTGACTGAGGGCCTCCAGGAGAGAGGCCCAAATAAGACGCGCCTCGAGGAGCGTCTTGCCACATGTCAACACTGGGTCTGACTGAGGGCCTCCAGGAGAGAAGCCCAAGCAAGATGCGCCCCGAGGAGCGTCTTGCCACATGTCAGCACTCGGTCTGACTGAGCGCCTCCAGGAGAGAGGCCCAAGCAAGACGCGCCCCGAGGAGCGTCTTGCCACATGTCAACACTGGGTCTGACTGAGCGCCTCCAGGAGAGAGGCCCAAGCAAGCCGCGCCCGGATGTGCGTCCTTGAACATGTCAGCACTCGGTCTGACTGAACGCCTCCAGGAGAGAGGCCCAAGCAAGACGCGCCCCGAGGAGGGTCTTGACACTCGTCTCCTCTGGGTCTGACTGAGCGCCTCCAGGAGAGAGGCCCAAGCAAGACGTGCCCCGACGAGCATCTTGCCACATGTCAACACTGGGTCTGACTGAGTGCCTCCATGAGAGAAGCCCCAGCAAGACGCGCCCCGAGGAGCGTCTTGCCACATGTCAACACTGGGTCTGACTGAGCACCTCCAGGAGAGAGGCCCAAGCAAGACGCGCCCCGAGGAGCGTCTTGCCACATGTCAACACTGGGTCTGACTGAGCGCCTCCAGGAGAGAGGCCCGAGGAGCGTCTTGCCACATGTCACCTCTGGGTCTGACTGAGCGCCTCCAGGAGAAAGGCGCAAGCAAGAAACGCCCGAGGAGCGTCTTGACACATGTCAACACTGGGTTTGACTGAGCACCTCCAGGAGAGAGGCCCCAGCAAGACGCGCCCCGAGGAGCGTCTTGCCACATGTCAACACTGGGTCTGACTGAGCACCTCCAGGAGAGAGGCCCAAGCAAGACGCGCCCCGAGGAGCTTCTTGCCACATGTCAACAATGGGTCTGACTGAGGGCCTCCAGGAGAGAAGCCCAAGCAAGACGCGCCCCGAGGAGCGTCTTGCCACATGTCAACACTGGGTCTAATTGAGCGCCTCCAGGAGAGAGGCCCAAGCAAGAAGCGCCCCGAGGAGCTTCTTGCCACATGTCAACACTGGGTCTGACTGAGTGCCTCCATGAGAGAAGCCCCAGCAAGATTCGCCCCGAGGAGCGTCTTGCCACATGTCACTACTCGGTCTGACTGAGCGCCTCCAGGAGAGAGGCCCAAGCAAGCAGGCCCCGAGGAGCATCTTGCCACATGTCAACAATGGGTCTGACTGAGGGCCTCCAGGAGAGAAGTCCAAGCAAGAAGCGCCCCGAGGAGCGTCTTGCCACATGTCAACACTGGGTCTGACTGAGCGCCTCCAGGAGAGAGGCCCAAGCAAGACACGCCCCGAGGAGCGTCTTGACACATGTCAACACTGGGTCTGACTGAGGGCCTCCATGAGAGAAGCCCAAGCAAGACGCGCCCCGAGGAGAGTCTTGCCACATGTCAACACTGGGTCTGACAGAGGGCATCCAGGAGAGAGGTCCAAGCAATACGCGCCCCGAGGAGCGTCTTGCCACATGTCAACAATGGGTCTGACTGAGGGCCTCCAGGAGAGAAGCCAAAGCAAGACGCTTCCCGAGGAGCGTCTTGCCACGTGTCACCACTGGGTCTGACTGAGCTCCTCCAGGAGAGAGGCCCCAGCAAGACGCGCCCCGAGGAGCGTCTTGCCTTATGTCAGCATTGGTCTGACTGAGCGCCTCCAGGAGAGAGGCCCAAGCAAGACGCGCCCCGAGGAGCGTCTTGCCACATGTCACTACTCGGTCTAACTGAGCGCCTCCAGGAGAGAGGTCCAAGCAAGACGCGCCCCGAGGAGCGTCTTGCCAAATGTCACTACTCGGTCTGACTGAGCGCCTCCAGGAGGGAGGTCCAAGCAAGACGCGCCCCGAGGAGCGTCTTGCCACATGTCACTACTCGGTCTGACTGAGCGCCTCCAGGAGAGAGGCCCAAGCAAGACGTGCCCCGAGGAGCGTCTTGCAACATGTCAACACTGGGTCGGACTGAGGGCCTCCATGAGAGAAGCCCAAGCAAGACGCGCCCCGAGGAGAGTCTTGCCACATGTCAACACTGGGTTTGACTGAGGGCATTGAGGAGAGAGGCCCAAGCAATACGCGCCCCGAGGAGCGTCTTGCCACATGTCACCACTGGGTCTGAATGAGCGCCTCCAGGAGAGAGAACCAAGCAAGACGCGCCCCGAGGAGCGTCTTGTCACATGTCACTACTCGGTCTGACTGAGCGCCTCCAGGAGAGAGGCCCAAGCAAGACGTGCCCCGAGGAGCGTCTTGCCACATGTCAACAATGGGTCTGACTGAGGGCCTCCAGGAGAGAAGCCCAAGCAAGAAGCGCCCCGAGGAGCATCTTGCCACATGTCAACACTGGGTCTGACTGAGCGCCTCCAGGAGAGAGGCCCAAGCAAGACACGCCCCGAGGAGCGTCTTGACACATGTCAACACTGGGTCTGACTGAGGGCCTCCATGAGAGAAGCCCAAGCAAGACGTGCCCCGAGGAGCGTCTTGCCACATGTCAACACTGGGTCTGACTGAGTGCCTCCATGAGAGAAGCCCCAGCAAGACTCGCCCCGAGGAGCTTCTTGCCACATGTCAACACTGGGTCTGACTGAGCGCCTCCAGGAGAGAGGCCCAAGCAAGACGCGCCCCGAGGAGCGTCTTGTCACATGTCACTACTCGGTCTGACTGAGCGCCTCCAGGAGAGAGGCCCAAGCAAGACGTGCCCCGAGGAGCGTCTTGCCACATGTCAACAATGGGTCTGACTGAGGGCCTCCAGGAGAGAAGCCCAAGCACGAAGCGCCCCGAGGAGCGTCTTGCCACATTTCTACACTGGGTCTGACTGAGCGCCTCCAGGAGAGAGGCCCAAGCAAGACACGCCCCGAGGAGCGTCTTGACACATGTCAACACTCGGTCTGACAGAGGGCATCCAGGAGAGAGGCCCAAGCAATACGCGCCCCGAGGAGCGTCTTGCCACATGTCACCACTGGGTCTGACTGAGCGCATCCAGGAGAGAGGCCCAAGCAAGAAGCGCCCCGAGGAGCGTCTTGCCACATGTCAGCACCCGGTCTGACTGAGCGCCTCCAGGAGAGAGGCCCAAGCAAGACGCGCCCCGAGGAGCGTCTTGCCACATGTCAACACTGGGTCTGACTGAGGGCCTCCAGGAGAGAGGCCCAAGCAAGACGTGCCCCGAGGAGCGTCTTTCCACATGTCAACACTGGGTCTGACTGAGTGCCTCCATGAGAGAAGCCCCAGCAAGACGCGCCCCGAGGAGCGTCTTGACACATTTCTCCTCTGGGTCTGACTGAGCGCCTCCAGGAGAGAGGCCCAAGCAAGACGTGCCCTGAGGAGCGTCTTGCCACATGTCAACACTGGGTCTGACTGAGGGCCTCCAGGAGAGAGGCCCAAATAAGACGCGCCCCGAGGAGCGTCTTGCCACATGTCAACAATGGGTCTGACTGAGGGCCTCCAGGAGAGAAGCCCAAGCAAGACGCGCCCCGAGGAGTGTCTTGCCACATGTCAGCACTCGGTCTGACTGAGCACCTCCAGGAGAGAGGCCCAAGCAAGACGCGCCCCGATGAGCGTCTTGCCACATGTCAACACTGGGTCTGACTGAGCGCCTCCAGGAGAGAGGCCCAAGCAAGACGCGCCCCGAGGAGATTCTTGCCACATGTCAGCACTCGGTCTGACTGAGCGCCTCCAGGAGAGAGGCCCAAGCAAGACGCGCTCCGAGGAGCGTCTTGCCACATGTCAACACTGGGTCTGACTGAGCGCCTCCAGGAGAGACGCCCAAGCAAGACGCCCCCCGAGGAGCGTCTTGACACATTTCTCCTCTGGGTCTGACTGAGCGCCTCCAGGAGAGAGGCCCAAGCAAGACGTGCCCCGAGGAGCGTCTTTCCACATGTCAACACTGGGTCTGACTGAATGCCTCCATGAGAGAAGCCCCAGCAAGACGCGCCCCGAGGAGCGTCTTGCCACATGTCAACACTGGGTCTGACTGAGCACCTCCAGGAGAGAGGCCCAAGCAAGACGCGCCCCGAGGAGCGTCTTGCCACATGTCAACACTGGGTCTGACTGAGCGCCTCCAGGAGAGAGGCCCGAGGAGCTTCTTGACACATGTCACCTCTGGGTCTGACTGAGCGCCTCCAGGAGAGAGGCCCAAGCAAGACGCGCCCCGAGGAGCGTCTTGTCACATGTCAACACTGGGTCTGACTGAGCGCCTCCAGGAGCGAGGTCCAAGTAAGAAGCGCCCCGAGGAGCGTCTTGCCACATGTCAACACTGGGTCTGACTGAGTGCCTCCATGAGAGAAGCCCCAGCAAGACGCGCCCCGAGGAGCGTCTTGTCACATGTCACTACTCGGTCTGACTGAGCGCCTCCAGGAGAGAGGCCCAAGCAAGACGTGCCCCGAGGAGCGTCTTGCCACATGTCACTACTCGGTCTGACTGAGCGCCTCCAGGAGAGAGGTCCAAGCAACACGCACCCCGAGGAGCGTCTTGCCACATGTCACTACTCGGTCTGACTGAGCGCCTCCAGGAGAGAGGCCCAAGCAAGACGTGCCCCGAGGAGCGTCTTGCCACATGTCAACAATGGGTCTGACTTAGGGCCTCCAGGAGAGAAGCCCAAGCAAGAAGCGCCCCGAGGAGCGTCTTGCCACATGTCAACACTGGGTCTGACTGAGCGCCTCCAGGAGAGAGGCCCAAGCAAGACACGCCCCGAGGAGCGTCTTGACACATGTCAACACTGGGTCTGACTGAGGGCCTCCATTAGAGAAGCCCAAGCAAGACGCCCCCCGAGGAGAGTCTTGCCACATGTCAACACTTGGTCTGACAGAGGGCATCCAGGAGAGAAGCCCAAGCAATACGCGCCCCGAGGAACGTCTTGCCACATGTCAACAATGGGTCTGACTGAGGGCCTCCAGGAGAGAAGCCAAAGCAAGACGCGCCCCAAGGAGCTTCTTTCCACATGTCAACAATGGGTCTTACTGAGGGCCTCCATGAGAGAAGCCCAAGCAAGACGCGCCCCGAGGAGTGTCTTGCCACATGTCAACACTGTGTCTGACTGAGCGCCTCCAGGAGAGAGGCCCAAGCAAGACGCGCCCCGAGGAGCGTCTTGCCACGTGTCACCACTGGGTCTGATTGAGCACCTCCAGGAGAGAGGCCCCAGCAAGACGCGCCCCGAGGAGCGTCTTGCCAAATGTCACTACTCGGTCTGACTGAGGGCCTCCAGGAGGGAGGTCCAAACAAGATGCGCCCCGAGGAGCCTCTTGCCACATGTCACTACTCGGTCTGAATGAGCGCCTCCAGGAGAGAGGCCCAAGCAAGACACGCCCCGAGGAGCGTCTTGACACATGTCAACACTGGGTCGGACTGAGGGCATCCAGGAGAGAAGCCCAAGCAAGACGCACCCCGAGGAGAGTCTTGCCACATGTCAACACACGGTCTGACAGAGGGCATTGAGGAGAGAAGCCCAAGCAATACGCGCCCCGAGGAGCGTCTTGTCACATGTCAGCACTGGGTCTGAATGAGCGCCTCCAGGAGAGAGGCCCAACCAAGACGCGCCCCGAGGAATGTCTTGCCACATGCCAACACTCGGTCTGACTGAGCGCCTCCAAGAGAGAGGCCCAAGCAAGACGCGCCCCGAGGAGCGTCTTGCCACGTGTCAACACTGGGTCTGACTGAGCGCCTCCAGGAGAGAGGCCCAAGCAAGACGCGCCCCGAGGAGCGTCTTTCCACATGTCACCACTGGGTCTGACTGAGTGCCTCCAGGAGAGAGGCCCAAGCAAGACGCGCCCCGAGGAGCGTCTTGACACATTTCTCCTCTGGGTCTGACTGAGCGCCTCCAGGAGAGAGGCCCAAGCAAGACGTGCCCCGAGGAGCGTCTTGCCACATGTCAACAATGGGTCTGACTGAGGGCCTCCAGGAGAGAAGCCCAAGCAAGAAGCGCCCCGAGGAGCGTCTTGCCACATGTCAACACTGGGTCTGACTGAGCGCCTCCAGGAGAGAGGCCCAAGCAAGACACGCCCCGAGGAGCGTCTTGACACATGTCAACACTGGGTCTGACTGAGGGCCTCCATTAGAGAAGCCCAAGCAAGACGCCCCCCGAGGAGAGTCTTGCCACATGTCAACACTTGGTCTGACAGAGGGCATCCAGGAGAGAAGCCCAAGCAATACGCGCCCCGAGGAGCGTCTTGCCACATGTCAACAATGGGTCTGACTGAGGGCCTCCAGGAGAGAAGCCAAAGCAAGACGCGCCCCGAGGAGCTTCTTTCCACATGTCAACAATGGGTCTTACTGAGGGCCTCCATGAGAGAAGCCCAAGCAAGACGCGCCCCGAGGAGTGTCTTGCCACATGTCAACACTGTGTCTGACTGAGCGCCTCTAGGAGAGAGGCCCAAGCAAGACGCGCCCCGAGGAGCGTCTTGCCACGTGTCAACACTGGGTCTGACTTAGCGCCTCCAGGAGAGAGGCCCAAGCAAGACGCGCCCAGAGGAGCGTCTTGCCACGTGTCAACACTGGGTCTGACTTAGCACCTCCAGGAGAGAGGCCCCAGCAAGACGCGCCCCGAGGAGCGTCTTGCCAAATGTCACTACTCGGTCTGACTGAGGGCCTCCAGGAGGGAGGTCCAAACAAGATGCGCCCCGAGGAGCCTCTTGCCACATGTCACTACTCGGTCTGACTGAGCGCCTCCAGGAGAGAGGCCCAAGCAAGACACGCCCCGAGGAGCGTCTTGACACATGTCAACACTGGGTCGGACTGAGGGCCTCCTTGAGAGAAGCCCAAGCAAGACGCGCCCCGAGGAGAGTCTTGCCACATGTCAACACACGGTCTGACAGAGGGCATTCAGGAGAGAAGCCCAAGCAATACGCGCCCCGAGGAGCGTCTTGTCACATGTCAGCACTGGGTCTGAATGAGCGCCTCCAGGAGAGAGGCCCAACCAAGACGCGCCCCGAGGAATGTCTTGCCACATGCCAACACTCGGTCTGACTGAGCGCCTCCATGAGAGAGGCCCAAGCAAGACGCGCCCCGAGGAGCGTCTTGCCACGTGTCAACACTGGGTCTGACTGAGCGCCTCCAGGAGAGAGGCCCAAGCAAGACGCGCCCCGAGGAGCGTCTTTCCACATGTCACCACTGGGTCTGACTGAGCGCCTCCAGGAGAGAGGCCCAAGCAAGACGCGCCCCGAGGAGCGTCTTGACACATTTCTCCTCTGGGTCTGACTGAGCGCCTCCAGGAGAGAGGCCCAAGCAAGACGCGCCCCGAGGAGCGTCTTGCCACGTGTCACCACTGGGTCTGATTGAGCACCTCCAGGAGAGAGGCCCCAGCAAGACGCGCCCTGAGGAGCATCTTGCCTTATGTCAGCACTCAGTCTGACTGAGCGCCTCCAGGAGAGAGGCCAAAGCAAGACGCGCCCCGAGGAGCGTTTTGATACATGTCTCCTCTGGGTCTGACTGAGCGCCTCTAGGAGAGAGGCCCAAGCAAGACGTGCCCCGAGGAGCGTCTTGCCACATGTAAACACTGGGACTGACTGAGCGCCTCCAGGAGAGAGGCCCGAGGAGCGTCTTGCCACATGTCAACACTGGGTCTGACAGAGGGCCTCCATGAGAGAGGCCCAAGCAAGATGCGCCCCGAGGAGTGTCTTGCCACATGTCAACACTGGGTCTGACTGAGCGCCTCCAGGAGAGAGGCCCAAGCAAGACGCGCCCCGAGGAGCGTCTTGCCACGTGTCAACACTGGGTCTGACTTAGCGCCACCAGGAGAGAGGCCCAAGCAAGATGCGCCCCGAGGAGCGTCTTGCCACGTGTCACCACTGGGTCTGACTGAGCTCCTCCAGGAGAGAGGCCCAAGCAAGACGCGCCCCGAGGAGCGTCTTGCCACGTGTCACCACTGGGTCTGATTGAGCACCTCCAGGAGAGAGGCCCCAGCAAGACGCGCCCTGAGGAGCATCTTGCCTTATGTCAGCACTCAGTCTGACTGAGCGCCTCCAGGAGAGAGGCCCAAGCAAGACGCGCCCCGAGGAGCGTCTTGACACATGTCTCCTCTGGGTCTGACTGAGCGCCTCCAGGAGAGAGGCCCAAGCAAGACGCGCCCCGAGGAGCGTCTTTCCACATGTCACCACTGGGTCTGACTGAGTGCCTCCAGGAGAGAGGCCCAAGCAAGACGCGCCCCGAGGAGCGTCTTGACACATTTCTCCTCTGGGTCTGACTGAGCGCCTCCAGGAGAGAGGCCCAAGCAAGACGTGCCCCGAGGAGCGTCTTGCCACATGTCAACAATGGGTCTGACTGAGGGCCTCCAGGAGAGAAGCCCAAGCAAGAAGCGCCCCGAGGAGCGTCTTGCCACATGTCAACACTGGGTCTGACTGAGCGCCTCCAGGAGAGAGGCCCAAGCAAGACACGCCCCGAGGAGCGTCTTGACACATGTCAACACTGGGTCTGACTGAGGGCCTCCATTAGAGAAGCCCAAGCAAGACGCCCCCCGAGGAGAGTCTTGCCACATGTCAACACTTGGTCTGACAGAGGGCATCCAGGAGAGAAGCCCAAGCAATACGCGCCCCGAGGAGCGTCTTGCCACATGTCAACAATGGGTCTGACTGAGGGCCTCCAGGAGAGAAGCCAAAGCAAGACGCGCCCCGAGGAGCTTCTTTCCACATGTCAACAATGGGTCTTACTGAGGGCCTCCATGAGAGAAGCCCAAGCAAGACGCGCCCCGAGGAGTGTCTTGCCACATGTCAACACTGTGTCTGACTGAGCGCCTCTAGGAGAGAGGCCCAAGCAAGACGCGCCCCGAGGAGCGTCTTGCCACGTGTCAACACTGGGTCTGACTTAGCGCCTCCAGGAGAGAGGCCCAAGCAAGACGCGCCCAGAGGAGCGTCTTGCCACGTGTCAACACTGGGTCTGACTTAGCACCTCCAGGAGAGAGGCCCCAGCAAGACGCGCCCCGAGGAGCGTCTTGCCAAATGTCACTACTCGGTCTGACTGAGGGCCTCCAGGAGGGAGGTCCAAACAAGATGCGCCCCGAGGAGCCTCTTGCCACATGTCACTACTCGGTCTGACTGAGCGCCTCCAGGAGAGAGGCCCAAGCAAGACACGCCCCGAGGAGCGTCTTGACACATGTCAACACTGGGTCGGACTGAGGGCCTCCTTGAGAGAAGCCCAAGCAAGACGCGCCCCGAGGAGAGTCTTGCCACATGTCAACACACGGTCTGACAGAGGGCATTCAGGAGAGAAGCCCAAGCAATACGCGCCCCGAGGAGCGTCTTGTCACATGTCAGCACTGGGTCTGAATGAGCGCCTCCAGGAGAGAGGCCCAACCAAGACGCGCCCCGAGGAATGTCTTGCCACATGCCAACACTCGGTCTGACTGAGCGCCTCCATGAGAGAGGCCCAAGCAAGACGCGCCCCGAGGAGCGTCTTGCCACGTGTCAACACTGGGTCTGACTGAGCGCCTCCAGGAGAGAGGCCCAAGCAAGACGCGCCCCGAGGAGCGTCTTTCCACATGTCACCACTGGGTCTGACTGAGCGCCTCCAGGAGAGAGGCCCAAGCAAGACGCGCCCCGAGGAGCGTCTTGACACATTTCTCCTCTGGGTCTGACTGAGCGCCTCCAGGAGAGAGGCCCAAGCAAGACGCGCCCCGAGGAGCGTCTTGCCACGTGTCACCACTGGGTCTGATTGAGCACCTCCAGGAGAGAGGCCCCAGCAAGACGCGCCCTGAGGAGCATCTTGCCTTATGTCAGCACTCAGTCTGACTGAGCGCCTCCAGGAGAGAGGCCAAAGCAAGACGCGCCCCGAGGAGCGTTTTGATACATGTCTCCTCTGGGTCTGACTGAGCGCCTCTAGGAGAGAGGCCCAAGCAAGACGTGCCCCGAGGAGCGTCTTGCCACATGTAAACACTGGGACTGACTGAGCGCCTCCAGGAGAGAGGCCCGAGGAGCGTCTTGCCACATGTCAACACTGGGTCTGACAGAGGGCCTCCATGAGAGAGGCCCAAGCAAGATGCGCCCCGAGGAGTGTCTTGCCACATGTCAACACTGGGTCTGACTGAGCGCCTCCAGGAGAGAGGCCCAAGCAAGACGCGCCCCGAGGAGCGTCTTGCCACGTGTCAACACTGGGTCTGACTTAGCGCCTCCAGGAGAGAGGCCCAAGCAAGATGCGCCCCGAGGAGCGTCTTGCCACGTGTCACCACTGGGTCTGACTGAGCTCCTCCAGGAGAGAGGCCCAAGCAAGACGCGCCCCGAGGAGCGTCTTGCCACGTGTCACCACTGGGTCTGATTGAGCACCTCCAGGAGAGAGGCCCCAGCAAGACGCGCCCTGAGGAGCATCTTGCCTTATGTCAGCACTCAGTCTGACTGAGCGCCTCCAGGAGAGAGGCCCAAGCAAGACGCGCCCCGAGGAGCGTCTTGACACATGTCTCCTCTGGGTCTGACTGAGCGCCTCCAGGAGAGAGGCCCAAGCAAGACGTGCCCCGAGGAGCGTCTTGCCACATGTCAACACTGGGTCTGACTGAGCGCCTCCAGGAGAGAGGCCCGAGGAGCGTCTTGCCACATGTCACCTCTGGGTCTTACTGAGCGCCTCCAGGAGAGAGGCCCAAGCAAGAAACGCCCGAGGAGCGTCTTGACACATGTCAACACTGGGTCTGACTGAGCTCCTCCAGGAGAGAGGCCCAAGCAAGACGCGCCCCGAGGAGCGTCTTGCCACGTGTCAACACTGGGTCTGACTGAGCGCCTCCAGGAGAGATGCCCAAGCAAGACGCGCCCCGAGGAGCGTCTTTCCACATGTCACCACTGGGTCTGACTGAGTGCCTCCAGGAGAGAGGCCCAAGCAAGACGCGCCCCGAGGAGCGTCTTGACACATTTCTCCTCTGGGTCTGACTGAGCGCCTCCAGGAGAGAGGCCCAAGCAAGACGCGCCCCGAGGAGCGTCTTGCCACGTGTCACCACTGGGTCTGATTGAGCACCTCCAGGAGAGAGGCCCCAGCAAGACGCGCCCTGAGGAGCATCTTGCCTTATGTCAGCACTCAGTCTGACTGAGCGCCTCCAGGAGAGAGGCCAAAGCAAGACGCGCCCCGAGGAGCGTTTTGATACATGTCTCCTCTGGGTCTGACTGAGCGCCTCTAGGAGAGAGGCCCAAGCAAGACGTGCCCCGAGGAGCGTCTTGCCACATGTAAACACTGGGACTGACTGAGCGCCTCCAGGAGAGAGGCCCGAGGAGCGTCTTGCCACATGTCAACACTGGGTCTGACAGAGGGCCTCCATGAGAGAGGCCCAAGCAAGACGCGCCCCGAGGAGTGTCTTGCCACATGTCAACACTGGGTCTGACTGAGCGCCTCCAGGAGAGAGGCCCAAGCAAGACGCGCCCCGAGGAGCGTCTTGCCACATGTCAACACACGGTCTTACAGAGGGCATTCAGGAGAGAAGCCCAAGCAATACGCGCCCCGAGGAGCGTCTTGTCACATGTCAGCACTGGGTCTGAATGAGCGCCTCCAGGAGAGACGCCCAACCAAGACGCGCCCCGAGGAATGTCTTGCCACATGCCAACACTCGGTCTGACTGAGCGCCTCCATGAGAGAGGCCCAAGCAAGACGCGCCCCGAGGAGCGTCTTGCCACGTGTCAACACTGGGTCTGACTGAGCGCCTCCAGGAGAGAGGCCCAAGCAAGACGCGCCCCGAGGAGCGTCTTTCCACATGTCACCACTGGGTCTGACTGAGTGCCTCCAGGAGAGAGGCCCAAGCAAGACGCGCCCCGAGGAGCGTCTTGCCACGTGTCACCACTGGGTCTGACTGAGCTCCTCCAGGAGAGAGGCCCAAGCAAGACGCGCCCCGAGGAGCGTCTTGCCACGTGTCACCACTGGGTCTGATTGAGCACCTCCAGGAGAGAGGCCCCAGCAAGACGCGCCCTGAGGAGCATCTTGCCTTATGTCAGCACTCAGTCTGACTGAGCGCCTCCAGGAGAGAGGCCCAAGCAAGACGCGCCCCGAGGAGCGTCTTGACACATGTCTCCTCTGGGTCTGACTGAGCGCCTCCAGGAGAGAGGCCCAAGCAAGACGTGCCCCGAGGAGCGTCTTGCCACATGTCAACACTGGGTCTGACTGAGCGCCTCCAGGAGAGAGGCCCGAGGAGCGTCTTGCCACATGTCACCTCTGGGTCTTACTGAGCGCCTCCAGGAGAGAGGCCCAAGCAAGAAACGCCCGAGGAGCGTCTTGACACATGTCAACACTGGGTCTGACTGAGCTCCTCCAGGAGAGAGGCCCAAGCAAGACGCGCCCCGAGGAGCGTCTTGCCACGTGTCAACACTGGGTCTGACTGAGCGCCTCCAGGAGAGATGCCCAAGCAAGACGCGCCCCGAGGAGCGTCTTTCCACATGTCACCACTGGGTCTGACTGAGTGCCTCCAGGAGAGAGGCCCAAGCAAGACGCGCCCCGAGGAGCGTCTTGACACATTTCTCCTCTGGGTCTGACTGAGCGCCTCCAGGAGAGAGGCCCAAGCAAGACGCGCCCCGAGGAGCGTCTTGCCACGTGTCACCACTGGTTCTGATTGAGCACCTCCAGGAGAGAGGCCCCAGCAAGACGCGCCCTGAGGAGCATCTTGCCTTATGTCAGCACTCAGTCTGACTGAGCGCCTCCAGGAGAGAGGCCAAAGCAAGACGCGCCCCGAGGAGCGTTTTGATACATGTCTCCTCTGGGTCTGACTGAGCGCCTCTAGGAGAGAGGCCCAAGCAAGACGTGCCCCGAGGAGCGTCTTGCCACATGTAAACACTGGGACTGACTGAGCGCCTCCAGGAGAGAGGCCCGAGGAGCGTCTTGCCACATGTCAACACTGGGTCTGACAGAGGGCCTCCATGAGAGAGGCCCAAGCAAGACGCGCCCCGAGGAGTGTCTTGCCACATGTCAACACTGGGTCTGACTGAGCGCCTCCAGGAGAGAGGCCCAAGCAAGACGCGCCCCGAGGAGCGTCTTGCCACATGTCAACACACGGTCTTACAGAGGGCATTCAGGAGAGAAGCCCAAGCAATACGCGCCCCGAGGAGCGTCTTGTCACATGTCAGCACTGGGTCTGAATGAGCGCCTCCAGGAGAGACGCCCAACCAAGACGCGCCCCGAGGAATGTCTTGCCACATGCCAACACTCGGTCTGACTGAGCGCCTCCATGAGAGAGGCCCAAGCAAGACGCGCCCCGAGGAGCGTCTTGCCACGTGTCAACACTGGGTCTGACTGAGCGCCTCCAGGAGAGAGGCCCAAGCAAGACGCGCCCCGAGGAGCGTCTTTCCACATGTCACCACTGGGTCTGACTGAGTGCCTCCAGGAGAGAGGCCCAAGCAAGACGCGCCCCGAGGAGCGTCTTGACACATTTCTCCTCTGGGTCTGACTGAGCGCCTCCAGGAGAGAGGCCCAAGCAAGACGCGCCCCGAGGAGCGTCTTGCCACGTGTCACCACTGGGTCTGATTGAGCACCTCCAGGAGAGAGGCCCCAGCAAGACGCGCCCTGAGGAGCATCTTGCCTTATGTCAGCACTCAGTCTGACTGAGCGCCTCCAGGAGAGAGGCCAAAGCAAGACGCGCCCCGAGGAGCGTTTTGATACATGTCTCCTCTGGGTCTGACTGAGCGCCTCTAGGAGAGAGGCCCAAGCAAGACGTGCCCCGAGGAGCGTCTTGCCACATGTGAACACTGGGACTGACTGAGCGCCTCCAGGAGAGAGGCCCGAGGAGCGTCTTGCCACATGTCAACACTGGGTCTGACAGAGGGCCTCCATGAGAGAGGCCCAAGCAAGACGCGCCCCGAGGAGTGTCTTGCCACATGTCAACACTGGGTCTGACTGAGCGCCTCCAGGAGAGAGGCCCAAGCAAGACGCGCCCCGAGGAGCGTCTTGCCACGTGTCAACACTGGGTCTGACTTAGCGCCTCCAGGAGAGAGGCCCAAGCAAGATGCGCCCCGAGGAGCGTCTTGCCACGTGTCACCACTGGGTCTGACTGAGCTCCTCCAGGAGAGAGGCCCAAGCAAGACGCGCCCCGAGGAGCGTCTTGCCACGTGTCACCACTGGGTCTGATTGAGCACCTCCAGGAGAGAGGCCCCAGCAAGACGCGCCCTGAGGAGCATCTTGCCTTATGTCAGCACTCAGTCTGACTGAGCGCCTCCAGGAGAGAGGCCCAAGCAAGACGCGCCCCGAGGAGCGTCTTGACACATGTCTCCTCTGGGTCTGACTGAGCGCCTCCAGGAGAGAGGCCCAAGCAAGACGTGCCCCGAGGAGCGTCTTGCCACATGTCAACACTGGGTCTGACTGAGCGCCTCCAGGAGAGAGGCCCGAGGAGCGTCTTGCCACATGTCACCTCTGGGTCTTACTGAGCGCCTCCAGGAGAGAGGCCCAAGCAAGAAACGCCCGAGGAGCGTCTTGACACATGTCAACACTGGGTCTGACTGAGCTCCTCCAGGAGAGAGGCCCAAGCAAGACGCGCCCCGAGGAGCGTCTTGCCACGTGTCAACACTGGGTCTGACTGAGCGCCTCCAGGAGAGAGGCCCAAGCAAGACGCGCCCCGAGGAGCGTCTTTCCACATGTCACCACTGGGTCTGACTGAGTGCCTCCAGGAGAGAGGCCCAAGCAAGACGCGCCCCGAGGAGCGTCTTGACACATTTCTCCTCTGGGTCTGACTGAGCGCCTCCAGGAGAGAGGCCCAAGCAAGACGCGCCCCGAGGAGCGTCTTGCCACGTGTCACCACTGGGTCTGATTGAGCACCTCCAGGAGAGAGGCCCCAGCAAGACGCGCCCTGAGGAGCATCTTGCCTTATGTCAGCACTCAGTCTGACTGAGCGCCTCCAGGAGAGAGGCCAAAGCAAGACGCGCCCCGAGGAGCGTTTTGATACATGTCTCCTCTGGGTCTGACTGAGCGCCTCTAGGAGAGAGGCCCAAGCAAGACGTGCCCCGAGGAGCGTCTTGCCACATGTAAACACTGGGACTGACTGAGCGCCTCCAGGAGAGAGGCCCGAGGAGAGTCTTGCCACATGTCAACACTGGGTCTGACAGAGGGCCTCCATGAGAGAGGCCCAAGCAAGACGCGCCCCGAGGAGTGTCTTGCCACATGTCAACACTGGGTCTGACTGAGCGCCTCCAGGAGAGAGGCCCAAGCAAGACGCGCCCCGAGGAGCGTCTTGCCACGTGTCAACACTGGGTCTGACTTAGCGCCTCCAGGAGAGAGGCCCAAGCAAGATGCGCCCCGAGGAGCGTCTTGCCACGTGTCACCACTGGGTCTGACTGAGCTCCTCCAGGAGAGAGGCCCAAGCAAGACGCGCCCCGAGGAGCGTCTTGCCACGTGTCACCACTGGGTCTGATTGAGCACCTCCAGGAGAGAGGCCCCAGCAAGACGCGCCCTGAGGAGCATCTTGCCTTATGTCAGCACTCAGTCTGACTGAGCGCCTCCAGGAGAGAGGCCCAAGCAAGACGCGCCCCGAGGAGCGTCTTGACACATGTCTCCTATGGGTCTGACTGAGCGCCTCCAGGAGAGAGGCCCAAGCAAGACGTGCCCCGAGGAGCGTCTTGCCACATGTCAACACTGGGTCTGACTGAGCGCCTCCAGGAGAGAGGCCCGAGGAGCGTCTTGCCACATGTCACCTCTGGGTCTTACTGAGCGCCTCCAGGAGAGAGGCCCAAGCAAGAAACGCCCGAGGAGCGTCTTGACACATGTCAACACTGGGTCTGACTGAGCGCCTCCAGGAGAGAGGTCCAAGCAAGACGTGCCCCGAGGAGCGTCTTGTCACATGTCAACAATGGGTCTGACTGAGGGCCTCCAGGAGAGAAGCCCAAGCAAGAAGCGCCCCGAGGAGCGTCTTGCCACATGTCAACACTGGGTCTGACTGAGCGCCTCCAGGAGAGAGGCCCAAGCAAGACACGCCCCGAGGAGCGTCTTGACACATGTCAACACTGGGTCTGACTGAGGGCCTCCATGTGAGAAGCCCAAGCAAGACGCGCCCCGAGGAGAGTCTTGCCACATGTCAACACTGGGTCTGACAGAGGGCATCCAGGAGAGAGGCCCAAGCAATACGCGCCCCGAGGAGCGTCTTGCCACATGTCAACAATGGGTCTGACTGAGGGCCTCCAGGAGAGAAGCCCAAGGAAGACGCGCCCCGAGGAGCTTCTTGCCACATGTCAGCACTCGGTCTGACTGAGCGCCTCCAGGAGAGAGGCCAAAGCAAGATGCGCCCCGAGGAGCGTCTTGACACATGTCAACACTGGGTCTGTCAGAGGGCCTCCATGAGAGAGGCCCAAGCAAGATGCACCCCGAGGAGCATCTTGCCACATGTCAACACTGGGTTTGACAGAGGGCCTCCAGGAGAGAGGCCCAAGCAAGACGCGCCCCGAGGAGCGTCTTGCCACATGTCAGATCTCGGTCTGACTGAGCGCCTCCAGGAGAGAGGCCCAAGCAAGACGTGCCCCGAGGAGCGTCTTGCCACATGTGAACACTGGGTCTGACTGAGCGCCTCCAGGAGAGAGGCTCAAGCAAGACGCGCCCCGAGGAGCATCTTGCCACATGTCAACACTGGGTCTGACTGAGCGCCTCCAGGAGAGAGGCCCAAGCAAGACGCGCCCCGAGGAGCATCTTGTCACATGTCACTACTCGGTCTGACTGAGTGCCTCCAGGAGAGAGGCCCAAGCAAGACGTGCCCCGAGGAGCGTCTTGCCACATGTCAACAATGGGTCTGACTGAGGGCCTCCAGGAGAGAAGCCCAAGCAAGAAGCGCCCCGAGGAGCGTCTTGCCACATGTCAACACTGGGTCTGACTGAGCGCCTCCAGGAGAGAGGCCCAAGCAAGACACGCCCCGGGGAGCGTCTTGACACATGTCAACACTGGGTCTGACTGAGGGCCTCCATGAGAGAAGGCCAAGCAAGAAGCGCCCCGAGGAGAGTCTTGCCACATGTCAACACTGGGTCTGACAGAGGGTATCCAGGAGAGAGGCATAAGCAATACGCGCCCCGAGGAGCGTCTTGCCACATGTCACCACTGGGTCTGACTGAGCGCCTCCAGCAGAGAGGCCCAAGCAGAAGCGCCCCGAGGAGCGTCTTGCCACGTGTCAACACTGGGTCTGATTGAGGGCCTTCTGGAGAGAGGCCCAAGCAAGACGCGCCCCGAGGAGGATCTTGCCACATGTCAACAATGGGTCTGACTGACGGCCTCCAGGAGAGAAGCCCAAGCAAGACGCGCCCCGAGGAGCTTCTTGCCACATGTCAGCACTCGGTCTGACTGAGCGCCTCCAGGAGAGGCCAAAGCAAGACGCGCCCCGAGGAGCGTCTTGACACATGTCAACACTGGGTCTGACAGAGGGCCTCCATGAGAGAGGCCCAAGCAAGACGCGCCCCGAGGAGTGTCTTGCCACATGTCAACACTGGGTCTGACTGAGCGCCCCCAGGAGAGAGGCCCAAGCAAGACGCGCCCCGAGGAGCGTCTTGCCACATGTCAACACTGGGTCTAACTTAGCGCCTCCAGGAGAGAGGCCCAAGCAAGATGCGCACGAGGAGCGTCTTGCCACGTGTCACCACTGGGTCTGACTGAGCTCCTCCAGGAGACAGGCCCAAGCAAGACGCGCCCCGAGGAGCGTCTTGCCACGTGTCACCACTGGGTCTGATTGAGCACCTCCAGGAGAGAGGCCCCAGCAAGACGCGCCCCGAGGAGCGTCTTGCCTTATGTCAGCACTCGGTCTGACTGAGCGCCTCCAGGAGAGAGGCCCAAGCAAGAGGCGCCCGGAGGAGCGTCTTGCCACATGTCAGCACTCGGTCTGACTGAGCGCCTCCAGGAGAGAGGCCCAAGCAAGACGCGCCCCGAGGAGCGTCTTGACACATGTCTCCTCTGGGTCTGACTGAGCGCCTCCAGGAGAGAGGCCCAAGCAAGACGTGCCCCGAGGAGCGTCTTGACACATGTCAACACTGGGTCGGACTGAGGGCCTCCATGAGAGAAGCCCAAGCAAGACGTGCCCCGAGGAGCGTCTTGCCACATGTAAACACTGGGACTGACTGCGCGCCTCCAGGAGAGAGGCCCGAGGAGCGTCTTGCCACATGTCAACACTGGGTCTGACAGAGGGCCTCCATGAGAGAGGCCCAAGCAAGACGCGCCCCGAGGAGCGTCTTGCCACGTGTCAACACTGGGTCTGACTTAGCGCCTCCAGGAGAGAGGCCCAAGCAAGATGCGCCCCGAGGAGCGTCTTGCCACGTGTCACCACTGGGTCTGACTGAGCTCCTCCAGGAGACAGGCCCAAGCAAGACGCGCCCCGAGGAGCGTCTTGCCATGTGTCACCACTGGGTCTGATTGAGCACCTCCAGGAGAGAGGCCCCAGCAAGACGCGCCCTGAGGAGCATCTTGCCTTATGTCAGCACTCAGTCTGACTGAGCGCCTCCAGGAGAGAGGCCCAAGCAAGACGCGCCCCGAGGAGCGTCTTGACACATGTCTCCTCTTTGTCTGACTGAGCGCCTCCAGGAGAGAGGCCCAAGCAAGACTTGCCCCGAGGAGCGTCTTGCCACATGTCAACACTGGGTCTGACTGAGCGCCTCCAGGAGAGAGGCCCGAGGAGCATCTTGCCACATGTCACCTCTGGGTCTGACTGAGCGCCTCCAGGAGAGAGGCCCAAGCAAGAAACGCCCGAGGAGCGTCTTGACACATGTCAACACTGGGTCTGACTGAGCGCCTCCAGGAGAGAGGTCCAAGCAAGACGTGCCCCGAGGAGCGTCTTGTCACATGTCAACAATGGGTCTGACTGAGGGCCTCCAGGAGAGAAGCCCAAGCAAGAAGCGCCCCGAGGAGCGTCTTGCCACATGTCAACACTGGGTCTGACTGAGTGCCTCCAGGAGAGAGGCCCAAGCAAGACACGCCCCGAGGAGCGTCTTGACACATGTCAACACTGGGTCTGACTGAGGGCCTCCATGTGAGAAGCCAGAGCAAGACGCGCCCCGAGGAGAGTCTTGCCACATGTCAACACTGGGTCTGACAGAGGGCATCCAGGAGAGAGGCCCAAGCAATACGCGCCCCGAGGAGCGTCTTGCCACATGTCAACAATGGGTCTGACTGAGGGCCTCCAGGAGAGAAGCCTAAGGAAGACGCGCCCCGAGGAGCTTCTTGCCACATGTCAGCACTCGGTCTGACTGAGCGCCTCCAGGAGAGAGGCCAAAGCAAGATGCGCCCCGAGGAGCGTCTTGACACATGTCAACACTGGGTCTGTCAGAGGGCCTCCATGAGAGAGGCCCAAGCAAGATGAGCCCCGAGGAGCATCTTGCCACATCTCAACACTGGGTCTGACAGAGGGCCTCCATGAGAGAAGCCCAAGCAAGACGCGCCCCGAGGAGTGTCTTGCCACATGTCAACACTGGGTCTGACTGAGCGCCCCCAGGAGAGAGGCCCAAGCAAGACACGCCCCGAGGAGCGTCTTGACACATGTCAACACTGGGTCGGACTGAGGGCCTCCTTGAGAGAAGCCCAAGCAAGACGCGCCCCGAGGAGAGTCTTGCCACATGTCAACACACGGTCTGACAGAGGGCATTCAGGAGAGAAGCCCAAGCAATACGCGCCCCGAGGAGCGTCTTGTCACATGTCAGCACTGGGTCTGAATGAGCGCCTCCAGGAGAGAGGCCCAACCAAGACGCGCCCCGAGGAATGTCTTGCCACGTGTCAACACTGGGTCTGACTGAGCGCCTCCAGGAGAGAGGCCCAAGCAAGACGCGCCCCGAGGAGCGTCTTTCCACATGTCACCACTGGGTCTGACTGAGTGCCTCCAGGAGAGAGGCCCAAGCAAGACGCGCCCCGAGGAGCGTCTTGACACATTTCTCCTCTGGGTCTGACTGAGCGCCTCCAGGAGAGAGGCCCAAGCAAGACGCGCCCCGAGGAGCGTCTTGCCACGTGTCACCACTGGGTCTGATTGAGCACCTCCAGGAGAGAGGCCCCAGCAAGATGCGCCCTGAGGAGCATCTTGCCTTATGTCAGCACTCAGTCTGACTGAGCGCCTCCAGGAGAGAGGCCAAAGCAAGACGCGCCCCGAGGAGCGTTTTGATACATGTCTCCTCTGGGTCTGACTGAGCGCCTCTAGGAGAGAGGCCCAAGCAAGACGTGCCCCGAGGAGCGTCTTGCCACATGTAAACACTGGGACTGACGGAGCGCCTCCAGGAGAGAGGCCCGAGGAGCGTCTTGCCACATGTCAACACTGGGTCTGACAGAGGGCCTCCATGAGAGAGGCCCAAGCAAGACGCGCCCCGAGGAGTGTCTTGCCACATGTCAACACTGGGTCTGACTGAGCGCCTCCAGGAGAGAGGCCCAAGCAAGACGCGCCCCGAGGAGCGTCTTGCCACGTGTCAACACTGGGTCTGACTTAGCACCTCCAGGAGAGAGGCCCAAGCAAGATGCGCCCCGAGGAGCGTCTTGCCACGTGTCACCACTGGGTCTGACTGAGCTCCTCCAGGAGAGAGGCCCAAGCAAGACGCGCCCCGAGGAGCGTCTTGCCACGTGTCACCACTGGGTCTGATTGAGCACCTCCAGGAGAGAGGCCCCAGCAAGACGCGCCCTGAGGAGCATCTTGCCTTATGTCAGCACTCAGTCTGACTGAGCGCCTCCAGGAGAGAGGCCCAAGCAAGACGCGCCCCGAGGAGCGTCTTGACACATGTCTCCTCTGGGTCTGACTGAGCGCCTCCAGGAGAGAGGCCCAAGCAAGACGTGCCCCGAGGAGCGTCTTGCCACATGTCAACACTGGGTCTGACTGAGCGCCTCCAGGAGAGAGGCCCGAGGAGCGTCTTGCCACATGTCACCTCTGGGTCTTACTGAGCGCCTCCAGGAGAGAGGCCCAAGCAAGAAACGCCCGAGGAGCGTCTTGACACATGTCAACACTGGGTCTGACTGAGCGCCTCCAGGAGAGAGGTCCAAGCAAGACGTGCCCCGAGGAGCGTCTTGTCACATGTCAACAATGGGTCTGACTGAGGGCCTCCAGGAGAGAAGCCCAAGCAAGAAGCGCCCCGAGGAGCGTCTTGCCACATGTCAACACTGGGTCTGACTGAGCGCCTCCAGGAGAGAGGCCCAAGCAAGACACGCCCCGAGGAGCGTCTTGACACATGTCAACACTGGGTCTGACTGAGGGCCTCCATGTGAGAAGCCCAAGCAAGACGCGCCCCGAGGAGAGTCTTGCCACATGTCAACACTGGGTCTGACAGAGGGCATCCAGGAGAGAGGCCCAAGCAATACGCGCCCCGAGTAGCGTCTTGCCACATGTCAACAATGGGTCTGACTGAGGGCCTCCAGGAGAGAAGCCCAAGGAAGACGCGCCCCGAGGAGCTTCTTGCCACATGTCAGCACTCGGTCTGACTGAGCGCCTCCAGGAGAGAGGCCAAAGCAAGATGCGCCCCGAGGAGCGTCTTGACACATGTCAACACTGGGTCTGTCAGAGGGCCTCCATGAGAGAGGCCCAAGCAAGATGCGCCCCGAGGAGCATCTTGCCACATGTCAACACTGGGTTTGACAGAGGGCCTCCAGGAGAGAGGCCCAAGCAAGACGCGCCCCGAGGAGCGTCTTGCCACATGTCAGATCTCGGTCTGACTGAGCGCCTCCAGGAGAGAGGCCCAAGCAAGACGTGCCCCGAGGAGCGTCTTGCCACATGTGAACACTGGGTCTGACTGAGCGCCTCCAGGAGAGAGGCTCAAGCAAGACGCGCCCCGAGGAGCATCTTGCCACATGTCAACACTGGGTCTGACTGAGCGCCTCCAGGAGAGAGGCCCAAGCAAGACGCGCCCCGAGGAGCATCTTGTCACATGTCACTACTCGGTCTGACTGAGTGCCTCCAGGAGAGAGGCCCAAGCAAGACGTGCCCCGAGGAGCGTCTTGCCACATGTCAACAATGGGTCTGACTGAGGGCCTCCAGGAGAGAAGCCCAAGCAAGAAGCGCCCCGAGGAGCGTCTTGCCACATGTCAACACTGGGTCTGACTGAGCGCCTCCAGGAGAGAGGCCCAAGCAAGACACGCCCCGGGGAGCGTCTTGACACATGTCAACACTGGGTCTGACTGAGGGCCTCCATGAGAGAAGCCCAAGCAAGACGCGCCCCGAGGAGAGTCTTGCCACATGTCAACACTGGGTCTGACAGAGGGCATCCAGGAGAGAGGCATAAGCAATACGCGCCCCGAGGAGCGTCTTGCCACATGTCACCACTGGGTCTGACTGAGCGCCTCCAGCAGAGAGGCCCAAGCAAGAAGCGCCCCGAGGAGCGTCTTGCCACGTGTCAACCAGGGGCGGATTTAGGACTGAAGAAGATCCGGGGCTTAACACACACGCGCGCGCACACACACGCGCGCGCACGCGCACACACACGCATGCGCGCACACACGTGACACGCACTAGTCAACATCATATATATTTGTCTTGTACCACATAATGTTTAATCTGAAGCTACATATTCAGCATATTCAGGGCAGAGTATTGTTCCTGTTAGTGTTTAGTGTGAGATGATAGTGAATATTCCCTTTCTTTCTCCAACAACTTTACCTGATAGTAAGCTAACTTTAGGCAAACCAGCAGCACAACAAATATTTTCAAATAAGACTCACAAACCTGAGTCAACACCAGTCTCATCAGAGCTGGGGTTCTGTCGTTGTACTTTTGGTCTAAAAAAACGTCCTTATATCCATCTTCACTCATGCATTTCAGACAGACTGCAGAAGCAGAGCTGCTGAAGGGCTTCTCTTCAGTCTCAGGTAAACTGTATACTGACTAAGTAGCCTAGTGGTAGAGTGTCTGCCCTGAGATCGGGAGATCAGGGGTTCGACTCCTGGTCGGGTCATACCAAAGGTTTTGAGAAAAATGGGACCCAATGCCTCCCTGCTTGACACTCAGCATTGGATTGGGGTTGGATTGGGGGGTTAAACCACCAAATAGTTCCCGAGCGCGGCGTGTCTGCAACTCAGGGGATGGGTCAAAATCGGAGAATAAATTTCACCACACACCTGTGTGTGTGACGACTAAATGGGACTTTACAAACTACTGCCAGCTGCGCCCTCTCTGTGTGACTTTGGTACTGCATGTTAATTCCGCGATTTAGATCCGGGGCTTATCATGAAAGATCCGGGGCTTCAGCCCAAGTAGCCGGGCCTAACGCCGCCCCTGGTGTCAACACTGGGTCTGATTGAGGGCCTTCTGGAGAGAGGCCCAAGCAAGACGCGCCCCGAGGAGGATCTTGCCACATGTCAACAATGGGTCTGACTGAGGGCCTCCAGGAGAGAAGCCCAAGCAAGACGCGCCCCGAGGAGCTTCTTGCCACATGTCAGCACTCGGTCTGACTGAGCGCCTCCAGGAGAGGCCAAAGCAAGACGCGCCCCGAGGAGCGTCTTGACACATGTCAACACTGGGTCTGACAGAGGGCCTCCATCAGAGAGGCCCAAGCAAGACGCGCCCCGAGGAGTGTCTTGCCACATGTCAACACTGGGTCTGACTGAGCGCCCCCAGGAGAGAGGCCCAAGCAAGACGCGCCCCGAGGAGCGTCTTGCCACATGTCAACACTGGGTCTAACTTAGCGCCTCCAGGAGAGAGGCCCAAGCAAGATGCGCACGAGGAGCGTCTTGCCACGTGTCACCACTGGGTCTGACTGAGCTCCTCCAGGAGACAGGCCCAAGCAAGACGCGCCCCGAGGAGCGTCTTGCAACGTGTCACCACTGGGTCTGATTGAGCACCTCCAGGAGAGAGGCCCCAGCAAGACGCGCCCCGAGGAGCGTCTTGCCTTATGTCAGCACTCGGTCTGACTGAGTGCCTCCAGGAGAGAGGCCCAAGCAAGAGGCGCCCGGAGGAGCGTCTTGCCACATGTCAGCACTCGGTCCGACTGAGCGCCTCCAGGAGAGAGGCCCAAGCAAGACGCGCCCCGAGGAGCGTCTTGACACATGTCTCCTCTGGGTCTGACTGAGCGCCTCCAGGAGAGAGGCCCAAGCAAGACGTGCCCCGAGGAGCGTCTTGACACATGTCAACACTGGGTCGGACTGAGGGCCTCCATGAGAGAAGCCCAAGCAAGACGTGCCCCGAGGAGCGTCTTGCCACATGTAAACACTGGGACTGACTGCGCGCCTCCAGGAGAGAGGCCCGAGGAGCGTCTTGCCACATGTCAACACTGGGTCTGACAGAGGGCCTCCATGAGAGAGGCCCAAGCAAGACGCGCCCCGAGGAGTGTCTTGCCACATGACAACACTGGGTCTGACTGAGCGCCTCCAGGAGAGAGGCCCAAGCAAGACGCGCCCCGAGGAGCGTCTTGCCACGTGTCAACACTGGGTCTGACTTAGCGCCTCCAGGAGAGAGGCCCAAGCAAGATGCGCCCCGAGGAGCGTCTTGCCACGTGTCACCACTGGGTCTGACTGAGCTCCTCCAGGAGACAGGCCCAAGCAAGACGCGCCCCGAGGAGCGTCTTGCCACGTGTCACCACTGGGTCTGATTGAGCACCTCCAGGAGAGAGGCCCCAGCAAGACGCGCCCTGAGGAGCATCTTGCCTTATGTCAGCACTCAGTCTGACTGAGCGCCTCCAGGAGAGAGGCCCAAGCAAGACGCGCCCCGAGGAGCGTCTTGACACATGTCTCCTCTGGGTCTGACTGAGCGCCTCCAGGAGAGAGGCCCAAGCAAGACTTGCCCCGAGGAGCGTCTTGCCACATGTCAACACTGGGTCTGACTGAGCGCCTCCAGGAGAGAGGCCCGAGGAGCGTCTTGCCACATGTCACCTCTGGGTCTGACTGAGCGCCTCCAGGAGAGAGGCCCAAGCAAGAAACGCCCGAGGAGCGTCTTGACACATGTCAACACTGGGTCTGACTGAGCGCCTCCAGGAGAGAGGTCCAAGCAAGACGTGCCCCGAGGAGCGTCTTGTCACATGTCAACAATGGGTCTGACTGAGGGCCTCCAGGAGAGAAGCCCAAGCAAGAAGCGCCCCGAGGAGCGTCTTGCCACATGTCAACACTGGGTCTGACTGAGCGCCTCCAGGAGAGAGGCCCAAGCAAGACACGCCCCGAGGAGCTTCTTGCCACATGTCAGCACTCGTTCTGACTGAGCACCTCCAGGAGAGAGGCCAAAGCAAGATGCGCCCCGAGGAGCGTCTTGACACATGTCAACACTGGGTCTGTCAGAGGGCCTCCATGAGAGAGGCCCAAGCAAGATGAGCCCCGAGGAGCATCTTGCCACATCTCAACACTGGGTCTGACAGAGGGCCTCCATGAGAGAGGCCCAAGCAAGACGCGCCCCGAGGAGTTTCTTGCCACATGTCAACACTGGGTCTGACTGAGCGCCCCCAGGAGAGAGGCCCAAGCAAGACGCGCCCCGAGGAGCGTCTTGCCACATGTCAACACTGGGTCTAACTTAGCGCCTCCAGGAAAGAGGCCCAAGCAAGATGCGCACGAGGAGCGTCTTGCCACGTGTCACCACTGGGTCTGACTGAGCTCCTCCAGGAGACAGGCCCAAGCAAGACACGCCCCGAGGAGCGTCTTGCCACGTGTCACCACTGGGTCTGATTGAGCACCTCCAGGAGAGAGGCCCCAGCAAGACGCGCCCCGAGGAGCGTCTTGCCTTATGTCAGCACTCGGTCTGACTGAGCGCCTCCAGGAGAGAGGCCCAAGCAAGACGCGCCCGGAGGAGCGTCTTGCCACATGTCAGCACTCGGTCTGACTGAGCGCCTCCAGGAGAGAGGCCCAAGCAAGACGCGCCCCGAGGAGCGTCTTGACACATGTCTCCTCTGGGTCTGACTGAGCGCCTCCAGGAGAGAGGCCCAAGCAAGACGTGCCCCGAGGAGCGTCTTGACACATGTCAACACTGGGTCGGACTGAGGGCCTCCATGAGAGAAGCCCAAGCAAGACGTGCCCCGAGGAGCGTCTTGCCACATGTAAACACTGGGACTGACTGAGCGCCTCCAGGAGAGAGGCCCGAGGAGCGTCTTGCCACATGTCAACACTGGGTCTGACAGAGGGCCTCCATGAGAGAGGCCCAAGCAAGACGCGCCCCGAGGAGTATCTTGCCACATGTCAACACTGGGTCTGACTGAGCGCCTCCAGGAGAGAGGCCCAAGCAAGACTCGCCCCGAGGAGCGTCTTGCCACGTGTCAACACTGGGTCTGACTTAGCGCCTCCAAGAGAGAGGCCCAAGCAAGATGCGCCCCGAGGAGCGTCTTGCCACGTGTCACCACTGGGTCTGACTGAGCTCCTCCAGGAGACAGGCCCAAGCAAGACGCGCCCCGAGGAGCGTCTTGCCACGTGTCACCACTGGGTCTGATTGAGCACCTCCAGGAGAGAGGCCCCAGCAAGACGCGCCCTGAGGAGCATCTTGCCTTATGTCAGCACTCAGTCTGACTGAGTGCCTCCAGGAGAGAGGCCCAAGCAAGACGCGCCCCGAGGAGCGTCTTGCCACATGTAAACACTGGGACTGACTGCGCGCCTCCAGGAGAGAGGCCCGAGGAGCGTCTTGCCACATGTCAACACTGGGTCTGACAGAGGGCCTCCATGAGAGAGGCCCAAGCAAGACGCGCCCCGAGGAGTGTCTTGCCACATGACAACACTGGGTCTGACTGAGCGCCTCCAGGAGAGAGGCCCAAGCAAGATGCGCCCCGAGGAGCGTCTTGCCACGTGTCACCACTGGGTCTGATTGAGCACCTCCAGGAGAGAGGCCCCAGCAAGACGCGCCCTGAGGAGCATCTTGCCTTATGTCAGCACTCAGTCTGACTGAGCGCCTCCAGGAGAGAGGCCCAAGCAAGACGCGCCCCGAGGAGCGTCTTGACACATGTCTCCTCTGGGTCTGACTGAGCGCCTCCAGGAGAGAGGCCCAAGCAAGACTTGCCCCGAGGAGCGTCTTGCCACATGTCAACACTGGGTCTGACTGAGCGCCTCCAGGAGAGAGGCCCGAGGAGCGTCTTGCCACATGTCACCTCTGGGTCTGACTGAGCGCCTCCAGGAGAGAGGCCCAAGCAAGAAACGCCCGAGGAGCGTCTTGACACATGTCAACACTGGGTCTGACTGAGCGCCTCCAGGAGAGAGGTCCAAGCAAGACGTGCCCCGAGGAGCGTCTTGTCACATGTCAACAATGGGTCTGACTGAGGGCCTCCAGGAGAGAAGCCCAAGCAAGAAGCGCCCCGAGGAGCGTCTTGCCACATGTCAACACTGGGTCTGACTGAGCGCCTCCAGGAGAGAGGCCCAAGCAAGACACGCCCCGAGGAGCGTCTTGACACATGTCAACACTGGGTCTGACTGAGGGCCTCCATGTGAGAAGCCCAAGCAAGACGCGCCCCGAGGAGAGTCTTGCCACATGTCAACACTGGTTCTGACAGAGGGCATCCAGGAGAGAGGCCCAAGCAATACGCGCCCCGAGGAGCGTCTTGCCACATGTCAACAATGGGTCTGACTGAGGGCCTCCAGGAGAGAAGCCCAAGGAAGACGCGCCCCGAGGAGCTTCTTGCCACATGTCAGCACTCGGTCTGACTGAGCGCCTCCAGGAGAGAGGCCAAAGCAAGATGCGCCCCGAGGAGCGTCTTGACACATGTCAACACTGGGTCTGTCAGAGGGCCTCCATGAGAGAGGCCCAAGCAAGATGAGCCCCGAGGAGCATCTTGCCACATCTCAACACTGGGTCTGACAGAGGGCCTCCATGAGAGAGGCCCAAGCAAGACGCGCCCCGAGGAGTGTCTTGCCACATGTCAACACTGGGTCTGACTGAGCGCCCCCAGGAGAGAGGCCCAAGCAAGACGCGCCCCGAGGAGCGTCTTGCCACATGTCAACACTGGGTCTAACTTAGCGCCTCCAGGAAAGAGGCCCAAGCAAGATGCGCACGAGGAGCGTCTTGCCACGTGTCACCACTGGGTCTGACTGAGCTCCTCCAGGAGACAGGCCCAAGCAAGACGCGCCCCGAGGAGCGTCTTGCCACGTGTCACCACTGGGTCTGATTGAGCACCTCCAGGAGAGAGGCCCCAGCAAGACGCGCCCCGAGGAGCGTCTTGCCTTATGTCAGCACTCGGTCTGACTGAGCGCCTCCAGGAGAGAGGCCCAAGCAAGACGCGCCCGGAGGAGCGTCTTGCCACATGTCAGCACTCGGTCTGACTGAGCGCCTCCAGGAGAGAGGCCCAAGCAAGACGCGCCCCGAGGAGCGTCTTGACACATGTCTCCTCTGGGTCTGACTGAGCGCCTCCAGGAGAGAGGCCCAAGCAAGACGTGCCCCGAGGAGCGTCTTGACACATGTCAACACTGGGTCGGACTGAGGGCCTCCATGAGAGAAGCCCAAGCAAGACGTGCCCCGAGGAGCGTCTTGCCACATGTAAACACTGGGACTGACTGAGCGCCTCCAGGAGAGAGGCCCGAGGAGCGTCTTGCCACATGTCAACACTGGGTCTGACAGAGGGCCTCCATGAGAGAGGCCCAAGCAAGACGCGCCCCGAGGAGTATCTTGCCACATGTCAACACTGGGTCTGACTGAGCGCCTCCAGGAGAGAGGCCCAAGCAAGACTCGCCCCGAGGAGCGTCTTGCCACGTGTCAACACTGGGTCTGACTTAGCGCCTCCAAGAGAGAGGCCCAAGCAAGATGCGCCCCGAGGAGCGTCTTGCCACGTGTCACCACTGGGTCTGACTGAGCTCCTCCAGGAGACAGGCCCAAGCAAGACGCGCCCCGAGGAGCGTCTTGCCACGTGTCACCACTGGGTCTGATTGAGCACCTCCAGGAGAGAGGCCCCAGCAAGACGCGCCCTGAGGAGCATCTTGCCTTATGTCAGCACTCAGTCTGACTGAGTGCCTCCAGGAGAGAGGCCCAAGCAAGACGCGCCCCGAGGAGCGTCTTGACACATGTCTCCTCTGGGTCTGACTGAGCGCCTCCAGGAGAGAGGCCCAAGCAAGACTTGCCCCGAGGAGCGTCTTGCCACATGTCAACACTGGGTCTGACTGAGCGCCTCCAGGAGAGAGGCCCGAGGAGCGTCTTGCCACATGTCACCTCTGGGTCTGACTGAGCGCCTCCAGGAGAGAGGCCCAAGCAAGAAACGCCCGAGGAGCGTCTTGACACATGTCAACACTGGGTCTGACTGAGCGCCTCCAGGAGAGAGGTCCAAGCAAGACGTGCCCCGAGGAGCGTCTTGTCACATGTCAACAATGGGTCTGACTGAGGGCCTCCAGGAGAGAAGCCCAAGCAAGAAGCGCCCCGAGGAGCGTCTTGCCACATGTCAACACTGGGTCTGACTGAGCGCCTCCTGGAGAGAGGCCCAAGCAAGACACGCCCCGGGGAGCGTCTTGACACATGCCAACACTGGGTCTGACTGAGGGCCTTCATGTGAGAAGCCCAAGCAAGACGCGCCCCGAGAAGAGTCTTGCCACATGTCAACACTGGGTCTGACAGAGGGCATCCAGGAGAGAGGCCCAAGCAATACGCGCCCCGAGGAGCGTCTTGCCACATGTCAACAATGGGTCTGACTGAGGGCCTCCAGGAGAGAAGCCCAAGGAAGACGCGCCCCGAGGAGCTTCTTGCCACATGTCAGCACTCGGTCTGACTGAGCGCCTACAGGAGAGAGGCCAAAGCAAGATGCGCCCCGAGGAGCATCTTGACACATATCAACACTGGGTCTGTCAGAGGGCATCCATGTGAGAGGCCCAAGCAAGATGCGCCCCGAGGAGCATCTTGCCACATGTCAACACTGGGTTTGACAGAGGGCCTCCAGGAGAGAGGCCCAAGCAAGACGCGCCCCGAGGAGCGTCTTGCCACATGTCAGATCTCGGTCTGACTGAGCGCCTCCAGGAGAGAGGCCCAAGCAAGACGTGCCCCGAGGAGCGTCTTGCCACATGTGAACACTGGGTCTGACTGAGCGCCTCCAGGAGAGAGGCTCAAGCAAGACGCGCCCCGAGGAGCATCTTTCCACATGTCAACACTGGGTCTGACTGAGCGCCTCCAGGAGAGAGGCCCAAGCAAGACGCGCCCCGAGGAGCATCTTGTCACATGTCACTACTCGGTCTGACTGAGTGCCTCCAGGAGAGAGGCCCAAGCAAGACGTGCCCCGAGGAGCGTCTTGCCACATGTCAACAATGGGTCTGACAGAGGGCCTCCAGGAGAGAAGCCCAAGCAAGAAGCGCCCCGAGGAGCGTCTTGCCACATGTCAACACTGGGTCTGACTGAGCGCCTCCAGGAGAGAGGCCCAAGCAAGACACGCCCCGGGGAGCGTCTTGCCACATGTCACCACTGGGTCTGACTGAGCACCTCCAGCAGAGAGGCTCAAGCAAGAAGCGCCCCGAGGAGCGTTTTGCCACGTGTCAACACTGGGTCTGATTGAGGGCCTTCTGGAGAGAGGCCCAAGCAAGACGCGCCCCGAGGAGCGTCTTGCCACATGTCAACAATGGGTCTGACTGAGGGCCTCCAGGAGAGAAGCCCAAGCAAGACGCGCCCCGAGGAGCTTCTTGCCACATGTCAGCACTCGGTCTGACTGAGCGCCTCCAGGAGAGGCCAAAGCAAGACGCGCCCCGAGGAGCGTCTTGACACATGTCAACACTGGGTCTGACAGAGGGCCTCCATGAGAGAGGCCCAAGCAAGACGCGCCCCGAGGAGTGTCTTGCCACATGTCAACACTGGGTCTGACTGAGCGCCCCCAGGAGAGAGGCGCAAGCAAGACGCGCCCCGAGGAGCGTCTTGCCACATGTCAGCACTGGGTCTGACTTAGCGCCTCCAGGAGAGAGGCCAAAGCAAGACGCGCCCCGAGGAGCGTTTTGATACATGTCTCCTCTGGGTCTGACTGAGCGCCTCTAGGAGAGAGGCCCAAGCAAGACGTGCCCCGAGGAGCGTCTTGCCACATGTAAACACTGGGACTGACGGAGCGCCTCCAGGAGAGAGGCCCGAGGAGCGTCTTGCCACATGTCAACACTGGGTCTGACAGAGGGCCTCCATGAGAGAGGCCCAAGCAAGACGCGCCCCGAGGAGTGTCTTGCCACATGTCAACACTGGGTCTGACTGAGCGCCTCCAGGAGAGAGGCCCAAGCAAGACGCGCCCCGAGGAGCGTCTTGCCACGTGTCAACACTGGGTCTGACTTAGCACCTCCAGGAGAGAGGCCCAAGCAAGATGCGCCCCGAGGAGCGTCTTGCCACGTGTCACCACTGGGTCTGACTGAGCTCCTCCAGGAGAGAGGCCCAAGCAAGACGCGCCCCGAGGAGCGTCTTGCCACGTGTCACCACTGGGTCTGATTGAGCACCTCCAGGAGAGAGGCCCCAGCAAGACGCGCCCTGAGGAGCATCTTGCCTTATGTCAGCACTCAGTCTGACTGAGCGCCTCCAGGAGAGAGGCCCAAGCAAGACGCGCCCCGAGGAGCGTCTTGACACATGTCTCCTCTGGGTCTGACTGAGCGCCTCCAGGAGAGAGGCCCAAGCAAGACGTGCCCCGAGGAGCGTCTTGCCACATGTCAACACTGGGTCTGACTGAGCGCCTCCAGGAGAGAGGCCCGAGGAGCGTCTTGCCACATGTCACCTCTGGGTCTTACTGAGCGCCTCCAGGAGAGAGGCCCAAGCAAGAAACGCCCGAGGAGCGTCTTGACACATGTCAACACTGGGTCTGACTGAGCGCCTCCAGGAGAGAGGTCCAAGCAAGACGTGCCCCGAGGAGCGTCTTGTCACATGTCAACAATGGGTCTGACTGAGGGCCTCCAGGAGAGAAGCCCAAGCAAGAAGCGCCCCGAGGAGCGTCTTGCCACATGTCAACACTGGGTCTGACTGAGCGCCTCCAGGAGAGAGGCCCAAGCAAGACACGCCCCGAGGAGCGTCTTGACACATGTCAACACTGGGTCTGACTGAGGGCCTCCATGTGAGAAGCCCAAGCAAGACGCGCCCCGAGGAGAGTCTTGCCACATGTCAACACTGGGTCTGACAGAGGGCATCCAGGAGAGAGGCCCAAGCAATACGCGCCCCGAGTAGCGTCTTGCCACATGTCAACAATGGGTCTGACTGAGGGCCTCCAGGAGAGAAGCCCAAGGAAGACGCGCCCCGAGGAGCTTCTTGCCACATGTCAGCACTCGGTCTGACTGAGCGCCTCCAGGAGAGAGGCCAAAGCAAGATGCGCCCCGAGGAGCGTCTTGACACATGTCAACACTGGGTCTGTCAGAGGGCCTCCATGAGAGAGGCCCAAGCAAGATGCGCCCCGAGGAGCATCTTGCCACATGTCAACACTGGGTTTGACAGAGGGCCTCCAGGAGAGAGGCCCAAGCAAGACGCGCCCCGAGGAGCGTCTTGCCACATGTCAGATCTCGGTCTGACTGAGCGCCTCCAGGAGAGAGGCCCAAGCAAGACGTGCCCCGAGGAGCGTCTTGCCACATGTGAACACTGGGTCTGACTGAGCGCCTCCAGGAGAGAGGCTCAAGCAAGACGCGCCCCGAGGAGCATCTTGCCACATGTCAACACTGGGTCTGACTGAGCGCCTCCAGGAGAGAGGCCCAAGCAAGACGCGCCCCGAGGAGCATCTTGTCACATGTCACTACTCGGTCTGACTGAGTGCCTCCAGGAGAGAGGCCCAAGCAAGACGTGCCCCGAGGAGCGTCTTGCCACATGTCAACAATGGGTCTGACTGAGGGCCTCCAGGAGAGAAGCCCAAGCAAGAAGCGCCCCGAGGAGCGTCTTGCCACATGTCAACACTGGGTCTGACTGAGCGCCTCCAGGAGAGAGGCCCAAGCAAGACACGCCCCGGGGAGCGTCTTGACACATGTCAACACTGGGTCTGACTGAGGGCCTCCATGAGAGAAGCCCAAGCAAGACGCGCCCCGAGGAGAGTCTTGCCACATGTCAACACTGGGTCTGACAGAGGGCATCCAGGAGAGAGGCATAAGCAATACGCGCCCCGAGGAGCGTCTTGCCACATGTCACCACTGGGTCTGACTGAGCGCCTCCAGCAGAGAGGCCCAAGCAAGAAGCGCCCCGAGGAGCGTCTTGCCACGTGTCAACCAGGGGCGGATTTAGGACTGAAGAAGATCCGGGGCTTAACACACACGCGCGCGCACACACACGCGCGCGCACGCGCACACACACGCATGCGCGCACACACGTGACACGCACTAGTCAACATCATATATATTTGTCTTGTACCACATAATGTTTAATCTGAAGCTACATATTCAGCATATTCAGGGCAGAGTATTGTTCCTGTTAGTGTTTAGTGTGAGATGATAGTGAATATTCCCTTTCTTTCTCCAACAACTTTACCTGATAGTAAGCTAACTTTAGGCAAACCAGCAGCACAACAAATATTTTCAAATAAGACTCACAAACCTGAGTCAACACCAGTCTCATCAGAGCTGGGGTTCTGTCGTTGTACTTTTGGTCTAAAAAAACGTCCTTATATCCATCTTCACTCATGCATTTCAGACAGACTGCAGAAGCAGAGCTGCTGAAGGGCTTCTCTTCAGTCTCAGGTAAACTGTATACTGACTAAGTAGCCTAGTGGTAGAGTGTCTGCCCTGAGATCGGGAGATCAGGGGTTCGACTCCTGGTCGGGTCATACCAAAGGTTTTGAGAAAAATGGGACCCAATGCCTCCCTGCTTGACACTCAGCATTGGATTGGGGTTGGATTGGGGGGTTAAACCACCAAATAGTTCCCGAGCGCGGCGTGTCTGCAACTCAGGGGATGGGTCAAAATCGGAGAATAAATTTCACCACACACCTGTGTGTGTGACGACTAAATGGGACTTTACAAACTACTGCCAGCTGCGCCCTCTCTGTGTGACTTTGGTACTGCATGTTAATTCCGCGATTTAGATCCGGGGCTTATCATGAAAGATCCGGGGCTTCAGCCCAAGTAGCCGGGCCTAACGCCGCCCCTGGTGTCAACACTGGGTCTGATTGAGGGCCTTCTGGAGAGAGGCCCAAGCAAGACGCGCCCCGAGGAGGATCTTGCCACATGTCAACAATGGGTCTGACTGAGGGCCTCCAGGAGAGAAGCCCAAGCAAGACGCGCCCCGAGGAGCTTCTTGCCACATGTCAGCACTCGGTCTGACTGAGCGCCTCCAGGAGAGGCCAAAGCAAGACGCGCCCCGAGGAGCGTCTTGACACATGTCAACACTGGGTCTGACAGAGGGCCTCCATCAGAGAGGCCCAAGCAAGACGCGCCCCGAGGAGTGTCTTGCCACATGTCAACACTGGGTCTGACTGAGCGCCCCCAGGAGAGAGGCCCAAGCAAGACGCGCCCCGAGGAGCGTCTTGCCACATGTCAACACTGGGTCTAACTTAGCGCCTCCAGGAGAGAGGCCCAAGCAAGATGCGCACGAGGAGCGTCTTGCCACGTGTCACCACTGGGTCTGACTGAGCTCCTCCAGGAGACAGGCCCAAGCAAGACGCGCCCCGAGGAGCGTCTTGCAACGTGTCACCACTGGGTCTGATTGAGCACCTCCAGGAGAGAGGCCCCAGCAAGACGCGCCCCGAGGAGCGTCTTGCCTTATGTCAGCACTCGGTCTGACTGAGTGCCTCCAGGAGAGAGGCCCAAGCAAGAGGCGCCCGGAGGAGCGTCTTGCCACATGTCAGCACTCGGTCCGACTGAGCGCCTCCAGGAGAGAGGCCCAAGCAAGACGCGCCCCGAGGAGCGTCTTGACACATGTCTCCTCTGGGTCTGACTGAGCGCCTCCAGGAGAGAGGCCCAAGCAAGACGTGCCCCGAGGAGCGTCTTGACACATGTCAACACTGGGTCGGACTGAGGGCCTCCATGAGAGAAGCCCAAGCAAGACGTGCCCCGAGGAGCGTCTTGCCACATGTAAACACTGGGACTGACTGCGCGCCTCCAGGAGAGAGGCCCGAGGAGCGTCTTGCCACATGTCAACACTGGGTCTGACAGAGGGCCTCCATGAGAGAGGCCCAAGCAAGACGCGCCCCGAGGAGTGTCTTGCCACATGACAACACTGGGTCTGACTGAGCGCCTCCAGGAGAGAGGCCCAAGCAAGACGCGCCCCGAGGAGCGTCTTGCCACGTGTCAACACTGGGTCTGACTTAGCGCCTCCAGGAGAGAGGCCCAAGCAAGATGCGCCCCGAGGAGCGTCTTGCCACGTGTCACCACTGGGTCTGACTGAGCTCCTCCAGGAGACAGGCCCAAGCAAGACGCGCCCCGAGGAGCGTCTTGCCACGTGTCACCACTGGGTCTGATTGAGCACCTCCAGGAGAGAGGCCCCAGCAAGACGCGCCCTGAGGAGCATCTTGCCTTATGTCAGCACTCAGTCTGACTGAGCGCCTCCAGGAGAGAGGCCCAAGCAAGACGCGCCCCGAGGAGCGTCTTGACACATGTCTCCTCTGGGTCTGACTGAGCGCCTCCAGGAGAGAGGCCCAAGCAAGACTTGCCCCGAGGAGCGTCTTGCCACATGTCAACACTGGGTCTGACTGAGCGCCTCCAGGAGAGAGGCCCGAGGAGCGTCTTGCCACATGTCACCTCTGGGTCTGACTGAGCGCCTCCAGGAGAGAGGCCCAAGCAAGAAACGCCCGAGGAGCGTCTTGACACATGTCAACACTGGGTCTGACTGAGCGCCTCCAGGAGAGAGGTCCAAGCAAGACGTGCCCCGAGGAGCGTCTTGTCACATGTCAACAATGGGTCTGACTGAGGGCCTCCAGGAGAGAAGCCCAAGCAAGAAGCGCCCCGAGGAGCGTCTTGCCACATGTCAACACTGGGTCTGACTGAGCGCCTCCAGGAGAGAGGCCCAAGCAAGACACGCCCCGAGGAGCTTCTTGCCACATGTCAGCACTCGGTCTGACTGAGCACCTCCAGGAGAGAGGCCAAAGCAAGATGCGCCCCGAGGAGCGTCTTGACACATGTCAACACTGGGTCTGTCAGAGGGCCTCCATGAGAGAGGCCCAAGCAAGATGAGCCCCGAGGAGCATCTTGCCACATCTCAACACTGGGTCTGACAGAGGGCCTCCATGAGAGAGGCCCAAGCAAGACGCGCCCCGAGGAGTTTCTTGCCACATGTCAACACTGGGTCTGACTGAGCGCCCCCAGGAGAGAGGCCCAAGCAAGACGCGCCCCGAGGAGCGTCTTGCCACATGTCAACACTGGGTCTAACTTAGCGCCTCCAGGAAAGAGGCCCAAGCAAGATGCGCACGAGGAGCGTCTTGCCACGTGTCACCACTGGGTCTGACTGAGCTCCTCCAGGAGACAGGCCCAAGCAAGACACGCCCCGAGGAGCGTCTTGCCACGTGTCACCACTGGGTCTGATTGAGCACCTCCAGGAGAGAGGCCCCAGCAAGACGCGCCCCGAGGAGCGTCTTGCCTTATGTCAGCACTCGGTCTGACTGAGCGCCTCCAGGAGAGAGGCCCAAGCAAGACGCGCCCGGAGGAGCGTCTTGCCACATGTCAGCACTCGGTCTGACTGAGCGCCTCCAGGAGAGAGGCCCAAGCAAGACGCGCCCCGAGGAGCGTCTTGACACATGTCTCCTCTGGGTCTGACTGAGCGCCTCCAGGAGAGAGGCCCAAGCAAGACGTGCCCCGAGGAGCGTCTTGACACATGTCAACACTGGGTCGGACTGAGGGCCTCCATGAGAGAAGCCCAAGCAAGACGTGCCCCGAGGAGCGTCTTGCCACATGTAAACACTGGGACTGACTGAGCGCCTCCAGGAGAGAGGCCCGAGGAGCGTCTTGCCACATGTCAACACTGGGTCTGACAGAGGGCCTCCATGAGAGAGGCCCAAGCAAGACGCGCCCCGAGGAGTATCTTGCCACATGTCAACACTGGGTCTGACTGAGCGCCTCCAGGAGAGAGGCCCAAGCAAGACTCGCCCCGAGGAGCGTCTTGCCACGTGTCAACACTGGGTCTGACTTAGCGCCTCCAAGAGAGAGGCCCAAGCAAGATGCGCCCCGAGGAGCGTCTTGCCACGTGTCACCACTGGGTCTGACTGAGCTCCTCCAGGAGACAGGCCCAAGCAAGACGCGCCCCGAGGAGCGTCTTGCCACGTGTCACCACTGGGTCTGATTGAGCACCTCCAGGAGAGAGGCCCCAGCAAGACGCGCCCTGAGGAGCATCTTGCCTTATGTCAGCACTCAGTCTGACTGAGTGCCTCCAGGAGAGAGGCCCAAGCAAGACGCGCCCCGAGGAGCGTCTTGCCACATGTAAACACTGGGACTGACTGCGCGCCTCCAGGAGAGAGGCCCGAGGAGCGTCTTGCCACATGTCAACACTGGGTCTGACAGAGGGCCTCCATGAGAGAGGCCCAAGCAAGACGCGCCCCGAGGAGTGTCTTGCCACATGACAACACTGGGTCTGACTGAGCGCCTCCAGGAGAGAGGCCCAAGCAAGATGCGCCCCGAGGAGCGTCTTGCCACGTGTCACCACTGGGTCTGATTGAGCACCTCCAGGAGAGAGGCCCCAGCAAGACGCGCCCTGAGGAGCATCTTGCCTTATGTCAGCACTCAGTCTGACTGAGCGCCTCCAGGAGAGAGGCCCAAGCAAGACGCGCCCCGAGGAGCGTCTTGACACATGTCTCCTCTGGGTCTGACTGAGCGCCTCCAGGAGAGAGGCCCAAGCAAGACTTGCCCCGAGGAGCGTCTTGCCACATGTCAACACTGGGTCTGACTGAGCGCCTCCAGGAGAGAGGCCCGAGGAGCGTCTTGCCACATGTCACCTCTGGGTCTGACTGAGCGCCTCCAGGAGAGAGGCCCAAGCAAGAAACGCCCGAGGAGCGTCTTGACACATGTCAACACTGGGTCTGACTGAGCGCCTCCAGGAGAGAGGTCCAAGCAAGACGTGCCCCGAGGAGCGTCTTGTCACATGTCAACAATGGGTCTGACTGAGGGCCTCCAGGAGAGAAGCCCAAGCAAGAAGCGCCCCGAGGAGCGTCTTGCCACATGTCAACACTGGGTCTGACTGAGCGCCTCCAGGAGAGAGGCCCAAGCAAGACACGCCCCGAGGAGCGTCTTGACACATGTCAACACTGGGTCTGACTGAGGGCCTCCATGTGAGAAGCCCAAGCAAGACGCGCCCCGAGGAGAGTCTTGCCACATGTCAACACTGGTTCTGACAGAGGGCATCCAGGAGAGAGGCCCAAGCAATACGCGCCCCGAGGAGCGTCTTGCCACATGTCAACAATGGGTCTGACTGAGGGCCTCCAGGAGAGAAGCCCAAGGAAGACGCGCCCCGAGGAGCTTCTTGCCACATGTCAGCACTCGGTCTGACTGAGCGCCTCCAGGAGAGAGGCCAAAGCAAGATGCGCCCCGAGGAGCGTCTTGACACATGTCAACACTGGGTCTGTCAGAGGGCCTCCATGAGAGAGGCCCAAGCAAGATGAGCCCCGAGGAGCATCTTGCCACATCTCAACACTGGGTCTGACAGAGGGCCTCCATGAGAGAGGCCCAAGCAAGACGCGCCCCGAGGAGTGTCTTGCCACATGTCAACACTGGGTCTGACTGAGCGCCCCCAGGAGAGAGGCCCAAGCAAGACGCGCCCCGAGGAGCGTCTTGCCACATGTCAACACTGGGTCTAACTTAGCGCCTCCAGGAAAGAGGCCCAAGCAAGATGCGCACGAGGAGCGTCTTGCCACGTGTCACCACTGGGTCTGACTGAGCTCCTCCAGGAGACAGGCCCAAGCAAGACGCGCCCCGAGGAGCGTCTTGCCACGTGTCACCACTGGGTCTGATTGAGCACCTCCAGGAGAGAGGCCCCAGCAAGACGCGCCCCGAGGAGCGTCTTGCCTTATGTCAGCACTCGGTCTGACTGAGCGCCTCCAGGAGAGAGGCCCAAGCAAGACGCGCCCGGAGGAGCGTCTTGCCACATGTCAGCACTCGGTCTGACTGAGCGCCTCCAGGAGAGAGGCCCAAGCAAGACGCGCCCCGAGGAGCGTCTTGACACATGTCTCCTCTGGGTCTGACTGAGCGCCTCCAGGAGAGAGGCCCAAGCAAGACGTGCCCCGAGGAGCGTCTTGACACATGTCAACACTGGGTCGGACTGAGGGCCTCCATGAGAGAAGCCCAAGCAAGACGTGCCCCGAGGAGCGTCTTGCCACATGTAAACACTGGGACTGACTGAGCGCCTCCAGGAGAGAGGCCCGAGGAGCGTCTTGCCACATGTCAACACTGGGTCTGACAGAGGGCCTCCATGAGAGAGGCCCAAGCAAGACGCGCCCCGAGGAGTATCTTGCCACATGTCAACACTGGGTCTGACTGAGCGCCTCCAGGAGAGAGGCCCAAGCAAGACTCGCCCCGAGGAGCGTCTTGCCACGTGTCAACACTGGGTCTGACTTAGCGCCTCCAAGAGAGAGGCCCAAGCAAGATGCGCCCCGAGGAGCGTCTTGCCACGTGTCACCACTGGGTCTGACTGAGCTCCTCCAGGAGACAGGCCCAAGCAAGACGCGCCCCGAGGAGCGTCTTGCCACGTGTCACCACTGGGTCTGATTGAGCACCTCCAGGAGAGAGGCCCCAGCAAGACGCGCCCTGAGGAGCATCTTGCCTTATGTCAGCACTCAGTCTGACTGAGTGCCTCCAGGAGAGAGGCCCAAGCAAGACGCGCCCCGAGGAGCGTCTTGACACATGTCTCCTCTGGGTCTGACTGAGCGCCTCCAGGAGAGAGGCCCAAGCAAGACTTGCCCCGAGGAGCGTCTTGCCACATGTCAACACTGGGTCTGACTGAGCGCCTCCAGGAGAGAGGCCCGAGGAGCGTCTTGCCACATGTCACCTCTGGGTCTGACTGAGCGCCTCCAGGAGAGAGGCCCAAGCAAGAAACGCCCGAGGAGCGTCTTGACACATGTCAACACTGGGTCTGACTGAGCGCCTCCAGGAGAGAGGTCCAAGCAAGACGTGCCCCGAGGAGCGTCTTGTCACATGTCAACAATGGGTCTGACTGAGGGCCTCCAGGAGAGAAGCCCAAGCAAGAAGCGCCCCGAGGAGCGTCTTGCCACATGTCAACACTGGGTCTGACTGAGCGCCTCCTGGAGAGAGGCCCAAGCAAGACACGCCCCGGGGAGCGTCTTGACACATGCCAACACTGGGTCTGACTGAGGGCCTTCATGTGAGAAGCCCAAGCAAGACGCGCCCCGAGAAGAGTCTTGCCACATGTCAACACTGGGTCTGACAGAGGGCATCCAGGAGAGAGGCCCAAGCAATACGCGCCCCGAGGAGCGTCTTGCCACATGTCAACAATGGGTCTGACTGAGGGCCTCCAGGAGAGAAGCCCAAGGAAGACGCGCCCCGAGGAGCTTCTTGCCACATGTCAGCACTCGGTCTGACTGAGCGCCTACAGGAGAGAGGCCAAAGCAAGATGCGCCCCGAGGAGCATCTTGACACATATCAACACTGGGTCTGTCAGAGGGCATCCATGTGAGAGGCCCAAGCAAGATGCGCCCCGAGGAGCATCTTGCCACATGTCAACACTGGGTTTGACAGAGGGCCTCCAGGAGAGAGGCCCAAGCAAGACGCGCCCCGAGGAGCGTCTTGCCACATGTCAGATCTCGGTCTGACTGAGCGCCTCCAGGAGAGAGGCCCAAGCAAGACGTGCCCCGAGGAGCGTCTTGCCACATGTGAACACTGGGTCTGACTGAGCGCCTCCAGGAGAGAGGCTCAAGCAAGACGCGCCCCGAGGAGCATCTTTCCACATGTCAACACTGGGTCTGACTGAGCGCCTCCAGGAGAGAGGCCCAAGCAAGACGCGCCCCGAGGAGCATCTTGTCACATGTCACTACTCGGTCTGACTGAGTGCCTCCAGGAGAGAGGCCCAAGCAAGACGTGCCCCGAGGAGCGTCTTGCCACATGTCAACAATGGGTCTGACAGAGGGCCTCCAGGAGAGAAGCCCAAGCAAGAAGCGCCCCGAGGAGCGTCTTGCCACATGTCAACACTGGGTCTGACTGAGCGCCTCCAGGAGAGAGGCCCAAGCAAGACACGCCCCGGGGAGCGTCTTGCCACATGTCACCACTGGGTCTGACTGAGCACCTCCAGCAGAGAGGCTCAAGCAAGAAGCGCCCCGAGGAGCGTTTTGCCACGTGTCAACACTGGGTCTGATTGAGGGCCTTCTGGAGAGAGGCCCAAGCAAGACGCGCCCCGAGGAGCGTCTTGCCACATGTCAACAATGGGTCTGACTGAGGGCCTCCAGGAGAGAAGCCCAAGCAAGACGCGCCCCGAGGAGCTTCTTGCCACATGTCAGCACTCGGTCTGACTGAGCGCCTCCAGGAGAGGCCAAAGCAAGACGCGCCCCGAGGAGCGTCTTGACACATGTCAACACTGGGTCTGACAGAGGGCCTCCATGAGAGAGGCCCAAGCAAGACGCGCCCCGAGGAGTGTCTTGCCACATGTCAACACTGGGTCTGACTGAGCGCCCCCAGGAGAGAGGCGCAAGCAAGACGCGCCCCGAGGAGCGTCTTGCCACATGTCAGCACTGGGTCTGACTTAGCGCCTCCAGGAGAGAGGCCCAAGCAAGATGCGCACGAGGAGCGTCTTGCCACGTGTCACCACTGGGTCTGACTGAGCTCCTCCAGGAGACAGGCCCAAGCAAGACGCGCCCCGAGGAGCGTCTTGCCACGTGTCACCACTGGGTCTGATTGAGCACCTCCAGGAGAGAGGCCCCAGCAAGACGCGCCCCGAGGAGCGTCTTGCCTTATGTCAGCACTCGGTCTGACTGAGCGCCTCCAGGAGACAGGCCCAAGCAAGACGCGCCCGGAGGAGCGTCTTGCCACATGTCAGAACTCGGTCTGACTGAGCGCCTCCAGGAGAGAGGCCCAAGCAAGACGTGCCCCGAGGAGCGTCTTGACACATGGCAACACTGGGTCGGACTGAGGGTCTCCATGAGAGAAGCCCAAGCAAGACGCGCCCCGAGGAGAGTCTTGCCACATGTCAACACTGGGTTTGACTGAGGGCATTCAGGAGAGAGGCCCAAGCAATTTGCGCCCCGAGGAGCGTCTTGCCACATGTCACCACTGGGTCTGAATGAGCGCCTCCAGGAGAGAGGCCCAAGCAAGACGCGCCCCGAGGAGCGTCTTGTCACATGTCACTACTCGGTCTGACTGAGCACCTCCAGGAGAGAGGCCCAAGCAAGACGTGCCCCGAGGAGCGTCTTGCCACATGTCAACAATGGGTCTGACTGAGGGCCTCCAGGAGAGAAGCCCAAGCAAGAAACGCCCCGAGGAGCATCTTGCCACATGTCAACACTGGGTCTGACTGAGCGCCTCCAGGAGAGAGGCCCAAGCAAGACACGCCCCGAGGAGCGTCTTGACACATGTCATCACTGGGTCTGACTGAGGGCCTTCATGAGAGAAGCCCAAGCAAGACGTGCCCCGAGGAGCGTCTTGCCACATGTCAACACTGGGTCTGACTGAGTGCCTCCATGAGAGAAGCCCCAGCAAGACGCGCCCCGAGGAGCTTCTTGCCACATGTCAACACTGGGTCTGACTGAGCGCCTCCAGGAGAGAGGCCCAAGCAAGACGCGCCCCGAGGAGCGTCTTGTCACATGTCACTACTCGGTCTGACTGAGCGCCTCCAGGAGAGAGGCCCAAGCAAGACGTGCCCCAAGGAGCGTCTTGCCACATGTAAACAATGGGTTTGACTGAGGGCCTCCAGGAGAGAAGCCCAAGCAAGAAGCGCCACGAGGAGCGTCTTGCCACATGTCAACACTGGGTCTGACTGAGCGCCTCCAGGAGAGAGGCCCAAGCAAGACGCGCCCCGAGGAACGTCTTGCCACATGTCAACACTGGGTCTGACTGAGGGCCTCCAGGAGAGAGGCCCAAATAAGACGCGCCCCGAGGAGCGTCTTGCCACATGTCAACAATGGGTCTGACTGAGGGCCTCCAGGAGAGAAGCCCAAGCAAGACGCGCCCCGAGGAGTGTCTTGCCACATGTCAGCACTCGGTCTGACTGAGCGACTCCAGGAGAGAGGCCCAAGCAAGACGCGCCCCGAGGAGCGTCTTGCCACATGTCAACACTGGGTCTGACTGAGGGCCTCCAGGAGAGAGGCCCAAGCAAGACGCGCCCCGAGGAGAGTCTTGCCACATGTCAGCACTCGGTCTGACTGAGCGCCTCCAGGAGAGAGGCCCAAGCAAGACGCGCCCCGAGGAGCGTCTTGCCACATGTCAACACTGGGTCTGACTGAGCGCCTCCAGGAGAGACGCCCAAGCAAGACGTGCCCCGAGGAGCGTCTTGACACATTTCTCCTCTGGGTCTGACTGAGCGCCTCCAGGAGAGAGGCCCAAGCAAGACGTGCCCGGAGGAGCGTCTTGCCACATGTCAACACTGGGTCTGACTGAGTGCCTCCATGAGAGAAGCCCCAGCAAGACGCGCTCCGAGGAGCGTCTTGTCACATGTCACTACTCGGTCTGACTGAGCGCCTCCAGGAGAGAGGCCCAAGCAAGACGTGCCCAGAGGAGCGTCTTGCCACATGTCACTACTCGGTCTGACTGAGCGCCTCCAGGAGAGAGGTCCAAGCAACACGCGCCCCGAGGAGCGTCTTGCCACATGTCAACACCGGGTCTGACTGAGTGCCTCCATGAGAGAAGCCCCAGCAAGACGCGCCCCGAGGAGCGTCTTGCCACATGTCATGACTCGGTCTGACTGAGCGCCTCCAGGAGAGAGGCCCAAGCAAGACGTGCCCCGAGGAGCGTCTTGCCACATGTCAACAATGGGTCTGACTGAGGGCCTCCAGGAGAGAAGCCCAAGCAAGAAGCGCCCCGAGGAGCGTCTTGCCACATATCAACACTGGGTCTGACTGAGCGCCTCCAGGAGAGAGGCCCAAGCAAGACACGCCCCGAGGAGCGTCTTGACACATGGCAACACTGGGTCTGACTGAGGGCCTCCATGAGAGAAGCCCAAGCAAGACGCGCCCCGAGGAGAGTCTTGCCACATGTCAACACTGGGTCTGACAGACGGCATCCAGGAGAGAGGCCCAAGCAATATGCGCCCCGAGGAGCGTCTTCCTACATGTCAACAATGGGTCTGACTGAGGGCCTCCAGGAGAGAAGCCAAAGCAAGACGCGCCCCGAGGAGCTTCTTTCCACATGTCAACAATGGGTCTTACTGAGGGCCTCCATGAGAGAAGCCCAAGCAAGACGCGCCCCGAGGAGTGTCTTGCCACATGTCAACACTGTGTCTGACTGAGCGCCTCCAGGAGAGAGGCCCAAGCAAGACGCGCCCCGAGGAGCGTCTTGCCACGTGTCAACACTGGGTCTGACTTAGCGCCTCCAGGAGAGAGGCCCAAGCAAGATGCGCCCCGAGGAGCGTCTTGCCACGTGTCACCACTGGGTCTGACTGAGCTCCTCCAGGAGAGAGGCCCAAGCAAGACGCGCCCAGAGGAGCGTCTTGCCACGTGTCACCACTGGGTCTGATTGAGCACCTCCAGATGAGAGGCCCCAGCAAGACGCGCCCCGAGGAGCGTCTTGCCAAATGTCACTACTCGGTCTGACTGAGCGCCTCCAGGAGGGAGGTCCAAACAAGACGCGCCCCGAGGAGCCTCTTGCCACATGTCACTACTCGGTCTGACTGAGCGCCTCCAGGAGAGAGGCCCAAGCAAGACACGCCCCGAGGAGCGTCTTGACACATGTCAACACTGGGTCTGACTGAGGGCCTCCATGAGAGAAGCCCAAGCAAGACGCGCCCCGAGGAGAGTCTTGCCACATGTCAACACTGGGTCTGAAAGAGGGCATCAAGGAGAGAGGCCCAATTAAGACGTGCCCCGAGGAGCGTCTTGCCACATGTCAACACTGGGTCTGACTGAGCTTCTCCAGGAGAGAGGCCCAAGCAAGACGCGCCCCGAGGAGCGTCTTGCCACATGTCACCTCTGGGTCTGACTGAGCACCTCCAGGAGAGAGGCCCAAGCAAGACGCGCCCCGAGGAGCGTCTTGTCACATTTCAACACTGGGTCTGACTGAGCGCCTCCGGGAGAGAGGCCCAAGCAAGAAACGCCCGAGGAGCGTCTTGACACATGTCAACACTGGGTCTGACTGAGTGCCTCCATGAGAGAAGCCCCAGCAAGACGCGCCCCGAGGAGCGTCTTGCCACATGTCAGCACTCGGTCTGACTGAGCGCCTCCAGGAGAGAGGCCCAAGCAAGACGCGCCCCTAGGAGCGTCTTGCCATATGTCAACACTGGGTCTGATTGAGCGCCTCCAGGAGAGAGGACCAAGCAAGACGCGCCCGGAGGAGCGTTTTGCCACATGTCAACACTGGGTCTGACAGAGGGCCTCAAGGAGAGAGGCCCATGCAAGATGCGCCCCGAGGAGCATCTTGCCACATGTCAACAATGGGTCTGACTGAGGGCCTCCAGGAGAGAAGCCCAAGCAAGAAGCGCCCCGAGGAGTGTCTTGCCACATGTCAGCACTCGGTCTTACTGAGCGCCTCCAGGAGAGAGGCCCAAATGAGACGCGCCCCGAGGAGCGTCTTGCTACATGTCAACAATGGGTCTGACTGAGGGCCTCCAGGAGAGAAGCCCAAGCAAGACGCGCCCCGAGGAGCGTCTTGCCACATGTCAGATCTCAGTCTGACTGAGCGCCTCCAGGATAGAGGCCCAAGCAAGACGTGCCCCGAGGAGCGTCTTGCCACATGTCAACAATGGGTCTGACTGAGCGCCTCCAGGAGAGAGGCCCAAGCAAGACGCGCCCCGAGGAGCGTCTTGCCACATGTGAAAACTGGGTCTGACTGTGCGCCTCCAGGAGAGAGGCCCAAGCAAGACGCGCCCCGAGGAGCATCTTGCCACATGTCAACACTGGGTCTGACTGAGCGCCTCCAGGAGAGAGGCCCAAGCAAGACGCGCCCCGAGGAGCGTCTTGTCACATGTCACTACTCGGTCTGACTGAGTGCCTCCAGGAGAGAGGCCAAAGCAAGACGTGCCCCGAGGAGCGTCTTGCCACATGTCAACAATGGGTCTGACTGAGGGCCTCCAGGAGAGAAGCCCAAGCAAGAAGCACCCCGAGGAGCGTCTTGCCACATGTCAACACTGGGTCTGACTGAGCGCCTCCAGGAGAGAGGCCCAAGCAAGACACGCCCCGAGGAGCGTCTTGACACATGTCAACACTGGGTCTGACTGAGGGCCTCCATGAGAGAAGCCCAAGCAAGACGCGCCCCGAGGAGAGTCTTGCCACATGTCAACACTGGGTCTGACAGAGGGCATCCAGGAGAGAGGCCCAAGCAATACGCGCCCCGAGGAGCGTCTTGTCACATGTCAACAATGGGTCTGACTGAGGGCCTCCAGGAGAGAAGCCCAAGGAAGACGCGCCCCGAGGAGCTTCTTGCCACATGTCAGCACTCGGTCTGACTGAGCGCCTCCAGGAGAGAGGCCAAAGCAAGATGCGCCCCGAAGAGCGTCTTGACACATATCAACACTGGGTCTGACAGAGGGCCTCCATGAGAGAGGCCCAAGCAAGGTGCGCCCCGAGGAGCATCTTGCCACATGTCAACACTGGGTTTGACAGAGGGCCTCCAGGAGAGAGGCCCAAGCAAGACGCGCCCCGAGGAGCATCTTGCCACATGTCAACACTGGGTCTGACTGAGCGCCTCCAGGAGAGAGGCCCAAGCAAGACGCGCCCCGAGGAGCGTCTTGTCACATGTCACTACTCGGTCTGACTGAGTGCCTCCAGGAGAGAGGCCCAAGCAAGACGTGCCCCGAGGAGCGTCTTGCCACATGTCAACATTGGGTCTGACTGAGGGCCTCCAGGAGAGAAGCCCAAGCAAGAAGCGCCCCGAGGAGCGTCTTGCCACATGTCAACACTGGGTCTGACTGAGCGCCTCCAGGAGAGAGGCCCAAGCAAGACACGCCCCGAGGAGCGTCTTGACACATGTCAACACTGGGTCTGACTGAGGGCCTCCATGAGAGAAGCCCAAGCAAGACGCGCCCCGAGGAGAGTCTTGCCACATGTCAACACTGGGTCTGACAGAGGGCATCCAGGAGAGAGGCCCAAGCAATACGCGCCCCGAGGAGCGTCTTGCCACATGTCACCACTGGGTCTGACTGAGCGCCTCCAGGAGAGAGGCCCAAGCAAGACGCGCCCCGAGGAGCGTCTTGACACATGTCAACACTGGGTCTGACAGAGGGCCTCCATGAGAGAGGCCCAAGCAAGACGCGCCCCGAGGAGCTTCTTGCCACATGTCAGCACTCGGTCTGACTGAGCGCCTCCAGGAGAGGCCAAAGCAAGACGCGCCCCGAGGAGCGTCTTGACACATGTCAACACTGGGTCTGACAGAGGGCCTCCATGAGAGAGGCCCAAGCAAGACGCGCCCCGAGGAGTGTCTTGCCACATGTCAACACTGGGACTGACTGAGCGCCTCCAGGAGAGAGGCCCAAGCAAGATGCGCACCGAGGAGCGTCTTGCCACGTGTCACCACTGGGTCTGACTGAGCTCCTCCAGGAGACAGGCCCAAGCAAGACGCGCCCCGAGGAGCGTCTTGCCTTATGTCAGCACTCGGTCTGACTGAGCACCTCCAGGAGAGAGGCCCAAGCAAGACGCGCCCGGAGGAGCGTCTTGCCATATGTCAGCACTCGGTCTGACTGAGCGCCTCCAGGAGAGAGGCCCAAGCAAGACGCGCCCCGAGGAGCGTCTTGACACATGTCTCCTCTGGGTCTGACTGAGCGCCTCCAGGAGAGAGGCCCAAGCAAGACGTGCCTCGAGGAGCGTCTTGACACATGTCAACACTGGGTCGGACTGAGGAACTGCATGAGAGAAGCCCAAGCAAGACGCGCCCCGAGGAGAGTCTTGCCACATGTCAACACTGGGTTTGACTGAGGGCATTCAGGAGAGAGGCCCAAGCAATACGCGCCCCGAGGAGCGTCTTGCCACATGTCACCACTGGGTCTGATTGAGTGCCTCCATGAGAGAAGCCCCAGCAAGAAGCGCCCCGAGGAGCGTCTTGCCACATGTCAACACTGGGTCTGACTGAGTGCCTCCATGAGAGAAGCCCCAGCAAGACGCGCCCCGAGGAGCGTCTTGTCACATGTCACTACTCGGTCTGACTGAGCGCCTCCAGGAGAGAGGCCCAAGCAAGACGTGCCCAGAGGAGCGTCTTGCCACATGTCACTACTCGGTCTGACTGAGCGCCTCCAGGAGAGAGGTCCAAGCAACACGCGCCCCGAGGAGCGTCTTGCCACATGTCAACACCGGGTCTGACTGAGTGCCTCCATGAGAGAAGCCCCAGCAAGACGCGCCCCGAGGAGCGTCTTGCCACATGTCAACAATGGGTCTGACTGAGGGCCTCCAGGAGAGAAGCCCAAGCAAGAAGCGCCCCGAGGAGCGTCTTGCCACATATCAACACTGGGTCTGACTGAGCGCCTCCAGGAGAGAGGCCCAAGCAAGACACGCCCCGAGGAGCGTCTTGACACATGGCAACACTGGGTCTGACTGAGGGCCTCCATGAGAGAAGCCCAAGCAAGACGCGCCCCGAGGAGAGTCTTGCCACATGTCAACACTGGGTCTGACAGACGGCATCCAGGAGAGAGGCCCAAGCAATACGCGCCCCGAGGAGCGTCTTCCTACATGTCAACAATGGGTCTGACTGAGGGCCTCCAGGAGAGAAGCCAAAGCAAGACGCGCCCGGAGGAGCTTCTTTCCACATGTCAACAATGGGTCTTACTGAGGGCCTCCATGAGAGAAGCCCAAGCAAGACGCGCCCCGAGGAGTGTCTTGCCACATGTCAACACTGTGTCTGACTGAGCGCCTCCAGGAGAGAGGCCCAAGCAAGACGCGCCCCGAGGAGCGTCTTGCCACGTGTCAACACTGGGTCTGACTTAGCGCCTCCAGGAGAGAGGCCCAAGCAAGATGCGCCCCGAGGAGCGTCTTGCCACGTGTCACAACTGGGTCTGACTGAGCTCCTCCAGGAGAGAGGCCCAAGCAAGACGCGCCCAGAGGAGCGTCTTGCCACGTGTCACCACTGGGTCTGATTGAGCACCTCCAGATGAGAGGCCCCAGCAAGACGCGCCCCGAGGAGCGTCTTGCCAAATGTCACTACTCGGTCTGACTGAGCGCCTCCAGGAGGGAGGTCCAATCAAGACGCGCCCCGAGGAGCCTCTTGCCACATGTCACTACTCGGTCTGACTGAGCGCCTCCAGGAGAGAGGCCCAAGCAAGACACGCCCCGAGGAGCGTCTTGACACATGTCAACACTGGGTCTGACTGAGGGCCTCCATGAGAGAAGCCCAAGCAAGACGCGCCCCGAGGAGAGTCTTGCCACATGTCAACACTGGGTCTGACAGAGGGCATCAAGGAGAGAGGCCCAATTAAGACGTGCCCCGAGGAGCGTCTTGCCACATGTCAACACTGGGTCTGACTGAGCTTCTCCAGGAGAGAGGCCCAAGCAAGACGCGCCCCGAGGAGCGTCTTGCCACATGTCACCTCTGGGTCTGACTGAGCACCTTCAGGAGAGAGGCCCAAGCAAGACGCGCCCCGAGGAGCGTCTTGTCACATTTCAACACTGGGTCTGACTGAGCGCCTCCGGGAGAGAGGCCCAAGCAAGAAACGCCCGAGGAGCGTCTTGACACATGTCAACACTGGGTCTGACTGAGTGCCTCCAGGAGAGAGGACCAAGCAAGACGCGCCCGGAGGAGCGTTTTGCCACATGTCAACACTGGGTCTGACAGAGGGCCTCAAGGAGAGAGGCCCATGCAAGATGCGCCCCGAGGAGCATCTTGCCACATGTCAACAATGGGTCTGACTGAGGGCCTCCAGGAGAGAAGCCCAAGCAAGAAGCGCCCCGAGGAGTGTCTTGCCACATGTCAGCACTCGGTCTTACTGAGCGCCTCCAGGAGAGAGGCCCAAATGAGACGCGCCCCGAGGAGCGTCTTGCTACATGTCAACAATGGGTCTGACTGAGGGCCTCCAGGAGAGAAGCCCAAGCAAGACGCGCCCCGAGGAGCGTCTTGCCACATGTCAGATCTCGGTCTGACTGAGCGCCTCCAGGATAGAGGCCCAAGCAAGACGTGCTCCGAGGAGCGTCTTGCCACATGTCAACAATGGGTCTGACTGAGCGCCTCCAGGAGAGAGGCCCAAGCAAGACGCGCCCCGAGGAGCGTCTTGCCACATGTGAACACTGGGTCTGACTGTGCGCCTCCAGGAGAGAGGCCCAAGCAAGACGCGCCCCGAGGAGCATCTTGCCACATGTCAACACTGGGTCTGACTGAGCGCCTCCAGGAGAGAGGCCCAAGCAAGACGCGCCCCGAGGAGCGTCTTGTCACATGTCACTACTCGGTCTGACTGAGTGCCTCCAGGAGAGAGGCCAAAGCAAGACGTGCCCCGAGGAGCGTCTTGCCACATGTCAACAATGGGTCTGACTGAGGGCCTCCAGGAGAGAAGCCCAAGCAAGAAGCACCCCGAGGAGCGTCTTGCCACATGTCAACACTGGGTCTGACTGAGCGCCTCCAGGAGAGAGGCCCAAGCAAGACACGCCCCGAGGAGCGTCTTGACACATGTCAACACTGGGTCTGACTGAGGGCCTCCATGAGAGAAGCCCAAGCAAGACGCGCCCCGAGGAGAGTCTTGCCACATGTCAACACTGGGTCTGACAGAGGGCATCCAGGAGAGAGGCCCAAGCAATACGCGCCCCGAGGAGCGTCTTGTCACATGTCAACAATGGGTCTGACTGAGGGCCTCCAGGAGAGAAGCCCAAGGAAGACGCGCCCCGAGGAGCTTCTTGCCACATGTCAGCACTCGGTCTGACTGAGCGCCTCCAGGAGAGAGGCCAAAGCAAGATGCGCCCCGAAGAGCGTCTTGACACATATCAACACTGGGTCTGACAGAGGGCCTCCATGAGAGAGGCCCAAGCAAGGTGCGCCCCGAGGAGCATCTTGCCACATGTCAACACTGGGTTTGACAGAGGGCCTCCAGGAGAGAGGCCCAAGCAAGACGCGCCCCGAGGAGCATCTTGCCACATGTCAACACTGGGTCTGACTGAGCGCCTCCAGGAGAGAGGCCCAAGCAAGACGCGCCCCGAGGAGCGTCTTGTCACATGTCACTACTCGGTCTGACTGAGTGCCTCCAGGAGAGAGGCCCAAGCAAGACGTGCCCCGAGGAGCGTCTTGCCACATGTCAACAATGGGTCTGACTGAGGGCCTCCAGGAGAGAAGCCCAAGCAAGAAGCGCCCCGAGGAGCGTCTTGCCACATGTCAACACTGGGTCTGACTGAGCGCCTCCAGGAGAGAGGCCCAAGCAAGACACGCCCCGAGGAGCGTCTTGACACATGTCAACACTGGGTCTGACTGAGGGCCTCCATGAGAGAAGCCCAAGCAAGACGCGCCCCGAGGAGAGTCTTGCCACATGTCAACACTGGGTCTGACAGAGGGCATCCAGGAGAGAGGCCCAAGCAATACGCGCCCCGAGGAGCGTCTTGCCACATGTCACCACTGGGTCTGACTGAGCGCCTCCAGGAGAGAGGCCCAAGCAAGACGCGCCCCGAGGAGCGTCTTGACACATGTCAACACTGGGTCTGACAGAGGGCCTCCATGAGAGAGGCCCAAGCAAGACGCGCCCCGAGGAGCTTCTTGCCACATGTCAGCACTCGGTCTGACTGAGCGCCTCCAGGAGAGGCCAAAGCAAGACGCGCCCCGAGGAGCGTCTTGACACATGTCAACACTGGGTCTGACAGAGGGCCTCCATGAGAGAGGCCCAAGCAAGACGCGCCCCGAGGAGTGTCTTGCCACATGTCAACACTGGGACTGACTGAGCGCCTCCAGGAGAGAGGCCCAAGCAAGATGCGCACCGAGGAGCGTCTTGCCACGTGTCACCACTGGGTCTGACTGAGCTCCTCCAGGAGACAGGCCCAAGCAAGACGCGCCCCGAGGAGCGTCTTGCCTTATGTCAGCACTCGGTCTGACTGAGCACCTCCAGGAGAGAGGCCCAAGCAAGACGCGCCCGGAGGAGCGTCTTGCCATATGTCAGCACTCGGTCTGACTGAGCGCCTCCAGGAGAGAGGCCCAAGCAAGACGCGCCCCGAGGAGCGTCTTGACACATGTCTCCTCTGGGTCTGACTGAGCGCCTCCAGGAGAGAGGCCCAAGCAAGACGTGCCTCGAGGAGCGTCTTGACACATGTCAACACTGGGTCGGACTGAGGAACTGCATGAGAGAAGCCCAAGCAAGACGCGCCCCGAGGAGAGTCTTGCCACATGTCAACACTGGGTTTGACTGAGGGCATTCAGGAGAGAGGCCCAAGCAATACGCGCCCCGAGGAGCGTCTTGCCACATGTCACCACTGGGTCTGAATTAGCGCCTCCAGGAGAGAGGCCCAAGCAAGAAGCGCCCCGAGGAGCGTCTTGTCACATGTCACTACTCGGTCTGACTGAGCGCCTCCAGGAGAGAGGCCCAAGCAAGACGTGCCCCGAGGAGCGTCTTGCCACATGTCAACAATGGGTCTGACTGAGGGCCTCCAGGAGAGAAGCCCAAGCAAGAAGCGCCCCGAGGAGCATCTTGCCACATGTCAACACTGGGTCTGACTGAGCGCCTCCAGGAGAGAGGCCCAAGCAAGACACGCCCCGAGGAGCGTCTTGACACATGTCAACACTGGGTCTGACTGAGGGCCTCCATGAGAGAAGCCCAAGGAAGACGTGCCCCGAGGAGCGTCTTGCCACTTGTCAGATCTCGGTCTGACTGAGCGCCTCCAGGAGAGAGGCCCAAGCAAGACGTGCCCCGAGGAGCGTCTTGCCACATGTCAACAATGGGTCTGACTGAGCGCCTCCAGGAGAGAGGCCCAAGCAAGACGCGCCCCGAGGAGCGTCTTGCCACATGTGAACACTGGGTCTGACTGAGTGCCTCCAGGAGAGAGGCCCAAGCAAGACGCGCCCCGAGGAGCATCTTGCCACATGTCAACACTGGGTCTGACTGAGCGCCTCCAGGAGAGAGGCCCAAGGAAGACGCGCCCCGAGGAGCGTCTTGTCACATGTCACTACTCGGTCTGACTGAGTGCCTCCAGGAGAGAGGCCCAAGCAAGATGTGCCCCGAGGAGCGTCTTGCCACATGTCAACAATGGGTCTGACTGAGGGCCTCCAGGAGAGAAGCCCAAGCAAGAAGCGCCCCGAGGAGCGTCTTGCCACATGTCAACACTGGGTCTGACTGAGCGCCTCCAGGAGAGAGGCGCAAGCAAGACACGCCCCGAGGAGCGTCTTGACACATGTCAACACTGGGTCTGACTGAGGGCCTCCATGAGAGAAGCCCAAGCAAGACGCGCCCCGAGGAGAGTCTTGCCACATGTCAACACTGGGTCTGACAGAGGGCATCCAGGAGAGAGGCCCAAGCAATACGCGCCCCGAGGAGCGTCTTGCCACATGTCACCACTGGGTCTGACTGAGCGCCTCCAGGAGAGAGGCCCAAGCAAGAAGCGCCCCGAGGAGCGTCTTGCCACGTGTCAACACTGGGTCTGATTGAGGGCCTTCTGGAGAGAGGCCCAAGCAAGACGCGCCCCGAGGAGCGTCTTGCCACATGTCAACAATGGGTCTGACTGAGGGCCTCCAGGAGAGGCCAAAGCAAGACGCGCCCCGAGGAGCGTCTTGACACATGTCAACACTGGGTCTGACAGAGGGCCTCCATGAGAGAGGCCCAAGCAAGACGCGCCCCGAGGAGTGTCTTGCCACATGTCAACACTGGGTCTGACTGAGCGCCGCCAGGAGAGAGGCCCAAGCAAGACGCGCCCCGAGGAGCGTCTTGCCACGTGTCAACACTGGGTCTGACTTAGCGCCTCCAGGAGAGAGGGCCAAGCAAGATGCGCACCGAGGAGCGTCTTGCCACGTGTCACCACTGGGTCTGACTGAGCTCCTCCAGGAGACAGGCCCAAGCAAGACGCGCCCCGAGAAGCGTCTTGCCACGTGTCACCACTGGGTCTGATTGAGCACCTCCAGGAGAGAGGCCCCAGCAAGACGCGCCCCGAGGAGCGTCTTGCCTTATGTCAGCACTCGGTCTGACTGAGCGCCTCCAGGAGAGAGGCCCAAGCAAGACGCGCCCGGAGGAGCGTCTTGCCACATGTCAGCACTCGGTCTGACTGAGCGCCTCCAGGAGAGAGGCCCAAGCAAGACGTGCCCCGAGGAGCGTCTTGACACATGTCAACACTGGGTCGGACTGAGGAACTCCATGAGAGAAGCCCAAGCAAGACGTGCCCCGAGGAGAGTCTTTCCACATGTCAACACTGGGTTTGACTGAGGGCATTCAGGAGAGAGGCCCAAGCAAGACGCGCCCCGAGGAGCGTCTTGCCACATGTCACCACTGGGTCTGAATGAGCGCCTCCAGGAGAGAGGCCCAAGCAAGACGCGCCCCGAGGAGCGTCTTGTCACATGTCACTACTCGGTCTGACTGAGCGCCTCCAGGAGAGAGGCCCAAGCAAGACGTGCCCCGAGGAGCGTCTTGCCACATGTCAACAATGGGTCTGACTGAGGGCCTCCAGGAGAGAAGCCCAAGCAAGAAGCGCCCCGAGGAGCATCTTGCCACATGTCAACACTGGGTCTGACTGAGCGCCTCCAGGAGAGAGGCCCAAGCAAGACACGCCCCGAGGAGCGTCTTGACACAAGTCAACACTGGGTCTGACTGAGGGCCTCCATGAGAGAAGCCCAAGCAAGACGTGCCCCGAGGAGCGTCTTGCCACATGTCAACACTGGGTCTGACTGAGTGCCTCCATGAGAGAAGCCCCAGCAAGACGCGCCCCGAGGAGCGTCTTGCCATATGTCAACAATGGGTCTGACTGAGGGCCTCCAGGAGAGAAGCCCAAGCAAGACGCGCCCCGAGGAGCGTCTTGCCACATGTCAACACTGGGTCTGACTGAGCGCCTCTCAGGAGAGAGGCCCAAGCAAGACACGCCCCGAGGAGCGTCTTGACACATGTCAACACTGGGTCTGACTGAGGGCCTCCATGAGAGATGCCCAAGCAAGACGCGCCCCGAGGAGAGTCTTGCCACATGACAACACTGGGTCTGACAGAGGGCATCCAGGAGAGAGGCCCAAGCAATACGCGCCCCGAGGAGCGTCTTGCCACATGTCACCACTTCGTCTGACTGAGCGCCTCCAGGAGAGAGGCCCAAGCAAGAAGCGCCCAGAGGAGCGTCTTGCCACATGTCAGCACTCGGTCTGACTGAGCGCCTCCAGGAGAGAGGCCCAAGCAAGACGCGCCCCGAGGAGCGTCTTGCCACATGTCAACACTGGGTCTGACTGAGGGCCTCCAGGAGAGAGGCCCAAATAAGACGCGCCCCGAGGAGTGTCTTGCCACATGTCAACAATGGGTCTGACTGAGGGCCTCCAGGAGAGAAGCCCAAGCAAGACGCGCCCCGAGGAGTGTCTTGCAACATGTCAGCACTCGGTCTGACTGAGCGACTCCAGGAGAGAGGCCCAAGCAAGACGCGCCCCGAGGAGCGTCTTGCCACATGTCAACACTGGGTCTGACTGAGCGCCTCCAGGAGAGAGGCCCGAGGAGCGTCTTGACACATGTCACCTCTGGGTCTGACTGAGCGCCTCCAGGAGCGAGGCCCAAGCAAGAATCGCCCGAGGAGCGTCTTGACACATGTCAACACTGGGTCTGACTGAGCACCTCCAGGAGAGAGGTCCAAGTAAGAAGCGCCCCGAGGAGCGTCTTGCCACATGTCAACACTGGGTCTGCCTGAGTGCCTCCATGAGAGAAGCCCCAGCAAGACGCGCCCCGAGGAGCGTCTTGTCACATGTCACTACTCGGTATGACTGAGCGCCTCCAGGAGAGAGGTCCAAGCAAGACGTGCCCCGAGGAGCGTCTTGCCACATGTCACTACTCGGTCTGACTGAGCGCCCCCAGGAGAGAGGTCCAAGCAACACGCGCCCCGAGGAGCGTCTTGCCACATGTCAACACTGGGTCTGACTGAGTGCCTCCATGAGAGAAGCCCCAGCAAGACGCGCCCCGAGGAGCGTCTTGCCACATGTTACTACTCGGTCTGACTGAGCGCCTCCAGGAGAGAGGCCCAAGCAAGACGTGCCCCGAGGAGCGTCTTGCCACATGTCAACAATGGGTCTGACTGAGGGCCTCCAGGAGAGAACCCCAAGCAAGAAGCGCCCCGAGGAGCGTCTTGCCACATGTCAACACTGGGTCTGACTGAGCGCCTCCAGGAGAGAGGCCCAAGCAAGACACGCCACGAGGAGCGTCTTGACACATGTCAACACTGGGTCTGACTGAGGGCCTCCATGAGAGAATCCCAAGCAAGACGCGCCCCGAGGAGAGTCTTGCCACATGTCAACACTGGGTCTGACAGAGGGCATCCAGGAGAGAGGCCCAAGCAATACGCGCCCCGAGGAGCATCTTGCCACATGTCAACAATGGGTCTGACTGAGGGCCTCCAGGAGAGAAGCCAAAGCAAGACGCGCCCCGAGGAGCTTCTTTCCACATGTCAACAATGGGTCTTACTGAGGGCCTCCATGAGAGAAGCCCAAGCAAGACGCGCCCCGAGGAGTGTCTTGCCACATGTCAACACTGTGTCTGACTGAACGCCTCCAGGAGAGAGGCCCAAGCAAGACGCGCCCCGAGGAGCGTCTTGCCACGTGTCAACACTGGGTCTGACTTAGCGCCTCCAGGAGAGAGGCCCAAGCAAGATGCGCCCCGAGGAGCGTCTTGCCACGTGTCACCACTGGGTCTGACTGAGCTCCTCCAGGAGAGAGTCCCAAGCAAGACGCGCCCAGAGGAGCGTCTTGCCACGTGTCACCACTGGGTCTGATTGAGCACCTCCAGGAGAGAGGCCCCAGCAAGACGCGCCCCGAGGAGCGTCTTGCCAAATGTCACTACTCGGTCTGACTGAGCGCCTCCAGGAGGGAGGTCCAAACAAGACGCGCCCCGAGGAGCCTCTTGCCACATGTCACTACTCGGTCTGACTGAGCGCCTCCAGGAGAGAGGCCCAAGCAAGACGTGCCCCGAGGAGCGTCTTGCCACATGTCAACACTGGGTCTGACTGAGCGCCTCCAGGAGAGAGGCCCAAGCAAGACACGCCCCGAGGAGCGTCTTGACACATGTCAACACTGGGTCTGACTGAGGGCCTCCATGAGAGAAGCCCAAGCAAGACGCGCCCCGAGGAGAGTCTTGCCACATGTCAACACTGGGTCTGACAGAGGGCATCCAGGAGAGAGGCCCAAGCAAGACGTGCCCCGAGGAGCGTCTTGCCACATGTCAACACTGGGTCTGACTGAGCTTCTCCAGGAGAGAGGCCCAAGCAAGACGCGCCCCGAGGAGCGTCTTGCCACATGTCACCTCTGGGTCTGACTGAGCACCTCCAGGAGAGAGGCCCAAGCAAAACGTGCCCCGAGGAGCGTCTTGTCACATTTCAACACTGGGTCTGACTGAGCGCCTCCGGGAGAGAGGCCCAAGCAAGAAACGCACGAGGAGCGTCTTGCCACATGTCAACACTGGGTCTGACTGAGCGCCTCCAGGAGAGAGGCCCAAGCAAGACGCGCCCGGAGGAGCGTTTTGCCACATGTCAACACTGGGTCTGACAGAGGGCCTCAAGGAGAGAGGCCCAAGCAAGATGCGCCCCGAGGAGCATCTTGCCACATGTCAACAATGGATCTGACTGAGGGCCTCCAGGAGAGAAGCCCAAGCAAGAAGCGCCCCGAGGAGCGTCTTGCCACATGTCAGCACTCGGTCTTACTGAGCGCCTCCAGGAGAGAGGCCCAAATAAGACGCGCCCCGAGGAGCGTCTTGCCACATGTCAACAATGGGTCTGACTGAGGGCCTCCAGGAGAGAAGCCCAAGCAAGACGCGCCCCGAGGAGCGTCTTGCCACATGTCAACACTGGGTCTGACTGAGCGCCTCCAGGAGAGAGGCCCGAGGAGCGTCTTGCCACATGTCAACACTGGGTCTGATTGAGGGCCTTCTGGAGAGAGGCCCAAGCAAGACGCGCCCCGAGGAGCGTCTTGCCACATGTCAACAATGGGTCTGACTGAGGGCCTCCAGGAGAGGCCAAAGCAAGACGCGCCCCGAGGAGCGTCTTGACACATGTCAACACTGGGTCTGACAGAGGGCCTCCATGAGAGAGGCCCAAGCAAGACGCGCCCCGAGGAGTGTCTTGCCACATGTCAACACTGGGTCTGACTGAGCGCCGCCAGGAGAGAGGCCCAAGCAAGACGCGCCCCGAGGAGCGTCTTGCCACGTGTCAACACTGGGTCTGACTTAGCGCCTCCAGGAGAGAGGCCCAAGCAAGATGCGCACCGAGGAGCGTCTTGCCACGTGTCACCACTGGGTCTGACTGAGCTCCTCCAGGAGACAGGCCCAAGCAAGACGCGCCCCGAGGAGCGTCTTGCCACATGTGAACACTGGGTCTGACTGAGTGCCTCCAGGAGAGAGGCCCAAGCAAGACGCGCCCCGAGGAGCATCTTGCCACATGTCAACACTGGGTCTGACTGAGCGCCTCCAGGAGAGAGGCCCAAGGAAGACGCGCCCCGAGGAGCGTCTTGTCACATGTCACTACTCGGTCTGACTGAGTGCCTCCAGGAGAGAGGCCCAAGCAAGATGTGCCCCGAGGAGCGTCTTGCCACATGTCAACAATGGGTCTGACTGAGGGCCTCCAGGAGAGAAGCCCAAGCAAGAAGCGCCCCGAGGAGCGTCTTGCCACATGTCAACACTGGGTCTGACTGAGCGCCTCCAGGAGAGAGGCGCAAGCAAGACACGCCCCGAGGAGCGTCTTGACACATGTCAACACTGGGTCTGACTGAGGGCCTCCATGAGAGAAGCCCAAGCAAGACGCGCCCCGAGGAGAGTCTTGCCACATGTCAACACTGGGTCTGACAGAGGGCATCCAGGAGAGAGGCCCAAGCAATACGCGCCCCGAGGAGCGTCTTGCCACATGTCACCACTGGGTCTGACTGAGCGCCTCCAGGAGAGAGGCCCAAGCAAGAAGCGCCCCGAGGAGCGTCTTGCCACGTGTCAACACTGGGTCTGATTGAGGGCCTTCTGGAGAGAGGCCCAAGCAAGACGCGCCCCGAGGAGCGTCTTGCCACATGTCAACAATGGGTCTGACTGAGGGCCTCCAGGAGAGGCCAAAGCAAGACGCGCCCCGAGGAGCGTCTTGACACATGTCAACACTGGGTCTGACAGAGGGCCTCCATGAGAGAGGCCCAAGCAAGACGCGCCCCGAGGAGTGTCTTGCCACCTGTCAACACTGGGTCTGACTGAGCGCCGCCAGGAGAGAGGCCCAAGCAAGACGCGCCCCGAGGAGCGTCTTGACACATGTCAACACTGGGTCTGACAGAGGGCCTCCATGAGAGAGGCCCAAGCAAGACGCGCCCCGAGGAGTGTCTTGCCACCTGTCAACACTGGGTCTGACTTAGCGCCTCCAGGAGAGAGGCCCAAGCAAGATGCGCACCGAGGAGCGTCTTGCCACGTGTCACCACTGGGTCTGACTGAGCTCCTCCAGGAGACAGGCCCAAGCAAGACGCGCCCCGAGAAGCGTCTTGCCACGTGTCACCACTGGGTCTGATTGAGCACCTCCAGGAGAGAGGCCCCAGCAAGACGCGCCCCGAGGAGCGTCTTGCCTTATGTCAGCACTCGGTCTGACTGAGCGCCTCCAGGAGAGAGGCCCAAGCAAGACGCGCCCGGAGGAGCGTCTTGCCACATGTCAGCACTCGGTCTGACTGAGCGCCTCCAGGAGAGAGGCCCAAGCAAGACGTGCCCCGAGGAGCGTCTTGACACATGTCAACACTGGGTCGGACTGAGGAACTCCATGAGAGAAGCCCAAGCAAGACGTGCCCCGAGGAGAGTCTTGCCACATGTCAACACTGGGTTTGACTGAGGGCATTCAGGAGAGAGGCCCAAGCAAGACGCGCCCCGAGGAGCGTCTTGCCACATGTCACCACTGGGTCTGAATGAGCGCCTCCAGGAGAGAGGCCCAAGCAAGACGCGCCCCGAGGAGCGTCTTGTCACATGTCACTACTCGGTCTGACTGAGCGCCTCCAGGAGAGAGGCCCAAGCAAGACGTGCCCCGAGGAGCGTCTTGCCACATGTCAACAATGGGTCTGACTGAGGGCCTCCAGGAGAGAAGCCCAAGCAAGAAGCGCCCCGAGGAGCATCTTGCCACATGTCAACACTGGGTCTGACTGAGCGCCTCCAGGAGAGAGGCCCAAGCAAGACACGCCCCGAGGAGCGTCTTGACACAAGTCAACACTGGGTCTGACTGAGGGCCTCCATGAGAGAAGCCCAAGCAAGACGTGCCCCGAGGAGCGTCTTGCCACATGTCAACACTGAGTCTGACTGAGTGCCTCCAAGAGAGAATCCCCAGCAAGACGCGCCCCGAGGAGCTTCTTGCCACTTGTCAACACTGGGTCTGACTGAGCGCCTCCAGGAGAGAGGCCCAAGCAAGACGCGCCCCGAGGAGCGTCTTGTCACATGTCACTACTCGGTCTGACTGAGCACCTCCAGGAGAGAGGCCCAAGCAAGACGTGCCCCGAGGAGCGTCTTGCCACATGTCAACAATGGGTCTGACTGAGGGCCTCCAGGAGAGAAGCCCAAGCAAGACGCGCCCCGAGGAGCGGCTTGCCACATGTCAACACTGGGTCTGACTGAGCGCCTCCAGGAGAGAGGCCCAAGCAAGACACGCCCCGAGGAGCGTCTTGACACATGTCAACACTGGGTCTGACTGAGGGCCTCCATGAGAGATGTCCAAGCAAGACGCGCCCCGAGGAGAGTCTTGCCACATGACAACACTGGGTCTGACAGAGGGCATCCAGGAGAGAGGCCCAAGCAATACGCGCCCCGAGGAGCGTCTTGCCACATGTCACCACTTCGTCTGACTGAGCGCCTCCAGGAGAGAGGCCCAAGCAAGAAGCGCCCAGAGGAGCGTCTTGCCACATGTCAGCACTCGGTCTGACTGAGCGCCTCCAGGAGAGAGGCCCAAGCAAGACGCGCCCCGAGGAGCGTCTTGCCACATGTCAACACTGGGTCTGACTGAGGGCCTCCAGGAGAGAGGCCCAAATAAGACGCGCCCCGAGGAGTGTCTTGCCACATGTCAACAATGGGTCTGACTGAGGGCCTCCAGGAGAGAAGCCCAAGCAAGACGCGCCCCGAGGAGTGTCTTGCAACATGTCAGCACTCGGTCTGACTGAGCGACTCCAGGAGAGAGGCCCAAGCAAGACGCGCCCCGAGGAGCGTCTTGCCACATGTCAACACTGGGTCTGACTGAGCGCCTCCAGGAGAGAGGCCCGAGGAGCGTCTTGACACATGTCACCTCTGGGTCTGACTGAGCGCCTCCAGGAGAGAGGCCCAAGCAAGAATCGCCCGAGGAGCGTCTTGACACATGTCAACACTGGGTCTGACTGAGCACCTCCAGGAGAGAGGTCCAAGTAAGAAGCGCCCCGAGGAGCGTCTTGCCACATGTCAACACTGGGTCTGACTGAGTGCCTCCATGAGAGAAGCCCCAGCAAGACGCGCCCCGAGGAGCGTCTTGTCACAAGTTACTACTCGGTCTGACTGAGCGCCTCCAGGAGAGAGGCCCAAGCAAGACGTGCCCCGAGGAGCGTCTTGCCACATGTCACTACTCGGTCTGACTGAGCGCCTCCAGGAGAGAGGTCCAAGCAACACGCGCCCCGAGGAGCGTCTTGCCACATGTCAACACTGGGTCTGACTGAGTGCCTCCATGAGAGAAGCCCCAGCAAGACGCGCCCCGAGGAGCGTCTTGCCACATGTCACTACTCGGTCTGACTGAGCGCCTCCAGGAGAGAGGCCTAAGCAAGACGTGCCCCGAGGAGCGTCTTGCCACATGTCAACAATGGGTCTGACTGAGGGCCTCCAGGAGAGAAGCCCAAGCAAGAAGCGCCCCGAGGAGCGTCTTGCCACATGTCAACACTGGGTCTGACTGAGCGCCTCCAGGAGAGAGGCCCAAATAAGACACGCCCCGAGGAGCGACTTGACACATGTCAACACTGGGTCTGACTGAGGGCCTCCATGAGAGAAGCCCAAGCAAGACGCGCCCCGAGGAGCGTCTTTCCACATGTCAACACTGGGTCTGACTGAGTGCCTCCATGAGAGAAGCCCCAGCAAGACGCGCCCCGAGGAGCGTCTTGCCACATGTCAACACTGGGTCTGACTGAGCGCCTCCAGGAGAGAGGCCCGAGGAGCGTCTTGACACATGTCACCTCTGGGTCTGACTGAGCGCCTCCAGGAGCGAGGCCCAAGCAAGAATCGCCCGAGGAGCGTCTTGACACATGTCAACACTGGGTCTGACTGAGCACCTCCAGGAGAGAGGTCCAAGTAAGAAGCGCCCCGAGGAGCGTCTTGCCACATGTCAACACTGGGTCTGACTGAGTGCCTCCATGAGAGAAGCCCCAGCAAGACGCGCCCCGAGGAGCGTCTTGTCACATGTCACTACTCGGTCTGACTGAGCGCCTCCAGGAGAGAGGCCCAAGCAAGACGTGCCCCGAGGAGCGTCTTGCCACATGTCACTACTCGGTCTGACTGAGCGCCCCAAGGAGAGAGGTCCAAGCAACACGCGCCCCGAGGAGCGTCTTGCCACATGTCAACACTGGGTCTGACTGAGTGCCTCCATGAGAGAAGCCCCAGCAAGACGCGCCCCGAGGAGCGTCTTGCCACATGTTACTACTCGGTCTGACTGAGCGCCTCGAGGAGAGAGGCCCAAGCAAGACGTGCCCCGAGGAGCGTCTTGCCACATGTCAACAATGGGTTTGACTGAGGGCCTCCAGGAGAGAACCCCAAGCAAGAAGCGCCCCGAGGAGCGTCTTGCCACATGTCAACACTGGGTCTGACTGAGCGCCTCCAGGAGAGAGGCCCAAGCAAGACACGCCACGAGGAGCGTCTTGACACATGTCAACACTGGGTCTGACTGAGGGCCTCCATGAGAGAATCCCAAGCAAGACGCGCCCAGAGGAGTGTCTTGCCACATGTCAACACTGTGTCTGACTGAACGCCTCCAGGAGAGAGGCCCAAGCAAGACGCGCCCCGAGGAGCGTCTTGCCACGTGTCACCACTGGGTCTGATTGAGCACCTCAAGGAGAGAGGCCCCAGCAAGACGCGCCCCGAGGAGCGTCTTGCCAAATGTCACTACTCGGTCTGACTGAGCGCCTCCAGGAGGGAGGTCCAAACAAGACGCGCCCCGAGGAGCCTCTTGCCACATGTCACTACTCGGTCTGACTGAGCGCCTCCAGGAGAGAGGCCCAAGCAAGACGTGCCCCGAGGAGCGTCTTGCCACATGTCAACACTGGGTCTGACTGAGCGCCTCCAGGAGAGAGGCCAAAGCAAGACACGCCCCGAGGAGCGTCTTGACACATGTCAACACTGGGTCTGACTGAGGGCCTCCATGAGAGAAGCCCAAGCAAGACGCGCCCCGAGGAGAGTCTTGCCACATGTCAACACTGGGTCTGACAGAGGGCATCCAGGAGAGAGGCCCAAGCAAGACGTGCCCCGAGGAGCGTCTTGCCACATGTCAACACTGGGTCTGACTGAGCTTCTCCAGGAGAGAGGCCCAAGCAAGACGCGCCCCGAGGAGCGTCTTGCCACATGTCACCTCTGGGTCTGACTGAGCACCTCCAGGAGAGAGGCCCAAGCAAAACGTGCCCCGAGGAGCGTCTTGTCACATTTCAACACTGGGTCTGACTGAGCGCCTCCGGGAGAGAGGCCCAAGCAAGAAACGCACGAGGAGCGTCTTGCCACATGTCAACACTGGGTCTGACTGAGCGCCTCCAGGAGAGAGGCCCAAGCAAGACGCGCCCGGAGGAGCGTTTTGCCACATGTCAACACTGGGTCTGACAGAGGGCCTCAAGGAGAGAGGCCCAAGCAAGATGCGCCCGAGGAGCATCTTGCCACATGTCAACAATGGGTCTGACTGAGGGCCTCCAGGAGAGAAGCCCAAGCAAGAAGCGCCCCGAGGAGCGTCTTGCCACATGTCAACACTGGGTCTGACTGAGGGCCTCCAGGAGAGAGGCCCAAATAAGACGCGCCCCGAGGAGTGTCTTGCCACATGTCAACAATGGGTCTGACTGAGGGCCTCCAGGAGAGAAGCCCAAGCAAGACGCGCCCCGAGGAGTGTCTTGCAACATGTCAGCACTCGGTCTGACTGAGCGACTCCAGGAGAGAGGCCCAAGCAAGACGCGCCCCGAGGAGCGTCTTGCCACATGTCAACACTGGGTCTGATTGAGCGCCTCCAGGAGAGAGGCCCGAGGAGCGTCTTGACACATGTCACCTCTGGGTCTGACTGAGCGCCTCCAGGAGAGAGGCCCAAGCAAGAATCGCCCGAGGAGCGTCTTGACACATGTCAACACTGGGTCTGACTGAGCACCTCCAGGAGAGAGGTCCAAGTAAGAAGCGCCCCGAGGAGCGTCTTGCCACATGTCAACACTGGGTCTGACTGAGTGCCTCCATGAGAGAAGCCCCAGCAAGACGCGCCCCGAGGAGCGTCTTGTCACAAGTTACTACTCGGTCTGACTGAGCGCCTCCAGGAGAGAGGCCCAAGCAAGACGTGCCCCGAGGAGCGTCTTGCCACATGTCACTACTCGGTCTGACTGAGCGCCTCCAGGAGAGAGGTCCAAGCAACACGCGCCCCGAGGAGCGTCTTGCCACATGTCAACACTGGGTCTGACTGAGTGCCTCCATGAGAGAAGCCCCAGCAAGACGCGCCCCGAGGAGCGTCTTGCCACATGTCACTACTCGGTCTGACTGAGCGCCTCCAGGAGAGAGGCCTAAGCAAGACGTGCCCCGAGGAGCGTCTTGCCACATGTCAACAATGGGTCTGACTGAGGGCCTCCAGGAGAGAAGCCCAAGCAAGAAGCGCCCCGAGGAGCGTCTTGCCACATGTCAACACTGGGTCTGACTGAGCGCCTCCAGGAGAGAGGCCCAAATAAGACACGCCCCGAGGAGCGACTTGACACATGTCAACACTGGGTCTGACTGAGGGCCTCCATGAGAGAAGCCCAAGCAAGACGCGCCCCGAGGAGCGTCTTTCCACATGTCAACACTGGGTCTGACTGAGTGCCTCCATGAGAGAAGCCCCAGCAAGACGCGCCCCGAGGAGCGTCTTGCCACATGTCAACACTGGGTCTGACTGAGCGCCTCCAGGAGAGAGGCCCGAGGAGCGTCTTGACACATGTCACCTCTGGGTCTGACTGAGCGCCTCCAGGAGCGAGGCCCAAGCAAGAATTGCCCGAGGAGCGTCTTGACACATGTCAACACTGGGTCTGACTGAGCACCTCCAGGAGAGAGGTCCAAGTAAGAAGCGCCCCGAGGAGCGTCTTGCCACATGTCAACACTGGGTCTGACTGAGTGCCTCCATGAGAGAAGCCCCAGCAAGACGCGCCCCGAGGAGCGTCTTGTCACATGTCACTACTCGGTCTGACTGAGCGCCTCCAGGAGAGAGGCCCAAGCAAGACGTGCCCCGAGGAGCGTCTTGCCACATGTCACTACTCGGTCTGACTGAGCGCCCCAAGGAGAGAGGTCCAAGCAACACGCGCCCCGAGGAGCGTCTTGCCACATGTCAACACTGGGTCTGACTGAGTGCCTCCATGAGAGAAGCCCCAGCAAGACGCGCCCCGAGGAGCGTCTTGCCACATGTTACTACTCGGTCTGACTGAGCGCCTCCAGGAGAGAGGCCCAAGCAAGACGTGCCCCGAGGAGCGTCTTGCCACATGTCAACAATGGGTTTGACTGAGGGCCTCCAGGAGAGAACCCCAAGCAAGAAGCGCCCCGAGGAGCGTCTTGCCACATGTCAACACTGGGTCTGACTGAGCGCCTCCAGGAGAGAGGCCCAAGCAAGACACGCCACGAGGAGCGTCTTGACACATGTCAACACTGGGTCTGACTGAGGGCCTCCATGAGAGAATCCCAAGCAAGACGCGCCCAGAGGAGTGTCTTGCCACATGTCAACACTGTGTCTGACTGAACGCCTCCAGGAGAGAGGCCCAAGCAAGACGCGCCCCGAGGAGCGTCTTGCCACGTGTCACCACTGGGTCTGATTGAGCACCTCCAGGAGAGAGGCCCCAGCAAGACGCGCCCCGAGGAGCGTCTTGCCAAATGTCACTACTCGGTCTGACTGAGCGCCTCCAGGAGGGAGGTCCAAACAAGACGCGCCCCGAGGAGCCTCTTGCCACATGTCACTACTCGGTCTGACTGAGCGCCTCCAGGAGAGAGGCCCAAGCAAGACGTGCCCCGAGGAGCGTCTTGCCACATGTCAACACTGGGTCTGACTGAGCGCCTCCAGGAGAGAGGCCCAAGCAAGACACGCCCCGAGGAGCGTCTTGACACATGTCAACACTGGGTCTGACTGAGGGCCTCCATGAGAGAAGCCCAAGCAAGACGCGCCCCGAGGAGAGTCTTGCCACATGTCAACACTGGGTCTGACAGAGGGCATCCAGGAGAGAGGCCCAAGCAAGACGTGCCCCGAGGAGCGTCTTGCCACATGTCAACACTGGGTCTGACTGAGCTTCTCCAGGAGAGAGGCCCAAGCAAGACGCGCCCCGAGGAGCGTCTTGCCACATGTCACCTCTGGGTCTGACTGAGCACCTCCAGGAGAGAGGCCCAAGCAAAACGTGCCCCGAGGAGCGTCTTGTCACATTTCAACACTGGGTCTGACTGAGCGCCTCCGGGAGAGAGGCCCAAGCAAGAAACGCACGAGGAGCGTCTTGCCACATGTCAACACTGGGTCTGACTGAGCGCCTCCAGGAGAGAGGCCCAAGCAAGACGCGCCCGGAGGAGCGTTTTGCCACATGTCAACACTGGGTCTGACAGAGGGCCTCAAGGAGAGAGGCCCAAGCAAGATGCGCCCGAGGAGCATCTTGCCACATGTCAACAATGGGTCTGACTGAGGGCCTCCAGGAGAGAAGCCCAAGCAAGAAGCGCCCCGAGGATCGTCTTGCCACATGTCAGCACTCTGTCTTACTGAGCGCCTCCAGGAGAGAGGCCCAAATAAGACGCGCCCCGAGGAGCGTCTTGCCACATGTCAACAATGGGTCTGACTGAGGGCCTCCAGGAGAGAAGCCCAAGCAAGACGCGCCCCGAGGAGCGTCTTGCCACATGTCAGATCTCGGTCTGACTGAGCGCCTCCAGGAGAGACGCCCAAGCAAGACGTGCTCCGAGGAGCGTCTTGCCACGTGTCAACACTGGGTCTGATTGAGGGCCTTCTGGAGAGAGGCCCAAGCAAGACGCGCCCAGAGGAGCGTCTTGCCTTATGTCAGCACTCGGTCTGACTGAGTGCCTCCAGGAGAGAGGCCCAAGCAAGACGCGCCCGGAGGAGCGTCTTGTCACATGTCAGCACTCGGTCTGACTGAGCGCCTCCAGGAGAGAGGCCCAAGCAAGACGCGCCCCGAGGAGCGTCGTGCCACATGTCAACACTGGGTCTGACTGAGTGCCTCCATGAGAGAAGCCCCAGCAAGAAGCGCCCCGAGGAGCGTCTTGCCACATGTCAACACTGGGTCTGACTGAGCACCTCCAGGAGAGAGGCCCAAGCAAGACGCACCCCGAGGAGCGTCTTGCCACATGTCAACACTGGGTCTGACTGAGCGCCTCCAGGAGAGAGGCCCGAGGAGCGTCTTGCCACATGTCAACACTGGGTCTGATTGAGGGCCTTCTGGAGAGAGGCCCAAGCAAGACGCGCCCCGAGGCGCGTCTTGCCACATGTCAACAATGGGTCTGACTGAGGGCCTCCAGGAGAGGCCAAAGCAAGACGCGCCCCGAGGAGCGTCTTGACACATGTCAACACTGGGTCTGACAGAGGGCCTCCATGAGAGAGGCTCAAGCAAGACGCGCCCCGAGGAGTGTCTTGCCACATGTCAACACTGGGTCTGACTGAGCGCCGCCAGGAGAGAGGCCCAAGCAAGACGCGCCCCGAGGAGCGTCTTGCCACGTGTCAACACTGGGTCTTACTTAGCGCCTCCAGGAGAGAGGCCCAAGCAAGATGCGCACCGAGGAGCGTCTTGCCACGTGTCACCACTGGGTCTGACTGAGCTCCTCCAGGAGACAGGCCCAAGCAAGACGCGCCCCGAGAAGCGTCTTGCCACGTGTCACCACTGGGTCTGATTGAGCACCTCCAGGAGAGAGGCCCCAGCAAGACGCGCCCCGAGGAGCGTCTTGCCTTATGTCAGCACTCGGTCTGACTGAGCGCCTCCAGGAGAGAGGCCCAAGCAAGACGCGCCCGGAGGAGCGTCTTGCCACATGTCAGCACTCGGTCTGACTGAGCGCCTCCAGGAGAGAGGCCCAAGCAAGACGTGCCCCGAGGAGCGTCTTGACACATGTCAACACTGGGTCGGACTGAGGAACTCCATGAGAGAAGCCCAAGCAAGACGTGCCCCGAGGAGAGTCTTGCCACATGTCAACACTAGGTTTGACTGAGGGCATTCAGGAGAGAGGCCCAAGCAAGACGCGCCCCGAGGAGCGTCTTGCCACATGTCACCACTGGGTCTGAATGAGCGCCTCCAGGAGAGAGGCCCAAGCAAGACGCGCCCCGAGGAGCGTCTTGTCACATGTCACTACTCGGTCTGACTGAGCGCCTCCAGGAGAGAGGCCCAAGCAAGACGTGCCCCGAGGAGCGTCTTGCCACATGTCAACAATGGGTCTGACTGAGGGCCTCCAGGAGAGAAGCCCAAGCAAGAAGCGCCACGAGGAGCATCTTGCCACATGTCAACACTGGGTCTGACTGAGCGCCTCCAGGAGAGAGGCCCAAGCAAGACACGCCCCGAGGAGCGTCTTGACACAAGTCAACACTGGGTCTGACTGAGGGCCTCCATGAGAGAAGCCCAAGCAAGACGTGCCCCGAGGAGCGTCTTGCCACATGTCAACACTGGGTCTGACTGAGTGCCTCCATGAGAGAAGCCCCAGCAAGACGCGCCCCGAGGAGCTTCTTGCCACATGTCAACACTGGGTCTGACTGAGCGCCTCCAGGAGAGAGGCCCAAGCAAGACGCGCCCCGAGGAGCGTCTTGTCACATGTCACTACTCGGTCTGACTGAGCACCTCCAGGAGAGAGGCCCAAGCAAGACGTGCCCCGAGGAGCGTCTTGCCACATGTCAACAATGGGTCTGACTGAGGGCCTCCAGGAGAGAAGCCCAAGCAAGACGCGCCCCGAGGAGCGTCTTGCCACATGTCAACACTGGGTATGACTGAGCGCCTCCAGGAGAGAGGCCCAAGCAAGACACGCCCCGAGGAGCGTCTTGACACATGTCAACACTGGGTCTGACTGAGGGCCTCCATGAGAGATGCCCAAGCAAGACGCGCCCCGAGGAGAGTCTTGCCACATGACAACACTGGGTCTGACAGAGGGCATCCAGGAGAGAGGCCCAAGCAATACGCGCCCCGAGGAGCGTCTTGCCACATGTCACCACTTCGTCTGACTGAGCGCCTCCAGGAGAGAGGCCCAAGCAAGAAGCGCCCAGAGGAGCGTCTTGCCACGTGTCAACACTGGGTCTGATTGAGGGCCTTCTGGAGAGAGGCCCAAGCAAGACGCGCCCAGAGGAGCGTCTTGCCTTATGTCAGCACTCGGTCTGACTGAGTGCCTCCAGGAGAGAGGCCCAAGCAAGACGCGCCCGGAGGAGCGTCTTGTCACATGTCAGCACTCGGTCTGACTGAGCGCCTCCAGGAGAGAGGCCCAAGCAAGACGCGCCCCGAGGAGCGTCTTGACACATGTCTCCTCTGGGTCTGACTGAGCGCCTCCAGGAGAGAGAACCAAGCAAGACGTGCCCCGAGGAGCGTCTTGCCACATGTCAACACTGGGTCTGACTGAGTGCCTCCATGAGAGAAGCCCCAGCAAGAAGCGCCCCGAGGAGCGTCTTGCCACATGTCAACACTGGGTCTGACTTAGCGCCTCCAGGAGAGAGGCCCAAGCAAGATGCGCCCCGAGGAGCGTCTTGCCACGTGTCACCACTGGGTCTGACTGAGCTCCTCCAGGAGAGAGGCCCAAGCAAGACGCGCCCAGAGGAGCGTCTTGCCACGTGTCACCACTGGGTCTGATTGAGCACCTCCAGGAGAGAGGCCCCAGCAAGACGCGCCCCGAGGAGCGTCTTGCCAAATGTCACTGCTCGGTCTGACTGAGCGCCTCCAGGAGGGAGGTCCAAACAAGACGCGCCCCGAGGAGCCTCTTGCCACATGTCACTACTCGGTCTGACTGAGTGCCTCCAGGAGAGAGGCCCAAGCAAGACGTGCCCCGAGGAGCGTCTTGCCACATGTCAACACTGGGTCTGACTGAGCGCCTCCAGGAGAGAGGCCCAAGCAAGACACGCCCCGAGGAGCGTCTTGACACATGTCAACACTGGGTCTGACTGAGGGCCTCCATGAGAGAAGCCCAAGCAAGACGCGCCCCGAGGAGAGTCTTGCCACATGTCAACACTGGGTCTGACAGAGGGCATCCAGGAGAGAGGCCCAAGCAAGACGTGCCCCGAGGAGCGTCTTGCCACATGTCAACACTGGGTCTGACTGAGCTTCTCCAGGAGAGAGGCCCAAGCAAGACGCGCCCCGAGGAGCGTCTTGCCACATGTCACCTCTGGGTCTGACTGAGCACCTCCAGGAGAGAGGCCCAAGCAAAACGTGCCCCGAGGAGCGTCTTGTCACATTTCAAAACTGGGTCTGACTGAGCGCCTCCGGGAGAGAGGCCCAAGCAAGAAACGCACGAGGAGCGTCTTGCCACATGTCAACACTGGGTCTGACTGAGCGCCTCCAGGAGAGAGGCCCAAGCAAGACGCGCCCGGAGGAGCGTTTTGCCACATGTCAACACTGGGTCTGACAGAGGGCCTCAAGGAGAGAGGCCCAAGCAAGATGCGCCCCGAGGAGCATCTTGCCACATGTCAACAATGGGTCTGACTGAGGGCCTCCAGGAGAGAAGCCCAAGCAAGAAGCGCCCCGAGGATCTTCTTGCCACATGTCAGCACTCGGTCTTACTGAGCGCCTCCAGGAGAGAGGCCCAAATAAGACGCGCCCCGAGGAGCGTCTTGCCACGTGTCAACACTGGGTCTGATTGAGGGCCTTCTGGAGAGAGGCCCAAGCAAGACGCGCCCAGAGGAGCGTCTTGCCTTATGTCAGCACTCGGTCTGACTGAGTGCCTCCAGGAGAGAGGCCCAAGCAAGACGCGCCCGGAGGAGCGTCTTGTCACATGTCAGCACTCGGTCTGACTGAGCGCCTCCAGGAGAGAGGCCCAAGCAAGACGCGCCCCGAGGAGCGTCTTGACACATGTCTCCTCTGGGTCTGACTGAGCGCCTCCAGGAGAGAGAACCAAGCAAGACGTGCCCCGAGGAGCGTCGTGCCACATGTCAACACTGGGTCTGACTGAGTGCCTCCATGAGAGAAGCCCCAGCAAGAAGCGCCCCGAGGAGCGTCTTGCCACATGTCAACACTGGGTCTGACTGAGCACCTCCAGGAGAGAGGCCCAAGCAAGACGCACCCCGAGGAGCGTCTTGCCACATGTCAACACTGGGTCTGACTGAGCGCCTCCAGGAGAGAGGCCCGAGGAGCGTCTTGCCACATGTCAACACTGGGTCTGATTGAGGGCCTTCTGGAGAGAGGCCCAAGCAAGACGCGCCCCGAGGAGCGTCTTGCCACATGTCAACAATGGGTCTGACTGAGGGCCTCCAGGAGAGGCCAAAGCAAGACGCGCCCCGAGGAGCGTCTTGACACATGTCAACACTGGGTCTGACAGAGGGCCTCCATGAGAGAGGCTCAAGCAAGACGCGCCCCGAGGAGTGTCTTGCCACATGTCAACACTGGGTCTGACTGAGCGCCGCCAGGAGAGAGGCCCAAGCAAGACGCGCCCCGAGGAGCGTCTTGCCACGTGTCAACACTGGGTCTGACTTAGCGCCTCCAGGAGAGAGGCCCAAGCAAGATGCGCACCGAGGAGCGTCTTGCCACGTGTCACCACTGGGTCTGACTGAGCTCCTCCAGGAGACAGGCCCAAGCAAGACGCGCCCCGAGAAGCGTCTTGCCACGTGTCACCACTGGGTCTGATTGAGCACCTCCAGGAGAGAGGCCCCAGCAAGACGCGCCCCGAGGAGCGTCTTGCCTTATGTCAGCACTCGGTCTGACTGAGCGCCTCCAGGAGAGAGGCCCAAGCAAGACGCGCCCGGAGGAGCGTCTTGCCACATGTCAGCACTCGGTCTGACTGAGCGCCTCCAGGAGAGAGGCCCAAGCAAGACGTGCCCCGAGGAGCGTCTTGACACATGTCAACACTGGGTCGGACTGAGGAACTCCATGAGAGAAGCCCAAGCAAGACGTGCCCCGAGGAGAGTCTTGCCACATGTCAACACTGGGTTTGACTGAGGGCATTCAGGAGAGAGGCCCAAGCAAGACGCGCCCCGAGGAGCGTCTTGCCACATGTCACCACTGGGTCTGAATGAGCGCCTCCAGGAGAGAGGCCCAAGCAAGACGCGCCCCGAGGAGCGTCTTGTCACATGTCACTACTCGGTCTGACTGAGCGCCTCCAGGAGAGAGGCCCAAGCAAGACGTGCCCCGAGGAGCGTCTTGCCACATGTCAACAATGGGTCTGACTGAGGGCCTCCAGGAGAGAAGCCCAAGCAAGAAGCGCCCCGAGGAGCATCTTGCCACATGTCAACACTGGGTCTGACTGAGCGCCTCCAGGAGAGAGGCCCAAGCAAGACACGCCCCGAGGAGCGTCTTGACACAAGTCAACACTGGGTCTGACTGAGGGCCTCCATGAGAGAAGCCCAAGCAAGACGTGCCCCGAGGAGCGTCTTGCCACATGTCAACACTGGGTCTGACTGAGTGCCTCCATGAGAGAAGCCCCAGCAAGACGCGCCCCGAGGAGCTTCTTGCCACATGTCAACACTGGGTCTGACTGAGCGCCTCCAGGAGAGAGGCCCAAGCAAGACGCGCCCCGAGGAGCGTCTTGTCACATGTCACTACTCGGTCTGACTGAGCACCTCCAGGAGAGAGGCCCAAGCAAGACGTGCCCCGAGGAGCGTCTTGCCACATGTCAACAATGGGTCTGACTGAGGGCCTCCAGGAGAGAAGCCCAAGCAAGACGCGCCCCGAGGAGCGTCTTGCCACATGTCAACACTGGGTCTGACTGAGCGCCTCCAGGAGAGAGGCCCAAGCAAGACACGCCCCGAGGAGTGTCTTGACACATGTCAACACTGGGTCTGACTGAGGGCCTCCATGAGAGATGCCCAAGCAAGACGCGCCCCGAGGAGAGTCTTGCCACATGACAACACTGGGTCTGACAGAGGGCATCCAGGAGAGAGGCCCAAGCAATACGCGCCCCGAGGAGCGTCTTGCCACATGTCACCACTTTGTCTGACTGAGCGCCTCCAGGAGAGAGGCCCAAGCAAGAAGCGCCCAGAGGAGCGTCTTGCCACATGTCAGCACTCGGTCTGACTGAGCGCCTCCAGGAGAGAGGCCCAAGCAAGACGCGCCCCGAGGAGCGTCTTGCCACATGTCAACACTGGGTCTGACTGAGGGCCTCCAGGAGAGAGGCCCAAATAAGACGCGCCCCGAGGAGTGTCTTGCCACATGTCAACAATGGGTCTGACTGAGGGCCTCCAGGAGAGAAGCCCAAGCAAGACGCGCCCCGAGGAGTGTCTTGCAACATGTCAGCACTCGGTCTGACTGAGCGACTCCAGGAGAGAGGCCCAAGCAAGACGCGCCCCGAGGAGCGTCTTGCCACATGTCAACACTGGGTCTGACTGAGCGCCTCCAGGAGAGAGGCCCGAGGAGCGTCTTGACACATGTCACCTCTGGGTCTGACTGAGCGCCTCCAGGAGAGAGGCCCAAGCAAGAATCGCCCGAGGAGCGTCTTGACACATGTCAACACTGGGTCTGACTGAGCACCTCCAGGAGAGAGGTCCAAGTAAGAAGCGCCCCGAGGAGCGTCTTGCCACATGTCAACACTGGGTCTGACTGAGTGCCTCCATGAGAGAAGCCCCAGCAAGACGCGCCCCGAGGAGCGTCTTGTCACAAGTTACTACTCGGTCTGACTGAGCGCCTCCAGGAGAGAGGCCCAAGCAAGACGTGCCCCGAGGAGCGTCTTGCCACATCTCACTACTCGGTCTGACTGAGCGCCTCCAGGAGAGAGGTCCAAGCAACACGCGCCCCGAGGAGCGTCTTGCCACATGTCAACACTGGGTCTGACTGAGTGCCTCCATGAGAGAAGCCCCAGCAAGACGCGCCCCGAGGAGCGTCTTGCCACATGTCACTACTCGGTCTGACTGAGCGCCTCCAGGAGAGAGGCCTAAGCAAGACGTGCCCCGAGGAGCGTCTTGCCACATGTCAACAATGGGTCTGACTGAGGGCCTCCAGGAGAGAAGCCCAAGCAAGAAGCGCCCCGAGGAGCGTCTTGCCACATGTCAACACTGGGTCTGACTGAGCGCCTCCAGGAGAGAGGCCCAAGCAAGACACGCCCCGAGGAGCGACTTGACACATGTCAACACTGGGTCTGACTGAGGGCCTCCATGAGAGAAGCCCAAGCAAGACGCGCCCCGAGGAGCGTCTTTCCACATGTCAACACTGGGTCTGACTGAGTGCCTCCATGAGAGAAGCCCCAGTAAGACGCGCCCCGAGGAGCGTCTTGCCACATGTCAACACTGGGTCTGACTGAGCACCTCCAGGAGAGAGGCCCAAGCAAGACGCGCCCCGAGGAGCGTCTTGCCACATGTCAACACTGGGTCTGACTGAGCGCCTCCAGGAGAGAGGCCCGAGGAGCGTCTTGACACATGTCACCTCTGGGTCTGACTGAGCGCCTCCAGGAGCGAGGCCCAAGCAAGAATCGCCCGAGGAGCGTCTTGACACATGTCAACACTGGGTCTGACTGAGCACCTCCAGGAGAGAGGTCCAAGTAAGAAGCGCCCCGAGGAGCGTCTTGCCACATGTCACCACTGGGTCTGACTGAGCTCCTCCAGGAGACAGGCCCAAGCAAGACGCGCCCCGAGAAGCGTCTTGCCACGTGTCACCACTGGGTCTGATTGAGCACCTCCAGGAGAGAGGCCCCAGCAAGACGCGCCCCGAGGAGCGTCTTGCCTTATGTCAGCACTCGGTCTGACTGAGCGCCTCCAGGAGAGAGGCCCAAGCAAGACGCGCCCGGAGGAGCGTCTTGCCACATGTCAGCACTCGGTCTGACTGAGCGCCTCCAGGAGAGAGGCCCAAGCAAGACGTGCCCCGAGGAGCGTCTTGACACATGTCAACACTGGGTCGGACTGAGGAACTCCATGAGAGAAGCCCAAGCAAGACGTGCCCCGAGGAGAGTCTTGCCACATGTCAACACTAGGTTTGACTGAGGGCATTCAGGAGAGAGGCCCAAGCAAGACGCGCCCCGAGGAGCGTCTTGCCACATGTCACCACTGGGTCTGAATGAGCGCCTCCAGGAGAGAGGCCCAAGCAAGACGCGCCCCGAGGAGCGTCTTGTCACATGTCACTACTCGGTCTGACTGAGCGCCTCCAGGAGAGAGGCCCAAGCAAGACGTGCCCCGAGGAGCGTCTTGCCACATGTCAACAATGGGTCTGACTGAGGGCCTCCAGGAGAGAAGCCCAAGCAAGAAGCGCCACGAGGAGCATCTTGCCACATGTCAACACTGGGTCTGACTGAGCGCCTCCAGGAGAGAGGCCCAAGCAAGACACGCCCCGAGGAGCGTCTTGACACAAGTCAACACTGGGTCTGACTGAGGGCCTCCATGAGAGAAGCCCAAGCAAGACGTGCCCCGAGGAGCGTCTTGCCACATGTCAACACTGGGTCTGACTGAGTGCCTCCATGAGAGAAGCCCCAGCAAGACGCGCCCCGAGGAGCTTCTTGCCACATGTCAACACTGGGTCTGACTGAGCGCCTCCAGGAGAGAGGCCCAAGCAAGACGCGCCCCGAGGAGCGTCTTGTCACATGTCACTACTCGGTCTGACTGAGCACCTCCAGGAGAGAGGCCCAAGCAAGACGTGCCCCGAGGAGCGTCTTGCCACATGTCAACAATGGGTCTGACTGAGGGCCTCCAGGAGAGAAGCCCAAGCAAGACGCGCCCCGAGGAGCGTCTTGCCACATGTCAACACTGGGTATGACTGAGCGCCTCCAGGAGAGAGGCCCAAGCAAGACACGCCCCGAGGAGCGTCTTGACACATGTCAACACTGGGTCTGACTGAGGGCCTCCATGAGAGATGCCCAAGCAAGACGCGCCCCGAGGAGAGTCTTGCCACATGACAACACTGGGTCTGACAGAGGGCATCCAGGAGAGAGGCCCAAGCAATACGCGCCCCGAGGAGCGTCTTGCCACATGTCACCACTTCGTCTGACTGAGCGCCTCCAGGAGAGAGGCCCAAGCAAGAAGCGCCCAGAGGAGCGTCTTGCCACGTGTCAACACTGGGTCTGATTGAGGGCCTTCTGGAGAGAGGCCCAAGCAAGACGCGCCCAGAGGAGCGTCTTGCCTTATGTCAGCACTCGGTCTGACTGAGTGCCTCCAGGAGAGAGGCCCAAGCAAGACGCGCCCGGAGGAGCGTCTTGTCACATGTCAGCACTCGGTCTGACTGAGCGCCTCCAGGAGAGAGGCCCAAGCAAGACGCGCCCCGAGGAGCGTCTTGACACATGTCTCCTCTGGGTCTGACTGAGCGCCTCCAGGAGAGAGAACCAAGCAAGACGTGCCCCGAGGAGCGTCTTGCCACATGTCAACACTGGGTCTGACTGAGTGCCTCCATGAGAGAAGCCCCAGCAAGAAGCGCCCCGAGGAGCGTCTTGCCACATGTCAACACTGGGTCTGACTTAGCGCCTCCAGGAGAGAGGCCCAAGCAAGATGCGCCCCGAGGAGCGTCTTGCCACGTGTCACCACTGGGTCTGACTGAGCTCCTCCAGGAGAGAGGCCCAAGCAAGACGCGCCCAGAGGAGCGTCTTGCCACGTGTCACCACTGGGTCTGATTGAGCACCTCCAGGAGAGAGGCCCCAGCAAGACGCGCCCCGAGGAGCGTCTTGCCAAATGTCACTGCTCGGTCTGACTGAGCGCCTCCAGGAGGGAGGTCCAAACAAGACGCGCCCCGAGGAGCCTCTTGCCACATGTCACTACTCGGTCTGACTGAGCGCCTCCAGGAGAGAGGCCCAAGCAAGACGTGCCCCGAGGAGCGTCTTGCCACATGTCAACACTGGGTCTGACTGAGCGCCTCCAGGAGAGAGGCCCAAGCAAGACACGCCCCGAGGAGCGTCTTGACACATGTCAACACTGGGTCTGACTGAGGGCCTCCATGAGAGAAGCCCAAGCAAGACGCGCCCCGAGGAGAGTCTTGCCACATGTCAACACTGGGTCTGACAGAGGGCATCCAGGAGAGAGGCCCAAGCAAGACGTGCCCCGAGGAGCGTCTTGCCACATGTCAACACTGGGTCTGACTGAGCTTCTCCAGGAGAGAGGCCCAAGCAAGACGCGCCCCGAGGAGCGTCTTGCCACATGTCACCTCTGGGTCTGACTGAGCACCTCCAGGAGAGAGGCCCAAGCAAAACGTGCCCCGAGGAGCGTCTTGTCACATTTCAACACTGGGTCTGACTGAGCGCCTCCGGGAGAGAGGCCCAAGCAAGAAACGCACGAGGAGCGTCTTGCCACATGTCAACACTGGGTCTGACTGAGCGCCTCCAGGAGAGAGGCCCAAGCAAGACGCGCCCGGAGGAGCGTTTTGCCACATGTCAACACTGGGTCTGACAGAGGGCCTCAAGGAGAGAGGCCCAAGCAAGATGCGCCCCGAGGAGCATCTTGCCACATGTCAACAATGGGTCTGACTGAGGGCCTCCAGGAGAGAAGCCCAAGCAAGAAGCGCCCCGAGGATCTTCTTGCCACATGTCAGCACTCGGTCTTACTGAGCGCCTCCAGGAGAGAGGCCCAAATAAGACGCGCCCCGAGGAGCGTCTTGCCACGTGTCAACACTGGGTCTGATTGAGGGCCTTCTGGAGAGAGGCCCAAGCAAGACGCGCCCAGAGGAGCGTCTTGCCTTATGTCAGCACTCGGTCTGACTGAGTGCCTCCAGGAGAGAGGCCCAAGCAAGACGCGCCCGGAGGAGCGTCTTGTCACATGTCAGCACTCGGTCTGACTGAGCGCCTCCAGGAGAGAGGCCCAAGCAAGACGCGCCCCGAGGAGCGTCTTGACACATGTCTCCTCTGGGTCTGACTGAGCGCCTCCAGGAGAGAGAACCAAGCAAGACGTGCCCCGAGGAGCGTCGTGCCACATGTCAACACTGGGTCTGACTGAGTGCCTCCATGAGAGAAGCCCCAGCAAGAAGCGCCCCGAGGAGCGTCTTGCCACATGTCAACACTGGGTCTGACTGAGCACCTCCAGGAGAGAGGCCCAAGCAAGACGCACCCCGAGGAGCGTCTTGCCACATGTCAACACTGGGTCTGACTGAGCGCCTCCAGGAGAGAGGCCCGAGGAGCGTCTTGCCACATGTCAACACTGGGTCTGATTGAGGGCCTTCTGGAGAGAGGCCCAAGCAAGACGCGCCCCGAGGAGCGTCTTGCCACATGTCAACAATGGGTCTGACTGAGGGCCTCCAGGAGAGGCCAAAGCAAGACGCGCCCCGAGGAGCGTCTTGACACATGTCAACACTGGGTCTGACAGAGGGCCTCCATGAGAGAGGCTCAAGCAAGACGCGCCCCGAGGAGTGTCTTGCCACATGTCAACACTGGGTCTGACTGAGCGCCGCCAGGAGAGAGGCCCAAGCAAGACGCGCCCCGAGGAGCGTCTTGCCACGTGTCAACACTGGGTCTGACTTAGCGCCTCCAGGAGAGAGGCCCAAGCAAGATGCGCACCGAGGAGCGTCTTGCCACGTGTCACCACTGGGTCTGACTGAGCTCCTCCAGGAGACAGGCCCAAGCAAGACGCGCCCCGAGAAGCGTCTTGCCACGTGTCACCACTGGGTCTGATTGAGCACCTCCAGGAGAGAGGCCCCAGCAAGACGCGCCCCGAGGAGCGTCTTGCCTTATGTCAGCACTCGGTCTGACTGAGCGCCTCCAGGAGAGAGGCCCAAGCAAGACGCGCCCGGAGGAGCGTCTTGCCACATGTCAGCACTCGGTCTGACTGAGCGCCTCCAGGAGAGAGGCCCAAGCAAGACGTGCCCCGAGGAGCGTCTTGACACATGTCAACACTGGGTCGGACTGAGGAACTCCATGAGAGAAGCCCAAGCAAGACGTGCCCCGAGGAGAGTCTTGCCACATGTCAACACTGGGTTTGACTGAGGGCATTCAGGAGAGAGGCCCAAGCAAGACGCGCCCCGAGGAGCGTCTTGCCACATGTCACCACTGGGTCTGAATGAGCGCCTCCAGGAGAGAGGCCCAAGCAAGACGCGCCCCGAGGAGCGTCTTGTCACATGTCACTACTCGGTCTGACTGAGCGCCTCCAGGAGAGAGGCCCAAGCAAGACGTGCCCCGAGGAGCGTCTTGCCACATGTCAACAATGGGTCTGACTGAGGGCCTCCAGGAGAGAAGCCCAAGCAAGAAGCGCCCCGAGGAGCATCTTGCCACATGTCAACACTGGGTCTGACTGAGCGCCTCCAGGAGAGAGGCCCAAGCAAGACACGCCCCGAGGAGCGTCTTGACACAAGTCAACACTGGGTCTGACTGAGGGCCTCCATGAGAGAAGCCCAAGCAAGACGTGCCCCGAGGAGCGTCTTGCCACATGTCAACACTGGGTCTGACTGAGTGCCTCCATGAGAGAAGCCCCAGCAAGACGCGCCCCGAGGAGCTTCTTGCCACATGTCAACACTGGGTCTGACTGAGCGCCTCCAGGAGAGAGGCCCAAGCAAGACGCGCCCCGAGGAGCGTCTTGTCACATGTCACTACTCGGTCTGACTGAGCACCTCCAGGAGAGAGGCCCAAGCAAGACGTGCCCCGAGGAGCGTCTTGCCACATGTCAACAATGGGTCTGACTGAGGGCCTCCAGGAGAGAAGCCCAAGCAAGACGCGCCCCGAGGAGCGTCTTGCCACATGTCAACACTGGGTCTGACTGAGCGCCTCCAGGAGAGAGGCCCAAGCAAGACACGCCCCGAGGAGTGTCTTGACACATGTCAACACTGGGTCTGACTGAGGGCCTCCATGAGAGATGCCCAAGCAAGACGCGCCCCGAGGAGAGTCTTGCCACATGACAACACTGGGTCTGACAGAGGGCATCCAGGAGAGAGGCCCAAGCAATACGCGCCCCGAGGAGCGTCTTGCCACATGTCACCACTTTGTCTGACTGAGCGCCTCCAGGAGAGAGGCCCAAGCAAGAAGCGCCCAGAGGAGCGTCTTGCCACATGTCAGCACTCGGTCTGACTGAGCGCCTCCAGGAGAGAGGCCCAAGCAAGACGCGCCCCGAGGAGCGTCTTGCCACATGTCAACACTGGGTCTGACTGAGGGCCTCCAGGAGAGAGGCCCAAATAAGACGCGCCCCGAGGAGTGTCTTGCCACATGTCAACAATGGGTCTGACTGAGGGCCTCCAGGAGAGAAGCCCAAGCAAGACGCGCCCCGAGGAGTGTCTTGCAACATGTCAGCACTCGGTCTGACTGAGCGACTCCAGGAGAGAGGCCCAAGCAAGACGCGCCCCGAGGAGCGTCTTGCCACATGTCAACACTGGGTCTGACTGAGCGCCTCCAGGAGAGAGGCCCGAGGAGCGTCTTGACACATGTCACCTCTGGGTCTGACTGAGCGCCTCCAGGAGAGAGGCCCAAGCAAGAATCGCCCGAGGAGCGTCTTGACACATGTCAACACTGGGTCTGACTGAGCACCTCCAGGAGAGAGGTCCAAGTAAGAAGCGCCCCGAGGAGCGTCTTGCCACATGTCAACACTGGGTCTGACTGAGTGCCTCCATGAGAGAAGCCCCAGCAAGACGCGCCCCGAGGAGCGTCTTGTCACAAGTTACTACTCGGTCTGACTGAGCGCCTCCAGGAGAGAGGCCCAAGCAAGACGTGCCCCGAGGAGCGTCTTGCCACATCTCACTACTCGGTCTGACTGAGCGCCTCCAGGAGAGAGGTCCAAGCAACACGCGCCCCGAGGAGCGTCTTGCCACATGTCAACACTGGGTCTGACTGAGTGCCTCCATGAGAGAAGCCCCAGCAAGACGCGCCCCGAGGAGCGTCTTGCCACATGTCACTACTCGGTCTGACTGAGCGCCTCCAGGAGAGAGGCCTAAGCAAGACGTGCCCCGAGGAGCGTCTTGCCACATGTCAACAATGGGTCTGACTGAGGGCCTCCAGGAGAGAAGCCCAAGCAAGAAGCGCCCCGAGGAGCGTCTTGCCACATGTCAACACTGGGTCTGACTGAGCGCCTCCAGGAGAGAGGCCCAAGCAAGACACGCCCCGAGGAGCGACTTGACACATGTCAACACTGGGTCTGACTGAGGGCCTCCATGAGAGAAGCCCAAGCAAGACGCGCCCCGAGGAGCGTCTTTCCACATGTCAACACTGGGTCTGACTGAGTGCCTCCATGAGAGAAGCCCCAGTAAGACGCGCCCCGAGGAGCGTCTTGCCACATGTCAACACTGGGTCTGACTGAGCACCTCCAGGAGAGAGGCCCAAGCAAGACGCGCCCCGAGGAGCGTCTTGCCACATGTCAACACTGGGTCTGACTGAGCGCCTCCAGGAGAGAGGCCCGAGGAGCGTCTTGACACATGTCACCTCTGGGTCTGACTGAGCGCCTCCAGGAGCGAGGCCCAAGCAAGAATCGCCCGAGGAGCGTCTTGACACATGTCAACACTGGGTCTGACTGAGCACCTCCAGGAGAGAGGTCCAAGTAAGAAGCGCCCCGAGGAGCGTCTTGCCACATGTCAACACTGGGTCTGACTGAGTGCCTCCATGAGAGAAGCCCCAGCAAGACGCGCCCCGAGGAGCGTCTTGTCACATGTCACTACTCGGTCTGACTGAGCGCCTCCAGGAGAGAGGCCCAAGCAAGACGTGCCCCGAGGAGCGTCTTGCCACATGTCACTACTCGGTCTGACTGAGCGCCCCCAGGAGAGAGGTCCAAGCAACACGCGCCCCGAGGAGCGTCTTGCCACATGTCAACACTGGGTCTGACTGAGTGCCTCCATGAGAGAAGCCCCAGCAAGACGCGCCCCGAGGAGCGTCTTGCCACATGTTACTACTCGGTCTGACTGAGCGCCTCCAGGAGAGAGGCCCAAGCAAGACGTGCCCCGAGGAGCGTCTTGCCACATGTCAACAATGGGTCTGACTGAGGGCCTCCAGGAGAGAACCCCAAGCAAGAAGCGCCCCGAGGAGCGTCTTGCCACATGTCAACACTGGGTCTGACTGAGCGCCTCCAGGAGAGAGGCCCAAGCAAGACACGCCACGAGGAGCGTCTTGACACATGTCAACACTGGGTCTGACTGAGGGCCTCCATGAGAGAATCCCAAGCAAGACCCGCCCCGAGGAGAGTCTTGCCACATGTCAACACTGGGTCTGACAGAGGGCATCCAGGAGAGAGGCCCAAGCAAGAAGCGCCCCGAGGAGCGTCTTGCCACATGTCAACACTGGGTCTGACAGAGGGCATCCAGGAGAGAGGCCCAAGCAAGAAGCGCCCCGAGGAGCGTCTTGCCACATGTCAACACTGGGTCTGACTGAGCGCCTCCAGGAGAGAGGCCCAAGCAAGACGTGCCCCGAGGAGCGTCTTGCCACATGTCAACAATGGGTCTGACTGAGGGCCTCCAGGAGAGAACCCCAAGCAAGAAGCGCCCCGAGGAGCGTCTTGCCACATGTCAACACTGGGTCTGACTGAGCGCCTCCAGGAGAGAGGCCCAAGCAAGACACGCCACGAGGAGCGTCTTGACACATGTCAACACTGGGTCTGACTGAGGGCCTCCATGAGAGAATCCCAAGCAAGACCCGCCCCGAGGAGCGTCTTGCCACATGTCAACAATGGGTCTGACTGAGGGCCTCCAGGAGAGAAGCCAAAGCAAGACGCGCCCCGAGGAGCTTCTTTCCACATGTCAACAATGGGTCTTACTGAGGGCCTCCATGAGAGAAGCCCAAGCAAGACGCGCCCCGAGGAGTGTCTTGCCACATGTCAACACTGTGTCTGACTGAACGCCTCTAGGAGAGAGGCCCAAGCAAGACGCGCCCCGAGGAGCGTCTTGCCACGTGTCAACACTGGGTCTGACTTAGCGCCTCCAGCAGAGAGGCCCAAGCAAGATGCGCCCCGAGGAGCGTCTTGCCACGTGTCACCACTGGGTCTGACTGAGCTCCTCCAGGAGAGAGGCCCAAGCAAGACGCGCCCAGAGGAGCGTCTTGCCACGTGACACCACTGGGTCTGATTGAGCACCTCGAGGAGAGAGGCCCCAGCAAGACGCGCCCCGAGGAGCGTCTTGCCAAATGTCACTACTCGGTCTGACTGAGCGCCTCCAGGAGGGAGGTCCAAACAAGACGCGCCCCGAGGAGCCTCTTGCCACATGTCACTACTCGGTCTGACTGAGCGCCTCCAGGAGAGAGGCCCAAGCAAGACGTGCCCCGAGGAGCGTCTTGCCACATGTCAACACTGGGTCTGACTGAGCGCCTCCAGGAGAGAGGCCCAAGCAAGACACGCCCCGAGGAGCGTCTTGACACATGTCAACACTGGGTCTGACTGAGGGCCTCCATGAGAGAAGCCCAAGCAAGACGCGCCCCGAGGAGAGTCTTGCCACATGTCAACACTGGGTCTGACAGAGGGCATCCAGGAGAGAGGCCCAAGCAAGACGTGCCCCGAGGAGCGTCTTGCCACATGTCAACACTGGGTCTGACTGAGCTTCTCCAGGAGAGAGGCCCAAGCAAGACGCGCCCCGAGGAGCGTCTTGCCACATGTCACCTCTGGGTCTGACTGAGCACCTCCAGGAGAGAGGCCCAAGCAAAACGTGCCCCGAGGAGCGTCTTGTCACATTTCAACACTGGGTCTGACTGAGCGCCTCCGGGAGAGAGGCCCAAGCAAGAAACGCACGAGGAGCGTCTTGCCACATGTCAACACTGGGTCTGACTGAGCGCCTCCAGGAGAGAGGCCCAAGCAAGACGCGCCCGGAGGAGCGTTTTGCCACATGTCAACACTGGGTCTGACAGAGGGCCTCAAGGAGAGAGGCCCAAGCAAGATGCGCCCCGAGGAGCATCTTGCCACATGTCAACAATGGGTCTGACTGAGGGCCTCCAGGAGAGAAGCCCAAGCAAGAAGCGCCACGAGGAGCGTCTTGCCACATGTCAGCACTCGGTCTTACTGAGCGCCTCCAGGAGAGAGGCCCAAATAAGACGCGCCCCGAGGAGCGTCTTGCCACATGTCAACAATGGGTCTGACTGAGGGCCTCCAGGAGAGAAGCCCAAGCAAGACGCGCCCCGAGGAGCGTCTTGCCACATGTCAGATCTCGGTCTGACTGAGCGCCTCCAGGAGAGAGGCCCAAGCAAGACGTGCTCCGAGGAGCGTCTTGCCACATGTCAACAATGGGTCTGACTGAGCGCCTCCAGGAGAGAGGCCCAAGAGAGATGCGCCCCGAGGAGCGTCTTGCCACATGTGAACACTGGGTCTGACTGAGCGCCTCCAGGAGAGAGGCCCAAGCAAGACGCGCCCCGAGGAGCATCTTGCCACATGTCAACACTGGGTCTGACTGAGTGCCTCCAGGAGAGATGCCCAAGCAAGACGCGCCTCGAGGAGCGTCTTGTCACATGTCACTACTCGGTCTGACTGAGTGCCTCCAGGAGATAGGCCCAAGCAAGACGTGCCCCGAGGAGCGTCTTGCCACATGTTTACAATGGGTCTGACTGAGGGCCTCCAGGAGAGAAGCCCAAGCAAGAAGCGCCCCGAGGAGCGTCTTGCCACATGTCAACACTGGGTCTGACTGAGCGCCTCCAGGAGAGAGGCCCAAGCAAGACACGCCCCGAGGAGCGTCTTGACACATGTCAACACTGGGTCTGACTGAGGGCCTCCATGAGAGAAGCCCAAGCACGACGCGCCCCGAGGAGAGTCTTGCCACATGTCAACACTGGGTCTGACAGAGGGCATCCAGGAGAGAGGCCCAAGCAATACGCGCCCCGAGGAGCGTCTTGCCACTTGTCACCACTGGGTCTGACTGAGCGCCTCCAGGAGACAGGCCCAAGCAAGAAGCGCCCCGAGGAGCGTCTTGCCACGTGTCAACACTGGGTCTGATTGAGGGCCTTCTGGAGAGAGGCCCAAGCAAGACGCACCCAGAGGAGCGTCTTGCCTTATGTCAGCACTCAGTCTGACTGAGTGCCTCCAGGAGAGAGGCCCAAGCAAGACGCGCCCGGAGGAGCGTCTTGTCACATGTCAGCACTCGGTCTGTCTGAGCGCCTCCAGGAGAGAGGCCCAAGCAAGACGCGCCCCGAGGAGCGTCTTGACACATGTCTCCTCTGGGTCTGACTGAGCGCCTCCAGGAGAGAGAACCAAGCAAGACGTGCCCCGAGGAGCGTCTTGCCACATGTCAACACTGGGTCTGACTGAGTGCCTCCATGAGAGAAGCCCCAGCAAGAAGCGCCCCGAGGAGCGTCTTGCCACATGTCAACACTGGGTCTGACTGAGCACCTCCAGGAGAGAGGCCCAAGCAAGACGCACCCCGAGGAGCGTCTTGCCACATGTCAACACTGGGTCTGACTGAGCGCCTCCAGGAGAGAGGCCCGAGGAGCGTCTTGCCACATGTCACCTCTGGGTCTGACTGATCGCCTCCAGGAGAAAGGCCCAAGCAAGAAACGCCCGAGGAGCTTCTTGACACATGTCAACACTGGGTCTGACTGAGCGCTTCCAGGAGAGAGGTCCAAGCAACACGCGCCCCGAGGAGCGTCTTGCCACATGTCAACACTGGGTCTGACTGAGTGCCTCCATGAGAGAAGCCCCAGCAAGACGCGCCCCGAGGAGCGTCTTGTCACATGTCACAACTCGGTCTGACTGAGCGCCTCCAGGAGAGAGGCCCAAGCAAGACGTGCCCCGAGGAGCGTCTTGCCACATGTCAACAATGGGTCTGACTGAGGGCCTCCAGGAGAGAAGCCCAGGCAAGAAGCGCCCCGAGGAGCGTCTTGCCACATGTCAACACTGGGTCTGACTGAGCGCCTCCAGGAGAGAGGCCCAAGGAAGACGTGCCCCGAGGACCTTCTTGCCACATGTCAGCACTGGGTCTGACTGAGCTCCTCCAGGAGAGAGGTCCAAGAAAGACGCGCCCCGAGGCGCGTCTTGCCACATGTCACTACTCTGTCTGACTGACCGCCTCCAGGAGAGAGGCCCAAGCAAGACGCGCCCCGAGGAGCGTCTTGCCACATGTCAGCACTCGGTCTGACTGAGCGCCTCCAGGAGAGAGGCCCAAGCAAGACGCGCCCCGAGGAGCGTCTTGCCACATGTCAACACTGGGTTTAACTGAGCGCCTCCAGGAGAGAGGCCCAAGCAAGACGTGCCCCGAGGAGCGTCTTGCCACATGTGAACACTGGGTCTGACTGAGCACCTCCAGGAGAGAGGCCCAAGCAAGACGCGCCCGGAGGAGCGTCTTGCCACATGTCAGCTCTCGGTCTGACTGAGCGCCTCCAGGAGAGAGGCTCAAGCAAGACGCGCCCCGAGGAGCGTCTCGACACATGTCTCCTCTGGGTCTGACTGAGCGCCTCCAGGAGAGAGGCCCAAGCAAGACGTGCCCCGAGGAGCATCTTGCCACATGTCAACACTGGGTCTGACTGAGTGCCTCCATGAGAGAAGCCCCAGCAAGACGCGCCCCGAGGAGCGTATTGCAACATGTCAACACTGGGTCTGACTGAGCGCCTCCAGGAGAGAGGCCAGAGGAGCGTCTTGCCACATGTCACCTCTGGGTCTGACTGAGCGCCTCCAGGAGAGAGGCCCAAGCAAGAAACGCCCGAGGAGCGTCTTGACACATGTCAACACTGGGTCTGACTGAGCGCCTCCAGGAGAGAGGCCCAAGCAAGAAGCGCCCCGAGGAGCGTCTTGCCACATGTCAACAATGGGTCTTTCTGATGGCCTCCAGGAGAGAAGCCCAAGCAAGACACGCCCCGAGGAGCGTCTTGCCACATGTCAACACTGGGTCTGACTGAGCGCCTCCAGGAGAGAGGCCCAAGCAAGACGTGCCCCGAGGAGCGTCTTGCCACATGTCACTACTCGGTCTGACTGAGCGCCTCCAGGAGATAGGTCCAAGCAACACGCGCCCCGAGGAGCGTCTTGCCACATGTCAACACTGGGTCTGACTGAGTGCCTCCATGAGAGAAGCCCCAGCAAGACGCGCCCCGAGGAGCGTCTTGCCACATGTCACTACTAGGTCTGACTGAGCGCCTCCAGGAGAGAGGCCCAAGCAAGACGTGCCCCGAAGAGCGTCTTTCCACGTGTCACCACTGGGTCTGACTGAGCGCCTCCAGGAGAGAGGCCCAAGCAAGACGCGCCCCGAGGAGCGTCTTGCCACATGTCAACACTGGGTCTGACTGAGCGCCTCCAGGAGAGAGGCCCAAGCAAGACGCGCCCCGAGGAGCGTCTTGCCAAATGTCAACAATGGGTCTGACTGAGGGCCTCCAGGAGAGAGGCCCAAGCAAGATGCGCCCGGAGGAGCGTCTTTCCACATGTCAACACTGGGTCTGTCTGAGCGCCTCCAGGAGAGAAGCCCAAGCAAGACGCGCCCCGAGGAGCGTCTTGCCAAATGTCAACAATGGGTCTGACTGAGGGCCTCCAGGAGAGAAGCCCAAGCAAGACTGCGCCCCGAGGAGCGTCTTGACACATGTCAACCCTGGGTCTGACAGAGGGCCTCCAGGAGAGAGGCCCAAGCAAGACGCGCCCCGAGGAGTGTCTTGCCACATGTCACCACTGGGTCTGACTGAGCGCCTCCAGGAGAGAGGCCCAAGCAAGACGCACCCCGAGGAACGTCAGGCCACATGTCACTACTCAGTCTGACTGAGCGCCTCCAGGAGAGAGGCCCAAGCAAGACGCGCCCCGAGGAGCGTCTTGCCACATGTCAACACTGGGTCTGACTGAGCGCCTCCAGGAGAGAGGCCCCAGCAAGACGCGCCCCGAGGAGCGTCTTGCCTTATGTCAACAATGGGTCTGACTGAGGGCCTCCAGGAGAGAAGCCCAAGCAAGACGCGCCCCGAGGAGCGTCTTGACACATGTCAACACTGGGTCTGACAGAGGGCCTCCAGGAGAGAGGCCCAAGCAAGACGCGCCCCGAGGAGTGTCTTGCCACATGTCACCACTGGGTCTGACTGAGCGCCTCCAGGAGAGAGGCCCAAGCAAGACGCGCCCCGAGGAACGTCAGGCCACATGTCACTACTCAGTCTGACACAGCGCCTCCAGGAGAGAGGCCCAAGCAAGACGCGCCCCGAGGAGCGTCTTGCAACATGTCAACACTGGGTCTGACTGAGCGCCTCCAGGAGAGAGGCCCAAGCAAGAAGCACCCCGAGGAGCGTCTTGCCACATGTCAACAATGGGTCTGACTGAGGGCCTCCAGGAGAGAAGCCCAAGCAAGACGCGCCCCGAGGAGCGTCTTGCCACATGTCAACACTGGGTCTGACTGAGCGCCTCCAGGAGAGAGGCCCAAGCAAGACGTGCCCCGAGGAGCGTCTTGCCACATGTCACTACTCGGTCTGACTGAGCGCCTCCAGGAGATAGGTCCAAGCAACACGCGCCCCGAGGAGCGTCTTGCCACATGTCAACACTGGGTCTGACTGAGTGCCTCCATGAGAGAAGCCCCAGCAAGACGCGCCCCGAGGAGCGTCTTGCCACATGTCACTACTAGGTCTGACTGAGCGCCTCCAGGAGAGAGGCCCAAGCAAGACGTGCCCCGAAGAGCGTCTTTCCACGTGTCACCACTGGGTCTGACTGAGCGCCTCCAGGAGAGAGGCCCAAGCAAGACGCGCCCCGAGGAGCGTCTTGCCACATGTCAACACTGGGTCTGACTGAGCGCCTCCAGGAGAGAGGCCCAAGCAAGACGCGCCCCTAGGAGTGTCTTGCCAAATGTCAACAATGGGTCTGACTGAGGGCCTCCAGGAGAGAGGCCCAAGCAAGATGCGCCCGGAGGAGCGTCTTTCCACATGTCAACACTGGGTCTGTCTGAGCGCCTCCAGGAGAGAAGCCCAAGCAAGACGCGCCCCGAGGAGCGTCTTGCCACATGTCAACAATGGGTCTGACTGAGGGCCTCCAGGAGAGAAGCCCAAGCAAGACTGCGCCCCGAGGAGCGTCTTGACACATGTCAACCCTGGGTCTGACAGAGGGCCTCCAGGAGAGAGGCCCAAGCAAGACGCGCCCCGAGGAGTGTCTTGCCACATGTCACCACTGGGTCTGACTGAGCGCCTCCAGGAGAGAGGCCCAAGCAAGACGCGCCCCAAAGAACGTCAGGCCACATGTCACTACTCAGTCTGACTGAGTGCCTCCAGGAGAGAGGCCCAAGCAAGACGCGCCCCGAGGAGCGTCTTGCCACATGTCAGCACTGGGTCTGACTGAGCGCCTCCAGGAGAGAGGCCCCAGCAAGACGCGCCCTGAGGAGCGTCTTGCCTTATGTCAGCACTCGGTCTGACTGAGCGCCTCCAGGAGAGAGGCCCAAGCAAGACGCGCCCCGAGGAGCGTCTTGCCACATGTCAACAATGGGTCTGACTGAGGGCCTCCAGGAGAGAGGCCCAAGCAAGATGCGCCCGGAGGAGCGTCTTGCCACATGTCAACACTGGGTCTGACAGAGGGCCTCCAGGAGAGAGGTCCAAGCAAGACGCGCCCTGTGGAGCGTCTTGCCACATGTCACCTCTGGTTCTGACTGAGCGCCTCCAGGAGAGAGGCCCAAGCAAGACGCGCCCCGAGGAGCGTCTTGTCACATGTCAACAATGGGTCTTTCTGAGCGCCTCCAGGAGAGAAGCCCAAGCAAGACGCGCCCCGAGGAGCGTCTTGCCACATGTCAACAATGGGTCTGACTGAGGGCCTCCAGGAGAGGAGCCCAAGCAACACGCGGCCTGAGGAGCGTCTTGCCACATGTCAGCACTCGGTCTGACTGAGCGCCTCCAGGAGAGAGGCCCAAGCAAGACGCGCCCCGAGGAGCGTCTTGCAACATGTCAACAATGGGTCTGACTGAGGGCCTCCAGGAGAGAGGCCCAAGCAAGATGCGCCCGGAGGAGTGTCTTGCCACATGTCAACACTGGGTCTGACAGAGGGCCTCCAGGAGAGAGGCCCAAGCAAGAAGCGCCCCGAGGAGCGTCTTGACACATGTCAACACTGGGTCTGACAGAGGGCCTCCAGGAGAGAGGCCCAAGCAAGACGCGCCCCGAGGAGCGTCTTGACACATGTCAACACTGGGTCGGACTGAGGGCCTCCATGAGAGAAGCCCAAGCAAGACGCGCCCCGAGGAGAGTCTTGCCACATGTCAACACTCGGTCTGACAGAGGGCATTCAGGAGAGAGGCCCAAGCAATGCGCGCCCCGAGGAGCGTCTTGCCACATGTCACCACTGGGTCTGAATGAGCGCCTCCAGGAGAGAGGCCCAACAAAGACGCGCCCCGAGGAGTGTCTTGCCACATGCCAACACTGGGTCTGACTGAGCATCTCCAGGAGAGACGCCCAAGCAAGACGCGCCCCAAGGAGCGTCTTGCCACGTGTCAACACTGGGTCTGACTGAGCGCCTCCAGGAGAGAGGCCCAAGCAAGACGCGCCCCGAGGAGCGTCTTTCCACGTGTCACCACTGGGTCTGACTGAGCGCCTCCAGGAGAGAGGCCCAAGCAAGACGCGCCCCGAGGAGAGTCTTGCCACATGTCAACACTGGCTCTGACTGAGCGCCTCCAGGAGAGAGGCCCAAGCAAGACGCGCCCTGAGGAGCGTCTTGCCACATGTCAACAATGGGTCTGACTGAGGGCCTCCAGGAGAGAGGCCCAAGCAAGATGCGCCCGGAGGAGCATCTTTCCACATGTCAACACTGGGTCTGACAGAGGGCCTCCAGGAGAGAGGCCCAAGCAAGACGCGCCCCGAGGAGCGTCTTTCCACATGACACCTCTGGTTCTGACTGAGCGCCTCCAGGAGAGAGGCCAAAGCAAGACCCGCCCCGAGGAGCATCTTGTCACATGTCAACACTGGGTCTGTCTGAGCGCCTCCAGGAGAGAAGCCCAAGCAAGACGCGCCCCGAGGAGCGTCTTGCACATGTCAACAATGGGTCTGACTGAGGGCCTCCAGGAGAGAAGCCCAAGCAAGACTGCGCCCCGAGGAGCGTCTTGACACATGTCAACACTGGGTCTGACAGAGGGCCTCCAGGAGAGAGGCCCAAGCAAGACGCGCCCCGAGGAGTGTCTTGCCACATGTCACCACTGGGTCTGACTGAGCGCCTCCAGGAGAGAGGCCCAAGCAAGACGCGCCCCGAGGAGCGTCTTGCCACATGTCAGCACTGGGTCTGACTGAGCGCCTCCAGGAGAGAGGCCCCAGCTAGACGCGCCCCGAGGAGCGTCTTGCCTTATGTCAGCACTCGGTCTGACTGAGGGCCTCCAGGAGAGAGGCCCAAGCAAGATGCGCCCGGAGGAGCATCTTGCCACATGTCAACACTGGGTCTGACAGAGGGACTCCAGGAGAGAGGCCCAAGCAAGACGCGCCCTGTGGAGCGTCTTGCCACATGTCACCTCTGGTTCTGACTGAGCGCCTCCAGGAGAGAGGCCCAAGCAAGACGCGCCCCGAGGAGCGTCTTGTCACATGTCAACACTGGGTCTTTCTGAGCGCCTCCAGGAGAGAAGCCCAAGCAAGACGCGCCCCGAGGAGCGTCTTGCCACATGTCAGCACTCGGTCTGACTGAGCGCCTCCAGGAGAGAGGCCCAAGCAAGACGCGCCCCGAGGAGCGTCTTGCCACATGTCAACAATGGGTCTGACTGAGGGCCTCCAGGAGAGAAGCCCAAGCAACACGCGGCCCGAGGAGCGTCTTGCCACATGTCAGCACTCGGTCTGACTGAGCGCCTCCAGGAGAGAGGCCCAAGCAAGACGCGCCCCGAGGAGCGTCTTGCCACATGTCAACAATGGGTCTGACTGAGGGCCTCCAGGAGAGAGGCCCAAGCAAGATGCGCCCGGAGGAGCGTCTTGCCACATGTCAACACTGGGTCTGACAGAGGGCATCCAGGAGAGAGGCCCAAGCAAGACGTGCCCCGAGGAGCGTCTTGTCACATGTCAACACTGGGTCTTTCTGAGCGCCTCCAGGAGAGAAGCCCAAGCAAGACGCGCCCCGAGGAGCGTCTTGCCACATGTCAGCACTGGGTCTGACTGAGCGCCTCCAGGAGAGAGGCCCAAGCAAGACGCGCCCCGAGGAGCGTGTTGCCACATGTCAACAATGGGTCTGAAAGAGGGCATCCAGGAGAGAAGCCCAAGCAACACGCGGCCCGAGGAGCGTCTTGCCACATGTCAGCACTCGGTCTGACTGAGCGCCTCCAGGAGAGAGGCCCAAGCAATACGCGCCCCGAGGAATGTCAGGCCACATGTCACTACTCAGTCTGACTGAGCGCCTCCAGGAGAGAGGCCCAAGCAAGACGCGGCCCGAGGAGCGTCTTGACACATGTCAACAATGGGTCTTACTGAGGGCCTCCAGGAGAGAAGCCCAAGCAAGACGCGTCCCGAGGAGATTCTTTCCACATGTCAGCACTCGGTCTGACTGAGCGCCTCCAGGAGAGAGGCCAAAGCAAGACGCGCCCCGAGGAGCGTCTTGACACATGTCAACACTGGGTCTGACAGAGGGCCTCCATGAGAGAGGCCCAAGCAAGACGCGCCCCGAGGAGTGTCTTGCCACATGTCAACACTGGGTCTGACAGAGGGCCTCCATGAGAGAGGCCCAAGCAAGACGCGCCCCAAGGAGTGTCTTGCCACATGTCACCACTTGGTCTGACTGAGCGCCTCCAGGAGAGAGGCCCAAGCAACACGCGCCCCGTGGAGCGTCAGGCCACATGTCACTACTCAGTCTCACTGAGCACCTCCAGGAGAGAGGCCCAAGTAAGACGTGCCCCGAGGAGCGTCTTGCCACGTGTCAACACTGGGTCTGATTGAGGGCCTTCTGGAGAGAGGCCCAAGCAAGACGCGCCCCTAGGAGTGTCTTGCCAAATGTCAACACTGGGTCTGACTGAGCGCCTCAGGGAGAGAGGTCCAAGCAAGACGCGCCCCGAGGAGCGTCTTGCCACATGTCACTACTCGGTCTGACTGAGCGCCTCAGTGAGAGAGGTCCAAGCAAGACTCGCCCCGAGGAGCGTCTTGCCACATGTCAACACTGGGTCTGACTGAGTGCCTCGATGAGAGAATCCCCAGCAAGACGCGCCCCGATGAGCGTCTTGCCACATGTCACTACTCGGTCTGTTTGAGCGCCTCCAGGAGAGAGACCCAAGCAAGACGTGCCCCGAGGAGCGTCTTGCAACATGTCAACAATGGGTCTGACTGAGGGCCTCCAGGAGAGAAGCCCAAGCAAGACGCGCCCCGAGGAGCGTGTTGCCACATGTCAACACTGGGTCTGACTGAGCGCCTCCAGGAGAGAGGCCCAAGCAAGACACGCCCCGAGGAGCGTCTTGACACATGTCAACACTGGGTCTGACTGAGGGCCTCCATGAGAGAAGCCCAAGCAAGACGCGCCCCGAGGAGAGTCTTGCCACATGTCAACACTCGGTCTGACAGAGGGCCTCCAGGAGAGAGGCCCAAGCAAGACGCGCCCCGAGGAGTGTCTTGCCACAGGTCACCACTGGGTCTGACTGAGCGCCTCCAGGAGAGAGGCCCAAGCAAGACGCGCCCCGAGGAGCGTCTTGTCTCATGTCAACACTGGGTCTTTCTGAGCGCCTCCAGGAGAGAAGCCCAAGCAAGATGCGCCCTGAGGAGCGTCTTTCCACATGTCAGCACTCGGTCTGACTGAGCGCCTCCAGGAGAGAGGCCCAAGCAAGACGCGCCCCGAGGAGCGTCTTGCCACATGTCAACAATGGGTCTGACTGAGGGACTCCAGGAGAGAAGCCCAAGCAACACGCGGCCCGAGGAGCGTCTTGCCACATGTCAACACTGGGTCTGACTGAGGGCCTCCATGAGAGGAGCCCAAGCAAGACGCGCCCCGAGGAGAGTCTTGCCACATGTCAACACTCGGTCTGACAGAGGGCCTCCAGGAGAGAGGCCCAAGCAAGACGCGCCCCGAGGAGCGTCTTGCCACAGGTCACCACTGGGTCTGACTGAGCGCCTCCAGGAGAGAGGCCCAAGCAAGACGCGCCCCGAGGAGCGTCTTGTCTCATGTCAACACTGGGTCTTTCTGAGCGCCTCCAGGAGAGAAGCCCAAGCAAGACGCGCCCCGAGGAGCGTCTTTCCACATGTCAGCACTCGGTCTGACTGAGCGCCTCCAGGAGAGAGGCCCAAGCAAGACGCGCCCCGAGGAGCGTCTTGCCACATGTCAACAATGGGTCTGACTGAGGGCCTCCAGGAGAGAAGCCCAAGAAACACGCGGCCCGAGGAGCGTCTTGCCACATGTCAGCACTCGGTCTGACTCAGCGCCTCCAGGAGAGAGGCCAAAGCAAGACGCGCCCCGAGGAGCGTCTTGCCACATGTCAACAATGGGTCTGACTGAGGGCCTCCAGGAGAGAAGCCCAAGCAAGACGCGCCCCGAGGAGCATCTTGCCACATGTCAACACTGGGTCTGACAGAGGGCCTCCATGAGAGAGGCCCAAGCAAGACGCGCCCCGAGGAGTGTCTTGCCACATGTCACCACTTGGTCTGACTGAGCGCCTCCAGGAGAGAGGCCCAAGTAAGACGCGCCCTGAGGAGCGTCTTGCCACGTGTCAACACTGGGTCTTATTGAGGGCCTTCTGGAGAGAGGCCCAAGCAAGACGCGCCCCTAGGAGTGTCTTGACAAATGTCAACACTGGGTCAGACTGAGCGCCTCAGGGAGAGAGGTCCAAGCACGACGCGCCCCGAGGAGCGTCTTGCCACATGTCACTACTCGGTCTGACTGAGCGCCTCAGTGAGAGAGGTCCAAGCAAGACTCGCCCCGAGGAGCGTCTTGCCACATGTCAACACAGGGTCTGACTGAGTGCCTCCAGGAGAGAAGCCCAAGCAACACGCGGCCTGAGGAGCGTCTTGCCACATGTCAGCACTCGGTCTGACTGAGCGCCTCCAGGAGAGAGGCCCAAGCAAGACACGCCCCGAGGAGCGTCTTGCCACATGTCAACAATGGGTCTGACTGAGGGCCTCCAGGAGAGAGGCCCAAGCAAGATGCGCCCGGAGGAGCGTCTTGCCACATGTCAACACTGGGTCTGACAGAGGGCCTCCAGGAGAGAGGCCCAAGCAAGAAGCGCCCCGAGGAGCGTCTTGACACATGTCAACACTGGGTCTGACAGAGGGCCTCCAGGAGAGAGGCCCAAGCAAGACGCGCCCCGAGGAGCGTCTTGACACATGTCAACACTGGGTCGGACTGAGGGCCTCCATGAGAGAAGCCCAAGCAAGACGCGCCCCGAGGAGAGTCTTGCCACATGTCAACACTCGGTCTGACAGAGGGCATTCAGGAGAGAGGCCCAAGCAATACGCGCCCCGAGGAGCGTCTTGCCACATGTCACCACTGGGTCTGAATGAGCGCCTCCAGGAGAGAGGCCCAACAAAGACGCGCCCCGAGGAGTGTCTTGCCACATGCCAACACTGGGTCTGACTGAGCATCTCCAGGAGAGAGGCCCAAGCAAGACGCGCCCCAAGGAGCGTCTTGCCACGTGTCAACACTGGGTCTGACTGAGCGCCTCCAGGAGAGAGGCCCAAGCAAGACGCGGCCCGAGGAGTGTCTTTCCACGTGTCACCACTGGGTCTGACTGAGCGCCTCCAGGAGAGAGGCCCAAGCAAGACGCGCCCCGAGGAGAGTCTTGCCACATGTCAACACTGGCTCTGACTGAGCGCCTCCAGGAGAGAGGCCCAAGCAAGACGCGCCCCGAGGAGCGTCTTGCCACATGTCAACAATGGGTATGACTGAGGGCCTCCAGGAGAGAGGCCCAAGCAAGATGCGCCCGGAGGAGCGTCTTTCCACATGTCAACACTGGGTCTGACAGAGGGCCTCCAGGAGAGAGGCCCAAGCAAGACGCGCCCCGAGGAGCGTCTTTCCACATGACACCTCTGGTTCTGACTGAGCGCCTCCAGGAGAGAGGCCCAAGCAAGACGCGCCCCGAGGAGCATCTTGTCACATGTCAACACTGGGTCTGTCTGAGCGCCTCCAGGAGAGAAGTCCAAGCAAGACGCGCCCCGAGGAGCGTCTTGCACATGTCAACAATGGGTCTGACTGAGGGCCTCCAGGAGAGAAGCCCAAGCAAGACTGCGCCCCGAGGAGCGTCTTGACACATGTCAACACTGGGTCTGACAGAGGGCCTCCAGGAGAGAGGCCCAAGCAAGACGCGCCCCGAGGAGTGTCTTGCCACATGTCACCACTGGGTCTGACTGAGCGCCTCCAGGAGAGAGGCCCAAGCAAGACGCGCCCCGAGGAGCGTCTTGCCACATGTCAGCACTGGGTCTGACTGAGCGCCTCCAGGAGAGAGGCCCCAGCAAGACGCGCCCCGAGGAGCGTCTTGCCTTATGTCAGCACTCGGTCTGACTGAGGGCCTCCAGGAGAGAGGCCCAAGCAAGATGCGCCCGGAGGAGCATCTTGCCACATGTCAACACTGGGTCTGACAGAGGGACTCCAGGAGAGAGGCCCAAGCAAGACGCGCCCTGTGGAGCGTCTTGCCACATGTCACCTCTGGTTCTGACTGAGCGCCTCCAGGAGAGAGGCCCAAGCAAGACGCGCCCCGAGGAGCGTCTTGTCACATGTCAACACTGGGTCTTTCTGAGCGCCTCCAGGAGAGAAGCCCAAGCAAGACGCGCCCCGAGGAGCGTCTTGCCACATGTCAGCACTCGGTCTGACTGAGCGCCTCCAGGAGAGAGGCTCAAGTAAGACGCGCCCTGAGGAGCGTCTTGCCACGTGTCAACACTGGGTCTTATTGAGGGCCTTCTGGAGAGAGGCCCAAGCAAGACGCGCCCCTAGGAGTGTCTTGCCAAATGTCAACACTGGGTCAGACTGAGCGCCTCAGGGAGAGAGGTCCAAGCAAGACTCGCCCCGAGGAGCGTCTTGCCACATGTCAACACTGGGTCTGACAGAGGGCCTCCAGGAGAGAGGCCCAAGCAAGAAGCGCCCCGAGGAGCGTCTTGACACATGTCAACACTGGGTCTGACAGAGGGCCTCCAGGAGAGAGGCCCAAGCAAGACGCGCCCCGAGGAGCGTCTTGACACATGTCAACACTGGGTCGGACTGAGGGCCTCCATGAGAGAAGCCCAAGCAAGACGCGCCCCGAGGAGAGTCTTGCCACATGTCAACACTCGGTCTGACAGAGGGCATTCAGGAGAGAGGCCCAAGCAATACGCGCCCCGAGGAGCGTCTTGCCACATGTCACCACTGGGTCTGAATGAGCGCCTCCAGGAGAGAGGCCCAACAAAGACGCGCCCCGAGGAGTGTCTTGCCACATGCCAACACTGGGTCTGACTGAGCATCTCCAGGAGAGAGGCCCAAGCAAGACGCGCCCCAAGGAGCGTCTTGCCACGTGTCAACACTGGGTCTGACTGAGCGCCTCCAGGAGAGAGGCCCAAGCAAGACGCGGCCCGAGGAGTGTCTTTCCACGTGTCACCACTGGGTCTGACTGAGCGCCTCCAGGAGAGAGGCCCAAGCAAGACGCGCCCCGAGGAGAGTCTTGCCACATGTCAACACTGGCTCTGACTGAGCGCCTCCAGGAGAGAGGCCCAAGCAAGACGCGCCCCGAGGAGCGTCTTGCCACATGTCAACAATGGGTATGACTGAGGGCCTCCAGGAGAGAGGCCCAAGCAAGATGCGCCCGGAGGAGCGTCTTTCCACATGTCAACACTGGGTCTGACAGAGGGCCTCCAGGAGAGAGGCCCAAGCAAGACGCGCCCCGAGGAGCGTCTTTCCACATGACACCTCTGGTTCTGACTGAGCGCCTCCAGGAGAGAGGCCCAAGCAAGACGCGCCCCGAGGAGCATCTTGTCACATGTCAACACTGGGTCTGTCTGAGCGCCTCCAGGAGAGAAGTCCAAGCAAGACGCGCCCCGAGGAGCGTCTTGCACATGTCAACAATGGGTCTGACTGAGGGCCTCCAGGAGAGAAGCCCAAGCAAGACTGCGCCCCGAGGAGCGTCTTGACACATGTCAACACTGGGTCTGACAGAGGGCCTCCAGGAGAGAGGCCCAAGCAAGACGCGCCCCGAGGAGTGTCTTGCCACATGTCACCACTGGGTCTGACTGAGCGCCTCCAGGAGAGAGGCCCAAGCAAGACGCGCCCCGAGGAGCGTCTTGCCACATGTCAGCACTGGGTCTGACTGAGCGCCTCCAGGAGAGAGGCCCCAGCAAGACGCGCCCCGAGGAGCGTCTTGCCTTATGTCAGCACTCGGTCTGACTGAGGGCCTCCAGGAGAGAGGCCCAAGCAAGATGCGCCCGGAGGAGCATCTTGCCACATGTCAACACTGGGTCTGACAGAGGGACTCCAGGAGAGAGGCCCAAGCAAGACGCGCCCTGTGGAGCGTCTTGCCACATGTCACCTCTGGTTCTGACTGAGCGCCTCCAGGAGAGAGGCCCAAGCAAGACGCGCCCCGAGGAGCGTCTTGTCACATGTCAACACTGGGTCTTTCTGAGCGCCTCCAGGAGAGAAGCCCAAGCAAGACGCGCCCCGAGGAGCGTCTTGCCACATGTCAGCACTCGGTCTGACTGAGCGCCTCCAGGAGAGAGGCCCAAGCAAGACGCGCCCCGAGGAGCGTCTTGCCACATGTCAACAATGGGTCTGACTGAGGGCCTCCAGGAGAGAAGCCCAAGCAACACGCGGCCCGAGGAGCGTCTTGCCACATGTCAGCACTCGGTCTGACTGAGCGCCTCCAGGAGAGAGGCCCAAGCAAGACGCGCCCCGAGGAGCGTCTTGCCACATGTCAACAATGGGTCTGACTGAGGGCCTCCAGGAGAGAGGCCCAAGCAAGATGCGCCCGGAGGAGCGTCTTGCCACATGTCAACACTGGGTCTGACAGAGGGCGTCCAGGAGAGAGGCCCAAGCAAGACGCGCCCCGAGGAGCGTCTTGCCACATGTCACCTCTGGTTCTGACTGAGCGCCTCCAGGAGAGAGGCCCAAGCAAGACGCGCCCCGAGGAGCGTCTTGTCATATGTCAACACTGGGTCTTTCTGAGCGCCTCCAGGAGAGAAGCCCAAGCAAGACGCGCCCCGAGGAGCGTCTTGCCACATGTTCGCACTCGGTCTGACTGAGCGCCTCCAGGAGCGAGGCCCAAGCAAGACGCGCCCCGAGGAGCGTGTTGCCACATGTCAACAATGGGTCTGACTGAGGGCCTCCAGGAGAGAAGCCCAAGCAACACGCGGCCCGAGGAGCGTCTTGCCACATGTCAGCACTCGGTCTGACTGAGCGCCTCCAGGAGAGAGGACCAAGCAATATGCGTCCCGAGGAATGTCAGGCCACATGTCACTACTCAGTCTGACTGAGCGCCTCCAGGAGAGAGGCCCAAGCAAGATGCGGCCCGAGGAGCGTCTTGACACATGTCAACAATGGGTCTTACTGATGGCCTCCAGGAGAGAAGCCCAAGCAAGACGCGTCCCGAGGAGCTTCTTTCCACATGTCAGCACTCGGTCTGACTGAGCGCCTCCAGGAGAGAGGCCAAAGCAAGACGCGCCCCGAGGAGCGTCTTGACACATGTCAACACTGGGTCTGACAGAGGGCCTCCATGAGAGAGGCCCAAGCAAGACGCGCCCCGAGGAGTGTCTTGCCACATGTCAACACTGGGTCTGACAGAGGGCCTCCATGAGAGAGGCCCAAGCAAGACGCGCCCCAAGGAGTGTCTTGCCACATGTCACCACTAGGTCTGACTGAGCGCCTCCAGGAGAGAGGCCCAAGCAACACGCGCCCCGAGGAGCGTCAGGCCACATGTCACTACTCAGTCTGACTGAGCGCCTCCAGGAGAGAGGCCCAAGTAAGACGTGCCCCGAGGAGCGTCTTGCCACGTGTCAACACTGGGTCTGATTGAGGGCCTTCTGGAGAGAGGCCCAAGCAAGACGCGCTCCTAGGAGTGTCTTGCCAAATGTCAACACTGGGTCTGACTGAGCGCCTCAGGGAGAGAGGTCCAAGCAAGACGCGCCCCGAGGAGCGTCTTGCCACATGTCACTACTCGGTCTGACTGAGCGCCTCAGTGAGAGAGGTCCAAGCAAGACTCGCCCCGAGGAGCGTCTTGCCACATGTCAACACTGGGTCTGACTGAGTGCCTCGATGAGAGAAGCCCCAGCAAGACGCGCCCCGATGAGCGTCTTGCCACATGTCACTACTCGGTCTGTTTGAGCGCCTCCAGGAGAGAGACCCAAGCAAGACGTGCCCCGAGGAGCGTCTTGCCACATGTCAACAATGGGTCTGACTGAGGGCCTCCAGGAGAGAAGCCCAAGCAAGACGCGCCCCGAGGAGCGTGTTGCCACATGTCAACACTGGGTCTGACTGAGCGCCTCCAGGAGAGAGGCCAAAGCAAGACACGCCCCGAGGAGCGTCTTGACACATGTCAACACTGGGTCTGACTGAGGGCCTCCATGAGAGAAGCCCAAGCAAGACGCGCCCCGAGGAGAGTCTTGCCACAGGTCACCACTGGGTCTGACTGAGCGCCTCCAGGAGAGAGGCCCAAGCAAGACGCGCCCCGAGGAGCGTCTTGTCTCATGTCAACACTGGGTCTTTCTGAGCGCCTCCAGGAGAGAAGCCCAAGCAAGACGCGCCCCGAGGAGCGTCTTTCCACATGTCAGCACTCGGTCTGACTGAGCGCCTCCAGGAGAGAGGCCCAAGCAAGACGCGCCCCGAGGAGCGTCTTGCCACATGTCAACAATGGGTCTGACTGAGGGCCTCCAGGAGAGAAGCCCAAGCAACACGCGGCCCGAGGAGCGTCTTGCCACATGTCAACACTGGGTCTGACTGAGGGCCTCCATGAGAGAAGCCCAAGCAAGACGCGCCCCGAGGAGAGTCTTGCCACATGTCAACACTCGGTCTGACAGAGGGCCTCCAGGAGAGAGGCCCAAGCAAGACGCGCCCCGAGGAGTGTCTTGCCACAGGTCACCACTGGGTCTGACTGAGCGCCTCCAGGAGAGAGGCCCAAGCAAGACACGCACCGAGGAGCGTCTTGTCTCATGTCAACACTGGGTCTTTTTGAGCGCCTCCAGGAGAGAAGCCCAAGCAAGACGCGCCCCGAGGAGCGTCTTTCCACATGTCAGCACTCGGTCTGACTGAGCGCCTCCAGGAGAGAGGCCCAAGCAAGACCCGCCCCGAGGAGCGTCTTGCCACATGTCAACAATGGGTCTGACTGAGGGCCTCCAGGAGAGAAGCCCAAGAAACACGCGGCCCGAGGAGCGTCTTGCCACATGTCAGCACTCGGTCTGACTGAGCGCCTCCAGGAGAGAGGCCAAAGCAAGACGCGCCCCGAGGAGCGTCTTGCCACATGTCAACAATGGGTCTGACTGAGGGCCTCCAGGAGAGAAGCCCAAGCAAGACGCGCCCCGAGGAGCGTCTTGCCACATGTCAACACTGGGTCTGACAGAGGGCCTCCATGAGAGAGGCCCAAGCAAGACGCGCCCCGAGGAGTGTCTTGCCACATGTCACCACTTGGTCTGACTGAGCGCCTCCAGGAGAGAGGCCCAAGTAAGACGCGCCCTGAGGAGCGTCTTGCCACGTGTCAACACTGGGTCTTATTGAGGGCCTTCTGGAGAGAGGCCCAAGCAAGACGCGCCCCTAGGAGTGTATTGCCAAATGTCAACACTGGGTCAGACTGAGCGCCTCAGGGAGAGAGGTCCAAGCACGACGCGCCCCGAGGAGCGTCTTGCCACATGTCACTACTCGGTCTGACTGAGCGCCTCAGTGAGAGAGGTCCAAGCAAGACTCGCCCCGAGGAGCGTCTTGCCACATGTCAACACTGGGTCTGACTGAGTGCCTCCAGGAGAGAAGCCCAAGCAACACGCGGCCTGAGGAGTGTCCTGCCACATGTCAGCACTCGGTCTGACTGAGCGCCTCCAGGAGAGAGGCCCAAGCAAGACGCGCCCCGAGGAGCGTCTTGCCACATGTCAACAATGGGTCTGACTGAGGGCCTCCAGGAGAGAGGCCCAAGCAAGATGCGCCCGGAGGAGCGTCTAGCCACATGTCAACACTGGGTCTGACAGAGGGCCTCCAGGAGAGAGGCCCAAGCAAGAAGCGCCCCGAGGAGCGTCTTGACACATGTCAACACTGGGTCTGACAGAGGGCCTCCAGGAGAGAGGCCCAAGCAAGACTCGCCCCTAGGAGCGTCTTGACACATGTCAACACTGGGTCGGACTGAGGGCCTCCATGAGAGAAGCCCAAGCAAGACGCGCCCCGAGGAGAGTCTTGCCACATGTCAACACTCGGTCTGACAGAGGGCATTCAGGAGAGAGGCCCAAGCAATACGTACCCCGAGGAGCGTCTTGCCACATGTCACCACTGGGTCTGAATGAGCGCCTCCAGGAGAGAGGCCCAACAAAGACGCGCCCCGAGGAGTGTCTTGCCACATGCCAACACTGGGTCTGACTGAGCATCTCCAGGAGAGAGGCCCAAGCAAGACGCGCCCCGAGGAGCGTCTTTCCACGTGTCACCACTGGGTCTGACTGAGCGCCTCCAGGAGAGAGGCCCAAGCAAGATGCGCCCCGAGGAGAGTCTTGCCACATGTCAACACTGGCTCTGACTGAGCGCCTCCAGGAGAGAGGCCCAAGCAAGACGCGCCCCGAGGAGCGTCTTGCCACATGTCAACAATGGGTCTGACTGAGGGCCTCCAGGAGAGAGGCCCAAGCAAGATGCGCCCGGAGGAGCGTCTTTCCACATGTCAACACTGGGTCTGACAGAGGGCCTCCAGGAGAGAGGCCCAAGCAAGACGCGCCCCGAGGAGCGTCTTTCCACATGACACCTCTGGTTCTGACTGAGCGCCTCCAGGAGAGAGGCCCAAGCAAGATGCGCCCCGAGGAGCATCTTGTCACATGTCAACACTGGGTCTGTCTGAGCGCCTCCAGGAGAGAAGCCCAAGCAAGACGCGCCCCGAGGAGCGTCTTGCACATGTCAACAATGGGTCTGACTGAGGGCCTCCAGGAGAGAAGCCCAAGCAAGACTGCGCCCCGAGGAGCGTCTTGACACATGTCAACACTGGGTCTGACAGAGGGCCTCCAGGAGAGAGGCCCAAGCAAGACGCGCCCCGAGGAGTGTCTTGCCACATGTCACCACTGGGTCTGACTGAGCGCCTCCAGGAGAGAGGCCCAAGCAAGACGCACCCCGAGGAGCGTCTTGCCACATGTCAGCACTGGGTCTGACTGAGCGCCTCCAGGAGAGAGGCCCCAGCAAGACGCGCCCCGAGGAGCGTCTTGCCTTATGTCAGCACTCGGTCTGACTGAGGGCCTCCAGGAGAGAGGCCCAAGCAAGATGCGCCCGGAGGAGCATCTTGCCACATGTCAACACTGGGTCTGACAGAGGGACTCCAGGAGAGAGGCCCAAGCAAGACGCGCCCTGTGGAGCGTCTTGCCACATGTCACCTCTGGTTCTGACTGAGCGCCTCCAGGAGAGAGGCCCAAGCAAGACGCGCCCCGAGGAGCGTCTTGTCACATGTCAACACTGGGTCTTTCTGAGCGCCTCCAGGAGAGAAGCCCAAGCAAGACGCGCCCCGAGGAGCGTCTTGCCACATGTCAGCACTCGGTCTGACTCAGCGCCTCCAGGAGAGAGGCCCAAGCAAGACACGCCCCGAGGAGCATCTTGCCACATGTCAACAATGGGTCTGACTGAGGGCCTCCAGGAGAGAAGCCCAAGCAACACGCGGCCCGAGGAGCGTCTTGCCACATGTCAGCACTCGGTCTGACTGAGCGCCTCCAGGAGAGAGGCCCAAGCAAGACGCGCCCCGAGGAGCGTCTTGCCACATGTCAACAATGGGTCTGACTGAGGGCCTCCAGGAGAGAGGCCCAAGCAAGATGCGCCCGGAGGAGCGTCTTGCCACATGTCAACACTGGGTCTGACAGAGGGCGTCCAGGAGAGAGGCCCAAGCAAGACGCGCCCCGAGGAGCGTCTTGCCACATGTCACCTCTGGTTCTGACTGAGCGCCTCCAGGAGAGAGGCCCAAGCAAGACGCGCCCCGAGGAGCGTCTTGTCACATGTCAACACTGGGTCTTTCTGAGCGCCTCCAGGAGAGAAGCCCAAGCAAGACGCGCCCCGAGGAGCGTCTTGCCACATGTCAGCACTCGGTCTGACTGAGCGCCTCCAGGAGAGAGGCCCAAGCAAGACGCGCCCCGAGGAGCGTGTTGCCACATGTCAACAATGGGTCTGACTGAGGGCCTCCAGGAGAGAAGCCCAAGCAACACGCGGCCCGAGGAGCGTCTTGCCACATGTCAGCACTCGGTCTGACTGAGCGCCTCCAGGAGAGAGGCCCAAGCAATACGCGCCCCAAGGAATGTCAGGCCACATGTCACTACTCAGTCTGACTGAGCGCCTCCAGGAGAGAGGCCCAAGCAAGATGCGGCCCGAGGAGCGTCTTGAAACATGTCAACAATGGGTCTTACTGATGGCCTCCAGGAGAGAAGCCCAAGCAAGACGCGTCCCGAGGAGCTTCTTTCCACATGTCAGCACTCGGTCTGACTGAGCGCCTCCAGGAGAGAGGCCAAAGCAAGACGCGCCCCGAGGAGCGTCTTGACACATGTCAACACTGGGTCTGACAGAGGGCCTCCATGAGAGAGGCCCAAGCAAGACGCGCCCCGAGGAGTGTCTTGCCACATGTCAACACTGGGTCTGACAGAGGGCCTCCATGAGAGAGGCCCAAGCAAGACGCGCCCCAAGGAGTGTCTTGCCACATGTCACCACTAGGTCTGACTGAGCGCCTCCAGGAGAGAGGCCCAAGCAACACGCGCCCCGAGGAGCGTCAGGCCACATGTCACTACTCAGTCTGACTGAGCGCCTCCAGGAGAGAGGCCCAAGTAAGACGCGCCCCGAGGAGCGTCTTGCCACGTGTCAACACTGGGTCTGATTGAGGGCCTTCTGGAGAGAGGCCCAAGCAAGACGCGCCCCTAGGAGTGTCTTGCCAAATGTCAACACTGGGTCTGACTGAGCGCCTCAGGGAGAGAGGTCCAAGCAAGACGCGCCCCGAGGAGCGTCTTGCCATATGTCACTACTCGGTCTGACTGAGCGCCTCAGTGAGAGAGGTCCAAGCAAGACTCGCCCCGAGGAGCGTCTTGCCACATGTCAACACTGGGTCTGACTGAGTGCCTCGATGAGAGAAGCCCCAGCAAGACGCGCCCCGAGGAGCGTCTTGCCACATGTCACTACTCGGTCTGTTTGAGCGCCTCCAGGAGAGGGACCCAAGCAAGACGTGCCCCGAGGAGCGTCTTGCCACATGTCAACAATGGGTCTGACTGAGGGCCTCCAGGAGAGAAGCCCAAGCAAGACGCGGCCCGAGGAGCGTGTTGCCACATGTCAACACTGGGTCTGACTGAGCGCCTCCAGGAGAGAGGCCCAAGCAAGACACGCCCCGAGGAGCGTCTTGACACATGTCAACACTGGGTCTGACTGAGGGCCTCCATGAGAGAAGCCCAAGCAAGACGCGCCCCGAGGAGAGTCTTGCCACATGTCAACACTCGGTCTGACAGAGGGCCTCCAGGAGAGAGGCCCAAGCAAGACGCGCCCCGAGGAGTGTCTTGCCACAGGTCACCACTGGGTCTGACTGAGCGCCTCCAGGAGAGAGGCCCAAGCAAGACGCGCCCCCAGGAGCGTCTTGTCTCATGTCAACACTGGGTCTTTCTGAGCGCCTCCAGGAGAGAAGCCCAAGCAAGACGCGCCCCGAGGAGCGTCTTTCCACATGTCAGCACACGGTCTGACTGAGCGCCTCCAGGAGAGAGGCCCAAGCAAGACGCGCCCCGAGGAGCGTCTTGCCACATGTCAACAATGGGTCTGACTGAGGGCCTCCAGGAGAGAAGCCCAAGCAACACGCGGCCCGAGGAGCTTCTTGCCACATGTCAACACTGGGTCTGACTGAGGGCATCCATGACAGAAGCCCAAGCAAGACGCGCCCCGAGGAGTGTCTTGCCACAGGTCACCACTGGGTCTGACTGAGCGCCTCCAGGAGAGAGGCCCAAGCAAGACGCGCCCCGAGGAGCGTCTTGTCTCATGTCAACACTGGGTCTTTCTGAGCGCCTCCGGGAGAGAAGCCCAAGCAAGACGCGCCCCGAGGAGCGTCTTTCCACATGTCAGCACTCGGTCTGACTGAGCGCCTCCAGGAGAGAGGCCCAAGCAAGACGCGCCCCGAGGAGCGTCTTGCCACATGTCAACAATGGGTCTGACTGAGGGCCTCCAGGAGAGAAGCCCAAGCAACACGCGGCCCGAGGAGCGTCTTGCCACATGTCAGCACTCGGTCTGACTGAGCGCCTCCAGGAGAGAGGCCAAAGCAAGACGCGCCCCGAGGAGCGTCTTGCCACATGTCAACAATGGGTCTGACTGAGGGCCTCCAGGAGAGAAGCCCAAGCAAGACGCGCCCCGAGGAGCGTCTTGCCACATGTCAACACTGGCTCTGACTGAGCGCCTCCAGGAGAGAGGCCCAAGCAAGACGCGCCCCGAGGAGCGTCTTGCCACATGTCAACAATGGGTCTGACTGAGGGCCTCCAGGAGAGAGGCCCAAGCAAGATGCGCCCGGAGGAGCGTCTTTCCACATGTCAACACTGGGTCTGACAGAGGGCCTCCAGGAGAGAGGCCCAAGCAAGACGCGCCCCGAGGAGCGTCTTTCCACATGACACCTCTGGTTCTGACTGAGCGCCTCCAGGAGAGAGGCCCAAGCAAGATGCGCCCCGAGGAGCATCTTGTCACATGTCAACACTGGGTCTGTCTGAGCGCCTCCAGGAGAGAAGCCCAAGCAAGACGCGCCCCGAGGAGCGTCTTGCACATGTCAACAATGGGTCTGACTGAGGGCCTCCAGGAGAGAAGCCCAAGCAAGACTGCGCCCCGAGGAGCGTCTTGACACATGTCAACACTGGGTCTGACAGAGGGCCTCCAGGAGAGAGGCCCAAGCAAGACGCGCCCCGAGGAGTGTCTTGCCACATGTCACCACTGGGTCTGACTGAGCGCCTCCAGGAGAGAGGCCCAAGCAAGACGCACCCCGAGGAGCGTCTTGCCACATGTCAGCACTGGGTCTGACTGAGCGCCTCCAGGAGAGAGGCCCCAGCAAGACGCGCCCCGAGGAGCGTCTTGCCTTATGTCAGCACTCGGTCTGACTGAGGGCCTCCAGGAGAGAGGCCCAAGCAAGATGCGCCCGGAGGAGCATCTTGCCACATGTCAACACTGGGTCTGACAGAGGGACTCCAGGAGAGAGGCCCAAGCAAGACGCGCCCTGTGGAGCGTCTTGCCACATGTCACCTCTGGTTCTGACTGAGCGCCTCCAGGAGAGAGGCCCAAGCAAGACGCGCCCCGAGGAGCGTCTTGTCACATGTCAACACTGGGTCTTTCTGAGCGCCTCCAGGAGAGAAGCCCAAGCAAGACGCGCCCCGAGGAGCGTCTTGCCACATGTCAGCACTCGGTCTGACTCAGCGCCTCCAGGAGAGAGGCCCAAGCAAGACACGCCCCGAGGAGCATCTTGCCACATGTCAACAATGGGTCTGACTGAGGGCCTCCAGGAGAGAAGCCCAAGCAACACGCGGCCCGAGGAGCGTCTTGCCACATGTCAGCACTCGGTCTGACTGAGCGCCTCCAGGAGAGAGGCCCAAGCAAGACGCGCCCCGAGGAGCGTCTTGCCACATGTCAACAATGGGTCTGACTGAGGGCCTCCAGGAGAGAGGCCCAAGCAAGATGCGCCCGGAGGAGCGTCTTGCCACATGTCAACACTGGGTCTGACAGAGGGCGTCCAGGAGAGAGGCCCAAGCAAGACGCGCCCCGAGGAGCGTCTTGCCACATGTCACCTCTGGTTCTGACTGAGCGCCTCCAGGAGAGAGGCCCAAGCAAGACGCGCCCCGAGGAGCGTCTTGTCACATGTCAACACTGGGTCTTTCTGAGCGCCTCCAGGAGAGAAGCCCAAGCAAGACGCGCCCCGAGGAGCGTCTTGCCACATGTCAGCACTCGGTCTGACTGAGCGCCTCCAGGAGAGAGGCCCAAGCAAGACGCGCCCCGAGGAGCGTGTTGCCACATGTCAACAATGGGTCTGACTGAGGGCCTCCAGGAGAGAAGCCCAAGCAACACGCGGCCCGAGGAGCGTCTTGCCACATGTCAGCACTCGGTCTGACTGAGCGCCTCCAGGAGAGAGGCCCAAGCAATACGCGCCCCAAGGAATGTCAGGCCACATGTCACTACTCAGTCTGACTGAGCGCCTCCAGGAGAGAGGCCCAAGCAAGATGCGGCCCGAGGAGCGTCTTGAAACATGTCAACAATGGGTCTTACTGATGGCCTCCAGGAGAGAAGCCCAAGCAAGACGCGTCCCGAGGAGCTTCTTTCCACATGTCAGCACTCGGTCTGACTGAGCGCCTCCAGGAGAGAGGCCCAAGCAACACGCGCCCCGAGGAGCGTCAGGCCACATGTCACTACTCAGTCTGACTGAGCGCCTCCAGGAGAGAGGCCCAAGTAAGACGCGCCCCGAGGAGCGTCTTGCCACGTGTCAACACTGGGTCTGATTGAGGGCCTTCTGGAGAGAGGCCCAAGCAAGACGCGCCCCTAGGAGTGTCTTGCCAAATGTCAACACTGGGTCTGACTGAGCGCCTCAGGGAGAGAGGTCCAAGCAAGACGCGCCCCGAGGAGCGTCTTGCCATATGTCACTACTCGGTCTGACTGAGCGCCTCAGTGAGAGAGGTCCAAGCAAGACTCGCCCCGAGGAGCGTCTTGCCACATGTCAACACTGGGTCTGACTGAGTGCCTCGATGAGAGAAGCCCCAGCAAGACGCGCCCCGAGGAGCGTCTTGCCACATGTCACTACTCGGTCTGTTTGAGCGCCTCCAGGAGAGGGACCCAAGCAAGACGTGCCCCGAGGAGCGTCTTGCCACATGTCAACAATGGGTCTGACTGAGGGCCTCCAGGAGAGAAGCCCAAGCAAGACGCGGCCCGAGGAGCGTGTTGCCACATGTCAACACTGGGTCTGACTGAGCGCCTCCAGGAGAGAGGCCCAAGCAAGACACGCCCCGAGGAGCGTCTTGACACATGTCAACACTGGGTCTGACTGAGGGCCTCCATGAGAGAAGCCCAAGCAAGACGCGCCCCGAGGAGAGTCTTGCCACATGTCAACACTCGGTCTGACAGAGGGCCTCCAGGAGAGAGGCCCAAGCAAGACGCGCCCCGAGGAGTGTCTTGCCACAGGTCACCACTGGGTCTGACTGAGCGCCTCCAGGAGAGAGGCCCAAGCAAGACGCGCCCCCAGGAGCGTCTTGTCTCATGTCAACACTGGGTCTTTCTGAGCGCCTCCAGGAGAGAAGCCCAAGCAAGACGCGCCCCGAGGAGCGTCTTTCCACATGTCAGCACACGGTCTGACTGAGCGCCTCCAGGAGAGAGGCCCAAGCAAGACGCGCCCCGAGGAGCGTCTTGCCACATGTCAACAATGGGTCTGACTGAGGGCCTCCAGGAGAGAAGCCCAAGCAACACGCGGCCCGAGGAGCTTCTTGCCACATGTCAACACTGGGTCTGACTGAGGGCATCCATGACAGAAGCCCAAGCAAGACGCGCCCCGAGGAGTGTCTTGCCACAGGTCACCACTGGGTCTGACTGAGCGCCTCCAGGAGAGAGGCCCAAGCAAGACGCGCCCCGAGGAGCGTCTTGTCTCATGTCAACACTGGGTCTTTCTGAGCGCCTCCGGGAGAGAAGCCCAAGCAAGACGCGCCCCGAGGAGCGTCTTTCCACATGTCAGCACTCGGTCTGACTGAGCGCCTCCAGGAGAGAGGCCCAAGCAAGACGCGCCCCGAGGAGCGTCTTGCCACATGTCAACAATGGGTCTGACTGAGGGCCTCCAGGAGAGAAGCCCAAGCAACACGCGGCCCGAGGAGCGTCTTGCCACATGTCAGCACTCGGTCTGACTGAGCGCCTCCAGGAGAGAGGCCAAAGCAAGACGCGCCCCGAGGAGCGTCTTGCCACATGTCAACAATGGGTCTGACTGAGGGCCTCCAGGAGAGAAGCCCAAGCAAGACGCGCCCCGAGGAGCGTCTTGCCACATGTCAACACTGGCTCTGACTGAGCGCCTCCAGGAGAGAGGCCCAAGCAAGACGCGCCCCGAGGAGCGTCTTGCCACATGTCAACAATGGGTCTGACTGAGGGCCTCCAGGAGAGAGGCCCAAGCAAGATGCGCCCGGAGGAGCGTCTTTCCACATGTCAACACTGGGTCTGACAGAGGGCCTCCAGGAGAGAGGCCCAAGCAAGACGCGCCCCGAGGAGCGTCTTTCCACATGACACCTCTGGTTCTGACTGAGCGCCTCCAGGAGAGAGGCCCAAGCAAGATGCGCCCCGAGGAGCATCTTGTCACATGTCAACACTGGGTCTGTCTGAGCGCCTCCAGGAGAGAAGCCCAAGCAAGACGCGCCCCGAGGAGCGTCTTGCACATGTCAACAATGGGTCTGACTGAGGGCCTCCAGGAGAGAAGCCCAAGCAAGACTGCGCCCCGAGGAGCGTCTTGACACATGTCAACACTGGGTCTGACAGAGGGCCTCCAGGAGAGAGGCCCAAGCAAGACGCGCCCCGAGGAGTGTCTTGCCACATGTCACCACTGGGTCTGACTGAGCGCCTCCAGGAGAGAGGCCCAAGCAAGACGCACCCCGAGGAGCGTCTTGCCACATGTCAGCACTGGGTCTGACTGAGCGCCTCCAGGAGAGAGGCCCCAGCAAGACGCGCCCCGAGGAGCGTCTTGCCTTATGTCAGCACTCGGTCTGACTGAGGGCCTCCAGGAGAGAGGCCCAAGCAAGATGCGCCCGGAGGAGCATCTTGCCACATGTCAACACTGGGTCTGACAGAGGGACTCCAGGAGAGAGGCCCAAGCAAGACGCGCCCTGTGGAGCGTCTTGCCACATGTCACCTCTGGTTCTGACTGAGCGCCTCCAGGAGAGAGGCCCAAGCAAGACGCGCCCCGAAGAGCGTCTTGTCACATGTCAACACTGGGTCTTTCTGAGCGCCTCCAGGAGAGAAGCCCAAGCAAGACGCGCCCCGAGGAGCGTCTTGCCACATGTCAGCACTCGGTCTGACTCAGCGCCTCCAGGAGAGAGGCCCAAGCAAGACACGCCCCGAGGAGCATCTTGCCACATGTCAACAATGGGTCTGACTGAGGGCCTCCAGGAGAGAAGCCCAAGCAACACGCGGCCCGAGGAGCGTCTTGCCACATGTCAGCACTCGGTCTGACTGAGCGCCTCCAGGAGAGAGGCCCAAGCAAGACGCGCCCCGAGGAGCGTCTTGCCACATGTCAACAATGGGTCTGACTGAGGGCCTCCAGGAGAGAGGCCCAAGCAAGATGCGCCCGGAGGAGCGTCTTGCCACATGTCAACACTGGGTCTGACAGAGGGCGTCCAGGAGAGAGGCCCAAGCAAGACGCGCCCCGAGGAGCGTCTTGCCACATGTCACCTCTGGTTCTGACTGAGCGCCTCCAGGAGAGAGGCCCAAGCAAGACGCGCCCCGAGGAGCGTCTTGTCACATGTCAACACTGGGTCTTTCTGAGCGCCTCCAGGAGAGAAGCCCAAGCAAGACGCGCCCCGAGGAGCGTCTTGCCACATGTCAGCACTCGGTCTGACTGAGCGCCTCCAGGAGAGAGGCCCAAGCAAGACGCGCCCCGAGGAGCGTGTTGCCACATGTCAACAATGGGTCTGACTGAGGGCCTCCAGGAGAGAAGCCCAAGCAACACGCGGCCCGAGGAGCGTCTTGCCACATGTCAGCACTCGGTCTGACTGAGCGCCTCCAGGAGAGAGGCCCAAGCAATACGCGCCCCAAGGAATGTCAGGCCACATGTCACTACTCAGTCTGACTGAGCGCCTCCAGGAGAGAGGCCCAAGCAAGATGCGGCCCGAGGAGCGTCTTGAAACATGTCAACAATGGGTCTTACTGATGGCCTCCAGGAGAGAAGCCCAAGCAAGACGCGTCCCGAGGAGCTTCTTTCCACATGTCAGCACTCGGTCTGACTGAGCGCCTCCAGGAGAGAGGCCAAAGCAAGACGCGCCCCGAGGAGCGTCTTGACACATGTCAACACTGGGTCTGACAGAGGGCCTCCATGAGAGAGGCCCAAGCAAGACGCGCCCCGAGGAGTGTCTTGCCACATGTCAACACTGGGTCTGACAGAGGGCCTCCATGAGAGAGGCCCAAGCAAGACGCGCCCCAAGGAGTGTCTTGCCACATGTCACCACTAGGTCTGACTGAGCGCCTCCAGGAGAGAGGCCCAAGCAACACGCGCCCCGAGGAGCGTCAGGCCACATGTCACTACTCAGTCTGACTGAGCGCCTCCAGGAGAGAGGCCCAAGTAAGACGCGCCCCGAGGAGCGTCTTGCCACGTGTCAACACTGGGTCTGATTGAGGGCCTTCTGGAGAGAGGCCCAAGCAAGACGCGCCCCTAGGAGTGTCTTGCCAAATGTCAACACTGGGTCTGACTGAGCGCCTCAGGGAGAGAGGTCCAAGCAAGACGCGCCCCGAGGAGCGTCTTGCCATATGTCACTACTCGGTCTGACTGAGCGCCTCAGTGAGAGAGGTCCAAGCAAGACTCGCCCCGAGGAGCGTCTTGCCACATGTCAACACTGGGTCTGACTGAGTGCCTCGATGAGAGAAGCCCCAGCAAGACGCGCCCCGAGGAGCGTCTTGCCACATGTCACTACTCGGTCTGTTTGAGCGCCTCCAGGAGAGGGACCCAAGCAAGACGTGCCCCGAGGAGCGTCTTGCCACATGTCAACAATGGGTCTGACTGAGGGCCTCCAGGAGAGAAGCCCAAGCAAGACGCGGCCCGAGGAGCGTGTTGCCACATGTCAACACTGGGTCTGACTGAGCGCCTCCAGGAGAGAGGCCCAAGCAAGACACGCCCCGAGGAGCGTCTTGACACATGTCAACACTGGGTCTGACTGAGGGCCTCCATGAGAGAAGCCCAAGCAAGACGCGCCCCGAGGAGAGTCTTGCCACATGTCAACACTCGGTCTGACAGAGGGCCTCCAGGAGAGAGGCCCAAGCAAGACGCGCCCCGAGGAGTGTCTTGCCACAGGTCACCACTGGGTCTGACTGAGCGCCTCCAGGAGAGAGGCCCAAGCAAGACGCGCCCCCAGGAGCGTCTTGTCTCATGTCAACACTGGGTCTTTCTGAGCGCCTCCAGGAGAGAAGCCCAAGCAAGACGCGCCCCGAGGAGCGTCTTTCCACATGTCAGCACACGGTCTGACTGAGCGCCTCCAGGAGAGAGGCCCAAGCAAGACGCGCCCCGAGGAGCGTCTTGCCACATGTCAACAATGGGTCTGACTGAGGGCCTCCAGGAGAGAAGCCCAAGCAACACGCGGCCCGAGGAGCTTCTTGCCACATGTCAACACTGGGTCTGACTGAGGGCATCCATGACAGAAGCCCAAGCAAGACGCGCCCCGAGGAGTGTCTTGCCACAGGTCACCACTGGGTCTGACTGAGCGCCTCCAGGAGAGAGGCCCAAGCAAGACGCGCCCCGAGGAGCGTCTTGTCTCATGTCAACACTGGGTCTTTCTGAGCGCCTCCGGGAGAGAAGCCCAAGCAAGACGCGCCCCGAGGAGCGTCTTTCCACATGTCAGCACTCGGTCTGACTGAGCGCCTCCAGGAGAGAGGCCCAAGCAAGACGCGCCCCGAGGAGCGTCTTGCCACATGTCAACAATGGGTCTGACTGAGGGCCTCCAGGAGAGAAGCCCAAGCAACACGCGGCCCGAGGAGCGTCTTGCCACATGTCAGCACTCGGTCTGACTGAGCGCCTCCAGGAGAGAGGCCAAAGCAAGACGCGCCCCGAGGAGCGTCTTGCCACATGTCAACAATGGGTCTGACTGAGGGCCTCCAGGAGAGAAGCCCAAGCAAGACGCGCCCCGAGGAGCGTCTTGCCACATGTCAACACTGGGTCTGACAGAGGGCCTCCATGAGAGAGGCCCAAGCAAGACGCGCCCCGAGGAGTGTCTTGCCACATGTCGCCACTTGGTCTGACTGAGCGCCTCCAGGAGAGAGGCCCAAGCAACACGCGCCCCGAGGAGCGTCAGGCCACATGTCACTACTCAGTCTGACTGAGCGCCTCCAGGAGAGAGGCTCAAGTAAGACGCGCCCTGAGGAGCGTCTTGCCACGTGTCAACACTGGGTCTTATTGAGGGCCTTCTGGAGAGAGGCCCAAGCAAGACGCGCCCCTAGGAGTGTCTTGCCAAATGTCAACACTGGGTCAGACTGAGCGCCTCAGGGAGAGAGGTCCAAGCAAGACTCGCCCCGAGGAGCGTCTTGCCACATGTCAACACTGGGTCTGACTGAGTGCCTCAATGAGAGAAGCCCCAGCAAGACGCGCCCCGAGGAGCATCTTGCCACATGTCACTGCTCGGTCTGTTTGAGCGCCTCCAGGAGAGAGACCCAAGCAAGACGTGCCCCGAGGAGCGTCTTGCCACATGTCAACAATGGGTCTGACTGAGGGCCTCCAGGAGAGAGGCCCAAGCAAGACGCGCCCCGAGGAGCGTCTTGTCACATGTCAACACTGGGTCTTTCTGAGCGCCTCCAGGAGAGAAGCCCAAGCAAGACGCGCCCCGAGGAGCGTCTTGCCACATGTCAGCACTCGGTCTGACTGAGCGCCTCCAGGAGAGAGGCCCAAGCAAGACGCGCCCCGAGGAGCGTGTTGCCACATGTCAACAATGGGTCTGACTGAGGGCCTCCAGGAGAGAAGCCCAAGCAACACGCGGCCCGAGGAGCGTCTTGCCACATGTCAGCACTCGGTCTGACTGAGCGCCTCCAGGAGAGAGGCCCATGCAATACGCGCCCCAAGGAATGTCAGGCCACATGTCACTACTCAGTCTGACTGAGCGCCTCCAGGAGAGAGGCCCAAGCAAGATGCGGCCCGAGGAGCGTCTTGAAACATGTCAACAATGGGTCTTACTGATGGCCTCCAGGAGAGAAGCCCAAGCAAGACGCGTCCCGAGGAGCTTCTTTCCACATGTCAGCACTCGGTCTGACTGAGCGCCTCCAGGAGAGAGGCCAAAGCAAGACGCGCCCCGAGGAGCGTCTTGACACATGTCAACACTGGGTCTGACAGAGGGCCTCCATGAGAGAGGCCCAAGCAAGACGCGCCCCGAGGAGTGTCTTGCCACATGTCAACACTGGGTCTGACAGAGGGCCTCCATGAGAGAGGCCCAAGCAAGACGCGCCCCAAGGAGTGTCTTGCCACATGTCACCACTAGGTCTGACTGAGCGCCTCCAGGAGAGAGGCCCAAGCAACACGCGCCCCGAGGAGCGTCAGGCCACATGTCACTACTCAGTCTGACTGAGCGCCTCCAGGAGAGAGGCCCAAGTAAGACGCGCCCCGAGGAGCGTCTTGCCACGTGTCAACACTGGGTCTGATTGAGGGCCTTCTGGAGAGAGGCCCAAGCAAGACGCGCCCCTAGGAGTGTCTTGCCAAATGTCAACACTGGGTCTGACTGAGCGCCTCAGGGAGAGAGGTCCAAGCAAGACGCGCCCCGAGGAGCGTCTTGCCATATGTCACTACTCGGTCTGACTGAGCGCCTCAGTGAGAGAGGTCCAAGCAAGACTCGCCCCGAGGAGCGTCTTGCCACATGTCAACACTGGGTCTGACTGAGTGCCTCGATGAGAGAAGCCCCAGCAAGACGCGCCCCGAGGAGCGTCTTGCCACATGTCACTACTCGGTCTGTTTGAGCGCCTCCAGGAGAGGGACCCAAGCAAGACGTGCCCCGAGGAGCGTCTTGCCACATGTCAACAATGGGTCTGACTGAGGGCCTCCAGGAGAGAAGCCCAAGCAAGACGCGGCCCGAGGAGCGTGTTGCCACATGTCAACACTGGGTCTGACTGAGCGCCTCCAGGAGAGAGGCCCAAGCAAGACACGCCCCGAGGAGCGTCTTGACACATGTCAACACTGGGTCTGACTGAGGGCCTCCATGAGAGAAGCCCAAGCAAGACGCGCCCCGAGGAGAGTCTTGCCACATGTCAACACTCGGTCTGACAGAGGGCCTCCAGGAGAGAGGCCCAAGCAAGACGCGCCCCGAGGAGTGTCTTGCCACAGGTCACCACTGGGTCTGACTGAGCGCCTCCAGGAGAGAGGCCCAAGCAAGACGCGCCCCCAGGAGCGTCTTGTCTCATGTCAACACTGGGTCTTTCTGAGCGCCTCCAGGAGAGAAGCCCAAGCAAGACGCGCCCCGAGGAGCGTCTTTCCACATGTCAGCACACGGTCTGACTGAGCGCCTCCAGGAGAGAGGCCCAAGCAAGACGCGCCCCGAGGAGCGTCTTGCCACATGTCAACAATGGGTCTGACTGAGGGCCTCCAGGAGAGAAGCCCAAGCAACACGCGGCCCGAGGAGCTTCTTGCCACATGTCAACACTGGGTCTGACTGAGGGCATCCATGACAGAAGCCCAAGCAAGACGCGCCCCGAGGAGTGTCTTGCCACAGGTCACCACTGGGTCTGACTGAGCGCCTCCAGGAGAGAGGCCCAAGCAAGACGCGCCCCGAGGAGCGTCTTGTCTCATGTCAACACTGGGTCTTTCTGAGCGCCTCCGGGAGAGAAGCCCAAGCAAGACGCGCCCCGAGGAGCGTCTTTCCACATGTCAGCACTCGGTCTGACTGAGCGCCTCCAGGAGAGAGGCCCAAGCAAGACGCGCCCCGAGGAGCGTCTTGCCACATGTCAACAATGGGTCTGACTGAGGGCCTCCAGGAGAGAAGCCCAAGCAACACGCGGCCCGAGGAGCGTCTTGCCACATGTCAGCACTCGGTCTGACTGAGCGCCTCCAGGAGAGAGGCCAAAGCAAGACGCGCCCCGAGGAGCGTCTTGCCACATGTCAACAATGGGTCTGACTGAGGGCCTCCAGGAGAGAAGCCCAAGCAAGACGCGCCCCGAGGAGCGTCTTGCCACATGTCAACACTGGGTCTGACAGAGGGCCTCCATGAGAGAGGCCCAAGCAAGACGCGCCCCGAGGAGTGTCTTGCCACATGTCGCCACTTGGTCTGACTGAGCGCCTCCAGGAGAGAGGCCCAAGCAACACGCGCCCCGAGGAGCGTCAGGCCACATGTCACTACTCAGTCTGACTGAGCGCCTCCAGGAGAGAGGCTCAAGTAAGACGCGCCCTGAGGAGCGTCTTGCCACGTGTCAACACTGGGTCTTATTGAGGGCCTTCTGGAGAGAGGCCCAAGCAAGACGCGCCCCTAGGAGTGTCTTGCCAAATGTCAACACTGGGTCAGACTGAGCGCCTCAGGGAGAGAGGTCCAAGCAAGACTCGCCCCGAGGAGCGTCTTGCCACATGTCAACACTGGGTCTGACTGAGTGCCTCAATGAGAGAAGCCCCAGCAAGACGCGCCCCGAGGAGCATCTTGCCACATGTCACTGCTCGGTCTGTTTGAGCGCCTCCAGGAGAGAGACCCAAGCAAGACGTGCCCCGAGGAGCGTCTTGCCACATGTCAACAATGGGTCTGACTGAGGGCCTCCAGGAGAGAAGCCCAAGCAAGACGCACCCCGAGGAGCGTGTTGCCACATGTCAACACTGGGTCTGACTGAGCGCCTCCAGGAGAGAGGCCCAAGCAAGACGCGCCCCGAGGAGTGTCTTGCCACAGGTCACCACTGGGTCTGACTGAGCGCCTCCAGGAGAGAGGCCCAAGCAAGACGCGCCCCGAGGAGCGTCTTGTCTCATGTCAACACTGGGTCTTTCTGAGCGCCTCCAGGAGAGAAGCCCAAGCAAGACGCGCCCCGAGGAGCGTCTTTCCACATGTCAGCACTCGGTCTGACTGAGCGCCTCCAGGAGAGAGGCCCAAGCAAGACGCGCCCCGAGGAGCGTCTTGCCACATGTCAACAATGGGTCTGACTGAGGGCCTCCAGGAGAGAAGCCCAAGCAACAAGCGGCCCGAGGAGCGTCTTGCCACATGTCAGCACTCGGTCTGACTGAGCGCCTCCAGGAGAGAGGCCAAAGCAAGACGCGCCCCGAGGAGTGTCTTGCCACATGTCACCACTTGGTCTGACTGAGCGCCTCCAGGAGAGAGGCCCAAGCAACACGCGCCCCGAGGAGCGTCAGGCCACATGTCACTACTCAGTCTGACTGAGCGCCTCCAGGAGAGAGGCCCAAGCAAGACGCGCCCCGAGGAGCGTCTTGCCACATGTCAACAATGGGTCTTGCTGAGGGCCTCCAGGAGAGAAGCCCAAGCAAGACGCGCCCCGAGGAGCGTCTTGCCACATGTCAACAATGGGTCTGACTGAGGGCCTCCAGGAGAGAGGCCCAAGCAAGATGCGCCCGGAGGAGCGTCTTGCCACATGTCAACACTGGGTCTGACAGAGGGCGTCCAGGAGAGAGGCCCAAGCAAGACGCGCCCCGAGGAGCGTCTTGCCACAAGTCACCTCTGGTTCTGACTGAGCGCCTCCAGGAGAGAAGCCCAAGCAAGACGCGCCCCGAGGAGCGTCTTGCCACATGTCAGCACTCGGTCTGACTGAGCGCCTCCAGGAGAGAGGCCCAAGCAAGACGCGCCCCGAGGAGCGTGTTGCCACATGTCAACAATGGGTCTGACTGAGGGCCTCCAGGAGAGAAGCCCAAGCAACACGCGGCCCGAGGAGCGTCTTGCCACATGTCAGCACTCGGTCTGACTGAGCGCCTCCAGGAGAGAGGCCCAAGCAATACGCGCCCCAAGGAATGTCAGGCCACATGTCACTACTCAGTCTGACTGAGCGCCTCCAGGAGAGAGGCCCAAGCAAGATGCGGCCCGAGGAGCGTCTTGAAACATGTCAACAATGGGTCTTACTGATGGCCTCCAGGAGAGAAGCCCAAGCAAGACGCGTCCCGAGGAGTGTCTTGCCACATGTCAGCACTCGGTCTGACTGAGCGCCTCCAGGAGAGAGGCCAAAGCAAGACGCGCCCCGAGGAGCGTCTTGACACATGTCAACACTGGGTCTGACAGAGGGCCTCCATGAGAGAGGCCCAAGCAAGACGCGCCCCGAGGAGTGTCTTGCCACATGTCAACACTGGGTCTGACAGAGGGCCTCCATGAGAGAGGCCCAAGCAAGACGCGCCCCAAGGAGTGTCTTGCCACATGTCACCACTAGGTCTGACTGAGCGCCTCCAGGAGAGAGGCCCAAGCAACACGCGCCCCGAGGAGCGTCAGGCCACATGTCACTACTCAGTCTGACTGAGCGCCTCCAGGAGAGAGGCCCAAGTAAGACGCGCCCCGAGGAGCGTCTTGCCACGTGTCAACACTGGGTCTGATTGAGGGCCTTCTGGAGAGAGGCCCAAGCAAGACGCGCCCCTAGGAGTGTCTTGCCAAATGTCAACACTGGGTCTGACTGAGCGCCTCAGGGAGAGAGGTCCAAGCAAGACGCGCCCCGAGGAGCGTCTTGCCACATGTCACTACTCGGTCTGACTGAGCGCCTCAGTGAGAGAGGTCCAAGCAAGACTCGCCCCGAGGAGCGTCTTGCCACATGTCAACACTGGGTCTGACTGAGTGCCTCGATGAGAGAAGCCCCAGCAAGACGCGCCCCGAGGAGCGTCTTGCCACATGTCACTACTCGGTCTGTTTGAGCGCCTCCAGGAGAGGGACCCAAGCAAGACGTGCCCCGAGGAGCGTCTTGCCACATGTCAACAATGGGTCTGACTGAGGGCCTCCAGGAGAGAAGCCCAAGCAAGACGCGGCCCGAGGAGCGTGTTGCCACATGTCAACACTGGGTCTGACTGAGCGCCTCCAGGAGAGAGGCCCAAGCAAGACACGCCCCGAGGAGCGTCTTGACACATGTCAACACTGGGTCTGACTGAGGGCCTCCATGAGAGAAGCCCAAGCAAGACGCGCCCCGAGGAGAGTCTTGCCACATGTCAACACTCGGTCTGACAGAGGGCCTCCAGGAGAGAGGCCCAAGCAAGACGCGCCCCGAGGAGTGTCTTGCCACAGGTCACCACTGGGTCTGACTGAGCGCCTCCAGGAGAGAGGCCCAAGCAAGACGCGCCCCGAGGAGCGTCTTGTCTCATGTCAACACTGGGTCTTTCTGAGCGCCTCCAGGAGAGAAGCCCAAGCAAGACGCGCCCCGAGGAGCGTCTTTCCACATGTCAGCACACGGTCTGACTGAGCGCCTCCAGGAGAGAGGCCCAAGCAAGACGCGCCCCGAGGAGCGTCTTGCCACATGTCAACAATGGGTCTGACTGAGGGCCTCCAGGAGAGAAGCCCAAGCAACACGCGCCCCGAGGAGCGTCTTGCCACATGTCAGCACTCGGTCTGACTGAGCGCCTCCAGGAGAGAGGCCCAAGCAAGACGCGCCCCGAGGAGCGTGTTGCCACATGTCAACAATGGGTCTGACTGAGGGCCTCCAGGAGAGAAGCCCAAGCAACACGCGGCCCGAGGAGCGTCTTGCCACATGTCAGCACTCGGTCTGACTGAGCGCCTCCAGGAGAGAGGCCCAAGCAATACGCGCCCCAAGGAATGTCAGGCCACATGTCACTACTCAGTCTGACTGAGCGCCTCCAGGAGAGAGGCCCAAGCAAGATGCGGCCCGAGGAGCGTCTTGAAACATGTCAACAATGGGTCTTACTGATGGCCTCCAGGAGAGAAGCCCAAGCAAGACGCGTCCCGAGGAGTGTCTTGCCACATGTCAGCACTCGGTCTGACTGAGCGCCTCCAGGAGAGAGGCCAAAGCAAGACGCGCCCCGAGGAGCGTCTTGACACATGTCAACACTGGGTCTGACAGAGGGCCTCCATGAGAGAGGCCCAAGCAAGACGCGCCCCGAGGAGTGTCTTGCCACATGTCAACACTGGGTCTGACAGAGGGCCTCCATGAGAGAGGCCCAAGCAAGACGCGCCCCAAGGAGTGTCTTGCCACATGTCACCACTAGGTCTGACTGAGCGCCTCCAGGAGAGAGGCCCAAGCAACACGCGCCCCGAGGAGCGTCAGGCCACATGTCACTACTCAGTCTGACTGAGCGCCTCCAGGAGAGAGGCCCAAGTAAGACGCGCCCCGAGGAGCGTCTTGCCACGTGTCAACACTGGGTCTGATTGAGGGCCTTCTGGAGAGAGGCCCAAGCAAGACGCGCCCCTAGGAGTGTCTTGCCAAATGTCAACACTGGGTCTGACTGAGCGCCTCAGGGAGAGAGGTCCAAGCAAGACGCGCCCCGAGGAGCGTCTTGCCACATGTCACTACTCGGTCTGACTGAGCGCCTCAGTGAGAGAGGTCCAAGCAAGACTCGCCCCGAGGAGCGTCTTGCCACATGTCAACACTGGGTCTGACTGAGTGCCTCGATGAGAGAAGCCCCAGCAAGACGCGCCCCGAGGAGCGTCTTGCCACATGTCACTACTCGGTCTGTTTGAGCGCCTCCAGGAGAGGGACCCAAGCAAGACGTGCCCCGAGGAGCGTCTTGCCACATGTCAACAATGGGTCTGACTGAGGGCCTCCAGGAGAGAAGCCCAAGCAAGACGCGGCCCGAGGAGCGTGTTGCCACATGTCAACACTGGGTCTGACTGAGCGCCTCCAGGAGAGAGGCCCAAGCAAGACACGCCCCGAGGAGCGTCTTGACACATGTCAACACTGGGTCTGACTGAGGGCCTCCATGAGAGAAGCCCAAGCAAGACGCGCCCCGAGGAGAGTCTTGCCACATGTCAACACTCGGTCTGACAGAGGGCCTCCAGGAGAGAGGCCCAAGCAAGACGCGCCCCGAGGAGTGTCTTGCCACAGGTCACCACTGGGTCTGACTGAGCGCCTCCAGGAGAGAGGCCCAAGCAAGACGCGCCCCGAGGAGCGTCTTGTCTCATGTCAACACTGGGTCTTTCTGAGCGCCTCCAGGAGAGAAGCCCAAGCAAGACGCGCCCCGAGGAGCGTCTTTCCACATGTCAGCACACGGTCTGACTGAGCGCCTCCAGGAGAGAGGCCCAAGCAAGACGCGCCCCGAGGAGCGTCTTGCCACATGTCAACAATGGGTCTGACTGAGGGCCTCCAGGAGAGAAGCCCAAGCAACACGCGGCCCGAGGAGCTTCTTGCCACATGTCAACACTGGGTCTGACTGAGGGCATCCATGAGAGAAGCCCAAGCAAGACGCGCCCCGAGGAGTGTCTTGCCACAGGTCACCACTGAGTCTGACTGAGCGCCTCCAGGAGAGAGGCCCAAGCAAGACGCGCCCCGAGGAGCGTCTTGTCTCATGTCAACACTGGGTCTTTCTGAGCGCCTCCAGGAGAGAAGCCCAAGCAAGACGCGCCCCGAGGAGCGTCTTTCCACATGTCAGCACTCGGTCTGACTGAGCGCCTCCAGGAGAGAGGCCCAAGCAAGACGCGCCCCGAGGAGCGTCTTGCCACATGTCAACAATGGGTCTGACTGAGGGCCTCCAGGAGAGAAGCCCAAGCAACACGCGGCCCGAGGAGCGTCTTGCCACATGTCAGCACTCGGTCTGACTGAGCGCCTCCAGGAGAGAGGCCAAAGCAAGACGCGCCCCGAGGAGCGTCTTGCCACATGTCAACAATGGGTCTGACTGAGGGCCTCCAGGAGAGAAGCCCAAGCAAGACGCGCCCCGAGGAGCGTCTTGCCACATGTCAACACTGGGTCTGACAGAGGGCCTCCATGAGAGAGGCCCAAGCAAGACGCGCTCCGAGGAGTGTCTTGCCACATGTCACCACTTGGTCTGACTGAGCGCCTCCAGGAGAGAGGCCCAAGCAACACGCGCCCCGAGGAGCGTCAGGCCACATGTCACTACTCAGTCTGACTGAGCGCCTCCAGGAGAGAGGCTCAAGTAAGACGCGCCCTGAGGAGCGTCTTGCCACGTGTCAACACTGGGTCTTATTGAGGGCCTTCTGGAGAGAGGCCCAAGCAAGACGCGCCCCTAGGAGTGTCTTGCCAAATGTCAACACTGGGTCAGACTGAGCGCCTCAGGGAGAGAGGTCCAAGCAAGACTCGCCCCGAGGAGCGTCTTGCCACATGTCAACACTGGGTCTGACTGAGTGCCTCGATGAGAGAAGCCCCAGCAAGACGCGCCCCGAGGAGCATCTTGCCACATGTCACTGCTCGGTCTGTTTGAGCGCCTCCAGGAGAGAGACCCAAGCAAGACGTGCCCCGAGGAGCGTCTTGCCACATGTCAACAATGGGTCTGACTGAGGGCCTCCAGGAGAGAAGCCCAAGCAAGACGCACCCCGAGGAGCGTGTTGCCACATGTCAACACTGGGTCTGACTGAGCGCCTCCAGGAGAGAGGCCCAAGCAAGACACGCCCCGAGGAGCGTCTTGACACATGTCAACACTGGGTCTGACTGAGGGCCTCCATGAGAGAAGTCCAAGCAAGACGCGCCCCGAGGAGAGTCTTGCCACATGTCAACACTCGGTCTGACAGGGGGCCTCCAGGAGAGAGGCCCAAGCAAGACGCGCCCCGAGGAGTGTCTTGCCACAGGTCACCACTGGGTCTGACTGAGCGCCTCCAGGAGAGAGGCCCAAGCAAGACGCGCCCCGAGGAGCGTCTTGTCTCATGTCAACACTGGGTCTTTCTGAGCGCCTCCAGGAGAGAAGCCCAAGCAAGACGCGCCCCGAGGAGCGTCTTTCCACATGTCAGCACTCGGTCTGACTGAGCGCCTCCAGGAGAGAGGCCCAAGCAAGACGCGCCCCGAGGAGCGTCTTGCCACATGTCAACAATGGGTCTGACTGAGGGCCTCCAGGAGAGAAGCCCAAGCAACACGCGGCCCGAGGAGCGTCTTGCCACATGTCAGTACTCGGTCTGACTGAGCGCCTCCAGGAGAGAGGCCAAAGCAAGACGCGCCCCGAGGAGTGTCTTGCCACATGTCACCACTTGGTCTGACTGAGCGCCTCCAGGAGAGAGGCCCAAGCAACACGCGCCCCGAGGAGCGTCAGGCCACATGTCACTACTCAGTCTGACTGAGCGCCTCCAGGAGAGAGGCCCAAGCAAGACGCGCCCCGAGGAGCGTCTTGCCACATGTCAACAATGGGTCTTGCTGAGGGCCTCCAGGAGAGAAGCCCAAGCAAGACGCGCCCCGAGGAGCTTCTTGCCACATGTCAGCACTCGGTCTGACTGAGCGCCTCCAGGAGAGAGGCCAAAGCACGACGCGCCCCGAGGAGCGTCTTGACACATGTCAACACTGGGTCTGACAGAGGGCCTCCATGAGAGAGGCCCAAGCAAGACGCGCCCCGAGGAGCGTCTTGCCACGTGTCACCACTGGGTCTGACTGAGCGCCTCCAGGAGAGAGGCCCAAGCAAGACGCCCCCCGAGGAGCGTCAGGCCACATGTCACTACTCAGTTTGACTGAGCACCTCCAGGAGAGAGGCCCAAGCAAGACGTGCCCCGAGGAGCGTCTTGCCACGTGTCAACACTGGGTCTGATTGAGGGCCTTCTGGAGAGAGGCCCAAGCAAGACTCGCCCAGAATAGCGTCTTGCCACATGTCAACAATGGGTCTTACTGAGGGCCTCCAGGAGAGAAGCCGAAGCAAGACGCGCCCCGAGGAGCTTCTTGCCACATGTCAGCACTCGGTCTGACTCAGCGCCTCCTGGAGAGAGGCCAAAGCAAGACGCGCCCCGAGGAGCGTCTTGACACATGTCAACACTGGGTCTGACAGAGGGCCTCCATGAGAGAGGCCCAAGCAAGACGCGCCCCGAAGAGTGTTTTGCCACATGTCAACACTGGGTCTGACTGAGCGCCTCCAGGAGAGAGGCCCAAGCAATACGTGCCCCGAGGAGCGTCTTGCCACATGTCACCACTGGGTCTGAATGAGCGCCTCCAGGAGAGAGGCCCAACAAAGACGCGCCCCGAGGAGTGTCTTGCCACATGCCAACACTGGGTCTGACTGAGCATCTCCAGGAGAGAGGCCCAAGCAAGACGCGCCCCAAGGAGCGTCTTGCCACGTGTCAACACTGGGTCTGACTGAGCGCCTCCAGGAGAGAGGCCCAAGCAAGACGCGCCCCGAGGAGAGTCTTGCCACATGTCAACACTGGTTCTGACTGAGCGCCTCCAGGAGAGAGGCCCAAGCAAGACGCGCCCCGAGGAGCGTCTTGCCACATGTCAACAATGGGTCTGACTGAGGGCCTCCAGGAGAGAGGCCCAAGCAAGATGCGCCCGGAGGAGCGTCTTTCCACATGTCAACACTGGGTCTGACAGAGGGCCTCCAGGAGAGAGGCCCAAGCAAGACGCGCCCCGAGGAGCGTCTTTCCACATGACACCTCTGGTTCTGACTGAGCGCCTCCAGGAGAGAGGCCCAAGCAAGATGCGCCCCGAGGAGCATCTTGTCACATGTCAACACTGGGTCTGTCTGAGCGCCTCCAGGAGAGAAGCCCAAGCAAGACGCGCCCCGAGGAGCGTCTTGCACATGTCAACAATGGGTCTGACTGAGGGCCTCCAGGAGAGAAGCCCAAGCAAGACTGCGCCCCGAGGAGCGTCTTGACATATGTCAACACTGGGTCTGACAGAGGGCCTCCAGGAGAGAGGCCCAAGCAAGACGCGCCCCGAGGAGTGTCTTGCCACATGTCACCACTGGGTCTGACTGAGCGCCTCCAGGAGAGAGGCCCAAGCAAGACGCACCCCGAGGAGCGTCTTGCCACATGTCAGCACTGGGTCTGACTGAGCGCCTCCAGGAGAGAGGCCCCAGCAAGACGCGCCCCGAGGAGCGTCTTGCCTTATGTCAGCACTCGGTCTGACTGAGGGCCTCCAGGAGAGAGGCCCAAGCAAGATGCGCCCGGAGGAGCATCTTGCCACATGTCAACACTGGGTCTGACAGAGGGACTCCAGGAGAGAGGCCCAAGCAAGACGCGCCCTGTGGAGCGTCTTGCCACATGTCACCTCTGGTTCTGACTGAGCGCCTCCAGGAGAGAGGCCCAAGCAAGACGCGCCCCGAGGAGCGTCTTGTCACATGTCAACACTGGGTCTTTCTGAGCGCCTCCAGGAGAGAAGCCCAAGCAAGACGCGCCCCGAGGAGCGTCTTGCCACATGTCAGCACTCGGTCTGACTCAGCGCCTCCAGGAGAGAGGCCCAAGCAAGACGCGCCCCGAGGAGCGTCTTGCCACATGTCAACAATGGGTCTGACTGAGGGCCTCCAGGAGAGAAGCCCAAGCAACACGCGGCCCGAGGAGCGTCTTGCCACATGTCAGCACTCGGTCTGACTGAGCGCCTCCAGGAGAGAGGCCCAAGCAAGACGCGCCCCGAGGAGCGTCTTGCCACATGTCAACAATGGGTCTGACTGAGGGCCTCCAGGAGAGAGGCCCAAGCAAGATGCGCCCGGAGGAGCGTCTTGCCACATGTCAACACTGGGTCTGACAGAGGGCGTCCAGGAGAGAGGCCCAAGCAAGACGCGCCCCGAGGAGCGTCTTGCCACATGTCACCTCTGGTTCTGACTGAGCGCCTCCAGGAGAGAGGCCCAAGCAAGACGCGCCCCGAGGAGCGTCTTGTCACATGTCAACACTGGGTCTTTCTGAGCGCCTCCAGGAGAGAAGCCCAAGCAAGACGCGCCCCGAGGAGCGTCTTGCCACATGTCAGCACTCGGTCTGACTGAGCGCCTCCAGGAGAGAGGCCCAAGCAAGACGCGCCCCGAGGAGCGTGTTGCCACATGTCAACAATGGGTCTGACTGAGGGCCTCCAGGAGAGAAGCCCAAGCAACACGCGGCCCGAGGAGCGTCTTGCCACATGTCAGCACTCGGTCTGACTGAGCGCCTCCAGGAGAGAGGCCCAAGCAATACGCGCCCCAAGGAATGTCAGGCCACATGTCACTACTCAGTCTGACTAAGCGCCTCCAGGAGAGAGGCCCAAGCAAGATGCGGCCCGAGGAGCGTCTTGAAACATGTCAACAATGGGTCTTACTGATGGCCTCCAGGAGAGAAGCCCAAGCAAGACGCGTCCCGAGGAGCTTCTTTCCACATGTCAGCACTCGGTCTGACTGAGCGCCTCCAGGAGAGAGGCCAAAGCAAGACGCGCCCCAAGGAGCGTCTTGACACATGTCAACACTGGGTCTGACAGAGGGCCTCCATGAGAGAGGCCCAAGCAAGACGCGCCCCGAGGAGTGTCTTGCCACATGTCAACACTGGGTCTGACAGAGGGCCTCCATGAGAGAGGCCCAAGCAAGACGCGCCCCAAGGAGTGTCTTGCCACATGTCACCACTAGGTCTGACTGAGCGCCTCCAGGAGAGAGGCCCAAGCAACACGCGCCCCGAGGAGCGTCAGGCCACATGTCACTACTCAGTCTGACTGAGCGCCTCCAGGAGAGAGGCCCAAGTAAGACGCGCCGCGAGGAGCGTCTTGCCACGTGTCAACACTGGGTCTGATTGAGGGCCTTCTGGAGAGAGGCCCAAGCAAGACGCGCCCCTAGGAGTGTCTTGCCAAATGTCAACACTGGGTCTGACTGAGCGCCTCAGGGAGAGAGGTCCAAGCAAGACGCGACCCGAGGAGCGTCTTGCCATATGTCACTACTCGGTCTGACTGAGCGCCTCAGTGAGAGAGGTCCAAGCAAGACTCGCCCCGAGGAGCGTCTTGCCACATGTCAACAATGGGTCTGACTGAGGGCCTCCAGGAGAGAAGCCCAAGCAAGACGCGGCCCGAGGAGCGTGTTGCCACATGTCAACACTGGGTCTGACTGAGCGCCTCCAGGAGAGAGGCCCAAGCAAGACACGCCCCGAGGAGCGTCTTGACACATGTCAACACTGGGTCTGACTGAGGGCCTCCATGAGAGAAGCCCAAGCAAGACGCGCCCCGAGGAGAGTCTTGCCACATGTCAACACTCGGTCTGACAGAGGGCCTCCAGGAGAGAGGCCCAAGCAAGACGCGCCCCGAGGAGTGTCTTGCCACAGGTCACCACTGGGTCTGACTGAGCGCCTCCAGGAGAGAGGCCCAAGCAAGACGCGCCCCCAGGAGCGTCTTGTCTCATGTCAACACTGGGTCTTTCTGAGCGCCTCCAGGAGAGAAGCCCAAGCAAGACGCGCCCCGAGGAGCGTCTTTCCACATGTCAGCACACGGTCTGACTGAGCGCCTCCAGGAGAGAGGCCCAAGCAAGACGCGCCCCGAGGAGCGTCTTGCCACATGTCAACAATGGGTCTGACTGAGGGCCCCCAGGAGAGAAGCCCAAGCAACACGCGGCCCGAGGAGCTTCTTGCCACATGTCAACACTGGGTCTGACTGAGGGCATCCATGACAGAAGCCCAAGCAAGACGCGCCCCGAGGAGTGTCTTGCCACAGGTCACCACTGGGTCTGACTGAGCGCCTCCAGGAGAGAGGCCCAAGCAAGACGCGCCCCGAGGAGCGTCTTGTCTCATGTCAACACTGGGTCTTTCTGAGCGCCTCCGGGAGAGAAGCCCAAGCAAGACGCGCCCCGAGGAGCGTCTTTCCACATGTCAGCACTCGGTCTGACTGAGCGCCTCCAGGAGAGAGGCCCAAGCAAGACGCGCCCCGAGGAGCGTCTTGCCACATGTCAACAATGGGTCTGACTGAGGGCCTCCAGGAGAGAAGCCCAAGCAACACGCGGCCCGAGGAGCGTCTTGCCACATGTCAGCACTCGGTCTGACTGAGCGCCTCCAGGAGAGAGGCCAAAGCAAGACGCGCCCCGAGGAGCGTCTTGCCACATGTCAACAATGGGTCTGACTGAGGGCCTCCAGGAGAGAAGCCCAAGCAAGACGCGTCCCGAGGAGCGTCTTGCCACATGTCAACACTGGGTCTGACAGAGGGCCTCCATGAGAGAGGCCCAAGCAAGACGCGCCCCGAGGAGTGTCTTGCCACATGTCGCCACTTGGTCTGACTGAGCGCCTCCAGGAGAGAGGCCCAAGCAACACGCGCCCCGAGGAGCGTCAGGCCACATGTCACTACTCAGTCTGACTGAGCGCCTCCAGGAGAGAGGCTCAAGTAAGACGCGCCCTGAGGAGCGTCTTGCCACGTGTCAACACTGGGTCTTATTGAGGGCCTTCTGGAGAGAGGCCCAAGCAAGACGCGCCCCTAGGAGTGTCTTGCCAAATGTCAACACTGGGTCAGACTGAGCGCCTCAGGGAGAGAGGTCCAAGCAAGACTCGCCCCGAGGAGCGTCTTGCCACATGTCAACACTGGGTCTGACTGAGTGCCTCAATGAGAGAAGCCCCAGCAAGACGCGCCCCGAGGAGCATCTTGCCACATGTCACTGCTCGGTCTGTTTGAGCGCCTCCAGGAGAGAGACCCAAGCAAGACGCACCCCGAGGAGCGTCTTGCCAAATGTCAACAATGGGTCTGACTGAGGGCCTCCAGGAGAGAAGCCCAAGCAAGACGCACCCCGAGGAGCGTGTTGCCACATGTCAACACTGGGTCTGACTGAGCGCCTCCAGGAGAGAGGCCCAAGCAAGACACGCCCCGAGGAGCGTCTTGACACATGTCAACACTGGGTCTGACTGAGGGCCTCCATGAGAGAAGTCCAAGCAAGACGCGCCCCGAGGAGAGTCTTGCCACATGTCAACACTCGGTCTGACAGAGGGCCTCCAGGAGAGAGGCCCAAGCAAGACGCGCCCCGAGGAGTGTCTTGCCACAGGTCACCACTGGGTCTGACTGAGCGCCTCCAGGAGAGAGGCCCAAGCAAGACGCGCCCCGAGGAGCGTCTTGTCTCATGTCAACACTGGGTCTTTCTGAGCGCCTCCAGGAGAGAAGCCCAAGCAAGACGCGCCCCGAGGAGCGTCTTTCCACATGTCAGCACTCGGTCTGACTGAGCGCCTCCAGGAGAGAGGCCCAAGCAAGACGCGCCCCGAGGAGCGTCTTGCCACATGTCAACAATGGGTCTGACTGAGGGCCTCCAGGAGAGAAGCCCAAGCAACACGCGGCCCGAGGAGCGTCTTGCCACATGTCAGCACTCGGTCTGACTGAGCGCCTCCAGGAGAGAGGCCAAAGCAAGACGCGCCCCGAGGAGTGTCTTGCCACATGTCACCACTTGGTCTGACTGAGCGCCTCCAGGAGAGAGGCCCAAGCAACACGCGCCCCGAGGAGCGTCAGGCCACATGTCACTACTCAGTCTGACTGAGCGCCTCCAGGAGAGAGGCCCAAGCAAGACGCGCCCCGAGGAGCGTCTTGCCACATGTCAACAATGGGTCTTGCTGAGGGCCTCCAGGAGAGAAGCCCAAGCAAGACGCGCCCCGAGGAGCGTCTTGCCACATGTCAACAATGGGTCTGACTGAGGGCCTCCAGGAGAGAGGCCCAAGCAAGATGCGCCCGGAGGAGCGTCTTGCCACATGTCAACACTGGGTCTGACAGAGGGCGTCCAGGAGAGAGGCCCAAGCAAGACGCGCCCCGAGGAGCGTCTTGCCACAAGTCACCTCTGGTTCTGACTGAGCGCCTCCAGGAGAGAGGCCCAAGCAAGACGCGCCCTGAGGAGCGTCTTGTCACATGTCAACACTGGGTCTTTCTGAGCGCCTCAAGGAGAGAAGCCCAAGCAAGACGCGCCCCGAGGAGCGTCTTGCCACATGTCAGCACTCGGTCTGACTGAGCGCCTCCAGGAGAGAGGCCCAAGCAAGACGCGCCCCGAGGAGCGTGTTGCCACATGTCAACAATGGGTCTGACTGAGGGCCTCCAGGAGAGAAGCCCAAGCAACCGCGGCCCGAGGAGCGTCTTGCCACATGTCAGCACTCGGTCTGACTGAGCGCCTCCAGGAGAGAGGCCCAAGCAATACGCGCCCCAAGGAATGTCAGGCCACATGTCACTACTCAGTCTGACTGAGCGCCTCCAGGAGAGAGGCCCAAGCAAGATGCGGCCCGAGGAGCGTCTTGAAACATGTCAACAATGGGTCTTACTGATGGCCTCCAGGAGAGAAGCCCAAGCAAGACGCTTCCCGAGGAGCTTCTTTCCACATGTCAGCACTCGGTCTGACTGAGCGCCTCCAGGAGAGAGGCCAAAGCAAGACGCGCCCCGAGGAGCGTCTTGACACATGTCAACACTGGGTCTGACAGAGGGCCTCCATGAGAGAGGCCCAAGCAAGACGCGCCCCGAGGAGTGTCTTGCCACATGTCAACCCTGGGTCTGACAGAGGGCCTCCATGAGAGAGGCCCAAGCAAGACGCGCCCCAAGGAGTGTCTTGCCACATGTCACCACTAGGTCTGACTGAGCGCCTCCAGGAGAGAGGCCCAAGCAACACGCGCCCCGAGGAGCGTCAGGCCACATGTCACTACTCAGTCTGACTGAGCGCCTCCAGGAGAGAGGCCCAAGTAAGACGCGCCCCGAGGAGCGTCTTGCCACGTGTCAACACTGGGTCTGATTGAGGGCCTTCTGGAGAGAGGCCCAAGCAAGACGCGCCCCTAGGAGTGTCTTGCCAAATGTCAACACTGGGTCTGACTAAGCGCCTCAGGGAGAGAGGTCCAAGCAAGACGCGCCCCGAGGAGCGTCTTGCCACATGTCACTACTCGGTCTGACTGAGCGCCTCAGTGAGAGAGGTCCAAGCAAGACTCGCCCCGAGGAGCGTCTTGCCACATGTCAACACTGGGTCTGACTGAGTGCCTCGATGAGAGAAGCCCCAGCAAGACGCGCCCCGAGGAGCGTCTTGCCACATGTCACTACTCGGTCTGTTTGAGCGCCTCCAGGAGAGGGACCCAAGCAAGACGTGCCCCGAGGAGCGTCTTGCCACATGTCAACAATGGGTATGACTGAGGGCCTCCAGGAGAGAAGCCCAAGCAAGACGCGGCCCGAGGAGCGTGTTGCCACATGTCAACACTGGGTCTGACTGAGCGCCTCCAGGAGAGAGGCCCAAGCAAGACACGCCCCGAGGAGCGTCTTGACACATGTCAACACTGGGTCTGACTGAGGGCCTCCATGAGAGAAGCCCAAGCAAGACGCGCCCCGAGGAGAGTCTTGCCACATGTCAACACTCGGTCTGACAGAGGGCCTCCAGGAGAGAGGCCCAAGCAAGACGCGCCCCGAGGAGTGTCTTGCCACAGGTCACCACTGGGTCTGACTGAGCGCCTCCAGGAGAGAGGCCCAAGCAAGACGCGCCCCGAGGAGCGTCTTGTCTCATGTCAACACTGGGTCTTTCTGAGCGCCTCCAGGAGAGAAGCCCAAGCAAGACGCGCCCCGAGGAGCGTCTTTCCACATGTCAGCACACGGTCTGACTGAGCGCCTCCAGGAGAGAGGCCCAAGCAAGACGCGCCCCGAGGAGCGTCTTGCCACATGTCAACAATGGGTCTGACTGAGGGACTCCAGGAGAGAAGCCCAAGCAACACGCGGCCCGAGGAGCTTCTTGCCACATGTCAACACTGGGTCTGACTGAGGGCATCCATGAGAGAAGCCCAAGCAAGACGCGCCCCGAGGAGTGTCTTGCCACAGGTCACCACTGGGTCTGACTGAGCGCCTCCAGGAGAGAGGCCCAAGCAAGACGCGCCCCGAGGAGCGTCTTGTCTCATGTCAACACTGGGTCTTTCTGAGCGCCTCCAGGAGAGAAGCCCAAGCAAGACGCGCCCCGAGGAGCGTCTTTCCACATGTCAGCACTCGGTCTGACTGAGCGCCTCCAGGAGAGAGGCCCAAGCAAGACGCGCCCCGAGGAGCGTCTTGCCACATGTCAACAATGGGTCTGACTGAGGGCCTCCAGGAGAGAAGCCCAAGCAACACGCGGCCCGAGGAGCGTCTTGCCACATGTCAGCACTCGGTCTGACTGAGCGCCTCCAGGAGAGAGGCCAAAGCAAGACGCGCCCCGAGGAGCGTCTTGCCACATGTCAACAATGGGTCTGACTGAGGGCCTCCAGGAGAGAAGCCCAAGCAAGACGCGCCCCGAGGAGCGTCTTGCCACATGTCAACACTGGGTCTGACAGAGGGCCTCCATGAGAGAGGCCCAAGCAAGACGCGCTCCGAGGAGTGTCTTGCCACATGTCACCACTTGGTCTGACTGAGCGCCTCCAGGAGAGAGGCCCAAGCAACACGCGCCCCGAGGAGCGTCAGGCCACATGTCACTACTCAGTCTGACTGAGCGCCTCCAGGAGAGAGGCTCAAGTAAGACGCGCCCTGAGGAGCGTCTTGCCACGTGTCAACACTGGGTCTTATTGAGGGCCTTCTGGAGAGAGGCCCAAGCAAGACGCGCCCCTAGGAGTGTCTTGCCAAATGTCAACACTGGGTCAGACTGAGCGCCTCAGGGAGAGAGGTCCAAGCAAGACGCGCCCCGAGGAGCGTCTTGCCACATGTCACTACTCGGTCTGACTGAGCGCCTCAGTGAGAGAGGTCCTAGCAAGACTCGCCCCGAGGAGCGTCTTGCCACATGTCAACACTGGGTCTGACTGAGTGCCTCGATGAGAGAAGCCCCAGCAAGACGCGCCCCGAGGAGCATCTTGCCACATGTCACTGCTCGGTCTGTTTGAGCGCCTCCAGGAGAGAGACCCAAGCAAGACCTGCCCCGAGGAGCGTCTTGCCACATGTCAACAATGGGTCTGACTGAGGGCCTCCAGGAGAGAAGCCCAAGCAAGACGCACCCCGAGGAGCGTGTTGCCACATGTCAACACTGGGTCTGACTGAGCGCCTCCAGGAGAGAGGCCCAAGCAAGACGCGCCCCGAGGAGCGTCTTGTCTCATGTCAACACTGGGTCTTTCTGAGCGCCTCCAGGAGAGAAGCCCAAGCAAGACGCGCCCCGAGGAGCGTCTTTCCACATGTCAGCACTCGGTCTGACTGAGCGCCTCCAGGAGAGAGGCCCAAGCAAGACGTGCCCCGAGGAGCGTCTTGCCACATGTCAACAATGGGTCTGACTGAGGTTGCAATATTCCTGTAAAAGTAATTTAGTAATGAACAACCTCAGTTCTGTGAAAGAACATCATGTCTCTGATGTGTACACTGCAGGCCTGACCGGGGTTTGCACGCAAGGGCCTGTGTGTGTGTGTGTATGTGTTTGTGTGTGTGTGTGTGTGTGTGTGTGTGTGCGCGCGCGTGTGTGTGTGTGTGTGCGCGTGTGTGTGTGTGTGTGTGTGTGTGTGTGTGTGTGTGTGTGTGTGTGTGTGTGTGTGTGTGTGTGTGTGTGTGTGTGTGTGAAACAAATAAAGATAAATATAGCTAGTGCGGCCACGAGCGGTCGTGCAGGGTAGAGGCTGCGCGAAAACGCGTCTAAAACAAGCGCGTGCCCACGCCCGATCAGTGGAAGCACATAGAACTAGCAAACGTACTAGCAACGATCGCACACGGGTCATTGAGTGTGTACAGGGTTTGTCTGCGTGTGTGGCATTGGGCAATCTAGCGGCAACCGAGTGACCTGAAGGCAGAACCGGCCAACCCGTCGCCCTCACCATCGTTGCGCTTCGAGATGAACTATTGCTAAAGATGATCGTCCTCGTCAACCACGGCGCTACCAGAGTTACCACGACATGCGCCTTAAAAGCGTTCTCGTTTGGGTCAGCGCCACCAGAATTGAATCGGCAAGTCAGCGGATATTACACAACTCGTAACGAAGACCCTCTCCGCGACCTCGCGGCCAGTGTGCGCAGTGTACAGCAAATGACAAACGATGTTGCAAGCGATATATCGGAAAAACTTTGCACTGACGCGACGGTCGCCACTGCAGGTTGTGTGAGTCTCGCGCAAAGTGCCATATCAAACGTGCGCAAGCTAGTGACAAGCAACTTCACCAGATCCGTAGATTCTGCATGCGCTCGGATACGAATGAAAGTATCGAGAGATAACACCGACACGAGTTGCGCGACGGCGCTGGCTGCAGTCGCTACAACACTGGATTTATTGATCAACGTAGTTGTGATCGTAATGGCGTTTCGAGTGTGCATCAGAAACTACAACCAGTACTACAGAAAACTGGCATGAGGGTCGCGGTCTAACGTTATGTTGGTGTCTTGCATCGACCGTCGACGGCCGTTTGCCAGCGGCTGAAAATGGCACAGTTGACGAAATGGAAACGCCGACCGTCGATAGTGCACTCTCGCAAGTTCCAACCACACCATCTCAGGAGACAGACCACAGAGTCATATTAGCGAAGGGTAGATAGAAAATGCGCAAACCGCTGCAACCGCCCATATACATACTATACGAGTTCAACATAGAGTGGATTAAGAAGTTACTACCGATTGTATTTCCAACGTGCAAGCAGCTGGTGTGTCACGCTTTACTTGAGTATCACAGAGGTTGCGATGTCCTGTGTTCCACGAGCGCATGGAAACAAGTGAACGAACTTCTACGGACCGTACTGTTGGGGTATGAGCGAGCTGTAAAATCAATACACACTAGACACGCGGACTTTGCCGCGTTACTGGACACGCATATCGCCACAACAAAACCGGGTCAAGTGTTCGGGGCGTCACCGCGCTCGACTATACACGTCTTGGCCTACCACGAGTACATGAGCCCACAGATCCTAAGCGAGGTCGAAGCCGTTGTGTCTACCCAACGCAAATTCAGCACAGCCGTGCGCGCTAAGACAAGTCCCTCTACACTGCTGGAAACTTTGGAAACGTGGAAGGCTGGTGTGTACGTGCTTTCTACACATCTCAACGGTATGATCGCGATACTCTCGGCCGCACAACAACTAATGGTCATGTGTTCGGAAGGTCTGATCAGGTCTGACATGACCGGTTGTCAATCAACGTCGAGCGTGCACTCACACACGGATATCCTGGCGTACAGTAAAGCGACGGCGACCTCTACGCTCACGTTGATCGCCGATGTTTCGAAGGGCAATCGAGTGTGTTGGCTGACGAAAGCTATGGTGACCGACGGTCGCGTCGACTACAATGTGCCTCATTGCGACTGGAGAGGCGTATGTGATCCTTTGCAAATCGATAACACCACCGCGGTCGAGTGCGAAGTCACGGTCGGCGGCGTGTTGTCCTTACTGTGCCCCATACAATGTGACGGTCCGTGTGACGGAGCGGTGTGTTACGACCCGACTAACGAAACGTACCAGGTGATAACATTGCATCTGCCCATTACAGCGGAGCGAGCGTTTCGCCACACTCCCAAACCAAAGTTAATAGTTGTAGCGCACGCCCTTTCGGACCTCGGTGCACGCGAAACACTGGCGTACACTCACAACATCACGCTCGAGACAGCTCAAGCGTTACGCGAAACAAAGGACGTGTTCGAATCCATAGAGAATATACGGTCTTTAGCGTATGCGTATATAAAGAAGGTCGATGACATTTACAGACCCGGCGGCGTGGGCACCACAGTAGAACAACAAGGTGCTATCAAGCACACACAGATACTGGCCGCATTATCACTCGCGATGTCTATCCTGACATGCCGGTTTCTGATTTCTATGTATATTAAATTATGACAAGAGCTACGGTGGTTACGATTACACTCTGACCACGTGCCTTAGTTTCTGCTAGTGACCTATAAATACATTTGACCACTTGCTCTCACTGCCATTAAAGCGGCTGTACCCACACGTACAACACCCAAGAAAAAAAATGATCTCGCTCTCTGTACTGGGTGTACTCTCAGTAGTCGCAGTTGCTCAGGCCATGGTGGTACGCTCACATAACGCCTCTGAGATACGTCCCATCACACCACCTCCTAGACTACTCGCGAAGGAGTATTCAACACCCCCTTTGTACGAAGACAACCATTATAACGAGCACAGCACAACGCTTGCCGCACGCGAAGACAACATGCAGGAGACAACGCTACCACCTGTCGTGAGAACAACGGATTCGAGTGACAACGATCGCGACTATGACGAGCACATTACAACACCCTCTGTGCAAGAAGACCAGGTGCAGGAGACAACGCTACCACCTGTCGTGAGAAACAAGAGTTTGGTTAACAATGATCATCGTCGTGTCCCATTGTAAAAGGGCGCGCCATTGCACACATCGTACATGTGTGTTAACCCACCTGTATGCGACAGACTTTGTATGTTGCATGACATCGAGATGTATTGACGTCTGTGTCAATACAGGACTCTCTATAAGCCGGGAGCTGGACGCTAACGACCCGTGCATGCGCCACACGAAAGGTATCGTACATGTGTTAACCCACCTGTATGCGACAGACTTTGTGTGTTGCATGACATCGAGATGTATTGACGTCTGTGTCAATACAGGACTCTCTAAGCTGGGAGCTGGACGCTAACGACCCGTGCATGCGCCACACAAAAGGTAACTCGACTAACTACAAAACGAATATTGTGATGTAGAAAGTTGGCTCGACTGTTTGAATCAGCTGCAGCTGCGGTTTACTCACGAAGTGAATCGCACGCTTGTTAGAAGTACATTCGGAGCACTTAAAAAATACATCGCTCTCATCGAGTTCCGTCTCAGCGTTAACCGGCTGATGGGCAAGAGCGTGACGTGGGATCGCCAGGAACTTACTTAAGGACTATCATCTCATTTGGCATTTACTCACGGACCCAAGAAACCAGTTCCGAAAAATTGTCGAGAATTATAACTTGTCTAATAGCAACTGGAAGATATGTTGCGTCATAAGCCTCTGATGGTTCACAAGGTGCACGGTCCACTCGAAATCCTAATGCTGTATTTGTAGTACATACTCTAAGTCTTCTCTGTTGATGTCAGACTAGAGTTTTATTAGAGTTTTACTTTGCAACAATGGGATTCGAGCAATTGATGTGTATATTTTTAATAGTGCACAATGCTACTATTCCTAGGCTGAATGTATGACATGGTTCTTATGTATCATTATGTATCATTTCCATTAAGTACTAATTTAAATGAAGTCCCTCTGTCCTCAGTGCTAGGTTGTGGGTTTAATACACATTATTATGATCAACCTGTTGAATAGTATAATAACAATATTCCTGTAAAAGTCATTTAGTAATGAACAACCTCAGTTCTGTGAAAGAACATCATGTCTCTGATGTGTACACTGCAGGCCTGACCGGTCTTGCTGGGGCCTCTCTCCTGGAGGCGCTCAATCAGTCCCAGTGGTGACACGTGGCGAGACGCTCCTCGGGGCGCGTCTTGCTTGGGCCTCTCTCCTGGAGGCGCTCAGTCAGACCCAGTGGTGACACGTGGAAAGAAGCTCCTCGGGGCGCATCTTGCTTGGGCCTCTCTCCTGGAGGCGCTCAGTCAGACCCAGTGTTGACACGTGGCAAGACGCTCGTCGGGGCGCGTCTTGCTTGGGCCTCTCTCCTGGAGGCGCTCAGTCAGACCCAGTGGTGACACGTGGAAAGAAGCTCCTCGGGGCGCATCTTGCTTGGGCCTCTCTCCTGGAGGCGCTCAGTCAGACCCAGTGTTGACACGTGGCAAGACGCTCGTCGGGGCGCGTCTTGCTTGGGCCTCTCTCCTGGAGGCGCTCAGTCAGACCCAGTGTTGACATGTGGCAAAACACTCTTCGGGGCGCGTCTTGCTTGGGCCTCTCTCATGGAGGCCCTCTGTCAGACCCAGTGTTGACATGTGTCAAGACGCTCCTCGGGGCGCGTCTTGCTTTGGCCTCTCTCCAGGAGGCGCTGAGTCAGACCGAGTGCTGACATGTGGCAAGACGCTCCTCGGGGCGCGTCTTGCTTCGGCCTCTCTCCTGGAGGCGCTCAGTCAGACCGAGTGCTGACATGTGGAAAGACGCTCCTCGGGGCGCGTCTTGCTTGGGCTTCTCTCCTGGAGGCGCTCAGAAAGACCCAGTGTTGACATGAGACAAGACGCTCCTCGGGGCGCGTCTTGCTTGGGCCTCTCTCCTGGAGGCGCTCAGTCAGACCCAGTGGTGACCTGTGGCAAGACACTCCTCGGGGCGCGTCTTGCTTGGGCTTCTCTCATGGATGCCCTCAGTCAGACCCAGTGTTGACATGTGGCAAGACGCTCCTCGGGCCGCGTGTTGCTTTGGCTTCTCTCCTGGAGGCCCTCAGTCAGACCCATTGTTGACATGTGGCAAGACGCTCCTCGGGGCGCGTCTTGCTTGGGCCTCTCTCCTGGAGGCGCTCAGTCAGACCGTGTGCTGACATGTGGAAAGACGCTCCTCGGGGCGCGTCTTGCTTGGGCTTCTCTCCTGGAGGCGCTCAGAAAGACCCAGTGTTGACATGAGACAAGACGCTCCTTGGGGCGCGTCTTGCTTGGGCCTCTCTCCTGGAGGCGCTCAGTCAGACCCAGTGGTGACCTGTGGCAAGACACTCCTCGGGGCGCGTCTTGCTTGGGCCTCTCTCCTGGAGGCCCTCTGTCAGACCGAGTGTTGACATGTGGCAAGACTCTCCTCGGGGCGCGTCTTGCTTGGGCTTCTCTCATGGAGGCCCTCAGTCAGACCCAGTGTTGACATGTGTCAAGACGCTCCTCTGGGCGTGTCTTGCTTGGGCCTCTCTCCTGGAGGTGCTCAGTCAGACCCAGTGTTGACATGTGGCAACACGCTCCTCGGGCCGCGTCTTGCTTGGGCTTCTCTCCTGGAGGCCCTCAGTCAGACCCATTGTTGACATGTGGCAAGACGCTCCTCGGGGCACGTCTTGCTTGGGTCTCTCTCCTGGAGGCGCTCAAACAGACCGAGTAGTGACATGTGGCAAGACGCTCCTCGGGGCGCGTCTTGCTGGGGCTTCTCTCATCGAGGCACTCAGTCAGACCCAGTGTTGACATGTGGCAAGACGCTCCTCGGGGCGAGTCTTGCTTGGACCTCTCTCACTGAGGCGCTCAGTCAGACCGAGTAGTGACATGTGGCAAGACGCTCCTCGGGGCGCGTCTTGCTTGGACCTCTCTCCCTGAGGCGCTCAGTCAGACCCAGTGTTGACATTTGGCAAGACGCTCCTCGGGGCGCGTCTTACTTGGGCCTCTCTCCTGGAGGCGCTCAGTCAGACTGAGTAGTGACATGTGGCCTGACGCTCCTCGGGGCGCGTGTTGCTTGGGCCTCTCTCCTGGAGGCGCTCAGTCAGACCTAGTGGTGACATGTGGCAAGACACTCCTTGGGGCGTGTCTTGCTTGGGCCTCTCTCATGGAGGCCCTCTGTCAGACCCAGTGTTGACATGTGGCAAGACACTCCTCGGGGCGCGTCTTGCTTGGGCCTCTCTCATGGAGGCCCTCTGTCAGACCCAGTGTTGACATGTGTCAAGACGCTCTTCGGGGCGCGTCTTGCTTTGGCCTCTCTCCTGGAGGCGCTCAGTCAGACCGAGTGCTGACATGTGGAAAGAAGCTCCTCGGGATGCGTCTTGCTTGGGCTTCTCTCCTGGAGGCCATCAGTAAGACCCATTGTTGACATGTTTCAAGACGCTCCTCGGGCCGCGTCTTGCTTGGGCCTCTCTCCTGGAGGCGCTCAGTCAGACTGAGTAGTGACATGTGGCCTGACATTCCTCGGGGCGCGTATTGCTTGGGCCTCTCTCCTGGAGGCGCTCAGTCAAACCGAGTGCTGACATGTGGCAAGACGCTCCTCGGGCCGCGTGTTGCTTGGGCTTCTCTCCTGGAGGCCCTCAGTCAGACCCATTGTTGACATGTGGCAACACGCTCCTCGGGGCGCGTCTTGCTTGGGCCTCTCTCCTGGAGGCGCTCAGTCAGACCGAGTGCTGACATGTGGCAAGACGCTCCTCGAGGCGCGTCTTGCTTGGGCTACTCTCCTGGAGGCGCTCAGAAAGACCCAGTGTTGACATGTGACAAGACGCTCCTCGGGGCGCGTCTTGCTTGGGCCTCTCTCCTGGAGGCGCTCAGTCAGAACCAGAGGTGACATGTGGCAAGACGCTCCTCGGGGCGCGTCTTGCTAGGGCCTCTCTCCTGGACGCCCTCTGTCAGACCCAGTGTTGACATGTGGCAAGACGCTCCTCCGGGCGCATCTTGCTTGGGCCTCTCTCCTGGAGGCCCTCAGTCAGACCCATTGTTGACATGTGGCAAGACGCTCCTCGGGGCGCGTCTTGCTTGGGCCTCTCTCCTGGAGGCGCTCAGTCAGACCGAGTGCTGACATGTGGCAAGACGCTCCTCGGGCCGCGTGTTGCTTGGGCTTCTCTCCTGGAGGCCCTCAGTCAGACCCATTGTTGACATGTGGCAAGACGCTCCTCGGGGCGCGTCTTGCTTGGGCCTCTCTCCTGGAGGCGCTGAGTCAGACCGAGTGCTGACATGTGGCAAGACGCTCCTCGGGGCGCGTCTTGCTTGGGCTTCTCTCCTGGAGGCGCTCAGAAAGACCCAGTGTTGACATGTGACAAGACGCTCCTCGGGGCGCGTCTTGCTTGGGCCTCTCTCCTGGAGGCGCTCAGTCAGAACCAGAGGTGACATGTGGCAAGACGCTCCACAGGGCGCGTCTTGCTTGGGCCTCTCTCCTGGAGTCCCTCTGTCAGACCCAGTGTTGACATGTGGCAAGATGCTCCTCCGGGCGCATCTTGCTTGGGCCTCTCTCCTGGAGGCCCTCAGTCAGACCGAGTGCTGACATAAGGCAAGACGCTCCTCGGGGCGCGTCTTGCTGGGGCCTCTCTCCTGGAGGCGCTCAGTCAGACCCAGTGCTGACATGTGGCAAGACGCTCCTCGGGGCGCGTCTTGCTTGGGCCTCTCTCCTGGAGGCGCTCAGTCAGACCCAGTGGTGACATGTGGCAAGACACTCCTCGGGGCGCGTCTTGCTTGGGCCTCTCTCCTGGAGGCCCTCTGTCAGACCCAGTGTTGACATGTGTCAAGACGCTCCTCGGGGCGCAGTCTTGCTTGGGCTTCTCTCCTGGAGGCCCTCAGTCAGACCCATTGTTGACATGTGCAAGACGCTCCTCGGGGCGCGTCTTGCTTGGGCTTATCTCCTGGAGGCGCTCAGACAGACCCAGTGTTGACATGTGACAAGATGCTCCTCGGGGCGCGTCTTGCTTGGGCCTCTCTCCTGGAGGCGCTCAGTCAGAACCAGAGGTGTCATGTGGAAAGACGCTCCTCGGGGCGCGTCTTGCTTGGGCCTCTCTCCTGGAGGCCCTCTGTCAGACCCAGTGTTGACATGTGGAAAGACGCTCCTCCGGGCGCATCTTGCTTGGGCCTCTCTCCTGGAGGCCCTCAGTCAGACCCATTGTTGACATGTGGCAAGACGCTCCTCGGGGCGCGTCTTGCTTGGGCCTCTCTCCTGGAGGCGCTCAGTCAGAGCCAGTGTTGACATGTGGCAAGACTCTCCTCGGGGCGCGTCTTGCTTGGGCCTCTCTCATGGAGGCCCTCTGTCAGACCCAGTGTTGACATGTGGCAAGACGCTCCTCGGGGCGCGTCTTGCTTGGGCTTCTCTCCTGGAGGCCCTCAGTCAGACCCATTGTTGACATGTGGCAAGACGCTCCTCGGGGCGCGTCTTGCTTTGGCCTCTCTCCTGGAGGCGCTCAGTCAGACCGAGTGCTGACATGTGGCAAGACGCTCCTCGGGCCGCGTGTTTCTTGGGCTTCTCTCCTGGAGGCCCTCAGTCAGACCCATTGTTGACATGTGGCAAGACGCTCCTCGGGGCGCGTCTTGCTTGGGCCTCTCTCCTGGAGGCGCTCAGTCAGAGCCAGTGTTGACATGTGGCAAGACTCTCCTCGGGGCGCGTCTTGCTTGGGCCTCTCTCCTGGAGGCGCTCAGTCAGACCCAGTGGTGACACGTGGAAAGACGGTCCTCGGGGCGCGTCTTGCTTGGGCCTCTCTCCTGGAGGCGCTCAGTCAGACCCAGTGGTGACACGTGGCAAGACGCTCCTTGGGGCGCGTCTTGCTTGGGCCTCTCTCCTGGAGGCCCTCTGTCAGACCCAGTGTTGACATGTGGCAAGACGCTCCTCCGGGCGCATCTTGCTTGGGCCTCTCTCCTGGAGGCCCTCAGTCAGACCCATTGTTGACATGTGGCAAGACGCTCCTCGGGGCGCGTCTTGCTTGGGCCTCTCTCCTGGAGGCGCTCAGTCAGACCGAGTGCTGACATGTGGCAAGACGCTCCTCAGGCCGCGTGTTGCTTGGGCTTCTCTCCTGGAGGCACTCAGTCAGACCCAGTGTTGACATGTGGCAAGACGCTCCTCGGGGCGAGTCTTGCTTGGACCTCTCTCACTGAGGCGCTCAGTCAGACCGAGTAGTGACATGTGGCAAGACGCTCCTCGGGGCGCGTCGTGCTTGGACCTCTCTCCCTGAGGCGCTCAGTCTGACCCAGTGTTGACATTTGGCAAGACACTCCTAGGGGCGCGTCTTGCTTGGGCCTCTCTCCAGAAGGCCCTCAATAAGACCCAGTGTTGACACGTGGCAAGACGCTCCTCAGGGCGCGTCTTACTTGGGCCTCTCTCCTGGAGGCGCTCAGTCAGACCAAGTGGTGACATGTGGCAAGACACTCCTCGGGGCGCGTCTTGCTTGGGCCTCTCTCATGGAGGCCCTCTGTCAGACCCAGTGTTGACATGTGGCAAGACGCTCCTCGGGGCGCGTCTTGCTTGGGCTTCTCTCCTGGAGGCCCTCAGTCAGACCCATTGTTGACATGTGGCAAGACGCTCCTCGGGGCGCGTCTTGCTTGGGCCTCTCTCCTGGAGGCGCTCAGTCAGACCGAGTGCTGACATGTGGAAAGACGCTCCTCGGGGCGCGTCTTGCTTGGGCTTCTCTCCTGGAGGCGCTCAGAAAGACCCAGTGTTGACATGAGACAAGACGCTCCTCGGGGCGCGTCTTGCTTGGGCCTCTCTCCTGGAGGCGCTCAGTCAGACCCAGTGGTGACCTGTGGCAAGACACTCCTCGGGGCGCGTCTTGCTTGGGCCTCTCTCCTGGAGGCCCTCTGTCAGACCGAGTGTTGACATGTGGCAAGACTCTCCTCGGGGCGCGTCTTGCTTGGGCTTCTCTCATGGAGGCCCTCAGTCAGACCCAGTGTTGACATGTGGCAAGACGCTCCTCGGGCCGCGTGTTGCTTGGGCTTCTCTCCTGGAGGCCCTCAGTCAGACCCATTGTTGACATGTGGCAAGACGCTCCTCGGGGCACGTCTTGCTTGGGCCTCTCTCCTGGAGGCGCTCAGTCAGACCGAGTGCTGACATGTGGAAAGACGCTCCTCGGGGCGCGTCTTGCTTGGGCTTCTCTCCTGGAGGCGCTCAGAAAGACCCAGTGTTGACATGAGACAAGACGCTCCTCGGGGCGCGTCTTGCTTGGGCCTCTCTCCTGGAGGCGCTCAGTCAGACCCAGTGGTGACCTGTGGCAAGACACTCCTCGGGGCGCGTCTTGCTTGGGCCTCTCTCCTGGAGGCCCTCTGTCAGACCGAGTGTTGACATGTGGCAAGACTCTCCTCGGGGCGCGTCTTGCTTGGGCTTCTCTCATGGAGGCCCTCAGTCAGACCCAGTGTTGACATGTGTCAAGACGCTCCTCGGGGCGTGTCTTGCTTGGGCCTCTCTCCTGGAGGCGCTCAGTCAGACCCAGTGTTGACATGTGGCAACACGCTCCTCGGGGCGCGTCTTGCTTGGGCTTCTCTCCTGGAGGCCCTCAGTCAGACCCATTGTTGACATGTGGCAAGACGCTCCTCGGGGCACGTCTTGCTTGGGTCTCTCTCCTGGAGGCGCTCAAACAGACCGAGTAGTGACATGTGGCAAGACGCTCATCGGGGCGCGTCTTGCTGGGGCTTCTCTCATCGAGGCACTCAGTCAGACCCAGTGTTGACATGTGGCAAGACGCTCCTCGGGGCGAGTCTTGCTTGGACCTCTCTCACTGAGGCGCTCAGTCAGACCGAGTAGTGACATGTGGGAAGACGCTCCTCGGGGCGCGTCTTGCTTGGACCTCTCTCCCTGAGGCGCTCAGTCAGACCCAGTGTTGACATTTGGCAAGACACTCCTAGGGGCGCGTCTTGCTTGGGCCTCTCTCCAGAAGGCCCTCAATCAGACCCAGTGTTGACACGTGGCAAGACGCTCCTCGGGGCACGTCTTACTTGGGCCTCTCTCCTGGAGGCGCTCAGTCAGACTGAGTAGTGACATGTGGCCTGACGCTCCTCGGGGCGCGTGTTGCTTGGGCCTCTCTCCTGGAGGCGCTCAGTCAGACCTAGTGGTGACATGTGGCAAGACACTCCTTGGGGCGCGTCTTGCTTGGGCCTCTCTCATGGAGGCCCTCTGTCAGACCCAGTGTTGACATGTGGCAAGACACTCCTCGGGGCGCGTCTTGCTTGGGCCTCTCTCATGGAGGCCGTCTGTCAGACCCAGTGTTGACATGTGTCAAGACGCTCCTCGGGGCGCGTCTTGCTTTGGCCTCTCTCCTGGAGGCGCTCAGTCAGACCGAGTGCTGACATGTGGAAAGAAGCTCCTCGGGACGCGTCTTGCTTGGGCTTCTCTCCTGGAGGCCATCAGTAAGACCCATTGTTGACATGTGTCAAGACGCTCCTCGGGCCGCGTCTTGCTTGGGCCTCTCTCCTGGAGGCGCTCAGTCAGACTGAGTAGTGACATGTGGCCTGACATTCCTCGGGGCGCGTATTGCTTGGGCCTCTCTCCTGGAGGCGCTCAGTCAGACCGAGTGCTGACATGTGGCAAGACGCTCCTCGGGCCGCGTGTTGCTTGGGCTTCTCTCCTGGAGGCCCTCAGTCAGACCCATTGTTGACATGTGGCAACACGCTCCTCGGGGCGCGTCTTGCTTGGGCCTCTCTCCTGGAGGCGCTCAGTCAGACCGAGTGCTGACATGTGGCAAGACGCTCCTCGGGGCGCGTCTTGCTTGGGCTTCTCTCCTGGAGGCGCTCAGAAAGACCCAGTGTTGACATGTGACAAGACGCTCCTCGGGGCGCGTCTTGCTTGGGCCTCTCTCCTGGAGGCGCTCAGTCAGAACCAGAGGTGACATGTGGCAAGACGCTCCTCGGGGCGCGTCTTGCTTGGGCCTCTCTCCTGGACGCCCTCTGTCAGACCCAGTGTTGACATGTGGCAAGACGCTCCTCCGGGCGCATCTTGCTTGGGCCTCTCTCCTGGAGGCCCTCAGTCAGACCCATTGTTGACATGTGGCAAGACGCTCCTCGGGGCGCATCTTGCTTGGGCCTCTCTCCTGGAGGCGCTCAGTCAGACCGAGTGCTGACATGTGGCAAGACGCTCCTCGGGCCGCGTGTTGCTTGGGCTTCTCTCCTGGAGGCCCTCAGTCAGACCCATTGTTGACATGTGGCAAGACGCTCCTCGGGGCGCGTCTTGCTTGGGCCTCTCTCCTGGAGGCGCTCAGTCAGACCGAGTGCTGACATGTGGCAAGACGCTCCTCGGGGCGCGTCTTGCTTGGGCTTCTCTCCTGGAGGCGCTCAGAAAGACCCAGTGTTGACATGTGACAAGACGCTCCTCGGGGCGCGTCTTGCTTGGGCCTCTCTCCTGGAGGCGCTCAGTCAGAACCAGAGGTGACATGTGGCAAGACGCTCCACAGGGCGCGTCTTGCTTGGGCCTCTCTCCTGGAGTCCCTCTGTCAGACCCAGTGTTGACATGTGGCAAGATGCTCCTCCGGGCGCATCTTGCTTGGGCCTCTCTCCTGGAGGCCCTCAGTCAGACCGAGTGCTGACATAAGGCAAGACGCTCCTCGGGGCGCGTCTTGCTGGGGCCTCTCTCCTGGAGGCGCTCAGTCAGACCCAGTGCTGACATGTGGCAAGACGCTCCTCGGGGCGCGTCTTGCTTGGGCCTCTCTCCTGGAGGCGCTCAGTCAGACCCAGTGGTGACATGTGGCAAGACACTCCTCGGGGCGCGTCTTGCTTGGGCCTCTCTCCTGGAGGCCCTCTGTCAGACCCAGTGTTGACATGTGTCAAGACGGTCCTCGGGGCGCAGTCTTGCTTGGGCTTCTCTCCTGGAGGCCCTCAGTCAGACCCATTGTTGACATGTGCAAGACGCTCCTCGGGGCGCGTCTTACTTGGGCTTCTCTCCTGGAGGCGCTCAGACAGACCCAGTGTTGACATGTGACAAGATGCTCCTCAGGGCGCGTCTTGCTTGGGCCTCTCTCCTGGAGGCGCTCAGTCAGAACCAGAGGTGTCATGTGGAAAGACGCTCCTCGGGGCGCGTCTTGCTTGGGCCTCTCTCCTGGAGGCCCTCTGTCAAACCCAGTGTTGACATGTGGAAAGACGCTCCTCCGGGCGCATCTTGCTTGGGCCTCTCTCCTGGAGGCCCTCAGTCAGACCCATTGTTGACATGTGGCAAGACGCTCCTTGGGGCGCGTCTTGCTTGGGCCTCTCTCCTGGAGGCGCTCAGTCAGAGCCAGTGTTGACATGTGGCAAGACTCTCCTCGGGGCGCGTCTTGCTTGGGCCTCTCTCCTGGAGGCGCTCAGTCAGAGCCAGTGTTGACATGTGGCAAGACTCTCCTCGGGGCGCGTCTTGCTTGGGCCTCTCTCATGGAGGCCCTCTGTCAGACCCAGTGTTGACATGTGGCAAGACGCTCCTCGGGGCGCGTCTTGCTTGGGCTTCTCTCCTGGAGGCCCTCAGTCAGACCCATTGTTGACATGTGGCAAGACGCTCCTCGGGGCGCGTCTTGCTTTGGCCTCTCTCCTGGAGGCGCTCAGTCAGACCGAGTGCTGACATGTGGCAAGACGCTCCTCGGGCCGCGTGTTTCTTGGGCTTCTCTCCTGGAGGCCCTCAGTCAGACCCATTGTTGACATGTGGCAAGACGCTCCTCGGGGCGCGTCTTGCTTGGGCCTCTCTCCTGGAGGCGCTCAGTCAGAGCCAGTGTTGACATGTGGCAAGACGCTCCTCGGGGCGCGTCTTGCTTGGGCTTCTCTCCTGGAGGCCCTCAGTCAGACCCATTGTTGACATGTGGCAAGACGCTCCTCGGGGCGCGTCTTGCTTTGGCCTCTCTCCTGGAGGCGCTCAGTCAGACCGAGTGCTGACATGTGGCAAGACGCTCCTCGGGGCGCGTCTTGCTTGGGCCTCTCTCCTGGAGGCCCTCTGTCAGACCCAGTGTTGACATGTGTCAAGACGCTCCTCGGGGCGCAGTCTTGCTTGGGCTTCTCTCCTGGAGGCCCTCAGTCAGACCCATTGTTGACATGTGCAAGACGCTCCTCGGGGCGCGTCTTGCTTGGGCTTCTCTCCTGGAGGCGCTCAGACAGACCCAGTGTTGACATGTGACAAGATGCTCCTCGGGGCGCGTCTTGCTTGGGCCTCTCTCCTGGAGGCGCTCAGTCAGAACCAGAGGTGTCATGTGGAAAGACGCTCCTCGGGGCGCGTCTTGCTTGGGCCTCTCTCCTGGAGGCCCTCTGTCAGACCCAGTGTTGACATGTGGAAAGACGCTCCTCCGGGCGCATCTTGCTTGGGCCTCTCTCCTGGAGGCCCTCAGTCAGACCCATTGTTGACATGTGGCAAGACGCTCCTCGGGGCGCGTCTTGCTTGGGCCTCTCTCCTGGAGGCGCTCAGTCAGAGCCAGTGTTGACATGTGGCAAGACTCTCCTCGGGGCGCGTCTTGCTTGGGCCTCTCTCATGGAGGCCCTCTGTCAGACCCAGTGTTGACATGTGGCAAGACGCTCCTCGGGGCGCGTCTTGCTTGGGCTTCTCTCCTGGAGGCCCTCAGTCAGACCCATTGTTGACATGTGGCAAGACGCTCCTCGGGGCGCGTCTTGCTTTGGCCTCTCTCCTGGAGGCGCTCAGTCAGACCGAGTGCTGACATGTGGCAAGACGCTCCTCGGGCCGCGTGTTTCTTGGGCTTCTCTCCTGGAGGCCCTCAGTCAGACCCATTGTTGACATGTGGCAAGACGCTCCTCGGGGCGCGTCTTGCTTGGGCCTCTCTCCTGGAGGCGCTCAGTCAGAGCCAGTGTTGACATGTGGCAAGACTCTCCTCGGGGCGCGTCTTGCTTGGGCCTCTCTCCTGGAGGCGCTCAGTCAGACCCAGTGGTGACACGTGGAAAGACGGTCCTCGGGGCGCGTCTTGCTTGGGCCTCTCTCCTGGAGGCGCTCAGTCAGACCCAGTGGTGACACGTGGCAAGACGCTCCTTGGGGCGCGTCTTGCTTGGGCCTCTCTCCTGGAGGCCCTCTGTCAGACCCAGTGTTGACATGTGGCAAGACGCTCCTCCGGGCGCATCTTGCTTGGGCCTCTCTCCTGGAGGCCCTCAGTCAGACCCATTGTTGACATGTGGCAAGACGCTCCTCGGGGCGCGTCTTGCTTGGGCCTCTCTCCTGGAGGCGCTCAGTCAGACCGAGTGCTGACATGTGGCAAGACGCTCCTCAGGCCGCGTGTTGCTTGGGCTTCTCTCCTGGAGGCACTCAGTCAGACCCAGTGTTGACATGTGGCAAGACGCTCCTCGGGGCGAGTCTTGCTTGGACCTCTCTCACTGAGGCGCTCAGTCAGACCGAGTAGTGACATGTGGCAAGACGCTCCTCGGGGCGCGTCGTGCTTGGACCTCTCTCCCTGAGGCGCTCAGTCTGACCCAGTGTTGACATTTGGCAAGACACTCCTAGGGGCGCGTCTTGCTTGGGCCTCTCTCCAGAAGGCCCTCAATAAGACCCAGTGTTGACACGTGGCAAGACGCTCCTCAGGGCGCGTCTTACTTGGGCCTCTCTCCTGGAGGCGCTCAGTCAGACCAAGTGGTGACATGTGGCAAGACACTCCTCGGGGCGCGTCTTGCTTGGGCCTCTCTCATGGAGGCCCTCTGTCAGACCCAGTGTTGACATGTGGCAAGACGCTCCTCGGGGCGCGTCTTGCTTGGGCTTCTCTCCTGGAGGCCCTCAGTCAGACCCATTGTTGACATGTGGCAAGACGCTCCTCGGGGCGCGTCTTGCTTGGGCCTCTCTCCTGGAGGCGCTCAGTCAGACCGAGTGCTGACATGTGGAAAGACGCTCCTCGGGGCGCGTCTTGCTTGGGCTTCTCTCCTGGAGGCGCTCAGAAAGACCCAGTGTTGACATGAGACAAGACGCTCCTCGGGGCGCGTCTTGCTTGGGCCTCTCTCCTGGAGGCGCTCAGTCAGACCCAGTGGTGACCTGTGGCAAGACACTCCTCGGGGCGCGTCTTGCTTGGGCCTCTCTCCTGGAGGCCCTCTGTCAGACCGAGTGTTGACATGTGGCAAGACTCTCCTCGGGGCGCGTCTTGCTTGGGCTTCTCTCATGGAGGCCCTCAGTCAGACCCAGTGTTGACATGTGGCAAGACGCTCCTCGGGCCGCGTGTTGCTTGGGCTTCTCTCCTGGAGGCCCTCAGTCAGACCCATTGTTGACATGTGGCAAGACGCTCCTCGGGGCACGTCTTGCTTGGGCCTCTCTCCTGGAGGCGCTCAGTCAGACCGAGTGCTGACATGTGGAAAGACGCTCCTCGGGGCGCGTCTTGCTTGGGCTTCTCTCCTGGAGGCGCTCAGAAAGACCCAGTGTTGACATGAGACAAGACGCTCCTCGGGGCGCGTCTTGCTTGGGCCTCTCTCCTGGAGGCGCTCAGTCAGACCCAGTGGTGACCTGTGGCAAGACACTCCTCGGGGCGCGTCTTGCTTGGGCCTCTCTCCTGGAGGCCCTCTGTCAGACCGAGTGTTGACATGTGGCAAGACTCTCCTCGGGGCGCGTCTTGCTTGGGCTTCTCTCATGGAGGCCCTCAGTCAGACCCAGTGTTGACATGTGTCAAGACGCTCCTCGGGGCGTGTCTTGCTTGGGCCTCTCTCCTGGAGGCGCTCAGTCAGACCCAGTGTTGACATGTGGCAACACGCTCCTCGGGGCGCGTCTTGCTTGGGCTTCTCTCCTGGAGGCCCTCAGTCAGACCCATTGTTGACATGTGGCAAGACGCTCCTCGGGGCACGTCTTGCTTGGGTCTCTCTCCTGGAGGCGCTCAAACAGACCGAGTAGTGACATGTGGCAAGACGCTCATCGGGGCGCGTCTTGCTGGGGCTTCTCTCATCGAGGCACTCAGTCAGACCCAGTGTTGACATGTGGCAAGACGCTCCTCGGGGCGAGTCTTGCTTGGACCTCTCTCACTGAGGCGCTCAGTCAGACCGAGTAGTGACATGTGGGAAGACGCTCCTCGGGGCGCGTCTTGCTTGGACCTCTCTCCCTGAGGCGCTCAGTCAGACCCAGTGTTGACATTTGGCAAGACACTCCTAGGGGCGCGTCTTGCTTGGGCCTCTCTCCAGAAGGCCCTCAATCAGACCCAGTGTTGACACGTGGCAAGACGCTCCTCGGGGCACGTCTTACTTGGGCCTCTCTCCTGGAGGCGCTCAGTCAGACTGAGTAGTGACATGTGGCCTGACGCTCCTCGGGGCGCGTGTTGCTTGGGCCTCTCTCCTGGAGGCGCTCAGTCAGACCTAGTGGTGACATGTGGCAAGACACTCCTTGGGGCGCGTCTTGCTTGGGCCTCTCTCATGGAGGCCCTCTGTCAGACCCAGTGTTGACATGTGGCAAGACACTCCTCGGGGCGCGTCTTGCTTGGGCCTCTCTCATGGAGGCCGTCTGTCAGACCCAGTGTTGACATGTGTCAAGACGCTCCTCGGGGCGCGTCTTGCTTTGGCCTCTCTCCTGGAGGCGCTCAGTCAGACCGAGTGCTGACATGTGGAAAGAAGCTCCTCGGGACGCGTCTTGCTTGGGCTTCTCTCCTGGAGGCCATCAGTAAGACCCATTGTTGACATGTGTCAAGACGCTCCTCGGGCCGCGTCTTGCTTGGGCCTCTCTCCTGGAGGCGCTCAGTCAGACTGAGTAGTGACATGTGGCCTGACATTCCTCGGGGCGCGTATTGCTTGGGCCTCTCTCCTGGAGGCGCTCAGTCAGACCGAGTGCTGACATGTGGCAAGACGCTCCTCGGGCCGCGTGTTGCTTGGGCTTCTCTCCTGGAGGCCCTCAGTCAGACCCATTGTTGACATGTGGCAACACGCTCCTCGGGGCGCGTCTTGCTTGGGCCTCTCTCCTGGAGGCGCTCAGTCAGACCGAGTGCTGACATGTGGCAAGACGCTCCTCGGGGCGCGTCTTGCTTGGGCTTCTCTCCTGGAGGCGCTCAGAAAGACCCAGTGTTGACATGTGACAAGACGCTCCTCGGGGCGCGTCTTGCTTGGGCCTCTCTCCTGGAGGCGCTCAGTCAGAACCAGAGGTGACATGTGGCAAGACGCTCCTCGGGGCGCGTCTTGCTTGGGCCTCTCTCCTGGACGCCCTCTGTCAGACCCAGTGTTGACATGTGGCAAGACGCTCCTCCGGGCGCATCTTGCTTGGGCCTCTCTCCTGGAGGCCCTCAGTCAGACCCATTGTTGACATGTGGCAAGACGCTCCTCGGGGCGCATCTTGCTTGGGCCTCTCTCCTGGAGGCGCTCAGTCAGACCGAGTGCTGACATGTGGCAAGACGCTCCTCGGGCCGCGTGTTGCTTGGGCTTCTCTCCTGGAGGCCCTCAGTCAGACCCATTGTTGACATGTGGCAAGACGCTCCTCGGGGCGCGTCTTGCTTGGGCCTCTCTCCTGGAGGCGCTCAGTCAGACCGAGTGCTGACATGTGGCAAGACGCTCCTCGGGGCGCGTCTTGCTTGGGCTTCTCTCCTGGAGGCGCTCAGAAAGACCCAGTGTTGACATGTGACAAGACGCTCCTCGGGGCGCGTCTTGCTTGGGCCTCTCTCCTGGAGGCGCTCAGTCAGAACCAGAGGTGACATGTGGCAAGACGCTCCACAGGGCGCGTCTTGCTTGGGCCTCTCTCCTGGAGTCCCTCTGTCAGACCCAGTGTTGACATGTGGCAAGATGCTCCTCCGGGCGCATCTTGCTTGGGCCTCTCTCCTGGAGGCCCTCAGTCAGACCGAGTGCTGACATAAGGCAAGACGCTCCTCGGGGCGCGTCTTGCTGGGGCCTCTCTCCTGGAGGCGCTCAGTCAGACCCAGTGCTGACATGTGGCAAGACGCTCCTCGGGGCGCGTCTTGCTTGGGCCTCTCTCCTGGAGGCGCTCAGTCAGACCCAGTGGTGACATGTGGCAAGACACTCCTCGGGGCGCGTCTTGCTTGGGCCTCTCTCCTGGAGGCCCTCTGTCAGACCCAGTGTTGACATGTGTCAAGACGGTCCTCGGGGCGCAGTCTTGCTTGGGCTTCTCTCCTGGAGGCCCTCAGTCAGACCCATTGTTGACATGTGCAAGACGCTCCTCGGGGCGCGTCTTACTTGGGCTTCTCTCCTGGAGGCGCTCAGACAGACCCAGTGTTGACATGTGACAAGATGCTCCTCAGGGCGCGTCTTGCTTGGGCCTCTCTCCTGGAGGCGCTCAGTCAGAACCAGAGGTGTCATGTGGAAAGACGCTCCTCGGGGCGCGTCTTGCTTGGGCCTCTCTCCTGGAGGCCCTCTGTCAAACCCAGTGTTGACATGTGGAAAGACGCTCCTCCGGGCGCATCTTGCTTGGGCCTCTCTCCTGGAGGCCCTCAGTCAGACCCATTGTTGACATGTGGCAAGACGCTCCTTGGGGCGCGTCTTGCTTGGGCCTCTCTCCTGGAGGCGCTCAGTCAGAGCCAGTGTTGACATGTGGCAAGACTCTCCTCGGGGCGCGTCTTGCTTGGGCCTCTCTCCTGGAGGCGCTCAGTCAGACCCAGTGGTGACACGTGGAAAGACGCTCCTCGGGGCGCGTCTTGCTTGGGCCTCTCTCCTGGAGGCGCTCAGTCAGACCCAGTGTTGACACGTGGCAAGACGCTCCTTGGGGCGCGTCTTGCTTGGGCCTCTCTCCTGGAGATGCTCAGTCAGACCCAGTGTTGGCATGTGGCAAGACACTCCTCGGGGCGCGTCTTTGTTGGGCCTCTCTCCTGGAGGCGCTCATTCAGACCCAGTGGTGACATGTGGCAAGACGCTCCTCGGGGCGCGTATTGCTTGGGCCTCTCTCCTGAATGCCCTCTGTCAGACCGAGTGTTGACATGTGGCAAGACTCTCCTCGGGGCGCGTCTTGCTTGGGCTTCTCTCATGGAGGCCCTCAGTCCGACCCAGTGTTGACATGTGTCAAGACGCTCCTCGGGGCGCGTCTTGCTTGGGCCTCTCTCCTGGAGGCCCTCTGTCAGACCCAGTGTTGACATGTGTCAAGACGCTCCTCGGGGCGCTTCTTGCTTGGGCCTCTCTCCTGGAGGCCCTCTGTCAGACCCAGTGTTGACATGTGGCAAGACGCTCCTCCGGGCGCATCTTGCTTGGGCCTCTCTCCTGGAGGCCCTCAGTCAGACCCATTGTTGACATGTGGCAAGACGCTCCTCGGGGCGCGTCTTGCTTGGGCCTCTCTCCTGGAGGCGCTCAGTCAGACCGAGTGCTGACATGTGGCAAGACGCTCCTCAGGCCGCGTGTTGCTTGGGCTTCTCTCCTGGAGGCACTCAGTCAGACCCAGTGTTGACATGTGGCAAGACGCTCCTCGGGGCGAGTCTTGCTTGGACCTCTCTCACTGAGGCGCTCAGTCAGACCGAGTAGTGACATGTTGCAAGACGCTCCTCGGGGTGCGTCGTGCTTGGACCTCTCTCCCTGAGGCGCTCAGTCTGACCCAGTGTTGACATTTGGCAAGACACTCCTAGGGGCGCGTCTTGCTTGGGCCTCTCTCCAGAAGGCCCTCAATAAGACCCAGTGTTGACACGTGGCAAGACGCTCCTCAGGGCGCGTCTTACTTGGGCCTCTCTCCTGGAGGCGCTCAGTCAGACCAAGTGGTGACATGTAACAAGACACTCCTCGGGGCGCGTCTTGCTTGGGCCTCTCTCATGGAGGCCCTCTGTCAGACCCAGTGTTGACATGTGGCAAGACGCTCCTCGGGGCGCGTCTTGCTTGGGCTTCTCTCCTGGAGGCCCTCAGTCAGACCCATTGTTGACATGTGGCAAGACGCTCCTCGGGGCGCGTCTTGCTTTGGCCTCTCTCCTGGAGGCGCTGAGTCAGACCGAGTGCTGACATGTGGCAAGACGCTCCTCGGGCCGCGTGTTTCTTGGGTTTCTCTCCTGGAGGCCCTCAGTCAGACCCATTGTTGACATGTGGCAAGACGCTCCTCGGGGCGCGTCTTGCTTGGGCCTCTCTACTGGAGGCGCTCAGTCAGACCGAGTGCTGACATGTGGAAAGACGCTCCTCGGGGCGCGTCTTGCTTGGGCTTCTCTCCTGGAGGCGCTCAGAAAGACCCAGTGTTGACATGAGACAAGACGCTCCTCGGGGCGCGTCTTGCTTGGGCCTCTCTCCTGGAGGCCCTCTGTCAGACCGAGTGTTGACATGTGGCAAGACTCTCCTCGGGGCGCGTCTTGCTTGGGCTTCTCTCCTGGAGGCGCTCAGAAAGACCCAGTGGTGACCTGTGGCAAGACACTCCTCGGGGCGCGTCTTGCTTGGGCCTCTCTCCTGGAGGCCCTCTGTCAGACCGAGTGTTGACATGTGGCAAGACTCTCCTCGGGGCGCGTCTTGCTTGGGCTCCTCTCATGGAGGCCCTCAGTCAGACCCAGTGTTGACATGTGGCAAGACGCTCCTCGGGCCGCGTGTTGCTTGGGCTTCTCTCCTGGAGGCCCTCAGTCAGACCCATTGTTGACATGTGGCAAGACGCTCCTCGGGGCGCGTCTTGCTTGGGCCTCTCTCCTGGAGGCGCTCAGTCAGACCGAGTGCTGACATGTGGAAAGACGCTCCTCGGGGCGCGTCTTGCTTGGGCTTCTCTCCTGGAGGCGCTCAGAAAGACCCAGTGTTGACATGAGACAAGACGCTCCTCGGGGCGCGTCTTGCTTGGGCCTCTCTCCTGGAGGCGCTCAGTCAGACCCAGTGGTGACCTGTGGCAAGACACTCCTCGGGGCGCGTCTTGCTTGGGCCTCTCTCCTGGAGGCCCTCTGTCAGACCGAGTGTTGACATGTGGCAAGACTCTCCTCGGGGCGCGTCTTGCTTGGGCTTCTCTCATGGAGGCCCTCAGTCAGACCCAGTGTTGACATGTGTCAAGACGCTCCTCGGGGCGTGTCTTGCTTGGGCCTCTCTCCTGGAGGCGCTCAGTCAGACCCAGTGTTGACATGTGGCAACACGCTCCTCGGGGCGCGTCTTGCTCGGGCTTCTCTCCTGGAGGCCCTCAGTCAGACCCATTGTTGACATGTGGCAAGACGCTCCTCGGGGCACGTCTTGCTTGGGTCTCTCTCCTGGAGGCGCTCAAACAGACCGAGTAGTGACATGTGGCAAGACGCTCATCGGGGCGCGTCTTGCTGGGGCTTCTCTCATCGAGGCACTCAGTCAGACCCAGTGTTGACATGTGGCAAGACGCTCCTCGGGGCGAGTCTTGCTTGGACCTCTCTCACTGAGGCGCTCAGTCAGACCGAGTAGTGACATGTGGCAAGACGCTCCTCGGGGCGCGTCTTGCTTGGACCTCTCTCCCTGAGGCGCTCAGTCAGACCCAGTGTTGACATTTGGCAAGACACTCCTAGGGGCGCGTCTTGCTTGGGCCTCTCTCCAGAAGGCCCTCAATCAGACCCAGTGTTGACACGTGGCAAGACGCTCCTCGGGGCACGTCTTACTTGGGCCTCTCTCCTGGAGGCGCTCAGTGAGACTGAGTAGTGACATGTGGCCTGACGCTCCTCGGGGCGCGTGTTGCTTGGGCCTCTCTCCTGGAGGCGCTCAGTCAGACCAAGTGGTGACATGTGGCAAGACACTCCTTGGGGCGCGTCTTGCTTGGGCCTCTCTCATGGAGGCCCTCTGTCAGACCCAGTGTTGACATGTGGCAAGACACTCCTCGGGGCGCGTCTTGCTTGGGCCTCTCTCATGGAGGCCCTCTGTCAGACCCAGTGTTGACATGTGTCAAGACGCTCCTCGGGGCGCGTCTTGCTTTGGCCTCTCCTGGAGGCGCTCAGTCAGACCGAGTGCTGACATGTGGAAAGAAGCTTCTCGGGACGCGTCTTGCTTGGGCTTCTCTCCTGGAGGCCCTCAGTAAGACCCATTGTTGACATGTGTCAAGACGCTCCTCGGGTCGTGTCTTGCTTGGGCCTCTCTCCTGGAGGCGCTCAGTCAGACTGAGTAGTGACATGTGGCCTGACATTCCTCGGGGCGCGTATTGCTTGGGCCTCTCTCCTGGAGGCGCTCAGTCAGACCGAGTGCTGACATGTGGCAAGACGCTCCTCGGGCCGCGTGTTGCTTGGGCTTCTCTCCTGGATGCCCTCTTTCAGACCCATTGTTGACATGTGGCAACACGCTCCTCGGGGCGCGTCTTGCTTGGGCCTCTCTCCTGGAGGCGCTCAGTCAGACCGAGTGCTGACATGTGGCAAGACGCTCCTCGGGGCGCGTCTTGCTTGGGCTTCTCTCCTGGAGGCGCTCAGAAAGACCCAGTGTTGACATGTGACAAGACGCTCCTCGGGGCGCTTCTTGCTTGGGCCTCTCTCCTGGACGCCCTCTGTCAGACCCAGTGTTGACATGTGGCAAGACGCTCCTCCGGGCGCATCTTGCTTGGGCCTCTCTCCTGGAGGCCCTCAGTCAGACCCATTGTTGACATGTGGCAAGACGCTCCTCGGGGCGCGTCTTGCTTGGGCCTCTCTCCTGGAGGCGCTCAGTCAGACCGAGTGCTGACATGTGGCAAGACGCTCCTCGGGGCGCGTCTTGCTTGGGCTTCTCTCCTGGAGGCGCTCAGAAAGACCCAGTGTTGACATGTGACAAGACGCTCCTCGAGGCGCGTCTTGCTTGGGCCTCTCTCCTGGAGGCGCTCAGTCAGAACCAGAGGTGACATGTGGCAAGACGCTCCACAGGGCGCGTCTTGCTTGGGCCTCTGTCCTGGAGTCCCTCTGTCAGACCCAGTGTTGACATGTGGCAAGATGCTCCTCCGGGCGCATCTTGCTTGGGCCTCTCTCCTGGAGGCCCTCAGTCAGACCGAGTGCTGACATAAGGCAAGACGCTCCTCGGGGCGCGTCTAGCTGGGGCCTCTCTCTTGGAGGCGCTCAGTCAGACCCAGTGCTGACATGTGGCAAGACGCTCCTCGGGGCGCGTCTTGCTTGGGCCTCTCTCCTGGAGGCGCTCAGTCATACCCAGTGGTGACATGTGGCAAGACACTCCTCGGGGCGCGTCTTGCTTGGGCCTCTCTCCTGGAGGCCCTCTGTCAGACCCTGTGTTGACATGTGTCAAGACGCTCCTCGGGGCGCAGTCTTGCTTGGGCTTCTCTCCTGGAGGCCCTCAGTCAGACCCATTGTTGACATGTGCAAGACGCTCCTCGGGGCGCGTCTTGCTTGGGCTTCTCTCCTGGAGGCGCTCAGACAGACCCAGTGTTGACATGTGACAAGATGCTCCTCGGGGCGCGTCTTGCTTGGGCCTCTCTCCTGGAGGCGCTCAGTCAGAACCAGAGGTGTCATGTGGAAAGACTCTCCTCGGGGCGCGTCTTGCTTGGGCCTCTCTCCTGGAGGCCCTCTGTCAGACCCAGTGTTGACATGTGGAAAGACGCTCCTCCGGGCGCATCTTGCTTGGGCCTCTCTCCTGGAGGCCCTCAGTCAGACCCATTGTTGACATGTGGCAAGACGCTCCTCGGGGCGCGTCTTGCTTGGGCCTCTCTCCTGGAGGCGCTCAGTCAGAGCCAGTGTTGACATTTGGCAAGACTCTCCTCGGGGCGCGTCTTGCTTGGGCCTCTCTCCTGGAGGCGCTCAGTCAGACCCAGTGGTGACACGTGGAAAGACGCTCCTCGGGGCGCGTCTTGCTTGGGCCTCTCTCCTGGAGGCGCTCAGTCAGACCCAGTGTTGACACGTGGCAAGACGCTCCTTGGGGCGCGTCTTGCTTGGGCGTCTCTCCTGGAGATGCTCAGTCAGACCCAGTGTTGGCATGTGGCAAGACACTCCTCGGGGCGCGTCTTTGTTGGGCCTCTCTCCTGGAGGCGCTCATTCAGACCCAGTGGTGACATGTGGCAAGACGCTCCTCGGGGCGCGCATTGCTTGGGCCTCTCTCCTGAATGCCCTCTGTCAGACCGAGTGTTGACATGTGGCAAGACTCTCCTCGGGGCGCGTCTTGCTTGGGCTTCTCTCATGGAGGCCCTCAGTCCGACCCAGTGTTGACATGTGTCAAGACGCTCCTCGGGGCGCGTCTTGCTTGGGCCTCTCTCCTGGAGGCCCTCTGTCAGACCCAGTGTTGACATGTGTCAAGACGCTCCTCGGGGCGCTTCTTGCTTGGGCCTCTCTCCTGGAGGCCCTCTGTCAGACACAGTGTTGACATGTGGCAAGACACTCCTCCGGGCGCATCTTGCTTGGGCCTCTCTCCTGGAGGCCCTCAGTCAGACCCATTGTTGACATGTGGCAAGACGCTCCTCGGGGCGCGTCTTGCTTGGGCCTCTCTCCTGGAGGCGCTCAGTCAGACTGAGTGCTGACATGTGGCAAGACGCTCCTCAGGCCGCGTGTTGCTTGGGCTTCTCTCCTGGAGGCCCTCAGTCAGACCCATTGTTGACATGTGGCAAGACGCTCCTCGGGGCGCGTCTTGCTTGGGCTTCTCTCCTGGAGGCGCTCAGAAAGACCCATTGTTGACATGTGACAAGACGCTCCTCGGGGCGCGTCTTGCTTGGGCCTCTCTCCTGGAGGCGCTCAGTCAGAACCAGAGGTGACATGTGGCAAGACGCTCCACAGGGCGCGTCTTGCTTGGGCCTCTCTCCTGGAGGCCCTCTGTCAGACCCAGTGTTGACATGTGGCAAGACGCTCCTCCGGGCGCATCTTGCTTGGGCCTCTCTCCTGGAGGCCCTCAGTCAGACCCATTGTTGACATGTGGCAAGACGCTCCTCGGGGCGCGTCTTGCTTGGGCCTCTCTCCTGGAGGCGCTCAGTCAGACTGAGTAGTGACATGTGGCCTGACGTTCCTCGGGGCGCGTCTTTCTTGGGCCTCTCTCCTGGAGGCGCTCAGTCAGACCCAGTGGTGACATGTGGCAAGACACTCCTCGGGGCGCGTCTTGCTTGGGCCTCTCTCCTGGAGGCCCTCTGTCAGACCCAGGGTTGACATGTGTCAAGACGCTCCTCGGGGCGCAGTCTTGCTTGGGCTTCTCTCCTGGAGGCCCTCAGTCAGACCCATTGTTGACATGTGGCAAGACGCTCCTCGGGGCGCGTCTTGCTTGGGCTTCTCTCCTGGAGGCGCTCAGACAGACCCAGTGTTGACATGTGGAAAGACGCTCCTCCGGGCGCATCTTGCTTGGGCCTCTCTCCTGGAGGCCCTCAGTCAGACCCATTGTTGACATTTGGCAAGACGCTCCTCGGGGCGCATCTTGCTTGGGCCTCTCTCCTGGAGGCGCTCAGTCAGACCCAGTGTTGACATGTGGCAAGATGCTCCTCGGGGCGTGTCTTGCTTGGGCCTCTCTCCTGGAGGCGCTCAGTCAGACCCAGTGGTGACACGTGGAAAGACGCTCTTCGGGGCACGTCTTGCTTGGGCCTCTCTCCTGGAGGCGCTCAGTCAGACCTAGTAGTGACATGTGGCAAGACGCTCCTCGGGGCGCGTCTTGCTGGGGCTTCTCTCATGGAGGCACTCAGTCAGACCCAGTGTTGACATGTGGCAAGACGCTCCTCGGGGCGCGTGTTGCTTGGACCTATCTCCTGGAGGCGCTCAGTCAGACCGAGTAGTGACATGTGGCAAGACGCTCCTCGGGGCACGTCTTCCTTGGGCCTCTCTCCTGGAGGCGCTCAGTCAGACCCGGTGTTGACATGTGGCAAGACGCTCCTCGGGGCGCGTCTTGCTTGGGCTTCTCTCCTGGAGGCCCTCAGTCAGACCCATTGTAGACATGTGGCAAGACGCTCCTCGGGGCGCTTCTTGCTTGGGCCTCTCTCCTGGAGGCGCTCAGTCAGACCCAGTGTTGACATGTGGCAAGACGCTCCTCGGGGCGCGTCTTGCTTGGGCCTCTCTCCTGGAGGCGCTCAGTCAGACTGAGTAGTGACATGTGGCCTGACGTTCCTCGGGGCGCGTCTTGCTTGGGCCTCTCTCCTGGAGGCGCTCAGTCAGACCCAGTGGTGACATGTGGCAAGACACTCCTCGGGGCGCGTCTTGCTTGGGCCTCTCTCCTGGAGGCCCTCTGTCAGACCCAGTGTTGACATGTGGCAAGACGCTCCTCGGGGCGCGTCTTGCTTGGGCTTCTCTCCTGGAGGCCCTCAGTCAGACCCATTGTTGACATAAGGCAAGACGCTCCTCGGGGCGCGTCTTGCTGGGGCCTCTCTCCTGGAGGCGCTCAGTCAGACCCAGTGTTGACATGTGGCAAGACGCTCCTCGGGGCGCGTCTTGCTTGGGCCTCTCTCCTGGAGGCGCTCAGTCAGACTGAGTAGTGACATGTGGCCTGACGTTCCTCGGGGCGCGTCTTGCTTGGGCCTCTCTCCTGGAGGCGCTCAGTCAGACCCAGTGGTAACATGTGGCAAGACACTCCTCGGGGCGCGTCTTGCTTGGGCCTCTCTCCTGGAGGCCCTCTGTCAGACCCAGGGTTGACATGTGTCAAGACGCTCCTCGGGGCGCAGTCTTGCTTGGGCTTCTCTCCTGGAGGCCCTCAGTCAGACCCATTGTTGACATGTGGCAAGACGCTCCTCGGGGCGCGTCTTGCTTGGGCTTCTCTCCTGGAGGCGCTCAGACAGACCCAGTGTTGACATGTGGAAAGACACTCCTCCGGGCGCATCTTGCTTGGGCCTCTCTCCTGGAGGCCCTCAGTCAGACCCATTGTTGACATTTGGCAAGACGCTCCTCGGGGCGCGTCTTGCTTGGGCCTCTCTCCTGGAGGCGCTCAGTCAGACCCAGTGTTGACATGTGGCAAGACGCTCCTCGGGGCGCGTCTTGCTTGGGCCTCTCTCCTGGAGGCGCTAGGTCAGACCCAGTGGTGACACGTGGAAAGACGCTCTTCGGGGCACGTCTTGCTTGGGCCTCTCTCCTGGAGGCGCTCAGTCAGACCTAGTAGTGACATGTGGCAAGACGCTCCTCGGGGCGCGTCTTGCTGGGGCTTCTCTCATGGAGGCACTCAGTCAGACCCAGTGTTGACATGTGGCAAGACGCTCCTCGGGGCGCGTGTTGCTTGGACCTATCTCCTGGAGGCGCTCAGTCAGACCGAGTAGTGACATGTGGCAAGACGCTCCTCGGGGCACGTCTTGCTTGGGCCTCTCTCCTGGAGGCGCTCAGTCAGACCCAGTGTTGACATGTGGCAAGACGCTCCTCGGTGCGCGTCTTGCTTGGGCTTCTCTCCTGGAGGCCCTCAGAAAGACCCATTGTTGACATGTGGCAAGACGCTCCTCGGGGCGCTTCTTGCTTGGGCCTCTCTCCTGGAGGCGCTCAGTCAGACCCAGTGTTGACATGTGTCAAGACGCTCCTCGGGCGTTTCTTGCTTGGGCCTCTCTCCTGGAGGCGCTCAGTCAGACCCAGAGGTGACATGTGGCAAGACGCTCCTCTGGCCTCTCTCCTGGAGGCGCTCAGTCAGACCCAGTGTTGACATGTGGCAAGACGCTCCTCGGGGCGCGTCTTGCTGGGGCTTCTCTCATGGAGGCACTCAGTCAGACCCAGTGTTGACATGTGGCAAGATGCTCCTCGGGGCACGTCTTGCTTGGGCCTCTCTCCTGGAGGCGCTCAGTCAGACCCAGAGGAGACATGTGTCGAGACGCTCCTCGGGGCGCGTCTTGCTTGGGCCTCTCTCCTGGAGGCGCTCAGTCAGACCGAGTGCTGACATGTGGCAAGACGCTCCTCGGGGCACGTCTTGCTTGGGCCTCTCTCCTGGAGGCGCTCAGTTAAACCCAGTGTTGACATGTGGCAAGACGCTCCTCGGGGCGCGTCTTGCTTGGGCCTCTCTCCTGGAGGCGCTCAGTCAGACCGAGTGCTGACATGTGGCAAGACGCTCCTCGGGGCGCGTCTTTCTTGGACCTCTCTCCTGGAGGAGCTCAGTCAGACCCAGTGCTGACATGTGGCAAGAAGGTCCTCGGGGCACGTCTTCCTTGGGCCTCTCTCCTGGAGGCGCTCAGTCAGACCCAGTGTTGACATGTGACAAGACGCTCCTCGGGGCGCTTCTTGCTTGGGCTTCTCTCCTGGAGGCCCTCAGTCAGACCCATTGTTGACATGTGGCAAGACGCTCCTCGGGGCACGTCTTGCTTGGGCCTCTCTCCTGGAGGCGCTCAGTCAGACCGAGTTGTGACATGTGACAAGACGCTCCTCGGGGCGCGTCTTGCTGGGGCTTCTCTCATGGAGGCACTCAGTCAGACCCAGTGTTGACATGTGGCAAGACGCTCCTCGGGGCGCGTGTTGCTTGGACCTCTCTCCTGGAAGCGCTCAGTCAGACCCAGTGTTGACATGTGTCAAGAAGCTCCTCGGGCGTTTCTTGCTTGGGCCTTTCTCCTGGAGGCGCTCAGTCAGACCCAGAGGTGACATGTGGCAAGACGCTCCTCGGGCCTCTCTCCTGGAGGTGCTCAGTCATACCCAGTGTTGACATGTGGCAAGACGCTCCTCGGGGTGCGTCTTGCTTGGGCCTCTCTCCTGGAGGTGCTCAGTCAGACCCAGTGTTGACATGTGGCAAGACGCTCCTCGGGGCGCTTCTTGCTGGGGCTTCTCTCATGGAGGCACTCAGTCAGACCCAGTGTTGACATGTGGCAAGACGCTCCTCGGGGCACGTCTTGCTTGGTTCTCTCTCCTGGAGGCGCTCAGTCAGACCCAGAGGAGACATGTGTCAAGACGCTCCTCGGGGCGCGTCTTGCTTGGGCCTCTCTCCTGGAGGCGCTCAGTCAGACCGAGTGCTGACATGTGACAAGACGCTCCTCCGGGCGCGTCTTGCTTGGGCCTCTCTCCTGGAGGCGCTCAGTCAGACCGAGTGCTGACATAAGGCAAGACGCTCCTCTGGGCGCGTCTTGCTTGGGCCTCTTTCCAGAAGGCCCTCAATCAGACCCAGTGTTGACACGTGGCAAGACGCTCCTCGGGGCGCTTCTTGCTTGGGCCTGTCTCCTGGAGGCGCTCAGTCAGACCCAGTGGTGACAAGTGGCAAGACGCTCCTCGGGGCGCGTATTGCTTGGGCCTCTCTCCTGGATGCCCTCTGTCAGACCCAGTGTTGACATGTGGCAAGACTCTCCTCGGGGCGCGTCTTGCTTGGGCTTCTCTCATGGAGGCCCTCAGTCAGACCCAGTGTTGACATGTGTCAAGACGCTCCTCGGGGCGTGTCTTGCTTGGGCCTCTCTCCTGGAGGCGCTCAGTCAGACCCAGTGTTGACATGTGGCAAGACGCTCCTCGGGGCGCTTCTTGCTTGGGCTTCTCTCCTGGAGGCCCTCAGTCAGACCCATTGTAAACATGTGGCAAGACGCTCCTCGGGGCACGTCTTGCTTGGGCCTATCTCCTGGAGGCACTCAGTCAGACCGAGTAGTGACATGTGACAAGACGCTCCTCGAGGCGCGTCTTGCTTGGGCCTCTCTCCTGGAGGCGCTCAGTCAGACCCAGTGTTGACATGTGGCAAGATGCTCCTCGGGGCGCGTCTTGCTTGGGCCTCTCTCCTGGAGGCGCTCAGTCAGACCCAGTGTTCACATGTGGCAAGACGCTCCTCGGGGCGCGTCTCTCTTGGGCCTCTCTCCTGGAGGCGCTCAGTCAGACCCATTGTTGACATGTGGCAAGACGCTCCTCGGAGCACGTCTTGCTTGGGCCTCTCTCCTGGAGGCGCTCAGTCAGACCGAGATCTGACATGTGGCAAGACGCTCCTCGGGGCGCGTCTTGCTTGGGCTTCTCTCCTGGAGGCCCTCAGTCAGACCCATTGTTGACATGTGGCAAGACGCTCCTCGGGGCGCGTCTTATTTGGGCCTCTCTCCTGGAGGCGCTCAGTAAGACCGAGTGCTGACATGTGGCAAGACGCTCCTCGGGGCGCTTCTTGCTTGGGCTTCTCTCCTGGAGGCCCTCAGTCAGACCCATTGTTGACATGTGGCAAGATGCTCCTCGGGGCGCATCTTGCTTGGGCCACTCTCCTTGAGGCCCTCTGTCAGACCCAGTGTTGACATGTGGCAAAACGCTCCTCCGGGCGCGTCTTGCTTGGGCCTCTCTCCTGGAGGCGCTCAGTCAGACCCAGTGTTGACATGTGGCAAGACGCTCCTCGTGCGTTTCTTGCTTGGGCCTCTCTCCCGGAGGCGCTCAGTCAGACCCAGTGTTGAAATGTGACAAGACGCTCCTCGGGGCACGTTTTGCTTGGGCCTCTCTCCTGGAGGTGCTCAGTCAGACCCAGAGGTGACATGTGGCAAGACGCTCCTCGGGGCGCGTCTTGCTTGGGCCTCTCTCCTGGAGAAGCTCAGTCAGACCCAGTGTTGACATGTGGCAAGACGCTCCTCGGGGCACGTCTTGCTTGGGCCTCTCTCCTGGATGCCCTCTGTCAGACCCAGTGTTGACATGTGGCAAGACTCTCCTCGGGGCGCGTCTTGCTTGGGCTTCTCTCATGGAGGCCCTCAGTCAGACCCAGTGTTGACATGTGTCAAGACGCTCCTCGGGGCGTGTCTTGCTTGGGCCTCTCTTCTGGAGGCGCTCAGTCAGACCCAGTGTTGACATGTGGCAAGACGCTCCTCGGGGCACGTCTTCCTTGGGCCTCTCTCCTGGAGGCGCTCAGTCAGACCGAGTAGTGACATGTGGCAAGAGGCTCCTCGGGGCGCGTCTTGTTTGGACCTCCCTCCTGGAGGCGCTCAGTCAGACCGAGTAGTGACATTTGGCAAGACGCTCCTCGGGGCGCGTCTTGCTGGGGCCTCTCTCCTGGAGGTGCTCAATCAGACCCAGTGGTGACACGTGGCAAGACGCTCCTCTGGGCGCGTGTTGCTTGGGCCTCTCTCCTGGAGGAGCTCAGTCAGACCCAGTGGTGACACGTGGCAAGACGCTCCTCGGGGCGCATCTTGCTTGGGCCTCTCTCCTGGAGGCGCTAAGTCAGACCCAGTGTTGACACGTGGCAAGACGCTCCTCGGGGCGCGTCTTGCTTGGGCCTCTCTCCTGGAGGCGTTCAGTCAGACACAGTGTTGACATGTGGCAAGACACTCCTCGGGGCGCGTCTTGCTTGGGCTTCTCTCATGGAGGCCCTCAGTAAGACCCATTGTTGACATGTGGAAAGAAGCTCCTCGGGGCGCCTCTTGCTTTGGCTTCTCTCCTGGAGGCCCTCAGTCAGACCCATTGTTGACATGTGGCAAGACGCTCCTCGGGGCGCGTATTGCTTGGGCCTCTCTCCTGGATGCCCTCTGTCAGACCCAGTGTTGACATGTGGCAAGACTCTCCTCGGGGCGCGTCTTGCTTGGGATTCTCTCATGGAGGCCCTCAGTCAGACCCAGTGTTGACATGTGTCAAGACGCTCCTCGTGGCGTGGCTTGCTTGGGCTTCTCTCCTGGAGGCGCTCAGTCAGACCCAGTGTTGACATGTGGCAAGACGCTCCTCGGGGCGCTTCTTGCTTGGGGTTCTCTCCTGGATGCCCTCAGTCAGACCCATTGTTGACATGTGGCAAGACGCTCCTCGGGGCACGTCTTGCTTGGGCCTCTCTCCTTGAGGCGCTCAGTCAGACCGAGTAGTAACATGTGGCAAGACGCTCCTCGGGGCGCGTTTTGCTGGGGCTTCTCTCATGGAGGCACTCAGTCAGACCCAGTGTTGACATGTGGCAAGACGCTCCTCGGGGCGTGTGTTGCTTGGACCTCTCTCCTGGGGGCGCTCAGTCAGACCGAGTAGTGACATGTGGCAAGACGCTCCTCGGGGCACGTCTTGCTTGGGCCTCTCTCCTGGAGGCGCTCAGTCAGACCGAGTAGTGACATGTGACAAGACGCTCCTCGGGGCGCGTCTTGCTGGGGCTTCTCTCATGGAGGCACTCAGTCAGACCCAGTGTTGACATGTGGCAAGACGCTCCTCGGGGCGCTTCTTACTTGGACCTCTCTCCTGGAGGTGCTCAGTCAGACCCAGTGTTGACATGTGTCAAGACGCTCCTCGGGCGATTCTTGCTTGGGCCTCGCTCCTGGAGGCGCTCAGTCAGACCCAGAGGTGACATGTGTCAAGACGCTCCTCGGGCCTCTCTCCTGGAGGCGCTCAGTCAGACCCAGTGTTGACATGTGGCAAGACGCTCCTCGGGGCGCGTCTTGCTTGGGCCTCTCTCCTGGAGGTGCTCAGTCAGACCCAGTGTTGACATGTGGCAAGACGCTCCTCGGGGCGCGTCTTGCTGGGGCTTCTCTCATGGAGGCACTCAGTCAGACCCAGTGTTGACATGTGGAAAGACGCTCCTCGGGGCGCGTCTTGCTTGGGCTTCTCTCATGGAGGCCCTCAGTCAGACCCAGTGTTGACATGTGTCAAGTCGCTCCTCGGGGCGTGTCTTGCTTGGGCCTCTCTGCTGGAGGCGCTCAGTCAGACCCAGTGTTGACATGTGGCAAGACGCTCCTCGGGGCGCTTCTTGCTTGGGCTTCTCTCCTGGAGGCCCTCAGTCAGACCCATTGTTGACATGTGGCAAGACGCTCCTCGGGGCACGTCTTGCTTGGGCCTCTCTCCTGGAGGCGCTCAGTCAGACCGAGTAGTGACATGTGGCAAGACGCTCCTTGGGGCGCGTCTTGCTGGGGCTTCTCTCATGGAGGCACTCAGTCAGACCCAGTGTTGACATGTGGCAAGACGCTCCTCGGGGTGCGTGTTGCTTGGACCTCTCTCCTGGAGGCGCTCAGTCAGACCGAGTAGTGACATGTGGCAAGACGCTCCTCGGGGCACGTCTTAATTGGGCCTCTCTCCTGGAGGCGCTCAGTCAGACCGAGTAGTAACTTGTGACAAGACGCTCCTCGGGGCGCGTCTTGCTGGGGCTTCTCTCATGGAGGCACTCAGTCAGACCCAGTGTTGACATGTGGCAAGACGCTCCTCGGGGCGCTTCTTACTTGGACCTCTCTCCTGGAGGTGCTCAGTCAGACCCAGTGTTGACATGTGTCAAGACGCTCCTCGGGCGATTCTTGCTTGGGCCTCTCTCCTGGAGGCGCTCAGTCAGACCCAGAGGTGACATGTGTCAAGACGCTCCTCGGGCCTCTCTCCTGGAGGCGCTCAGTCAGACCCAGTGTTGACATGTGGCAAGACGCTCCTCGGGGCGCGTCTTGCTTGGGCCTCTCTCCTGGAGTCGCTCAGTCAGACCGAGTGCTGACATGTGGCAAGACGCTCCTCGGGGTGCGTCTTGCTTGGGCCTCTCTCCTGGAGGCGCTCAGTCAGACCGAGTGCTGACATGTGGCAAGACGCTCCTCGGGGCGCTTCTTGCTTGGGCCTCTCTCCTGGAGGCGCTCAGTCAGACCAAGTGGTGACATGTGGCAAGACGCTCCTCGGGGCGCGTATTGCTTGGGCCTCTCTCCTGGATGCCCTCTGTCAGACCCAGTGTTGTCATGTGGCAAGACTCTCCTCGGGGCGCGTCTTGCTTGGGCTTCTCTCATGGAGGCCCTCAGTCAGACCCAGTGTTGACATGTGTCAAGACGCTCCTCGGGGCGTGTCTTGCTTGGGCCTCTCTCCTGGAGGCGCTCAGTCAGACCCAGTGTTGACATGTGGCAAGACGCTCCTCGGGGCGCGTCTTGCTTGGGCTTCTCTCCTGGAGGCCCTCAGTCAGACCCATTGTTGACATGTGGCAAGACGCTCCTCGGGGCACGTCTTGCTTGGGCCTCTCTCCTGGAGGTGCTCAGTCAGACCGAGTAGTGACATGTGACAAGACGCTCCTCGGGGCGCGTCTTGCTTGGGCCTCTCTCCTGGAGGCGCTCAGTCAGACCCAGTGTTGACATGTGGCAAGAAGCTCCTCGGGGCGCGTCTTGCTGGGGCTTCTCTCATGGAGGCACTCAGTCAGACCCAGTTTTGACATGTGGCAAGACGCTCCTCGGGGCACGTCTTGCTTGGGCTTCTCTCATGGAGGCCCTCAGTATGACCCAGTGTTGACATGTGTCAAGACGCTCCTCGGGGCGTGTCTTGCTTGGGCCTCTCTCCTGGAGGCGCTCAGTCAGACCCAGTGTTGACATGTGGCAAGATGCTCCTCGGGGCGCTTCTTGCTTGGGCCTCTCTCCTGGAGGCGCTCATTCAGACCCAGTGGTGACATGTGGCAAGACGCTCTTCGGGGCGCGTCTTGCTTGGGCCTCTCTCCTGAATGCCCTCAGTCAAACCCAGTGTTGACATGTGGCAAGACTCTCCTCGGGGCACGTCTTGCTTGGGCTTCTCTCATGGAGTTCCTCAGTCCGACCCAGTGTTGACATGTGTCAAGACGCTCCTCGGGGCACGTCTTGCTTGGGCCTCTCTCCTGGAGGCGCTCAGTCAGACCCAGAGGAGACATGTGTCAAGACGCTCCTCGGGGCGCGTCTTGCTTGGGCCTCTCTCCTGGAGGCGCTCAGTCAGACCGAGTGCTGACATGTGGCAAGACGCTCCTCCGGGCGCGTCTTGCTTGGGCCTCTCTCCCGGAGGCGCTCAATCAGACCCAGTGGTGACACGTGGCAAGACGCTTCTCGGGGCGCGTCTTGCTTGGGCCTGTCTCCTGGAGGAGCTCAGTCAGACCCAGTGGTGACACGTGGCAAGACGCTCCTCGGTGCGCATCTTGCTTGGGCCTCTCTCCTGGAGGCGCTAAGTCAGACCCAGTGTTGACACGTGGCAAGACGCTCCTCGGGGCGCGTCTTGCTTGGGCCTCTCTCCTGGCGGCGCTCAGTCAGACCCAGTGTTGACATGTGGCAAGACACTCCTCGGGGCGCGTCTTGCTTGGGCCTCTCTCATGGAGGCCCTCTGTCAGACCCAGTGTTGACATGTGTCAAGACGCTCCTCGGGGCGCGTCTTGCTTTGGCCTCTCCTGGAGGCCCTCAGTCAGACCCATTGTTGACATGTGGCAAGACGCTCCTCGGGGCGCGTCTTGCTTGGGCCTCTCTGCAGAAGGCCCTCAATCAGACCCAGTGTTGACACGTGGCAAGACGCTCCTCGGGGCGCTTCTTGCTTGGGCCTCTCTCCTGGAGGCGCTCAGTCAGACCCAGTGGTGACATGTGGCAAGATGCTCCTCGGGGCACGTATTGCTTGGGCCTCTCTCCTGGATGCCCTCTGTCAGACCCAGTGTTGACATGTGGCAAGACTCTCCTCGGGGCGCGTCTTGCTTGGGCTTCTCTCATGGAGGCCCTCAGTCAGACCCAGTGTTGACATGTGTCAAGACGCTCCTCGGGGCGTGTCTTGCTTGCGCCTCTCTCCTGGAGGCGCTCAGTCAGACCCAGTGTTGACATGTGGCAAGACGCTCCTCGGGGCGCTTCTTGCTTGGGCTTCTCTCCTGGAGGCCCTCAGTCAGACCCATTGTTGACATGTTGCAAGACGCTCCTCGGGGCGCTTCTTGCTTGGGCTTCTCTCCTGGAGGCCCTCAGTCAGACCCATTGTTGACATGTGGCAAGATGCTCCTCGGGGCGCATCTTGCTTGGGCCTCTCTCCTTGAGGCCCTCTGTCAGACCCAGTGTTGACATGTGGCAAAACGCTCCTCCGGGCGCGTCTTGCTTGGGCCTCTCTCCTGGAGGCGCTCAGTCAGACCCAGTGTTGACATGTGGCAAGACGCTCCTCGTGCGTTTCTTGCTTGGGCCTCTCTCCCGGAGGCGCTCAGTCAGACCCAGTGTTGAAATGTGACAAGACGCTCCTCGGGGCATGTTTTGCTTGGGCCTCTCTCCTGGAGGTGCTCAGTCAGACCCAGAGGTGACATGTGGCAAGACGCTCCTCGGGGCGCGTCTTGCTTGGGCCTCTCTCCTGGAGAAGCTCAGTCAGACCCAGTGTTGACATGTGGCAAGACGCTCCTCGGGGCACGTCTTGCTTGGGCCTCTCTCCTGGATGCCCTCTGTCAGACCCAGTGTTGACATGTGGCAAGACTCTCCTCGGGGCGCGTCTTGCTTGGGCTTCTCTCATGGAGGCCCTCAGTCAGACCCAGTGTTGACATGTGTCAAGACGCTCCTCGGGGCGTGTCTTGCTTGGGCCTCTCTCCTGGAGGCGCTCAGTCAGACCCAGTGTTGACATGTGGCAAGACGCTCCTCGGGGCACGTCTTGCTTGGGCCTCTCTCCTGGAGGCGCTCAGTCAGACCGAGTAGTGACATGTGGCAAGAGGCTCCTCGGGGCGCGTCTTGTTTGGACCTCCCTCCTGGAGGCGCTCAGTCAGACCGAGTAGTGACATTTGGCAAGACGCTCCTCGGGGCGCGTCTTGCTGGGGCCTCTCTCCTGGAGGTGCTCAATCAGACCCAGTGGTGACACGTGGCAAGACGCTCCTCTGGGCGCGTCTTGCTTGGGCCTCTCTCCTGGAGGAGCTCAGTCAGACCCAGTGTTGACATGTGTCAAGACGCTCCTCGGGGCGTGTCTTGCTTGGGCCTCTCTCCTGGAGGCGCTCAGTCAGACCCAGTGTTGACATGTGGAAAGACGCTCCTCGGGGCGCGTCTTGCTTGGGCTTCTCTCATGGAGGCCCTCAGTCAGACCCAGTGTTGACATGTGTCAAGTCGCTCCTCGGGGCGTGTCTTGCTTGGGCCTCTCTGCTGGAGGCGCTCAGTCAGACCCAGTGTTGACATGTGGCAAGACGCTCCTCGGGGCGCTTCTTGCTTGGGCTTCTCTCCTGGAGGCCCTCAGTCAGACCCATTGTTGACATGTGGCAAGACGCTCCTCGGGGCACGTCTTGCTTGGGCCTCTCTCCTGGAGGCGCTCAGTCAGACCGAGTAGTGACATGTGGCAAGACGCTCCTTGGGGCGCGTCTTGCTGGGGCTTCTCTCATGGAGGCACTCAGTCAGACCCAGTGTTGACATGTGGCAAGACGCTCCTCGGGGTGCGTGTTGCTTGGACCTCTCTCCTGGAGGCGCTCAGTCAGACCGAGTAGTGACATGTGGCAAGACGCTCCTCGGGGCACGTCTTAATTGGGCCTCTCTCCTGGAGGCGCTCAGTCAGACCGAGTAGTAACTTGTGACAAGACGCTCCTCGGGGCGCGTCTTGCTGGGGCTTCTCTCATGGAGGCACTCAGTCAGACCCAGTGTTGACATGTGGCAAGACGCTCCTCGGGGCGCTTCTTACTTGGACCTCTCTCCTGGAGGTGCTCAGTCAGACCCAGTGTTGACATGTGTCAAGACGCTCCTCGGGCGATTCTTGCTTGGGCCTCTCTCCTGGAGGCGCTCAGTCAGACCCAGAGGTGACATGTGTCAAGACGGTCCTCGGGCCTCTCTCCTGGAGGCGCTCAGTCAGACCCAGTGTTGACATGTGGCAAGACGCTCCTCGGGGCGCGTCTTGCTTGGGCCTCTCTCCTGGAGTCGCTCAGTCAGACCGAGTGCTGACATGTGGCAAGACGCTCCTCGGGGTGCGTCTTGCTTGGGCCTCTCTCCTGGAGGCGCTCAGTCAGACCGAGTGCTGACATGTGGCAAGACGCTCCTCGGGGCGCTTCTTGCTCGGGCCTCTCTCCTGGAGGCGCTCAGTCAGACCAAGTGGTGACATGTGGCAAGACGCTCCTCGGGGCGCGTATTGCTTGGGCCTCTCTCCTGGATGCCCTCTGTCAGACCCAGTGTTGTCATGTGGCAAGACTCTCCTCGGGGCGCGTCTTGCTTGGGCTTCTCTCATGGAGGCCCTCAGTCAGACCCAGTGTTGACATGTGTCAAGACGCTCCTCGGGGCGTGTCTTGCTTGGGCCTCTCTCCTGGAGGCGCTCAGTCAGACCCAGTGTTGACATGTGGCAAGACGCTCCTCGGGGCGCGTCTTGCTTGGGCTTCTCTCCTGGAGGCCCTCAGTCAGACCCATTGTTGACATGTGGCAAGACGCTCCTCGGGGCACGTCTTGCTTGGGCCTCTCTCCTGGAGGTGCTCAGTCAGACCGAGTAGTGACATGTGACAAGACGCTCCTCGGGGCGCGTCTTGCTTGGGCCTCTCTCCTGGAGGCGCTCAGTCAGACCCAGTGTTGACATGTGGCAAGAAGCTCCTCGGGGCGCGTCTTGCTGGGGCTTCTCTCATGGAGGCACTCAGTCAGACCCAGTTTTGACATGTGGCAAGACGCTCCTCGGGGCACGTCTTGCTTGGGCTTCTCTCATGGAGGCCCTCAGTATGACCCAGTGTTGACATGTGTCAAGACGCTCCTCGGGGCGTGTCTTGCTTGGGCCTCTCTCCTGGAGGCGCTCAGTCAGACCCAGTGTTGACATGTGGCAAGATGCTCCTCGGGGCGCTTCTTGCTTGGGCCTCTCTCCTGGAGGCGCTCATTCAGACCCAGTGGTGACATGTGGCAAGACGCTCTTCGGGGCGCGTCTTGCTTGGGCCTCTCTCCTGAATGCCCTCAGTCAAACCCAGTGTTGACATGTGGCAAGACTCTCCTCGGGGCACGTCTTGCTTGGGCTTCTCTCATGGAGTTCCTCAGTCCGACCCAGTGTTGACATGTGTCAAGACGCTCCTCGGGGCACGTCTTGCTTGGGCCTCTCTCCTGGAGGCGCTCAGTCAGACCCAGAGGAGACATGTGTCAAGACGCTCCTCGGGGCGCGTCTTGCTTGGGCCTCTCTCCTGGAGGCGCTCAGTCAGACCGAGTGCTGACATGTGGCAAGACGCTCCTCCGGGCGCGTCTTGCTTGGGCCTCTCTCCCGGAGGCGCTCAATCAGACCCAGTGGTGACACGTGGCAAGACGCTTCTCGGGGCGCGTCTTGCTTGGGCCTGTCTCCTGGAGGAGCTCAGTCAGACCCAGTGGTGACACGTGGCAAGACGCTCCTCGGTGCGCATCTTGCTTGGGCCTCTCTCCTGGAGGCGCTAAGTCAGACCCAGTGTTGACACGTGGCAAGACGCTCCTCGGGGCGCGTCTTGCTTGGGCCTCTCTCCTGGCGGCGCTCAGTCAGACCCAGTGTTGACATGTGGCAAGACACTCCTCGGGGCGCGTCTTGCTTGGGCCTCTCTCATGGAGGCCCTCTGTCAGACCCAGTGTTGACATGTGTCAAGACGCTCCTCGGGGCGCGTCTTGCTTTGGCCTCTCCTGGAGGCCCTCAGTCAGACCCATTGTTGACATGTGGCAAGACGCTCCTCGGGGCGCGTCTTGCTTGGGCCTCTCTGCAGAAGGCCCTCAATCAGACCCAGTGTTGACACGTGGCAAGACGCTCCTCGGGGCGCTTCTTGCTTGGGCCTCTCTCCTGGAGGCGCTCAGTCAGACCCAGTGGTGACATGTGGCAAGATGCTCCTCGGGGCACGTATTGCTTGGGCCTCTCTCCTGGATGCCCTCTGTCAGACCCAGTGTTGACATGTGGCAAGACTCTCCTCGGGGCGCGTCTTGCTTGGGCTTCTCTCATGGAGGCCCTCAGTCAGACCCAGTGTTGACATGTGTCAAGACGCTCCTCGGGGCGTGTCTTGCTTGCGCCTCTCTCCTGGAGGCGCTCAGTCAGACCCAGTGTTGACATGTGGCAAGACGCTCCTCGGGGCGCTTCTTGCTTGGGCTTCTCTCCTGGAGGCCCTCAGTCAGACCCATTGTTGACATGTTGCAAGACGCTCCTCGGGGCGCTTCTTGCTTGGGCTTCTCTCCTGGAGGCCCTCAGTCAGACCCATTGTTGACATGTGGCAAGATGCTCCTCGGGGCGCATCTTGCTTGGGCCTCTCTCCTTGAGGCCCTCTGTCAGACCCAGTGTTGACATGTGGCAAAACGCTCCTCCGGGCGCGTCTTGCTTGGGCCTCTCTCCTGGAGGCGCTCAGTCAGACCCAGTGTTGACATGTGGCAAGACGCTCCTCGTGCGTTTCTTGCTTGGGCCTCTCTCCCGGAGGCGCTCAGTCAGACCCAGTGTTGAAATGTGACAAGACGCTCCTCGGGGCATGTTTTGCTTGGGCCTCTCTCCTGGAGGTGCTCAGTCAGACCCAGAGGTGACATGTGGCAAGACGCTCCTCGGGGCGCGTCTTGCTTGGGCCTCTCTCCTGGAGAAGCTCAGTCAGACCCAGTGTTGACATGTGGCAAGACGCTCCTCGGGGCACGTCTTGCTTGGGCCTCTCTCCTGGATGCCCTCTGTCAGACCCAGTGTTGACATGTGGCAAGACTCTCCTCGGGGCGCGTCTTGCTTGGGCTTCTCTCATGGAGGCCCTCAGTCAGACCCAGTGTTGACATGTGTCAAGACGCTCCTCGGGGCGTGTCTTGCTTGGGCCTCTCTCCTGGAGGCGCTCAGTCAGACCCAGTGTTGACATGTGGCAAGACGCTCCTCGGGGCACGTCTTGCTTGGGCCTCTCTCCTGGAGGCGCTCAGTCAGACCGAGTAGTGACATGTGGCAAGAGGCTCCTCGGGGCGCGTCTTGTTTGGACCTCCCTCCTGGAGGCGCTCAGTCAGACCGAGTAGTGACATTTGGCAAGACGCTCCTCGGGGCGCGTCTTGCTGGGGCCTCTCTCCTAGAGGTGCTCAATCAGACCCAGTGGTGACACGTGGCAAGACGCTCCTCTGGGCGCGTCTTGCTTGGGCCTCTCTCCTGGAGGAGCTCAGTCAGACCCAGTGGTGACACGTGGCAAGACGCTCCTCGGGGCGCATCTTGCTTGGGCCTCTCTCCTGGAGGCGCTAAGTCAGACCCAGTGTTGACACGTGGCTAGACGCTCCTCGGGGCGCGTCTTGCTTGGGCCTCTCTCCTGGAGGCGTTCAGTCAGACACAGTGTTGACATGTGGCAAGACACTCCTCGGGGCGCGTCTTGCTTGGGCTTCTCTCATGGAGGCCCTCAGTAAGACCCATTGTTGACATGTGGAAAGAAGCTCCTCGGGGCGCGTCTTGCTTTGGCTTCTCTCCTGGAGGCCCTCAGTCAGACCCATTGTTGACATGTGGCAAGACGCTCCTCGGGGCGCGTATTGCTTGGGCCTCTCTCCTGGATATCCTCTGTCAGACCCAGTGTTGACATGTGGCAAGACTCTCCTCGGGGCGCGTCTTGCTTGGGATTCTCTCATGGAGGCCCTCAGTCAGACCCAGTGTTGACATGTGTCAAGACGCTCCTCGTGGCGTGTCTTGCTTGGGCTTCTCTCCTGGAGGCGCTCAGTCAGACCCAGTGTTGACATGTGGCAAGACGCTCCTCGGGGCGCTTCTTGCTTGGGGTTCTCTCCTGGATGCCCTCAGTCAGACCCATTGTTGACATGTGGCAAGACGCTCCTCGGGGCACGTCTTGCTTGGGCCTCTCTCCTGGCGGCGCTCAGTCAGACCCAGTGTTGACATGTGGCAAGACACTCCTCGGGGCGCGTCTTGCTTGGGCCTCTCTCATGGAGGCCCTCTGTCAGACCCAGTGTTGACATGTGTCAAGACGCTCCTCGGGGCGCGTCTTGCTTGGGCCTCTCTCATGGAGGCCCTCTGTCAGACCCAGTGTTGACATGTGTCAAGACGCTCCTCGGGGCACGTCTTGCTTTGGCCTCTCCTGGAGGCCCTCAGTCAGACCCATTGTTGACATGTGGCAAGACGCTCCTCGGGGCGCGTCTTGCTTGGGCCTCTCTGCAGAAGGCCCTCAATCAGACCCAGTGTTGACACGTGGCAAGACGCTCCTCGGGGCGCTTCTTGCTTGGGCCTCTCTCCTGGAGGCGCTCAGTCAGACCCAGTGGTGACATGTGGCAAGATGCTCCTCGGGGCGCGTATTGCTTGGGCCTCTCTCCTGGATGCCCTCTGTCAGACCCAGTGTTGACATGTGGCAAGACTCTCCTCGGGGCGCGTCTTGCTTGGGCTTCTCTCATGGAGGCCCTCAGTCAGACCCAGTGTTGACATGTGTCAAGACGCTCCTCGGGGCGTGTCTTGCTTGCGCCTCTCTCCTGGAGGCGCTCAGTCAGACCCAGTGTTGACATGTGGCAAGACGCTCCTCGGGGCGCTTCTTGCTTGGGCTTCTCTCCTGGAGGCCCTCAGTCAGACCCATTGTTGACATGTGGCAAGACGCTCCTCGGGGCGCTTCTTGCTTGGGCTTCTCTCCTGGAGGCCCTCAGTCAGACCCATTGTTGACATGTGGCAAGATGCTCCTCGGGGCGCATCTTGCTTGGGCCTCTCTCCTTGAGGCCCTCTGTCAGACCCAGTGTTGACATGTGGCAAAACGCTCCTCCGGGCGCGTCTTGCTTGGGCCTCTCTCCTGGAGGCGCTCAGTCAGACCCAGTGTTGACATGTGGCAAGACGCTCCTCGTGCGTTTCTTGCTTGGGCCTCTCTCCCGGAGGCGCTCAGTCAGACCCAGTGTTGAAATGTGACAAGACGCTCCTCGGGGCATGTTTTGCTTGGGCCTCTCTCCTGGAGGTGCTCAGTCAGACCCAGAGGTGACATGTGGCAAGACGCTCCTCGGGGCGCGTCTTGCTTGGGCCTCTCTCCTGGAGAAGCTCAGTCAGACCCAGTGTTGACATGTGGCAAGACGCTCCTCGGGGCACGTCTTGCTTGGGCCTCTCTCCTGGATGCCCTCTGTCAGACCCAGTGTTGACATGTGGCAAGACTCTCCTCGGGGCGCGTCTTGCTTGGGCTTCTCTCATGGAGGCCCTCAGTCAGACCCAGTGTTGACATGTGTCAAGACGCTCCTCGGGGCGTGTCTTGCTTGGGCCTCTCTCCTGGAGGCGCTCAGTCAGACCCAGTGTTGACATGTGGCAAGACGCTCCTCGGGGCACGTCTTGCTTGGGCCTCTCTCCTGGAGGCGCTCAGTCAGACCGAGTAGTGACATGTGGCAAGAGGCTCCTCGGGGCGCGTCTTGTTTGGACCTCCCTCCTGGAGGCGCTCAGTCAGACCGAGTAGTGACATTTGGCAAGACGCTCCTCGGGGCGCGTCTTGCTGGGGCCTCTCTCCTGGAGGTGCTCAATCAGACCCAGTGGTGACACGTGGCAAGACGCTCCTCTGGGCGCGTCTTGCTTGGGCCTCTCTCCTGGAGGAGCTCAGTCAGACCCAGTGGTGACACGTGGCAAGACGCTCCTCGGGGCGCATCTTGCTTGGGCCTCTCTCCTGGAGGCGCTAAGTCAGACCCAGTGTTGACACGTGGCTAGACGCTCCTCGGGGCGCGTCTTGCTTGGGCCTCTCTCCTGGAGGCGTTCAGTCAGACACAGTGTTGACATGTGGCAAGACACTCCTCGGGGCGCGTCTTGCTTGGGCTTCTCTCATGGAGGCCCTCAGTAAGACCCATTGTTGACATGTGGAAAGAAGCTCCTCGGGGCGCGTCTTGCTTTGGCTTCTCTCCTGGAGGCCCTCAGTCAGACCCATTGTTGACATGTGGCAAGACGCTCCTCGGGGCGCGTATTGCTTGGGCCTCTCTCCTGGATGCCCTCTGTCAGACCCAGTGTTGACATGTGGCAAGACTCTCCTCGGGGCGCGTCTTGCTTGGGATTCTCTCATGGAGGCCCTCAGTCAGACCCAGTGTTGACATGTGTCAAGACGCTCCTCGTGGCGTGTCTTGCTTGGGCTTCTCTCCTGGAGGCGCTCAGTCAGACCCAGTGTTGACATGTGGCAAGACGCTCCTCGGGGCACGTCTTGCTTGGACCTCTCTCCTGGAGGCGCTCAGTCAGACCGAGTAGTGACATGTGACAAGACGCTCCTCGGGGCGCGTCTTGCTGGGGCTTCTCTCATGGAGGCACTCAGTCAGACCGAGTGTCTACATGTGTCAAGACGCTCCTCGGGTGATTCTTGCTTGGGCCTCGCTCCTGGAGGCGCTCAGTCAGACCCAGAGGTGACATGTGTCAAGACGCTCCTCGGGCCTCTCTCCTGGAGGCGCTCAGTCAGACCCAGTGTTGACATGTGGCAAGACGCTTCTCGGGGCGCGTCTTGCTTGGGCCTCTCTCCTGGAGGTGCTCAGTCAGACCCAGTGTTGACATGTGGCAAGACGCTCCTCGGGGCGCGTCTTGCTGGGGCTTCTCTCATGGAGGCACTCAGTCAGACCCAGTGTTGACATGTGGAAAGACGCTCCTCGGGGCGCATCTTGCTTGGGCTTCTCTCATGGAGGCCCTCAGTCAGACCCAGTGTTGACATGTGTCAAGACGCTCCTCGGGGCGTGTCTTGCTTGGGCCTCTCTCCTGGAGGCGCTCAGTCAGACCCAGTGTTGACATGTCGCAAGACGCTCCTCGGGGCGCTTCTTGCTTGGGCTTCTCTCCTGGAGGCCCTCAGTCAGACCCATTGTTGACATGTGGCAAGACGCTCCTCGGGGCACGTCTTGCTTGGGCCTCTCTCCTGGAGGCGCTCAGTCAGACCGAGTAGTGACATGTGGCAAGACGCTCCTCGGGGCGCTTCTTGCTGGGGCTTCTCTCATGGAGGCACTCAGTCAGACCCAGTGTTGACATGTGGCAAGACGCTCCTCGGGGCGCATGTTGCTTGGACCTCTCTCCTGGAGGCGCTCAGTCAGACCGAGTAGTGACATGTGGCAAGACGCTCCTCGGGGCACGTCTTGCTTGGGCCTCTCTCCTGGAGGCGCTCAGTCAGACCGAGTAGTGACATGTGACAAGACGCTCCTCGGGGCGCGTCTTGCTGGGGCTTCTCTCATGGAGGCACTCAGTCAGACCCAGTGTTGACATGTGGCAAGACGCTCCTCGGGGCGCTTCTTACTTGGACCTCTCTCCTGGAGGTGCTCAGTCAGACCCAGTGTTGACATGTGTCAAGACGCTCCTCGGGCGATTCTTGCTTGGGCCTCTCTCCTGGAGGCGCTCAGTCAGACCCAGAGGTGACATGTGTCAAGACGCTCCTCGGGCCTCTCTCCTGGAGGCGCTCAGTCAGACCCAGTGTTGACATGTGGCAAGACGCTCCTCGGGGCGCGTCTTGCTTGGGCCTCTCTCCTGGAGGTGCTCAGTCAGACCCAGGGTTGACATGTGGCAAGACGCTCCTCGGGGTGCGTCTTGCTGGGGCTTCTCTCATGGAGGCACTCAGTCAGACCCAGTGTTGACATGTGGAAAGAGGCTCCTCGGGGCACGTCTTGCTTGGGCCTCTCTTCTGGAGGCGCTCAGTCAGACCCAGAGGAGAAATGTGTCAAGACGCTCCTCGGGGCACGTCTTGCTTGGGCGTCTCTCCTGGAGGCGCTCAGTCAGACCCAGTGTTGACATGTGGCAAGACGCTCCTCGGGGCGCGTCTTGCTTGGGCCTCTCTCCTGGAGGCGCTCAGTCAGACCGAGTGCTGACATGTGGCAAGACTCTCCTCGGGGCGCGTCTTGCTTGGGCCTCTCTCCTGGAGGCCCTCAGTCAGACCCAGTGTTGACATGTGGCAAGACGCTCCTCGGGGCGCGTCTTGCTTGGGCCTCTCTCCTGGAGTCGCTCAGTCAGACCGAGTGCTGACATGTTGCAAGACACTCCTCGGGGCGCGTCTTGCTTGGGCTTCTCTCCTTGAGGCCCTCAGTCAGACCCATTGTTGACATGTGGCAAGACGCTCCTCGGGGCGCGTCTTATTTGGGCCTCTCTCCTGGAGGCCCTCAGTCAGACCCAGTGTTGACATGTGGCAAGACGTTCCTCGGGGCGCATCTTGCTTGGGCCTCTCTCCTGGAGGCGCTCAGTCAGACCCAGTGTTGACATGTGGCAAGACGCTCCTCGGGGCGCTTCTTGCTTGGGCTTCTCTCCTGGAGGCCCTCAGTCAAACCCATTGTTTACATGTGGCAAGACGCTCCTCGGGGCACGTCTTGCTTGGGCCTCTCTCCTGGAGGCGCTCAGTCAGACCGAGTAGTGACATGTGACAAGACGCTCCTCGGGGCGCGTCTTGCTTGGGCCTCTCTCCTGGAGGCGCTCAGTCAGACCCAGTGTTGACATGTGGCAAGAAGCTCCTCGGGGCGCGTCTTGCTGGGGCTTCTCTCATGGAGGCACTTTGTCAGACCCAGTGTTGACATGTGGCAAGACGCTCCTCGGGGCACGTCTTGCTTGGGCTTCTCTCATGAATGCCCTCAGTCAGACCCAGTGTTGACATGTGTCAAGACGCTCCTCGGGGCGTGTCTTGCTTGGGCCTCTCTCCTTGAGGCGCTCAGTCAGACCCAGTGTTGACATGTGGCAAGATGCTCCTCGGGGCGCTTCTTGCTTGGGCTTCTCTCCTGGAGGCCCTCAGTCAGACCCATTGTTGACATGTGGCAAGACGCTCCTCGGGGCACGTCTTGCTTGGGCCTCTCTCCTGGAGGTGCTCAGTCAGACCGAGTAGTGACATGTGACAAGACGCTCCTCGGGGCGCGTCTTGCTTGGGCCTCTCTCCTGGAGGCGCTCATTCAGACCCAGTGGTGACATGTGGCAAGACGCTCCTCGGGGCGCAAATTGCTTGGGCCTCTCTCCTGAATGCCCTCAGTCAAACCCAGTGTTGACATGTGGCAAGACTCTCCTCGGGGCGCGTCTTGCTTGGGCTTCTCTCATGGAGACCCTCAGTCCGACCCAGTGTTGCCATGTGTCAAGACGCTCCTCGGGGCACGTCTTGCTTGGGCCTCTCTCCTGGAGGCGCTCAGTCAGACCCAGAGGAGACATGTGTCAAGACGCTCCTCGGGGCGCGTCTTGCTTGGGCCTCTCTCCTGGAGGCGCTCAGTCAGACCGAGTGCTGACATAAGGCAAGACGCTCCTCGGGGCGCGTCTTGCTGGGGCCTCTCTCCTGGAGGTGCTCAATCAGACCCAGTGGTGACACGTGGCAAGACGCTCCTCGGGGCGCGTCTTGCTTGGGCCTGTCTCCTGGAGGAGCTCAGTCAGACCCAGTGGTGACACGTGGCAAGACGCTCCTCGTGCGCATCTTGCTTGGGCCTCTCTCCTGGAGGCGCTAAGTCAGACCCAGTGTTGACATGTGGCAAGACGCTCCTCGGGGCGCGTCTTGCTTGGGCCTCTCTCCTGGGGGCGCTCAGTCAGACCCAGTGTTGACATGTGGCAAGACACTCCTCGGGGCGCGTCTTGCTTGGGCCTCTCTCATGGAGGCCCTCTGTCAGACCCAGTGTTGACATGTGTCAAGACGCTCCTCGGGGCGCGTCTTGCTTTGGCCTCTCCTGGAGGCGCTCAGTCAGACCGAGTGCTGACATGTGGCAGGAAGCTCCTCGGGGCGCGTCTTGCTTGGGCTTCTCTCCTGGAGGCCCTCAGTCAGACCCATTGTTGACATGTGGCAAGACGCTCCTCGGGGCGCGTCTTGCTTGGGCCTCTCTCCAGAAGGCCCTCAATCAGACCCAGTGTTGACACGTGGCAAAACGCTCCTCGGGGCGCTTCTTGCTTGGGCCTCTCTGCTGGAGGCGCTCAGTCAGACCCAGTGGTGACATGTGGCAAGACGCTCCCCGGGGCGTGTCTTGCTTGGGCCTCTCTCCTGGAGGCGCTCAGTCAGACCCAGTGTTGACATGTGGCAAGACGCTCCTCGGGGCGCTTCTTGCTTGGGCTTCTCTCCTGGAGGCCCTCTGTCAGACCCATTGTTGACATGTGGCAAGACGCTCCTCGGGGCACGTCTTGCTTGGGCCTCTCTCCTGGAGGCACTCAGTCAGACCGAGTAGTGACATGTGACAAGATGCTCCTCGGGGCGCGTCTTGCTTGGGCCTCTCTCCTGGAGGCGCTCAGTCAGACCCAGTGTTGACATGTGGCAAGATGCTCCTCGGGGCGCGTCTTGCTTGAGCCTCTCTCCTGGAGGCGCTCAGTCAGACCCAGTGTTCACATGTGGCAAGACGCTCCTCGGGGCACGTCCTGCTTGGGCCTCTCTCCTGGAGGCGCTCAGTCAGACCGAGATCTGACATGTGGCAAGACGCTCCTCGGGGTGCGTCTTGCTTGGGCCTCTCTCCTGGAGGCCCTCTGTCAAACCCAGTGTTGACATGTGGCAAGATGCTCCTCGGGGCGCATCTTGCTTGGGCCTCTCTCATGGATGCCCTCTGACAGACCCAGTGTTGATATGTGTCAAGACGCTCCTCGGGGCGCATCTTGCTTTGGCCTCTCTCCTGTAGGCGCTCAGTCAGACCGAGTGCTGACATGTGGCAAGAAGCTCCTCGGGGCGCGTCTTCCTTGGGCTTCTCTCCTGGAGGCCCTCAGTCAGACCCATTGTTGACATGTGGCAAGACGCTCCTCGGGGCGCGTCTTGCTTGGGCTTCTCTCCTGGAGGCCCTCAGTCAGACCCATTGTTGACATGTGGCAAGACGCTCCTCGGGGCGCGTCTTGCTTGGGCCTCTCTCCAGAAGGCCCTCAATCAGACCCAGTGTTGACACGTGGCAAAACGCTCCTCGGGGCGCTTCTTGCTTGGGCCTCTCTGCTGGAGGCGCTCAGTCAGACCCAGTGGTGACATGTGGCAAGACGCTCCCCGGGGCGTGTCTTGCTTGGGCCTCTCTCCTGGAGGCGCTCAGTCAGACCCAGTGTTGACATGTGGCAAGACGCTCCTCGGGGCGCTTCTTGCTTGGGCTTCTCTCCTGGAGGCCCTCTGTCAGACCCATTGTTGACATGTGGCAAGACGCTCCTCGGGGCACGTCTTGCTTGGGCCTCTCTCCTGGAGGCACTCAGTCAGACCGAGTAGTGACATGTGACAAGATGCTCCTCGGGGCGCGTCTTGCTTGGGCCTCTCTCCTGGAGGCGCTCAGTCAGACCCAGTGTTGACATGTGGCAAGATGCTCCTCGGGGCGCGTCTTGCTTGAGCCTCTCTCCTGGAGGCGCTCAGTCAGACCCAGTGTTCACATGTGGCAAGACGCTCCTCGGGGCACGTCCTGCTTGGGCCTCTCTCCTGGAGGCGCTCAGTCAGACCGAGATCTGACATGTGGCAAGACGCTCCTCGGGGTGCGTCTTGCTTGGGCCTCTCTCCTGGAGGCCCTCTGTCAAACCCAGTGTTGACATGTGGCAAGATGCTCCTCGGGGCGCATCTTGCTTGGGCCTCTCTCATGGATGCCCTCTGACAGACCCAGTGTTGATATGTGTCAAGACGCTCCTCGGGGCGCATCTTGCTTTGGCCTCTCTCCTGTAGGCGCTCAGTCAGACCGAGTGCTGACATGTGGCAAGAAGCTCCTCGGGGCGCGTCTTCCTTGGGCTTCTCTCCTGGAGGCCCTCAGTCAGACCCATTGTTGACATGTGGCAAGACGCTCCTCGGGGCGCGTCTTGCTTTGGCTTCTCTCCTGGAGGCCCTCAGTCAGACCCATTGTTGACATGTGGCAAGACGCTCCTCGGGGCGCGTATTGCTTGGGCTTCTCTCCTGGATGCCCTCTGTCAGACCAAGTGTTGACATGTGGCAAGACTCTCCTCGGGGGGCGTCTTGCTTGGGCTTCTCTAATGGAGGCCCTCAGTCAGACCCAGTGTTGACATGTGTCAAGACGCTCCTCGGGGCGTGTCTTGCTTGGGCCTCTCTCCTGGAGGCGCTCAGTCAGACCCAGTGTTGACATGTGGCAAGACGCTCCTCGGGGCGCTTCTTGCTTGGGCTTCTCTCCTGGAGGCCCTCAGTCAGACCCATTGTTGACATGTGGCAAGACGCTCCTCGGGGCACGTCTTGCTTGGGCCTCTCTCCTGGAGGCGCTCAGTCAGACCGAGTAGTGACATGTGGCAAGACGCTCCTCGGGGCGCGTCTTGCTGGGGCTTCTCTCATGGAGGCACTCAGTCAGACCCAGTGTTGACATGTGGCAAGACGCTCCTCGGGGTGCGTGTTGCTTGGGCCTCTCTCCTGGAGGCGCTCAGTCAGACCGAGTAGTGACATGTGACAAGACGCTCCTCGGGGCGCGTCTTGCTGGGGCTTCTCTCATGGAGGCACTCAGTCAGACCCAGTGTTGACATGTGGCAAGACGCTCCTCGGGCGATTCTTGCTTGGGCCTCGCTCCTGGAGGCGCTCAGTCAGACCCAGTGTTGACATGTGACAAGACGCTCCTCGGGGCGCGTCTTGCTTGGGCCTCTCTCCTGGAGGCGCTCAGTCAGACCCAGAGGTGACATGTGTCAAGAATCTCCTCGGGCCTCTCTGCTGGAGGCGCTCAGTCAGACCCAGTGTTGACATGTGGCAAGACGCTCCTCGGGGCGCGTCTTGCTTGGGCCTCTCTCCTGGAGGTGCTCAGTCAGACACAGTGTTGACATGTGGCAAGACGCTCCTCGGGGCGCGTCTTGCTGGGGCTTCTCTCATGGAGGCACTCAGTCAGACCCAGTGTTGACATGTGGAAAGACGCTCCTCGGGGCACGTCTTGCTTGGGCCTCTCTCCTGGAGGCGCTCAGTCAGACCCAGAGGAGAAATTTGTCAAGACGCTCCTCGGGGGGCGTCTTGCTTGGGCGTCTCTCCTGGAGGCGCTCAGTCAGACCCAGTGTTGACATGTGGCAAGACGCTCCTCGGAGCGCGTCTTGCTTGGGCCTCTCTCCTGGAGGCGCTCAGTCAGACCGAGTGCTGACATGTGGCAAGAATCTCCTCGGGGCGCGTCTTGCTTGGGCCTCTCTCCTGGAGGCGCTCAGTCAGACCCAGTGTTGACATGTGGCAAGACGCTCCTCGGGGCGCATCTTGCTTGGGCCTCTCTCCTGGAGGTGCTCAGTCAGACCGAGTGCTGACATGTGGCAAGACACTCCTCGGGGCGCGTCTTGCTTGGGCTTCTCTCCTGGAGGCCCTCAGTCAGACCCATTGTTGACATGTGGCAAGACGCTCCTCGGGGCGCGTCTTATTTGGGCCTCTCTCCTGGAGGCCCTCAGTCAGACCCAGTGTTGACATGTAGCAAGACGCTCCTCGGGGCGCGTCTTGCTTGGGCCTCTCTCCTGGAGGCGCTCAGTCAGACCCAGAGGAGAAATGTGTCAAGACGCTCCTCGGGGCGCGTCTTGCTGGGGCTTCTCTCATGGAGGCACTCAGTCAGACCCAGTGTTGACATGTGGAAAGACGCTCCTCGGGGCACGTCTTGCTTGGGCCTCTCTCCTGGAGGCCCTCAGTCAGACCGAGTGTTGACATGTGGCAAGACGCTCCTCGGGGCGCGTCTTGCTTGGGCCTCTCTCCTGGAGGCGCTCAGTCAGACCGGGTGCTGACATGTGGCAAGACGCTCCTCGGGGCGCTTCTTGCTTGGGCCTCTCTCCTGGATGCGCTCAGTCAGACCCAGTGGTGACATGTGGCAAGACGCTCCTCGGGGCGCGTATTGCTTGGGCCTCTCTCCTGGATGCCTTCTGTCAGACCCAGTGTTGACATGTGTCAAGACGCTCCTCGGGGCGTGTCTTGCTTGGGCCTCTCTCCTGGAGGCGCTCAGTCAGACCCAGTGTAGAAATGTGGCAAGACGCTCCTCGGGGCGCTTCGTGCTTGGGCTTCTCTCCTGGAGGCCCTCAGTCAGACCCATTGTTGACATGTGGCAAGACGCTCCTCGGGGCACGTCTTGCTTGGGCCTCTCTCCTGGAGGCGCTCAGTCAGACCGAGTAGTGACATGTGACAAGACGCTCCTCGGGGCGCGTCTTGCTTGGGCCTCTCTCCTGGAGGCGCTCAGTCAGACCCAGTGTTCACATGTGGCAAGAAGCTCCTCGGGGCGAGTCTTGCTGGGGCTTCTCTCATGGAGGCACTCAGTCAGACCCAGTGTTGACATGTGGCAAGACGCTCCTCGGGGCGCTTCTTACTTGGACCTCTCTCCTGGAGGTGCTCAGTCAGACCCAGTGTTGACATGTGTCAAGACGCTCCTCGGGCGATTCTTGCTTGGGCCTCGTTCCTGGAGGCGCTCAGTCAGACCCAGTGTTGACATGTGACAAGACGCTCCTCGGGGCGCGTCTTGCTTGGGCCTCTCTCCTGGAGGCGCTCAGTCAGACCCAGAGGTGACATGTGTCAAGAATCTCCTCGGGCCTCTCTGCTGGAGGCGCTCAGTCAGACCCAGTGTTGACATGTGGCAAGACGCTCCTCGGGGCGCGTCTTGCTTGGGCCTCTCTCCTGGAGGTGCTCAGTCAGACCCAGTGTTGACATGTGGCAAGACGCTCCTCGGGGCGCGTCTTGCTGGGGCTTCTCTCATGGAGGCACTCAGTCAGACCCAGTGTTGACATGTGGAAAGACGCTCCTCGGGGCACGTCTTGCTTGGGCCTCTCTCCTGGAGGCGCTCAGTCAGACCCAGAGGAGAAATGTGTCAAGACGCTCCTCGGGGGGCGTCTTGCTTGGGCGTCTCTCCTGGAGGCGCTCAGTCAGACCCAGTGTTGACATGTGGCAAGACGCTCCTCGGAGCGCGTCTTGCTTGGGCCTCTCTCCTGGAGGCGCTCAGTCAGACCGAGTGCTGACATGTGGCAAGAATCTCCTCGGGGCGCGTCTTGCTTGGGCCTCTCTCCTGGAGGCGCTCAGTCAGACCCAGTGTTGACATGTGGCAAGACGCTCCTCGGGGCGCATCTTGCTTGGGCCTCTCTCCTGGAGGTGCTCAGTCAGACCGAGTGCTGACATGTGGCAAGACACTCCTCGGGGCGCGTCTTGCTTGGGCTTCTCTCCTGGAGGCCCTCAGTCAGACCCATTGTTGACATGTGGCAAGACGCTCCTCGGGGCGCGTCTTATTTGGGCCTCTCTCCTGGAGGCCCTCAGTCAGACCCAGTGTTGACATGTGGCAAGACGCTCCTCGGGGCACGTCTTGCTTGGGCCTCTCTCCTGGAGGCGCTCAGTCAGACCCAGAGGAGAAATGTGTCAAGACGCTCCTCGGGGCGCGTCTTGCTGGGGCTTCTCTCATGGAGGCACTCAGTCAGACCCAGTGTTGACATGTGGAAAGACGCTCCTCGGGGCACGTCTTGCTTGGGCCTCTCTCCTGGAGGCCCTCAGTCAGACCCAGTGTTGACATGTGGCAAGACGCTCCTCGGGGCGCGTCTTGCTTGGGCCTCTCTCCTGGAGCCGCTCAGTAAGACCGGGTGCTGACATGTGGCAAGACGCTCCTCGGGGCGCTTCTTGCTTGGGCCTCTCTCCTGGATGCGCTCAGTCAGACCCAGTGGTGACATGTGGCAAGACGCTCCTCGGGGCGCGTATTGCTTGGGCCTCTCTCCTGGATGCCTTCTGTCAGACCCAGTGTTGACATGTGTCAAGACGCTCCTCGGGGCGTGTCTTGCTTGGGCCTCTCTCCTGGAGGCGCTCAGTCAGACCCAGTGTAGAAATGTGGCAAGACGCTCCTCGGGGCGCTTCGTGCTTGGGCTTCTCTCCTGGAGGCCCTCAGTCAGACCCATTGTTGACATGTGGCAAGACGCTCCTCGGGGCACGTCTTGCTTGGGCCTCTCTCCTGGAGGCGCTCAGTCAGACCGAGTAGTGACATGTGACAAGACGCTCCTCGGGGCGCGTCTTGCTTGGGCCTCTCTCCTGGAGGCGCTCAGTCAGACCCAGTGTTCACATGTGGCAAGAAGCTCCTCGGGGCGAGTCTTGCTGGGGCTTCTCTCATGGAGGCACTCAGTCAGACCCAGTGTTGACATGTGGCAAGACGCTTCTCGGGGCACGTCTTGCTTGGGCTTCTCTCATGGAGGCCCTCAGTCAGACCCAGTGTTGACATGTGTCAAGACGCTCCTCGGGGCGTGTCTTGCTTGGGCCTCTCTCCTGGAGGCGCTCAGTCAGACCCAGTGTTGACATGTGGCAAGATGCTCCTCGGGGCGCTTCTTGCTTGGGCTTCTCTCCTGGAGGCCCTCAGTCAGACCCATTGTTGACATGTGGCAAGACGCTCCTCGGGGCACGTCTTGCTTGGGCCTCTCTCCTGGAGGCGCTCAGTCAGACCGAGTAGTGACATGTGACAAGACGCTCCTCGGGGCGCGTCTTGCTTGGTTCTCTCTCCTGGAGGCGCTCATTCAGACCCAGTGATGACATGTGGCAAGACGCTCCTCGGGGCGCGTATTGCTTGGGCCTCTCTCCTGAATGCCCTCAGTCAAACCCAGTGTTGACATGTGGCAAGACTCTCCTCGGGGCGCGTCTTGCTTGGGCTTCTCTCATGGAGGCCCTCAGTCCGACCCAGTGTTGACATGTGTCAAGACGCTAATCGGGAGATGTCTTGCTTGGGCCTCTCTCCTGGAGGCGCTCAGTCAGACCCAGAGGAGACATGTGTCAAGACGCTCCTCTGGGCGCGTCTTGCTTGGGCTTCTCTCCTGGAGGCGCTCAGTCAGACCGAGTAGTGACATGTGGCAAGACGCTCCTCGGGGCGCGTCTTGCTTGGACCTCCCTCCTGGAGGCGCTCAGTCAGACCGAGTAGTGACATTTGGCAAGACGCTCCTCGGGGCGCGTCTTGCTTGGACCTCTCTCCTGGAGGCGCTCAGTTAGACCGAGTAGTGACATGTGGCAAGACGCTCCTCGGGGCGCGTCTTGCTTGGGCCTCTCTCCTGGAGGCGCTCAGTCAGACCGAGTGCTGACATAAGGCAAGACGCTCCTCGGGGCGCGTCTTGCTTTGGCTTCTCTCCTGGAGGCCCTCAGTCAGACCCATTGTTGACATGTGGCAAGACGCTCCTCGGGGCGCGTATTGCTTGGACCTCTCTCCTGGATGCCCTCTGTCAGACCCAGTGTTGACATGTGGCAAGACTCTCCTCGGGGCGCGTCTTGCTTGGGCTTCTCTCATGGAGGCCCTCAGTCAGACCCAGTGTTGACATGTGTCAAGACGCTCCTCGGGGCGTGTCTTGCTTGGGCCTCTCTCCTGTAGGCGCTCAGTCAGACCCAGTGTTGACATGTGGCAAGACGCTCCTCGGGGCGCTTCTTGCTTGGGCTTCTCTCCTGGAGGCCCTCAGTCAGACCCATTGTTGACATGTGGCAAGATGCTCCTCGGGGCCTGCTTGCTTGGGCCTCTCTCCTGGAGGCGCTCAGTCAGACCGAGTAGTGACATGTGGCAAGACGCTCCTCGGGGCGCGTCTTGCTGGGGCTTCTCTCATGGAGGCACTCAGTCAGACCCAGTGTTGACATGTGGCAAGATGCTCCTCGGGGTGAGTGTTGCTTGGACCTCTCTCCTGGAGGCGCTCAGTCAGACCGAGTAGTGACATGTGGCAAGACGCTCCTCGGGGCGCGTCTTGCTTGGGCCTCTCTCCTGGAGGCGCTCAATTAGACCCAGTGTTGACATGTGGCAAGACGCTCCTCGGGGCGCGTCTTGCTTGGGCTTCTCTCCTGGAGGCCCTCAGTCAGACCCATTGTTGACATGTGGCAAGAAGCTCCTCGGGGCGCTTCTTGCTTGGGCCTCTCTCCTGGAGGCGCTCAGTCAGACTGAGTGCTGACATGTGGCAAGACGCTCCTCGGGGCGCGTCTTGCTGGGGCCTCTCTCCTGGAGGTGCTCAGTCAAACCCAGTGTTGACATGTGTCAAGACGCTCCTCGGGCGTTTCTTGCTTGCGCCTTTCTCCTGGAGGCGCTCAGTCAGACCCAGAGGTGACATGTGGCAAGACGCTCCTCGGGCCTCTCTCCTGGAGGCGCTCAGTCAGACCCAGTGTTGACATGTGGCAAGACGCTCCTCGGGGCGCGTCTTGCTTGGGCCTCTCTCCTGGAGGTGCTCAGTCAGACCCAGTGTTGACATGTGGCAAGACGCTCCTCGGGGCGCGTCTTGCTGGGGCTTCTCTCATGGAGGCACTCAGTCAGACCCAGTGTTGACATGTGGCAAGATGCTCGTCGGGGCACGTCTTGCTTGGGCCTCTCTCCTGGAGGCGCTCAGTCAGACCCAGAGGAGACGAGTGTCAAGACCCTCCTCGGGGCGCGTCTTGCTTGGGCCTCTCTCCTGGAGGCGCTCAGTCAGACCGAGTGCTGACATGTTCAAGGACGCACATCCGGGCGCGGCTTGCTTGGGCCTCTCTCCTGGAGGCGCTCAGTCAGACCCAGTGTTGACATGTGGCAAGACGCTCCTCGGGGCGCGTCTTGCTTGGGCCTCTCTCCTGGAGGCGCTCAGTCAGACCGAGTGCTGACATGTGGCAAGACGCTCCTCGGGGCGCATCTTGCTTGGGCTTCTCTCCTGGAGGCCCTCAGTCAGACCCATTGTTGACATGTGGCAAGATGCTCCTCGGGGCCTGCTTGCTTGGGCCTCTCTCCTGGAGGCGCTCAGTCAGACCGAGTAGTGACATGTGGCAAGACGCTCCTCGGGGCGCGTCTTGCTGGGGCTTCTCTCATGGAGGCACTCAGTCAGACCCAGTGTTGACATGTGGCAAGATGCTCCTCGGGGTGAGTGTTGCTTGGACCACTCTCCTGGAGGCGCTCAGTCAGACCGAGTAGTGACATGTGGCAAGACGCTCCTCGGGGCGCGTCTTGCTGGGGCCTCTCTCCTGGAGGTGCTCAGTCAAACCCAGTGTTGACATGTGTCAAGACGCTCCTCGGGCGTTTCTTGCTTGCGCCTTTCTCCTGGAGGCGCTCAGTCAGACCCAGAGGTGACATGTGGCAAGACGCTCCTCGGGCCTCTCTCCTGGAGGCGCTCAGTCAGACCCAGTGTTGACATGTGGCAAGACGCTCCTCGGGGCGCGTCTTGCTTGGGCCTCTCTCCTGGAGGTGCTCAGTCAGACCCAGTGTTGACATGTGGCAAGACGCTCCTCGGGGCGCGTCTTGCTGGGGCTTCTCTCATGGAGGCACTCAGTCAGACCCAGTGTTGACATGTGGCAAGATGCTCGTCGGGGCACGTCTTGCTTGGGCCTCTCTCCTGGAGGCGCTCAGTCAGACCCAGAGGAGACGAGTGTCAAGACCCTCCTCGGGGCGCGTCTTGCTTGGGCCTCTCTCCTGGAGGCGCTCAGTCAGACCGAGTGCTGACATGTTCAAGGACGCACATCCGGGCGCGGCTTGCTTGGGCCTCTCTCCTGGAGGCGCTCAGTCAGACCCAGTGTTGACATGTGGCAAGACGCTCCTCGGGGCGCGTCTTGCTTGGGCCTCTCTCCTGGAGGCGCTCAGTCAGACCGAGTGCTGACATGTGGCAAGACGCTCCTCGGGGCGCATCTTGCTTGGGCTTCTCTCCTGGAGGCCCTCAGTCAGACCCAGTGTTGACATGTGGCAAGACGCTCCTCGGGGCGCGCTTTATTTGGGCCTCTCTCCTGGAGGCCCTCAGTCAGACCCAGTGTTGACATGTGGCAAGACATTCCTCGGGGCGCGTCTTGCTTAGGCTTCTCTCCTGGAGGCCCTCAGTCAGACCCATTGTTGCCATGTGGCAAGACGCTCCTCGGGGCACGTCTTGCTTGGGCCTCTCTCCTGGAGGCGCTCAGTCAGACCGAGTAGTGACATGTGGCAAGACGCTCCTCGGGGCGCGTCTTGCTTGGGCCTCTCTCCAGAAGGCCCTCAATCAGACCCAGTGTTGACATGTTGCAAGACGCTCCTCCGGGCGCGTCTTAATTGGGCCTCTCTCCTGGAGGCGCTCAGTCAGACCCAGTGTTGACATGTGGCCTGACGCTCCTCGGGGCGCGTGTTGCTTGGGCCTCTCTCCTGGAGGCGCTAAGTCAGACCAAGTGGTGACATGTTGCAAGACACTCCTCGGGGCGCGTCTTGCTTGGGCCTCTCTCCTGGAGGCGCTCAGTCAGACCGAGTGCTGACATGTGGAAAGACGCTCCTCGGGGCCCGTCTTGCTTGGGCTTCTCTCCTGGAGGCGCTCAATCAGACCCAGTGGTGACATGTGGCAAGACACTCCTCGGGGCGCGTCTTGCTTGGGCCTCTCTCCTGGAGGCCCTCTGTCAGACCCAGTGTTGGCATGTGGCAAGACGCTCCTCAGGGCGCTTCTTGGTTGGGCCTCTCTCCTGGAGGCGCTCAGTCAGATCCAGTGTTGACATGTGGCAAGATGCTCCTCGGGGCGCGTCTTGCTTGAGCTTCTCTCCTGGAGGCCCTCAGTCAGACCCATTGTTGACATGTGGCAAGACGCTCCTCGGGGCACGTCTTGCTTGGGCCTCTCTCCTGGAGGCGCTCAAACAGACCGAGTAGTGACATGTGGCAAGAAGCTCCTCGGGGCGCGTCTTGCTGGGGCTTCTCTCATGGAGGCACTCAGTCAGACCCAGCATTGACATGTGGCAAGACGCTCCTCGGGGCGCGTCTTGCTTGGACCTCTCTCCCTGAGGCGCTCAGTCAGACCGAGTAGTGACATGTGGCAAGACGCTCCTCGGGGCGCGACTTGCTTGGACCTCTCTCCCTGAGGCGCTGAGTCAGACCCAGTGTTGACATGTGGCAAGACGCTCCTCGGGGCGCATCTTGCTTGGGCTTCTCTCCTGGAGGCCCTCAGTCAGACCCAATGTTGACATGTTGCAAGACGCTCCTCGGGGCGCGTCTTATTTGGGCCTCTCTCCTGGGGGCCCTCAGTCAGACCCAGTGTTGACATGTGGCAAGACGCTCCTCGGGGCGCGTCTTGCTTGGGCCTCTCTCCTGGAGGCGCTCAGTCAGACCGAGTAGTGACATGTGGCAAGACGCTCCTCGGGGCGCGTCTTGCTTGGACCTCCCTCCTGGAGGCGCTCAGTCAGACCGAGTAGTGACATGTGGCAAGACGCTCCTCGGGGCGGGTCTTGCTTGGGCCTCTCTCCTGGAGGCGCTCAGTCAGACCGAGTGCTGACATGAGGCAAGATGCTCCTCGGGGCGCGTCTTGCTGGGGCCTCTCTCCTGGAGGTGCTCAATCAGACCCAGTGGTGACACGTGGCAAGACGCTCCTCGGGGCGTGTCTTGCTTGGGCCTCTCTCCTGGAGGAGCTCAGTCAGACCCAGTGTTGACACGTGGCAAGACGCTCCTCAGGCCGCGTCTTGCTTGGGCCTCTCTCCTGGAGGCGCTCAGTCAGACCCAGTGTTGACATGTGGCAAGACACTCCCCGGGGCGCGTCTTGCTTGGGCCTCTCTCATGGAGGCCCTCTGTCAGACCCAGTGTTGACATGTGTCAAGACGCTCCTCGGGGCGCATCTTGCTTTGGCCTCTCTCCTGGAGGCGCTCAGTCAGACCGAGTGCTGACATGTGGCAAGAAGCTCCTCGGGGTGCGTCTTCCTTGGGCTTCTCTCCTGGAGGCCCTCAGTCAGACCCATTGTTGACATGTGGCAAGACGCTCCTCGGGGCGCGTATTGCTTGGGCCTCTCTCCTGGATGCCCTCTGTCAGACCCAGTGTTGACATGTGGCAAGACTCTCCTCGGGGCGCGTCTTGCTTGGGCTTCTCACATGGAGGCCCTCAGTCAGACCCAGTGTTAACATGTGTCAAGATGCTCCTCGGGGCGTGTCTTGCTTGGGCCTCTCTCCTGGAGGCGCTCAGTCAGACCCAGTGTTGACATGTGGCAAGACGCTCCTCGGGGCGCTTCTTGCTTGGGCTTCTCTCCTGGAGGCCCTCAGTCAGACCCATTGTTGACATGTGGCAAGACGCTCCTCGGGGCACGTCTTGCTTGGGCCTCTCTCCTGGAGGCGCTCAGTCAGACCCAGTGTCACATGTGGCAAGACGCTCCTCGGGGCGCGTGTTGCTTGGACCTCTCTCCTGGAGGCGCTCAGTCAGACCCAGTGTTGACATGTGTCAAGACGCTCCTCGGGCGTTTCTTGCTTGGGCCTCGCTCCTGGAGGGGCTCAGTCAGACCCAGTGTTGACATGTGACAAGACGCTCCTCGGGCCTCTCTCCTGGAGGCGCTCAGTCAGACCCAGAGGTGACATGTGTCAAGACGCTCCTCGGGCCTCTCTCCTGGAGGCGCTCAGTCAGACCCAGTGTTGACATGTGGCAAGACGCTCCTCGGGGCGCGTCTTGCTTGGGCCTCTCTCCTGGAGGTGCTCAGTCAGACCCAGTGTTGACATGTGGCAAGACGCTCCTCGGGGCGCGTCTTGCTGGGGCTTCTCTCATGGAGGCACTCAGTCAGACCCTGTGTTGACAAGTGGAAAGACGCTCCTCGGGGCACGTCTTGCTTGGGCCTCTCTCCTGGAGGCGCTCAGTCAGACCCAGAGGAGAAATGTGTCAAGACGCTCCTCGGGGCGCATCTTGCTTGGGCGTGTCTCCTGGAGGCACTCAGTCAGACCGAGTGCTGACATGTGGCAAGACTCTCCTCGGGGCGCGTCTTGCTTGGGCCTCTCTCCTGGAGGCGCTCAGTCAGACCCAGTGTTGACTCGTGGCAAGACGCTCCTCGGGGCGCGTCTTGCTTGGGCCTCTCTCCTGGAGGTGCTCAGTCAGACCCAGTGTTGACATGTGGCAAGACGCTCCTCGGGGCGCGTCTTGCTGGGGCTTCTCTCATGGAGGCACTCAGTCAGACCCAGTGTTGACATGTGGCAAGATGCTCCTCGGGGCACGTCTTGCTTGGGCCTCTCTCCTGGAGGCGCTCAGTCAGACCCAGAGGAGACATGTGTCAAGACGCTCCTCGGGGCGCGTCTTGCTTGGGCCTCTCTCCTGGAGGCGCTCAGTCAGACCGAGTGCTGACATGTGGCAAGACGCTCCTCGGGGCGCATCTTGCTTGGGCTTCTCTCCTGGAGGCCCTCAGTCAGACCCAATGTTGACATGTTGCAAGACGCTCCTCGGGGCGCGTCTTATTTGGGCCTCTCTCCTGGGGGCCCTCAGTCAGACCCAGTGTTGACATGTGGCAAGACGCTCCTCGGGGCGCGTCTTGCTTCGGCCTCTCTCCTGGAGGCGCTCAGTCAGACCGAGTAGTGACATGTGGCAAGACGCTCCTCGGGGCGCGTCTTGCTTGGACCTCCCTCCTGGAGGCGCTCAGTCAGACCGAGTAGTGACATGTGGCAAGACGCTCCTCGGGGCGGGTCTTGCTTGGGCCTCTCTCCTGGAGGCGCTCAGTCAGACCGAGTGCTGACATAAGGCAAGATGCTACTCGGGGCGCGTCTTGCTGGGGCCTCTCTCCTGGAGGTGCTCAATCAGACCCAGTGGTGACACGTGGCAAGACGCTCCTCGGGGCGTGTCTTGCTTGGGCCTCTCTCCTGGAGGAGCTCAGTCAGACCCAGTGGTGACACGTGGCAAGACGCTCCTCGGGGCGCATCTTGCTTGGGCCTCTCTCCTGGAGGCGCAAAGTCAGACCCAGTGTTGACACGTGGCAAGACGCTCCTCAGGCCGCGTCTTGCTTGGGCCTCTCTCCTGGAGGCGCTCAGTCAGACCCAGTGTTGACATGTGGCAAGACACTCCTCGGGGCGCGTCTTGCTTGGGCCTCTCTCATGGAGGCCCTCTGTCAGACCCAGTGTTGACCTGTGTCAAGACGCTCCTCGGGGCGCATCTTGCTTTGGCCTCTCTCCTGGAGGCGCTCAGTCAGACCGAGTGCTGACATGTGGCAAGAAGCTCCTCGGGGCGCGTCTTCCTTGGGCTTCTCTCCTGGAGGCCCTCAGTCAGACCCATTGTTGACATGTGGCAAGACGCTCCTCGGGGCGCGTATTAATTGGGCCTCTCTCCTGGATGCCCTCTGTCAGACCCAGTGTTGACATGTGGCAAGACTCTCCTCGGGGCGCGTCTTGCTTGGGCTTCTCACATGGAGGCCCTCAGTCAGACCCAGTGTTAACATGTGTCAAGACGCTCCTCGGGGCGTGTCTTGCTTGGGCCTCTCTCCTGGAGGCGCTCAGTCAGACCCAGTGTTGACATGTGGCAAGACGCTCCTCGGGGCGCTTCTTGCTTGGGCTTCTCTCCTGGAGGCCCTCAGTCAGACCCATTGTTGACATGTGGCAAGACGCTCCTCGGGGCATGTCTTGCTTGGGCCTCTCTCCTGGAGGCGCTCAGTCAGACCGAGTAGTGACATGTGACAAGATGCTCCTCGGGGCGCGTCTTGCTTGGGCCTCTCTCATGGAGGCCCTCTGTCAGACCCAGTGTTGACATGTGTCAAGACGCTCCTCGGGGCGCGTCTTGCTTTGGCCTCTCTCCTGGAGGCGCTCAGTCAGACCGAGTGCTGACATGTGGCAAGAAGCTCCTCGGGGCGCGTCTTGCTTGGGCTTCTCTCCTGGAGGCCCTCAGTCAGACCCATTGTTGACATGTGGCAAGACGCTCCTCGGGGCGCGTATTGCTTGGACCTCTCTCCTGGATGCCCTCTGTCAGACCCAGTGTTGACATGTGGCAAGACTCTCCTCGGGGCGCGTCTTGCTTGGGCCTCTCTCCAGAAGGCCCTCAATCAGACCCAGTGTTGACACGTGGCAAGACGCTCCTCGGGGCGCTTCTTGCTTGGGCCTCTCTCCTGGAGGCGCTCAGTCAGACCCAGTGTTGACATGTGGCAAGACACTCCTCGGGGCGCGTCTTGCTTGGGCTTCTCTCATGGAGGCCCTCAGTCAGACCCAGTGTTGACATGTGTCAAGACGCTCCTCGGGGCGCGTCTTGCTTGGACCTCCCTCCTGGAGGCGCTCAGTCAGACCGAGTAGTGACATTTGGCAAGACGCTCCTCGGGGCGCGTCTTGCTTGGACCTCTCTCCTGGAGGCGCTCAGTTAGACCGAGTAGTGACATGTGGCAAGACGCTCCTCGGGGCGCGTCTTGCTTGGGCCTCTCTCCTGGAGGCGCTCAGTCAGACCGAGTGCTGACATAAGGCAAGACGCTCCTCGGGGCGCGTCTTGCTTTGGCTTCTCTCCTGGAGGCCCTCAGTCAGACCCATTGTTGACATGTGGCAAGACGCTCCTCGGGGCGCGTATTGCTTGGACCTCTCTCCTGGATGCCCTCTGTCAGACCCAGTGTTGACATGTGGCAAGACTCTCCTCGGGGCGCGTCTTGCTTGGGCTTCTCTCATGGAGGCCCTCAGTCAGACCCAGTGTTGACATGTGTCAAGACGCTCCTCGGGGCGTGTCTTGCTTGGGCCTCTCTCCTGGAGGCGCTCAGTCAGACCCAGTGTTGACATGTGGCAAGACGCTCCTCGGGGCGCTTCTTGCTTGGGCTTCTCTCCTGGAGGCCCTCAGTCAGACCCATTGTTGACATGTGGCAAGATGCTCCTCGGGGCCTGCTTGCTTGGGCCTCTCTCCTGGAGGCGCTCAGTCAGACCGAGTAGTGACATGTGGCAAGACGCTCCTCGGGGCGCGTCTTGCTGGGGCTTCTCTCCCGGAGGCGCTCAGAAAGACCCAGTGTTGACTCGTGGCAAGACGCTCCTCGGGGCGCGTCTTGCTTGGGCCTCTCTCCTGGAGGTGCTCAGTCAGACCCAGTGTTGACATGTGGCAAGACGCTCCTCGGGGCGCGTCTTGCTGGGGCTTCTCTCATGGAGGCACTCAGTCAGACCCAGTGTTGACATGTGGCAAGATGCTCCTCGGGGCACGTCTTGCTTGGGCCTCTCTCCTGGAGGCGCTCAGTCAGACCCAGAGGAGACATGTGTCAAGACGCTCCTCGGGGCGCGTCTTGCTTGGGCCTCTCTCCTGGAGGCGCTCAGTCAGACCGAGTGCTGACATGTGGCAAGACGCTCCTCGGGGCGCATCTTGCTTGGGCTTCTCTCCTGGAGGCCCTCTGTCAGACCCAATGTTGACATGTTGCAAGACGCTCCTCGGGGCGCGTCTTATTTGGGCCTCTCTCCTGGGGGCCCTCAGTCAGACCCAGTGTTGACATGTGGCAAGACGCTCCTCGGGGCGCGTCTTGCTTCGGCCTCTCTCCTGGAGGCGCTCAGTCAGACCGAGTAGTGACATGTGGCAAGACGCTCCTCGGGGCGCGTCTTGCTTGGACCTCCCTCCTGGAGGCGCTCAGTCAGACCGAGTAGTGACATGTGGCAAGACGCTCCTCGGGGCGGGTCTTGCTTGGGCCTCTCTCCTGGAGGCGCTCAGTCAGACCGAGTGCTGACATAAGGCAAGATGCTACTCGGGGCGCGTCTTGCTGGGGCCTCTCTCCTGGAGGTGCTCAATCAGACCCAGTGGTGACACGTGGCAAGACGCTCCTCGGGGCGTGTCTTGCTTGGGCCTCTCTCCTGGAGGAGCTCAGTCAGACCCAGTGGTGACACGTGGCAAGACGCTCCTCGGGGCGCATCTTGCTTGGGCCTCTCTCCTGGAGGCGCAAAGTCAGACCCAGTGTTGACACGTGGCAAGACGCTCCTCAGGCCGCGTCTTGCTTGGGCCTCTCTCCTGGAGGCGCTCAGTCAGACCCAGTGTTGACATGTGGCAAGACACTCCTCGGGGCGCGTCTTGCTTGGGCCTCTCTCATGGAGGCCCTCTGTCAGACCCAGTGTTGACCTGTGTCAAGACGCTCCTCGGGGCGCATCTTGCTTTGGCCTCTCTCCTGGAGGCGCTCAGTCAGACCGAGTGCTGACATGTGGCAAGAAGCTCCTCGGGGCGCGTCTTCCTTGGGCTTCTCTCCTGGAGGCCCTCAGTCAGACCCATTGTTGACATGTGGCAAGACGCTCCTCGGGGCGCGTATTAATTGGGCCTCTCTCCTGGATGCCCTCTGTCAGACCCAGTGTTGACATGTGGCAAGACTCTCCTCGGGGCGCGTCTTGCTTGGGCTTCTCACATGGAGGCCCTCAGTCAGACCCAGTGTTAACATGTGTCAAGACGCTCCTCGGGGCGTGTCTTGCTTGGGCCTCTCTCCTGGAGGCGCTCAGTCAGACCCAGTGTTGACATGTGGCAAGACGCTCCTCGGGGCGCTTCTTGCTTGGGCTTCTCTCCTGGAGGCCCTCAGTCAGACCCATTGTTGACATGTGGCAAGACGCTCCTCGGGGCATGTCTTGCTTGGGCCTCTCTCCTGGAGGCGCTCAGTCAGACCGAGTAGTGACATGTGACAAGATGCTCCTCGGGGCGCGTCTTGCTTGGGCCTCTCTCATGGAGGCCCTCTGTCAGACCCAGTGTTGACATGTGTCAAGACGCTCCTCGGGGCGCGTCTTGCTTTGGCCTCTCTCCTGGAGGCGCTCAGTCAGACCGAGTGCTGACATGTGGCAAGAAGCTCCTCGGGGCGCGTCTTGCTTGGGCTTCTCTCCTGGAGGCCCTCAGTCAGACCCATTGTTGACATGTGGCAAGACGCTCCTCGGGGCGCGTATTGCTTGGGCCTCTCTCCAGAAGGCCCTCAATCAGACCCAGTGTTGACACGTGGCAAGACGCTCCTCGGGGCGCTTCTTGCTTGGGCCTCTCTCCTGGAGAAGCTCAGTCAGACCCAGTGGTGACATGTGACAAGACGCTCCTCAGGGCGCGTATTGCTTGGGCCTCTCTCCTGGATGCCCTCTGTCAGACCCAGTGTTGACATGTGGCAAGACTCTCCTCGGGGCGCGTATTGCTTGGGCTTCTCTCATGGAGGCCCTCAGTCAGACCCAGTGTTGACATGTGTCAAGACGCTCCTCGGGGCGCGTCTTGCTTGGACCTCCCTCCTGGAGGCGCTCAGTCAGACCGAGTAGTGACATTTGGCAAGACGCTCCTCGGGGCGCGTCTTGCTTGGACCTCTCTCCTGGAGGCGCTCAGTTAGACCGAGTAGTGACATGTGGCAAGACGCTCCTCGGGGCGCGTCTTGCTTGGGCCTCTCTCCTGGAGGCGCTCAGTCAGACCGAGTGCTGACATAAGGCAAGACGCTCCTCGGGGCGCGTCTTGCTTTGGCTTCTCTCCTGGAGGCCCTCAGTCAGACCCATTGTTGACATGTGGCAAGACGCTCCTCGGGGCGCGTATTGCTTGGACCTCTCTCCTGGATGCCCTCTGTCAGACCCAGTGTTGACATGTGGCAAGACTCTCCTCGGGGCGCGTCTTGCTTGGGCTTCTCTCATGGAGGCCCTCAGTCAGACCCAGTGTTGACATGTGTCAAGACGCTCCTCGGGGCGTGTCTTGCTTGGGCCTCTCTCCTGGAGGCGCTCAGTCAGACCCAGTGTTGACATGTGGCAAGACGCTCCTCGGGGCGCTTCTTGCTTGGGCTTCTCTCCTGGAGGCCCTCAGTCAGACCCATTGTTGACATGTGGCAAGATGCTCCTCGGGGCCTGCTTGCTTGGGCCTCTCTCCTGGAGGCGCTCAGTCAGACCGAGTAGTGACATGTGGCAAGACGCTCCTCGGGGCACGTCTTGCTGGGGCTTCTCTCATGGAGGCACTCAGTCAGACCCAGTGTTGACATGTGGCAAGATGCTCCTCGGGGTGAGTGTTGCTTGGACCTCTCTCCTGGAGGCGCTCAGTCAGACCGAGTAGTGACATGTGGCAAGACGCTCCTCGGGGCGCGTCTTGCTTGGGCCTCTCTCCTGGAGGCGCTCAATTAGACCCAGTGTTGACATGTGGCAAGACGCTCCTCGGGGCGCGTCTTGCTTGGGCTTCTCTCCTGGAGGCCCTCAGTCAGACCCATTGTTGACATGTGGCAAGAAGCTCCTCGGGGCGCTTCTTGCTTGGGCCTCTCTCCTGGAGGCGCTCAGTCAGACTGAGTGCTGACATGTGGCAAGACGCTCCTCGGGGCGCGTCTTGCTGGGGCCTCTCTCCTGGAGGTGCTCAGTCAAACCCAGTGTTGACATGTGTCAAGACGCTCCTCGGGCGTTTCTTGCTTGCGCCTTTCTCCTGGAGGCGCTCAGTCAGACCCAGAGGTGACATGTGGCAAGACGCTCCTCGGGCCTCTCTCCTGGAGGCGCTCAGTCAGACCCAGTGTTGACATGTGGCAAGACGCTCCTCGGGGCGCGTCTTGCTTGGGCCTCTCTCCTGGAGGTGCTCAGTCAGACCCAGTGTTGACATGTGGCAAGACGCTCCTCGGGGCGCGTCTTGCTGGGGCTTCTCTCATGGAGGCACTCAGTCAGACCCAGTGTTGACATGTGGCAAGATGCTCGTCGGGGCACGTCTTGCTTGGGCCTCTCTCCTGGAGGCGCTCAGTCAGACCCAGAGGAGACGAGTGTCAAGACCCTCCTCGGGGCGCGTCTTGCTTGGGCCTCTCTCCTGGAGGCGCTCAGTCAGACCGAGTGCTGACATGTTCAAGGACGCACATCCGGGCGCGGCTTGCTTGGGCCTCTCTCCTGGAGGCGCTCAGTCAGACCCAGTGTTGACATGTGGCAAGACGCTCCTCGGGGCGCGTCTTGCTTGGGCCTCTCTCCTGGAGGCGCTCAGTCAGACCGAGTGCTGACATGTGGCAAGACGCTCCTCGGGGCGCATCTTGCTTGGGCTTCTCTCCTGGAGGCCCTCAGTCAGACCCAGTGTTGACATGTGGCAAGACGCTCCTCGGGGCGCGTCTTGCTTAGGCTTCTCTCCTGGAGGCCCTCAGTCAGACCCATTGTTGCCATGTGGCAAGACGCTCCTCGGGGCACGTCTTGCTTGGGCCTCTCTCCTGGAGGCGCTCAGTCAGACCGAGTAGTGACATGTGGCAAGACGCTCCTCGGGGCGCGTCTTGCTTGGGCCTCTCTCCAGAAGGCCCTCAATCAGACCCAGTGTTGACATGTTGCAAGACGCTCCTCCGGGCGCGTCTTAATTGGGCCTCTCTCCTGGAGGCGCTCAGTCAGACCCAGTGTTGACATGTGGCCTGACGCTCCTCGGGGCGCGTGTTGCTTGGGCCTCTCTCCTGGAGGCGCTAAGTCAGACCAAATGGTGACATGTTGCAAGACACTCCTCGGGGCGCGTCTTGCTTGGGCCTCTCTCCTGGAGGCGCTCAGTCAGACCGAGTGCTGACATGTGGAAAGACGCTCCTCGGGGCCCGTCTTGCTTGGGCTTCTCTCCTGGAGGCGCTCAATCAGACCCAGTGGTGACATGTGGCAAGACACTCCTCGGGGCGCGTCTTGCTTGGGCCTCTCTCCTGGAGGCCCTCTGTCAGACCCAGTGTTGGCATGTGGCAAGACGCTCCTCAGGGCGCTTCTTGGTTGGGCCTCTCTCCTGGAGGCGCTCAGTCAGATCCAGTGTTGACATGTGGCAAGATGCTCCTCGGGGCGCGTCTTGCTTGAGCTTCTCTCCTGGAGGCCCTCAGTCAGACCCATTGTTGACATGTGGCAAGACGCTCCTCGGGGCACGTCTTGCTTGGGCCTCTCTCCTGGAGGCGCTCAAACAGACCGAGTAGTGACATGTGGCAAGAAGCTCCTCGGGGCGCGTCTTGCTGGGGCTTCTCTCATGGAGGCACTCAGTCAGACCCAGCATTGACAAGTGGCAAGACGCTCCTCGGGGCGCGTCTTGCTTGGACCTCTCTCCCTGAGGCGCTCAGTCAGACCGAGTAGTGACATGTGGCAAGACGCTCCTCGGGGCGCGTCTTGCTTGGACCTCTCTCCCTGAGGCGCTGAGTCAGACCCAGTGTTGACATGTGGCAAGACGCTCCTCGGGGCGCATCTTGCTTGGGCTTCTCTCCTGGAGGCCCTCAGTCAGACCCAATGTTGACATGTTGCAAGACGCTCCTCGGGGCGCGTCTTATTTGGGCCTCTCTCCTGGGGGCCCTCAGTCAGACCCAGTGTTGACATGTGGCAAGACGCTCCTCGGGGCGGGTCTTGCTTGGGCCTCTCTCCTGGAGGCGCTCAGTCAGACCGAGTGCTGACATGAGGCAAGATGCTCCTCGGGGCGCGTCTTGCTGGGGCCTCTCTCCTGGAGGTGCTCAATCAGACCCAGTGGTGACACGTGGCAAGACGCTCCTCGGGGCGTGTCTTGCTTGGGCCTCTCTCCTGGAGGAGCTCAGTCAGACCCAGTGTTGACACGTGGCAAGACGCTCCTCAGGCCGCGTCTTGCTTGGGCCTCTCTCCTGGAGGCCCTCAGTCAGACCCATTGTTGACATGTGGCAAGACGCTCCTCGGGGCGCGTATTGCTTGGGCCTCTCTCCTGGATGCCCTCTGTCAGACCCAGTGTTGACATGTGGCAAGACTCTCCTCGGGGCGCGTCTTGCTTGGGCTTCTCACATGGAGGCCCTCAGTCAGACCCAGTGTTAACATGTGTCAAGATGCTCCTCGGGGCGTGTCTTGCTTGGGCCTCTCTCCTGGAGGCGCTCAGTCAGACCCAGTGTTGACATGTGGCAAGACGCTCCTCGGGGCGCTTCTTGCTTGGGCTTCTCTCCTGGAGGCCCTCAGTCAGACCCATTGTTGACATGTGGCAAGACGCTCCTCGGGGCACGTCTTGCTTGGGCCTCTCTCCTGGAGGCGCTCAGTCAGACCGAGTAGTGACATGTGACAAGATGCTCCTCGGGGCGCGTCTTGCTGGGGCTTCTCTCATGGAGCCACTCAGTCAGACCCAGTGTCACATGTGGCAAGACGCTCCTCGGGGCGCGTGTTGCTTGGACCTCTCTCCTGGAGGCGCTCAGTCAGACCCAGTGTTGACATGTGTCAAGACGCTCCTCGGGCGTTTCTTGCTTGGGCCTCGCTCCTGGAGGGGCTCAGTCACACCCAGTGTTGACATGTGACAAGACGCTCCTCGGGCCTCTCTCCTGGAGGCGCTCAGTCAGACCCAGAGGTGACATGTGTCAAGACGCTCCTCGGGCCTCTCTCCTGGAGGCGCTCAGTCAGACCCAGTGTTGACATGTGGCAAGACGCTCCTCGGGGCGCGTCTTGCTTGGGCCTCTCTCCTGGAGGTGCTCAGTCAGACCCAGTGTTGACATGTGGCAAGACGCTCCTCGGGGCGCGTCTTGCTGGGGCTTCTCTCATGGAGGCACTCAGTCAGACCCAGTGTTGACAAGTGGAAAGACGCTCCTCGGGGCACGTCTTGCTTGGGCCTCTCTCCTGGAGGCGCTCAGTCAGACCCAGAGGAGAAATGTGTCAAGACGCTCCTCGGGGCGCATCTTGCTTGGGCGTGTCTCCTGGAGGCGCTCAGTCAGACCGAGTGCTGACATGTGGCAAGACTCTCCTCGGGGCGCGTCTTGCTTGGGCCTCTCTCCTGGAGGCGCTCAGTCAGACCCAGTGTTGACTCGTGGCAAGACGCTCCTCGGGGCGCGTCTTGCTTGGGCCTCTCTCCTGGAGGTGCTCAGTCAGACCCAGTGTTGACATGTGGCAAGACGCTCCTCGGGGCGCGTCTTGCTGGGGCTTCTCTCATGGAGGCACTCAGTCAGACCCAGTGTTGACATGTGGCAAGATGCTCCTCGGGGCACGTCTTGCTTGGGCCTCTCTCCTGGAGGCGCTCAGTCAGACCCAGAGGAGACATGTGTCAAGACGCTCCTCGGGGCGCGTCTTGCTTGGGCCTCTCTCCTGGAGGCGCTCAGTCAGACCGAGTGCTGACATGTGGCAAGACGCTCCTCGGGGCGCATCTTGCTTGGGCTTCTCTCCTGGAGGCCCTCAGTCAGACCCAATGTTGACATGTTGCAAGACGCTCCTCGGGGCGCGTCTTATTTGGGCCTCTCTCCTGGGGGCCCTCAGTCAGACCCAGTGTTGACATGTGGCAAGACGCTCCTCGGGGCGCGTCTTGCTTCGGCCTCTCTCCTGGAGGCGCTCAGTCAGACGAGTAGTGACATGTGGCAAGACGCTCCTCGGGGCGCGTCTTGCTTGGACCTCCCTCCTGGAGGCGCTCAGTCAGACCGAGTAGTGACATGTGGCAAGACGCTCCTCGGGGCGGGTCTTGCTTGGGCCTCTCTCCTGGAGGCGCTCAGTCAGACCGAGTGCTGACATAAGGCAAGATGCTACTCGGGGCGCGTCTTGCTGGGGCCTCTCTCCTGGAGGTGCTCAATCAGACCCAGTGGTGACACGTGGCAAGACGCTCCTCGGGGCGTGTCTTGCTTGGGCCTCTCTCCTGGAGGAGCTCAGTCAGACCCAGTGGTGACACGTGGCAAGACGCTCCTCTTGGCGCATCTTGCTTGGGCCTCTCTCCTGGAGGCGCAAAGTCAGACCCAGTGTTGACACGTGGCAAGACGCTCCTCAGGCCGCGTCTTGCTTGGGCCTCTCTCCTGGAGGCGCTCAGTCAGACCCAGTGTTGACATGTGGCAAGACACTCCTCGGGGCGCGTCTTGCTTGGGCCTCTCTCATGGAGGCCCTCTGTCAGACCCAGTGTTGACCTGTGTCAAGACGCTCCTCGGGGCGCATCTTGCTTTGGCCTCTCTCCTGGAGGCGCTCAGTCAGACCGAGTGCTGACATGTGGCAAGAAGCTCCTCGGGGCGCGTCTTCCTTGGGCTTCTCTCCTGGAGGCCCTCAGTCAGACCCATTGTTGACATGTGGCAAGACGCTCCTCGGGGCGCGTATTAATTGGGCCTCTCTCCTGGATGCCCTCTGTCAGACCCAGTGTTGACATGTGGCAAGACTCTCCTCGGGGCGCGTCTTGCTTGGGCTTCTCACATGGAGGCCCTCAGTCAGACCCAGTGTTAACATGTGTCAAGACGCTCCTCGGGGCGTGTCTTGCTTGGGCCTCTCTCCTGGAGGCGCTCAGTCAGACCCAGTGTTGACATGTGGCAAGACTCTCCTCGGGGCGCTTCTTGCTTGGGCTTCTCTCCTGGAGGCCCTCAGTCAGACCCATTGTTGACATGTGGCAAGACGCTCCTCGGGGCATGTCTTGCTTGGGCCTCTCTCCTGGAGGCGCTCAGTCAGACCGAGTAGTGACATGTGACAAGATGCTCCTCGGGGCGCGTCTTGCTTGGGCCTCTCTCATGGAGGCCCTCTGTCAGACCCAGTGTTGACATGTGTCAAGACGCTCCTCGGGGCGCGTCTTGCTTTGGCCTCTCTCCTGGAGGCGCTCAGTCAGACCGAGTGCTGACATGTGGCAAGAAGCTCCTCGGGGCGCGTCTTGCTTGGGCTTCTCTCCTGGAGGCCCTCAGTCAGACCCATTGTTGACATGTGGCAAGACGCTCCTCGGGGCGCGTCTTGCTTGGGCCTCTCTCCAGAAGGCCCTCAATCAGACCCAGTGTTGACACGTGGCAAGACGCTCCTCGGGGCGCTTCTTGCTTGGGCCTCTCTCCTGGAGAAGCTCAGTCAGACCCAGTGGTGACATGTGACAAGACGCTCCTCAGGGCGCGTATTGCTTGGGCCTCTCTCCTGGATGCCCTCTGTCAGACCCAGTGTTGACATGTGGCAAGACTCTCCTCGGGGCGCGTCTTGCTTGGGCTTCTCTCATGGAGGCCCTCAGTCAGACCCAGTGTTGACATGTGTCAAGACGCTCCTCGGGGCGCGTCTTGCTTGGACCTCCCTCCTGGAGGCGGTCAGTCAGACCGAGTAGTGACATTTGGCAAGACGCTCCTCGGGGCGCGTCTTGCTTGGACCTCTCTCCTGGAGGCGCTCAGTTAGACCGAGTAGTGACATGTGGCAAGACGCTCCTCGGGGCGCGTCTTGCTTGGGCCTCTCTCCTGGAGGCGCTCAGTCAGACCGAGTGCTGACATAAGGCAAGACGCTCCTCGGGGCGCGTCTTGCTTTGGCTTCTCTCCTGGAGGCCCTCAGTCAGACCCATTGTTGACATGTGGCAAGACGCTCCTCGGGGCGCGTATTGCTTGGACCTCTCTCCTGGATGCCCTCTGTCAGACCCAGTGTTGACATGTGGCAAGACTCTCCTCGGGGCGCGTCTTGCTTGGGCTTCTCTCATGGAGGCCCTCAGTCAGACCCAGTGTTGACATGTGTCAAGACGCTCCTCGGGGCATGTCTTGCTTGGGCCTCTCTCCTGGAGGCGCTCAGTCAGACCCAGTGTTGACATGTGGCAAGACGCTCCTCGGGGCGCTTCTTGCTTGGGCTTCTCTCCTGGAGGCCCTCAGTCAGACCCATTGTTGACATGTGGCAAGATGCTCCTCGGGGCCTGCTTGCTTGGGCCTCTCTCCTGGAGGCGCTCAGTCAGACCGAGTAGTGACATGTGGCAAGACGCTCCTCGGGGCGCGTCTTGCTGGGGCTTCTCTCATGGAGGCACTCAGTCAGACCCAGTGTTGACTCGTGGCAAGACGCTCCTCGGGGCGCGTCTTGCTTGGGCCTCTCTCCTGGAGGTGCTCAGTCAGACCCAGTGTTGACATGTGGCAAGACGCTCCTCGGGGCGCGTCTTGCTGGGGCTTCTCTCATGGAGGCACTCAGTCAGACCCAGTGTTGACATGTGGCAAGATGCTCCTCGGGGCACGTCTTGCTTGGGCCTCTCTCCTGGAGGCGCTCAGTCAGACCCAGAGGAGACATGTGTCAAGACGCTCCTCGGGGCGCGTCTTGCTTGGGCCTCTCTCCTGGAGGCGCTCAGTCAGACCGAGTGCTGACATGTGGCAAGACGCTCCTCGGGGCGCATCTTGCTTGGGCTTCTCTCCTGGAGGCCCTCAGTCAGACCCAATGTTGACATGTTGCAAGACGCTCCTCGGGGCGCGTCTTATTTGGGCCTCTCTCCTGGGGGCCCTCAGTCAGACCCAGTGTTGACATGTGGCAAGACGCTCCTCGGGGCGCGTCTTGCTTCGGCCTCTCTCCTGGAGGCGCTCAGTCAGACCGAGTAGTGACATTTGGCAAGACGCTCCTCGGGGCGCGTCTTGCTTGGACCTCCCTCCTGGAGGCGCTCAGTCAGACCGAGTAGTGACATGTGGCAAGACGCTCCTCGGGGCGGGTCTTGCTTGGGCCTCTCTCCTGGAGGCGCTCAGTCAGACCGAGTGCTGACATAAGGCAAGATGCTACTCGGGGCGCGTCTTGCTGGGGCCTCTCTCCTGGAGGTGCTCAATCAGACCCAGTGGTGACACGTGGCAAGACGCTCCTCGGGGCGTGTCTTGCTTGGGCCTCTCTCCTGGAGGAGCTCAGTCAGACCCAGTGGTGACACGTGGCAAGACGCTCCTCGGGGCGCATCTTGCTTGGGCCTCTCTCCTGGAGGCGCAAAGTCAGACCCAGTGTTGACACGTGGCAAGACGCTCCTCAGGCCGCGTCTTGCTTGGGCCTCTCTCCTGGAGGCGCTCAGTCAGACCCAGTGTTGACATGTGGCAAGACACTCCTCGGGGCGCGTCTTGCTTGGGCCTCTCTCATGGAGGCCCTCTGTCAGACCCAGTGTTGACCTGTGTCAAGACGCTCCTCGGGGCGCATCTTGCTTTGGCCTCTCTCCTGGAGGCGCTCAGTCAGACCGAGTGCTGACATGTGGCAAGAAGCTCCTCGGGGCGCGTCTTCCTTGGGCTTCTCTCCTGGAGGCCCTCAGTCAGACCCATTGTTGACATGTGGCAAGACGCTCCTCGGGGCACGTATTAATTGGGCCTCTCTCCTGGATGCCCTCTGTCAGACCCAGTGTTGACATGTGGCAAGACTCTCCTCGGGGCGCGTCTTGCTTGGGCTTCTCACATGGAGGCCCTCAGTCAGACCCAGTGTTAACATGTGTCAAGACGCTCCTCGGGGCGTGTCTTGCTTGGGCCTCTCTCCTGGAGGCGCTCAGTCAGACCCAGTGTTGACATGTGGCAAGACGCTCCTCGGGGCGCTTCTTGCTTGGGCTTCTCTCCTGGAGGCCCTCAGTCAGACCCATTGTTGACATGTGGCAAGACGCTCCTCGGGGCATGTCTTGCTTGGGCCTCTCTCCTGGAGGCGCTCTGTCAGACCCAGTGTTGACATGTGTCAAGACGCTCCTCGGGGCGCGTCTTGCTTTGGCCTCTCTCCTGGAGGCGCTCAGTCAGACCGAGTGCTGACATGTGGCAAGAAGCTCCTCGGGGCGCTTCTTGCTTGGGCTTCTCTCCTGGAGGCCCTCAGTCAGACCCATTGTTGACATGTGGCAAGACGCTCCTCGGGGCGCGTCTTGCTTGGGCCTCTCTCCAGAAGGCCCTCAATCAGACCCAGTGTTGACACGTGGCAAGACGCTCCTCGGGGCGCTTCTTGCTTGGGCCTCTCTCCTGGAGAAGCTCAGTCAGACCCAGTGGTGACATGTGACAAGACGCTCCTCAGGGCGCGTATTGCTTGGGCCTCTCTCCTGGATGCCCTCTGTCAGACCCAGTGTTGACATGTGGCAAGACTCTCCTCGGTGCGCGTCTTGCTTGGGCTTCTCTCATGGAGGCCCTCAGTCAGACCCAGTGTTGACATGTGTCAAGACGCTCCTCGGGGCGCGTCTTGCTTGGACCTCCCTCCTGGAGGCGCTCAGTCAGACCGAGTAGTGACATTTGGCAAGACGCTCCTCGGGGCGCGTCTTGCTTGGACCTCTCTCCTGGAGGCGCTCAGTTAGACCGAGTAGTGACATGTGGCAAGACGCTCCTCGGGGCGCGTCTTGCTTGGGCCTCTCTCCTGGAGGCGCTCAGTCAGACCGAGTGCTGACATAAGGCAAGACGCTCCTCGGGGCGCGTCTTGCTTTGGCTTCTCTCCTGGAGGCCCTCAGTCAGACCCATTGTTGACATGTGGCAAGACGCTCCTCGGGGCGCGTATTGCTTGGACCTCTCTCCTGGATGCCCTCTGTCAGACCCAGTGTTGACATGTGGCAAGACTCTCCTCGGGGCGCGTCTTGCTTGGGCTTCTCTCATGGAGGCCCTCAGTCAGACCCAGTGTTGACATGTGTCAAGACGCTCCTCGGGGCGTGTCTTGCTTGGGCCTCTCTCCTGGAGGCGCTCAGTCAGACCCAGTGTTGACATGTGGCAAGACGCTCCTCGGGGCGCTTCTTGCTTGGGCTTCTCTCCTGGAGGCCCTCAGTCAGACCCATTGTTGACATGTGGCAAGATGCTCCTCGGGGCCTGCTTGCTTGGGCCTCTCTCCTGGAGGCGCTCAGTCAGACCGAGTAGTGACATGTGGCAAGACGCTCCTCGGGGCGCGTCTTGCTGGGGCTTCTCTCATGGAGGCACTCAGTCAGACCCAGTGTTGACATGTGGCAAGATGCTCCTCGGGGTGAGTGTTGCTTGGACCTCTCTCCTGGAGGCGCTCAGTCAGACCGAGTAGTGACATGTGGCAAGACGCTCCTCGGGGCGCGTCTTGCTTGGGCCTCTCTCCTGGAGGCGCTCAATTAGACCCAGTGTTGACATGTGGCAAGACGCTCCTCGGGGCGCGTCTTGCTTGGGCTTCTCTCCTGGAGGCCCTCAGTCAGACCCATTGTTGACATGTGGCAAGAAGCTCCTCGGGGCGCTTCTTGCTTGGGCCTCTCTCCTGGAGGCGCTCAGTCAGACTGAGTGCTGACATGTGGCAAGACGCTCCTCGGGGCGCGTCTTGCTGGGGCCTCTCTCCTGGAGGTGCTCAGTCAAACCCAGTGTTGACATGTGTCAAGACGCTCCTCGGGCGTTTCTTGCTTGCGCCTTTCTCCTGGAGGCGCTCAGTCAGACCCAGAGGTGACATGTGGCAAGACGCTCCTCGGGCCTCTCTCCTGGAGGCGCTCAGTCAGACCCAGTGTTGACATGTGGCAAGACGCTCCTCGGGGCGCGTCTTGCTTGGGCCTCTCTCCTGGAGGTGCTCAGTCAGACCCAGTGTTGACATGTGGCAAGACGCTCCTCGGGGCGCGTCTTGCTGGGGCTTCTCTCATGGAGGCACTCAGTAAGACCCAGTGTTGACATGTGGTAAGATGCTCGTCGGGGCACGTCTTGCTTGGGCCTCTCTCCTGGAGGCGCTCAGTCAGACCCAGAGGAGACGAGTGTCAAGACCCTCCTCGGGGCGCGTCTTGCTTGGGCCTCTCTCCTGGAGGCGCTCAGTCAGACCGAGTGCTGACATGTTCAAGGACGCACATCCGGGCGCGGCTTGCTTGGGCCTCTCTCCTGGAGGCGCTCAGTCAGACCCAGTGTTGACATGTGGCAAGACGCTCCTCGGGGCGCGTCTTGCTTGGGCCTCTCTCCTGGAGGCGCTCAGTCAGACCGAGTGCTGACATGTGGCAAGACGCTCCTCGGGGCGCATCTTGCTTGGGCTTCTCTCCTGGAGGCCCTCAGTCAGACCCAGTGTTGACATGTGGCAAGACGCTCCTCGGGGCGCGTCTTGCTTAGGCTTCTCTCCTGGAGGCCCTCAGTCAGACCCATTGTTGCCATGTGGCAAGACGCTCCTCGGGGCACGTCTTGCTTGGGCCTCTCTCCTGGAGGCGCTCAGTCAGACCGAGTAGTGACATGTGGCAAGACGCTCCTCGGGGCGCGTCTTGCTTGGGCCTCTCTCCAGAAGGCCCTCAATCAGACCCAGTGTTGACATGTTGCAAGACGCTCCTCCGGGCGCGTCTTAATTGGGCCTCTCTCCTGGAGGCGCTCAGTCAGACCCAGTGTTGACATGTGGCCTGACGCTCCTCGGGGCGCGTGTTGCTTGGGCCTCTCTCCTGGAGGCGCTAAGTCAGACCAAGTGGTGACATGTTGCAAGACACTCCTCGGGGCGCGTCTTGCTTGGGCCTCTCTCCTGGAGGCGCTCAGTCAGACCGAGTGCTGACATGTGGAAAGACGCTCCTCGGGGCCCGTCTTGCTTGGGCTTCTCTCCTGGAGGCGCTCAATCAGACCCAGTGGTGACATGTGGCAAGACACTCCTCGGGGCGCGTCTTGCTTGGGCCTCTCTCCTGGAGGCCCTCTGTCAGACCCAGTGTTGGCATGTGGCAAGACGCTCCTCAGGGCGCTTCTTGGTTGGGCCTCTCTCCTGGAGGCGCTCAGTCAGATCCAGTGTTGACATGTGGCAAGATGCTCCTCGGGGCGCGTCTTGCTTGAGCTTCTCTCCTGGAGGCCCTCAGTCAGACCCATTGTTGACATGTGGCAAGACGCTCCTCGGGGCACGTCTTGCTTGGGCCTCTCTCCTGGAGGCGCTCAAACAGACCGAGTAGTGACATGTGGCAAGAAGCTCCTCGGGGCGCGTCTTGCTGGGGCTTCTCTCATGGAGGCACTCAGTCAGACCCAGCATTGACATGTGGCAAGACGCTCCTCGGGGCGCGTCTTGCTTGGACCTCTCTCCCTGAGGCGCTCAGTCAGACCGAGTAGTGACATGTGGCAAGACGCTCCTCGGGGCGCGTCTTGCTTGGACCTCTCTCCCTGAGGCGCTGAGTCAGACCCAGTGTTGACATGTGGCAAGACGCTCCTCGGGGCGCATCTTGCTTGGGCTTCTCTCCTGGAGGCCCTCAGTCAGACCCAATGTTGACATGTTGCAAGACGCTCCTCGGGGCGCGTCTTATTTGGGCCTCTCTCCTGGGGGCCCTCAGTCAGACCCAGTGTTGACATGTGGCAAGACGCTCCTCGGGGCGCGTCTTGCTTGGGCCTCTCTCCTGGAGGCGCTCAGTCAGACCGAGTAGTGACATGTGGCAAGACGCTCCTCGGGGCGCGTCTTGCTTGGACCTCCCTCCTGGAGGCGCTCAGTCAGACCGAGTAGTGACATGTGGCAAGACGCTCCTCGGGGCGGGTCTTGCTTGGGCCTCTCTCCTGGAGGCGCTCAGTCAGACCGAGTGCTGACATGAGGCAAGATGCTCCTCGGGGCGCGTCTTGCTGGGGCCTCTCTCCTGGAGGTGCTCAATCAGACCCAGTGGTGACACGTGGCAAGACGCTCCTCGGGGCGTGTCTTGCTTGGGCCTCTCTCCTGGAGGAGCTCAGTCAGACCCAGTGTTGACACGTGGCAAGACGCTCCTCAGGCCGCGTCTTGCTTGGGCCTCTCTCCTGGAGGCGCTCAGTCAGACCCAGTGTTGACATGTGGCAAGACACTCCCCGGGGCGCGTCTTGCTTGGGCCTCTCTCATGGAGGCCCTCTGTCAGACCCAGTGTTGACATGTGTCAAGACGCTCCTCGGGGCGCATCTTGCTTTGGCCTCTCTCCTGGAGGCGCTCAGTCAGACCGAGTGCTGACATGTGGCAAGAAGCTCCTCGGGGTGCGTCTTCCTTGGGCTTCTCTCCTGGAGGCCCTCAGTCAGACCCATTGTTGACATGTGGCAAGACGCTCCTCGGGGCGCGTATTGCTTGGGCCTCTCTCCTGGATGCCCTCTGTCAGACCCAGTGTTGACATGTGGCAAGACTCTCCTCGGGGCGCGTCTTGCTTGGGCTTCTCACATGGAGGCCCTCAGTCAGACCCAGTGTTAACATGTGTCAAGATGCTCCTCGGGGCGTGTCTTGCTTGGGCCTCTCTCCTGGAGGCGCTCAGTCAGACCCAGTTTTGACATGTGGCAAGACGCTCCTCGGGGCGCTTCTTGCTTGGGCTTCTCTCCTGGAGGCCCTCAGTCAGACCCATTGTTGACATGTGGCAAGACGCTCCTCGGGGCACGTCTTGCTTGGGCCTCTCTCCTGGAGGCGCTCAGTCAGACCGAGTAGTGACATGTGACAAGATGCTCCTCGGGGCGCGTCTTGCTGGGGCTTCTCTCATGGAGCCACTCAGTCAGACCCAGTGTCACATGTGGCAAGACGCTCCTCGGGGCGCGTGTTGCTTGGACCTCTCTCCTGGAGGCGCTCAGTCAGACCCAGTGTTGACATGTGTCAAGACGCTCCTCGGGCGTTTCTTGCTTGGGCCTCGCTCCTGGAGGGGCTCAGTCAGACCCAGTGTTGACATGTGACAAGACGCTCCTCGGGCCTCTCTCCTGGAGGCGCTCAGTCAGACCCAGAGGTGACATGTGTCAAGACGCTCCTCGGGCCTCTCTCCTGGAGGCGCTCAGTCAGACCCAGTGTTGACATGTGGCAAGACGCACCTCGGGGCGCGTCTTGCTTGGGCCTCTCTCCTGGAGGTGCTCAGTCAGACCCAGTATTGACATGTGGCAAGACGCTCCTCGGGGCGCGTCTTGCTGGGGCTTCTCTCATGGAGGCACTCAGTCAGACCCAGTGTTGACAAGTGGAAAGACGCTCCTCGGGGCACGTCTTGCTTGGGCCTCTCTCCTGGAGGCGCTCAGTCAGACCCAGAGGAGAAATGTGTCAAGACGCTCCTCGGGGCGCATCTTGCTTGGGCGTGTCTCCTGGAGGCGCTCAGTCAGACCGAGTGCTGACATGTGGCAAGACTCTCCTCGGGGCGCGTCTTGCTTGGGCCTCTCTCCTGGAGGCGCTCAGTCAGACCCAGTGTTGACTCGTGGCAAGACGCTCCTCGGGGCGCGTCTTGCTTGGGCCTCTCTCCTGGAGGTGCTCAGTCAGACCCAGTGTTGACATGTGGCAAGACGCTCCTCGGGGCGCGTCTTGCTGGGGCTTCTCTCATGGAGGCACTCAGTCAGACCCAGTGTTGACATGTGGCAAGATGCTCCTCGGGGCACGTCTTGCTTGGGCCTCTCTCCTGGAGGCGCTCAGTCAGACCCAGAGGAGACATGTGTCAAGACGCTCCTCGGGGCGCGTCTTGCTTGGGCCTCTCTCCTGGAGGCGCTCAGTCAGACCGAGTGCTGACATGTGGCAAGACGCTCCTCGGGGCGCATCTTGCTTGGGCTTCTCTCCTGGAGGCCCTCAGTCAGACCCAATGTTGACATGTTGCAAGACGCTCCTCGGGGCGCGTCTTATTTGGGCCTCTCTCCTGGGGGCCCTCAGTCAGACCCAGTGTTGACATGTGGCAAGACGCTCCTCGGGGCGCGTCTTGCTTCGGCCTCTCTCCTGGAGGCGCTCAGTCAGACCGAGTAGTGACATGTGGCAAGACGCTCCTCGGGGCGCGTCTTGCTTGGACCTCCCTCCTGGAGGCGCTCAGTCAGACCGAGTAGTGACATGTGGCAAGACGCTCCTCGGGGCGGGTCTTGCTTGGGCCTCTCTCCTGGAGGCGCTCAGTCAGACCGAGTGCTGACATAAGGCAAGATGCTACTCGGGGCGCGTCTTGCTGGGGCCTCTCTCCTGGAGGTGCTCAATCAGACCCAGTGGTGACACGTGGCAAGACGCTCCTCGGGGCGTGTCTTGCTTGGGCCTCTCTCCTGGAGGAGCTCAGTCAGACCCAGTGGTGACACGTGGCAAGACGCTCCTCGGGGCGCATCTTGCTTGGGCCTCTCTCCTGGAGGCGCAAAGTCAGACCCAGTGTTGACACGTGGCAAGACGCTCCTCAGGCCGCGTCTTGCTTGGGCCTCTCTCCTGGAGGCGCTCAGTCAGACCCAGTGTTGACATGTGGCAAGACACTCCTCGGGGCGCGTCTTGCTTGGGCCTCTCTCATGGAGGCCCTCTGTCAGACCCAGTGTTGACCTGTGTCAAGACGCTCCTCGGGGCGCATCTTGCTTTGGCCTCTCTCCTGGAGGCGCTCAGTCAGACCGAGTGCTGACATGTGGCAAGAAGCTCCTCGGGGCGCGTCTTCCTTGGGCTTCTCTCCTGGAGGACCTCAGTCAGACCCATTGTTGACATGTGGCAAGACGCTCCTCGGGGCGCGTATTAATTGGGCCTCTCTCCTGGATGCCCTCTGTCAGACCCAGTGTTGACATGTGGCAAGACGCTCCTCGGGGCGCGTCTTGCTTGGGCCTCTCTCCTGGAGGCGCTCAGTCAGACCGAGTAGTGACATGTGGCAAGACGCTCCTCGGGGCGCGTCTTGCTTGGACCTCCCTCCTGGAGGCGCTCAGTCAGACCGAGTAGTGACATGTGGCAAGACGCTCCTCGGGGCGGGTCTTGCTTGGGCCTCTCTCCTGGAGGCGCTCAGTCAGACCGAGTGCTGACATGAGGCAAGATGCTCCTCGGGGCGCGTCTTGCTGGGGCCTCTCTCCTGGAGGTGCTCAATCAGACCCAGTGGTGACACGTGGCAAGACGCTCCTCGGGGCGTGTCTTGCTTGGGCCTCTCTCCTGGAGGAGCTCAGTCAGACCCAGTGTTGACACGTGGCAAGACGCTCCTCAGGCCGCGTCTTGCTTGGGCCTCTCTCCTGGAGGCGCTCAGTCAGACCCAGTGTTGACATGTGGCAAGACACTCCCCGGGGCGCGTCTTGCTTGGGCCTCTCTCATGGAGGCCCTCTGTCAGACCCAGTGTTGACATGTGTCAAGACGCTCCTCGGGGCGCATCTTGCTTTGGCCTCTCTCCTGGAGGCGCTCAGTCAGACCGAGTGCTGACATGTGGCAAGAAGCTCCTCGGGGTGCGTCTTCCTTGGGCTTCTCTCCTGGAGGCCCTCAGTCAGACCCATTGTTGACATGTGGCAAGACGCTCCTCGGGGCGCGTATTGCTTGGGCCTCTCTCCTGGATGCCCTCTGTCAGACCCAGTGTTGACATGTGGCAAGACTCTCCTCGGGGCGCGTCTTGCTTGGGCTTCTCACATGGAGGCCCTCAGTCAGACCCAGTGTTAACATGTGTCAAGATGCTCCTCGGGGCGTGTCTTGCTTGGGCCTCTCTCCTGGAGGCGCTCAGTCAGACCCAGTGTTGACATGTGGCAAGACGCTCCTCGGGGCGCTTCTTGCTTGGGCTTCTCTCCTGGAGGCCCTCAGTCAGACCCATTGTTGACATGTGGCAAGACGCTCCTCGGGGCACGTCTTGCTTGGGCCTCTCTCCTGGAGGCGCTCAGTCAGACCGAGTAGTGACATGTGACAAGATGCTCCTCGGGGCGCGTCTTGCTGGGGCTTCTCTCATGGAGCCACTCAGTCAGACCCAGTGTCACATGTGGCAAGACGCTCCTCGGGGCGCGTGTTGCTTGGACCTCTCTCCTGGAGGCGCTCAGTCAGACCCAGTGTTGACATGTGTCAAGATGCTCCTCGGGCGTTTCTTGCTTGGGCCTCGCTCCTGGAGGGGCTCAGTCAGACCCAGTGTTGACATGTGACAAGACGCTCCTCGGGCCTCTCTCCTGGAGGCGCTCAGTCAGACCCAGAGGTGACATGTGTCAAGACGCTCCTCGGGCCTCTCTCCTGGAGGCGCTCAGTCAGACCCAGTGTTGACATGTGGCAAGACGCACCTCGGGGCGCGTCTTGCTTGGGCCTCTCTCCTGGAGGTGCTCAGTCAGACCCAGTGTTGACATGTGGCAAGACGCTCCTCGGGGCGCGTCTTGCTGGGGCTTCTCTCATGGAGGCACTCAGTCAGACCCAGTGTTGACAAGTGGAAAGACGCTCCTCGGGGCACGTCTTGCTTGGGCCTCTCTCCTGGAGGCGCTCAGTCAGACCCAGAGGAGAAATGTGTCAAGACGCTCCTCGGGGCGCATCTTGCTTGGGCGTGTCTCCTGGAGGCGCTCAGTCAGACCGAGTGCTGACATGTGGCAAGACTCTCCTCGGGGCGCGTCTTGCTTGGGCCTCTCTCCTGGAGGCGCTCAGTCAGACCCAGTGTTGACTCGTGGCAAGACGCTCCTCGGGGCGCGTCTTGCTTGGGCCTCTCTCCTGGAGGTGCTCAGTCAGACCCAGTGTTGACATGTGGCAAGACGCTCCTCGGGGCGCGTCTTGCTGGGGCTTCTCTCATGGAGGCACTCAGTCAGACCCAGTGTTGACATGTGGCAAGATGCTCCTCGGGGCACGTCTTGCTTGGGCCTCACTCCTGGAGGCGCTCAGTCAGACCCAGAGGAGACATGTGTCAAGACGCTCCTCGGGGCGCGTCTTGCTTGGGCCTCTCTCCTGGAGGCGCTCAGTCAGACCGAGTGCTGACATGTGGCAAGACGCTCCTCGGGGCGCATCTTGCTTGGGCTTCTCTCCTGGAGGACCTCAGTCAGACCCAATGTTGACATGTTGCAAGACGCTCCTCGGGGCGCGTCTTATTTGGGCCTCTCTCCTGGGGGCCCTCAGTCAGACCCAGTGTTGACATGTGGCAAGACGCTCCTCGGGGCGCGTCTTGCTTCGGCCTCTCTCCTGGAGGCGCTCAGTCAGACCGAGTAGTGACATGTGGCAAGACGCTCCTCGGGGCGCGTCTTGCTTGGACCTCCCTCCTGGAGGCGCTCAGTCAGACCGAGTAGTGACATGTGGCAAGACGCTCCTCGGGGCGGGTCTTGCTTGGGCCTCTCTCCTGGAGGCGCTCAGTCAGACCGAGTGCTGACATAAGGCAAGATGCTACTCGGGGCGCGTCTTGCTGGGGCCTCTCTCCTGGAGGTGCTCAATCAGACCCAGTGGTGACACGTGGCAAGACGCTCCTCGGGGCGTGTCTTGCTTGGGCCTCTCTCCTGGAGGAGCTCAGTCAGACCCAGTGGTGACACGTGGCAAGACGCTCCTCGGGGCGCATCTTGCTTGGGCCTCTCTCCTGGAGGCGCAAAGTCAGACCCAGTGTTGACACGTGGCAAGACGCTCCTCAGGCCGCGTCTTGCTTGGGCCTCTCTCCTGGAGGCGCTCAGTCAGACCCAGTGTTGACATGTGGCAAGACACTCCTCGGGGCGCGTCTTGCTTGGGCCTCTCTCATGGAGGCCCTCTGTCAGACCCAGTGTTGACCTGTGTCAAGACGCTCCTCGGGGCGCATCTTGCTTTGGCCTCTCTCCTGGAGGCGCTCAGTCAGACCGAGTGCTGACATGTGGCAAGAAGCTCCTCGGGGCGCGTCTTCCTTGGGCTTCTCTCCTGGAGGCCCTCAGTCAGACCCATTGTTGACATGTGGCAAGACGCTCCTCGGGGCGCGTATTAATTGGGCCTCTCTCCTGGATGCCCTCTGTCAGACCCAGTGTTGACATGTGGCAAGACTCTCCTCGGGGCGCGTCTTGCTTGGGCTTCTCACATGGAGGCCCTCAGTCAGACCCAGTGTTAACATGTGTCAAGACGCTCCTCGGGGCGTGTCTTGCTTGGGCCTCTCTCCTGGAGGCGCTCAGTCAGACCCAGTGTTGACATGTGGCAAGACGCTCCTCGGGGCGCTTCTTGCTTGGGCTTCTCTCCTGGAGGCCCTCAGTCAGACCCATTGTTGACATGTGGCAAGACGCTCCTCGGGGCATGTCTTGCTTGGGCCTCTCTCCTGGAGGCGCTCAGTCAGACCGAGTAGTGACATGTGACAAGATGCTCCTCGGGGCGCGTCTTGCTTGGGCCTCTCTCATGGAGGCCCTCTGTCAGACCCAGTGTTGACATGTGTCAAGACGCTCCTCGGGGCGCGTCTTGCTTTGGCCTCTCTCCTGGAGGCGCTCAGTCAGACCGAGTGCTGACATGTGGCAAGAAGCTCCTCGGGGCGCGTCTTGCTTGGGCTTCTCTCCTGGAGGCCCTCAGTCAGACCCATTGTTGACATGTGGCAAGACGCTCCTCGGGGCGCGTCTTGCTTGGGCCTCTCTCCAGAAGGCCCTCAATCAGACCCAGTGTTGACACGTGGCAAGACGCTCCTCGGGGCGCTTCTTGCTTGGGCCTCTCTCCTGGAGAAGCTCAGTCAGACCCAGTGGTGACATGTGACAAGACGCTCCTCAGGGCGCGTATTGCTTGGGCCTCTCTCCTGGATGCCCTCTGTCAGACCCAGTGTTGACATGTGGCAAGACTCTCCTCGGGGCGCGTCTTGCTTGGGCTTCTCTCATGGAGGCCCTCAGTCAGACCCAGTGTTGACATGTGTCAAGACGCTCCTCGGGGCGTGTCTTGCTTGGGCCTCTCTCCTGGAGGCGCTCAGTCAGACCCAGTGGAAACATGTGGCAAGACGCTCCTCGGGGCGCTTCTTGCTTGGGCTTCTCTCCTGGAGGCCCTCAGTCAGACCCATTGTTGACATGTGGCAAGACGCTCCTCGGGGCACGTCTTGCTTGGGCCTCTCTTCTGGAGGCGCTCAGTCAGACCGAGTAGTGACATGTGACAAGACTCTCCTCGGGGCTCGTCTTGCTTGGGCCTCTCTCCTGGAGGAGCTCAGTCAGACCCAGTGTTGATATGTGGCAAGACGCTCCTCGGGGCGCGTATTGCTTGGGCCTCTCTCCTGGAGGTTCTCAGTCAGACCCAGTGTTTACATGTGGCAAGATGCTCCTCGGGGTGCGTCTTGCTGGGGCTTCTCTCATGGAGGCACTCAGTCAGACCCAGTGTTGACATGTGGCAAGACGCTCCTCGTGGCACGTCTTGCTTGGGCCTCTCTCCTGGAGGCGCTCAGTCAGACCCAGAGGAGACATGTGTCAAGATGCTCCTCGGGGCGCGTCTTGCTTGGGCCTCTCTCCTGGAGGCGCTCAGTCAGACCCAGTGTTGACATGTGGCAAGACGCTCCTCGGGGCACGTCTTGCTTGGGCCTCTCTCCTGGAGGCGCTCAGTCAGACCGAGTGCTGACATGTGGCAAGACGCTCCTCGGGGCGCTTCTTGCTTGGGCCTCTCTCCTGGAGGCGCTCAGTCAGACCCAGTGGTGACATGTTGCAAGACGCTCCTCCGGGCGCGTATTGCTTGGGCCTCTCTCCTGGATGCCCTCTGTCAGACCCAGTGTTGACATGTGGCAAGACTCTCCTCGGGGCGCGTCTTGCTTGGGCTTCTCTCATGGAGGCCCTCAGTCAGACCCAGTGTTGACATGTGTCAAGACGCTCCTCGGGGCGTGTCTTGCCTCTCTCCTGGAGGCGCTCAGTCAGACCCAGTGTTGACATGTGGCAAGACGCTCCTCGGGGCGCTTCTTGCTTGGGCTTCTCTCCTGGAGGCCCTCAGTCAGACCCATTGTTGACATCTGGCAAGACGCTCCTCGGGACACGTCTTGCTCTGGCCTCTCTCCTGGAGGCGCTCAGTCAGACCGAGTAGTGACATGTGGCAAGACGCTCCTCGGGGCGCGTCTTGCTTGGACCTCCCTCCTGGAGGCGCTCAGTCAGACGGAGTAGTGACATGTGGCAAGACGCTCCTCGGGGCGGGTCTTGCTTGGGCCTCTCTCCTGGAGGCGCTCAGTCAGACCGAGTGCTGACATAAGGCAAGATGCTCCTCGGGGCGCGTCTTGCTGGGGCCTCTCTCCTGGAGGTGCTCAATCAGACCCAGTGGTGACACGTGGCAAGACGCTCCTCGGGGCGTGTCTTGCTTGGGCCTCTCTCCTGGAGGAGCTCAGTCAGACCCAGTGGTGACACGTGGCAAGACGCTCCTCGGGGCGCATCTTGCTTGGGCCTCTCTCCTGGAGGCGCTAAGTCAGACCCAGTGTTGACACGTGGCAAGACGCTCCTCAGGCCGCGTCTTGCTTGGGCCTCTCTCCTGGAGGCGCTCAGTCAGACCCAGTGTTGACATGTGGCAAGACACTCCCCGGGGCGCGTCTTGCTTGGGCCTCTCTCATGGAGGCCCTCTGTCAGACCCAGTGTTGACATGTGTCAAGACGCTCCTTGGGGCGCATCTTGCTTTGGCCTCTCTCCTGGAGGCGCTCAGTCAGACCGAGTGCTGACATGTGGCAAGAAGCTCCTCGGGGCGCGTCTTCCTTGGGCTTCTCTCCTGGAGGCCCTCAGTCAGACCCATTGTTGACATGTGGCAAGACGCTCCTCGGGGCGCGTATTGCTTGGGCCTCTCTCCTGGATGCCCTCTGTCAGACCCAGTGTTGACATGTGGCAAGACTCTCCTCGGGGCGCGTCTTGTTTGGGCTTCTCACATGGAGGCCCTCAGTCAGACCCAGTGTTAACATGTGTCAAGACGCTCCTCGGGGCGTGTCTTGCTTGGGCCTCTCTCCTGGAGGCGCTCAGTCAGACCCAGTGTTGACATGTGGCAAGACGTTCCTCGGGGCGCTTCTTGCTTGGGCTTCTCTCCTGGAGGCCCTCAGTCAGACCCATTGTTGACATGTGGCAAGACGCTCCTCGGGGCACGTCTTGCTTGGGCCTCTCTCCTGGAGGCGCTCAGTCAGACCGAGTAGTGACATGTGACAAGATGCTCCTCGGGGCGCGTCTTGCTGGGGCTTCTCTCATGGAGGCACTCAGTCAGACCCAGTGTTGACCTGTGTCAAGACGCTCCTCGGGGCGCATCTTGCTTTGGCCTCTCTCCTGGAGGCGCTCAGTCAGACCGAGTGCTGACATGTGGCAAGAAGCTCCTCGGGGCGCGTCTTCCTTGGGCTTCTCTCCTGGAGGCCCTCAGTCAGACCCATTGTTGACATGTGGCAAGACGCTCCTCGGGGCGCGTATTAATTGGGCCTCTCTCCTGGATGCCCTCTGTCAGACCCAGTGTTGACATGTGGCAAGACTCTCCTCGGGGCGCGTCTTGCTTGGGCTTCTCACATGGAGGCCCTCAGTCAGACCCAGTGTTAACATGTGTCAAGACGCTCCTCGGGGCGTGTCTTGCTTGGGCCTCTCTCCTGGAGGCGCTCAGTCAGACCCAGTGTTGACATGTGGCAAGACGCTCCTCGGGGCGCTTCTTGCTTGGGCTTCTCTCCTGGAGGCCCTCAGTCAGACCCATTGTTGACATGTGGCAAGACGCTCCTCGGGGCATGTCTTGCTTGGGCCTCTCTCCTGGAGGCGCTCAGTCAGACCGAGTAGTGACATGTGACAAGATGCTCCTCGGGGCGCGTCTTGCTTGGGCCTCTCTCATGGAGGCCCTCTGTCAGACCCAGTGTTGACATGTGTCAAGACGCTCCTCGGGGCGCGTCTTGCTTTGGCCTCTCTCCTGGAGGCGCTCAGTCAGACCGAGTGCTGACATGTGGCAAGAAGCTCCTCGGGGCGCGTCTTGCTTGGGCTTCTCTCCTGGAGGCCCTCAGTCAGACCCATTGTTGACATGTGGCAAGACGCTCCTCGGGGCGCGTCTTGCTTGGGCCTCTCTCCAGAAGGCCCTCAATCAGACCCAGTGTTGACACGTGGCAAGACGCTCCTCGGGGCGCTTCTTGCTTGGGCCTCTCTCCTGGAGAAGCTCAGTCAGACCCAGTGGTGACATGTGACAAGACGCTCCTCAGGGCGCGTATTGCTTGGGCCTCTCTCCTGGATGCCCTCTGTCAGACCCAGTGTTGACATGTGGCAAGACTCTCCTCGGGGCGCGTCTTGCTTGGGCTTCTCTCATGGAGGCCCTCAGTCAGACCCAGTGTTGACATGTGTCAAGACGCTCCTCGGGGCGTGTCTTGCTTGGGCCTCTCTCCTGGAGGCGCTCAGTCAGACCCAGTGGAAACATGTGGCAAGACGCTCCTCGGGGCGCTTCTTGCTTGGGCTTCTCTCCTGGAGGCCCTCAGTCAGACCCATTGTTGACATGTGGCAAGACGCTCCTCGGGGCACGTCTTGCTTGGGCCTCTCTTCTGGAGGCGCTCAGTCAGACCGAGTAGTGACATGTGACAAGACGCTCCTCGGGGCTCGTCTTGCTTGGGCCTCTCTCCTGGAGGAGCTCAGTCAGACCCAGTGTTGATATGTGGCAAGACGCTCCTCGGGGCGCGTATTGCTTGGGCCTCTCTCCTGGAGGTTCTCAGTCAGACCCAGTGTTTACATGTGGCAAGATGCTCCTCGGGGTGCGTCTTGCTGGGGCTTCTCTCATGGAGGCACTCAGTCAGACCCAGTGTTGACATGTGGCAAGACGCTCCTCGTGGCACGTCTTGCTTGGGCCTCTCTCCTGGAGGCGCTCAGTCAGACCCAGAGGAGACATGTGTCAAGATGCTCCTCGGGGCGCGTCTTGCTTGGGCCTCTCTCCTGGAGGCGCTCAGTCAGACCCAGTGTTGACATGTGGCAAGACGCTCCTCGGGGCACGTCTTGCTTGGGCCTCTCTCCTGGAGGCGCTCAGTCAGACCGAGTGCTGACATGTGGCAAGACGCTCCTCGGGGCGCTTCTTGCTTGGGCCTCTCTCCTGGAGGCGCTCAGTCAGACCCAGTGGTGACATGTTGCAAGACGCTCCTCCGGGCGCGTATTGCTTGGGCCTCTCTCCTGGATGCCCTCTGTCAGACCCAGTGTTGACATGTGGCAAGACTCTCCTCGGGGCGCGTCTTGCTTGGGCTTCTCTCATGGAGGCCCTCAGTCAGACCCAGTGTTGACATGTGTCAAGACGCTCCTCGGGGCGTGTCTTGCCTCTCTCCTGGAGGCGCTCAGTCAGACCCAGTGTTGACATGTGGCAAGACGCTCCTCGGGGCGCTTCTTGCTTGGGCTTCTCTCCTGGAGGCCCTCAGTCAGACCCATTGTTGACATCTGGCAAGACGCTCCTCGGGACACGTCTTGCTCTGGCCTCTCTCCTGGAGGCGCTCAGTCAGACCGAGTAGTGACATGTGGCAAGACGCTCCTCGGGGCGCGTCTTGCTTGGACCTCCCTCCTGGAGGCGCTCAGTCAGACGGAGTAGTGACATGTGGCAAGACGCTCCTCGGGGCGGGTCTTGCTTGGGCCTCTCTCCTGGAGGCGCTCAGTCAGACCGAGTGCTGACATAAGGCAAGATGCTCCTCGGGGCGCGTCTTGCTGGGGCCTCTCTCCTGGAGGTGCTCAATCAGACCCAGTGGTGACACGTGGCAAGACGCTCCTCGGGGCGTGTCTTGCTTGGGCCTCTCTCCTGGAGGAGCTCAGTCAGACCCAGTGGTGACACGTGGCAAGACGCTCCTCGGGGCGCATCTTGCTTGGGCCTCTCTCCTGGAGGCGCTAAGTCAGACCCAGTGTTGACACGTGGCAAGACGCTCCTCAGGCCGCGTCTTGCTTGGGCCTCTCTCCTGGAGGCGCTCAGTCAGACCCAGTGTTGACATGTGGCAAGACACTCCCCGGGGCGCGTCTTGCTTGGGCCTCTCTCATGGAGGCCCTCTGTCAGACCCAGTGTTGACATGTGTCAAGACGCTCCTTGGGGCGCATCTTGCTTTGGCCTCTCTCCTGGAGGCGCTCAGTCAGACCGAGTGCTGACATGTGGCAAGAAGCTCCTCGGGGCGCGTCTTCCTTGGGCTTCTCTCCTGGAGGCCCTCAGTCAGACCCATTGTTGACATGTGGCAAGACGCTCCTCGGGGCGCGTATTGCTTGGGCCTCTCTCCTGGATGCCCTCTGTCAGACCCAGTGTTGACATGTGGCAAGACTCTCCTCGGGGCGCGTCTTGCTTGGGCTTCTCACATGGAGGCCCTCAGTCAGACCCAGTGTTAACATGTGTCAAGACGCTCCTCGGGGCGTGTCTTGCTTGGGCCTCTCTCCTGGAGGCGCTCAGTCAGACCCAGTGTTGACATGTGGCAAGACGCTCCTCGGGGCGCTTCTTGCTTGGGCTTCTCTCCTGGAGGCCCTCAGTCAGACCCATTGTTGACATGTGGCAAGACGCTCCTCGGGGCACGTCTTGCTTGGGCCTCTCTCCTGGAGGCGCTCAGTCAGACCGAGTAGTGACATGTGACAAGATGCTCCTCGGGGCGCGTCTTGCTGGGGCTTCTCTCATGGAGGCACTCAGTCAGACCCAGTGTTGACATGTGGCAATACGCTCCTCGGGGCGCGTGTTGCTTGGACCTCTCTCCTGGAGGCGCTCAGTCAGACCCAGTGTTGACATGTGGCAAGACGCTCCTCGGGGCGCGTCTTGCTTGGGCCTCTCTCCTGGAGGTGCTCAGTCAGACCCAGTGTTGACATGTGGCAAGACTCTCCTCGGGGCGCGTCTTGCTTGGGCTTCTCTCATGGAGGCCCTCAGTCAGACCCAGTGTTGACATGTGTCAAGACGCTCCTCGGGCCGTGTCTTGCCTCTCTCCTGGAGGCGCTCAGTCAGACCCAGTGTTGACATGTGGCAAGACGCTCCTCGGGGCGCTTCTTGCTTGGGCTTCTCTCCTGGAGGCCCTCAGTCAGACCCATTGTTGACATCTGGCAAGACGCTCCTCGGGACACGTCTTGCTCTGGCCTCTCTCCTGGAGGCGCTCAGTTAGACCGAGTAGTGACATGTGGCAAGACGCTCCTCGGGGCGCGTCTTGCTTGGACCTCCCTCCTGGAGGCGCTCAGTCAGACGGAGTAGTGACATGTGGCAAGACGCTCCTCGGGGCGGGTCTTGCTTGGGCCTCTCTCCTGGAGGCGCTCAGTCAGACCGAGTGCTGACATAAGGCAAGATGCTCCTCGGGGCGCGTCTTGCTGGGGCCTCTCTCCTGGAGGTGCTCAATCAGACCCAGTGGTGACACGTGGCAAGACGCTCCTCGGGGCGTGTCTTGCTTGGGCCTCTCTCCTGGAGGAGCTCAGTCAGACCCAGTGGTGACACGTGGCAAGACGCTCCTCGGGGCGCATCTTGCTTGGGCCTCTCTCCTGGAGGCGCTAAGTCAGACCCAGTGTTGACACGTGGCAAGACGCTCCTCAGGCCGCGTCTTGCTTGGGCCTCTCTCCTGGAGGCGCTCAGTCAGACCCAGTGTTGACATGTGGCAAGACACTCCCCGGGGCGCGTCTTGCTTGGGCCTCTCTCATGGAGGCCCTCTGTCAGACCCAGTGTTGACATGTGTCAAGACGCTCCTTGGGGCGCATCTTGCTTTGGCCTCTCTCCTGGAGGCGCTCAGTCAGACCGAGTGCTGACATGTGGCAAGAAGCTCCTCGGGGCGCGTCTTCCTTGGGCTTCTCTCCTGGAGGCCCTCAGTCAGACCCATTGTTGACATGTGGCAAGACGCTCCTCGGGGCGCGTATTGCTTGGGCCTCTCTCCTGGATGCCCTCTGTCAGACCCAGTGTTGACATGTGGCAAGACTCTCCTCGGGGCGCGTCTTGCTTGGGCTTCTCACATGGAGGCCCTCAGTCAGACCCAGTGTTAACATGTGTCAAGACGCTCCTCGGGGCGTGTCTTGCTTGGGCCTCTCTCCTGGAGGCGCTCAGTCAGACCCAGTGTTGACATGTGGCAAGACGCTCCTCGGGGCGCTTCTTGCTTGGGCTTCTCTCCTGGAGGCCCTCAGTCAGACCCATTGTTGACATGTGGCAAGACGCTCCTCGGGGCACGTCTTGCTTGGGCCTCTCTCCTGGAGGCGCTCAGTCAGACCGAGTAGTGACATGTGACAAGATGCTCCTCGGGGCACGTCTTGCTGGGGCTTCTCTCATGGAGGCACTCAGTCAGACCCAGTGTTGACATGTGGCAAGACGCTCCTCGGGGCGCGTGTTGCCTGGACCTCTCTCCTGGAGGCGCTCAGTCAGACCCAGTGTTGACATGTGGCAAGACGCTCCTCGGGGCGCGTCTTGCTTGGGCCTCTCTCCTGGAGGTGCTCAGTCAGACCCAGTGTTGACATGTGGCAAGACGCTCCTCGGGGCGCGTCTTGCTGGGGCTTCTCTCATGGAGGCACTCAGTCAGACCCAGTGTTGACAAGTGGAAAGACGCTCCTCGGGGCACGTCTTGCTTGGGCCTCTCTCCTGGAGGCGCTCAGTCAGACCCAGAGGAGAAATGTGTCAAGACGCTCCTCGGGGCGCGTCTTGCTTGGGCGTTTCTCCTGGAGGCGCTCAGTCAGACCGAGTGCTGACATGTGGCAAGACTCTCCTCGGGGCGCGTCTTGCTTGGGCCTCTCTCCTGGAGGCGCTCAGTCAGACCCAGTGTTGACATGTGGCAAGACGCTCCTCGGGGCACGTCTTGCTTGGGCCTCTCTCCTGGAGGTGCTCAGTCAGACCCAGTGTTGACATGTGGCAAGACGCTCCTCGGGGCGCGTCTTGCTGGGGCTTCTCTCATGGAGGCACTCAGTCAGACCCAGTGTTGACATGTGGCAAGATGCTCCTCGGGGCACGTCTTGCTTGGGCCTCTCTCCTGGAGGCGCTCAGTCAGACCCAGAGGAGACATGTGTCAAGACGCTCCTCGGGGCGCGTCTTGCTTGGGCCTCTCTCCTGGAGGCGCTCAGTCAGACCGAGTGCTGACATGTGGCAAGACGCTCCTCCGGGCGCGTCTTGCTTGGGCCTCTCTCCTGGAGGCGCTCAGTCAGACCCAGTGTTCACATGTGGCAAGACGCTCCTCGGGGCACGTCTTGCTTGGGCCTCTCTCCTGGAGGCGCACAGTCAGACCCAGTGTTGACATGTGGCAAGACGCTCCTCGGGGCGCGTCTTGCTTGGGCCTCTCTCCTGGAGGCGCTCAGTCAGACCGAGTGCTGACATGTGGCAAGACGCTCGTCGGGGCGCATCTTGCTTGGGCTTCTCTCCTGGAGGCCCTCAGTCAGACCCAATGTTGACATGTTGCAAGACGCTCCTCGGGGCGCGTCTTATTTGGGCCTCTCTCCTGGGGGCCCTCAGTCAGACCCAGTGTTGACATGTGGCAAGACGCTCCTCGGGGCACGTCTTGCTTGGGCCTCTCTCCTGGAGGCGCTCAGTCAGACCGAGTAGTGACATGTGGCAAGACGCTCCTCGGGGCGCGTCTTGCTTGGACCTCCCTCCTGGAGGCGCTCAGTCAGACCGAGTAGTGACATGTGGCAAGACGCTCCTCGGGGCGGGTCTTGCTTGGGCGTCTCTCCTGGAGGCGCTCAGTCAGACCGAGTGCTGACATAAGGCAAGATGCTCCTCGGGGCGCGTCTTGCTGGGGCCTCTCTCCTGGAGGTGCTCAATCAGACCCAGTGGTGACACGTGGCAAGACGCTCCTCGGGGCGTGTCATGCTTGGGCCTCTCTCCTGGAGGAGCTCAGTCAGACCCAGTGGTGACACGTGGCAAGACGCTCCTCGGGGCACATCTTGCTTGGGCCTCTCTCCTGGAGGCGCTCAGTCAGACCCAGTGTTGACATGTGGCAAGACACTCCTCGGGGCTCGTCTTGCTTGGGCCTCTCTCATGGAGGCCCTCTGTCAGACCCAGTGTTGACATGTGTCAAGATGCTCCTCGGGGCGCGTCTTGCTGGGGCTTCTCTCATGGAGGCACTCAGTCAGACCCAGTGTTGACATGTGGCAAGACGCTCCTCGGGGCGCATGTTGCTTGGACCTCTCTCCTGGAGGCGCTCAGTCAGACCCAGTGTTGACATGTGTCAAGACGCTCCTTGGGCGTTTCTTGCTTGGGCTTCGCTCCTGGAGGGGCTCAGTCAGACCCAGTGTTGACATGTGACAAGACGCTCCTCGGGGCGCGTCTTGCTTGGGCCTCTCTCCTGTAGGCGCTCAGTCAGACCCAGAGGTGACATGTGTCAAGACGCTCCTCGGGCCTCTCTCCTGGAGGCGCTCAGTCAGACCCAGTGTTGACATGTGGCAAGACACTCCTCGGGGCGCGTCTTGCTTGGGCCTCTCTCATGGAGGCCCTCTGTCAGACCCAGTGTTGACATGTGTCAAGACGCTCCTCGGGGCGCGTCTTGCTTTGGCCTCTCTCCTGGAGGCGCTCAGTCAGACCGAGTGCTGACATGTGGCAAGAAGCTCCTCGGGGCGCGTCTTGCTTGGGCTTCTCTCCTGGAGGCCCTCAGTCAGACCCATTGTTGACATGTGGCAAGACACTCCTCGGGGCGCGTCTTGCTTGGGCCTCTCTCCAGAAGGCCCTCAATCAGACCCAGTGTTGACACGTGGCAAGACGCTCCTCGGGGCGCTTCTTGCTTGGGCCTCTCTCCTGGAGAAGCTCAGTCAGACCCAGTGGTGACATGTGACAAGACGCTCCTCAGGGCGCGTATTGCTTGGGCCTCTCTCCTGGATGCCCTCTGTCAGACCCAGTGTTGACATGTGGCAAGACTCTCCTCGGGGCGCGTCTTGCTTGGGCTTCTCTCATGGAGGCCCTCAGTCAGACCCAGTGTTGACATGTGTCAAGACGCTCCTCGGGGCGTGTCTTGCTTGGGCCTCTCTCATGGAGGCGCTCAGTCAGACCCAGTCTTGACATGTGGCAAGACGCTCCTCGGGTCGCTTCTTGCTTGGGCTTCTCTCCTGGAGGCCCTCAGTCAGACCCATTGTTGACATGTGGCAAGACGCTCCTCGGGGCGCGTCTTGCTGGGGCTTCTCTCATGGAGGTTCTCAGTCAGACCCAGTGTTGACATGTGGCAAGACGCTCCTCGGGGCACGTCTTGCTTGGGCCTCTCTCCTGGAGGCGCTCAGTCAGACCCAGAGGAGACATGTGGCAAGACGCTCCTCGGGGCACGTCTTGCTTGGGCCTCTCTCTTGGAGGCGCTCAGTCAGACCGAGTGCTGACATGTGGCAAGACGCTCCTCGGGGCGCTTCTTGCTTGGGCCTCTCTCCTGGAGGCGCTCAGTCAGACCCAGTGGTGACATGTGGCAAGACGCTCCTCCGGGCGCGTATTGCTTGGGCCTCTCTCAAGGATGCCCTCTGTCAGACCCAGTGTTGACATGAGGCAAGACTCTCCTCGGGGCGCGTCTTGCTTGGGCTTCTCTCATGGAGGCCCTCAGTCAGACCCAGTGTTGACATGTGTCAAGACGCTCCTCGGGGCGTGTCTTGCCTCTCTCCTGGAGGCGCTCAGTCAGACCCAGTGTTGACATGTGGCAAGACGCTCCTCGGGGCGCTTCTTGCTTGGGCTTCTCTCCTGGAGGCCCTCAGTCAGACCCATTGTTGACATCTGGCAAGACGCTCCTCGGGGCACGTCTTGCTTGGGCCTCTCTCCTGGAGGCACTCAGTCAGACCGAGTAGTGACATGTGACAAGACGCTCCTCGGGGCGCGTCTTGCTTGGGCCTCTCTCCTGGAGGCGCTCAGTCAGACCCAGTGTTGACATGTGGCAAGATGCTCCTCGGGGCGCGTCTTGCTTGGGCCTCTCTCCTGGAGGTTCTCAGTCAGACCCAGTGTTGACATGTGGCAAGATGCTCCTCGGGGCGCGTCTTGCTGGGGCTTCTCTCATGGAGGCGCTTAGTCAGACCCAGTGTTGACATGTGGCAAGACGCTCCTCGGGGCACTTCTTGCTTGGGCTTCTCTCATGGAGGCCCTCAGTCAGACCCAGTGTTGACATGTGTCAAGACGCTCCTCGGGGCGTGTCTTGCATGGGCCTCTCTCCTGGAGGCGCTCAGTCAGACCCATTGTTGACATGTGGCAAGACGCTCCTCGGGGCGCGTCTTGCTTGGGCTTCTCTTCTGGAGGCACTCAGTCAGACCCATTGTTGACATGTGGCAAGACGCTCCTCGGGGCACGTCTTGCTTGGGCCTCTCTCCTGGAGGCGCTCAGTCAGACCGAGTAGTGACATGTGACAAGAGGCTCCTTGGGGCGCGTCTTGCTTGGGCCTCTCTCCTGGAGGCGCTCAGTCAGACCCAGTGTTGACATGTGGCAAGACGCTCCTCGGGGCGCGTCTTGCTTGGGCCTCTCTCCTGGAGGTTCTCAGTCAGACCCAGTGTTGACATGTGGCAAGATGATCCTCGGGGCGCGTCTTGCTGGGGCTTCTCTCATGGAGGCTCTCAGTCAGACCCAGTGTTGACATGTGGCAAGACGCTCCTCGGGGCACGTCTTGCTTGGGCCTCTCTCCTGGAGGCGCTCAGTCAGACCCAGAGGAGACATGTGTCAAGATGCTCCTCGGGGCGCGTCTTGCTTGGGCCTCTCTCCTGGAGGCGCTCAGTCAGACCGAGTGCTGACATGTGGCAAGACGCTCCTCCGGGCGCGTCATGCTTGGGCCTCTCTCCTGGAGGCGCTCAGTCAGACCCAGTGTTGACATGTGTCAAGACGCTCCTCGGGGCGCGTCTTGCTTGGGCCTCTCTCCTGTAGGCGCTCAGTCAGACCCAGAGGTGACATGTGTCAAGACGCTCCTCGGGCCTCTCTCCTGGAGGCGCTCAGTCAGACCCAGTGTTGACATGTGGCAAGACACTCCTCGGGGCGCGTCTTGCTTGGGCCTCTCTCATGGAGGCCCTCTGTCAGACCCAGTGTTGACATGTGTCAAGACGCTCCTCGGGGCGCGTCTTGCTTTGGCCTCTCTCCTGGAGGCGCTCAGTCAGACCGAGTGCTGACATGTGGCAAGAAGCTCCTCGGGGCGCGTCTTGCTTGGGCTTCTCTCCTGGAGGCCCTCAGTCAGACCCATTGTTGACATGTGGCAAGACACTCCTCGGGGCGCGTCTTGCTTGGGCCTCTCTCCAGAAGGCCCTCAATCAGACCCAGTGTTGACACGTGGCAAGACGCTCCTCGGGGCGCTTCTTGCTTGGGCCTCTCTCCTGGAGAAGCTCAGTCAGACCCAGTGGTGACATGTGACAAGACGCTCCTCAGGGCGCGTATTGCTTGGGCCTCTCTCCTGGATGCCCTCTGTCAGACCCAGTGTTGACATGTGGCAAGACTCTCCTCGGGGCGCGTCTTGCTTGGGCTTCTCTCATGGAGGCCCTCAGTCAGACCCAGTGTTGACATGTGTCAAGACGCTCCTCGGGGCGTGTCTTGCTTGGGCCTCTCTCATGGAGGCGCTCAGTCAGACCCAGTCTTGACATGTGGCAAGACGCTCCTCGGGTCGCTTCTTGCTTGGGCTTCTCTCCTGGAGGCCCTCAGTCAGACCCATTGTTGACATGTGGCAAGACGCTCCTCGGGGCGCGTCTTGCTGGGGCTTCTCTCATGGAGGTTCTCAGTCAGACCCAGTGTTGACATGTGGCAAGACGCTCCTCGGGGCACGTCTTGCTTGGGCCTCTCTCCTGGAGGCGCTCAGTCAGACCCAGAGGAGACATGTGGCAAGACGCTCCTCGGGGCACGTCTTGCTTGGGCCTCTCTCTTGGAGGCGCTCAGTCAGACCGAGTGCTGACATGTGGCAAGACGCTCCTCGGGGCGCTTCTTGCTTGGGCCTCTCTCCTGGAGGCGCTCAGTCAGACCCAGTGGTGACATGTGGCAAGACGCTCCTCCGGGCGCGTATTGCTTGGGCCTCTCTCCTGGATGCCCTCTGTCAGACCCAGTGTTGACATGAGGCAAGACTCTCCTCGGGGCGCGTCTTGCTTGGGCTTCTCTCATGGAGGCCCTCAGTCAGACCCAGTGTTGACATGTGTCAAGACGCTCCTCGGGGCGTGTCTTGCCTCTCTCCTGGAGGCGCTCAGTCAGACCCAGTGTTGACATGTGGCAAGACGCTCCTCGGGGCGCTTCTTGCTTGGGCTTCTCTCCTGGAGGCCCTCAGTCAGACCCATTGTTGACATCTGGCAAGACGCTCCTCGGGGCACGTCTTGCTTGGGCCTCTCTCCTGGAGGCACTCAGTCAGACCGAGTAGTGACATGTGACAAGACGCTCCTCGGGGCGCGTCTTGCTTGGGCCTCTCTCCTGGAGGCGCTCAGTCAGACCCAGTGTTGACATGTGGCAAGATGCTCCTCGGGGCGCGTCTTGCTTGGGCCTCTCTCCTGGAGGTTCTCAGTCAGACCCAGTGTTGACATGTGGCAAGATGCTCCTCGGGGCGCGTCTTGCTGGGGCTTCTCTCATGGAGGCGCTTAGTCAGACCCAGTGTTGACATGTGGCAAGACGCTCCTCGGGGCACTTCTTGCTTGGGCTTCTCTCATGGAGGCCCTCAGTCAGACCCAGTGTTGACATGTGTCAAGACGCTCCTCGGGGCGTGTCTTGCATGGGCCTCTCTCCTGGAGGCGCTCAGTCAGACCCATTGTTGACATGTGGCAAGACGCTCCTCGGGGCGCGTCTTGCTTGGGCTTCTCTTCTGGAGGCACTCAGTCAGACCCATTGTTGACATGTGGCAAGACGCTCCTCGGGGCACGTCTTGCTTGGGCCTCTCTCCTGGAGGCGCTCAGTCAGACCGAGTAGTGACATGTGACAAGAGGCTCCTTGGGGCGCGTCTTGCTTGGGCCTCTCTCCTGGAGGCGCTCAGTCAGACCCAGTGTTGACATGTGGCAAGACGCTCCTCGGGGCGCGTCTTGCTTGGGCCTCTCTCCTGGAGGTTCTCAGTCAGACCCAGTGTTGACATGTGGCAAGATGATCCTCGGGGCGCGTCTTGCTGGGGCTTCTCTCATGGAGGCACTCAGTCAGACCCAGTGTTGACATGTGGCAAGACGCTCCTCGGGGCACGTCTTGCTTGGGCCTCTCTCCTGGAGGCGCTCAGTCAGACCCAGAGGAGACATGTGTCAAGATGCTCCTCGGGGCGCGTCTTGCTTGGGCCTCTCTCCTGGAGGCGCTCAGTCAGACCGAGTGCTGACATGTGGCAAGACGCTCCTCCGGGCGCGTCATGCTTGGGCCTCTCTCCTGGAGGCGCTCAGTCAGACCCAGTGTTGACATGTGTCAAGACGCTCCTCGGGGCACGTCTTGCTTGGGCCTCTCTCCTGGAGGCGCTCAGTAAGACCGAGTGCTGACATGTGGCAAGACGCTCCTCGGGGCGCGTCTTGCTTGGGCTTCTCTCCTGGAGGCCCTCAGTCAGACCCATTGTTGACATGTGGCACGACGCTCCTCGGAGCGCGTCTTGCTTGGGCCTCACTCCAGAAGGCCCTCAATCAGACCCAGTGTTGACATGTGGCAAAACGCTCCTCCAGGCGCATCTTGCTTGGGCCTCTCTCCTGGAGGCGCTCAGTCAGACCCAGTGTTGACATGTGGCAAGACGCTCCTTGGGGCGCGTCTTGCTGGGGCTTCTCTCATGGAGGCACTCAGTCAGACCCAGTGTTGACATGTGGCAAGACGCTCCTCAGGGCGCGTCTTGCTTGGGCCTCTCTCCTGGGGAGGCGCTCAGTCAGACCGAGTGCTGACATGTGGCAAGACGCTCCTCGGGGCACGTCTTGCTGGGGCTTCTCTCCTGGAGGCGCTCAGTCAGACCCAGTGTTGACATGTGACAAGACGCTCCTCGGGGCGCGTCTTGCTTGGGCCTCTCTCCTGGAGGCGCTCAGTCAGACCCAGAGGTGACATGTGGCTAGACGCTCCTCGGGGCGCGTCTTGCTTGGGCCTCTCTCCTGGAGGCGTTCAGTCAGACCCAGTGTTGACATGTGGCAAGACGCTCCTCGGGGCGCGTCTTGCTTGGGCCTCTCTCCTGGAGGCGCTCAGTCAGACCCAGTGTTGACATGTGGCAAGACGCTCCTCGGGGCACGTCTTGCTTGGGCCTCTCTCCTGGAGGCGCTCAGTCAGACCCAGAGGAGACATGTGTCAAGATGCTCCTCGGGGCGCGACTTGCTTGGGCCTCTCTCCTGGAGGCGCTCAGTCAGACCAAGTGCTGACATGTGGCAAGACGCTCCTCCGGACGCGTCTTGCTTGGGCCTCTCTCCTGGAGGCGCTCAGTCAGACCCAGTGTTCACATGTGGCAAGACGCTCCTCGGGGCGCGTCGTGCTTGGGCCTCTCTCCTGGAGGACTCTCAGTCAGACCCAGTGTTGACATGTGGCAAGACGCTCCTCGGGGCACGTCTTGCTTGGGCCTCTCTCCTGGAGGCGCTCAGTCAGACCGAGTGCTGACATGTGGCAAGACGCTCCTCGGGGCGCGTCTTGCTTGGGCTTATCTCCTGGAGGCCCTCAGTCAGACCCATTGTTGACATGTGGCAAGACGCTCCTCGGGGCGCGACTTGCTTGGGCCTCTCTCCAGAAGGCCCTCAATCAGACCCAGTGTTGACATGTGGCAAAACGCTCCTCCAGGCGCGTCTTGCTTGGGCCTCTCTCCTGGAGGCGCTCAGTCAGACCCAGTGTTGACATCTGGCAAGACGCTCCTCAGGGCGCGTCTTGCTTGGGCCTCTCTCCTGGGGAGGCGCTCAGTCAGACCGAGTGCTGACATGTGGCAAGACGCTCCTCGGGGCACGTCTTGCTGGGGCTTCTCTCCTGGAGGCGCTCAGTCCGACCCAGTGTTGACATGTGACAAGACGCTCCTCGGGGCGCGTCTTGCATGGGCCTCTCTCCTGGAGGCGCTCAGTCAGACCCAGAGGTGACATGTGGCAAGACGCTCCTCGGGGCGCGTCTTGCTTGGGCCTCTCTCCTGGAGGCGCTCAGTCAGACCCAGTGTTGACATGTGGCAAGACGCTCCTCGGGGCGCGTCTTGATTGGGCCTCTCTCCTGGAGGCCCTCAGTCAGACCCTTCGTTGACATGTGGCAAGACGCTCCTCGGGGCGCGTCTTGCTTGGCCCTCTCTCCTGGAGGCACTCAGTCAGACCGAGTGCTGACATGTGGCAAGACGCTCCTCGGGGCGCATCTTGCTTGGGCTTCTCTCCTGGAGGCCCTCAGTCAGACCCATTGTTGACATGTGGCAAGATGCTCCTCAGGGCACGTCTTGCTTGGGCCTCTCTCCTGGGGAGGCGCTCAGTCAGACCAAGTGCTGACATGTGGCAAGACGCTCCTCGGGGCACGTCTTGCTGGGGCTTCTCTCCTGGAGGCGCTCAGTCAGACCCAGTGTTGACATGTGACAAGACGCTCCTCGGGGCGAGTCTTGCTTGGGCCTCTCTCCTGGAGGCGCTCAGTCAGACCCAGAGGTGACATGTGGCTAGACGCTCCTCGGGGCGCGTCTTGCTTGGGCTTCTCTCCTGGAGGCCCTCAGTCAGACCCATTGTTGACATGTGGCACGACGCTCCTCGGAGCGCGTCTTGCTTGGGCCTCACTCCAGAAGGCCCTCAATCAGACCCAGTGTTGACATGTGGCAAAACGCTCCTCCAGGCGTATCTTGCTTGGGCCTCTCTCCTGGAGGCGCTCAGTCAGACCCAGTGTTGACATGTGGCAAGACGCTCCTTGGGGCGCGTCTTGCTGGGGCTTCTCTCATGGAGGCACTCAGTCAGACCCAGAGGAGAAATGTGTCAAGACGCTCCTCGGGGCGCGTCTTGCTTGGGCGTGTCTCCTGGAGGCGCTCAGTCAGACCGAGTGCTGACATGTGGCAAGACTCTCCTCGGGGCGCGTCTTGCTTGGGCCTCTCTCCTGGAGGCGCTCAGTCAGACCCAGTGTTGACATGTGGCAAGACGCTCCTCGGGGCACGTCTTGCTTGGGCCTCTCTCCTGGAGGTGCTCAGTCAGACCCAGTGTTGACATGTGGCAAGACGCTCCTCGGGGCGCGTCTTGCTGGGGCTTCTCTCATGGAGGCACTCAGTCAGACCCAGTGTTGACATGTGGCAAGATGCTCCTCGGGGCACGTCTTGCTTGGGCCTCTCTCCTGGAGGCGCTCAGTCAGACCCAGAGGAGACATGTGTCAAGACGCTCCTCGGGGCGCGTCTTGCTTGGGCCTCTCTCCTGGAGGCGCTCAGTCAGACCGAGTGCTGACATGTGGCAAGACGCTCCTCCGGGCGCGTCTTGCTTGGGCCTCTCTCCTGGAGGCGCTCAGTCAGACCCAGTGTTCACATGTGGCAAGACGCTCCTCGGGGCACGTCTTGCTTGGGCCTCTCTCCTGGAGGCGCTCAGTCAGACCCAGTGTTGACATGTGGCAAGACGCTCCTCGGGGCGCGTCTTGCTTGGGCCTCTCTCCTGGAGGCGCTCAGTCAGACCGAGTGCTGACATGTGGCAAGACGCTCGTCGGGGCGCATCTTGCTTGGGCTTCTCTCCTGGAGGCCCTCAGTCAGACCCAATGTTGACATGTTGCAAGACGCTCCTCGGGGCGCGTCTTATTTGGGCCTCTCTCCTGGGGGCCCTCAGTCAGACCCAGTGTTGACATGTGGCAAGACGCTCCTCGGGGTGCGTCTTGCTTGGGCCTCTCTCCTGGAGGCGCTCAGTCAGACCGAGTAGTGACATGTGGCAAGACGCTCCTCGGGGCGCGTCTTGCTTGGACCTCCCTCCTGGAGGCGCTCAGTCAGACCGAGTAGTGACATGTGGCAAGACGCTCCTCGGGGCGGGTCTTGCTTGGGCCTCTCTCCTGGAGGCGCTCAGTCAGACCGAGTGCTGACATAAGGCAAGATGCTCCTCGGGGCGCGTCTTGCTGGGGCCTCTCTCCTGGAGGTGCTCAATCAGACCCAGTGGTGACACGTGGCAAGACGCTCCTCGGGGCGTGTCATGCTTGGGCCTCTCTCCTGGAGGAGCTCAGTCAGACCCAGTGGTGACACGTGGCAAGACGCTCCTCGGGGCACATCTTGCTTGGGCCTCTCTCCTGGAGGCGCTCAGTCAGACCCAGTGTTGACATGTGGCAAGACACTCCTCGGGGCTCGTCTTGCTTGGGCCTCTCTCATGGAGGCCCTCTGTCAGACCCAGTGTTGACATGTGTCAAGATGCTCCTCGGGGCGCGTCTTGCTGGGGCTTCTCTCATGGAGGCACTCAGTCAGACCCAGTGTTGACATGTGGCAAGACGCTCCTCGGGGCGCATGTTGCTTGGACCTCTCTCCTGGAGGCGCTCAGTCAGACCCAGTGTTGACATGTGTCAAGACGCTCCTCGGGCGTTTCTTGCTTGGGCTTCGCTCCTGGAGGGGCTCAGTCAGACCCAGTGTTGACATGTGACAAGACGCTCCTCGGGGCGCGTCTTGCTTGGGCCTCTCTCCTGTAGGCGCTCAGTCAGACCCAGAGGTGACATGTGTCAAGACGCTCCTCGGGCCTCTCTCCTGGAGGCGCTCAGTCAGACCCAGTGTTGACATGTGGCAAGACACTCCTCGGGGCGCGTCTTGCTTGGGCCTCTCTCATGGAGGCCCTCTGTCAGACCCAGTGTTGACATGTGTCAAGACGCTCCTCGGGGCGCGTCTTGCTTTGGCCTCTCTCCTGGAGGCGCTCAGTCAGACCGAGTGCTGACATGTGGCAAGAAGCTCCTCGGGGCGCGTCTTGCTTGGGCTTCTCTCCTGGAGGCCCTCAGTCAGACCCATTGTTGACATGTGGCAAGACGCTCCTCGGGGCGCGTCTTGCTTGGGCCTCTCTCCAGAAGGCCCTCAATCAGACCCAGTGTTGACACGTGGCAAGACGCTCCTCGGGGCGCTTCTTGCTTGGGCCTCTCTCCTGGAGAAGCTCAGTCAGACCCAGTGGTGACATGTGACAAGACGCTCCTCAGGGCGCGTATTGCTTGGGCCTCTCTCCTGGATGCCCTCTGTCAGACCCAGTGTTGACATGTGGCAAGACTCTCCTCGGGGCGCGTCTTGCTTGGGCTTCTCTCATGGAGGCCCTCAGTCAGACCCAGTGTTGACATGTGTCAAGACGCTCCTCGGGGCGTGTCTTGCTTGGGCCTCTCTCATGGAGGCGCTCAGTCAGACCCAGTCTTGACATGTGGCAAGACGCTCCTCGGGTCGCTTCTTGCTTGGGCTTCTCTCCTGGAGGCCCTCAGTCAGACCCATTGTTGACATGTGGCAAGACGCTCCTCGGGGCGCGTCTTGCTGGGGCTTCTCTCATGGAGGCACTCAGTCAGACCCAGTGTTGACATGTGGCAAGACGCTCCTCGGGGCACGTCTTGCTTGGGCCTCTCTCCTGGAGGCGCTCAGTCAGACCCAGAGGAGACATGTGGCAAGACGCTCCTCGGGGCACGTCTTGCTTGGGCCTCTCTCTTGGAGGCGCTCAGTCAGACCGAGTGCTGACATGTGGCAAGACGCTCCTCGGGGCGCTTCTTGCTTGGGCCTCTCTCCTGGAGGCGCTCAGTCAGACCCAGTGGTGACATGTGGCAAGACGCTCCTCCGGGCGCGTATTGCTTGGGCCTCTCTCCTGGATGCCCTCTGTCAGACCCAGTGTTGACATGAGGCAAGACTCTCCTCGGGGCGCGTCTTGCTTGGGCTTCTCTCATGGAGGCCCTCAGTCAGACCCAGTGTTGACATGTGTCAAGACGCTCCTCGGGGCGTGTCTTGCCTCTCTCCTGGAGGCGCTCAGTCAGACCCAGTGGTGACATGTGGCAAGACGCTCCTCGGGGCGCTTCTTGCTTGGGCTTCTCTCCTGGAGGCCCTCAGTCAGACCCATTGTTGACATCTGGCAAGACGCTCCTCGGGGCACGTCTTGCTTGGGCCTCTCTCCTGGAGGCACTCAGTCAGACCGAGTAGTGACATGTGACAAGACGCTCCTCGGGGCGCGTCTTGCTTGGGCCTCTCTCCTGGAGGCGCTCAGTCAGACCCAGTGTTGACATGTGGCAAGATGCTCCTCGGGGCGCGTCTTGCTTGGGCCTCTCTCCTGGAGGTTCTCAGTCAGACCCAGTGTTGACATGTGGCAAGATGCTCCTCGGGGCGCGTCTTGCTGGGGCTTCTCTCATGGAGGCGCTTAGTCAGACCCAGTGTTGACATGTGGCAAGACACTCCTCGGGGCACTTCTTGCTTGGGCTTCTCTCATGGAGGCCCTCAGTCAGACCCAGTGTTGACATGTGTCAAGACGCTCCTCGGGGCGTGTCTTGCATGGGCCTCTCTCCTGGAGGCACTCAGTCAGACCCATTGTTGACATGTGGCAAGATGCTCCTCGGGGCACGTCTTGCTTGGGCCTCTCTCCTGGAGGCGCTCAGTCAGACCGAGTAGTGACATGTGACAAGAGGCTCCTTGGGGCGCGTCTTGCTTGGGCCTCTCTCCTGGAGGCGCTCAGTCAGACCCAGTGTTGACATGTGGCAAGACGCTCCTCGGGGCGCGTCTTGCTTGGGCCTCTCTCCTGGAGGTTCTCAGTCAGACCCAGTGTTGACATGTGGCAAGATGATCCTCGGGGCGCGTCTTGCTGGGGCTTCTCTCATGGAGGCACTCAGTCAGACCCAGTGTTGACATGTGGCAAGACGCTCCTCGGGGCACGTCTTGCTTGGGCCTCTCTCCTGGAGGCGCTCAGTCAGACCCAGAGGAGACATGTGTCAAGATGCTCCTCGGGGCGCGTCTTGCTTGGGCCTCTCTCCTGGAGGCGCTCAGTCAGACCGAGTGCTGACATGTGGCAAGACGCTCCTCCGGGCGCGTCATGCTTGGGCCTCTCTCCTGGAGGCGCTCAGTCAGACCCAGTGTTGACATGTGTCAAGACGCTCCTCGGGGCACGTCTTGCTTGGGCCTCTCTCCTGGAGGCGCTCAGTAAGACCGAGTGCTGACATGTGGCAAGACGCTCCTCGGGGCGCGTCTTGCTTGGGCTTCTCTCCTGGAGGCCCTCAGTCAGACCCATTGTTGACACGTGGCACGACGCTCCTCGGAGCGCGTCTTGCTTGGGCCTCACTCCAGAAGGCCCTCAATCAGACCCAGTGTTGACATGTGGCAAAACGCTCCTCCAGGCGCATCTTGCTTGGGCCTCTCTCCTGGAGGCGCTCAGTCAGACCCAGTGTTGACATGTGGCAAGACGCTCCTTGGGGCGCGTCTTGCTGGGGCTTCTCTCATGGAGGCACTCAGTCAGACCCAGTGTTGACATGTGGCAAGACGCTCCTCAGGGCGCGTCTTGCTTGGGCCTCTCTCCTGGGGAGGCGCTCAGTCAGACCGAGTGCTGACATGTGGCAAGACGCTCCTCGGGGCACGTCTTGCTGGGGCTTCTCTCCTGGAGGCGCTCAGTCAGACCCAGTGTTGACATGTGACAAGACGCTCCTCGGGGCGCGTCTTGCTTGGGCCTCTCTCCTGGAGGCGCTCAGTCAGACCCAGAGGTGACATGTGGCTAGACGCTCCTCGGGGCGCGTCTTGCTTGGGCCTCTCTCCTGGAGGCGTTCAGTCAGACCCAGTGTTGACATGTGGCAAGACGCTCCTCGGGGCGCGTCTTGCTTGGGCCTCTCTCCTGGAGGCGCTCAGTCAGACCCAGTGTTGACATGTGGCAAGACGCTCCTCGGGGCACGTCTTGCTTGGGCCTCTCTCCTGGAGGCGCTCAGTCAGACCCAGAGGAGACATGTGTCAAGATGCTCCTCGGGGCGCGTCTTGCTTGGGCCTCTCTCCTGGAGGCGCTCAGTCAGACCAAGTGCTGACATGTGGCAAGACGCTCCTCCGGACGCGTCTTGCTTGGGCCTCTCTCCTGGAGGCGCTCAGTCAGACCCAGTGTTCACATGTGGCAAGACGCTCCTCGGGGCGCGTCGTGCTTGGGCCTCTCTCCTGGAGGACTCTCAGTCAGACCCAGTGTTGACATGTGGCAAGACGCTCCTCGGGGCACGTCTTGCTTGGGCCTCTCTCCTGGAGGCGCTCAGTCAGACCGAGTGCTGACATGTGGCAAGACGCTCCTCGGGGCGCGTCTTGCTTGGGCTTATCTCCTGGAGGCCCTCAGTCAGACCCATTGTTGACATGTGGCAAGACGCTCCTCGGGGCGCGACTTGCTTGGGCCTCTCTCCAGAAGGCCCTCAATCAGACCCAGTGTTGACATGTGGCAAAACGCTCCTCCAGGCGCGTCTTGCTTGGGCCTCTCTCCTGGAGGCGCTCAGTCAGACCCAGTGTTGACATGTGGCAAGACGCTCCTCAGGGCGCGTCTTGCTTGGGCCTCTCTCCTGGGGAGGCGCTCAGTCAGACCGAGTGCTGACATGTGGCAAGACGCTCCTCGGGGCACGTCTTGCTGGGGCTTCTCTCCTGGAGGCGCTCAGTCCGACCCAGTGTTGACATGTGACAAGACGCTCCTCGGGGCGCGTCTTGCATGGGCCTCTCTCCTGGAGGCGCTCAGTCAGACCCAGAGGTGACATGTGGCAAGACGCTCCTCGGGGCGCGTCTTGCTTGGGCCTCTCTCCTGGAGGCGCTCAGTCAGACCCAGTGTTGACATGTGGCAAGACGCTCCTCGGGGCGCGTCTTGATTGGGCCTCTCTCCTGGAGGCCCTCAGTCAGACCCTTCGTTGACATGTGGCAAGACGCTCCTCGGGGCGCGTCTTGCTTGGCCCTCTCTCCTGGAGGCGCTCAGTCAGACCGAGTGCTGACATGTGGCAAGACGCTCCTCGGGGCGCATCTTGCTTGGGCTTCTCTCCTGGAAGCCCTCAGTCAGACCCATTGTTGACATGTGGCAAGACGCTCCTCAGGGCACGTCTTGCTTGGGCCTCTCTCCTGGGGAGGCGCTCAGTCAGACCAAGTGCTGACATGTGGCAAGACGCTCCTCGGGGCACGTCTTGCTGGGGCTTCTCTCCTGGAGGCGCTCAGTCAGACCCAGTGTTGACATGTGACAAGACGCTCCTCGGGGCGAGTCTTGCTTGGGCCTCTCTCCTGGAGGCGCTCAGTCAGACCCAGAGGTGACATGTGGCTAGACGCTCCTCGGGGCGCGTCTTGCTTGGGCTTCTCTCCTGGAGGCCCTCAGTCAGACCCATTGTTGACATGTGGCACGACGCTCCTCGGAGCGCGTCTTGCTTGGGCCTCACTCCAGAAGGCCCTCAATCAGACCCAGTGTTGACATGTGGCAAAACGCTCCTCCAGGCGCATCTTGCTTGGGCCTCTCTCCTGGAGGCGCTCAGTCAGACCCAGTGTTGACATGTGGCAAGACGCTCCTTGGGGCGCGTCTTGCTGGGGCTTCTCTCATGGAGGCACTCAGTCAGACCCAGTGTTGACATGTGGCAAGACGCTCCTCAGGGCGCGTCTTGCTTGGGCCTCTCTCCTGGGGAGGCGCTCAGTCAGACCGAGTGCTGACATGTGGCAAGACGCTCCTCGGGGCACGTCTTGCTGGGGCTTCTCTCCTGGAGGCGCTCAGTCAGACCCAGTGTTGACATGTGACAAGACGCTCCTCGGGGCGCGTCTTGCTTGGGCCTCTCTCCTGGAGGCGCTCAGTCAGACCCAGAGGTGACATGTGGCTAGACGCTCCTCGGGGCGCGTCTTGCTTGGGCCTCTCTCCTGGAGGCGTTCAGTCAGACCCAGTGTTGACATGTGGCAAGACGCTCCTCGGGGCGCGTCTTGCTTGGGCCTCTCTCCTGGAGGCGCTCAGTCAGACCCAGTGTTGACATGTGGCAAGACGCTCCTCGGGGCACGTCTTGCTTGGGCCTCTCTCCTGGAGGCGCTCAGTCAGACCCAGAGGAGACATGTGTCAAGATGCTCCTCGGGGCGCGTCTTGCTTGGGCCTCTCTCCTGGAGGCGCTCAGTCAGACCAAGTGCTGACATGTGGCAAGACGCTCCTCCGGGCGCGTCTTGCTTGGGCCTCTCTCCTGGAGGCGCTCAGTCAGACCCAGTGTTCACATGTGGCAAGACGCTCCTCGGGGCGCGTCGTGCTTGGGCCTCTCTCCTGGAGGACTCTCAGTCAGACCCAGTGTTGACATGTGGCAAGACGCTCCTCGGGGCACGTCTTGCTTGGGCCTCTCTCCTGGAGGCGCTCAGTCAGACCGAGTGCTGACATGTGGCAAGACGCTCCTCGGGGCGCGTCTTGCTTGGGCTTATCTCCTGGAGGCCCTCAGTCAGACCCATTGTTGACATGTGGCAAGACGCTCCTCGGGGTGCGACTTGCTTGTGCCTCTCTCCAGAAGGCCCTCAATCAGACCCAGTGTTGACATGTGGCAAAACGCTCCTCCAGGCGCGTCTTGCTTGGGCCTCTCTCCTGGAGGCGCTCAGTCAGACCCAGTGTTGACATGTGGCAAGACGCTCCTCAGGGCGCGTCTTGCTTGGGCCTCTCTCCTGGGGAGGCGCTCAGTCAGACCGAGTGCTGACATGTGGCAAGACGCTCCTCGGGGCACGTCTTGCTGGGGCTTCTCTCCTGGAGGCGCTCAGTCAGACCCAGTGTTGACATGTGACAAGACGCTCCTCGGGGCGCGTCTTGCTTGGGCCTCTCTCCTGGAGGCGCTCAGTCAGACCCAGAGGTGACATGTGGCAAGACGCTCCTCGGGGCGCGTCTTGCTTGGGCCTCTCTCCTCGAGGCGCTCAGTCAGACCCAGTGTTGACATGTGGCAAGACGCTCCTCGGGGCGCGTCTTGATTGGGCCTCTCTCCTGGAGGCCCTCAGTCAGACCCTTCGTTGACATGTGGCAAGACGCTCCTCGGGGCGCGTCTTGCTTGGCCCTCTCTCCTTTAGGCGCTCAGTCAGACCGAGTGCTGACATGTGGCAAGACGCTCCTCGGGGCGCATCTTGCTTGGGCTTCTCTCCTGGAGGCCCTCAGTCAGACCCATTGTTGACATGTGGCAAGACGCTCCTCAGGGCGCATCTTGGTTGGGCCTCTCTCCTGGAGGCGCTCAGTCAGACCGAGTGCTGACATGTGGCAAGACGCTCCTCGGGGCACGTCTTGCTGGGGCTTCTCTCCTGGAGGCGCTCAGTCAGACCCAGTGTTGACATGTGACAAGACGCTCCTCGTGGCGCGTCTTGCTTGGGCCTCTCTCCTGGAGGCGCTCAGTCAGACCCAGAGGTGACATGTGGCAAGACGCTCCTCGGGGCGCGTCTTGCTTGGGCCTCTCTCCTGGAGGCCCTCTGTCAGACCCAGTGTTGACATGTTGTAAGGACACGATCACGCCGACCCTATTGTTGGAGAACCTGCTGAGTTCGTCGAACAAGTAGACGCCGGATTGGGCGCGGGCACGCGCTTGTTTTAGAGGCGTTTTCGCGCAGCCTCTACCCTGCACGACCGCTCGTGGCCGCACTAGCTATATTTATCTTTATTTGTTTCACACACACACACACACACACACACACACACACACACACACACACACACACACACACACACACACACGCACGCGCGCACACACACACACACACACACACACACACACACACACACACACACACACACACACATACAGGCCCTTGCGTGCAAACCCCGGTCAGGCCTTTAGTGTACACATCAGAGACATGATGTTCTTTCACAGAACTGAGGTTGTTCATTACTAAATGACTTTTACGGGAATATTGTTATTATACTATTCAACAGGTAGATCATAATAATGTGTATTAAACCCACAACCTAGCACTGATGACAGAGGGACCTTATTTAAATTAGTACTTAATGGAAACAATACATAATGATACATTAGAGCTTGTCATACATTCAGCCTAGGAATAGTAGCATTGTGCAATATTAAAAATATACACATCAATTGCTCAAATCCCATTGTTGCAAGGTAAAACTCTAATAAAACTCTAGTCTGACATCAACAGAGAAGACTTAGTGTATGTACTACAAATACAGCATTAGGATTTCGAGTGGACCGTGCACCTTGTGAACCATCAGAGGCTTATGACGCAATATATCTTCCAGTTGCTATTAGACAAGTTATCACAATTACGTTGATTAATAAATCCAGTGTTGTAGCGACTGCAGCCAGCGCCGTCGCGCAACTCGTGTCGGTGTTATCTCTCGATACTTTCATTCGTATCCGAGCGTATGCAGAATCTGAGGATCTGGTGAAGTTGCTTGTCACTAGCTTGCGCACATTTGATATGGCACTTTGCACGTGACTCACACAACCTGCAGTGGCGACCGTCGCATCAGTGCAAAGTTTTTCCGATATATCGCTCGCAACATCGTTTGTCATTTGCTGTACACTGCGCACAATGGCCGCGAGGTCGCGGAGAGGGTCTTCATTACGAGTTGTGTAATATCCGCTGACTTGCCGATTCAATTCTGGTGGCGCTGACCCAAACGAGAACACTTTTAAGGTGCATGTCGTGGTAACTCTAGTAGCACCGTGGTTGACGAGGACGATCATCTTTAGCAATAGTTCATCTCGAAGCGCAACGATGGTGAGGGCGACGGGTTGGCCGGTTCCGCCTTCAGGCCACTCGGTTGCCGCTAGATTGCCCAATGCCAAACACGCAGACGAACCCTGTACACACTCAATAACCCGTGTGCGATCGTTGATTTCTGCTAGTACGTTTGCTAGTTCTATGTGCTTCCACTGATCGGGCGTGGGCACGCGCTTGTTTTAGACGCGTTTTCGCGCAGCCTCTACCCTGCACGACCGCTCGTGGCCGCACTAGCTATATTTATCTTTATTTGTTTCACACACACACACACACACACACACACACACACACACACACACACACACACACACACACACACACACACACACACACACACACACACACACACACACACACACACACACACACACACACACACACACACACACACACACACACACACACACAGGCCCTTGCGTGTAAAACCCCGGTCAGGCCTGCAGTGTACACATCAGAGACATGATGTTCTTTCACAGAACTGAGGTTGTTCATTACTAAATGACTTTTACAGGAATATTGTTATTATACTATTCAAAAGGTTGATCATAATAATGTGTATTAAACCCACAACCTAGCACTGAGGACAGAGGGACTTTATTTAAATTAGTACTTAATGGAAACGATACATAATGATACATAAGAGCCATGTCATACATTCAGCCTAGGAATAGTAGCATTGTGCACTATTAAAAATATACACATCAATTGCTCGAATCCCATTGTTGCAAAGTAAAACTCTAATAAAACTCTAGACTGACATCAACAGAGAAGACTTAGTGTATGTACTACAAATACAGCATTAGGATTTCGAGTGGACCGTGCACTTTGTGAACCATCAGAGGCTTATGACGGGGTTTGCACGCAAGGGCCTGTGTGTGTGTGTGCGTGCGTGTGTGTGTGTGTGTGTGTGTGTGTGTGTGTGTGTGTGTGTGTGTGTGTGTGTGTGTGTGTGTGTGTGTGTGTGTGTGTGTGTGTGTGTGAAACAAATAAAGATAAATATAGCTAGTGCGGCCACTAGCGGTCGTGCAGGGTAGAGGCTGCGCGAAAACGCCTCTAAAACAAGCGCGTGCCCACGCCCGATCCGTGGAAGCACGTAGAACTAGCAAACGTACTAGCAGAAATCAACGATCGCACACGGGTCATTGAGTGTGTACAGGGTTCGTCTGCGTGTGTGGCATTGGGCAATCTAGCGGCAACCGAGTGGCCTGAAGGCGGAACCGGCCAACCCGTCGCACTCACCATCGTTGTGCTTCGAGATGAACTATTGCTAAAGATGATCGTCCTCGTCAACCACGGCGCTACCAGAGTTGCCACGACATGCGCCTTAAACGCGTTCTCGTTTGGGTCAGCGCCACCAGAATTGAATCGGCAAGTCAGCGGATATTACACAACTCGTAACGAAGACCCTCTCCGCGACCTCGCGGCCAGTGTGCGCAGTGTACAGTAAATGACAAACGATGTTGCGAGCGATATATCGGAAAAACTTTGCACTGACGCGACGGTCGCCACTGCAGGTTGTGTGAGTCTCGCGCAAAGTGCCATATCAAACGTGCGCAAGCTAGTGACAAGCAACTTCACCAGATCCGTAGATTCTGCATACGCTTGGGTACGAATGAAAGTATCGACAGATAACACCGACACGAGTTGCGCGACGGCGCTGGCTGCAGTCGCTACAACACTGGATTTATTAATCAACGTAATTGTGACCGTAATGGCGTATCGAGTGTGCACCAGAAACTACAACCAGTACTACAGAAAACTGGCATGAGGGTCGCGGTCTAACGTTATGTTGGTGTCTCGCATTGACCGTCGACGGCCGTTTGCCAGCGGCTGAAAATGGCACAGTTGACGAAATGGAAACGCCGACCGTCGATAGTGCACTCTCGCAAGTTCCAACCGCACCATCTCAGGAGACAGACCACAGAGTCATATTAGCGGAGGGTAGATAGAAAATGCGCAAACCGCCTCAACCGCCCATATACATACTATACGAGTTCAACATAGAGTGGAGTAAGAAGTTGCTACCGATTGATTGTATTTCCAACGTGCAAGCAGCTGGTGTTTGACGCTTTACTGGAGTATCACAGAGGTTGCGATGTCCTGTGTTCCACGAGCGCATGGAAACAAGTGAACGAACTTCTACGGACCGTACTGTTGGGGTGTGAGCGAGCTGTAAAATCAATACACGCTAGACACGCGGACTTTGCCGCGTTACTGGACACGCATATCGCCACAACAAAACCGGGTCAAGTGTTCGGGGCGTCACCGCGCTCGACTATACACGTCTTGGCCTACCACGAGTACATGAGCCCACAAGATCCTAAGCGAGGTCGAAGCCGTTGTGTCTACCCAACGCAAATTCAGCACAGCCATGCGCGCTAAGACAAGTCGCTCTAGACTGCTGGAAACTTTGGAAACGTGGAAGGCTTGCGTGTTCGCGCTTTCTACACATCTCAACGGTATGATTGCGATACTCTCGGCCGCATAACAACTAATGGTCATGTGTTCGGAAGGTCTGATCAGGTCTGACATGACCGGTTGTCAATCGACGTCGAGCGTGCACTCACACACGGATATCCTGGCGTACAGTAAAGCGACAGCGACCTCTACGCTCACGTTGATCGCCGATGTTTCGAAGGGCAATCGAGTGTGTTGGCTGACGAAAGCTATGGTGACCGACAGTCGCGTCGACTACAATGTGCCTCATTGCGATTGGAGAGGCGTATGTGATCATTTGCAAATCGACAACACCTCCGCGGTCGAGTGCGAAGTCACGGTCGGCGGCGTGTTGTCCTTACTGTGCCCCTTTCAATGTGACGGTCCGTGTCACGGACCGTTGTGTTACGACCCGACTAACGAAACGTACCAGGTGATAACATTGCATCTGCCCATTACAGCAGAGCGAGCGTTTCGCCACACTCCCAAACCAAGGTTAATAGTTGTAGCGCACGCCCTTTCGGACCTTGGTGCACGCGACACACTGGCGTACACTCACAACATCATGCTCGAGACAGCTCAAGCGTTACGCAAAACAAAGGACGTGTTCAAATCCATAGAGAATATACGGTCTTTAGCGTATGCGTTTATAAAGAAGGTCGATGACATTTACAGACGCGGCGGCGTGGGCACCACAGTAGAACAACAAGGTGCTCTCAAGCGCACACAGATACTGGCCGCATTATCACTCGCGATGTCTATCCTGACATGCCCGTTTCTGATTTCTATGTATATTAAATTATGACAAGAGCTACGATGGTTACGATTACACTCTGACCACGTGCCTTAGTTTCTGCTAGTGACCTATAAATACATTTGACCACTTGCTCTCACTGCCATTAAAGCGGCTGTACCCACACGTACAACACCCAAGAAAAAAAATGATCTCGCTGTCTGTACTGGGAGTACTCTCAGTAGTCGCAGTTGCTCAGGCCATGGTGGTACGCTCACATAACGCCTCTGAGATACGTCCCATCACACCACCTCCTAGACTACTCGCGAAGGAGTATTCAACACCCCCTTTGTACGAAGAAAACCATTATAACGAGCACAGCACAACGCTTGCCGCACGCAAAGACAACATGCAGGAGACAACGCTACCACCTGTTGTGAGAACAACGGATTCGAGTGACAACGATCGCGACTATGACGAGCACATTACAACACCCTCAGTGCACGAAGACCAGGTGCAGGAGACAACGCTACCACCTGTCGTGAGAAACAAGAGTTTGGTTAACAATGATCATCGTCGTGTCCCATTGTAAACGGGCGCGCCATTGCACACATCGTACATGTGTGTTAACCCACCTGTATGCGACAGACTTTGTGTGTTGCATGACATCGAGATGTATTGACGTCTGTGTCAATACAGGACTCTCTATAAGCCGGGAGCTGGACGCTAACGACCCGTGCATGCGCCACACAAAAGGTATCGTAAATGTGTTAACCCACCTGTATGCGACAGACTTTGAGTGTTGCATGACATCGAGATGTATTGACGTCTGTGTCAATACAGGACTCTCTAAGCTGGGAGCTGGATGCTAACGACCCGTGCATGCGCCACACAAAAGGTAACTCGACTAACTACAAAACGCATATTGTGATGTAGAAAGTTGGCTCGACTGTTTGAATCAGCTGCAGCTGCGGTTTACTCACGAAGTGAATCGCACGCTTGTTAGAAGTACATTCGGAGCACTTAAAAAATACATCGCTCTCATCGAGTTCCGTCTCAGCGTTCACCGGCTGATGGGCAAGAGCGTGACATGGGATCGCCAGGGACTTACTTAAGGACTATCATCTCATTTGGCATTTACTCACGGACCCAAGAAACCAGTTCCGAAAAATGGTCGAGAATTATAACTTGTCTAATAGCAACTGGAAGATATGTTGCGTCATAAGCCTCTGATGGTTCACAAGGTGCACGGTCCACTCGAAATCCTAATGCTGTATTTGTAGTACATACACTAAGTCTTCTCTGTTGATGTCAGACTAGAGTTTTATTAGAGTTTTACTTTGCAACAATGGGATTCGAGCAATTGATGTGTATATTTTTAATAGTGCACAATGCTAAATTCCTAGGCTGAATGTATGACATGGCTCTTATGTTTCATTATGTATCGTTTCCATTAAATACTAATTTAAATAAAGTCCCTCTGTCCTCAGTGCTAGGTTGTGGGTTTAATACACATTATTATGATCAACCTGTTGAATAGTATAATAACAATATTCCTGTAAAAGTCATTTAGTAATGAACAACCTCAGTTCTGTGAAAGAACATCATGTCTGATGTGTACCTTGCAGGCCTGACCGGGGTTTGCACGCAAGGGCCTGTGTGTGTGTGTGTGTGTGTGTGTGTGTGTGTGTGTGTGTGTGTGTGTGTGTGTGTGTGTGTGTGTGTGTGTGTGTGTGTGTGTGTGTGTGAAACAAATAAAGATAAATATAGCTAGTGCGGCCACGAGCGGTCGTGCAGGGTAGAGGCTGCGCGAAAACGCCTCTAAAACAAGCGCGTGCCCACGCCCGATCCGTGGAAGCACGTAGAACTAGCAAACGAACTAGCAGAAATCAACGATCGCACACGGGTCATTGAGTGTGTACAGGGTTCGTCTGCGTGTGTGGCATTGGGCAATCTAGCGGCAACCGAGTGGCCTGAAGGCGGAACCGGCCAACCCGTCGCCCTCACCATCGTTGTGCTTCGAGATGAACTATTGCTAAAGATGATCGTCCTCGTCAACCACGGCGCTACCAGAGTTACCACGACATGCGCCTTAAAAGCGTTCTCGTTTGGGTCAGCGCCACCAGAATTGAATCGGCAAGTCAGCGGATATTACACAACTCGTAACGAAGACCCTCTCCGCGACCTCGCGGCCAGTGTGCGCAGTGTACAGCAAATGACAAACGATGTTGCGAGCGATATATCGGAATAACTTTGCACTGACGCGACGGTCGCCACTGCAGGTTGTGTGAGTCTCGCGCAAAGTGCCATATCAAACGTGCGCAAGCTAGTGACAAGCAACTTCACCAGATCCGTAGATTCTGCATACGCTTGGATACGAATGAAAGTATCGAGCGATAACACCGACACGAGTTGCGCGACGGCGCTGGCTGCAGTCGCTACAACACTGGATTTATTAATCAACGTAATTGTGATCGTAATGGCGTATCAAGTGTGCACCAGAAACTACAACCAGTAGTACAGAAAACTGGCATGAGGGTCGCAGTCTAACGTTATGTTGGTGTCTCGCATCGACCGTCGACGGCCGTTTGCCAGCGGCTGAAAATGGCACAGTTGACGAAATGGAAACGCCGACTGTCGATAGTGCACTCTCGCAAGTTCCAACCGCACCATCTCAGGAGAAAGACCACAGAGTCATATTAGCGGAGGGTAGATAGAAAATGCGCAAACCACCGCAACCGCCCATATACATACTATACGAGTTCAACATAGAGTGGAGTAAGAAGTTACTACCAATTGTATTTCCAACGTGCAAGCAGCTGGTGTGTGACGCTTTACTTGAGTATCACAGAGGTTGCGATGTCCTGTGTTCCACGAGCGCATGGAAAAAAGTGAACGAACTTCTACGGACCGTACTGTTGGGGTATGAGCGAGCTGTAAAATCAATACACGCTAGACACGCGGACTTAGCCGCGTTACTGGACACGCATATCGCCACAACAAAACCGGGTCAAGTGTTCGGGGCGTCACCGCGCTCGACTATACACGTCTTGGCCTACCACGAGTACATGAGCCCACAAGATCCTAAGCGAGGTCGAAGCCGTTGTGTCTACCCAACGCAAATTCAGCACAGCCGTGCGCGCTAAGACAAGTCCCTCTAGACTGCTGGAAACTTTGGAAACGTGGAAGGCTTGCGTGTTCGCGCTTTCTACACATCTCAACGGTATGATCGCGATACTCTCGGCCGCACAACAACTAATGGTCATGTGTTCGGAAGTTCTGATCATGTCTGACATGACCGGTTGTCAATCGACGTCGAGCGTGCACTCACACACGGATATCCTGGCGTACAGTAAAGCGACAGCGACCTCTACGCTCACGTTGATCGCCAATGTTTCGAAGGGCAATCGAGTGTGTTGGCTGACGAAAGCTATGGTGACCGACAGTCGCTTCGACTACAATGTGCCTCATTGCGACTGGAGAGGCGTATGTGATCCTTTGCAAATCGACAACACCACCGCGGTCGAGTGCGAAGTCACGGTCGGCGGCGTGTTGTCCTTACTGTGCCCCATACAATGTGACGGTCCGTGTCACGGACCGGTGTGTTACGACCCGACTAACGAAACGTACCAGGTGATAACATTGCATCTGCCCATTACAGCGGAGCGAGCGTTTCGCCACACTCCCAAACCAAGGTTAATAGTTGTAGCGCACGCCCTTTCGGACCTTGTTGCACGCGAAACACTGGCGTACACTCACAACATCACGCTCGAGACAGCTCAAGCGTTACGCAAAACAAAGGACGTGTTCAAATCCATAGAGAATATGCGGTCTTTAGCGTATGCGTACATAAAGAAGGTCGATGACATTTACAGAAGTGGCGGCGTGGGCACCACAGTAGAACAACAAGGTGCTCTCAAGCACACACAGATACTGGCCGCATTATCACTCGCGATGTCTATCCTGACATTCCCGTTTCTGATTTCTATGTATATTAAATTATGACAAGAGCTACGGTGGTTACGATTACACTCTGACCACGTGCCTTAGTTTCTGCTAGTGACCTATAAATACATTTGAACACTTGCTCTCACTGCCATTAAAGCGGCTGTACCCACACGTACAACACCCAAGAAAAAAAATGATCTCGCTGTCTGTACTGGGTGTACTCTCAGTCGTCGCAGTTGCTCAGGCCATGGTGGTACGCTCACATAACGCCTCTGAGATACGTCCCATCACACCACCTCCTAGACTACTCGCGAAGGAGTATTCAACACCCCCTTTGTACGAAGACAACCATTATAACGAGCACAGCACAACGCTTGCCGCACGCAAAGACAACATGCAGGAGACAACGCTACCACCTGTTGTGGGAACAACGGATTAGAGTGACAACGATCGCGACTATGACGAGCACATTACAACACCCTCTGTGCACGAAGACCAGATGCAGGAGACAACGCTACCACCTGTCGTGAGAAACAAGAGTTTGGTTAACAATGATCATCGTCGAGTCCCATTGTAAACGGGCGCGCCATTGCACACATCGTACATGTGTGTTAACCCACCTGTATGCGACAGACTTTGTGTGTTGCATGACATCGAGATGTATTGACGTCTGTGTCAATACAGGACTCTCTAAGCTGGGAGCTGGACGCTAACGACCCGTGCATGCGCCACACAAAAGGTAACTCGACTAACTACAAAATGCATATTGTGATGTAGAAAGTTGGCTCGACTGTTTGAATCAGCTGCAGCTGCGGTTTACTCACGAAGTGAATCGCACGCTTGTTAGAAGTACATTCGGAGCACTTAAAAAATACATCGCTCTCATCGAGTTCCGTCTCAGCGTTCACCGGCTGATGGGCAAGAGCGTGACATGGGATCGCCAGGAACTTACTTAAGGACTATCATCTCATTTGGCATTTACTCACGGACCCAAGAAACCAGTTCCGAAAAATGGTCGAGAATTATAACTTGTCTAATAGCAACTGGAAGATATGTTGCGTCATAAGCCTCTGATGGTTTACAAGGTGCACGGTCCACTCGAAATCCTAATGCTGTATTTGTAGTACATACACTAAGTCTTCTCTGTTGATGTCGGACTAGAGTTTTATTAGAGTTTTACTATGCAACAATGGGATTCGAGCAATTGATGTGTATATTTTTAATAGTGCACAATGCTACTATTTCTAGGCTGAATGTATGACATGGCTCTTATGTATCATTATGTATCGTTTCCATTAAATACTAATTTAAATAAAGTCCCTCTGTCCTCAGTGCTAGGTTGTGGGTTTAATACACATTATTATGATCAACCTGTTGAATAGTATAATAACAATATTCCTGTAAAAGTCATTTAGTAATGAACAACCTCAGTTCTGTGAAAGAACATCATGTCTCTGATGTGTACCTTGCAGGCCTGACCGGGGTTTGCACGCAAGGGTCTGTGTGTGTGTGTGTGTGTGTGTGTGTGTGTGTGTGTGTGTGTGTGTGTGTGTGTGTGTGTGTGTGTGTGTGTGTGTGTGTGTGTGTGTGTGTGTGTGAGTGTGTGTGTCACCCACATGTCTCCTCTGGGTCTGACTGAGCGCCTCCAGGAGAGAAGCCCCAGCAAGACGCGCCCCGAGGAGCGTCTTGCCACATGTCAGCACTCGGTCTGACTGAGCGCCTCCAGGAGAGAGGCCCAAGCAAGACGTGCCCCGAGGAGCGTCTTGCCACATGTCAACACTGGGTCTGACTGAGCGCCTACAGGAGAGAGGCCCAAGCAAGACGCGCCCCGAGGAGCGTCTTGCCACATGTCAGCACTCGGTCTGACTGAGCGCCTCCAGGAGAGAGGCCCAAGCAAGACGCGCCCCGAGGAGCATCTTGACACATGTCTCCTCTGGGTCTGACTGAGCGCCTCCAGGAGAGAGGCCCAAGCAAGACGTGCCCCGAGGAGCGTCTTGCTTCATGTCAACACTGGGTCTGACTGAGTGCCTCCATTAGAGAAGCCCCAGCAAGACGTGCCCCGAGGAGCGTCTTGCCACATGTCAGCACTCGGTCTGACTGAGCACCTCAAGGAGAGAGGCCCAAGCAAGATGCGCCCCGAGGAGCGTCTTGCCACACGTCAACAATGGGTCTGACTGAGCGCCTCCAGGAGAGAGGCCCAAGCAAGACGTGCCCCGAGGAGCGTCTTGCTTCATGTCAACACTGGGTCTGACTGAGTGCCTCCATTAGAGAAGCCCCAGCAAGACGTGCCCCGAGGAGCGTCTTGCCACATGTCAGCACTCGGTCTGACTGAGCACCTCCAGGAGAGAGGCCCAAGCAAGATGCGCCCCGAGGAGCGTCTTGCCACACGTCAACAATGGGTCTGACTGAGGGCCTCCAGGAGAGAAGCCCAGGCAAGATGTGCCCCGAGGAGCGTCTTTCCACATGTCAGCACTCGGTCTGACTGAGCGCCTCCAGGAGAGAGGCCCAAGCAAGACGCGCCCCGAGAAGCGTCTTGTCACATGTCAACACTGGGTCTGACTGAGCGCCTCCAGGAGAGAAGCCCCAGCAAGACACGTCCCGAGGAGCGTCTTGCCACATGTCAACGAAAGGTCTGACTGAGGGCCTCCAGGAGAGAAGCCCAAGCAAGACGCGCTCCGAGGAGCGTCTTGCCACATGTCAGCACTAGGACTGACTGAGCGCCTCCAGGAGAGAGGCCCAAGCAAGACGCGCCCCGAGGAGCGTCTTGCCACATGTCAACACTGGGTCTGACTGAGCGCCTCCAGGAGAGAGGCCCAAGCAAGACGCGCCCCGAGGAGCGTCTTGCCACATGTTAACACTGGGTCTGACAGAGGGCCTCCAGGAGAGAGGCCCAAGCAAGACGCGCCCCGAGGAGCGTCTTGCCACATGTCACCTCTGGGTCTGACTGAGCGCCTCCAGGAGAGAAGCCCCAGCAAGACGCGCCCCGAGGAGCGTCTTGCCACATGTCAGCACTAGGTCTGACTGAGCGCCTCCAGGAGAGAGGCCCAAGCAAGACGCGCCCCGAGGAGGGTCTTGCCACATGTCAACACTGGGTCTGACTGAGCGCCTCCAGGAGAGAGGCCCAAGCAAGAAATGCCCGAGGAGCCTCTTGACACATGTCAACACTGGGTCTGACTGATCGCCTCCCCAGGAGAGAGGCCCAAGCAAGACGCGCCACGAGGAGCGTCTTGCCACATGTCAACAATGGGTCTGACTGAGGGCCTCCAGGAGAGAAGCCCAAGCAAGACGCGCCCCAAGGAGCATCTTGCCACATGTCAGCACTCGGTCTGACTGAGTGCCTCCAGGAGAGAGGCCCAAGCAAGACGTGCCCCGAGGAGCGTCTTGCCACATGTCAACACTGGGTCTGACTGAGCTTCTCCAGGAGAGAGGCCCAAGCAAGACGCGCCCCGAGGAGCATCTTGCCACATGTCACCTCTGGGTCTGACTGAGCACCTCCAGGAGAGAGGCCCAAGCAAGACGCGCCCCTAGGAGCGTCTTGTCACATTTCAACACTGGGTCTGACTGAGCGCCTCCAGGAGAGAGGCCCAAGCAAGAAACGCCCGAGGAGCGTCTTGACACATGTCAACACTGGGTCTGACTGATCGCCTCCCCAGGAGCGAGGCCCAAGCAAGACGCGTCCTGAGGAGCATCTTGCCACATGTCAACACTGGGTCTGACTGAGTGCCTCCATGAGAGAAGCCCCAGCAAGACGCGCCCCAAGGAGCGTCTTGCCACATGTCAACACTGGGTCTGACTGAGCGCCTCCAGGAGAGAGGCCCAAGCAAGACGCGCCTGGAGGAGCGTTTTGCCACATGTCAACACTGGGTCTGACAGAGGGCCTCAAGGGGAGAGGCCCAAGCAAGATGCACCCTGAGGAGCATCTTGCCACATATGGGTCATCTTGCCACATTGGGCTGCCACAATGGGTCTGACTGAGGGCCTCCAGGAGAGAAGCCCAAGCAAGAAGCGCCCCGAGGAGCGTCTTTCCACATGTCACCACTCGGTCTTACTGAGCGCCTCCAGGAGAGAGGCCCAAATGAGACGCGCCCCGAGGAGCGTCTTGCCACATGTCAACAATGGGTCTGACTGAGGGCCTCCAGGAGAGAAGCCCAAGCAAGACGCGCCCCGAGGAGCGTCTTGCCACATGTCAGCACTAGGTCTGACTGAGCGCCTTCAGGAGAGAGGCCCAAGCAAGACGTGCCCCGAGGAGCGTCTTGCCACATGTCAACACTGGGTCTGACTGAGCGCCTCCAGGAGAGAGGCCCAAGCAAGACGCGCCCCGAGGAGCGTCTTGCCACATGTGAACACTGGGTCTGACTGAGCGCCTCCAGGAGAGAGGCCCAAGCAAGACGCGCCCCGAGGAGCATCTTGACACATGTCTCCTCTGGGTCTGACTGAGCGCCTCCAGGAGAGAGGCCCAAGCAAGACGTGCCCCGAGGAGCGTCTTGCTTCATGTCAACACTGGGTCTGACTGAGTGCCTCCATTAGAGAAGCCCCAGCAAGACGCGCCCCGAGGAGCATCTTGCCACATGTCAACACTGGGTCTGACTGAGAACCTCCAGGAGAGAGGCCCAAGCCAGACGCGCCCCGAGGAGCGTCTTGCCACATGTCACCTCTGGGTCTGACTGAGCACCTCCAGGAGAGAGGCCCAAGCAAGACGCGCCCCGAGGAGCGTCTTGTCACATGTCAACACTGGGTCTGACTGAGCGCCTCCAGGAGAGAAGCCCCAGCAAGACGTGCCCCGAGGAGCGTCTTGCCACATGTCAGCACTCGGTCTGACTGAGCACCTCCAGGAGAGAGGCCCAAGCAAGATGCGCCCCGAGGAGCGTCTTGCCACATGTCAACAATGGGTCTGACTGAGGGCCTCCAGGAGAGAAGCCCAGGCAAGATGTGCCCCGAGGAGCGTCTTGCCACATGTCAGCCCTCGGTCTGACTGAGCGCCTCCAGGAGAGAGGCCCAAGCAAGACGCGCCCCGAGAAGCGTCTTGTCACATGTCAACACTGGGTCTGACTGAGCGCCTCCAGGAGAGAAGCCCCAGCAAGACACGTCCCGAGGAGCGTCTTGCCACATGTCAACGAAGGGTCTCACTTAGGGCCTCCAAGAGAGAAGCCCAAGCAAGACGCGCTCCGAGGAGCGTCTTGCCACATGTCAGCACTAGGACTGACTGAGCGCCTCCAGGAGAGATGCCCAAGCAAGACGTGCCCCGAGGAGCGTCTTGCCACATGTCAACACTGGGTCTGACTGAGCGCCTCCAGGAGAGAGGCCCAAGCAAGACGCGCCCCGAGGAGCGTCTTGCCACATGTCAACACTGGGTCTGACAGAGGGCCTCCAGGAGAGAGGCCCAAGCAAGACGCGCCCCGAGGAGCGTCTTGCCACATGTCACCTCTGGGTCTGACTGAGCGCCTCCAGGAGAGAAGTCCCAGCAAGACGCGCCCCGAGGAGCGTCGTGCCACATGTCAGCACTAGGTCTGACTGAGCGCCTCCAGGAGAGAGGCCCAAGCAAGACGCGCCCCGAGGAGCGTCTTGCCACATGTCAACACTGGGTCTGACTGAGCGCCTCCAGGAGAGAGGCCCGAGCAAGAAACGCCCGAGGAGCCTCTTGACACATGTCAACACTGGGTCTGACTGATCGCCTCCCCAGGAGAGAGGCCCAAGCAAGACGCGCCCCGAGGAGCGTCTTGCCACATGTCAACAATGGGTCTGACTGAGGGCCTCCAGGAGAGAAGCCCAAGCAAGACGCGCCCCAAGGAGCATCTTGCCACATGTCAGCACTCGGTCTGACTGAGCGCCTCCAGGAGAGAGGCCCAAGCAAGACGTGCCCCGAGGAGCGTCTTGCCACATGTCAACACTGGGTCTGACTGAGCTTCTCCAGGAGAGAGGCCCAAGCAAGACGCGCCCCGAGGAGCATCTTGCCACATGTCACCTCTGGGTCTGACTGAGCACCTCCAGGAGAGAGGCCCAAGCAAGACGCGCCCCGAGGAGCGTCTTGTCACATGTCAACACTGGGTCTGACTGAGCGCCTCCAGGAGAGAGGCCCAAGCAAGAAACGCCCGAGGGGCGTCTTGACACATGTCAACACTGGGTCTGACTGATCGCCTCCCCAGGAGAGAGGCCCAAGGAAGACGCGCCCTGAGGAGCCTCTTGCCACATGTCAACACTGGGTCTGACTGAGCGCCTCCAGGAGAGAGGCCCAAGCAAGACGCGCCTGGAGGAGCGTTTTGCCACATGTCAACACTGGGTCTGACAGAGGGCCTCAAGGGGAGAGGCCCAAGCAAGATGCACCCCGAGGAGCATCCTTCCACATATGGGTCATCTTGCCACATTGGGCTGCCACAATGGGTCTGACTGAGGGCCTCCAGGAGAGAAGCCCAAGCAAGAAGCGCCCCGAGGAGCGTCTTGCCACATGTCAGCACTCGGTCTTACTGTGCGCCTCCAGGAGAGAGGCCCAAATGAGACGCGCCCCGAGGAGCGTCTTGCCACATGTCAACAATGGGTCTGACTGAGGGCCTCCAGGAGAGAAGCCCAAGCAAGACGCGCCCCGAGGAGCGTATTGCCACATGTCAGCACTCGGTCTGACTGAGCGCCTCCAGGAGAGAGGCCCAAGCAAGACGCGCCCCGAGGAGAGTCTTGCCACATGTGAACACTGGGTCTGACTGAGCGCCTCCAGGAGAGAGGCCCAAGCAAGACGCGCCCGGAGGAGCGTCTTGCCACATGTCAGCACTCGGTCTGACTGAGCGCCTCCAGGAGAGAGGCCCAAGCAAGACGCGCCCAGAGGAGCATCTTGACACATGTCTCCTCTGGGTCTGACTGAGCGCCTCCATTAGAGAAGCCCCAGCAAGACGCGCCCCGAGGAGCATCTTGCCACATGTCAACACTGGGTCTGACTGAGAACCTCAAGGAGAGAGGCCTAAATTAGACGCGCCCCGAGGAGCGTCTTGCCACATGTCAACACTGGGTCTGACTGAGGGCCTCCAGGAGAGAAGCCCAAGCAAGATGCGCCCCGAGGAGCGTCTTGCCACATGTCAGCACTCGGTCTGACTGAGCGCCTCGAGGAGAGAGGCCCAAGCAAGACGCGCCCCGAGGAGCGTCTTGCCACATGTCAACACTGGGTCTGACTGAGCGCCTCCAGGAGAGAGGCCCAAGCAAGACGCGCCCCGAGGAGCGTCTTGCCACATCTGAACACTGGGTCAAATTGAGCGCCTCCAGGAGAGAGGCCCAAGCAAGACGCGCCCCGAGGAGCGTCTTGCCACATGTCACTACTCGGTCTGACTGAGCGCCTCCAGGAGAGAGGTCCAAGCAACACGCGCCCCGAGGAGCGTCTTGCCACATGTCACCACTGGGTCTGACTGAGCGCCTCCAGGAGAGAGGCCCAAGCAAGACGTGCCCCGAGGAGCGTCTTGCCACATGTCAACAATGGGTCAGACTGAGGGCCTCCAGGAGAGAAGCCCAAGCAAGAAGCGCCCCGAGGAGCGTCTTGCCACATGTCAACACTGGGTCTGACTGAGCGCCTCCAGGAGAGAGGCCCAAGCAAGACACGCCCCGAGGAGCGTCTTGACACATGTAAACACTGGGTCTGACTGAGGGCCTCCATGAGAGAAGCCCAAGCAAGACGCGCCCCGAGGAGAGTCTTGCCACATGTCAACACTGGGTCTGACAGAGGGCATCCAGGAGAGAGGCCCAAGCAATACGCGCCCCGAGGAGCGTCTTGCCACATGTAAACAATGGGTCTGACTGAGGGCCTCCAGGAGAGAAGCCAAAGCAAGACGCGCCCCGAGGAGCTTCTATCCACATGTCAACAATGGGTCTTACTGAGGGCCTCCATGAGAGAAGCCCAAGCAAGACGCGCCCCGAGGAGTGTCTTGCCACATGTCAACACTGTGTCTGACTGAGCGCCTCCAGGAGAGAGGCCCAAGCGAGACGCGCCCCGAGGAGCGTCTTGCCACGTGTCAACACTGGGTCTGACTTAGCGCCTCCAGGAGAGAGGCCCAAGCAAGATGTGCCCCGAGGAGCGTCTTGCCACGTGTCACCACTGGGTCTGACTGAGCGCTTCCAGGAGGGAGGTCCAAGCAAGACGCGCCCCGAGGAGCGTCTTGCCACATGTCACTACTCGGTCTTACTGAGCGCCTCCAGGAGAGAGGCCCAAGCAAGACGCGCCCCGAGGAGCGTCTTGCCAAATGTCACTACTCGGTCTGACTGAGCGCCTCCAGGAGGGAGGTCCAAGCAAGACGCGCCCCGAGGAGCGTCTTGCCACATGTCACTACTCGGTCTGACTGAGCGCCTCCAGGAGAGAGGCCCAAGCAAGACGTGCCCCGAGGAGCGTCTTGCCACATGTCAACAATGGGTCTGACTGAGGGCCTCCAGGAGAGAAGCCCAAGCAAGACGCGCCCGGAGGAGCGTCGTGCCACATGTCAACACTGGGTCTGACTGAGCGCCTCCAGGAGAGAGGCCCAAGCAAGACACGCCCCGAGGAGCGTCTTGACACATGTCAACACTGGGTCGGACTGAGGGCCTCCATGAGAGAAGCGCAAGCAAGATGCGCCCCGAGGAGAGTCTTGCCACACGTCAACACTCGGTCTGACAGAGGGCATTCAGGAGAGAGGCCCAAGCAAAACGCGCCCCGAGGAGCGTCTTGCCACATGTCACCACTGGGTCTGAATGAGCGCCTCCAGGAGAGAGGCCCAACCAAGACGCGCCCCGAGGAGTGTCTTGCCACATGCCAACACTGGGTCTGACTGAGCGCCTCCAGGAGAGAGGCCCAAGCAAGACGCGCCCCGAGGAGCGTCTTGCCACGTGTCAACACTGGGTCTGACTGAGCGCCTCCAGGAGAGAGGCCCAAGCAAGACGCGCCCCGAGGAGCGTCTTTCCACGTGTCACCACTGGGTCTGACTGAGCGCCTCCAGGAGAGAGGCCCAAGCAAGACGCGCCCCGAGGAGTGTCTTGCCACATGTCAACACTGGGTCTGACTGAGCGCCTCCAGGAGAGAGGCCCAAGCAAGACGCGCCCCGAGGAGCGTCTTGCCACATGTCAACACTGGGTCTGACTGAGCGCCTCCAGGAGAGAGGCCCAAGCAAGACGCGCCCCGAGGAGCGTCTTGCCACATGCCATCAATGGGTCTCACTGAGGGCCTCCAGGAGAGAGGCCCAAGCAAGATGCGCCCGGAGGAGCGTCTTGCCACATGTCAACACTGGGTCTGACAGAGGGCCTCCAGGAGAGAGGCCCAAGCAAGACGCGCCCCGAGGAGCGTCTTGCCACATGTCACCTCTGGTTCTGACTGAGCGCCTCCAGGAGAGAGGCCCAAGCAAGACGCGCCCCGAGGAGGGTCTTGTCACATGTCAACACTGGGTCTGTCTGAGCGCCTCCAGGAGAGAAGCCCAAGAAAGACGCGCCCCGAGGAGCGCCTTGCCACATGTCAACAATGGGTCTGACTGAGGGCCTCCAGGAGAGAAGCCCAAGCAAGACGCGCCCCGAGGAGCGTCTTGACACATGTCAACACTGGGTCTGACAGAGGGCCTCCACGAGAGAGGCCCAAGCAAGACGCGCCCCGAGGAGCGTCTTGACACATGTCAACACTGGGTCTGACAGAGGGCCTCCACGAGAGAAGCCCAAGCAAGACGCGCCCCGAGGAGCGTCTTGACACATGTCAACACTGGGTCTGACAGAGGGCCTCCACGAGAGAGGCCCAAGCAAGACGCGCCCCGAGGAGCGTCTTGCCACATGTCAGCACTGGGTCTGACTGAGCGCCTCCAGGAGAGAGGCCCCAGCAAGACGCGCCCCGAGGAGCGTCTTGCCTTATGTCAGCACTCGGTCTGACTGAGCGCCTCCAGGAGAGAGGCCCAAGCAAGACGCGCCCCGAGGAGCGTCTTGCCACATGTCAACAATGGGTCTGACTGAGGGCCTCCAGGAGAGAGGCCCAAGCAAGATGCGCCCGGAGGAGCGTCTTGCCACATGTCAACACTGGGTCTAACAGAGGGCCTCCAGGAGAGAGGCCCAATTAAGACGCACCCCGAGGAGCGTCTTGCCACATGTCACCTCTGGTTCTGACTGAGCGCCTCCAGGAGAGAGGCCCCAGCAAGATGCGCCCCGAGGAGCGTCTTGCCACATGTCACTACTCGGTCTGACTGAGCGCCTCCAGGAGAGAGGCCCAAGCAAGAGGTGCCCCGAGGAGCGTCTTGCCACATGTCAACAATGGGTCTGACTGAGGGCCTCCAGGAGAGAGGCCCAAGCAAGACGCGCCCCGAGGAGCGTCTTGCCACATGTCACCTCTGGTTCTGACTGAGCGCCTCCAGGAGAGAGGCCCAAGCAAGACGCGCCCCGAGGAGGGTCTTGTCACATGTCAACACTGGGTCTGTCTGAGCGCCTCCAGGAGAGAGGCCCAAGCAAGACGCGCCCCGAGGAGCGTCTTGCCACATTTGAAAACTGGGTCTGACTGAGCGCCTTCAGGAGAGAGGCCCAAGCAAGACGCGCCCGGAGGAGCGTCTTGCAACATGTCAGCACTCGGTCTGACTGAGCGCCTCCACGAGAGAGGCCCAAGCAAGACGCTCCCCGAGGAGGGTCTTGACACATGTCTCCTCTGGGTCTGACTGAGCGCCTCCAGGAGAGAGGCCCAAGCAAGACGTGCCCCGACAAGCATCTTGCCACATGTCAACACTGGGTCTGACTGAGTGCCTCCATGAGAGAAGCCCCAGCAAGACGCGCCCCGAGGAGCGTCTTGCCACATGTCAACACTGGGTCTGACTGAGCACCTCCAGGAGAGAGGCCCCAGCAAGACGCGCCCCGAGGAGCGTCTTGCCACATGTCAACACTGGGTCTGACTGAGCGCCTCCAGGAGAGAGGCCCGAGGAGCGTCTTGCCACATGTCACCTCTGGGTCTGACTGAGCGCCTCCAGGAGAGAGGCGCAAGCAAGAAACGCCCGAGGAGCGTTTTGACACATGTCAACACTGGGTTTGACTGAGCACCTCCAGGAGAGAGGCCCCAGCAAGACGCGCCCCGAGGAGCGTCTTGCCACATGTCAGCACTCGGTCTGACTGAGCGCCTCAAGGAGAGAGGCCCAAGCAAGAAGCGCCCCGAGGAGCTTCTTGCCACATGTCAACAATGGGTCTGACTGAGGGCCTCCAGGAGAGAAGCCCAAGCAAGACGTGCCCCGAGGAGCGTCTTGCCACATGTCAACACTGGGTCTAATTGAGCGCCTCCAGGAGAGAGGTCCAAGCAACACGCGCCCCGAGGAGCGTCTTGCCACATGTCAACACTGGGTCTGACTGAGTGCCTCCATGAGAGAAGCCCCAGCAAGATGCGCCCCGAGGAGCGTCTTGCCACATGTCACTACTCGGTCTGACTGAGCGCCTCCAGGAGAGAGGCCCAAGCAAGAGGTGCCCCGAGGAGCGTCTTGCCACATGTCAACAATGGGTCTGACTGAGGGCCTCCAGGAGAGAAGCCCAAGCAAGAAGCGCCCAGAGGAGCGTCTTGCCACATGTCACTACTCATTCTGACTGAGCGCCTCCAGGAGAGAGGCCCAAGCAAGACGCGCCCCGAGGAGCGTCTTGCCACGTGTCACCACTTGGTCTTACTGAGCGCCTCCAGGAGAGAGGCCCAAGCAACACGCACCACGAGTAGCGTCAGGCCACATGTCACTACACAGTCTGACTGAGCGCCTCCAGGAGAGAGGCCCAAGCAAGACGCGCCCCGAGGAGCGTCTTGCCACATGTCAACAATGGGTCTTACTGAGGGCCTCCAGGAGAGAAGCCCAAGCAAGACGCGCCCCGAGGAGCTTCTTGCCACATGTCAGCACTTGGTCTGACTGAGCGCCTCCAGGAGAGAGGCCAAAGCAAGACGCGCCCCGAGGAGCGTCTTGACACATGTCAACACTGGGTCTGACAGAGGGCCTCCATGAGAGAGGCCCAAGCAAGACGCGCCCCGAGGAGTGTCTTGCCACATGTCAACACTGGGTCTGACAGAGGGCCTCCAGGAGAGAGGCCCAAGCAAGACGCGCCCCGAGGAGTGTCTTGCCACATGTCACCACTTGGTCTGACTGAGCGCCTCCAGGAGAGAGGCCCAAGCAAGACGCGCCCCGAGGAGCGTCTTGCCACGTGTCACCACTGGGTCTGATTGAGGGCCTTCTGGAGAGAGGCCCAAGCAAGACGTGCCCCGACAAGCATCTTGCCACATGTCAACACTGGGTCTGACTGAGTGCCTCCATGAGAGAAGCCCCAGCAAGACGCGCCCCGAGGAGCGTCTTGCCACATGTCAACACTGGGTCTGACTGAGCACCTCCAGGAGAGAGGCCCCAGCAAGACGCGCCCGAGGAGCGTCTTGCCACATGTCAACACTGGGTCTGACTGAGCGCCTCCAGGAGAGAGGCCCGAGGAGCGTCTTGCCACATGTCACCTCTGGGTCTGACTGAGCGCCTCCAGGAGAGAGGCCCCAGCAAGACGCGCCCCGAGGAGCGTCTTGCCACATGTCAGCACTCGGTCTGAATGAGCGCCTCAAGGAGAGAGGCCCAAGCAAGAAGCGCCCCGAGGAGCTTCTTGCCACATGTCAACAATGGGTCTGACTGAGGGCCTCCAGGAGAGAAGCCCAAGCAAGACGCGCCCCGAGGAGCGTCTTGCCACATGTCAACACTGGGTCTAATTGAGCGCCTCCAGGAGAGAGGTCCAAGCAACACGCGCCCCGAGGAGTGTCTTGCCACATGTCAACACTGGGTCTGACTGAGTGCCTCCATGAGAGAAGCCCCAGCAAGACGCACCCCGAGGAGCGTCTTGCCACCTGTCACTACTCGGTCTGACTGAGCGCCTCCAGGAGAGAGGCCCAAGCAAGACGTGCCCCGAGGAGCGTCTTTCCACATGTCAAAAATGGGTCTGACTGAGGGCCTCCAGGAGAGAAGCCCAAGCAAGAAGCGCCCCGAGGAGCGTCTTGCCACATGTCAACACTGGGTCTGACTGAGTGCCTCCATGAGAGAAGCCCAAGCAAGACGCGCCCCGAGGAGAGTCTTGCCACTTGTCAACACTGGGTCTGACAGAGGGCATCCAGGAGAGAGGCCCAAGCAATACGCGCCCCGAGGAGCGTCTTGCCACATGTCAACAATGGGTCTGACTGAGGGCCTCCAGGAGAGAAGCCAAAGCAAGACGCGCCCCGAGGAGCTTCTTTCCACATGTAATACAATGGGTCTTACTGAGGGCCTCCATGAGAGAAGCCCAAGCAAGACGCGCCCCGAGGAGCGTCTTGCCACATGTCACTACTCGGTCTAACTGATCGCCTCCAGGAGAGAGGTCCAAGCAAGACGCGCCCCGAGGAGCGTCTTGCCAAATGTCACTACTCGGTCTGACTGAGCGCCTCCAGGAGGGAGGTCCAAGCAAGACGCGCCCCGAGGAGCGTCTTGCCACATGTCACTACTCGGTCTGACTGAGCGCCTCCAGGAGAGAGGCCCAAGCAAGACGTGCCCCGGGGAGCGTCTTGCCACATGTCAACAATGGGTCTGACTGAGGGCCTCCAGGAGAGAAGCCCAAGCAAGACGCGCCCAGAGGAGCGTCTTGCCACATGTCAACACTGGGTCTGACTGAGCGCCTTCAGGAGAGAGGCCCAAGCAAGACACGCCCCGAGGAGCGTCTTGCCACATGTCACCTCTGGGTCTGACTGAGCGCCTCCAGGAGAGAGGCGCAAGCAAGAAACGCCCGAGGAGCGTCTTGCCACATGTCAACACTGGGTCTGACTGAGCGCCTCCAGGAGAGAGGCCCGAGGAGCGTCTTGCCACATGTCACCTCTGGGTCTGACTGAGCACCTCCAGGAGAGAGGCGCAAGCAAGAAACGCCCGAGGAGCGTTTTGACACATGTCAACACTGGGTTTGACTGAGCGCCTCAAGGAGAGAGGCCCAAGCAAGAAGCGCCCCGAGGAGCTTCTTGCCACATGTCAACAATGGGTCTGACTGAGGGCCTCCATGAGAGAAGCCCAAGCAAGACGCGCCCCGAGGAGCGTCTTGCCACATGTCACTACTCGGTCTAACTGATCGCCTCCAGGAGAGAGGTCCAAGCAAGACGCGCCCCGAGGAGCGTCTTGCCAAATGTCACTACTCGGTCTGACTGAGCGCCTCCAGGAGGGAGGTCCAAGCAAGACGCGCCCCGAGGAGCGTCTTGCCACATGTCACTACTCGGTCTGACTGAGCGCCTCCAGGAGAGAGGCCCAAGCAAGACGTGCCCCGGGGAGCGTCTTGCCACATGTCAACAATGGGTCTGACTGAGGGCCTCCAGGAGAGAAGCCCAAGCAAGACGCGCCCAGAGGAGCGTCTTGCCACATGTCAACACTGGGTCTGACTGAGCGCCTTCAGGAGAGAGGCCCAAGCAAGACACGCCCCGAGGAGCGTCTTGCCACATGTCACCTCTGGGTCTGACTGAGCGCCTCCAGGAGAGAGGCGCAAGCAAGAAACGCCCGAGGAGCGTCTTGCCACATGTCAACACTGGGTCTGACTGAGCGCCTCCAGGAGAGAGGCCCGAGGAGCGTCTTGCCACATGTCACCTCTGGGTCTGACTGAGCACCTCCAGGAGAGAGGCGCAAGCAAGAAACGCCCGAGGAGCGTTTTGACACATGTCAACACTGGGTTTGACTGAGCGCCTCAAGGAGAGAGGCCCAAGCAAGAAGCGCCCCGAGGAGCTTCTTGCCACATGTCAACAATGGGTCTGACTGAGGGCCTCCAGGAGAGAAGCCCAAGCAAGACGCGCCCCGAGGAGCGTCTTGCCACATGTCAACACTGGGTCTAATTGAGCGCCTCCAGGAGAGAGGTCCAAGCAACACGCGCCCCGAGGAGTGTCTTGCCACATGTCAACACTGGGTCTGACTGAGTGCCTCCATGAGAGAAGCCCCAGCAAGATGCGCCCCGAGGAGCGTCTTGCCACATGTCACTACTCGGTCTGACTGAGCGCCTCCAGGAGAGAGCCCCAAGCAAGAGGTGCCCCGAGGAGCGTCTTGCCACATGTCAACAATGGGTCTGACTGAGGGCCTCCAGGAGAGAAGCCCAAGCAAGAAGCGCCCAGAGGAGCGTCTTGCCACATGTCACTACTCATTCTGACTGAGCGCCTCCAGGATGAGAGGCCCAAGCAACACGCACCACGAGTAGCGTCAGGCCACATGTCACTACACAGTCTGACTGAGCGCCTCCAGGAGAGAGGCCCAAGCAAGACGCGCCCCGAGGAGCGTCTTGCCACATGTCAACAATGGGTCTTACTGAGGGCCTCCAGGAGAGAAGCCCAAGCAAGACGCGCCCCGAGGAGCTTCTTGCCACATGTCAGCACTTGGTCTGACTGAGCGCCTCCAGGAGAGAGGCCAAAGCAAGACGCGCCCCGAGGAGCGTCTTGACACATGTCAACACTGGGTCTGACAGAGGGCCTCCATGAGAGAGGCCCAAGCAAGACGCGCCCCGAGGAGTGTCTTGCCACATGTCAACACTGGGTCTGACAGAGGGCCTCCAGGAGAGAGGCCCAAGCAAGACGCGCCCCGAGGAGTGTCTTGCCACATGTCACCACTTGGTCTGACTGAGCGCCTCCAGGAGAGAGGCCCAAGCAAGACGCGCCCCGAGGAGCGTCTTGCCACGTGTCAACACTGGGTCTGATTGAGGGCCTTCTGGAGAGAGGCCCAAGCAAGACGCGCCCCGAGGAGGGTCTTGACACATGTCTCCTCTGGGTCTGACTGAGCGCCTCCAGGAGAGAGGCCCAAGCAAGACGTGCCCCGACAAGCATCTTGCCACATGTCAACACTGGGTCTGACTGAGTGCCTCCATGAGAGAAGCCCCAGCAAGACGCGCCCCGAGGAGCGTCTTGCCACATGTCAACACTGGGTCTGACTGAGCACCTCCAGGAGAGAGGCCCCAGCAAGACGCGCCCCGAGGAGCGTCTTGCCTCATGTCAACACTGGGTCTGACTGAGCGCCTCCAGGAGAGAGGCCCGAGGAGCGTCTTGCCACATGTCACCTCTGGGTCTGACTGAGCGCCTCCAGGAGAGAGGCCCCAGCAAGACGCGCCCCGAGGAGCGTCTTGCCACATGTCAGCACTCGGTCTGACTGAGCGCCTCAAGGAGAGAGGCCCAAGCAAGAAGCGCCCCGAGGAGCTTCTTGCCACATGTCAACAATGGGTCTGACTGAGGGCCTCCAGGAGAGAAGCCCAAGCAAGACGTGCCCCGAGGAGCGTCTTGCCACATGTCAACACTGGGTCTAATTGAGCGCCTCCAGGAGAGAGGTCCAAGCAACACGCGCCCCGAGGAGCGTCTTGCCACCTGTCACTACTCGGTCTGACTGAGCGCCTCCAGGAGAGAGGCCCAAGCAAGACGTGCCCCGAGGAGCGTCTTTCCACATGTCAACAATGGGTCTGACTGAGGGCCTCCAGGAGAGAAGCCCAAGCAAGAAGCGCCCCGAGGAGCGTCTTGCCACATGTCAACACTGGGTCTGACTGAGTGCCTCCATGAGAGAAGCCCAAGCAAGACGGGCCCCGAGGAGAGTCTTGCCACTTGTCAACACTGGGTCTGACAGAGGGCATCCAGGAGAGAGGCCCAAGCAATACGCGCCCCGAGGAGCGTCTTGCCACATGTCAACAATGGGTCTGACTGAGGGCCTCCAGGAGAGAAGCCAAAGCAAGACGCGCCCCGAGGAGCTTCTTTCCACATGTCAACAATGGGTCTTACTGAGGGCCTCCATGAGAGAAGCCCAAGCAAGACGCGCCCCGAGGATCGTCTTGCCACATGTCACTACTCGGTCTAACTGAGCGCCTCCAGGAGAGAGGTCCAAGCAAGACGCGCCCCGAGGAGCGTCTTGCCAAATGTCACTACTCGGTCTGACTGAGCGCCTCCAGGAGGGAGGTCCAAGCAAGACGCGCCCCGAGGAGCGTCTTGCCACATGTCAACAATGGGTCTGACTGAGGGCCTCCAGGAGAGAAGCCCAAGCAAGACGCGCCCAGAGGAGCGTCTTGCCACATGTCAACACTGGGTCTGACTGAGCGCCTTCAGGAGAGAGGCCCAAGCAAGACACGCCCCGAGGAGCGTCTTGACACATGTCAACACTGGGTCGGACTGAGGGCCTCCATGAGAGAAGCCCAAGCAAGACGAGCCCCGAGGAGCGTCTTGCCACATGTCACCTCTGGGTCTGACTGAGCGCCTCCAGGAGAGAGGCGCAAGCAAGAAACGCCCGAGGAGCGTCTTGACACATGTCAACACTGAGTTTGACTGAGCGCCTCCAGGAGAGAGGCCCCAGCAAGACGCGCACCGAGGAGCGTCTTGCCACATGTCAGCACTCGGTCTGACTGAGCGCCTCAAGGAGAGAGGCCCAAGCAAGAAGCACCCCGAGGAGCTTCTTGCCACATGTCAACAATGGGTCTGACTGAGGGCCTCCAGGAGAGAGGCCCAAGCAAGACGCGCCCAGAGGAGCGTCTTGCCACGTGTCACCACTGGGTCTGATTGAGCACCTCCAGGAGAGAGGCCCCAGCAAGACGCGCCCCGAGGAGCGTCTTGCCTTAAGTCAGCACTCGGTCTGACTGAGCGCCTCCAGGAGAGAGGCCCAAGCAAGACGCGCCCCGAGGAGCGTCTTGCCACATGTCACTACTCGGTCTAACTGAGCGCCTCCAGGAGAGAGGTCCAAGCAAGACGCGCCCCGAGGAGCGTCTTGCCACATGTCACTACTCGGTCTGACTGAGCGCCTCCAGGAGAGAGGCCCAAGCAAGACGTGCCCCGAGGAGCGTCTTGCCACATGTCAACACTGGGTCTGACTGAGCGCCTCCAGAAGGGAGGTCCAAGCAAGACGCGCCCCGAGGAGCGTCTTGCCACATGTCACTACTCGGTCTGACTGAGCGCCTCCAGGAGGGAGGTCCAAGCAAGACGCGCCCCGAGGAGCGTCTTGCCACATGTCACTACTCGGTCTGACTGAGCGCCTCCAGGAGGGAGGTCCAAGCAAGACGCGCCCCGAGGAGCGTCTTGCCACATGTCACTACTCGGTCTGACTGAGCGCCTCCAGGAGAGAGGCCCAAGCAAGACGTGCCCCGAGGAGCGTCTTGCCACATGTCAACACTGGGTCTGACTGAGCGCCTTCAGGAGAGAGGCCCAAGCAAGACACGCCCCGAGGAGCGTCTTGACACATGTCAACACTGGGTCGGACTCAGGGCCTCCATGAGAGAAGCCCAAGCAAGACGCGCCCCGAGGAGCGTCTTGCCACATGTCACCTCTGGGTCTGACTGAGCGCCTCCAGGAGAGAGGCGCAAGCAAGAAACGCCCGAGGAGCGTCTTGACACATGTCAACACTGGGTTTGACTGAGTGCCTCCAGGAAAGAGGCCCCAGCAAGACGCGCACCGAGGAGCGTCTTGCCACATATCAGCACTCGGTCTGACTGAGCGCCTCAAGGAGAGAGGCCCAAGCAAGAAGCGCCCCGAGGAGCTTCTTGCCACATGTCAACAAAGGGTCTGACTGAGGGCCTCCAGGAGAGAGGCCCAAGCAAGACGCGCCCAGAGGAGCGTCTTGCCACGTGTCACCACTGGGTCTGATTGAGCACCTCCAGGAGAGAGGCCCCAGCAAGATGCGCCCCGAGGAGCGTCTTGCCTTAAGTCAGCACTCGGTCTGACTGAGCGCCTCCAGGAGAGAGGCCCAAGCAAGACGCGCCCCGAGGAGCGTCTTGCCACATGTCACTACTCGGTCTAACTGAGCGCCTCCAGGAGAGAGGTCCAAGCAAGACGCGCCCCGAGGAGCGTCTTGCAAAATGTCACTACTCGGTCTGACTGAGCGCCTCCAGGAGGGAGGTCCAAGCAAGACGCGCCCCGAGGAGCGTCTTGCCACATGTCACTACTCGGTCTGACTGAGCGCCTCCAGGAGAGAGGCCCAAGCAAGACGTGCCCCGAGGAGCGTCTTGCCACATGTCAACAATGGGTCTGACTGAGGGCCTCCAGGAGAGAAGCCCAAGCAAGACGAGCCCAGAGGAGCGTCTTGCCACATGTCAACACTGGGTCTGACTGAGCGCCTCCAGGAGAGAGGCCCAAGCAAGAAGCGCCCCGAGGAGCGTCTTACCACATGTCAACACTGGGTCTGACTGAGCGCCTCCAGGAGAGAGGCCCAAGCAAGAAGCGCCCCGAGGAGCTTCTTGCCACATGTCAACAAAGGGTCTGACTGAGGGCCTCCAGGAGAGAGGCCCAAGCAAGACGCGCCCAGAGGAGCGTCTTGCCACATGTCACTACTCTGTCTAACTGAGCGCCTCCAGGAGAGAGGTCCAAGCAAGACGCGCCCCGAGGAGCGTCTTGCCTTAAGTCAGCACTCGGTCTGACTGAGCGCATCCAGGAGAGAGGCCCAAGCAAGACGCGCCCCGAGGAGCGTCTTGCCACATGTCACTACTCGGTCTAACTGAGCGCCTCCAGGAGGGAGGTCCAAGCAAGACGCGCCCCGAGGAGCGTCTTGCCACATGTCACTACTCGGTCTGACTGAGCGCCTCCAGGAGAGAGGCCCAAGCAAGACGTGCCCCGAGGAGCGTCTTGCCACATGTCAACAATGGGTCTGACTGAGGGCCTCCAGGAGAGAAGCCCAAGCAAGACGCGCCCAGAGGAGCGTCTTGCCACATGTCAACACTGGGTCTGACTGAGCGCCTCCAGGAGAGAGGCCCAAGCAAGAAACGCCCCGAGGAGCGTCTTGACACATGTCAACACTGGGTCGGACTGAGGGCCTCCATGAGAGAAGCCCAAGCAAGACGCGCCCCGAGGAGAGTCTTGCCACATGTCAACACTCGGTCTGACAGAGGGCATTCAGGAGAGAGGCCCAAGCAATACGCGACCCGAGGAGCGTCTTGCCACATCTCACCACTGGGTCTGAATGAGCGCCTCCAGGAGAGAGGCCCAAGCAAGACGCGCCCCGAGGAGCGTCTTGCAACATGTCACCTCTGGTTCTGACTGAGCGCCTCCAGGAGAGAGGCCCAAGCAAGACGCGCCCCGAGGAGCGTCTTGCCACATGTCAACAATGGGTCTGACTGAGGGCCTCCAGGAGAGAAGCCCAAGCAACACGCGGCCCAAGGAGCGTCTTGCCACATGTCAGCACTCGGTCTGACTGAGCGCCTCCAGGAGAGAGGCCAAAGCAAGACGCGCCCCGAGGAGCGTCTTGACACATGTCAACACTGGGTCTGACAGAGGGCCTCCAGGAGATAGGCCAAAGCAAGACGCGCCCCGAGAAGTGTCTTGCCACATGTCACCACTTGGTCTGACTGAGCGCCTCCAGGAGAGAGGCCCAAGCAACACGCGCCCAGAGGAGCGTCAGGCCACATGTCACTACTCATTCTGACTGAGCGCCTCCAGGAGAGAGGCCCAAGCAAGACGCGCCCCGAGGAGCGTCTTGCCACGTGTCAACACTGGGTCTGATTGAGGGCCTTCTGGAGAGAGGCCCAAGCAAGACGCGGCCCGAGGAGCGTCTTGACACATGTCAACACTGGGTCTGACTGAGCGCCTTCAGGAGAGAGGCCCAAGCAAGACACGCCCCGAGGAGCGTCTTGACACATGTCAACACTGGGTCGGACTCAGGGCCTCCATGAGAGAAGCCCAAGCAAGACGCGCCCCGAGGAGCGTCTTGCCACATGTCACCTCTGGGTCTGACTGAGCGCCTCCAGGAGAGAGGCGCAAGCAAGAAACGCCCGAGGAGCGTCTTGACACATGTCAACACTGGGTTTGACTGAGCGCCTCCAGGAGAGAGGCCCCAGCAAGACGCGCACCGAGGAGCGTCTTGCCACATATCAGCACTCGGTCTGACTGAGCGCCTCAAGGAGAGAGGCCCAAGCAAGAAGCGCCCCGAGGAGCTTCTTGCCACATGTCAACAAAGGGTCTGACTGAGGGCCTCCAGGAGAGAGGCCCAAGCAAGACGCGCCCAGAGGAGCGTCTTGCCACGTGTCACCACTGGGTCTGATTGAGCACCTCCAGGAGAGAGGCCCCAGCAAGATGCGCCCCGAGGAGCGTCTTGCCTTAAGTCAGCACTCGGTCTGACTGAGCGCCTCCAGGAGAGAGGCCCAAGCAAGACGCGCCCCGAGGAGCGTCTTGCCACATGTCACTACTCGGTCTAACTGAGCGCCTCCAGGAGAGAGGTCCAAGCAAGACGCGCCCCGAGGAGCGTCTTGCAAAATGTCACTACTCGGTCTGACTGAGCGCCTCCAGGAGGGAGGTCCAAGCAAGACGCGCCCCGAGGAGCGTCTTGCCACATGTCACTACTCGGTCTGACTGAGCGCCTCCAGGAGAGAGGCCCAAGCAAGACGTGCCCCGAGGAGCGTCTTGCCACATGTCAACAATGGGTCTGACTGAGGGCCTCCAGGAGAGAAGCCCAAGCAAGACGCGCCCAGAGGAGCGTCTTGCCACATGTCAACACTGGGTCTGACTGAGCGCCTCCAGGAGAGAGGCCCAAGCAAGAAGCGCCCCGAGGAGCGTCTTACCACATGTCAACACTGGGTCTGACTGAGCGCCTCCAGGAGAGAGGCCCAAGCAAGAAGCGCCCCGAGGAGCTTCTTGCCACATGTCAACAAAGGGTCTGACTGAGGGCCTCCAGGAGAGAGGCCCAAGCAAGACGCGCCCAGAGGAGCGTCTTGCCACATGTCACTACTCGGTCTAACTGAGCGCCTCCAGGAGAGAGGTCCAAGCAAGACGCGCCCCGAGGAGCGTCTTGCCTTAAGTCAGCACTCGGTCTGACTGAGCGCCTCCAGGAGAGAGGCCCAAGCAAGACGCGCCCCGAGGAGCGTCTTGCCACATGTCACTACTCGGTCTAACTGAGCGCCTCCAGGAGGGAGGTCCAAGCAAGACGCGCCCCGAGGAGCGTCTTGCCACATGTCACTACTCGGTCTGACTGAGCGCCTCCAGGAGAGAGGCCCAAGCAAGACGTGCCCCGAGGAGCGTCTTGCCACATGTCAACAATGGGTCTGACTGAGGGCCTCCAGGAGAGAAGCCCAAGCAAGACGCGCCCAGAGGAGAGTCTTGCCACATGTCAACACTGGGTCTGACTGAGCGCCTCCAGGAGAGAGGCCCAAGCAAGAAACGCCCCGAGGAGCGTCTTGACACATGTCAACACTGGGTCGGACTGAGGGCCTCCATGAGAGAAGCCCAAGCAAGACGCGCCCCGAGGAGAGTCTTGCCACATGTCAACACTCGGTCTGACAGAGGGCATTCAGGAGAGAGGCCCAAGCAATACGCGACCCGAGGAGCGTCTTGCCACATCTCACCACTGGGTCTGAATGAGCGCCTCCAGGAGAGAGGCCCAAGCAAGACGCGCCCCGAGGAGCGTCTTGCAACATGTCAACACTGGGTCTGACTGAGCACCTCCAGGAGAGAGGCCCAAGCAAGACGCGCCCCGAGGAGCGTCTTGCCACATGTCAACAATGGGTCTGACTGAGGGCCTCCAGGAGAGAAGCCCAAGCAACACGCGGCCCGAGGAGCGTCTTGCCACATGTCAGCACTCGGTCTGACTGAGCGCCTCCAGGAGAGAGGCCAAAGCAAGACGCGCCCCGAGGAGCGTCTTGACACATGTCAACACTGGGTCTGACTGAGCGCCTTCAGGAGAGAGGCCCAAGCAAGACACGCCCCGAGGAGCGTCTTGACACATGTCAACACTGGGTCGGACTGAGGGCCTCCAGGAGAGAAGCCCAAGCAACACGCGGCCCGAGGAGCGTCTTGCCACATGTCAGCACTCGGTCTGACTGAGCGCCTCCAGGAGATAGGCCAAAGCAAGACGCGCCCCGAGGAGCGTCTTGACACATGTCAACACTGGGTCTGACTGAGCGCCTCCAGGAGAGAGGCCCAAGCAACACGCGCCCCGAGGAGCGTCAGGCCACATGTCACTACTCATTCTGACTGAGCGCCTCCAGGAGAGAGGCCCAAGCAAGACGCGCCCCGAGGAGCGTCTTGCCACGTGTCAACACTGGGTCTGATTGAGGGCCTTCTGGAGAGAGGCCCAAGCAAGACGCGCCCCGAGGAGCGTCTTGCCACATGTCACCACTTGGTCTGACTGAGCGCCACCAGGAGAGAGGCCCAAGCAACACGCGCCCCGAGGAGCGTCAGGCCACATGTCACTACTCAGTCTGACTGAGCGCCTCCAGGAGAGAGGCCCAAGCAAGACGCGCCCCGAGGAGCGTCTTGCCACATGTCAAGAATGGGTCTTACTGAGGGCCTCCAGAAGAGAAGCCCAAGCAAGACGCGCCCCGAGGAGCTTCTTGCCACATGTCAGCACTCGGTCTGACTGAGCGCCTCCAGGAGAGAGGCCAAAGCAAGACGCGCCCCGAGGAGCGTCTTGACACATGTCAACACTGGGTCTGACAGAGGGCCACCATGAGAGAGGCCCAAGCAAGACGCGCCCCGAGGAGTGTCTTGCCACATGTCAACACTGGGTCTGACAGAGGGCCTCCAGGAGAGAGGCCCAAGCAAGACGCGCCCCGAGGAGTGTCTTGCCACATGTCACCACTTGGTCTGACTGAGCGCCTCCAGGGGAGAGGCCCAAGCAAGACGCGCCCCGAGGAGCGTCTTGCCACGTGTCAACACTGGGTCTGATTGAGGGCCTTCTGGAGAGAGGCCCAAGCAAGACGTGCCCCGAGGAGCGTCTTGCCACATGTCAACAATGGTTCTTACTGAGGGCCTCCAGGAGAGAGTCCAAAGCAAGACGCCCCCCGAGGAGCGTCTTGACACATGTCAACACTGGGTCTGACAGAGGGCCTCCATGAGAGAGGCCCAAGCAAGACGCGCCCCGAGGAGTGTCTTGCCAAATGTCAACACTGGGTCTGACTGAGCGCCTCAGGGAGAGAGGTCCAAGCAAGACGCGCCCCGAGGAGCGTCTTGCCACATGTCAACACTGGGTCTGACTGAGTGCCTCCATGAGAGAAGCCCCAGCAAGACACGCCCCGAGGAGCGTCTTGCCACATGTCACTACTCGGTCTGTTTGAGCGCCTCCAGGAGAGAGGCCCAAGCAAGACGTGCCCCGAGGAGTGTCTTGCCACATGTCAACAATGGGTCTGACTGAGGGCCTCCAGGAGAGAAGCCGAAGCAAGACACGCCCCGAGGAGCGTCTTGCCACATGTCAACACTGTGTCTGACTGAGCGCCTCCAGGAGAGAGGCCCAAGCAAGACACGCCCCGAGGAGCGTCTTGACACATGTCAACACTGGGTCTGACTGAGGGCCTCCATGAGAGAAGCCCAAGCAAGACGCGCCCCGAGGAGAGTCTTGCCACATGTCAATACTCGGTCTGACAGAGGGCATCCAGGAGAGAGGCCCAAGCAAGACGCGCCCCGAGGAGCGTCTTGTCACATGTCAACACTGGGTCTTTCTGAGCCCATCCCCGGGGGAGAAGCCAAAGCAAGATGCGCCCCGAGGAGCGTCTTTCCACATGTCAGCACTCGGTCTGACTGAGCGCCTCCAGGAGAGAGGCCCAAGCAAGACGCGCCCAAAGGAGCGTCTTGCAACATGTCAACACTGGGTCTGACTGAGCGCCTCCAGGAGAGAGGCCCAAGCAAGACGCGCCCAGAGGAGCGTCAGGCCACATGTCACTACTCAGTCTGACTGAGCGCCTCCAGGAGAGAGGCCCAAGCAAGACACGCCCCGAGGAGCGTCTTGACACATGTCAACACTGGGTCTGACTGAGGGCCTCCATGAGAGAAGCCCAAGCAAGACGCGCCCCGAGGAGAGTCTTGCCACATGTCAACACTCGGTCTAACAGAGGGCATCCAGGAGAGAGGCCCAAGCAATACACGCCCCGAGGAGCGTCTTGCCACATGTCACCACTGGGTCTGACTGAGCGCCTCCAGGAGAGAGGCCCAACCAAGACGCGCCCTGAGGAGCGTCTTAACACATGCCAACACTGGGTCTGACAGAGGGCCTCCAGGAGAGAGGCCCAAGCAAGACGCGCCCCGAGAAGTGTCTTGCCACATGTCACCACTGGGTCTGACTGAGCGCCTCCAGGAGAGAGGCCCAAGCAAGACGCGCCCCGAGGAGCGTCTTGTCACATGTCAACACTGGGTCTTTCTGAGCCCCTCCAGGAGAGAAGCCCAAGCAAGACGCGCCCCGAGGAGCGTCTTTCCACATGTCAGCACTCGGTCTGACTGAGCGCCTCCAGGAGAGAGGCCCAAGCAACACGCGCCCTGAGGAGCGTCAGGCCACATGTCACTACTCAGTCTGACTGAGCGCCTCCAGGAGAGAGGCCCAAGCAAGACGCGCCCCGAGGAGCGTCTTGCCACGTGTCAACAATGGGTCTGACTGAGGGCCTCCAGGAGAGAAGCCCAAGCAAGATGCGCCCCGAGGAGCGTCTTGCCACATGTCAACACTGGGTCTGACTGAGCACCTGCAGGAGAGAGGCCCAAGCAAGACGCGCCCCGAGGAGCGTCAGGCCACATGTCACTACTCAGTCTGACTGAGCGCCTCCAGGAGAGATTCCCAAGCAAGACGCGCCCCGAGGAGCGTCTTGCCACATGTCAACAATGGGTCTTACTGAGGGCCTCCAGGAGAGAAGCCCAAGCAAGACGCGCCCCGAGGAGCTTCTTGCCACATGGCTCGTGGCCGCACTAGCTATATTTATCTTTATTTGTTTCACACACACACACACACACACACACACACACACACACACACACACACACACACACACACACACACACACACACACACACACACACAGGCCCTTGCGTGCAAACCCCGGTCAGGCCTGCAAGGTACACATGGTGGTACGCTCACATAACGCCTCTGAGATACGTCCCATCACACCACCTCCTAGACTACTCGCGAAGGAGTATTCAACACCCCCTTTGTACAAAGACAACCATTATAACGAGCACAGCACAACGCTTGCCGAACGCGAAGACAACATGCAGGAGACAACGCTACCACCTGTCGTGAGAACAACGGATTCGAGTGACAACGATCGCGACTATGACGAGCACATTACAACACCCTCTGTGCACGAAGACCCGGTGCAGGAGACAACGCTACCACCTGTCGTGAGAAACAAGAGTTTGGTTAACAATGATCGTCGTGTCCCATTGTAAACGGGCGCGCCATCGCACACATCGTACATGTGTGTTAACCCACCTGTATGCGACAGACTTTGTGTGTTGCATGACATCGAGATGTATTGACGTCTGTGTCAATACAGGACTCTCTAAGCTGGGAGCTGGACGCTAACGACCCGTGCATGCGCCACACAAAAGGTATCGTACATGTGTTAACCCACCTGTATGCGACAGACTTTGTGTGTTGCATGACATCGAGATGTATTGACGTCTGTGTCAATACAGGACTCTCTAAGCTGGGAGCTGGACGCTAACGACCCGTGCATGCGCCACACAAAAGGTAACTCGACTAACTGCAAAACGAATATTGTGATGTAGAAAGTTGGCTGGACTGTTTGAATCAGCTGCAGCTGCGGTTTACTCACGAAGTGAATCGCACGCTTGTTAGAAGTACATTCGGAGCACTTAAAAAATACATCGCTCTCATCGAGTTCCGTCTCAGTGTTCACCGGCTGATGGGCAAGAGCATGACATGGGATCGCCAGGAACTTACTTAAGGACTATCATCTCATTTGGCATTTACTCACGGACCCAAAAAACCAGTTCCGAAAAATGGTCGAGAATTATAACTTGTCTAATAGCAACTGGAAGATATGTTGCGTCATAAGCCTCTGATGGTTCACCAGGTGCACAGTCCACTCGAAATCCTAATGCTGTATTTGTAGTACATACACTAAGTCTTCTCTGTTCATGTCAGACTAGAGTTTTATTAGAGTTTTACTTTGCAACAATGAGATTCGAGCAATTGATGTGTATATTTTTAATAGTGCACAATGCTACTATTCCTAGGCTGAATGTATGACATGGCTCTTATGTATCATTATGTATCGTTTCCATTAAGTACTAATTTAAATAAAGTCCCTCTGTCCTCAGTGCTAGGTTGTGGGTTTAATACACATTATTATGATCAACCTGTTTAATAGTATAAGCCCCATACAATGTGACGGTCCGTGTGACGGACCGGTGTGTTACGACCCAACTAACGAAACGTACTAGGTGATAACATTGCATCTGCCCATTACAGCGGAGCGAGCGTTTCGCCACACTCCCAAACCAAGGTTAATAGTTGTAGCGCACGCCCTTTCGGACCTCGGTGCACGCGAAACACTGGTGTACACTCACAACATCACGCTCGAGACAGCTCAAGTGTTACGCGAAACAAAGGACGTGTTCAAATCCATAGAGAATATACGGTCTTTAGCGTATGCGTATATAAAGAAGGTCGATGACATTTACAGACCCGGCGGCGTGGGCACCACAGTAGAACAACAAGGTGCTCTCAAGCGCACACAGATACTGGCCGCATTATCACTCGCGATGTCTATCCTGACGTGCAAATGATCATCCCACATCATTCTGGGTTCATTTGTGTGAAAACAAGGTACAATCAGGCTGAAACGTTACAGGAAGGTAGAATCTATTGAGTTGTAAGTGATCTGAACGTTTCATGATGATAGCACTTTCCTAAGGGGGTCAACCCATGTCCCAAAGGTCACTGGATCTGGTGGCAATTTAAAGAAGTAGTCCAGTTACACATTTGTGGGCTTATAACTTGGCTTCGGAATGTCCTAGAGAGATCAGGTTTGTTTTAGTATACTCCAATCAACAGCCCCTACAACCACAAAAAGGAATGGAGTCATTAGCACTTGTGGTTTTTAAATGGCACCCAGAATTATGTGGTACGAAGCACAATTTCACATCATTTTGGGTTCATTTGTGTGAAAACAAGGTCCAATCAAGCTGAAACGTTACAGGAAGGTAGAATCTATTCAGTTGTAAGTGATCTGAACGTTTCATGATGATCGCACATTCCTATAGGGGGTCAAACCATGTCCCAAAGGTCACCGGGCCTGGTGTCACTTTAAAGAAGTAGTCCAATTACACCTTTGAGGGCTTATAACTTGGTTTCTGAATGTCCTAGAGAGATCAGGTTTGTTTTAGTGTACTCCAATCAACAGCCCCTACAACCTCAAAAAGGAATGGAGTCATTAGCACTTATGGTTTTTAAATGGCACCCAGAATTATGTTGCACGAAGCACAATTTCACATCATTCTGGGTCCATTTGTGTGAAAACAAGGTCCAATCAGGCTGAAACTTTACAAGAAGGTAGAATCTATTGAGTTGTAAGTGATCGGAACGTTTCATGATGATAGCACATTCCTATTGGGGGTCAAACCATGTCCCAAAGGTCACCGGGCCTGGTGTAACTTTAAAGAAGTAGTCCAGTTACACCTTTGTGGGCTTATAACTTGGCTTCGGAATATCCTAGAGAGGTCAGGTTTGTTTTAGAGTATTCCAATTAGCAGCCCCCATTCCCACTAAAAGGAACGGAGTCATTAGCACTTATGGTTTTTAAATGGCACCCAGAATTATGTTGCACGAAGCACAATTTCACATCATTCTGGGTTCATTTGTGTGAAAACAAGGTCCAATCAGGCTGAAACGTTACAGGAAGGTAGAATCTATTGAGTAGTAAGTGATCTGAACGTTTCATGATGATAGCACTTTCCTAAGGGGGTCAAACCATGTCCCAAAGGTCACCCGATCTTGTGTCAATTTAAAGAAGTAGTCCAGTTACACATTTGTGGGCTTATTACTTGGCTTCTGAATGTCCTAGAGAGATCAGGTTTGTTTTAATGTACTCCAACCAACAGCCCCCATTACCACTAAAAGGAATGGAGTCATTAGCACTTATGGTTTTTAAATGGCACCCAGAATTATGTTGCACGAAGCACAATTTCACATCATTCTGGGTTCATTTGTGTGAAAACAAGGTCCAATCACGCTGAAACGTTACAAGAAGGTAGAATCTATTGAGTTGTAAGTGATCTGAAGGTTTCATGATGATCGCACATTCCTATAGGGGGTAAAACCATGTCCCAAAGTTCACCGGGCCTGGTGTCACTTTAAAGAAGTAGTCCAGTTACACATTTGTGGGCTTATAACTTGGCTTCTGAATGTCCTAGTGAGATCAGGTTTGTTTTAGAGTACTCCAATTAACAGCCCCCATTACCACTAAAAGGAATGGAGTCATTAGCACTTATGGTTTTTAAATGGCACCCAGAATTATGTTGCACGAAGCACAATTTCACATCATTCTGGGTTCATTTGTGTGAAAACAAGGTACAATCAGGCTGAAACGTTACAGGAAGGTAGAATCTATTGAGTTGTAAGTGATCTGAACGTTTCATGATGATAGCACTTTCCTAAGGGGGTCAAACCATGTCCCAAAGGTCACCGGATCTGGTGTCAATTTAAAGAAGTAGTCCAGTTACACATTTGTGGGCTTGTAACTTGGCTTCTGAATGTCCTAGAGAGATCAGGTTTGTTTTAATGTACTCCAACCAACAGCCCCTACAACCACAAAAAGGAATGGAGTCATTAGCACTTATGGTTTTTAAATGGCACCCAGAATTATGTTGCACAAAGCACAATTTCACACCATTCTGGGTTAATTTGTGTGAAAACAAGGTCCAATCAGGCTGAAGCGTTACAAGAAGGTAGAATCTATTGACTTGTAAGTGATCTGAACGTTTCATGATGATCGCACATTCCTATAGGGGGTCAACCCATGTCCCAATGGTCACCGGGCCTGGTGTCACTTTAAAGAAGTAGTCCAGTTACACATTTGTGGGCTTATAACTTGGCTTCTGAATATCCTAGAGAGGTCAGGTTTGTTTTAGAGTACTCCAATTAACAGCCCCCATTACCACTAAAAGGAATGGAGTCATTAGCACTTATGGTTTTTAAATGGCAACCAGAATTATGTTGCACGAAGCACAATTTCACATCATTCTGGGTCCATTTGTGTGAAAACAAGGTCCAATCAGGCTGAAACGTTACAGGAAGGTAGAATCTATTGAGTTGTAAGTGATCTGAACGTTTCATGATGATAGCACATTCCTATAGGGGGTCAAACTATGTCCCAAAGGTCACCGGATCTGGTGTCAATTTAAAGAAGTAGTCCAGTTACACATTTGTGGGCTCATAACTTGGCTTCTTAATTTCCTAGAGAGATCAGGTTTGTTTTAGTATACTCCAATCAACAGCCCCTACAACCAATAAAAGGAATGGAGTCATTAGCACTTATGGTTTGTAAATGGCACCCAGAATTATGTTGCACAAAGCACAATTTCACATCATTCTGGGTTCATTTGTGTGAAAACAAGGTCCAATCAAGCTGAAACGTTACAGGAAGGTAGAATCTATTGAGTTGTAAGTGATCTGAACGTTTCATGATTATAGCACTTTCCTAAGGGGGTCAAATCATGTCCCAAAGGTCACTGGATCTGGTGTCAATTTAAAGAAGTAGTCCAGTTACACATTTGTGGGCTTATAACTTGGCTTCTGAATGTCCTAGAGCGATCAGGCTTGTTTTAGTGTACTCCAATCAACAGCCCCTACAACCACAAAAAGGAATGGAGTCATTAGCACTTATGGTTTGTAAATGGCACCCAGATTTATGTTGCACGAAGCACAATTTCACATCATTCTGGGTTCATTTGTGTGAAAACAAGGTCCAATCAGGCTGAAACGTTACAGGAAGGTAGAATCTATTGAGTTGTAAGTGATCTGAACGTTTCATGATTATAGCACTTTCCTAAGGGGGTCAAATCATGTCCCAAAGGTCACTGGATCTGGTGTCAATTTAAAGAAGTAGTCCAGTTACACATTTGTGGGCTTATAACTTGGCTTCTGAATGTCCTAGAGCGATCAGGCTTGTTTTAGTGTACTCCAATCAACAGCCCCTACAACCACAAAAAGGAATGGAGTCATTAGCACTTATGGTTTGTAAATGGCACCCAGATTTATGTTGCACGAAGCACAATTTCACATCATTCTGGGTTCATTTGTGTGAAAACAAGGTCCAATCAGGCTGAAACGTTACAGGAAGGTAGAATCTATTGAGTTGTAAGTGATCTGAACGTTTCATGATGATAGCACTTTCCTAAGGGGGTCAAACCATGTCCCAAAGGTCACCTGATCTGGTGTCAATTTAAAGAAGTAGTCCAGTACCAACATTTGTGGGCTCATAACTTGGCTTCTGAATGTCCTAGAGAGATCAGGTTTGTTTTAGTATACTCCAATCAACAGCCCCTACAACCAATAAAAGGAATGGAGTCATTAGCACTTATGGTTTGTAAATGGCACCCAGAATTATGTTGCACAAAGCACAATTTCACATCATTCTGGGTTCATTTGTGTGAAAACAAGGTCCAATCAAGCTGAAACGTTACAGGAAGGTAGAATCTATTGAGTTGTAAGTGATCTGAACATTTCATGATGATAGCACTTTCCTAAGGGGGTCAAATCATGTCCCAAAGGTCACCGGATCTGGTGTCAATTTAAAGAAGTAGTCCAGTTACACATTTGTGGGCTTATAACTTGGCTTCTGAATGTCCTAGAGCGATCAGGCTTGTTTTAGTGTACTCCAGTCAACAGCCCCTACAACCACAAAAAGGAATGGAGTCATTAGCACTTATGGTTTGTAAATGGCATCCAGAATTAAGTTGTACGAAGCACAATTTCAAATCATTCTGGGTCCATTTGTGTGAAAACAAGGTCCAATCAGGCTGAAACGTTACAGGAAGGTAGAATCTATTGAGTTGTAAGTGATCTGAACGTTTCATGATGATAGCACTTTCCTAAGGAGGTCAAACTATGTCCCAAAGGTCACCGGATCTGGTGTCAATTTAAAGAAGTAGTCCAGTTACACATTTGTGGGCTTATAACTTGGCTTCTGAATGTCCTAGAGAGATCAGATTTAATTTAGTGTACTCCAATCAACAGCCCCTACAACCACAAAAAGGAATGGAGTCATTAGCACTTATGGTTTGTAAATGGCACCCAGATTTATGTTGCACGAAGCACAATTTCACATCATTCTGGGTTCATTTGTGTGAAAACAAGGTCCAATCAGGCTTAAACGTTACAGGAAGGTAGAATCTATTGAGTTGTAAGTGATCTGAACGTTTCATGATGATAGCACTTTCCTAAGGGGGTCAAACCATGTCCCAAAGGTCACCGAATCTGGTGTCAATTTAAAGAAGTAGTCCAGTTACACATTTGTGGGCTTATAACTTGGCTTCTGAATGTCCTAGAGAAGTCAGGCTTGTTTTAGTGTACTCCAATCAACAGCCCCTACAACCACAAAAAGGAATGGAGTCATTAGCACTTATGGTTTGTAAATGGCACCCAGAATTATGTTGCACAAAGCACAATTTCACATCATTCTGGGTTCATTTGTGTGAAAACAAGGTCCAATCAGGCTGAAACGTTACAGGAAGGTAGAATCTATTAAGTTGTAAGGGATCTGAACGTTTCATGATGATAGCACTTTCCTAAGGTGGTCAAATCATGTCCCAAAGGTCACCGGATCTGGTGTCAATTTAAAGAAGTAGTCCAGTTACACATTTGTGGGCTTATAACTTGGCTTCTGAATGTCCTAGAGCGATCAGGTTTGTTTTAGTGTACGCCAATCAACAGCCCCTACAACCACAAAAAGGAATGGAGTCATTAGCACTTATGGTTTGTAAATGGCACCCAGAATTATGTTGCACGAAGCACAATTTCACATCATTCTGGGTTCATTTGTGTGAAAGCAAGGTCCAATCAGGCTGAAACGTTACAGGAAGGTAGAATATATTGAGTTGTAAGTGATTTGAACGTTTCATGATGATAGCACTTTCCTAAGGGGGTCAAACCATGTCCCAAAGGTCACCTGATCTGGTGTCAATTTAAAGAAGTAGTCCAGTACCAACATTTGTGGGCTTATAACTTGGCTTCTGAATGTCCTAGAGAGGTCAGGCTTGTTTTAGTGTACTCCAGTCAACAGCCCCTACAACCACATAAAGGAATGGAGCCATTAGCACTTATGGTTTGTAAATGGCACCCAGAATTATGTTGCACGAAGCACAATTTCACATCATTCTGGGTCCATTTGTGTGAAAACATGGTCCAATCAGGCTGAAACGTTACAGGAAGGTAGATTCTATTGAGTTGTAAGTGATCTGAACGTTTCATGATGATAGCACATTCCTATAGGGGGTCAAACCATGTCCCAAAGGTCACCGGATCTGGTGTCAATTTAAAGAAGTAGTCCAGTTACACATTTGTGGGCTCATAACTTGGCTTCTGAATGCCCTAGAGAGATCAGGTTTGTTTTAGTATACTCCAATCAACAGCCCCTACAACCACAAAAAGGAATGGAGTCATTAGCACTTATGGTTTGTAAATGGCACCCAGAATTATGTTGCACAAAGCACAATTTCACATCATTCTGGGTTCATTTGTGTGAAAACAAGGTCCAATCAGGCTGAAACGTTACAGGAAGGTAGAATCTATTGAGTTGTAAGTGATCTGGACGTTTCATGATGATAGCACTTTCCTAAGGGGGTCAAATCATGTCCCAAAGGTCACCGGATCTGGTGTCAATTTAAAGAAGTAGTCCAGTTACACATTTGTGGGCTTATAACTTGGCTTCTGAATGTCCTAGAGCGATCAGGTTTGTTTTAGTGTACTCCAATCAACAGCCCCTACAACCACAAAAAGGAATGGAGTCATTAGCACTTTTGGTTTGTAAATGGCACCCAGAATTATGTTGCACGAAGCACAATTTCACATCATTCTGGGTTCATTTGTGTGAAAACAAGGTCCAATCAGGCTGAAACGTTACAGGAAGGTAGAATCTATTGAGTTGTAAGTGATCTGAACGTTTCATGATGATAGCACTTTCCTAAGGGGGTCAAACCATGTCCCAAAGGTCACCTGATCTGGTGTCAATTTAAAGAAGTAGTCCAGTACCAACATTTGTGGGCTTATAACTTGGCTTCTGAATGTCCTAGAGAGGTCAGGCTTGTTTTAGTGTACTCCAGTCAACAGCCCCTACAACCACAAAAAGGAATGGAGTCATTAGCACTTATGGTTTGTAAATGGCATCCAGAATTAAGTTGTACAAAGCACAATTTCACATCATTCTGGGTTCATTTGTGTGAAAACAAGGTCCAATCAGGCTGAAACGTTACAGGAAGGTAGAATCTATTGAGTTGTAAGTGATCTGAACGTTTCATGATGATAGCACTTTCCTAAGGGGGTCAAACCATGTCCCAAAGGTCACCGGATCTGGTGTCAATTTAAAGAAGTAGTCCAGTTACACATTTGTGGGCTTATAACTTGAGTTCTGAATGTCCTAGAGCGATCAGGTTTGTTTTAGTGTACTCCAATCAACAGCCCCTACAACCACAAAAAGGAATGGAGTCATTAGCACTTATGGCTTGTAAATGGCACCCAGAATTATGTTGCACGAAGCACAATTTCACATCATTCTGGGTTCATTTGTGTGAAAACAAGGTCCAATCAGGCTGAAATGTTACAGGAAGGTAGAATCTATTGAGTTGTAAGTGATCTGAACATTTCATGATGATAGCACTTTCCTAAGGGGGTCAAACCATGTCCCAAAGGTCACCGGATCTGGTGTCAATTTAAAGAAGTAGTCCAGTACCAACATTTGTGGGCTTATAACTTGGCTTCTGAATGTCCTAGAGAGGTCAGGCTTGTTTTAGTGTACTCCAGTCAACAGCCCCTACAACCACAAAAAGGAATGGAGTCATTAGCACTTATGGTTTGTAAATGGCATCCAGAATTAAGTTGTACGAAGCACAATTTCAAATCATTCTGGGTCCATTTGTGTGAAAACAAGGTCCAATCAGGCTGAAAAGTTACAGGAAGGTAGAATCTATTGAGTTGTAAGTGATCTGAACGTTTCATGCTGATAGCACTTTCCTAAGGAGGTCAAACTATGTCCCAAAGGTCACCGGATCTGGTGTCAATTTAAAGAAGTAGTCCAGTTACACATTTGTGGGCTTATAACTTGGTTTCTGAATGTCCTAGAGAGATCAGGTTTAATTTAGTGTACTCCAATAAACAGCCCCTACAACCACAAAAAGGAATGGAGTCATTAGCACTTATGGTTTGTAAATGGCACCCAGAATTATGTTGCACGAAGCACAATTTCACATCATTCTGGGTCCATTTGTGTGAAAACAAGGTCCTATCAGGCTGAAACGTTACAAGAAGGTAGAATCTATTGAGTTGTAAGTGATCTGAACGTTTCATGATGATCGAACATTCCTATAGGGGGTCAAACCATGTCCCAAAGGTCACCGGGCCTGGTGTCACTTTAAAGAAGTAGTCCAGTTGCACCTTTGTGGGCTTATAACTTGGCTTCTGAATATCCTAGAGAGATCAGGTTTGTTTTAGTATACTCCAATCAACAGCCCCTACAACCTCAAAAAGGAATGGAGTCATTAGCACTTGTGGTTTTTAAATGGCACCCAGAATTATGTTGCACGAAGCACAATTTCACATCATTCTGGGTTCATTTGTGTGAAAACAAGGTCCAATCAAGCTGAAACGTTACAGGAAGGTAGAATCTATTCAGTTGTAAGTGATCTGAACGTTTCATGATGATCGCACATTCCTATAGGGGGTCAAACCATGTCCCAAAGGTCACCGGGCCTGGTGTCACTTTAAAGAAGTAGTCCAATTACACCTTTGAGGGCTTATAACTTGGTTTCTGAATGTCCTAGAGAGATCAGGTTTGTTTTAGTGTACTCCAATCAACAGCCCCTACAACCTCAAAAAGGAATTGAGTCATTAGCACTTATAGGTTTTTAAATGGCACCCAGAATTATGTTGCACGAAGCACAATTTCACATCATTCTGGGTCCATTTGTGTGAAAACAAGGTCCAATCAGGCTGAAACTTTACAAGAAGGTAGAATCTATTGAGTTGTAAGTGATCTGAACGTTTCATGATGATAGCACATTCCTATTGGGGGTCAAACCATGTCCCAAAGGTCACCGGGCCTGGTGTAACTTTAAAGAAGTAGTCCAGTTACACCTTTGTGGGCTTATAACTTGGCTTCGGAATATCCTAGAGAGGTCAGGTTTGTTTTAGAGTATTCCAATTAGCAGCCCCCATTACCACTAAAAGGAACGGAGTCATTAGCACTTATGGTTTTTAAATGGCACCCAGAATTATGTTGCACGAAGCACAATTTCACATCATTCTGGGTTCATTTGTGTGAAAACAAGGTCCAATCAGGCTGAAACGTTACAGGAAGGTAGAATCTATTGAGTAGTAAGTGATCTGAACGTTTCATGATGATAGCACTTTCCTAAGGGGGTCAAACCATGTCCCAAAGGTCACCCGATCTTGTGTCAATTTAAAGAAGTAGTCCAGTTACACATTTGTGGGCTTATAACTTGGCTTCTGAATGTCCTAGAGAGATCAGGTTTGTTTTAATGTACTCCAACCAACAGCCCCCATTACCACTAAAAGGAATGGAGTCATTAGCACTTATGGTTTTTAAATGGCACCCAGAATTATGTTGCACGAAGCACAATTTCACATCATTCTGGGTTCATTTGTGTGAAAACAAGGTCCAATCACGCTGAAACGTTACAAGAAGGTAGAATCTATTGAGTTGTAAGTGATCTGGAGGTTTCATGATGATCGCACATTCCTATAGGGGGTAAAACCATGTCCCAAAGTTCACCGGGCCTGGTGTCACTTTAAAGAAGTAGTCCAGTTACACATTTGTGGGCTTATAACTTGGCTTCTGAATGTCCTAGTGAGATCAGGTTTGTTTTAGAGTACTCCAATTAACAGCCCCCATTACCACTAAAAGGAATGGAGTCATTAGCACTTATGGTTTTTAAATGGCACCCAGAATTATGTTGCACGAAGCACAATTTCACATCATTCTGGGTTCATTTGTGTGAAAACAAGGTACAATCAGGCTGAAACGTTACAGGAAGGTAGAATCTATTGAGTTGTAAGTGATCTGAACGTTTCATGATGATAGCACTTTCCTAAGGGGGTCAAACCATGTCCCAAAGGTCACCGGATCTGGTGTCAATTTAAAGAAGTAGTCCAGTTACACATTTGTGGGCTTGTAACTTGGCTTCTGAATGTCCTAGAGAGATCAGGTTTGTTTTAATGTACTCCAACCAACAGCCCCTACAACCACAAAAAGGAATGGAGTCATTAGCACTTATGGTTTTTAAATGGCACCCAGAATTATGTTGCACAAAGCACAATTTCACACCATTCTGGGTTAATTTGTGTGAAAACAAGGTCCAATCAGGCTGAAGCGTTACAAGAAGGTAGAATCTATTGAGTTGTAAGTGATCTGAACGTTTCATGATGATCGCACATTCCTATAGGGGGTCAACCCATGTCCCAATGGTCACCGGGCCTGGTGTCACTTTAAAGAAGTAGTCCAGTTACACATTTGTGGGCTTATAACTTGGCTTCTGAATATCCTAGAGAGGTCAGGTTTGTTTTAGAGTACTCCAATTAACAGCCCCCATTACCACTAAAAGGAATGGAGTCATTAGCACTTATGGTTTGTAAATGGCACCCAGAATTATGTTGCACGAAGCACAATTTCACATCATTCTGGGTCCATTTGTGTGAAAACAAGGTCCAATCAGGCTGAAACGTTACAAGAAGGTAGAATCTATTGAGTTGTAAGTGATCTGAACGTTTCATGATGATAGCACTTTCCTAAGGGGGTCAAACCATGTCCCAAAGGTCACCGGATCTGGTGTCAATTTAAAGAAGTAGTCCAGTTACACATTTGTGGGCTTATAACTTGGCTTCTGAATGTCCTAGAGAGATCAGGTTTGTTTGAGTGTACTCCAATCAACAGCCCCTACAACCACAAAAAGGAATGGAGTCATTAGCACTTATGGTTTATAAATGGCACCCAGAATTATGTTGCACGAAGCACAATTTCACATCATTCTGTGTCCATTTGTGTGAAAACAAGGTCCAATCAGGCTGAAACGTTACAGGAAGGTAGATTCTATTGAGTTGTAAGTGATCTGAACGTTTCATGATGATAGCACATTCCTATAGGGGGTCAAACTATGTCCCAAAGGTCACCGGATCTGGTGTCAATTTAAAGAAGTAGTCCAGTTACACATTTGTGGGCTCATAACTTGGCTTCTTAATTTCCTAGAGAGATCAGGTTTGTTTTAGTATACTCCAATCAACAGCCCCTACAACCAATAAAAGGAATGGAGTCATTAGCACTTATGGTTTGTAAATGGCACCCAGAATTATGTTGCACAAAGCACAATTTCACATCATTCTGGGTTCATTTGTGTGAAAACAAGGTCCAATCAAGCTGAAACGTTACAGGAAGGTAGAATCTATTGAGTTGTAAGTGATCTGAACGTTTCATGATTATAGCACTTTCCTAAGGGGGTCAAATCATGTCCCAAAGGTCACCGGATCTGGTGTCAATTTAAAGAAGTAGTCCAGTTACACATTTGTGGGCTTATAACTTGGCTTCTGAATGTCCTAGAGCGATCAGGCTTGTTTTAGTGTACTCCAATCAACAGCCCCTACAACCACAAAAAGGAATGGAGTCATTAGCACTTATGGTTTGTAAATGGCACCCAGATTTATGTTGCACGAAGCACAATTTCACATCATTCTGAGTTCATTTGTGTGAAAACAAGGTCCAATCAGGCTGAAACGTTACAGGAAGGTAGAATCTATTGAGTTGTAAGTGATCTGAACGTTTCATGATGATAGCACTTTCCTAAGGGGGTCAAACCATGTCCCAAAGGTCACCTGATCTGGTGTCAATTTAAAGAAGTAGTCCAGTACCAACATTTGTGGGCTCATAACTTGGCTTCTGAATGTCCTAGAGAGATCAGGTTTGTTTTAGTATACTCCAATCAACAGCCCCTACAACCAATAAAAGGAATGGAGTCATTAGCACTTATGGTTTGTAAATGGCACCCAGAATTATGTTGCACAAAGCACAATTTCACATCATTCTGGGTTCATTTGTGTGAAAACAAGGTCCAATCAAGCTGAAACGTTACAGGAAGGTAGAATCTATTGAGTTGTAAGTGATCTGAACGTTTCATGATGATAGCACTTTCCTAAGGGGGTCAAATCATGTCCCAAAGGTCACCGGATCTGGTGTCAATTTAAAGAAGTAGTCCAGTTACACATTTGTGGGCTTACAACTTGGCTTCTGAATGTCCTAGAGCGATCAGGCTTGTTTTAGTGTACTCCAGTCAACAGCCCCTACAACCACAAAAAGGAATGGAGTCATTAGCACTTATGGTTTGTAAATGGCATCCAGAATTAAGTTGTACGAAGCACAATTTCAAATCATTCTGGGTCCATTTGTGTGAAAACAAGGTCCAATCAGGCTGAAACGTTACAGGAAGGTAGAATCTATTAAGATGTAAGGGATCTGAACGTTTCATGATGATAGCACTTTCCTAAGGGGGTCAAACCATGTCCCAAAGGTCACCGGATCTGGTGTCAATTTAAAGAAGTAGTCCAGTACCAACATTTGTGGGCTTATAACTTGGCTTCTGAATGTCCTAGAGAGGTCAGGCTTGTTTTAGTGTACTCCAGTCAACAGCCCCTACAACCACAAAAAGGAATGGAGTCATTAGCACTTATGGTTTGTAAATGGCATCCAGAATTAAGTTGTACGAAGCACAATTTCAAATCATTCTGGGTCCATTTGTGTGAAAACAAGGTCCAATCAGGCTGAAAAGTTACAGGAAGGTAGAATCTATTGAGTTGTAAGTGATCTGAACGTTTCATGCTGATAGCACTTTCCTAAGGAGGTCAAACTATGTCCCAAAGGTCACCGGATCTGGTGTCAATTTAAAGAAGTAGTCCAGTTACACATTTGTGGGCTTATAACTTGGTTTCTGAATGTCCTAGAGAGATCAGGTTTAATTTAGTGTACTCCAATAAACAGCCCCTACAACCACAAAAAGGAATGGAGTCATTAGCACTTATGGTTTGTAAATGGCACCCAGAATTATGTTGCACGAAGCACAATTTCACATCATTCTGGGTCCATTTGTGTGAAAACAAGGTCCTATCAGGCTGAAACGTTACAAGAAGGTAGAATCTATTGAGTTGTAAGTGATCTGAACGTTTCATGATGATCGAACATTCCTATAGGGGGTCAAACCATGTCCCAAAGGTCACCGGGCCTGGTGTCACTTTAAAGAAGTAGTCCAGTTGCACCTTTGTGGGCTTATAACTTGGCTTCTGAATATCCTAGAGAGATCAGGTTTGTTTTAGTATACTCCAATCAACAGCCCCTACAACCACAAAAAGGAATGGAGTCATTAGCACTTGTGGTTTTTAAATGGCACCCAGAATTATGTTGCACGAAGCACAATTTCACATCATTCTGGGTTCATTTGTGTGAAAACAAGGTCCAATCAAGCTGAAACGTTACAGGAAGGTAGAATCTATTCAGTTGTAAGTGATCTGAACGTTTCATGATGATCGCACATTCCTATAGGGGGTCAAACCATGTCCCAAAGGTCACCGGGCCTGGTGTCACTTTAAAGAAGTAGTCCAATTACACCTTTGAGGGCTTATAACTTGGTTTCTGAATGTCCTAGAGAGATCAGGTTTGTTTTAGTGTACTCCAATCAACAGCCCCTACAACCTCAAAAAGGAATTGAGTCATTAGCACTTATAGGTTTTTAAATGGCACCCAGAATTATGTTGCACGAAGCACAATTTCACATCATTCTGGGTCCATTTGTGTGAAAACAAGGTCCAATCAGGCTGAAACTTTACAAGAAGGTAGAATCTATTGAGTTGTAAGTGATCTGAACGTTTCATGATGATAGCACATTCCTATTGGGGGTCAAACCATGTCCCAAAGGTCACCGGGCCTGGTGTAACTTTAAAGAAGTAGTCCAGTTACACCTTTGTGGGCTTATAACTTGGCTTCGGAATATCCTAGAGAGGTCAGGTTTGTTTTAGAGTATTCCAATTAGCAGCCCCCATTACCACTAAAAGGAACGGAGTCATTAGCACTTATGGTTTTTAAATGGCACCCAGAATTATGTTGCACGAAGCACAATTTCACATCATTCTGGGTTCATTTGTGTGAAAACAAGGTCCAATCAGGCTGAAACGTTACAGGAAGGTAGAATCTATTGAGTAGTAAGTGATCTGAACGTTTCATGATGATAGCACTTTCCTAAGGGGGTCAAACCATGTCCCAAAGGTCACCCGATCTTGTGTCAATTTAAAGAAGTAGTCCAGTTACACATTTGTGGGCTTATAACTTGGCTTCTGAATGTCCTAGAGAGATCAGGTTTGTTTTAATGTACTCCAACCAACAGCCCCCATTACCACTAAAAGGAATGGAGTCATTAGCACTTATGGTTTTTAAATGGCACCCAGAATTATGTTGCACGAAGCACAATTTCACATCATTCTGGGTTCATTTGTGTGAAAACAAGGTCCAATCACGCTGAAACGTTACAAGAAGGTAGAATCTATTGAGTTGTAAGTGATCTGGAGGTTTCATGATGATCGCACATTCCTATAGGGGGTAAAACCATGTCCCAAAGTTCACCGGGCCTGGTGTCACTTTAAAGAAGTAGTCCAGTTACACATTTGTGGGCTTATAACTTGGCTTCTGAATGTCCTAGTGAGATCAGGTTTGTTTTAGAGTACTCCAATTAACAGCCCCCATTACCACTAAAAGGAATGGAGTCATTAGCACTTATGGTTTTTAAATGGCACCCAGAATTATGTTGCACGAAGCACAATTTCACATCATTCTGGGTTCATTTGTGTGAAAACAAGGTACAATCAGGCTGAAACGTTACAGGAAGGTAGAATCTATTGAGTTGTAAGTGATCTGAACGTTTCATGATGATAGCACTTTCCTAAGGGGGTCAAACCATGTCCCAAAGGTCACCGGATCTGGTGTCAATTTAAAGAAGTAGTCCAGTTACACATTTGTGGGCTTGTAACTTGGCTTCTGAATGTCCTAGAGAGATCAGGTTTGTTTTAATGTACTCCAACCAACAGCCCCTACAACCACAAAAAGGAATGGAGTCATTAGCACTTATGGTTTTTAAATGGCACCCAGAATTATGTTGCACAAAGCACAATTTCACACCATTCTGGGTTAATTTGTGTGAAAACAAGGTCCAATCAGGCTGAAGCGTTACAAGAAGGTAGAATCTATTGAGTTGTAAGTGATCTGAACGTTTCATGATGATCGCACATTCCTATAGGGGGTCAACCCATGTCCCAATGGTCACCGGGCCTGGTGTCACTTTAAAGAAGTAGTCCAGTTACACATTTGTGGGCTTATAACTTGGCTTCTGAATATCCTAGAGAGGTCAGGTTTGTTTTAGAGTACTCCAATTAACAGCCCCCATTACCACTAAAAGGAATGGAGTCATTAGCACTTATGGTTTGTAAATGGCACCCAGAATTATGTTGCACGAAGCACAATTTCACATCATTCTGGGTCCATTTGTGTGAAAACAAGGTCCAATCAGGCTGAAACGTTACAAGAAGGTAGAATCTATTGAGTTGTAAGTGATCTGAACGTTTCATGATGATAGCACTTTCCTAAGGGGGTCAAACCATGTCCCAAAGGTCACCGGATCTGGTGTCAATTTAAAGAAGTAGTCCAGTTACACATTTGTGGGCTTATAACTTGGCTTCTGAATGTCCTAGAGAGATCAGGTTTGTTTGAGTGTACTCCAATCAACAGCCCCTACAACCACAAAAAGGAATGGAGTCATTAGCACTTATGGTTTGTAAATGGCACCCAGAATTATGTTGCACGAAGCACAATTTCACATCATTCTGTGTCCATTTGTGTGAAAACAAGGTCCAATCAGGCTGAAACGTTACAGGAAGGTAGATTCTATTGAGTTGTAAGTGATCTGAACGTTTCATGATGATAGCACATTCCTATAGGGGGTCAAACTATGTCCCAAAGGTCACCGGATCTGGTGTCAATTTAAAGAAGTAGTCCAGTTACACATTTGTGGGCTCATAACTTGGCTTCTTAATTTCCTAGAGAGATCAGGTTTGTTTTAGTATACTCCAATCAACAGCCCCTACAACCAATAAAAGGAATGGAGTCATTAGCACTTATGGTTTGTAAATGGCACCCAGAATTATGTTGCACAAAGCACAATTTCACATCATTCTGGGTTCATTTGTGTGAAAACAAGGTCCAATCAAGCTGAAACGTTACAGGAAGGTAGAATCTATTGAGTTGTAAGTGATCTGAACGTTTCATGATTATAGCACTTTCCTAAGGGGGTCAAATCATGTCCCAAAGGTCACCGGATCTGGTGTCAATTTAAAGAAGTAGTCCAGTTACACATTTGTGGGCTTATAACTTGGCTTCTGAATGTCCTAGAGCGATCAGGCTTGTTTTAGTGTACTCCAATCAACAGCCCCTACAACCACAAAAAGGAATGGAGTCATTAGCACTTATGGTTTGTAAATGGCACCCAGATTTATGTTGCACGAAGCACAATTTCACATCATTCTGAGTTCATTTGTGTGAAAACAAGGTCCAATCAGGCTGAAACGTTACAGGAAGGTAGAATCTATTGAGTTGTAAGTGATCTGAACGTTTCATGATGATAGCACTTTCCTAAGGGGGTCAAACCATGTCCCAAAGGTCACCTGATCTGGTGTCAATTTAAAGAAGTAGTCCAGTACCAACATTTGTGGGCTCATAACTTGGCTTCTGAATGTCCTAGAGAGATCAGGTTTGTTTTAGTATACTCCAATCAACAGCCCCTACAACCAATAAAAGGAATGGAGTCATTAGCACTTATGGTTTGTAAATGGCACCCAGAATTATGTTGCACAAAGCACAATTTCACATCATTCTGGGTTCATTTGTGTGAAAACAAGGTCCAATCAAGCTGAAACGTTACAGGAAGGTAGAATCTATTGAGTTGTAAGTGATCTGAACGTTTCATGATGATAGCACTTTCCTAAGGGGGTCAAATCATGTCCCAAAGGTCACCGGATCTGGTGTCAATTTAAAGAAGTAGTCCAGTTACACATTTGTGGGCTTACAACTTGGCTTCTGAATGTCCTAGAGCGATCAGGCTTGTTTTAGTGTACTCCAGTCAACAGCCCCTACAACCACAAAAAGGAATGGAGTCATTAGCACTTATGGTTTGTAAATGGCATCCAGAATTAAGTTGTACGAAGCACAATTTCAAATCATTCTGGGTCCATTTGTGTGAAAACAAGGTCCAATCAGGCTGAAACGTTACAGGAAGGTAGAATCTATTAAGATGTAAGGGATCTGAACGTTTCATGATGATAGCACTTTCCTAAGGGGGTCAAATCATGTCCCAAAGGTCACCGGATCTGGTGTCAATTTAAAGAAGTAGTCCAGTTACACATTTGTGGGCTTATAACTTGGCTTCTGAATGTCCTAGAGAGGTCAGGCTTGTTTTAGTGTACTCCAGTCAACAGCCCCTACAACCACAAAAAGGAATGGAGTCATTAGCACTTATGGTTTGTAAATGGCACCCAGAATTATGTTGCACGAAGCACAATTTCACATCATTCTGGGTTCATTTGTGTGAAAGCAAGGTCCAATCAGGCTGAAACGTTACAGGAAGGTAGAATCTATTGAGTTGTAAGTGATCTGAACGTTTCATGATGATAGCACTTTCCTAAGGGGGTCAAACCATGTCCCAAAGGTCACCTGATCTGGTGTCAATTTAAAGAAGTAGTCCAGTACCAACATTTGTGGGCTTATAACTTGGCTTCTGAATGTCCTAGAGAGGTCAGGCTTGTTTTAGTGTACTCCAGTCAACAGCCCCTACAACCACATAAAGGAATGGAGTCATTAGCACTTATGGTTTGTAAATGGCACCCAGAATTATGTTGCACGAAGCACAATTTCACATCATTCTGGGTCCATTTGTGTGAAAACAAGGTCCAATCAGGCTGAAACGTTACAGGAAGGTAGATTCTATTGAGTTGTAAGTGATCTGAACGTTTCATGATGATAGCACATTCCTATAGGGGGTCAAACCATGTCCCAAAGGTCACCGGATCTGGTGTCAATTTAAAGAAGTAGTCCAGTTACACGTTTGTGGGCTCATAACTTGGCTTCTGAATGCCCTAGAGAGATCAGGTTTGTTTTAGTATACTCCAATCAACAGCCCCTACAACCACAAAAAGGAATGGAGTCATTAGCACTTATGGTTTGTAAATGGCACCCAGAATTATGTTGCACAAAGCACAATTTCACATCATTCTGGGTTCATTTGTGTGAAAACAAGGTCCAATCAGGCTGAAACGTTACAGGAAGGTAGAATCTATTGAGTTGTAAGTGATCTGAACGTTTCATGATGATAGCACTTTCCTAAGGGGGTCAAATCATGTCCCAAAGGTCACCGGATCTGGTGTCAATTTAAAGAAGTAGTCCAGTTACACATTTGTGGGCTTATAACTTGGCTTCTGAATGTCCTAGAGCGATCAGGTTTGTTTTAGTGTACTCCAATCAACAGCCCCTACAACCACAAAAAGGAATGGAGTCATTAGCACTTTTGGTTTGTAAATGGCACCCAGAATTATGTTGCACGAAGCACAATTTCACATCATTCTGGGTTCATTTGTGTGAAAACAAGGTCCAATCAGGCTGAAACGTTACAGGAAGGTAGAATCTATTGAGTTGTAAGTGATCTGAACGTTTCATGATGATAGCACTTTCCTAAGGGGGTCAAACCATGTCCCAAAGGTCACCTGATCTGGTGTCAATTTAAAGAAGTAGTCCAGTACCAACATTTGTGGGCTTATAACTTGGCTTCTGAATGTCCTAGAGAGGTCAGGCTTGTTTTAGTGTACTCCAGTCAACAGCCCCTACAACCACAAAAAGGAATGGAGTCATTAGCACTTATGGTTTGTAAATGGCATCCAGAATTAAGTTGTACAAAGCACAATTTCACATCATTCTGGGTTCATTTGTGTGAAAACAAGGTCCAATCAGGCTGAAACGTTACAGGAAGGTAGAATCTATTGAGTTGTAAGTGATCTGAACGTTTCATGATGATAGCACATTCCTAAGGGGGTCAAACCATGTCCCAAAGGTCACCGGATCTGGTGTCAATTTAAAGAAGTAGTCCAGTTACACATTTGTGGGCTTATAACTTGAGTTCTGAATGTCCTAGAGCGATCAGGTTTGTTTTAGTGTACTCCAATCAACAGCCCCTACAACCACAAAAAGGAATGGAGTCATTAGCACTTATGGTTTGTAAATGGCACCCAGAATTATGTTGCACGAAGCACAATTTCACATCATTCTGGGTTCATTTGTGTGAAAACAAGGTCCAATCAGGCTGAAACGTTACAGGAAGGTAGAATCTATTGAGTTGTAAGTGATCTGAACATTTCATGATGATAGCACTTTCCTAAGGGGGTCAAACCATGTCCAAAAGGTCACCGGATCTGGTGTCAATTTAAAGAAGTAGTCCAGTACCAACATTTGTGGGCTTGTAACTTGGCTTCTGAATGTCCTAGAGAGGTCAGGCTTGTTTTAGTGTACTCCAGTCAACAGCCCCTACAACCACAAAAAGGAATGGAGTCATTAGCACTTATGGTTTGTAAATGGCATCCAGAATTAAGTTGTACGAAGCACAATTTCAAATCATTCTGGGTCCATTTGTGTGAAAACAAGGTCCAATCAGGCTGAAAAGTTACAGGAAGGTAGAATCTATTGAGTTGTAAGTGATCTGAACGTTTCATGCTGAGAGCACTTTCCTAAGGAGGTCAAACTATGTCCCAAAGGTCACCGGATCTGGTGTCAATTTAAAGAAGTAGTCCAGTTACACATTTGTGGGCTTATAACTTGGTTTCTGAATGTCCTAGAGAGATCAGGTTTAATTTAGTGTACTCCAATAAACAGCCCCTACAACCACAAAAAGGAATGGAGTCATTAGCACTTATGGTTTGTAAATGGCACCCAGAATTATGTTGCACGAAGCACAATTTCACATCATTCTGGGTCCATTTGTGTGAAAACAAGGTCCTATCAGGCTGAAACGTTACAAGAAGGTAGAATCTATTGAGTTGTAAGTGATCTGAACGTTTCATGATGATCGAACATTCCTATAGGGGGTCAAACCATGTCCCAAAGGTCACCGGGCCTGGTGTCACTTTAAAGAAGTAGTCCAGTTGCACCTTTGTGGGCTTATAACTTGGCTTCTGAATATCCTAAAGAGGTCAGGTTTGTTTTAGAGTACTCAATTTAACAGCCCCCAATACCCCAAAAAGGAATGGAGTCATTAGCGCTTATGGTTTTTAAATGGCACCCAGAATTATGTTGCACGAAGCACAATTTCACATAATTCTGGGTTCATTTGTGTGAAAACAAGGTCCAATCAGGCTGAAACGTTACAAGAAGATAGAATCTATTGAGTTGTAAGTGATCTGGACGTTTCATGTTGATAGCACTTTCCTAAGGGGGTCAAATCATGTCCCAAAGGTCACCGGATCTGGTGTCAATTTAAAGAAGTAGTCCAGTTACACATTTGTGGGCTTATAACTTGGCTTCTGAATGTCCTAGAGAGATCAGGTTTGTTTTAGTGTACTCCAATCAACAGCCCCTACAACCACAAAAAGGAATGGAGTCATTAGCACTTATGGTTTTTAAATGGCACCCAGAATTATGTTGCACGAAGCACAATTTCACATCATTCTGGGTTCATTTGTGTGAAAACAAGGTCCAATCAGGCTGAAACGTTACAGGAAGGTAGAATCTATTGAGTTGTAAGTGATCTGAACGTTTCATGATGATAGCACTTTCCTAAGGGGGTCAAACCATGTCCCAAAATGTCACTGGATCTGGTGTCAATTTAAAGAAGTAGTCCAGTTACACATTTGTGGGCTTATAACTTGGCTTCTGAATGTCCTAGAGAGATCAGGTTTGTTTGAGTGTACTCCAATCAACAGCCCCTACAACCACAAAAAGAAATGGAGTCATTAGCACTTATGGTTTGTAAATGGCACCCAGAATTATGTTGCACGAAGCACAATTTCACATCATTCTGGGTCCATTTGTGTGAAAACAAGGTCCAATCAGGCTGAAACGTTACAGGAAGGTAGAATCTATTAAGATGTAAGGGATCTGAACGTTTCATGATGATAGCACTTTCCTAAGGGGGTCAAATCATGTCCCAAAGGTCACCGGATCTGGTGTCAATTTAAAGAAGTAGTCCAGTTACACATTTGTGGGCTTATAACTTGGCTTCTGAATGTCCTAGAGCGATCAGGTTTGTTTTAGTGTACTCCAATCAACAGCCCCTACAACCACAAAAAGGAATGGAGTCATTAGCACTTATGGTTTGTAAATGGCATCCAGAATTAAGTTGTACGAAGCACAATTTCAAATCATTCTGGGTCCATTTGTGTGAAAACAAGGTCCAATCAGGCTGAAAAGTTACAGGAAGGTAGAATCTATTGAGTTGTAAGTGATCTGAACGTTTCATGCTGATAGCACTTTCCTAAGGAGGTAAAACTATGTCCCAAAGGTCACCGGATCTGGTGTCAATTTAAAGAAGTAGTCCAGTTACACATTTGTGGGCTTATAACTTGGTTTCTGAATGTCCTAGAGAGATCAGGTTTAATTTAGTGTACTCCAATAAACAGCCCCTACAACCACAAAAAGGAATGGAGTCATTAGCACTTATGGTTTGTAAATGGCACCCAGAATTATGTTGCACGAAGCACAATTTCACATCATTCTGGGTCCATTTGTGTGAAAACAAGGTCCTATCAGGCTGAAACGTTACAAGAAGGTAGAATCTATTGAGTTGTAAGTGATCTGAACGTTTCATGATGATCGAACATTCCTATAGGGGGTCAAACCATGTCCCAAAGGTCACCGGGCCTGGTGTCACTTTAAAGAAGTAGTCCAGTTGCACCTTTGTGGGCTTATAACTTGGCTTCTGAATATCCTAAAGAGGTCAGGTTTGTTTTAGAGTACTCAAGTTAACAGCCCCCAATACCCCAAAAAGGAATGGAGTCATTAGCGCTTATGGTTTTTAAATGGCACCCAGAATTATGTTGCACGAAGCACAATTTCACATCATTCTGGGTTCATTTGTGTGAAAACAAGGTCCAATCAGGCTGAAACGTTACAGGAAGGTAGAATCTATTGAGTTGTAAGTGATCTGAACGTTTCATGATGATAGCACTTTCCTAAGGGGGTCAAACGATGTCCCAAAATGTCACTGGATCTGGTGTCAATTTAAAGAAGTAGTCCAGTTACACATTTGTGGGCTTATAACTTGGCTTCTGAATGTCCTAGAGAGATCAGGTTTGGTTTAGTGTACTCCAATCAACAGCCCCTACAACCACAAAAAGAAATGGAGTCATTAGCACTTATGGTTTGTAAATGGCACCCAGAATTATGTTGCACGAAGCACAATTTCACATCATTCTGGGTTCATTTGTGTGAAAGCAAGGTCCAATCAGGCTGAAACGTTACAGGAAGGTAGAATCTATTGAGTTGTAAGTGATCTGAACGTTTCATGATGATAGCACTTTCCTAAGGGGGTCAAACCATGTCCCAAAGGTCACCTGATCTGGTGTCAATTTAAAGAAGTAGTCCAGTACCAACATTTGTGGGCTTATAACTTGGCTTCTGAATGTCCTAGAGAGGTCAGGCTTGTTTTAGTGTACTCCAGTCAACAGCCCCTACAACCACATAAAGGAATGGAGTCATTAGCACTTATGGTTTGTAAATGGCACCCAGAATTATGTTGCACGAAGCACAATTTCACATCATTCTGGGTCCATTTGTGTGAAAACAAGGTCCAATCAGGCTGAAACGTTACAGGAAGGTAGATTCTATTGAGTTGTAAGTGATCTGAACGTTTCATGATGATAGCACTTTCCTAAGGGGGTCAAATCATGTCCCAAAGGTCACCGGATCTGGTGTCAATTTAAAGAAGTAGTCCAGTTACACATTTGTGGGCTTATAACTTGGCTTCTGAATGTCCTAGAGCGATCAGGTTTGTTTTAGTGTACTCCAATCAACAGCCCCTACAACCACAAAAAGGAATGGAGTCATTAGCACTTTTGGTTTGTAAATGGCACCCAGAATTATGTTGCACGAAGCACAATTTCACATCATTCTGGGTTCATTTGTGTGAAAACAAGGTGCAATCAGGCTGAAACGTTACAGGAAGGTAGAATCTATTGAGTTGTAAGTGATCTGAACGTTTCATGATGATAGCACTTTCCTAAGGGGGTCAAACCATGTCCCAAAGGTCACCTGATCTGGTGTCAATTTAAAGAAGTAGTCCAGGACCAACATTTGTGGGCTTATAACTTGGCTTCTGAATGTCCTAGAGAGGTCAGGCTTGTTTTAGTGTACTCCAGTCAACAGCCCCTACAACCACAAAAAGGAATGGAGTCATTAGCACTTATGGTTTGTAAATGGCATCCAGAATTAAGTTGTACAAAGCACAATTTCACATCATTCTGGGTTCATTTGTGTGAAAACAAGGTCCAATCAGGCTGAAACGTTACAGGAAGGTAGAATCTATTGAGTTGTAAGTGATCTGAACGTTTCATGATGATAGCACTTTCCTAAGGGGGTCAAACCATGTCCCAAAGGTCACCGGATCTGGTGTCAATTTAAAGAAGTAGTCCAGTTACACATTTGTGGGCTTATAACTTGAGTTCTGAATGTCCTAGAGCGATCAGGTTTGTTTTAGTGTACTCCAATCAACAGCCCCTACAACCACAAAAAGGAATGGAGTCATTAGCACTTATGGTTTGTAAATGGCACCCAGAATTATGTTGCACGAAGCACAATTTCACATCATTCTGGGTTCATTTGTGTGAAAACAAGGTCCAATCAGGCTGAAACGTTACAGGAAGGTAGAATCTATTGAGTTGTAAGTGATCTGAACATTTCATGATGATAGCACTTTCCTAAGGGGGTCAAACCATGTCCAAAAGGTCACCGGATCTGGTGTCAATTTAAAGAAGTAGTCCAGTACCAACATTTGTGGGCTTGTAACTTGGCTTCTGAATGTCCTAGAGAGGTCAGGCTTGTTTTAGTGTACTCCAGTCAACAGCCCCTACAACCACAAAAAGGAATGGAGTCATTAGCACTTATGGTTTGTAAATGGCATCCAGAATTAAGTTGTACGAAGCACAATTTCAAATCATTCTGGGTCCATTTGTGTGAAAACAAGGTCCAATCAGGCTGAAAAGTTACAGGAAGGTAGAATCTATTGAGTTGTAAGTGATCTGAACGTTTCATGCTGAGAGCACTTTCCTAAGGAGGTCAAACTATGTCCCAAAGGTCACCGGATCTGGTGTCAATTTAAAGAAGTAGTCCAGTTACACATTTGTGGGCTTATAACTTGGTTTCTGAATGTCCTAGAGAGATCAGGTTTAATTTAGTGTACTCCAATAAACAGCCCCTACAACCACAAAAAGGAATGGAGTCATTAGCACTTATGGTTTGTAAATGGCACCCAGAATTATGTTGCACGAAGCACAATTTCACATCATTCTGGGTCCATTTGTGTGAAAACAAGGTCCTATCAGGCTGAAACGTTACAAGAAGGTAGAATCTATTGAGTTGTAAGTGATCTGAACGTTTCATGATGATCGAACATTCCTATAGGGGGTCAAACCATGTCCCAAAGGTCACCGGGCCTGGTGTCACTTTAAAGAAGTAGTCCAGTTGCACCTTTGTGGGCTTATAACTTGGCTTCTGAATATCCTAAAGAGGTCAGGTTTGTTTTAGAGTACTCAATTTAACAGCCCCCAATACCCCAAAAAGGAATGGAGTCATTAGCGCTTATGGTTTTTAAATGGCACCCAGAATTATGTTGCACGAAGCACAATTTCACATAATTCTGGGTTCATTTGTGTGAAAACAAGGTCCAATCAGGCTGAAACGTTACAAGAAGATAGAATCTATTGAGTTGTAAGTGATCTGGACGTTTCATGATGATAGCACTTTCCTAAGGGGGTCAAATCATGTCCCAAAGGTCACCGGATCTGGTGTCAATTTAAAGAAGTAGTCCAGTTACACATTTGTGGGCTTATAACTTGGCTTCTGAATGTCCTAGAGAGATCAGGTTTGTTTTAGTGTACTCCAATCAACAGCCCCTACAACCACAAAAAGGAATGGAGTCATTAGCACTTATGGTTTTTAAATGGCACCCAGAATTATGTTGCACGAAGCACAATTTCACATCATTCTGGGTTCATTTGTGTGAAAACAAGGTCCAATCAGGCTGAAACGTTACAGGAAGGTAGAATCTATTGAGTTGTAAGTGATCTGAACGTTTCATGATGATAGCACTTTCCTAAGGGGGTCAAACCATGTCCCAAAATGTCACTGGATCTGGTGTCAATTTAAAGAAGTAGTCCAGTTACACATTTGTGGGCTTATAACTTGGCTTCTGAATGTCCTAGAGAGATCAGGTTTGGTTTAGTGTACTCCAATCAACAGCCCCTACAACCACAAAAAGAAATGGAGTCATTAGCACTTATGGTTTGTAAATGGCACCCAGAATTATGTTGCACGAAGCACAATTTCACATCATTCTGGGTCCATTTGTGTGAAAACAAGGTCCAATCAGGCTGAAACGTTACAGGAAGGTAGAATCTATTAAGATGTAAGGGATCTGAACGTTTCATGATGATAGCACTTTCCTAAGGGGGTCAAATCATGTCCCAAAGGTCACCGGATCTGGTGTCAATTTAAAGAAGTAGTCCAGTTACACATTTGTGGGCTTATAACTTGGCTTCTGAATGTCCTAGAGCGATCAGGTTTGTTTTAGTGTACTCCAATCAACAGCCCCTACAACCACAAAAAGGAATGGAGTCATTAGCACTTATGGTTTGTAAATGGCATCCAGAATTAAGTTGTACGAAGCACAATTTCAAATCATTCTGGGTCCATTTGTGTGAAAACAAGGTCCAATCAGGCTGAAAAGTTACAGGAAGGTAGAATCTATTGAGTTGTAAGTGATCTGAACGTTTCATGCTGATAGCACTTTCCTAAGGAGGTAAAACTATGTCCCAAAGGTCACCGGATCTGGTGTCAATTTAAAGAAGTAGTCCAGTTACACATTTGTGGGCTTATAACTTGGTTTCTGAATGTCCTAGAGAGATCAGGTTTAATTTAGTGTACTCCAATAAACAGCCCCTACAACCACAAAAAGGAATGGAGTCATTAGCACTTATGGTTTGTAAATGGCACCCAGAATTATGTTGCACGAAGCACAATTTCACATCATTCTGGGTCCATTTGTGTGAAAACAAGGTCCTATCAGGCTGAAACGTTACAAGAAGGTAGAATCTATTGAGTTGTAAGTGATCTGAACGTTTCATGATGATCGAACATTCCTATAGGGGGTCAAACCATGTCCCAAAGGTCACCGGGCCTGGTGTCACTTTAAAGAAGTAGTCCAGTTGCACCTTTGTGGGCTTATAACTTGGCTTCTGAATATCCTAAAGAGGTCAGGTTTGTTTTAGAGTACTCAAGTTAACAGCCCCCAATACCCCAAAAAGGAATGGAGTCATTAGCGCTTATGGTTTTTAAATGGCACCCAGAATTATGTTGCACGAAGCACAATTTCACATAATTCTGGGTTCATTTGTGTGAAAACAAGGTCCAATCAGGCTGAAACGTTACAAGAAGATAGAATCTATTGAGTTGTAAGTGATCTGGACGTTTCATGATGATAGCACTTTCCTAAGGGGGTCAAATCATGTCCCAAAGGTCACCGGATCTGGTGTCAATTTAAAGAAGTAGTCCAGTTACACATTTGTGGGCTTATAACTTGGCTTCTGAATGTCCTAGAGAGATCAGGTTTGTTTTAGTGTACTCCAATCAACAGCCCCTACAACCACAAAAAGGAATGGAGTCATTAGCACTTATGGTTTTTAAATGGCACCCAGAATTATGTTGCACGAAGCACAATTTCACATCATTCTGGGTTCATTTGTGTGAAAACAAGGTCCAATCAGGCTGAAACGTTACAGGAAGGTAGAATCTATTGAGTTGTAAGTGATCTGAACGTTTCATGATGATAGCACTTTCCTAAGGGGGTCAAACGATGTCCCAAAATGTCACTGGATCTGGTGTCAATTTAAAGAAGTAGTCCAGTTACACATTTGTGGGCTTATAACTTGGCTTCTGAATGTCCAAGAGAGATCAGGTTTGGTTTAGTGTACTCCAATCAACAGCCCCTACAACCACAAAAAGAAATGGAGTCATTAGCACTTATGGTTTGTAAATGGCACCCAGAATTATGTTGCACGAAGCACAATTTCACATCATTCTGGGTCCATTTGTGTGAAAACAAGGTCCAATCAGGCTGAAACGTTACAGGAAGGTAGAATCTATTAAGATGTAAGGGATCTGAACGTTTCATGATGATAGCACTTTCCTAAGGGGGTCAAATCATGTCCCAAAGGTCACCGGATCTGGTGTCAATTTAAAGAAGTAGTCCAGTTACACATTTGTGGGCTTATAACTTGGCTTCTGAATGTCCTAGAGCGATCAGGTTTGTTTTAGTGTGCTCCAATCAACAGCCCCTACAACCACAAAAAGGAATGGAGTCATTAGCACTTATGGTTTGTAAATGGCACCCAGAATTATGTTGCACGAAGCACAATTTCACATCATTCTGGGTTCATTTGTATGAAAGCAAGGTCCAATCAGGCTGAAACGTTACAGGAAGGTAGAATCTATTGAGTTGTAAGTGATCTGAACGTTTCATGATGATAGCACTTTCCTAAGGGGGTCAAACCATGTCCCAAAGGTCACCGGATCTGGTGTCAATTTAAAGAAGTAGTCCAGTACCAACATTTGTGGGCTTATAACTTGGCTTCTGAATGTCCAAGAGAGGTCAGGCTTGTTTTAGTGTTCTCCAGTCAACAGCCCCTACAACCACAAAAAGGAATGGAGTCATTAGCACTTATGGTTTGTAAATGGCACCCAGAATTATGTTGCACGAAGCACAATTTCACATCATTCTGGGTCCATTTGTGTGAAAACAAGGTCCAATCAGGCTGAAACGTTACAGGAAGGTAGATTCTATTGAGTTGTAAGTGATCTGAACGTTTCATGATGATAGCACATTCCTATAGGGGGTCAAACCATGTCCCAAAGGTCACCGGATCTGGTGTCAATTTAAAGAAGTAGTCCAGTTACACATTTGTGGGCTCATAACTTGGCTTCTGAATGCCCTAGAGAGATCAGGTTTGTTTTAGTATACTCCAATCAACAGCCCCTACAACCACAAAAAGGAATGGAGTCATTAGCACTTATGGTTTGTAAATGGCACCCAGAATTATGTTGCACAAAGCACAATTTCACGTCATTCTGGGTTCATTTGTGTGAAAACAAGGTCCAATCAGGCTGAAACGTTACAGGAAGGTAGAATCTATTGAGTTGTAAGTGATCTGAACGTTTCATGATGATAGCACTTTCCTAAGGGGGTCAAACCATGTCCCAAAATGTCACTGGATCTGGTGTCAATTTAAAGAAGTAGTCCAGTTACACATTTGTGGGCTTATAACTTGGCTTCTGAATGTCCTAGAGAGATCAGGTTTGGTTTAGTGTACTCCAATCAACAGCCCCTACAACCACAAAAAGAAATGGAGTCATTAGCACTTATGGTTTGTAAATGGCACCCAGAATTATGTTGCACGAAGCACAATTTCACATCATTCTGGGTCCATTTGTGTGAAAACAAGGTCCAATCAGGCTGAAACGTTACAGGAAGGTAGAATCTATTAAGATGTAAGGGATCTGAACGTTTCATGATGATAGCACTTTCCTAAGGGGGTCAAATCATGTCCCAAAGGTCACCGGATCTGGTGTCAATTTAAAGAAGTAGTCCAGTTACACATTTGTGGGCTTATAACTTGGCTTCTGAATGTCCTAGAGCGATCAGGTTTGTTTTAGTGTACTCCAATCAACAGCCCCTACAACCACAAAAAGGAATGGAGTCATTAGCACTTATGGTTTGTAAATGGCACCCAGAATTATGTTGCACGAAGCACAATTTCACATCATTCTGGGTTCATTTGTATGAAAGCAAGGTCCAATCAGGCTGAAACGTTACAGGAAGGTAGAATCTATTGAGTTGTAAGTGATCTGAACGTTTCATGATGATAGCACTTTCCTAAGGGGGTCAAACCATGTCCCAAAGGTCACCGGATCTGGTGTCAATTTAAAGAAGTAGTCCAGTACCAACATTTGTGGGCTTATAACTTGGCTTCTGAATGTCCAAGAGAGGTCAGGCTTGTTTTAGTGTTCTCCAGTCAACAGCCCCTACAACCACAAAAAGGAATGGAGTCATTAGCACTTATGGTTTGTAAATGGCACCCAGAATTATGTTGCACGAAGCACAATTTCACATCATTCTGGGTCCATTTGTGTGAAAACAAGGTCCAATCAGGCTGAAACGTTACAGGAAGGTAGATTCTATTGAGTTGTAAGTGATCTGAACGTTTCATGATGATAGCACATTCCTATAGGGGGTCAAACCATGTCCCAAAGGTCACCGGATCTGGTGTCAATTTAAAGAAGTAGTCCAGTTACACATTTGTGGGCTCATAACTTGGCTTCTGAATGCCCTAGAGAGATCAGGTTTGTTTTAGTATACTCCAATCAACAGCCCCTACAACCACAAAAAGGAATGGAGTCATTAGCACTTATGGTTTGTAAATGGCACCCAGAATTATGTTGCACAAAGCACAATTTCACGTCATTCTGGGTTCATTTGTGTGAAAACAAGGTCCAATCAGGCTGAAACGTTACAGGAAGGTAGAATCTATTGAGTTGTAAGTGATCTGAACGTTTCATGATGATAGCACTTTCCTAAGGGGTCAAATCATGTCCCAAAGGTCACCGGATCTGGTGTCAATTTAAAGAAGTAGTCCAGTCACACATTTGTGGGCTTATAACTTGGCTTCTGAATGTCCTAGAGCGATCAGGTTTGTTTTAGTGTACTCCAATCAACAGCCCCTACAACCACAAAAAGGAATGGAGTCATTAGCACTTATGGTTTGTAAATGGCACCCAGAATTATGTTGCACGAAGCACAATTTCACATCATTCTGGGTTCATTTGTGTGAAAACAAGGTCCAATCAGGCTGAAACGTTACAGGAAGGTAGAATCTATTGAGTTGTAAGTGATCTGAACGTTTCATGATGATAGCACTTTCCTAAGGGGGTCAAACCATGTCCCAAAGGTCACCTGATCTGGTGTCAATTTAAAGAAGTAGTCCAGTACCAACATTTTTGGGCTTATAACTTGGCTTCTGAATGTCCTAGAGAGGTCAGGCTTGTTTTAGTGTACTCCAGTCAACAGCCCCTACAACCACAAAAAGGAATGGAGTCATTAGCACTTATGGTTTGTAAATGGCACCCAGAATTATGTTGCACGAAGCACAATTTCACATCATTCTGGGTCCATTTGTGTGAAAACAAGGTCCAATCAGGCTGAAACGTTACAGGAAGGTAGATTCTATTGAGTTGTAAGTGATCTGAACGTTTCATGATGATAGCACATTCCTATAGGGGGTCAAACCATGTCCCAAAGGTCACCGGATCTGGTGTCAATTTAAAGAAGTAGTCCAGTTACACATTTGTGGGCTCATAACTTGGCTTCTGAATGCCCTAGAGAGATCAGGTTTGTTTTAGTATACTCCAATCAACAGCCCCTACAACCACAAAAAGGAATGGAGTCATTAGCACTTATGGTTTGTAAATGGCACCCAGAATTATGTTGCACAAAGCACAATTTCACGTCATTCTGGGTTCATTTGTGTGAAAACAAGGTCCAATCAGGCTGAAACGTTACAGGAAGGTAGAATCTATTGAGTTGTAAGTGATCTGAACGTTTCATGATGATAGCACTTTCCTAAGGGGGTCAAACCATGTCCCAAAGGTCACCTGATCTGGTGTCAATTTAAAGAAGTAGTCCAGTACCAACATTTTTGGGCTTATAACTTGGCTTCTGAATGTCCTAGAGAGGTCAGGCTTGTTTTAGTGTACTCCAGTCAACAGCCCCTACAACCACAAAAAGGAATGGAGTCATTAGCACTTATGGTTTGTAAATGGCATCCAGAATTAAGTTGTACAAAGCACAATTTCAAATCATTCTGGGTCCATTTGTGTGAAAACAAGGTCCAATCAGGCTGAAACGTTACAGGAAGGTAGAATCTATTGAGTTGTAAGTGATCTGAACGTTTCATGCTGATAGCACTTTCCTAAGGAGGTCAAACTATGTCCCAAAGGTCACCGGATCTGGTGTCAATTTAAAGAAGTAGTCCAGTTACACATTTGTGGGCTTATAACTTGGTTTCTGAATGTCCTAGAGAGGTCAGGCTTGTTTTAGTGTACTCCAATCAACAGCCCCTACAACCACAAAAAAGAATGGAGTCATTAGCACTTATGGTTTGTAAATGGCACCCAGAATTATGTTGCACAAAGCACAATTTCACATCATTCTGGGTTCATTTGTGTGAAAACAAGGTCCAATCAGGCTGAAACGTTACAGGAAGGTAGAATCTATTGAGTTATAAGTGATCTGAACGTTTTATGATGATAGCTCTTTCCTAAGGGGGTCAAATCATGTCCCAAAGGTCACCGGATCTGATGTCAATTTAAAGTAGTCCAGTTACACATTTGTGGGCTTATAACTTGGCTTCTGAATGTCCTAGAGAGATCAGGTTTGTTTTAGTGTACTCCAATCAACAGCCCCTACAACCACAAAAAGGAATGGAGTCATTAGCACTTATGGTTTGTAAATGGCATCCAGAATTAAGTTGTACGAAGCACAATTTCAAATCATTCTGGGTCCATTTGTGTGAAAACAAGGTCCAATCAGGCTGAAACGTTACAGGAAGGTAGAATCTATTGAGTTGTAAGTGATCTGAACGTTTCATGCTGATAGCACTTTCCTAAGGAGGTCAAACTATGTCCCAAAGGTCACCGGATCTGGTGTCAATTTAAAGAAGTAGTCCAGTTACACATTTGTGGGCTTATAACTTGGCTTCTGAATGTCCTTGAGAGATCAGGTTTAATTTAGTGTACTCCAATAAACAGCCCCTATAACCACAAAAAGGAATGGAGTCATTAGCACTTATGGTTTGTAAATGGCACCCAGAATTATGTTGCACGAAGCACAACTTCACATCATTCTGGGTCCATTTGTGTGAAAACAAGGTCCTATCAGGCTGAAACATTATAAGAAGGTAGAATCTATTGAGTTGTAAGTGATCTGAACGTTTCATGATGATCGAACATTCCTATAGGGGGTCAAACCATGTCCCAAAGGTCACCGGGCCTGGTGTCACTTTAAAGAAGTAGTCCAGTTACACCTTTGTGGGCTTATAACTTGGCTTCTGAATATCCTAAAGAGGTCAGGTTTGTTTTAGAGTACTCAAGTTAACAGCCCCCATTACCCCAAAAAGGAATGGAGTCATTAGCGCTTATGGTTTTTAAATGGCACCCAGAATTATGTTGCACGAAGCACAATTTCACATAATTCTGGGTTCATTTGTGTGAAAACAAGGTCCAATCAGGCTGAAGCATTACAAGACGATAGAATCTATTGAGTTGTAAGTGATCTGGACGTTTCATGATGATAGCACTTTCCTAAGGGGGTCAAATCATGTCCCAAAGGTCACCGGATCTGGTGTCAATTTAAAGAAGTAGTCCAGTTACACATTTGTGGGCTTATAACTTGGCTTCTGAATGTCCTAGAGAGATCAGGTTTGTTTTAGTGTACTCCAATCAACAGCCCCTACAACCACAAAAAGGAATGGAGTCATTAACACTTATGGTTTTTAAATGGCACCCAGAATTATGTTGCACGAAGCACAATTTCACATCATTCTGGGATCATTTGTGTGAAAACAAGGTCCAATCAGGCTGAAACGTTACAGGAAGGTAGAATCTATTGAGTTGTAAGTGATCTGAAGGTTTCATGATGATCGCACATTCCTATAGGGGGTCAAACCATGTCCCAAATTTCACCGGGCCTGGTGTCACTTTAAAGTAGTCCAGTTACACCTTTGTGAGCTAATAACTTGGCTTCTGAATATCCTAAAGAGGTCAGGTTTGTTTTAGTGTACTCCAATCAACAGCCTCTACAACCACAAAAAGGAATGGAGTCATTAGCACTTATGGTTTGTAAATGGCACCCAGAATTATGTTGCACGAAGCACAATTTCACATCATTCTGGGTCCATTTGTGTGAAAACAAGGTCCAATCAGGCTGAAACGTTACAGGAAGGTAGAATCTGTTGAGTTGTAAGTGATCTGAACGTTTCATGATGATAGCACATTCCTATAGGGGGTCAAACTATGTCCCAAAGGTCACCGGATCTGGTGTCAATTTAAAGAAGTAGTCCAGTTACACATTTGTGGGCTTATAACTTGGCTTCTGAATGTCCTAGAGAGATCAGGTTTGGTTTAGTGTACTCCAATCAACAGCCCCTACAACCACAAAAAGAAATTGAGTCATTAGCACTTATGGTTTGTAAATGGCACCCAGAATTATATTGCACGAAGCACAATTTCACATCATTCTGGGTCCATTTGTGTGAAAACAAGGTCCAGTCAGGCTGAAACGTTACAAGAAGGTAGAATCTATTGAGTTGTAAGTGATCTGAACGTTTCATGATGATCGCACATTCCTATAGGGGGTCAAACCATGTCCCAAAGGTCACCGGGCCTGGTGTCACTTTAAAGAAGTAGTCCAATTACACCTTTGAGGGCTTATAACTTGGTTTCTGAATGTCCTAGAGAGATCAGGTTTGTTTTAGGATACTCCAATCAACAGCCCCTACAACCACAAAAAGGAATGGAGTCATTAGCACTTATGGTTTGTAAATGGCACCCAGAATTATGTTGCACGAAGCACAATTTCACATCATTCTGGGTCCATTTGTGTGAAAACAAGGTCCAATCAGGCTGAAACGTTACAGGAAGGTAGAATCTATTGAGTTGTAAGTGATCTGAATGTTTCATGATTATAGCACATTCCTATAGGGGGTCAAACTATGTCCCAAAGGTCACCGGATCTGGTGTCAATTTAAAGAAGTAGTCCAGTTACACATTTGTGGGCTTATAACTTGGCTTCTGAATGTCCTAGAGAGATCAGGTTTGTTTTAATGTACTCCAACCAACAGCCCCTACAACCACAACAAGAAATGGAGTCATTAGCACTTATGGTTTGTAAATGGCACCCAGAATTATATTGCACGAAGCACAATTTCACATCATTCTGGGTCCATTTGTGTGAAAACAAGGTCCAATCAGGCTGAAACGTTACAAGAAGGTAGAATCTATTGAGTTGTAAGTGATCTGAACGTTTCATGATGATCGCACATTCCTATAGGGGGTCAAACCATGTCCCAAAGGTCACCGGGCCTGGTGTCACTTTAAAGAAGTAGTCCAATTACACCTTTGAGGGCTTATAACTTGGTTTCTGAATGTCCTAGAGAGATCAGGTTTGTTTTAGTATACTCCAATCAACAGCCCCTACAACCATAAAAAGGAATGGAGTCATTAGCACTTATGGTTTTTAAATGGCACCAAGAATTATGTTGCACGAAGCACAATTTCACATCATTCTGGGTTCATTTGTGTGAAAACAAGGTACAATCAGGCTGAAACGTTACAGGAAGGTAGAATCTATTGAGTTGTAAGTGATCTGAACGTTTCATGATGATAGCACTTTCCTAAGGGGGTCAAACCATGTCCCAAAGGTCACCAGGATCTGGTGTCAATTTAAAGAAGTAGTCCAGTTACACATTTGTGGGCTTATAACTTGGCTTCTGAATGTCCTAGAGAGATCAGGTTTGTTTTTGTATACTCCAATCAACAGCCCCTACAACCACAAAAAGGAATGGAGTCATTAGCACTTGTGGTTTTTAAATGGCACCCAGAATTATGTGGTACGAAGCACAATTTCACATCATTCTGGGTTCATTTGTGTGAACCGTCACCTTATCGTGGTGGAGGAGTTTGAGTGCCCTAATGATCCTAGGAGCTATGGTGTCTGGGGCACTTAGTGCCCCTGGTAGGGTCTCCCATGACAAATTTGTCTTAGGTGAAGGGTGAGACAAAGAACGGTTCGAAGGATCTTTCATGGCGGTTAAAACGAAGAGTCGGAGTACCCGGCCCGGAGGGTTACCGGGGTCCCACCCTGGAGCCAGGCCTGGGGTTGGGGCCTGTGAGCGAGCGCCTGGTGGCCGGGCTGTCGCCCATGGGGCCCAGCCGGGCCCAGCCCGAACCGGATACATGGGCTCGTCCAACTGTGGACCCACCACCCGCAGGAGGAACATGAAGGGTCCGGTGCAATGCGAATCGGGTGGCAGGCCAAGGCGGCAGCCTTGGCGGTCCAATCCCCGGACAAGAAAACTAGTTTTTGGGACATGGAACGTCACTTCGCTGGCGGGGAAGGAGCCGGAGCTTGTGGCAGAGGTTGAGCGGTACCGGCTAGATATAGTCGGACTCACCTCGACACATTGCATTGGCTCTGGAACCCGAGACCTGGAGAGGGGTTGGACACTCTACTTTGCTGGAGTTGCTCCGGGTGAGAGGCGGAGGGCTGGGGTTGGCTTTTTGTTAGCCCCGAGACTCTCTGCCTGTGTGTTGGGGTTTACCCCGGGGGACAAGAGGGTAGCTTCCTTGCGCCTTCGGGTCGCGGAACGGGTCCTGACTGTTGTTTGTGCTTATGGGCCAAATATCAGTTCAGAGTACCTACCCTTTTTGGAGTCCCTGGGACGAGTGCTAGATAGTGCTCCATCAGGGGACTCCATTGTCCTGCTGGGGGACTTCAATGCTCACGTGGGCAATGACAGCTTGACCTGGAGGGGTGTGATTGGGAGGAACGGCCCACCTAATCTGAACTCGAGCGGTGTTTTGTTATTGGACTTCTGTGCAAGCAGCAGTTTGGCCATAATGAACACCAAGTTCGAACATAAGGATGCCCACCGGTACACTTGGTACCAGGGCAGCCTAGGTCACAGGTCGATGATAGATTTTGTAGTCGTATCATCTGACCTGCGGCCGTATGTTTTGGACACCCGAGTGAAGAGAGGGGCGGAGCTGTCAACTGATCACCACCTGGTGGTGAGTTGGATCAGATGGCAAGGGAACATGCCGCGTAGACCTGGCAGACCCAAACGCATAGTGAGGGTCTGCTGGGAACGCCTGGCAGAAGAACCTGTCAAGACGGTCTTCAACTCCCACCTCCGGCAGAGCTTTGACCAAGTCCCGAGAGCAGTGGGGGACATTGAGTCCGAGTGGGCCTTGTTCCACTCTGCGATTGTCGAGGCGGCTGTTGCTAGCTGTGGTCGTAAGGTGGCCGGTGCCAGTCGTGGTGGCAACCCCCGTACCCGCTGGTGGACACCAGAGGTTCGGGGAGCCGTCAGGCTGAAGAAGGAGGCCTACAGGGCGTGGCTGGTCTGTGGGTCTCCGGAGGCAGCAGACAGGTACCGGATAGCCAAGCGGGGTGCAGCAGTGGCAGTTACCGAGGCAAAATCTCGGGCGTGGGAGGAGTTTGGTGAGGCCATGGAGAAAGACTATCGATCGGCTCCAAAGAGGTTCTGGCAAACTGTCCGGCGCCTCAGGAGAGGAAGGCAGCAACTCGCTCACACTGTTTACAGTGGGGATGGGGAGTTGCTGACGTCAACTGAGGCTATAGTCGGACGGTGGAAGGAATACTTTGAGGAGCTCCTCAATCCCACCAATGCGCATTCCGAGGAGGAAGCAGAGCTGGGAGGCCTGGGGATGGACTGTCCGATCTCGGGGGCAGAAGATGCTGAGGTAGTCAAACAACTACACAGCGGCGGAGCCCCGGGGGCGGATGAGGTTCGTCCTGGGTATCTCAAGGCTATGGATGTTGTAGGGCTGTCATGGTTGACACGTCTCTACAACATTGCGTGGTCATCGGGGGCAGTTCCTAGGGAGTGGCAGACCGGGGTGGTGGTCCCCATCTTTAAGAAGGGTGACCTGAGGGTGTGTTCCAACTATAGGGGGATCACACTCCTCAGCCTCCCTGGAAAGGTCTACGCCAAGGTACTGGAGAGGAGGGTCCGATTGATAGTTGAATCTCAGATAGAGGAGGAGCAATGTGGTTTTTGTCCTGGCCGTGGAACTGTGGACCAGCTCTATACCCTTGCAAGGGTGATGGAGGGTGCATGGGAGTTTGCCCAACCAATCCACATGTGCTTTGTGGATTTGGAGAAGGCTTATGACCGTGTCCCCAGGGGCACCCTGTGGGGGACGCTCCAGGAGTATGGGGTGGGTGGCTTTCTGTTAAGGGCCATTCAGTCCCTTTACCAGAGGAGCGTGAGTTTGGTCCGCATAGCCGGTAGTAAGTCGGACCTGTTCCCAGTGAGGGTTGGACTCCGCCAGGGCTGCCCTTTGTCACCGGTTCTGTTCATCACTTTTATGGACAGAATTTCTAGACGCAGCCGTGGTGTTGAGTGTGTCGAGTTTGGTGGCAGGAGAATCTCGTCTCTGCTTTTTGCGGATGATGTGGTCCTCCTAGCTTCATCCAGCTCTGACCTTCAGCTCTTGCTGGGTAGGTTCGCGGCCGAATGTGAAGCGGCTGGGATGAGGATCAGCACCTCCAAATCTGAGACCATGGTTCTCGACCGGAAAAGGGTGGCTTGCCACCTCCGGGTCGGGGGAGAGGTCCTACCTCAAGTGGAGGAGTTTAAGTATCTCGGGGTCTTGTTCACGAGTGAGGGTAGGAGGGATCGGGAGATCGACAGGCGGATTGGTTCGGCGTCTGCAGTGATGCGGACGCTGAGCCGATCTGTCGTGGGGAAGAGGGAGCTGAGCCAGAAAGCCAGGCTCTCGATTTACCAGTCGATCTACGTCCCAATCCTCACCTATGGTCATGAGCTTTGGGTAATGACCGAAAGAACGAGATCGCGGATACAAGCGGCCGAAATGAGTTTCCTCCGTAGGGTGGCCGGGCTCAGCCTTAGAGATAGGGTGAGGAGCTCGGACATTCGGGAGGGACTCGGAGTAGAACCGCTGCTCCTCCGGATCGAAAGGAGCCAGTTGAGGTGGTTTGGGCATCTGGTCAGGATGCCTCCTGGACGCCTCCCTGGGGAGGTGTTTCGGGCATGTCCTGCCGGCAGAAGGCCCCCGGGTCGACCCAGGACACGTTGGAGAAGTTACATCTCCAATTTGGTCCGGGAACGCCTTGGGGTCCTGCCGGAGGAGCTGGTGGGCAAGGCCGGGGAGAGGACGGCCTGGAGCTCCCTAGTTGGGATGCTGCCCCCGCGACCCGGACCCGGATAAGCGGAGGAAGACGAGAGAGACGAGAAACACAATTTCACATCATTCTGGGTCCATTTGTGTGAAAACAAGGTCCAATCAGGCTGAAACGTTACAAGAAGGTAGAATCTATTGAGTTGTAAGTGATCTGAACGTTTCAAGATGATTGCACATTACAATAGGGGGTCAAACCATGTCCCAAAGGTCACCGGGCCTGGTGTCACTTTAAAGAAGTAGTCTTGTTACACCTTTGTCGGCTTATAACTTTTCTTCTGAATGTCCTAGAGAGGTCAGGTTTGTTTTAGAGTACTTCAATTAATAGCTCCTACAACCACAAAAAGGAATGGAGTCATTAGCACTTATGGTTTGTAAATGGCAGCCAGAATTATGTTGCACGGAGCACAATTTCACATCATTCTGGGTCCATTTGTGTGAAAACAAGGTCCAATCAGGCTGAAACGTTACAAGAAGGTAGAATCTATTGAGTTGTAAGTGATCTGAACGTTTCATGATGATAGCACTTTCCTAAGGGGGTCAAACCATGTCCCAAAGGTCACCGGGCCTGGTGTCACTTTAAAGAAGTAGTCCAGTTACAACTTTGTGGGCTTATAACTTGGCTTCTGAATAACCTCAAGAGGTCAGGTTTGTTTTAGTGTACTCCAATCAACAGCCCCTACAACCACAAAAAGGACTGGAGTCATTAGCACTTATGGTTTTTAAATGGCACCCAGAATTATGTTGCACGAAGCACAATTTCACATCATTCTGGGTTCATTTGTGTGAAAACAAGGTCCAATCAGGCTGAAACGTTACAGGAAGGTAGAATCTATTGAGTTGTAAGTGATCTGAACGTTTCGTGATGATAGCACTTTCCTAAGGGGGTCAAACTATGTCCCAAAGGTCACCGGATCTGGTGTCAATTTAAAGAAGTAGTCCAGTTACACATTTGTGGGCTTATAACTTGGCTTCTGAATGTCCTAGAGAGATCAGGTTTGTTTTAGTGTACTCCAACCAACAGCCCCTACAACCACAAAAAGGAATGGAGTCATTAGCACTTTTGGTTTGTAAATGGCACCCAGAATTATGCTGCACGAAGCACAATTTCACATCATTCTGGGTCCATTTGTGTGAAAACAAGGACCAATCAGGCTGAAACGTTACAAGAAGGTAGAATCTATTGAGTTGTAAGTGATCTGAACGTTTCATGATGATCGCACTTTCCTATAGGGGGTCAAACCATGTCCCAAAGGTCACCGTGCCTGGTGTCACTTTAAAGAAGTAGTCCAGTTACACCTTTGTGGGCTTATAACTTGGCTTCTGAATATCCTAAAGAGGTCAGGTTTGTTTTAGTGTACTCCAATCAACAGCCTCTACAACCACAAAAAGGAATGGAGTCATTAGCACTTATGGTTTGTAAATGGCACCCAGAATTATGTTGCACGAAGCACAATTTCACATCATTCTGGGTCCATTTGTGTGAAAACAAGGTCCAATCAGGCTGAAACGTTACAAGAAGGTAGAATCTATTGAGTTGTAAGTGATCTGAACGTTTCAAGATGATTGCACATTACTATAGGGGGTCAAACCATGTCCCAAAGGTCACCGGGCCTGGTGTCACTTTAAAGAAGTAGTCCAGTTACACCTTTGTCGGCTTATAACTTTTCTTCTGAATGTCCTAGAGAGGTCAGGTTTGTTTTAGAGTACTTCAATTAATAGCTCCTACAACCACAAGAAGGAATGGAGTCATTAGCACTTATGGTTTTTAAATGGCACCCAGAATTATGTTGCACGAAGCACAATTTCACATCATTCTGGGTTCATTTGTGTGAAAACAAGGTCCAATCAGGCTGAAACGTTACAGGAAGGTAGAATCTATTGAGTTGTAAGTGATCTGAACGTTTCATGATGATAGCACTTTCCTAAGGGGGTCAAACCATGTCCCAAAGGTCACCGGATCTGGTGTCAATTTAAAGAAGTAGTCCAGTTACACATTTGTGAGCTTATAACTTGGCTTCTGAATTTCCTAGAGAGATCAGGTTTGTTTTAGTGTACTCCAATCAACAGCCCCTACAACCACAATAAGTAAGGAGGTCATTAGCACTTATGGTTTGTAAATGGCACCCAGAATTATGTTGCACGGAGCACAATTTCACATCATTCTGGGTCCATTTGTGTGAAAACAAGGTCCAATCAGGCTGAAACATTACAAGAAGGTAGAATCTATTGAGTTGTAAGTGATCTGAACGTTTCATGATGATAGCACTTTCCTAAGGGGGTCAAACCATGTGCCAAAGGTCACCGGGCCTGGTGTCACTTTAAAGAAGTAGTCCAGTTACAACTTTGTGGGCTTATAACTTGGCTTCTGAATATCCTCAAGAGGTCAGGTTTGTTTTAGTGTACTCCAATCAACAGCCCCTACAACCACAAAAAGGACTGGAGTCATTAGCACTTATGGTTTTTAAATGGCACCCAGAATTATGTTGCACGAAGCACAATTTCACATCATTCTGGGTTCATTTGTGTGAAAACAAGGTCCAATCAGGCTGAAACGTTACAAGAAGGTAGAATCTATTGAGTTGTAAGTGATCTGAACGTTTCGTGATGATAGCACTTTCCTAAGGGGGTCAAACTATGTCCCAAAGGTCACCGGATCTGGTGTCAATTTAAAGAAGTGGTCCAGTTACACATTTGTGGGCTTATAACTTGGCTTCTGAATGTCCAAGAGAGATCAGGTTTGTTTTAGTGTACTCCAACCAACAGCCCCTACAACCACAAAAAGGAATGGAGTCATTAGCACTTATGGTTTGTAAATGGCACCCAGAATTATGCTGCACGAAGCACAATTTCACATCATTCTGGGTCCATTTGTGTGAAAACAAGGTCCAATCAGGCTGAAACGTTACAAGAAGGTAGAATCTATTGAGTTGTAAGTGATCTGAACGTTTCATGATGATCGCACTTTCCTATAGGGGGTCAAACCATGTCCCAAAGGTCACCGTGCCTGGTGTCACTTTAAAGAAGTAGTCCAGTTACACCTTTGTGGGCTTGTAACTTGGCTTCTGAATATCCTAAAGAGGTCAGGTTTGTTTTAGTGTACTCCAATCAACAGCCTCTACAACCACAAAAAGGAATGGCGTCATTAGCACTTATGGTTTGTAAATGGCACCCAGAATTATGTTGCACGAAGCACAATTTCACATCATTCTGGGTCCATTTGTGTGAAAACAAGGTCCAATCAGGCTGAAACGTTACAAGAAGGTAGAATCTATTGAGTTGTAAGTGATCTGAACGTTTCAAGATGATTGCACATTACTATAGGGGGTCAAACCATGTCCCAAAGGTCACCGGGCCTGGTGTCACTTTAAAGAAGTAGTCCAGTTACACATTTGTGGGCTTATAACTTTTCTTCTGAATGTCCTAGAGAGGTCAGGTTTGTTTTAGAGTACTTCAATTAATAGCTCCTACAACCACAAAAAGGAATGGAGTCATTAGCACTTATGGTTCTTAAATGGCACCCAGAATTATGTTGCACGAAGCACAATTTCACATCATTCTGGGTTCATTTGTGTGAAAACAAGGACCAATCAGGCTGAAACGTTACAGGAAGTTAGAATCTATTGAGTTGTAAGTGATCTGAAAGTTTCATGATGATAGCACTTTCCTAAGGGGGTCAAACCATGTCCCAAAGGTCACCGGATCTGGTGTCAATTTAAAGAAGTAGTCCAGTTACACAGTTGTGAGCTTATAACTTGGCTTCTGAATTTCCTAGAGGGATCAGGTTTGTTTTAGTGTACTCCAATCAACAGCCCCTACAACCACAAAAAGGAAGGGAGTCATTAGCACTGGGTGCCATTTACAAGCAAGACACGCCCCGAGGAGCGTCTTGCCACATGTCAACACTGGGTCTGACTGAGTGCCTCCATGAGAGAAGCCCCAGCAAGACGCGCCCCGAGGAGCGTCTTGCCACATGTCACCTCTGGGTCTGACTGAGCGCCTCCAGGAGAGAGGCCCAAGCAAGACGCGCCCCGAGGAGCGTCTTGTCACATGTCACTACCCGGTCTGACTGAGCGCCTCCAGGAGAGAGGCCCGAGGAGCGTCTTGACACATGTCACCTCTGGGTCTGACTGAGCGCCTCCAGGAGAGAGGCCCAAGCAAGACGCGCCCCGAGGAGCGTCTTGTCACATGTCAACACTGGGTGTGACTGAGCGCCTCCAAGAGCGAGGCCCAAGCAAGAAACGCCCGAGGAGCGTCTTGACACATGTCAACACTGGGTCTGACTGAGCAGCTCCAGGAGAGAGGTCCAAGCAACACGAGCCCCGAGGAGCGTCTTGCCACATGTCAACACTGGGTCTGACTGAGTGCCTCCATGAGAGAAGCCCCGGCAAGACGCGCCCCGAGGAGCGTCTTGTCACATGTCACTACTCGGTCTGACTGAGCGCCTCCAGGAGAGAGGCCCAAGCAAGACGTGCCCCGAGGAGCGTCTTGCCACATGTAAACAATGGGTCTGACTGAGGGCCTCCAGGAGAGAAGCCCAAGCAAGAAGCGCCCCGAGGAGCTTCTTGCCACATGTCAACACTGGGTCTGACTGAGCGCCTCCAGGAGAGAGGCCCAAGCAAGACACGCCCCGAGGAGCGTCTTGACACATGTTAACACTGGGTCTGACTGAGGGCCTCCATGTGATAAGCCCAAGCAAGACGCGTCCCGAGGAGCGTCTTGCCACATGTCAACACTGGGTCTGACTGAGCGCCTCCAGGAGAGAGGCCCGAGGAGCGTCTTGACACATGTCACCTCTGGGTCTGACTGAGCGCCTCCAGGAGAGAGGCCCAAGCAAGACGCGCCCCGAGGAGCGTCTTGACACATGTCAACACTGGGTCTGACTGAGCGCCTCCAGGAGCGAGGCCCAAGCAAGAAACGCCCGAGGAGCGTCTTGACACATGTCAACACTGGGTCTGACTGAGCAGCTCCAGGAGAGAGGTGCAAGCAACACGCGCCCCGAGGAGCGTCTTGCCACATGTCAACACTGAGTCTGACTGAGATCCTCCATGAGAGAAGCCCCTGCAAGACGCGCCCCGAGGAGCGTCTTGTCACATGTCACTACTCGGTCTGACTGAGAGCCTCCAGGAGAGAGGCCCAAGCAAGACGTGCCCCGAGGAGCGTCTTGCCACATGTCAACAATGGGTCTGACTGAGGGCCTCCAGGAGAGAAGCCCAAGCAAGAAGCGCCCCGAGGAGCGTCTTGCCACATGTCAACACTGGGTCTGACTGAGCGCCTCAAGGAGAGAGGCCCAAGCAAGACACGCCCCGAGGAGCGTCTTGACACATTTTAACACTGGGTCTGACTGAGGGCCTCCATGTGAGAAGCCCAAGCAAGACACGCCCCGAGGAGAGTCTTGCCACATGTCAACACTGGGTCTGACAGAGGGCATCCAGGAGAGAGGCCCAAGCAATACGCGCCCCGAGGAGCGTCTTGCCACATGTCAACAATGGGTCTGACTGAGGGCCTCCAGGAGAGAAGCCCAAGGAAGACGCGCCCCGAGGAGCTTCTTGCCACATGTCAGCACTCGGTCTGACTGAGCGCCTCCAGGAGAGAGGCCAAAGCAAGATGCGCCCCGAGGAGCGTCTTGACACATGTCAACACTGGGTCTGACAGAGGGCCTCCATGAGAGAGGCCCAAGCAAGACGCGCCCGAGGAGTGTCTTGCCACATGTCAACACTGGGTCTGACTGAGCGCCTCCAGGAGAGAGGCCCAAGCAAGACGCGCCCCGAGGAGCGTCTTGCCACGTGTCAACACTGGGTCTGACTTAGCGCCTCCAGGAGAGAGGCCCAAGCAAGATGCGCCCCGAGGAGCGTCTTGCCACGTGTCACCACTGGGTCTGACTGAGCTCCTCCAGGAGAGAGGCCCAAGCAAGACGCGCCCCGAGGAGCGTCTTGCCACGTGTCACCACTGGGTCTGATTGAGCACCTCCAGGAGAGAGGCCCCAGCAAGACGCGCCGCGAGGAGCATCTTGCCTTATGTCAGCACTCGGTCTGACTGAGCGCCTCCAGGAGAGAGGCCCAAGCAAGACCCGCCCCGAGGAGCGTCTTGCCACACGTCACTACTCGGTCTAACTGAGCGCCTCCAGGAGAGAGGTCCAAGCAAGACACGCCCCGAGGAGCGTCTTGCCACATGTCACTACTCGGTCTGACTGAGCACCTCCAAGAGAGGGGTCCAAGCAAGACACGCCCCGAGGAGCGTCTTGCCACATGTCACTACTCGGTCTGACTGAGCGCCTCCAGGAGGGAGGTCCAAGCAAGACGCGCCCCGAGGAGCGTCTTGCCACATGTCACTACTCGGTCTGACTGAGCGCCTCCAGGAGAGAGGCCCAAGCAAGACGCGCCCCGAGGACCGTCTTGCCACATGTCAACACTGGGTCTGACTGAGGGCCCCCAGGAGAGAGGCCCAAATAAGACGCGCCCAGAGGAGCGTCTTGCCACATGTCAACACTGGGTCTGACTGAGGGCCTCCAGGAGAGAAGCCCAAGCAAGATGCACCCCGAGGAGCGTCTTGCCACATGTCAGCACTCGGTCTGACTGAGCGCCTCCAGGAGAGAGGCCCAAGCAAGACGCGCCCTGAAGAGCGTCTTGCCACATGTCAAGACTGGGTCTGACTGAGCGCCTCCAGGAGAGAGGCCCAAGCAAGATGCGCCCCGAGGAGCGTCTTGCCACATGTGAACACTGGGTCTGACTGAGCGCCTCCAGGAGAGAGGCCCAAGCAAGACGCGCCCGGAGGAGCGTCTTGCCACATGTCAGCACTTGGTCTGACTGAGCGCCTCCAGGAGAGAGGCCCAAGCAAGACGTGCCCCGAGGAGCGTCTTGACACATGTCTCCTCTGGGTCTGACTGAGCGCCTCCAGGAGAGAGGCCCAAGCAAGACGTGCCCCGAGGAGCATCTTGCCACATGTCAACACTCGGTCTGACTGAGCGCCTCCAGGAGAGAGGCCCAAGCAAGACGCGCCCCGAGGAGCGTCTTGCCACATGTCAACACTGGGTCTGACTGAGCGCCTCCAGGAGAGAGGCCCAAGCAAGACGCGCCCCGAGGAGAGTCTTGCCACATGTCAGCACTCGGTCTGACTGAGCGCCTCCAGGAGAGAGGCCCAAGCAAGACGCGCCCCGAGGAGCGTCTTGACACATTTCTCCTCTGGGTCTGACTGAGCGCCTCCAGGAGAGAGGCCCAAGCAAGACGTTCCCCAAGGAGCGTCTTTCCACATGTCAACACTGGGTCTGACTGAGTGCCTCCATGAGAGAAGCCCCAGCAAGACGTGCCCCGAGGAGCGTCTTGCCACATGTCAACACTGGGTCTGACTGAGCACCTCCAGGAGAGAGGCCCAAGCAAGACGCGCCCCGAGGAGCTTCTTGCCACATGTCAACACTGGGTCTGACTGAGCGCCTCCAGGAGAGAGGCCCGAGGAGCGTCTTGACACATGTCACCTCTGGGTCTGACTGAGCGCCTCCAGGAGAGAGGCCCAAGCAAGACGCGCCCCGAGGAGCGTCTTGTCACATGTCAACACTGGGTCTGACTGAGCGCCTCCAGGAGCGAGGCCCAAGCAAGAAACACCCGAGGAGCGTCTTGACACATGTCAACATTGGGTCTGACTGAGCGCCTCCAGGAGAGAGGTCCAAGCAACACGCGCCCCGAGGAGCGTCTTGTCACATGTCACTACTCGGTCTGACTGAGCGCCTCCAGGAGAGAGGCCCAAGCAAGACGTGCCCCGAGGAGCGTCTTGCCACATGTCAACAATGGGTCTGACTGAGGGCCTCCAGGAGAGAAGCCCAAGCAAGAAGCGCCCCGAGGAGCGTCTTGCCACATGTCAACACTGGGTCTGACTGGGCGCCTCCAGGAGAGAGGCCCAAGCAAGACATGCCCCGAGGAGCGTCTTGACACATGTTAACACTGGGTCTGACTGAGAGCCTCCATGTGAGAAGCCCAAGCAAGACACGCCCCGAGGAGAGTCTTGCCACATGTCAACACTGGGTCTGACAGAGGGCATCCAGGAGAGAGGCCCAAGCAATACGCGCCCCGAGGAGCGTCTTGCCACATGTCAACAATGGGTCTGACTGAGGGCCTCCAGGAGAGAAGCCCAAGGAAGACGCGCCCCGAGGAGCTTCTTGCCACATGTCAGCACTCGGTCTGACTGAGCGCCTCCAGGAGAGAGGCCAAAGCAAGATGCGCCCCGAGGAGCGTCTTGACACATGTCAACACTGGGTCTGACAGAGGGCCTCCATGAGAGAGGCCCAAGCAAGACCCGCCCCGAGGAGCGTCTTGCCACATGTCACTACTCGGTCTAACTGAGCGCCTCCAGGAGAGAGGTCCAAGCAAGACACGCCCCGAGGAGCGTCTTGCCACATGTCACATCCTCGGTCTGACTGAGCGCCTCCAGGAGGGAGGTCCAAGCAAGACGCCCCCCGAGGAGCGTCTTGCCACATGTCACTACTCGGTCTGACTGAGCGCCTCCAGGAGATAGGCCCAAGCAATACGTGCCCCGAGGAGCGTCTTGCCACATGTCAACAATGGGTCTGACTGAGGGCCTCCAGGAGAGAAGCCCAAGCAAGACGCGCCCCGAGGAGCGTCTTGCCACATGTCAACACTGGGTCGGACTGAGGGCCCCCAGGAGAGAGGCCCAAATAAGACGCGCCCCGAGGAGCGTCTTGCCACATGTCAACAATGGGTCTGACTGAGGGCCTCCAGGAGAGAAGCCCAAGCAAGATGCGCGCCGAGGAGCGTCTTGCCACATGTCAACACTGGGTCTGACTGAGCGCCTTCAGGAGAGAGGCCCAAGCAAGACGCGCCCCGAGGAGCGTCTTGCCACATGTCAACACTGGGTCTGACTGAGCGCCTCCAGGAGAGAGGCCCAAGCAAGACGCGCCCCGAGGAGCGTCTTGACACATGTCTCCTCTGGGTCTCACTGAGCGCCTCCAGGAGAGAGGCCCAAGCAAGACGTGCCCCGAGGAGCATCTTGCCACATGTCAACACTGGGTCTGACTGAGTTTCTCCATGAGAGAAGCCCCAGCAAGACGCGCCCCGAGGAGAGTCTTGCCACATGTCAACACTGGGTCTGACTGAGCACCTCCAGGAGAGAGGCCCAAGCAAGACGCGCCCCGAGGAGCGTCTTGCCACATGTCAACACTGGGTCTGACTGAGCGCCTCCAGGAGCGAGGCCCAAGCAAAAAACGCCCGAGGAGCGTCTTGACACATGTCAACATTGGGTCTGAATGAGCGCGTCCAGGAGAGAGGTCCAAGCAACACGCGCCCCGAGGAGCATCTTGCCACATGTCAACACTGGGTCTGACTGAGTGCCTCCATGAGAGAAGCCCCAGCAAGACGCGCCCCGAGGAGCGTCTTGTCACATGTCACTACTCGGTCTGACTGAGCGCCTCCAGGAGAGAGGCCCAAGCAAGACGTGCCCCGAGGAGCGTCTTGACACATGTCAACAATGGGTCTGACTGAGGGCCTCCAGGAGAGAAGCCCAAGCAAGAAGCGCCCCGAGGAGCGTCTTGCCACATGTCAACACTGGGTCTGACTGGGCGCCTCCAGGAGAGAGGCCCAAGCAAGACATGCCCCGAGGAGCGTCTTGACACATGTTGACACTGGGTCAGACTGAGAGCCTCCATGTGAGAAGCCCAAGCAAGACACGCCCCGAGGAGAGTCTTGCCACATGTCAACACTGGGTCTGACAGAGGGCATCCAGGAGAGAGGCCCAAGCAATACGCGCCCCGAGGAGCGTCTTGCCACATGTCAACAATGGGTCTGACTGAGGGCCTCCAGGAGAGAAGCCCAAGGAAGACGCGCCCCGAGGAGCTTCTTGCCACATGTCAGCACTTGGTCTGACTGAGCGCCTCCAGGAGAGAGGCCAAAGCAAGATGCGCCCCGAGGAGCGTCTTGACACATGTCAACACTGGGTCTGACAGAGGGCCTCCATGAGAGAGGCCCAAGCAAGACCCACCCTGAGGAGCGTCTTGCCACATGTCACTACTCGGTCTAACTGAGCGCCTCCAGGAGAGAGGTCCAAGCAAGACACGCCCCGAGGAGCGTCTTGCCACATGTCACATCCTCGGTCTGACTGAGCGCCTCCAGGAGGGAGGTCCAAGCAAGACGCGCCCCGAGGAGCGTCTTGCCACATGTCACTACTCGGTCTGACTGAGCGCCTCCAGGAGATAGGCCCAAGCAATACGTGCCCCGAGGAGCGTCTTGCCACATGTCAACATTGGGGCTGACTGAGGGCCTCCAGGAGAGAAGCCCAAGCAAGACGCGCCCCGAGGAGCGTCTTGCCACATGTCAACACTGGGTCGGACTGAGGGCCCCCAGGAGAGAGGCCCAAATAAGACGCGCCCCGAGGAGCGTCTTGCCACATGTCAACAATGGGTCTGACTGAGGGCCTCCAGGAGAGAAGCCCAAGCAAGATGCGCGCCGACGAGCGTCTTGCCACATGACAACACTGGGTCTGACTGAGCGCCTCCAGGAGAGAGGCCCAAGCAAGACGCGCCCCGAGGAGCGTCTTGCCACATGTCAACACTGGGTCTGACTGAGCGCCTCCAGGAGAGAGGCCCAAGCAAGACGCGCCCCGAGGAGCGTCTTGACACATGTCTCCTCTGGGTCTCACTGAGCGCCTCCAGGAGAGAGGCCCAAGCAAGACGTGCCCCGAGGAGCATCTTGCCACATGTCAACACTGGGTCTGACTGAGTGCCTCCATGAGAGAAGCCCCAGCAAGACGCGCCCCGAGGAGCGTCTTGCCACATGTCAACACTGGGTCTGACTGAGCACCTCCAGGAGAGAGGCCCAAGCAAGACGCGCCCCGAGGAGCGTCTTGCCACATGTCAACACTGGGTCTGACTGAGCGCCTCCAGGAGAGAAGCCCAAGGAAGACGCGCCCCGAGGAGCTTCTTGCCACATGTCAGCACTCGGTCTGACTGAGCGCCTCCAGGAGAGAGGCCAAAGCAAGATGCGCCCCGAGGAGCGTCTTGACACATGTCAACACTGGGTCTGACAGAGGGCCTCCATGAGAGAGGCCCAAGCAAGACCCGCCCCGAGGAGCGTCTTGCCACATGTCACTACTCGGTCTAACTGAGCGCCTCCAGGAGAGAGGTCCAAGCAAGACACGCCCCGAGGAGCGTCTTGCCACATGTCACATCCTCGGTCTGACTGAGCGCCTCCAGGAGGGAGGTCCAAGCAAGACGCGCCCCGAGGAGCGTCTTGCCACATGTCACTACTCGGTCTGACTGAGCGCCTCCAGGAGATAGGCCCAAGCAATACGTGCCCCGAGGAGCTTCTTGCCACATGTCAACAATGGGTCTGACTGAGGGCCTCCAGGAGAGAAGCCCAAGCAAGACGCGCCCCGAGGAGCGTCTTGCCACATGTCAACACTGGGTCGGACTGAGGGCCCCCAGGAGAGAGGCCCAAATAAGACGCGCCCCGAGGAGCGTCTTGCCACATGTCAACAATGGGTCTGACTGAGGGCCTCCAGGAGAGAAGCCCAAGCAAGATGCGCGCCGAGGAGCGTCTTGCCACAGGTCAACACTGGGTCTGACTGAGCGCCTCCAGGAGAGAGGCCCAAGCAAGACGCGCCCCGAGGAGCGTCTTGCCACATGTCAACACTGGGTCTGACTGAGCGCCTCCAGGAGAGAGGCCCAAGCAAGACGCGCCCCGAGGAGCGTCTTGACACATGTCTCCTCTGGGTCTCACTGAGCGCCTCCAGGAGAGAGGCCCAAGCAAGACGTGCCCCGATGAGCATCTTGCCACATGTCAACACTGGGTCTGACTGAGTGCCTCCATGAGAGAAGCCCCAGCAAGACGCGCCCCGAGGAGCGTCTTGCCACATGTCAACACTGGGTCTGACTGAGCACCTCCAGGAGAGAGGCCCAAGCAAGACGCGCCCCGAGGAGCGTCTTGCCACATGTCAACACTGGGTCTGACTGAGCGCCTCCAGGAGCGAGGCCCAAGCAAAAAACGCCCGAGGAGCGTCTTGACACATGTCAACATTGGGTCTGACTGAGCGCCTCCAGGAGAGAGGTCCAAGCAACACGCGCCCCGAGGAGCGTCTTGCCACATGTCAACATTGGGTCTGAATGAGTGCCTCCATGAGAGAAGCCCCAGCAAGACGCGCCCCGAGGAGCGTCTTGTCACATGTCACTACTCGGTCTGACTGAGCGCCTCCAGGAGAGAGGCCCAAGCAAGACGTGCCCCGAGGAGCGTCTTGCCACATGTCAACAATGGGTCTGACTGAGGGCCTCCAGGAGAGAAGCCCAAGCAAGAAGCGCCCAGAGGAGCGTCTTGCCACATGTCAACACTGGGTCGGACTGGGCGCCTCCAGGAGAGAGGCCCAAGCAAGACGCGCCCCGAGGAGCGTCTTGCCACATGTCAACACTGGGTCTGACTGAGCGCCTCCAGGAGAGAGGCCCAAGCAAGAAGCGCCCCGAGGAGCGTCTTGACACATGTCTCCTCTGGGTCTCACTGAGCGACTCCAGGAGAGAGGCCCAAGCAAGACGTGCCCCGAGGAGCATCTTGCCACATGTCAACACTGGGTCTGACTGAGTGCCTCCATGAGAGAAGCCCCAGCAAGACGCGCCACGAGGAGCGTCTTGCCACATGTCAACACTGGGTCTGACTGAGCACCTCCAGGAGAGAGGCCCAAGCAAGACGCGCCCCGAGGAGCGTCTTGCCACATGTCAACACTGGGTCTGACTGAGCGCCTCCAGGAGCGAGGCCCAAGCAAAAAACGCCCGATAAGGGTCTTGACACATGTCAACATTGGGTCTGACTGAGCGCCTCCAGGAGAGAGGTCCAAGCAACACGTGCCCCGAGGAGCGTCTTGCCACATGTCAACACTGGGTCTGACTGAGTGCCTCCATGAGAGAAGCACCAGCAAGACGCGCCCCGAGGAGCGTCTTGTCACATGTCACTACTCGGTCTGACTGAGCGCCTCCAGGAGAGAGGCCCAAGCAAGACGTGCCCCGAGGAGCGTCTTGCCACATGTCAACAATGGGTCTGACTGAGGGCCTCCAGGAGAGAAGCCCAAGCAAGAAGCGCCCCGAGGAGCGTCTTGCCACATGTCAACACTGGGTCTGACTGGGCGCCTCCAGGAGAGAGGCCCAAGCAAGACATGCCCCGAGGAGCGTCTTGACACATGTTAACACTGGGTCTGACTGAGAGCCTCCATGTGAGAAGCCTAAGTAAGACACGCCCCGAGGAGAGTCTTGCCACATGTCATCACTGGGTCTGACAGAGGGCATCCAGGAGAGAGGCCCAAGCAATACGCGCCCCGAGGAGCGTCTTGCCACATGTCAACAATGGGTCTGACTGAGGGCCTCCAGGAGAGAAGCCCAAGGAAGACGCGCCCCGAGGAGCTTCTTGCCACATGTCAGCACTTGGTCTGACTGAGCGCCTCCAGGAGAGAGGCCAAAGCAAGATGCGCCCCGAGGAGCGTCTTGACACATGTCAACACTGGGTCTGACAGAGGGCCTCCATGAGAGAGGCCCAAGCAAGACCCACCCCGAGGAGCGTCTTGCCACATGTCACTACTCGGTCTAACTGAGCGCCTCCAGGAGAGAGGCCCGAGGAGCGTCTTGACACATGTCACCTCTGGGTCTGACTGAGCGCCTCCAGGAGAGAGGCCCAAGCAAGACGCGCCCCGAGGAGCGTCTTGTCACATGTCAACACTGGGTCTGACTGAGCGCCTCCAGGAGCGAGGCCCAAGCAAGAAACGCCCGAGGAGCGTCTTGACACATGTCAACATTGGGTCTGACTGAGCGCCTCCAGGAGAGAGGTCCAAGCAACACGCGCCCCGAGGAGCGTCTTGTCACATGTCACTACTCGGTGTGACTGAGCGCCTCCAGGAGAGAGGCCCAAGCAAGACGTGCCCCGAGGAGCGTCTTGCCACATGTCAACAATGGGTCTGACTGAGGGCCTCCAGGAGAGAAGCCCAAGCAAGAAGCGCCCCGAGGAGCGTCTTGCCACATGTCAACACTGGGTCTGACTGGGCGCCTCCAGGAGAGAGGCCGAAGCAAGACATGCCCCGAGGAGCGTCTTGACACATGTCAACACTGGGTCTGACTGAGCGCCTCCAGGAGAGAGGCCCAAGCAAGACATGCCCCGAGGAGCGTCTTGACACATGTTAACACTGGGTCTGACTGAGAGCCTCCATGTGAGAAGCCTAAGCAAGACACGCCCCGAGGAGAGTCTTGCCACATGTCATCACTGGGTCTGACAGAGGGCATCCAGGAGAGAGGCCCAAGCAATACGCGCCCCGAGGAGCGTCTTGCCACATGTCAACAATGGGTCTGACTGAGGGCCTCCAGGAGAGAAGCCCAAGGAAGACGCGCCCCGAGGAGCTTCTTGCCACATGTCAGCACTTGGTCTGACTGAGCGCCTCCAGGAGAGAGGCCAAAGCAAGATGCGCCCCGAGGAGCGTCTTGACACATGTCAACACTGGGTCTGACAGAGGGCCTCCATGAGAGAAGCACCAGCAAGACGCGCCCCGAGGAGCGTCTTGCCACATGTCACATCCTCGGTCTGACTGAGCGCCTCCAGGAGGGAGGTCCAAGCAAGACGCGCCCCGAGGAGCGTCTTGCCACATGTCACTACTCGGTCTGACTGAGCGCCTCCAGGAGATAGGCCCAAGCAATACGTGCCCCGAGGAGCTTCTTGCCACATGTCAACAATGGGTCTGACTGAGGGCCTCCAGGAGAGAAGCCCAAGCAAGACGCGCCCCGAGGAGCGTCTTGCCACATGTCAACACTGGGTCGGACTGAGGGCCCCCAGGAGAGAGGCCCAAATAAGACGCGCCCCGAGGAGCGTCTTGCCACATGTCAACAATGGGTCTGACTGAGGGCCTCCAGGAGAGAAGCCCAAGCAAGATGCGCGCCGAGGAGCGTCTTGCCACAGGTCAACACTGGGTCTGACTGAGCGCCTCCAGGAGAGAGGCCCAAGCAAGACGCGCCCCGAGGAGCGTCTTGCCACATGTCAACACTGGGTCTGACTGAGCGCCTCCAGGAGAGAGGCCCAAGCAAGACGCGCCCCGAGGAGCGTCTTGACACATGTCTCCTCTGGGTCTCACTGAGCGCCTCCAGGAGAGAGGCCCAAGCAAGACGTGCCCCGATGAGCATCTTGCCACATGTCAACACTGGGTCTGACTGAGTGCCTCCATGAGAGAAGCCCCAGCAAGACGCGCCCCGAGGAGCGTCTTGCCACATGTCAACACTGGGTCTGACTGAGCACCTCCAGGAGAGAGGCCCAAGCAAGACGCGCCCCGAGGAGCGTCTTGCCACATGTCAACACTGGGTCTGACTGAGCGCCTCCAGGAGCGAGGCCCAAGCAAAAAACGCCCGAGGAGCGTCTTGACACATGTCAACATTGGGTCTGACTGAGCGCCTCCAGGAGAGAGGTCCAAGCAACACGCGCCCCGAGGAGCGTCTTGCCACATGTCAACATTGGGTCTGAATGAGTGCCTCCATGAGAGAAGCCCCAGCAAGACGCGCCCCGAGGAGCGTCTTGTCACATGTCACTACTCGGTCTGACTGAGCGCCTCCAGGAGAGAGGCCCAAGCAAGACGTGCCCCGAGGAGCGTCTTGCCACATGTCAACAATGGGTCTGACTGAGGGCCTCCAGGAGAGAAGCCCAAGCAAGAAGCGCCCAGAGGAGCGTCTTGCCACATGTCAACACTGGGTCGGACTGGGCGCCTCCAGGAGAGAGGCCCAAGCAAGACGCGCCCCGAGGAGCGTCTTGCCACATGTCAACACTGGGTCTGACTGAGCGCCTCCAGGAGAGAGGCCCAAGCAAGAAGCGCCCCGAGGAGCGTCTTGACACATGTCTCCTCTGGGTCTCACTGAGCGACTCCAGGAGAGAGGCCCAAGCAAGACGTGCCCCGAGGAGCATCTTGCCACATGTCAACACTGGGTCTGACTGAGTGCCTCCATGAGAGAAGCCCCAGCAAGACGCGCCACGAGGAGCGTCTTGCCACATGTCAACACTGGGTCTGACTGAGCACCTCCAGGAGAGAGGCCCAAGCAAGACGCGCCCCGAGGAGCGTCGTGCCACATGTCAACACTGGGTCTGACTGAGCGCCTCCAGGAGCGAGGCCCAAGCAAAAAACGCCCGATAAGGGTCTTGACACATGTCAACATTGGGTCTGACTGAGCGCCTCCAGGAGAGAGGTCCAAGCAACACGTGCCCCGAGGAGCGTCTTGCCACATGTCAACACTGGGTCTGACTGAGTGCCTCCATGAGAGAAGCACCAGCAAGACGCGCCCCGAGGAGCGTCTTGTCACATGTCACTACTCGGTCTGACTGAGCGCCTCCAGGAGAGAGGCCCAAGCAAGACGTGCCCCGAGGAGCGTCTTGCCACATGTCAACAATGGGTCTGACTGAGGGCCTCCAGGAGAGAAGCCCAAGCAAGAAGCGCCCCGAGGAGCGTCTTGCCACATGTCAACACTGGGTCTGACTGGGCGCCTCCAGGAGAGAGGCCCAAGCAAGACATGCCCCGAGGAGCGTCTTGACACATGTTAACACTGGGTCTGACTGAGAGCCTCCATGTGAGAAGCCTAAGCAAGACACGCCCCGAGGAGAGTCTTGCCACATGTCATCACTGGGTCTGACAGAGGGCATCCAGGAGAGAGGCCCAAGCAATACGCGCCCCGAGGAGCGTCTTGCCACATGTCAACAATGGGTCTGACTGAGGGCCTCCAGGAGAGAAGCCCAAGGAAGACGCGCCCCGAGGAGCTTCTTGCCACATGTCAGCACTTGGTCTGACTGAGCGCCTCCAGGAGAGAGGCCAAAGCAAGATGCGCCCCGAGGAGCGTCTTGACACATGTCAACACTGGGTCTGACAGAGGGCCTCCATGAGAGAGGCCCAAGCAAGACCCACCCCGAGGAGCGTCTTGCCACATGTCACTACTCGGTCTAACTGAGCGCCTCCAGGAGAGAGGCCCGAGGAGCGTCTTGACACATGTCACCTCTGGGTCTGACTGAGCGCCTCCAGGAGAGAGGCCCAAGCAAGACGCGCCCCGAGGAGCGTCTTGTCACATGTCAACACTGGGTCTGACTGAGCGCCTCCAGGAGCGAGGCCCAAGCAAGAAACGCCCGAGGAGCGTCTTGACACATGTCAACATTGGGTCTGACTGAGCGCCTCCAGGAGAGAGGTCCAAGCAACACGCGCCCCGAGGAGCGTCTTGTCACATGTCACTACTCGGTCTGACTGAGCGCCTCCAGGAGAGAGGCCCAAGCAAGACGTGCCCCGAGGAGCGTCTTGCCACATGTCAACAATGGGTCTGACTGAGGGCCTCCAGGAGAGAAGCCCAAGCAAGAAGCGCCCCGAGGAGCGTCTTGCCACATGTCAACACTGGGTCTGACTGGGCGCCTCCAGGAGAGAGGCCGAAGCAAGACATGCCCCGAGGAGCGTCTTGACACATGTCAACACTGGGTCTGACTGAGCGCCTCCAGGAGAGAGGCCCAAGCAAGACATGCCCCGAGGAGCGTCTTGACACATGTTAACACTGGGTCTGACTGAGAGCCTCCATGTGAGAAGCCTAAGCAAGACACGCCCCGAGGAGAGTCTTGCCACATGTCATCACTGGGTCTGACAGAGGGCATCCAGGAGAGAGGCCCAAGCAATACGCGCCCCGAGGAGCGTCTTGCCACATGTCAACAATGGGTCTGACTGAGGGCCTCCAGGAGAGAAGCCCAAGGAAGACGCGCCCCGAGGAGCTTCTTGCCACATGTCAGCACTTGGTCTGACTGAGCGCCTCCAGGAGAGAGGCCAAAGCAAGATGCGCCCCGAGGAGCGTCTTGACACATGTCAACACTGGGTCTGACAGAGGGCCTCCATGAGAGAGGCCCAAGCAAGACCCACCCCGAGGAGCGTCTTGCCACATGTCACTACTCGGTCTAACTGAGCGCCTCCAAGAGGGGCCCGAGGAGCGTCTTGACACATGTCACCTCTGGGTCTGACTGAGCGCCTCCAGGAGAGAGGCCCAAGCAAGACGCGCCCCGAGGAGCGTCTTGTCACATGTCAACACTGGGTCTGACTGAGCGCCTCCAGGAGCGAGGCCCAAGCAAGAAACGCCCGAGGAGCGTCTTGACACATGTCAACATTGGGTCTGACTGAGCGCCTCCAGGAGAGAGGTCCAAGCAACACGCGCCCCGAGGAGCGTCTTGTCACATGTCACTACTCGGTCTGACTGAGCGCCTCCAGGAGAGAGGCCCAAGCAAGACGTGCCCCGAGGAGCGTCTTGCCACATGTCAACAATGGGTCTGACTGAGGGCCTCCAGGAGAGAAGCCCAAGCAAGAAGCGCCCCGAGGAGCGTCTTGCCACATGTCAACACTGGGTCTGACTGGGCGCCTCCAGGAGAGAGGCCCAAGCAAGACATGCCCCGAGGAGCGTCTTGACACATGTTAACACTGGGTCTGACTGAGAGCCTCCATGTGAGAAGCCCAAGCAAGACACGCCCCGAGGAGAGTCTTGCCACATGTCAACACTGGGTCTGACAGAGGGCATCCAGGAGAGAGGCCCAAGCAATACGCGCCCCGAGGAGCGTCTTGCCACATATCAACAATGGGTCTGACTGAGGGCCTCCAGGAGAGAAGCCCAAGGAAGACGCGCCCCGAGGAGCTTCTTGCCACATGTCAGCACTCGGTCTGACTGAGCACCTCCAGGAGAGAGGCCAAAGCAAGATGCGCCCCGAGGAGCGTCTTGACACATGTCAACACTGGGTCTGACAGAGGGCCTCCATGAGAGAGGCCCAAGCAAGACCCGCCCCGAGAAGCGTCTTGCCACATGTCACTACTCGGTCTAACTGAGCGCCTCCAGGAGAGAGGTCCAAGCAAGACATGCCCCGAGGAGCGTCTTGCCACATGTCAACACTGGGTCTGACTGAGCGCCTCCAGGAGAGAGGTCCAAGCAAGACCCGCCCCGAGGAGCGTCTTGCCACATGTCACTACTCGGTCTAACTGAGCGCCTCCAGGAGAGAGGTCCAAGCAAGACACGCCCCGAGGAGCGTCTTGCCACATGTCAACAATGGGTCTGACTGAGGGCCTCCAGGAGAGAAGCCCAAGCAAGAAGCGCCCCGAGGAGCGTCTTGCCACATGTCAACACTGGGTCTGACTGGGCGCCTCCAGGAGAGAGGCCCAAGCAAGACATGCCCCGAGGAGCGTCTTGACACATGTTAACACTGGGTCTGACTGAGAGCCTCCATGTGAGAAGCCCAAGCAAGACACGCCCCGAGGAGAGTCTTGCCACATGTCAACACTGGGTCTGACAGAGGGCATCCAGGAGAGAGGCCCATGCAATACGCGCCCCGAGGAGCGTCTTGCCACATGTCAACAATGGGTCTGACTGAGGACCTCCAGGAGAGAAGCCCAAGGAAGACGCGCCCCGAGGAGCTTCTTGCCACATGTCAGCACTCGGTCTGACTGAGCGCCTCCAGGAGAGAGGCCAAAGCAAGATGCGCCCCGAGGAGCGTCTTGACACATGTCAACACTGGGTCTGACAGAGGGCCTCCATGAGAGAGGCCCAAGCAAGACCCGCCCCGAGGAGCGTCTTGCCACATGTCACTACTCGGTCTAACTGAGCGCCTCCAGGAGAGAGGTCCAAGCAAGACACGCCCCGAGGAGCGTCTTGCCACATGTCACATCCTCGGTCTGACTGAGCGCCTCCAGGAGGGAGGTCCAAGCAAGACGCGCCCCGAGGAGCGTCTTGCCACATGTCACTACTCGGTCTGACTGAGCGCCTCCAGGAGATAGGCCCAAGCAATACGTGCCCCGAGGAGCTTCTTGCCAAATGTCAACAATGGGTCTGACTGAGGGCCTCCAGGAGAGAAGCCCAAGCAAGACGCGCCCCGAGGAGCGTCTTGCCACATGTCAACACTGGGTCGGACTGAGGGCCCCCAGGAGAGAGGCCCAAATAAGACGCGCCCCGAGGAGCGTCTTGCCACATGTCAACAATGGGTCTGACTGAGGGCCTCCAGGAGAGAAGCCCAAGCAAGATGCGCGCCGAGGAGCGTCTTGCCACAGGTCAACACTGGGTCTGACTGAGCGCCTCCAGGAGAGAGGCCCAAGCAAGACGCGCCCCGAGGAGCGTCTTGCCACATGTCAACACTGGGTCTGACTGAGCGCCTCCAGGAGAGAGGCCCAAGCAAGACGCGCCCCGAGGAGCGTCTTGACACATGTCTCATCTGGGTCTCACTGAGCGCTTCCAGGAGAGAGGCCCAAGCAAGACGTGCCCCGAGGAGCATCTTGCCACATGTCAACACTGGGTCTGACTGAGTGCCTCCATGAGAGAAGCCCCAGCAAGACGCGCCCCGAGGAGCGTCTTGCCACATGTCAACACTGGGTCTGACTGAGCACCTCCAGGAGAGAGGCCCAAGCAAGACGCGCCCCGAGGAGCGTCTTGCCACATGTCAACAATGGGTCTGACTGAGGGCCTCCAGGAGAGAAGCCCAAGCAAGAAGCGCCCCGAGGAGCGTCTTGCCACATGTCAACACTGGGTCTGACTGGGCGCCTCCAGGAGAGAGGCCCAAGCAAGACGCGCCCCGAGGAGCGTCTTGCCACATGTCAACACTGGGTCTGACTGAGCGCCTCCAGGAGAGAGGCCCAAGCAAGACGCGCCCCGAGGAGCGTCTTGACACATGTCTCCTCTGGGTCTCACTGAGCGACTCCAGGAGAGAGGCCCAAGCAAGACGTGCCCCGAGGAGCATCTTGCCACATGTCAACACTGGGTCTGACTGAGTGCCTCCATGAGAGAAGCCCCAGCAAGACGCGCCCCGAGGAGCGTCTTGCCACATGTCAACACTGGGTCTGACTGAGCACCTCCAGGAGAGAGGCCCAAGCAAGACGCGCCCCGAGGAGCGTCTTGCCACATGTCAACACTGGGTCTGACTGAGCGCCTCCAGGAGAGAGGCCCGAGGAGCGTCTTGCCACATGTCACCTCTGGGTCTGACTGAGCGCCTCCAGGAGAGAGGCGCAAGCAAGAAACGCCCGAGGAGCGTCTTGACACATGTCAACACTGGGTCTGACTGAGCGCCTCCAGGAGAGAGGCCCCAGCAAGATGCGCCCCGAGGAGCGTCTTGCCACATGTCAGCACTCGGTCTGACTGAGCGCCTCCAGGAGAGAGGCCCAAGCAAGAAGCGGCCCGAGGAGCGTCTTGCCACATGTCAACAATGGGTCTGACTGAGGGCCTCCAGGAGAGAAGCCCAAGCAAGACGCGCCCCGAGGAGCGTCTTGCCACATGTCAACACTGGGTCTAATTGAGCGCCTCCAGGAGAGAGGCCCAAGCAAGACACGCCCCGAGGAGCGTCTTGCCACATGTCACTACTCGGTCTGACTGAGCGCCTCCAGGAGGGAGGTCCAAGCAAGACGCGCCCCGAGGAGCGTCTTGCCACATGTCAACACTGGGTCTGACTGAGTGCCTCCATGAGAGAAGTCCCAGCAAGACGAGCCCCGAGGAGCGCCTTGCCACATGTCACTACTCGGTCTGACTGAGCGCCTCCAGGAGAGAGGCCCAAGCAAGACGTGCCCCGAGGAGCGTCTTGCCACATGTCAACAATGGGTCTGACTGAGGGCCTCCAGGAGAGAAGCCCAAGCAAGAAGCGCCCCGAGGAGCGTCTTGCCACATGTCAACACTGGGTCTGACTGAGCGCCTCCAGGAGAGAGGCCCAAGCAAGACACGCCCCGAGGAGCGTCTTGACACATGTCAACACTGGGTCTTACTGAGGGCCTCCATGAGAGAAGCCCAAGCAAGACGCGCCCCGAGGAGAGTCTTGCAACATGTCAACACTGGGTCTGACAGAGGGCATCCAGGAGAGAGGCCCAAGCAATACGCGCCCCGAGGAGCGTCTTGTCACATGTTAACAATGGGTCTGACTGAGGGCCTCCAGGCGTGAAGCCAAAGCAAGACGCGCCCCGAGGAGCTTCTTTCCACATGTCAATAATGGGTCTTACTGAGGGCCTCCATGAGAGAAGCCCAAGCAAGATGCGCCCCGAGGAGTGTCTTGCCACATGTCAACACTATGTCTGACTGAGCGCCTCCAGGAGAGAGGCCCAAGCAAGACGCGCCCCGAGGAGCTTCTTGCCACGTGTCAACACTGGGTCTGTCTTAGTGCCTCCAGGAGAGAGGCCCAAGCAAGACGCGCCCAGAGGAGCGTCTTGCCACGTGTCACCACTGGGTCTGATTGAGCACCTCCAGGAGAGAAGCCCCAGCAAGACGCGCCCCGAGGAGCGTCTTGCCTTATGTCAGCACTCGGTTTGACTGAGCGCCTCCAGGAGAGAGGCCCAAGCAAGACGCGCCCCGAGGAGCGTCTTGCCATATGTCACTACTCGGTCTAACTGAGCGCCTCCAGGAGAGAGGTCCAAGCAAGACGCGCCCCGAGGAGCGTCTTGCCAAATGTCACTACTCGGTCTGACTGAGCGCCTCCAGGAGGGAGGTCCAAGCAAGACGCGCCCCGAGGAGCGTCTTGCCACATGTCACTACTCGGTCTGACTGCGCGCCTCCAGGAGAGAGGCCCAAGCAAGACGTGCCCAGAAGAGCGTCTTGCCACATGTCAACACTGGGTCTGACTGAGCGCCTCCAGGAGAGAGGCCCAAGCAAGACACGCCCCGAGGAGCGTCTTGACACATGTCAACACTGGGTCGGACTGAGGGCCTCCATGAGAGAAGCCCAAGCAAGACGCGCCCCGAGGAGAGTCTTGCCACACGTCAACACTGGGTCTGACAGAGGGCATTCAGGAGAGAGGCCCAAGCAATACGCGCCCCGAGGAGCGTCTTGCCACATGTCACCACTGGGTCTGAATGAGCGCCTCCAGGAGAGAGGCCCAACCAAGACGCGCCCCGAGGAGTGTCTTGCCAAATGCCAAAACTGGGTCTGACTGAGCGCCTCCAGGAGAGAGGCCCAAGCAAGACGCGCCCCGAGGAGCGTCTTGCCACGTGTCAACACTGGGTCTGACTGAGCGCCTCCAGGAGAGAGGCCCAAGCAAGACGCGCCCCGAGGAGCGTCTTTCCACGTGTCACCACTGGGTCTGACTGAGCGCCTCCTGGAGAGAGGCCCACGCAAGACGCGCTCCGAGGAGCGTCTTGCCAAATGTCAACACTGGGTCTGACTGAGCGCCTCCAGGAGAGAGGCCCAAGCAAGACGCGCCCCGAGGAGCGTCTTGCGACGGGTCAACAATGGGTCTGACTGAGGGCCTCCAGGAGAGAGGCCCAAGCAAGATGCGCCCGGAGGAGCATCTTGCCACATGTCAACACTGGGTCTGACAGAGGGCCTCCAGGAGAGAGTCCCAAGCAAGACGCGCCCCGAGGAGCGTCTTGCCACATGCCACCTCTGGTTCTGACTGAGCGCCTCCAGGAGAGAGGCCCGAGCAAGACGCGCCCCGAGGAGCGTCTTGCCACATGTCAACAATGGGTCTGACTGAGGGCCTCCAGGAGAGAGGCCCAAGCAAGACGCGCCCCGAGGAGCGTCTTGTCACATGTCAACACTGGGTCTTTCTGAGCGCCTCCAGGAGAGAAGCCCAAGCAAGACGCGCCCCGAGGAGCGTCTTGCCACATGTCAACAATGGGTCTGACTGAGGGCCTCCAGGAGAGAAGCCCAAGCAAGACGCGCCCCGAGGAGCGTCTTGACACATGTCAACACTGGGTCTGACAGAGGGCCTCCAGGAGAGAGGCCCAAGCAAGACGCGCCCCGAGGAGTGTCTTGCCACATGTCACAACTTGGTCTGACTGAGCTCCTCCAGGAGAGAGGCCCAAGCAACACGGGCCCCGAGGAGCGTCAGGCCTCATGTCACTACTCAGTCTGACTGAGCGCCTCCAGGAGAGAGGCCCAAGCAAGACGCGCCCCGAGGAGCGTCTTGCCACGTGTCAACACTGGGTCTGATTGAGGGCCTTCTGGAGAAAGGCCCAAGCAAGACGCGCCCCGAGGAGCGTCTTGCCACATGTCAACAATGGTTCTTACTGAGGGCCTCCGGGAGAGAAGCCCAAGCAAGACGCGCCCCGAGGAGCTTCTTGCCACATGTCAGCACTCGGTCTGACTGAGCGCCTCCAAGAGAGAGGCCAAAGCAAGACGCCCCCCGAGGAGCGTCTTGACACATGTCAACACTGGGTCTGACAGAGGGCCTCCATGAGAGAGGCCCAAGCAAGACGCGCCCCGAGGAGTGTCTTGCCAAATGTCAACACTGGGTCTGACTGAGCGTCTCAGGGAGAGAGGTCCAAGCAAGACGCGCCCCGAGGAGCGTCTTGCCACATGTCACTACTCGGTCTGACTGAGCGCCTCAGGGAGAGAGGTCCAAGCAAGACGCGCCCCGAGGAGCATCTTGCCACATGTCAACACTGGGTCTGACTGAGTGCCTCCATGAGAGAAGCCCCAGCAAGACGCGCCCCGAGGAGCGTCTTGCCACATGTCACTACTCGGTCTGTTTGAGCGCCTCCAGGAGAGAGGACCAAGCAAGACGTGCCCCGAGGAGCGTCTTGCCACATGTCAACAATGGGTCTGACTGAGGGCCTCCAGGAGAGAAGCCCAGGCAAGACGCGCCCCGAGGAGCGTCTTGCCACATGTCAACACTGGGTCTGACTGAGCGCCTCCAGGAGAGAGGCCCAAGCAAGACACGCCCCGAGGAGCGTCTTGACACATGTCAACACTGGGTCTGACTGAGGTTCTCCATGAGGTAAGCCCAAGCAAGACGCACCCCGAGGAGAGTCTTGCCACATGTCAACACTCGGTCTGACAGAGGGCATCCAGGAGAGAGGCCCAAGCAATACGCGCCCCGAGGAGCGTCTTGCCACATGTCACAATGGGTCTGACTGAGCGCCTCCAGGAGAGAGGCCCAACCAAGACGCGCCCTGAGGAGTGTCTTGCCACATGTCACCACTGGGTCTGACTGAGCGCCTCCAGGAGAGAGGCCCAAGCAAGACGCGCCCCGAGGAGAGACTTGTCACATATCAACACTGGGTCTTTCTGAGCGCCTCCAGGAGAGAAGCCCGAGCAAGACGCGCCCCGAGGAGCGTCTTTCCACATGTCAGCACTCGGTCTGACTGAGCGCCTCCAGGAGAGAGGCCAAAGCAAGACGCGCCCCGAGGAGCGTCTTGCCACATGTCAACAATGGGTATGACTGAGGGCCTCCAGGAGAGAAGCCCAAGCAAGACGCGCCCCGAGGAGCGTCTTGACACATGTCAGCACTCGGTCTGACTGAGCGCCTCCAGGAGAGAGGCCCAAGCAAGACGCGCGCCGAGGAGTGTCTTGCCACATGTCACCACTTGGTCTGACTGAGCACCTCCAGGAGAGAGGCCCAAGCAACACGCGCCCCGAGGAGCGTCAGGCCACATGTCACTACTCAGTCTGACTGAGCGCCTCCAGGAGAGAGGCCCAAGTAAGACGCGCCCCGAGGAGCGTCTTGCCACGTGTCAACACTGGGTCTGATTGAGGGCCTTCTGGAGAGAGGCCCAAGCAAGACGCGGCCCGAGGAGCGTCTTGCCACATGTCACTACTCGGTCTGACTGAGCGCCTCCAGGAGAGAGGCCCAAGCAAGACGTGCCCCGAGGAGCGTCTTGCCACATGTGAAACCTGGGTCTGACTGAGCGCCTCCAGGAGAGAGGCCCAAGCAAGACGCGCCCGGAGGAGCGACTTGCAACATGTCAGCACTTGGTCTGACTGAGCGCCTCCAGGAGAGAGGCCCAAGCAAGACGCGCCCCGAGGAGGGTCTTGACACATGTCTCCTCTGGGTCTGACTGAGCGCCTCCAGGAGAGAGGCCCAAGCAAGACGTGCCCCGACGAGCATCTTGCCACATGTCAACACTGGGTCTTACTGAGTGCCTCCATGAGAGAAGCCCCAGCAAGACGCGCCCCGAGGAGCGTCTTGACACATGTCAACACTGGGTCTGACAGAGGGCCTCCATGAGAGAGGCCCAAGCAAGACGCGCCCCGAGGAATGTCTTGCCAAATGTCAACACTGGGTCTGACTGAGCGTCTCAGCGAGAGAGGTCCAAGCAAGACGCGCCCCGAGGAGCGTCTTGCCACATGTCAACACTGGGTCTGACTGAGTGCCTCCATGAGAGAAGCACCAGCAAGACGTGCCCCGAGGAGCGTCTTGCCACATGTCACTACTCGGTCTGTTTGAGCGCCTCCAGGAGAGAGGCCCAAGCAAGACGCGCCCCGAGGAGCGTCTTGCCACATGTCAACAATGGGTCTGACTGAGGGCCTCCAGGAGAGAAGCCCAAGCAAGACGCGCCCCGAGGAGCGTCTTGACACATGTCAACACTGGGTCTGACAGAGGGCCTCCAGGAGAGAGGCCCAAGCAAGACGCGCCCCGAGGAGTGTCTTGCCACATGTCACAACTTGGTCTGACTGAGCTCCTCCAGGAGAGAGGCCCAAGCAACACGGGCCCCGAGGAGCGTCAGGCCTCATGTCACTACTCAGTCTGACTGAGCGCCTCCAGGAGAGAGGCCCAAGCAAGACGCGCCCCGAGGAGCGTCTTGCCACGTGTCAACACTGGGTCTGATTGAGGGCCTTCTGGAGAAAGGCCCAAGCAAGACGCGCCCCGAGGAGCGTCTTGCCACATGTCAACAATGGTTCTTACTGAGGGCCTCCGGGAGAGAAGCCCAAGCAAGACGCGCCCCGAGGAGCTTCTTGCCACATGTCAGCACTCGGTCTGACTGAGCGCCTCCAAGAGAGAGGCCAAAGCAAGACGCCCCCCGAGGAGCGTCTTGACACATGTCAACACTGGGTCTGACAGAGGGCCTCCATGAGAGAGGCCCAAGCAAGACGCGCCCCGAGGAGTGTCTTGCCAAATGTCAACACTGGGTCTGACTGAGCGTCTCAGGGAGAGAGGTCCAAGCAAGACGCGCCCCGAGGAGCGTCTTGCCACATGTCACTACTCGGTCTGACTGAGCGCCTCAGGGAGAGAGGTCCAAGCAAGACGCGCCCCGAGGAGCATCTTGCCACATGTCAACACTGGGTCTGACTGAGTGCCTCCATGAGAGAAGCCCCAGCAAGACGCGCCCCGAGGAGCGTCTTGCCACATGTCACTACTCGGTCTGTTTGAGCGCCTCCAGGAGAGAGGACCAAGCAAGACGTGCCCCGAGGAGCGTCTTGCCACATGTCAACAATGGGTCTGACTGAGGGCCTCCAGGAGAGAAGCCCAGGCAAGACGCGCCCCGAGGAGCGTCTTGCCACATGTCAACACTGGGTCTGACTGAGCGCCTCCAGGAGAGAGGCCCAAGCAAGACACGCCCCGAGGAGCGTCTTGACACATGTCAACACTGGGTCTGACTGAGGTTCTCCATGAGGTAAGCCCAAGCAAGACGCACCCCGAGGAGAGTCTTGCCACATGTCAACACTCGGTCTGACAGAGGGCATCCAGGAGAGAGGCCCAAGCAATACGCGCCCCGAGGAGCGTCTTGCCACATGTCACAATGGGTCTGACTGAGCGCCTCCAGGAGAGAGGCCCAACCAAGACGCGCCCTGAGGAGTGTCTTGCCACATGTCACCACTGGGTCTGACTGAGCGCCTCCAGGAGAGAGGCCCAAGCAAGACGCGCCCCGAGGAGAGACTTGTCACATATCAACACTGGGTCTTTCTGAGCGCCTCCAGGAGAGAAGCCCGAGCAAGACGCGCCCCGAGGAGCGTCTTTCCACATGTCAGCACTCGGTCTGACTGAGCGCCTCCAGGAGAGAGGCCAAAGCAAGACGCGCCCCGAGGAGCGTCTTGCCACATGTCAACAATGGGTATGACTGAGGGCCTCCAGGAGAGAAGCCCAAGCAAGACGCGCCCCGAGGAGCGTCTTGACACATGTCAGCACTCGGTCTGACTGAGCGCCTCCAGGAGAGAGGCCCAAGCAAGACGCGCGCCGAGGAGTGTCTTGCCACATGTCACCACTTGGTCTGACTGAGCACCTCCAGGAGAGAGGCCCAAGCAACACGCGCCCCGAGGAGCGTCAGGCCACATGTCACTACTCAGTCTGACTGAGCGCCTCCAGGAGAGAGGCCCAAGTAAGACGCGCCCCGAGGAGCGTCTTGCCACGTGTCAACACTGGGTCTGATTGAGGGCCTTCTGGAGAGAGGCCCAAGCAAGACGCGGCCCGAGGAGCGTCTTGCCACATGTCACTACTCGGTCTGACTGAGCGCCTCCAGGAGAGAGGCCCAAGCAAGACGTGCCCCGAGGAGCGTCTTGCCACATGTGAAACCTGGGTCTGACTGAGCGCCTCCAGGAGAGAGGCCCAAGCAAGACGCGCCCGGAGGAGCGACTTGCAACATGTCAGCACTTGGTCTGACTGAGCGCCTCCAGGAGAGAGGCCCAAGCAAGACGCGCCCCGAGGAGGGTCTTGACACATGTCTCCTCTGGGTCTGACTGAGCGCCTCCAGGAGAGAGGCCCAAGCAAGACGTGCCCCGACGAGCATCTTGCCACATGTCAACACTGGGTCTTACTGAGTGCCTCCATGAGAGAAGCCCCAGCAAGACGCGCCCCGAGGAGCGTCTTGACACATGTCAACACTGGGTCTGACAGAGGGCCTCCATGAGAGAGGCCCAAGCAAGACGCGCCCCGAGGAATGTCTTGCCAAATGTCAACACTGGGTCTGACTGAGCGTCTCAGCGAGAGAGGTCCAAGCAAGACGCGCCCCGAGGAGCGTCTTGCCACATGTCAACACTGGGTCTGACTGAGTGCCTCCATGAGAGAAGCACCAGCAAGACGTACCCCGAGGAGCGTCTTGCCACATGTCACTACTCGGTCTGTTTGAGCGCCTCCAGGAGAGAGGCCCAAGCAAGACGTGCCCCGAGGAGCGTCTTGCCACATGTCAACAATGGGTCTGACTGAGGGCCTCCAGGAGAGAGGCCAAAGCAAGATGCGCCCCGAGGAGCCTCTTGACACATGTCAACACTGGGTCTGACAGAGGGCCTCCATGAGAGAGGCCCAAGCAAGACCCGCCCCGAGGAGCGTCTTGCCACATGTCACTACTCGGTCTGACTGAGCGCCTCCAGGAGATAGGCCCAAGCAATACGCGCCCCGAGGAGCGTCTAGCCACATGTCAACACTGGGTCGGACTGAGGGCCCCCAGGAGAGAGGCCCAAATAAGACGCGCCCCGAGGAGCGTCTTGCCACATGTCAACAATGGGTCTGACTGAGGGCCTCCAGGAGAGAAGCCCAAGCAAGATGCGCGCCGAGGTGCGTCTTGCCACATGTCAACACTGGGTCTGACTGAGCGCCTCCAGGAGAGAGGCCCAAGCAAGACGCGCCCCGAGCAGCGTCTTGCCACATGTCAACACTGGGTCTGACTGAGCGCCTCCAGGAGAGAGGCCCAAGCAAGACGCGCCCCGAGGAGCGTCTTGACACATGTCTCCTCTGGGTCTCACTGAGCGCCTCCAGGAGAGAGGCCCAAGCAAGACGTGCCCCGAGGAGCATCTTGCCACATGTCAACACTGGGTCTGACTGAGTGCCTCCATGAGAGAAGCCCCAGCAAGACGCGCCCCGAGGAGCGTCTTGCCACATGTCAACACTGGGTCTGACTGAGCACCTCCAGGAGAGAGGCCCAAGCAAGACGCGCCCCGAGGAGCGTCTTGCCACATGTCAACACTGGGTCTGACTGAGCGCCTCCAGGAGCGAGGCCCAAGCAAGAAACGCCCGAGGAGCGTCTTGACACATGTCAACATTGGGTCTGACTGAGCGCCTCCAGGAGAGAGGTCCAAGCAACACGCGCCCCGAGGAGCGTCTTGCCACATGTCAACACTGGGTCTGACTGAGTGCCTCCATGAGAGAAGCCCCAGCAAGACGCGCCCCGAGGAGCGTCTTGTCACATGTCACTACTTGGTCTGACTGAGAGCCTCCAGGAGAGAGGCCCAAGCAAGACGTGCCCCGAGGAGCGTCTTGCCACATGTCAACAATGGGTCTGACTGAAGGCCTCCAGGAGAGAAGCCCAAGCAAGAAGCGCCCCGAGGAGCGTCTTGCCACATGTCAACACTGGGTCTGACTGGGCGCCTCCAGGAGAGAGGCCCAAGCAAGACATGCCCCGAGGAGAGTCTTGAAACATGTTAACACTGGGTCTGACTGAGAGCCTCCATGTGAGAAGCCCAAGCAAGACACGCCCCGAGGAGAGTCTTGCCACATGTCAACACTGGGTCTGACAGAGGGCATCCAGGAGAGAGGCCCAAGCAATACGCGCCCCGGGGAGCGTCTTGCCACATGTCAACAATGGGTCTGACTGAGGGCCTCCAGGAGAGAAGCCCAAGGAAGACGCGCCCCGAGGAGCTTCTTGCCGCATGTCAGCACTTGGTCTGACTGAGCGCCTCCAGGAGAGAGGCCAAAGCAAGATGCGCCCCGAGGAGCGTCTTGACACATGTCAACACTGGGTCTGACAGAGGGCCTCCATGAGAGAGGCCCAAGCAAGACCCACCCCGAGGAGCGTCTTGCCACATGTCACTACTCGGTCTAACTGAGCGCCTCCAGGAGAGAGGTCCAAGCAAGACACGCCCCGAGGAGCGTCTTGCCACATGTCACATCCTCGGTCTGACTGAGCGCCTCCAGGAGGGAGGTCCAAGCAAGACGCGCCCCGAGGAGCGTCTTGCCACATGTCACTACTCGGTCTGACTGAGCGCCTCCAGGAGATAGGCCCAAGCAATACGTGCCCCGAGGAGCGTCTTGCCACATGTCAACAATGGGTCTGACTGAGGGCCTCCAGGAGAGAAGCCCAAGCAAGACGCGCCCCGAGGAGCGTCTTGCCACATGTCAACACTGGGTCGGACTGAGGGCTCCCAGGAGAGAGGCCCAAATAAGACGCGCCCCGAGGAGCGTCTTGCCACATGTCAACAATGGGTCTGACTGAGGGCCTCCAGGAGAGAAGCCCAAGCAAGATGCGCGCCGAGGAGCGTCTTGCCACATGTCAACACTGGGTCTGACTGAGCGCCTCCAGGAGAGAGGCCCAAGCAAGACGAGCCCCGAGGAGCGTCTTGCCACATGTCAACACTGGGTCTGACTGAGCGCCTCCAGGAGAGAGGCCCAAGCAAGACGCGCCCCGAGGAGCGTCTTGACACATGTCTCCTCTGGGTCTCACTGAGCGCCTCCAGGAGAGAAGCCCAAGCAAGACGTGCCCCGAGGAGCATCTTGCCACATGTCACCACTGGGTCTGACTGAGTGCCTCCATGAGAGAAGCCCCAGCAAGACGCGCCCCGAGGAGCGTCTTGCCACATGTCAACACTGGGTCTGACTGAGCACCTCCAGGAGAGAGGCCCAAGCAAGACGCGCCCCGAGGAGCGTCTTGCCACATGTCAACACTGGGTCTGACTGAGCGCCTCCAGGAGAGAGGCCCGAGGAGCGTCTTGCCATGTCACCTCTGGGTCTGACTGAGCGCCTCCAGGAGAGAGGCGCAAGCAAGAAACGCCCGAGGAGCGTCTTGACACATGTCACTACTCGGTCTGACTGAGCGCCTCCAGGAGATAGGCCCAAGCAATACGTGCCCCGAGGAGCATCTTGCCACATGTCAACAATGGGTCTGACTGAGGGCCTCCAGGAGAGAAGCCCAAGCAAGACGCGCCCCGAGGAGCGTCTTGCCACATGTCAACACTGGGTCGGACTGAGGGCCCCCAGGAGAGAGGCCCAAATAAGATGCGCCCCGAGGAGCGTCTTGCCACATGTCAACAATGGGTCTGACTGAGGGCCTCCAGGAGAGAAGCCCAAGCAAGATGCGCGCCGAGGAGCGTCTTGCCACATGTCAACACTGGGTCTGACTGAGCGCCTCCAGGAGAGAGGCCCAAGCAAGACGCGCCCCGAGGAGCGTCTTGCCACATGTCAACACTGGGTCTGACTGAGCGCCTCCAGGAGAGAGGCCCAAGCAAGACGCGCCCCGAGGAGCGTCTTGACACATGTCTCCTCTGGGTCTCACTGAGCGCCTCCAGGAGAGAGGCCCAAGCAAGACATGCCCCGAGGAGCATCTTGCCACATGTCAACACTGGGTCTGACTGAGTGCCTCCATGAGAGAAGCCCCAGCAAGACGCGCCCCGAGGAGCGTCTTGCCACATGTCAACACTGGGTCTGACTGAGCACCTCCAGGAGAGAGGCCCAAGCAAGATGCGCCCCGAGGAGCGTCTTGCCACATGTCAACACTGGGTCTGACTGAGCGCCTCCAGGAGAGAGGCCCGAGGAGCGTCTTGCCACATGTCACCTCTGGGTCTGACTGAGCGCCTCCAGGAGAGAGGTGCAAGCAAGAAACGCCCGAGGAGCGTCTTGACACATGTCAACACTGGGTCTGACTGAGAGCCTCCATGTGAGAAGCCCAAGCAAGACACGCCCCGAGGAGAGTCTTGCCACATGTCAACACTGGGTCTGACAGAGGGCATCCAGGAGAGAGGCCCAAGCAATACGCGCCCCGGGGAGCGTCTTGCCACATGTCAACAATGGGTCTGACTGAGGGCCTCCAGGAGAGAAGCCCAAGGAAGACGCGCCCCGAGGAGCTTCTTGCCGCATGTCAGCACTTGGTCTGACTGAGCGCCTCCAGGAGAGAGGCCAAAGCAAGATGCGCCCCGAGGAGCGTCTTGACACATGTCAACACTGGGTCTGACAGAGGGCCTCCATGAGAGAGGCCCAAGCAAGACCCACCCCGAGGAGCGTCTTGCCACATGTCACTACTCGGTCTAACTGAGCGCCTCCAGGAGAGAGGTCCAAGCAAGACACGCCCCGAGGAGCGTCTTGCCACATGTCACATCCTCGGTCTGACTGAGCGCCTCCAGGAGGGAGGTCCAAGCAAGACGCGCCCCGAGGAGCGTCTTGCCACATGTCACTACTCGGTCTGACTGAGCGCCTCCAGGAGATAGGCCCAAGCAATACGTGCCCCGAGGAGCGTCTTGCCACATGTCAACAATGGGTCTGACTGAGGGCCTCCAGGAGAGAAGCCCAAGCAAGACGCGCCCCGAGGAGCGTCTTGCCACATGTCAACACTGGGTCGGACTGAGGGCTCCCAGGAGAGAGGCCCAAATAAGACGCGCCCCGAGGAGCGTCTTGCCACATGTCAACAATGGGTCTGACTGAGGGCCTCCAGGAGAGAAGCCCAAGCAAGATGCGCGCCGAGGAGCGTCTTGCCACATGTCAACACTGGGTCTGACTGAGCGCCTCCAGGAGAGAGGCCCAAGCAAGACGAGCCCCGAGGAGCGTCTTGACACATGTCTCCTCTGGGTCTCACTGAGCGCCTCCAGGAGAGAAGCCCAAGCAAGACGTGCCCCGAGGAGCATCTTGCCACATGTCACCACTGGGTCTGACTGAGTGCCTCCATGAGAGAAGCCCCAGCAAGACGCGCCCCGAGGAGCGTCTTGCCACATGTCAACACTGGGTCTGACTGAGCACCTCCAGGAGAGAGGTCCAAGCAAGACGCGCCCCGAGGAGCGTCTTGCCACATGTCAACACTGGGTCTGACTGAGCGCCTCCAGGAGAGAGGCCCGAGGAGCGTCTTGCCATGTCACCTCTGGGTCTGACTGAGCGCCTCCAGGAGAGAGGCGCAAGCAAGAAACGCCCGAGGAGCGTCTTGACACATGTCACTACTCGGTCTGACTGAGCGCCTCCAGGAGATAGGCCCAAGCAATACGTGCCCCGAGGAGCGTCTTGCCACATGTCAACAATGGGTCTGACTGAGGGCCTCCAGGAGAGAAGCCCAAGCAAGACGCGCCCCGAGGAGCGTCTTGCCACATGTCAACACTGGGTCGGACTGAGGGCCCCCAGGAGAGAGGCCCAAATAAGATGCGCCCCGAGGAGCGTCTTGCCACATGTCAACAATGGGTCTGACTGAGGGCCTCCAGGAGAGAAGCCCAAGCAAGATGCGCGCCGAGGAGCGTCTTGCCACATGTCAACACTGGGTCTGACTGAGCGCCTCCAGGAGAGAGGCCCAAGCAAGACGCGCCCCGAGGAGCGTCTTGCCACATGTCAACACTGGGTCTGACTGAGCGCCTCCAGGAGAGAGGCCCAAGCAAGACGCGCCCCGAGGAGCGTCTTGACACATGTCTCCTCTGGGTCTCACTGAGCGCCTCCAGGAGAGAGGCCCAAGCAAGACGTGCCCCGAGGAGCATCTTGCCACATGTCAACACTGGGTCTGACTGAGTGCCTCCATGAGAGAAGCCCCAGCAAGACGCGCCCCGAGGAGCGTCTTGCCACATGTCAACACTGGGTCTGACTGAGCACCTCCAGGAGAGAGGCCCAAGCAAGATGCGCCCCGAGGAGCGTCTTGCCACATGTCAACACTGGGTCTGACTGAGCGCCTCCAGGAGAGAGGCCCGAGGAGCGTCTTGCCACATGTCACCTCTGGGTCTGACTGAGCGCCTCCAGGAGAGAGGTGCAAGCAAGAAACGCCCGAGGAGCGTCTTGACACATGTCAACACTGGGTCTGACTGAGCGCCTCCAGGAGAGAGGCCCCAGCAAGACGCGCCCCGAGGAGCGTCTTGCCACATGTCAGCACTCGGTCTGACTTAGCGCCTCCAGGAGAGAGGCCCAAGCAAGAAGCGCCCCGAGGAGCATCTTGCCACATGTCAACAATGGGTCTAATTGAGCGCCTCCAGGAGAGAGGCCCAAGCAAGACACGCCCCGAGGAGCGTCTTGCCACATGTCACTACTCGGTCTGACTGAGCGCCTCCAGGAGAGAGGTCCAAGCAACACGAGCCCCGAGGAGCGTCTTGCCACATGTCAACACTGGGTCTGACTGAGTGCCTCCATGAGAGAAGTCCCAGCAAGACGCGCCCCGAGGAGCGCCTTGCCACATGTCACTACTCGGTCTGACTGAGCGCCTCCAGGAGAGAGGCCCAAGCAAGACGTGCCCCGAGGAGCGTCTTGCCACATGTCAACAATGGGTCTGACTGAGGGCCTCCAGGAGAGAAGCCCAAGCAAGAAGCGCCCCGAGGAGCGTCTTGCCACATGTCAACACTGGGTCTGACTGAGGGCCTCCATGAGAGAAGCCCAAGCAAGACGCGCCCCGAGGAGAGTCTTGCCACATGTCAACACTGGGTCTGACAGAGGGCATCCAGGAGAGAGGCCCAAGCAATACGCGCCCCGAGGAGCGTCTTGCCACATGTCAACAATGGGTCTGACTGAGGGCCTCCAGGCGTGAAGCCAAAGCAAGACGCGCCCCGAGGAGCTTCTTTCCACATGTCAATAATGGGTCTTACTGAGGGCCTCCATGAGAGAAGCCCAAGCAAGATGCGCCCCGAGGAGTGTCTTGCCACATGTCAACACTATGTCTGACTGAGCGCCTCCAGGAGAGAGGCCCAAGCAAGACGCGCCCCGAGGAGCGTCTTGCCACGTGTCAACACTGGGTCTGTCTTAGTGCCTCCAGGAGAGAGGCCCAAGCAAGACGCGCCCAGAGGAGCGTCTTGCCACGTGTCACCACTGGGTCTGATTGAGCACCTCCAGGAGAGAAGCCCCAGCAAGACGCGCCCCGAGGAGCGTCTTGCCTTATGTCAGCACTCGGTTTGACTGAGCGCCTCCAGGAGAGAGGCCCAAGCAAGACGCGCCCCGAGGAGCGTCTTGCCATATGTCACTACTCGGTCTAACTGAGCGCCTCCAGGAGAGAGGTCCAAGCAAGACGCGCCCCGAGGAGCGTCTTGCCAAATGTCACTACTCGGTCTGACTGAGCGCCTCCAGGAGGGAGGTCCAAGCAAGACGCGCCCCGAGGAGCGTCTTGCCACATGTCACTACTCGGTCTGACTGCGCGCCTCCAGGAGAGAGGCCCAAGCAAGACGTGCCCAGAAGAGCGTCTTGCCACATGTCAACACTGGGTATGACTGAGCGCCTCCAGGAGAGAGGCCCAAGCAAGACACGCCCCGAGGAGCGTCTTGACACATGTCAACAATGGGTCTGACTGAGGGCCTCCAGGAGAGAAGCCCAAGCAAGATGCGCGCCGAGGAGCGTCTTGCCACAGGTCAACACTGGGTCTGACTGAGCGCCTCCAGGAGAGAGGCCCAAGCAAGACGCGCCCCGAGGAGCGTCTTGCCACATGTCAACACTGGGTCTGACTGAGCGCCTCCAGGAGAGAGGCCCAAGCAAGACGCGCCCCGAGGAGCGTCTTGACACATGTCTCCTCTGGGTCTCACTGAGCGCTTCCAGGAGAGAGGCCCAAGCAAGACGTGCCCCGAGGAGCATCTTGCCACATGTCAACACTGGGTCTGACTGAGTGCCTCCATGAGAGAAGCCCCAGCAAGACGCGCCCCGAGGAGCGTCTTGCCACATGTCAACACTGGGTCTGACTGAGCACCTCCAGGAGAGAGGCCCAAGCAAGACGCGCCCCGAGGAGCGTCTTGCCACATGTCAACACTGGGTCTGACTGAGCGCCTCCAGGAGCGAGGCCCAAGCAAAAAACGCCCGAGGAGCGTCTTGACACATGTCAACATTGGGTCTGACTGAGCGCCTCCAGGAGAGAGGTCCAAGCACCACGCGCCCCGAGGAGCGTCTTGCCACATGTCAACACTGGGTCTGAATGAGTGCCTCCATGAGAGAAGCCCCAGCAAGACGCGCCCCGAGGAGCGTCTTGTCACATGTCACTACTCGGTCTGACTGAGCGCCTCCAGGAGAGAGGCCCAAGCAAGACGTGCCCCGAGGAGCGTCTTGCCACATGTCAACAATGGGTCTGACTGAGGGCCTCCAGGAGAGAAGCCCAAGCAAGAAGCGCCCCGAGGAGCGTCTTGCCACATGTCAACACTGGGTCTGACTGGGCGCCTCCAGGAGAGAGGCCCAAGCAAGACGCGCCCCGAGGAGCGTCTTGCCACATGTCAACACTGGGTCTGACTGAGCGCCTCCAGGAGAGAGGCCCAAGCAAGACGCGCCCCGAGGAGCGTCTTGACACATGTCTCCTCTGGGTCTCACTGAGCGACTCCAGGAGAGAGGCCCAAGCAAGACGTGCCCCGAGGAGCATCTTGCCACATGTCAACACTGGGTCTGACTGAGTGCCTCCATGAGAGAAGCCCCAGCAAGACGCGCCCCGAGGAGCGTCTTGCCACATGTCAACACGGGGTCTGACTGAGCACCTCCAGGAGAGAGGCCCAAGCAAGACGCGCCCCGAGGAGCGTCTTGCCACATGTCAACACTGGGTCTGACTGAGCGCCTCCAGGAGCGAGGCCCAAGCAAAAAACGCCCGAGGAGCGTCTTGACACATGTCAACATTGGGTCTGACTGAGCGCCTCCAGGAGAGAGTTCCAAGCAACACGCGCCCCGAGGAGCGTCTTGCCACATGTCAACACTGGGTCTGACTGAGTGCCTCCATGAGAGAAGCCCCAGCAAGACGTGCCCCGAGGAGCGTCTTGTCACATGTCACTACTCGGTCTGACTGAGCGCCTCCAGGAGAGAGGCCCAAGCAAGACGTGCCCCGAGGAGCGTCTTGCCACATGTCAACAATGGGTCTGACTGAGGGCCTCCAGGAGAGAAGCCCAAGCAAGAAGCGCCCCGATGAGCATCTTGCCACATGTCAACACTGGGTCTGACTGGGCGCCTCCAGGAGAGAGGCCCAAGCAAGACATGCCCCGAGGAGCGTCTTGACACATGTTAACACTGGGTCTGACTGAGAGCCTCCATGTGAGAAGCCCAAGCAAGACACGCCCCGAGGAGAGTCTTGCCACATGTCATCACTGGGTCTGACAGAGGGCATCCAGGAGAGAGGCCCAAGCAATACGCGCCCCGAGGAGCGTCTTGCCACATGTCAACAATGGGTCTGACTGAGGGCCTCCAGGAGAGAAGCCCAAGGAAGACGCGCCCCGAGGAGCTTCTTGCCACATGTCAGCACTTGGTCTGACTGAGCGCCTCCAGGAGAGAGGCCAAAGCAAGATGCGCCCCGAGGAGCGTCTTGACACATGTCAACACTGGGTCTGACAGAGGGCCTCCATGAGAGAGGCCCAAGCAAGACCCACCCCGAGGAGCGTCTTGCCACATGTCACTACTCGGTCTAACTGAGCGCCTCCAGGAGAGAGGTCCAAGCAAGAAACGCCCCGAGGAGCGTCTTGCCACATGTCACATCCTCGGTCTGACTGAGCGCCTCCAGGAGGGAGGTCCAAGCAAGACGCGCCCCGAGGAGCGTCTTGCCACATGTCACTACTCGTTCTGACTGAGCGCCTCCAGGAGATAGGCCCAAGCAATACATGCCCCGAGGAGCGGCTTGCCACATGTCAACAATGGGTCTGACTGAGGGCCTCCAGGAGAGAAGCCCAAGCAAGACGCGCCCTGAGGAGCGTCTTGCCACATGTCAACACTGGGTCGGACTGAGGGCCCCCAGGAGAGAGGCCCAAATAAGACGCGCCCCGAGGAGCGTCTTGCCACATGTCAACAATGGGTCTGACTGAGGGCCTCCAGGAGAGAAGCCCAAGCAAGATGCGCGCCGAGGAGCGTCTTGCCACATGTCAACACTGGGTCTGACTGAGCGCCTCCAGGAGAGAGGCCCAAGCAAGACGTGCCCCGAGGAGCGTCTTGCCACATGTCAACACTGGTTCTGACTGAGCGCCTCCAGGAGAGAGGCCCAAGCAAGACGCGCCCCGAGGAGCGTCTTGACACATGTCTCCTCTGGGTCTCACTGAGCGCCTCCAGGAGAGAGGCCCAAGCAAGACGTGCCCCGAGGAGCATCTTGCCACATGTCAACACTGGGTCTGACTGAGTGCCTCCATGAGAGAAGCCCCAGCAAGACGCGCCCCGAGGAGCGTCTTGCCACATGTCAACACTGGGTCTGACTGAGCACCTCCAGGAGAGAGGCCCAAGCAAGACGCGCCCCGAGGAGCGTCTTGCCACATGTCAACACTGGGTCTGACTGAGCGCCTCCAGGAGAGAGGCCCGAGGAGCGTCTTGCCACATGTCACCTCTGGGTCTGACTGAGCGCCTCCAGGAGAGAGGCGCAAGCAAGAAACGCCCGAGGAGCGTCTTGACACATGTCAACACTGGGTCTGACTGAGCGCCTCCAGGAGAGAGGCCCCAGCAAGACGCGCCCCGAGGAGCGTCTTGCCACATGTCAGCACTCGTTCTGACTGAGCGCCTCCAGGAGAGAGGCCCAAGCAAGAAGCGGCCCGAGGAGCGTCTTGCCACATGTCAACAATGGGTCTGACAGAGGGCCTCCAGGAGAGAAGCCCAAGCAAGACGCGCCCCGAGGAGCGTCTTGCCACATGTCAACACTGGGTCTAATTGAGCGCCTCCAGGAGAGAGGCCCAAGCAAGACACGCCCCGAGGAGCGTCTTGCCACATGTCACTACTCGGTCTGACTGAGCGCCTCCAGGAGGGAGGTCCAAGCAAGACGCGCCCCGAGGAGCGTCTTGCCACATGTCAACACTGGGTCTGACTGAGTGCCTCCATGAGAGAAGTCCCAGCAAGACGAGCCCCGAGGAGCGCCTTGCCACATGTCACTACTCGGTCTGACTGAGCGCCTCCATGAGAGAGGCCCAAGCAAGACGTGCCCCGAGGAGCGTCTTGCCACATGTCAACAATGGGTCTGACTGAGGGCCTCCAGGAGAGAAGCCCAAGCAAGAAGCGCCCCGAGGAGCGTCTTGCCACATGTCAACACTGGGTCTGACTGAGCGCCTCCAGGAGAGAGGCCCAAGCAAGACACGCCCCGAGGAGCGTCTTGACACATGTCAACACTGGGTCTTACTGAGGGCCTCCATGAGAGAAGCCCAAGCAAGACGCGCCCCGAGGAGAGTCTTGCAACATGTCAACACTGGGTCTGACAGAGGGCATCCAGGAGAGAGGCCCAAGCAATACGCGCCCCGAGGAGCGTCTTGTCACATGTTAACAATGGGTCTGTTTGAGGGCCTCCAGGCGTGAAGCCAAAGCAAGACGCGCCCCGAGGAGCTTCTTTCCACATGTCAATAATGGGTCTTACTGAGGGCCTCCATGAGAGAAGCCCAAGCAAGATGCGCCCCGAGGAGTGTCTTGCCACATGTCAACACTATGTCTGACTGAGCGCCTCCAGGAGAGAGGCCCAAGCAAGACGCGCCCCGAGGAGCTTCTTGCCACGTGTCAACACTGGGTCTGTCTTAGTGCCTCCAGGAGAGAGGCCCAAGCAAGACGCGCCCAGAGGAGCGTCTTGCCACGTGTCACCACTGGGTCTGATTGAGCACCTCCAGGAGAGAAGCCCCAGCAAGACGCGCCCCGAGGAGCGTCTTGACTTATGTCAGCACTCGGTTTGACTGAGCGCCTCCAGGAGAGAGGCCCAAGCAAGACGCGCCCCGAGGAGCGTCTTGCCATATGTCACTACTCGGTCTAACTGAGCGCCTCCAGGAGAGAGGTCCAAGCAAGACGCGCCCCGAGGAGCGTCTTGCCAAATGTCACTACTCGGTCTGACTGAGCGCCTCCAGGAGGGAGGTCCAAGCAAGACGCGCCCCGAGGAGCGTCTTGCCACATGTCACTACTCGGTCTGACTGCGCGCCTCCAGGAGAGAGGCCCAAGCAAGACGTGCCCAGAAGAGCGTCTTGCCACATGTCAACACTGGGTCTGACTGAGCGCCTCCAGGAGAGAGGCCCAAGCAAGACACGCCCCGAGGAGCGTCTTGACACAGGTCAACACTGGGTCGGACTGAGGGCCTCCATGAGAGAAGCCCAAGCAGGACGCGCCCCGAGGAGAGTCTTGCCACACGTCAACACTGGGTCTGACAGAGGGCATTCAGGAGAGAGGCCCAAGCAATACGCGCCCCGAGGAGCGTCTTGCCACATGTCACCACTGGGTCTGAATGAGCGCCTCCAGGAGAGAGGCCCAACCAAGACGCGCCCCGAGGAGTGTCTTGCCAAATGCCAAAACTGGGTCTGACTGAGCGCCTCCAGGAGAGAGGCCCAAGCAAGACGCGCCCCGAGGAGCGTCTTGCCACGTGTCAACACTGGGTTTGACTGAGCGCCTCCAGGAGAGAGGCCCAAGCAAGACGCGCCCCGAGGAGCGTCTTTCCACGTGTCACCACTGGGTCTGACTGAGCGCCTCCAGGAGAGAGGCCCACGCAAGACGCGCTCCGAGGAGCGTCTTGCCACATGTCAACACTGGGTCTGACTGAGCGCCTCCAGGAGAGAGGCCCAAGCAAGACGCGCCCCGAGGAGCGTCTTGCGACGGGTCAACAATGGGTCTGACTGAGCGCCTCCAGGAGAGAGGCCCGAGCAAGACGCGCCCCGAGGAGCGTCTTGCCACATGTCAACAATGGGTCTGACTGAGGGCCTCCAGGAGAGAGGCCCAAGCAAGACGCGCCCCGAGGAGCGTCTTGTCACATGTCAACACTGGGTCTTTCTGAGCGCCTCCAGGAGAGAAGCCCAAGCAAGACGCGCCCCGAGGAGCGTCTTGCCACATGTCAACAATGGGTCTGACTGAGGGCCTCCAGGAGAGAAGCCCAAGCAAGACGCGCCCCGAGGAGCGTCTTGACACATGTCAACACTGGGTCTGACAGAGGGCCTCCAGGAGAGAGGCCCAAGCAAGACGCGCCCCGAGGAGTGTCTTGCCACATGTCACAACTTGGTCTGACTGAGCTCCTCCAGGAGAGAGGCCCAAGCAACACGGGCCCCGAGGAGCGTCAGGCCTCATGTCACTACTCAGTCTGACTGAGCGCCTCCAGGAGAGAGGCCCAAGCAAGACGCGCCCCGAGGAGCGTCTTGCCACGTGTCAACACTGGGTCTGATTGAGGGCCTTCTGGAGAAAGGCCCAAGCAAGACGCGCCCCGAGGAGCGTCTTGCCACATGTCAACAATGGTTCTTACTGAGGGCCTCCGGGAGAGAAGCCCAAGCAAGACGCGCCCCGAGGAGCTTCTTGCCACATGTCAGCACTCGGTCTGACTGAGCGCCTCCAAGAGAGAGGCCAAAGCAAGACGCCCCCCGAGGAGCGTCTTGACACATGTCAACACTGGGTCTGACAGAGGGCCTCCATGAGAGAGGCCCAAGCAAGACGCGCTCCGAGGAGTGTCTTGCCAAATGTCAACACTGGGTCTGACTGAGCGTCTCAGGGAGAGAGGTCCAAGCAAGACGCGCCCCGAGGAGCGTCTTGCCACATGTCACTACTCGGTCTGACTGAGCGCCTCAGGGAGAGAGGTCCAAGCAAGACGCGCCCCGAGGAGCATCTTGCCACATGTCAACACTGGGTCTGACTGAGTGCCTCCATGAGAGAAGCCCCAGCAAGACGCGCCCCGAGGAGCGTCTTGACACATGTCACTACTCGGTCTGACTGAGCGCCTCAGGGAGAGAGGTCCAAGCAAGACGCGCCCCGAGGAGCATCTTGCCACATGTCAACAATGGGTCTGACTGAGGGCCTCCAGGAGAGAAGCCCAGGCAAGACGCGCCCCGAGGAGCGTCTTGCCACATGTCAACACTGGGTCTGACTGAGCGCCTCCAGGAGAGAGGCCCAAGCAAGACACGCCCCGAGGAGCGTCTTGACACATGTCAACACTGGGTCTGACTGAGGTTCTCCATGAGGTAAGCCCAAGCAAGACGCACCCCGAGGAGAGTCTTGCCACATGTCAACACTCGGTCTGACAGAGGGCATCCAGGAGAGAGGCCCAAGCAATACGCGCCCCGAGGAGCGTCTTGCCACATGTCACAATGGGTCTGACTGAGCGCCTCCAGGAGAGAGGCCCAACCAAGACGCGCCCTGAGGAGTGTCTTGCCACATGTCACCACTGGGTCTGACTGAGCGCCTCCAGGAGAGAGGCCCAAGCAAGACGCGCCCCGAGGAGAGACTTGTCACATATCAACACTGGGTCTTTCTGAGCGCCTCCAGGAGAGAAGCCCAAGCAAGACGCGCCCCGAGGAGCGTCTTTCCACATGTCAGCACTCGGTCTGACTGAGCGCCTCCAGGAGAGAGGCCAAAGCAAGACGCGCCCCGAGGAGCGTCTTGCCACATGTCAACAATGGGTATGACTGAGGGCCTCCAGGAGAGAAGCCCAAGCAAGACGCGCCCCGAGGAGCGTCTTGACACATGTCAGCACTCGGTCTGACTGAGCGCCTCCAGGAGAGAGGCCCAAGCAAGACGCGCGCCGAGGAGTGTCTTGCCACATGTCACCACTTGGTCTGACTGAGCACCTCCAGGAGAGAGGCCCAAGCAACACGCGCCCCGAGGAGCGTCAGGCCACATGTCACTACTCAGTCTGACTGAGCGCCTCCAGGAGAGAGGCCCAAGTAAGACGCGCCCCGAGGAGCGTCTTGCCACGTGTCAACACTGGGTCTGATTGAGGGCCTTCTGGAGAGAGGCCCAAGCAAGACGCGGCCCGAGGAGCGTCTTGCCACATGTCACTACTCGGTCTGACTGAGCGCCTCCAGGAGAGAGGCCCAAGCAAGACGTGCCCCGAGGAGCGTCTTGCCACATGTGAAACCTGGGTCTGACTGAGCGCCTCCAGGAGAGAGGCCCAAGCAAGACGCGCCCGGAGGAGCGTCTTGCAACATGTCAGCACTTGGTCTGACTGAGCGCCTCCAGGAGAGAGGCCCAAGCAAGACGCGCCCCGAGGAGGGTCTTGACACATGTCTCCTCTGGGTCTGACTGAGCGCCTCCAGGAGAGAGGCCCAAGCAAGACGTGCTCCGACGAGCATCTTGCCACATGTCAACACTGGGTCTTACTGAGTGCCTCCATGAGAGAAGCCCCAGCAAGACGCGCCCCGAGGAGCGTCTTGACACATGTCAACACTGGGTCTGACAGAGGGCCTCCATGAGAGAGGCCCAAGCAAGACGCGCCCCGAGGAATGTCTTGCCAAATGTCAACACTGGGTCTGACTGAGCGTCTCAGCGAGAGAGGTCCAAGCAAGACGCGCCCCGAGGAGCGTCTTGCCACATGTCAACACTGGGTCTGACTGAGTGCCTCCATGAGAGAAGCACCAGCAAGACGTGCCCCGAGGAGCGTCTTGCCACATGTCACTACTCGGTCTGTTTGAGCGCCTCCAGGAGAGAGGCCCAAGCAAGACGTGCCCCGAGGAGCGTCTTGCCACATGTCAACAATGGGTCTGACTGAGGGCCTCCAGGAGAGAGGCCAAAGCAAGATGCGCCCCGAGGAGCCTCTTGACACATGTCAACACTGGGTCTGACAGAGGGCCTCCATGAGAGAGGCCCAAGCAAGACCCGCCCCGAGAAGCGTCTTGCCACATGTCACTACTCGGTCTGACTGAGCGCCTCCAGGAGATAGGCCCAAGCAATACGTGCCCCGAGGAGCGTCTTGCCACATGTCAACAATGGGTCTGACTGAGGGCCTCCAGGAGAGAAGCCCAAGCAAGACGCGCCCCGAGGAGCGTCTTGCCACATGTCAACACTGGGTCGGACTGAGGGCCCCCAGGAGAGAGGCCCAAATAAGACGCGCCCCGAGGAGCGTCTTGCCACACGTCAACAATGGGTCTGACTGAGGGCCTCCAGGAGAGAAGCCCAAGCAAGATGCGCGCCGAGGTGCGTCTTGCCACATGTCAACACTGGGTCTGACTGAGCGCCTCCAGGAGAGAGGCCCAAGCAAGACGCGCCCCGAGGAGCGTCTTGCCACATGTCAACACTGGGTCTGACTGAGCGCCTCCAGGAGAGAGGCCCAAGCAAGACGCGCCCCGAGGAGCGTCTTGACACATGTCTCCTCTGGGTCTCACTGAGCGCCTCCAGGAGAGAGGCCCAAGCAAGACGTGCCCCGAGGAGCATCTTGCCACATGTCAACACTGGGTCTGACTGAGTGCCTCCATGAGAGAAGCCCCAGCAAGACGCGCCCCGAGGAGCGTCTTGCCACATGTCAACACTGGGTCTGACTGAGCACCTCCAGGAGAGAGGCCCAAGCAAGACGCGCCCCGAGGAGCGTCTTGCCACATGTCAACACTGGGTCTGACTGAGCGCCTCCAGGAGCGAGGCCCAAGCAAGAAACGCCCGAGGAGCGTCTTGACACATGTCAACATTGGGTCTGACTGAGCGCCTCCAGGAGAGAGGTCCAAGCAACACGCGCCCCGAGGAGCGTCTTGCCACATGTCAACACTGGGACTGACTGAGTGCCTCCATGAGAGAAGCCCCAGCAAGACGCGCCCCGAGGAGCGTCTTGTCACATGTCACTACTTGGTCTGACTGAGCGCCTCCAGGAGAGAGGCCCAAGCAAGACGTGCCCCGAGGAGCGTCTTGCCACATGTCAACAATGGGTCTGACTGAAGGCCTCCAGGAGAGAAGCCCAAGCAAGAAGCGCCCCGAGGAGCGTCTTGCCACATGTCAACACTGGGTCTGACTGGGCGCCTCCAGGAGAGAGGCCCAAGCAAGACATGCCCCAAGGAGCGTCTTGAAACATGTTAACACTGGGTCTGACTGAGAGCCTCCATGTGAGAAGCCCAAGCAAGACACGCCCCGAGGAGAGTCTTGCCACATGTCAACACTGGGTCTGACAGAGGGCATCCAGGAGAGAGGCCCAAGCAATACGCGCCCCGGGGAGCGTCTTGCCACATGTCAACAATGGGTCTGACTGAGGGCCTCCAGGAGAGAAGCCCAAGGAAGACGCGCCCCGAGGAGCTTCTTGCCGCATGTCAGCACTTGGTCTGATTGAGCACCTCCAGGAGAGAAGCCCCAGCAAGACGCGCCCCGAGGAGCGTCTTGACTTATGTCAGCACTCGGTTTGACTGAGCGCCTCCAGGAGAGAGGCCCAAGCAAGACGCGCCCCGAGGAGCGTCTTGCCATATGTCACTACTCGGTCTAACTGAGCGCCTCCAGGAGAGAGGTCCAAGCAAGACGCGCCCCGAGGAGCGTCTTGCCAAATGTCACTACTCGGTCTGACTGAGCGCCTCCAGGAGGGAGGTCCAAGCAAGACGCGCCCCGAGGAGCGTCTTGCCACATGTCACTACTCGGTCTGACTGCGCGCCTCCAGGAGAGAGGCCCAAGCAAGACGTGCCCAGAAGAGCGTCTTGCCACATGTCAACACTGGGTCTGACTGAGCGCCTCCAGGAGAGAGGCCCAAGCAAGACACGCCCCGAGGAGCGTCTTGACACAGGTCAACACTGGGTCGGACTGAGGGCCTCCATGAGAGAAGCCCAAGCAGGACGCGCCCCGAGGAGAGTCTTGCCACACGTCAACACTGGGTCTGACAGAGGGCATTCAGGAGAGAGGCCCAAGCAATACGCGCCCCGAGGAGCGTCTTGCCACATGTCACCACTGGGTCTGAATGAGCGCCTCCAGGAGAGAGGCCCAACCAAGACGCGCCCCGAGGAGTGTCTTGCCAAATGCCAAAACTGGGTCTGACTGAGCGCCTCCAGGAGAGAGGCCCAAGCAAGACGCGCCCCGAGGAGCGTCTTGCCACGTGTCAACACTGGGTCTGACTGAGCGCCTCCAGGAGAGAGGCCCAAGCAAGACGCGCCCCGAGGAGCGTCTTTCCACGTGTCACCACTGGGTCTGACTGAGCGCCTCCAGGAGAGAGGCCCACGCAAGACGCGCTCCGAGGAGCGTCTTGCCACATGTCAACACTGGGTCTGACTGAGCGCCTCCAGGAGAGAGGCCCAAGCAAGACGCGCCCCGAGGAGCGTCTTGCGACGGGTCAACAATGGGTCTGACTGAGGGCCTCCAGGAGAGAGGCCCAAGCAAGATGCGCCCGGAGGAGCATCTTGCCACATGTCAACACTGGGTCTGACAGAGGGCCTCCAGGAGAGAGGCCCAAGCAAGACGCGCCCCGAGGAGCGTCTTGCCACATGCCACCTCTGGTTCTGACTGAGCGCCTCCAGGAGAGAGGCCCGAGCAAGACGCGCCCCGAGGAGCGTCTTGCCACATGTCAACAATGGGTCTGACTGAGGGCCTCCAGGAGAGAGGCCCAAGCAAGACGCGCCCCGAGGAGCGTCTTGTCACATGTCAACACTGGGTCTTTCTGAGCGCCTCCAGGAGAGAAGCCCAAGCAAGACGCGCCCCGAGGAGCGTCTTGCCACATGTCAACAATGGGTCTGACTGAGGGCCTCCAGGAGAGAAGCCCAAGCAAGACGCGCCCCGAGGAGCGTCTTGACACATGTCAACACTGGGTCTGACAGAGGGCCTCCAGGAGAGAGGCCCAAGCAAGACGCGCCCCGAGGAGTGTCTTGCCACATGTCACAACTTGGTCTGACTGAGCTCCTCCAGGAGAGAGGCCCAAGCAACACGGGCCCCGAGGAGCGTCAGGCCTCATGTCACTACTCAGTCTGACTGAGCGCCTCCAGGAGAGAGGCCCAAGCAAGACGCGCCCCGAGGAGCGTCTTGCCACGTGTCAACACTGGGTCTGATTGAGGGCCTTCTGGAGAAAGGCCCAAGCAAGACGCGCCCCGAGGAGCGTCTTGCCACATGTCAACAATGGTTCTTACTGAGGGCCTCCGGGAGAGAAGCCCAAGCAAGACGCGCCCCGAGGAGCTTCTTGCCACATGTCAGCACTCGGTCTGACTGAGCGCCTCCAAGAGAGAGGCCAAAGCAAGACGCCCCCCGAGGAGCGTCTTGACACATGTCAACACTGGGTCTGACAGAGGGCCTCCATGAGAGAGGCCCAAGCAAGACGCGCTCCGAGGAGTGTCTTGCCAAATGTCAACACTGGGTCTGACTGAGCGTCTCAGGGAGAGAGGTCCAAGCAAGACGCGCCCCGAGGAGCGTCTTGCCACATGTCACTACTCGGTCTGACTGAGCGCCTCAGGGAGAGAGGTCCAAGCAAGACGCGCCCCGAGGAGCATCTTGCCACATGTCAACACTGGGTCTGACTGAGTGCCTCCATGAGAGAAGCCCCAGCAAGACGCGCCCCGAGGAGCGTCTTGACACATGTCACTACTCGGTCTGTTTGAGCGCCTCCAGGAGAGAGGACCAAGCAAGACGTGCCCCGAGGAGCGTCTTGCCACATGTCAACAATGGGTCTGACTGAGGGCCTCCAGGAGAGAAGCCCAGGCAAGACGCGCCCCGAGGAGCGTCTTGCCACATGTCAACACTGGGTCTGACTGAGCGCCTCCAGGAGAGAGGCCCAAGCAAGACACGCCCCGAGGAGCGTCTTGACACATGTCAACACTGGGTCTGACTGAGGTTCTCCATGAGGTAAGCCCAAGCAAGACGCACCCCGAGGAGAGTCTTGCCACATGTCAACACTCGGTCTGACAGAGGGCATCCAGGAGAGAGGCCCAAGCAATACGCGCCCCGAGGAGCGTCTTGCCACATGTCACAATGGGTCTGACTGAGCGCCTCCAGGAGAGAGGCCCAACCAAGACGCGCCCTGAGGAGTGTCTTGCCACATGTCACCACTGGGTCTGACTGAGCGCCTCCAGGAGAGAGGCCCAAGCAAGACGCGCCCCGAGGAGAGACTTGTCACATATCAACACTGGGTCTTTCTGAGCACCTCCAGGAGAGAAGCCCAAGCAAGACGCGCCCCGAGGAGCGTCTTTCCACATGTCAGCACTCGGTCTGACTGAGCGCCTCCAGGAGAGAGGCCAAAGCAAGACGCGCCCCGAGGAGCGTCTTGCCACATGTCAACAATGGGTATGACTGAGGGCCTCCAGGAGAGAAGCCCAAGCAAGACGCGCCCCGAGGAGCGTCTTGACACATGTCAGCACTCGGTCTGACTGAGCGCCTCCAGGAGAGAGGCCCAAGCAAGACGCGCGCCGAGGAGTGTCTTGCCACATGTCACCACTTGGTCTGACTGAGCACCTCCAGGAGAGAGGCCCAAGCAACACGCGCCCCGAGGAGCGTCAGGCCACATGTCACTACTCAGTCTGACTGAGCGCCTCCAGGAGAGAGGCCCAAGTAAGACGCGCCCCGAGGAGCGTCTTGCCACGTGTCAACACTGGGTCTGATTGAGGGCCTTCTGGAGAGAGGCCCAAGCAAGACGCGGCCCGAGGAGCGTCTTGCCACATGTCACTACTCGGTCTGACTGAGCGCCTCCAGGAGAGAGGCCCAAGCAAGACGTGCCCCGAGGAGCGTCTTGCCACATGTGAAACCTGGGTCTGACTGAGCGCCTCCAGGAGAGAGGCCCAAGCAAGACGCGCCCGGAGGAGCGTCTTGCAACATGTCAGCACTTGGTCTGACTGAGCGCCTCCAGGAGAGAGGCCCAAGCAAGACGCGCCCCGAGGAGGGTCTTGACACATGTCTCCTCTGGGTCTGACTGAGCGCCTCCAGGAGAGAGGCCCAAGCAAGACGTGCCCCGACGAGCATCTTGCCACATGTCAACACTGGGTCTTACTGAGTGCCTCCATGAGAGAAGCCCCAGCAAGACGCGCCCCGAGGAGCGTCTTGACACATGTCAACACTGGGTCTGACAGAGGGCCTCCATGAGAGAGGCCCAAGCAAGACGCGCCCCGAGGAATGTCTTGCCAAATGTCAACACTGGGTCTGACTGAGCGTCTCAGCGAGAGAGGTCCAAGCAAGACGCGCCCCGAGGAGCGTCTTGCCACATGTCAACACTGGGTCTGACTGAGTGCCTCCATGAGAGAAGCACCAGCAAGACGTGCCCCGAGGAGCGTCTTGCCACATGTCACTACTCGGTCTGTTTGAGCGCCTCCAGGAGAGAGGCCCAAGCAAGACGTGCCCCGAGGAGCGTCTTGCCACATGTCAACAATGGGTCTGACTGAGGGCCTCCAGGAGAGAGGCCAAAGCAAGATGCGCCCCGAGGAGCCTCTTGACACATGTCAACACTGGGTCTGACAGAGGGCCTCCATGAGAGAGGCCCAAGCAAGACCCGCCCCGAGGAGCGTCTTGCCACATGTCACTACTCGGTCTGACTGAGCGCCTCCAGGAGATAGGCCCAAGCAATACGTGCCCCGAGGAGCGTCTTGCCACATGTCAACAATGGGTCTGACTGAGGGCCTCCAGGAGAGAAGCCCAAGCAAGACGCGCCCCGAGGAGCGTCTTGCCACATGTCAACACTGGGTCGGACTGAGGGCCCCCAGGAGAGAGGCCCAAATAAGACGCGCCCCGAGGAGCGTCTTGCCACACGTCAACAATGGGTCTGACTGAGGGCCTCCAGGAGAGAAGCCCAAGCAAGATGCGCGCCGAGGTGCGTCTTGCCACATGTCAACACTGGGTCTGACTGAGCGCCTCCAGGAGAGAGGCCCAAGCAAGACGCGCCCCGAGGAGCGTCTTGCCACATGTCAACACTGGGTCTGACTGAGCGCCTCCAGGAGAGAGGCCCAAGCAAGACGCGCCCCGAGGAGCGTCTTGACACATGTCTCCTCTGGGTCTCACTGAGCGCCTCCAGGAGAGAGGCCCAAGCAAGACGTGCCCCGAGGAGCATCTTGCCACATGTCAACACTGGGTCTGACTGAGTGCCTCCATGAGAGAAGCCCCAGCAAGACGCGCCCCGAGGAGCGTCTTGCCACATGTCAACACTGGGTCTGACTGAGCACCTCCAGGAGAGAGGCCCAAGCAAGACGCGCCCCGAGGAGCGTCTTGCCACATGTCAACACTGGGTCTGACTGAGCGCCTCCAGGAGCGAGGCCCAAGCAAGAAACGCCCGAGGAGCGTCTTGACACATGTCAACATTGGGTCTGACTGAGCGCCTCCAGGAGAGAGGTCCAAGCAACACGCGCCCCGAGGAGCGTCTTGCCACATGTCAACACTGGGTCTGACTGAGTGCCTCCATGAGAGAAGCCCCAGCAAGACGCGCCCCGAGGAGCGTCTTGTCACATGTCACTACTTGGTCTGACTGAGCGCCTCCAGGAGAGAGGCCCAAGCAAGACGTGCCCCGAGGAGCGTCTTGCCACATGTCAACAATGGGTCTGACTGAAGGCCTCCAGGAGAGAAGCCCAAGCAAGAAGCGCCCCGAGGAGCGTCTTGCCACATGTCAACACTGGGTCTGACTGGGCGCCTCCAGGAGAGAGGCCCAAGCAAGACATGCCCCAAGGAGCGTCTTGAAACATGTTAACACTGGGTCTGACTGAGAGCCTCCATGTGAGAAGCCCAAGCAAGACACGCCCCGAGGAGAGTCTTGCCACATGTCAACACTGGGTCTGACAGAGGGCATCCAGGAGAGAGGCCCAAGCAATACGCGCCCCGGGGAGCGTCTTGCCACATGTCAACAATGGGTCTGACTGAGGGCCTCCAGGAGAGAAGCCCAAGGAAGACGCGCCCCGAGGAGCTTCTTGCCGCATGTCAGCACTTGGTCTGACTGAGCGCCTCCAGGAGAGAGGCCAAAGCAAGATGCGCCCCGAGGAGCGTCTTGACACATGTCAACACTGGGTCTGACAGAGGGCCTCCATGAGAGAGGCCCAAGCAAGACCCACCCCGAGGAGCGTCTTGCCACATGTCACTACTCGGTCTAACTGAGCGCCTCCAGGAGAGAGGTCCAAGCAAGACACGCCCCGAGGAGCGTCTTGCCACATGTCACATCCTCGGTCTGACTGAGCGCCTCCAGGAGGGAGGTCCAAGCAAGACGCGCCCCGAGGAGCGTCTTGCCACATGTCACTACTCGGTCTGACTGAGCGCCTCCAGGAGATAGGCCCAAGCAATACGTGCCCCGAGGAGCGTCTTGCCACATGTCAACAATGGGTCTGACTGAGGGCCTCCAGGAGAGAAGCCCAAGCAAGACGCGCCCCGAGGAGCGTCTTGCCACATGTCAACACTGGGTCGGACTGAGGGCTCCCAGGAGAGAGGCCCAAACAAGACGCGCCCCGAGGAGCGTCTTGCCACATGTCAACAATGGGTCTGACTGAGGGCCTCCAGGAGAGAAGCCCAAGCAAGATGCGCGCCGAGGAGCGTCTTGCCACATGTCAACACTGGGTCTGACTGAGCGCCTCCAGGAGAGAGGCCCAAGCAAGACGCGCCCCGAGGAGCGTCTTGCCACATGTCAACACTGGGTCTGACTGAGCGCCTCCAGGAGAGAGGCCCAAGCAAGACGCGCCCCGAGGAGCGTCTTGACACATGTCTCCTCTGGGTCTCACTGAGCGCCTCCAGGAGAGAAGCCCAAGCAAGACGTGCCCCGAGGAGCATCTTGCCACATGTCACCACTGGGTCTGACTGAGTGCCTCCATGAGAGAAGCCCCAGCAAGACGCGCCCCGAGGAGCGTCTTGCCACATGTCAACACTGGGTCTGACTGAGCACCTCCAGGAGAGAAGCCCAAGCAAGACGCGCCCCAAGGAGCGTCTTGCCACATGTCAACACTGGGTCTGACTGAGCGCCTCCAGGAGAGAGGCCCGAGGAGCGTCTTGCCATGTCACCTCTGGGTCTGACTGAGCGCCTCCAGGAGAGAGGCGCAAGCAAGAAACGCCCGAGGAGCGTCTTGACACATGTCACTACTCGGTCTGACTGAGCGCCTCCAGGAGATAGGCCCAAGCAATACGTGCCCCGAGGAGCGTCTTGCCACATGTCAACAATGGGTCTGACTGAGGGCCTCCAGGAGAGAAGCCCAAGCAAGACGCGCCCCGAGGAGCGTCTTGCCACATGTCAACACTGGGTCGGACTGAGGGCCCCCAGGAGAGAGGCCCAAATAAGATGCGCCCCGAGGAGCGTCTTGCCACATGTCAACAATGGGTCTGACTGAGGGCCTCCAGGAGAGAAGCCCAAGCAAGATGCGCGCCGAGGAGCGTCTTGCCACATGTCAACACTGGGTCTGACTGAGCGCCTCCAGGAGAGAGGCCCAAGCAAGACGCGCCCCGAGGAGCGTCTTGCCACATGTCAACACTGGGTCTGACTGAGCGCCTCCAGGAGAGAGGCCCAAGCAAGACGCGCCCCGAGGAGCGTCTTGACACATGTCTCCTCTGGGTCTCACTGAGCGCCTCCAGGAGAGAGGCCCAAGCAAGACGCGCCCCGAGGAGCGTCTTGCCACATGTCAACACTGGGTCTGACTGAGCACCTCCAGGAGAGAGGCCCAAGCAAGACGCGCCCCGAGGAGCGTCTTGCCACATGTCAACACTGGGTCTGACTGAGCGCCTCCAGGAGAGAGGCCCGAGGAGCGTCTTGCCACATGTCACCTCTGGGTCTGACTGAGCGCCTCCAGGAGAGAGGTGCAAGCAAGAAACGCCCGAGGAGCGTCTTGACACATGTCAACACTGGGTCTGACTGAGCGCCTCCAGGAGAGAGGCCCCAGCAAGACGCGCCCCGAGGAGCGTCTTGACACATGTCAACACTGGGTCTGACAGAGGGCCTCCATGAGAGAGGCCCAAGCAAGACGCGCCCCGAGGAGCGTCTTGCCACATGTCAACACTGGGTCTGACTGAGGTTCTCCATGAGGTAAGCCCAAGCAAGACGCACCCCGAGGAGAGTCTTGCCACATGTCAACACTCGGTCTGACAGAGGGCATCCAGGAGAGAGGCCCAAGCAATACGCGCCCCGAGGAGCGTCTTGCCACATGTCACAATGGGTCTGACTGAGCGCCTCCAGGAGAGAGGCCCAACCAAGACGCGCCCTGAGGAGTGTCTTGCCACATGTCACCACTGGGTCTGACTGAGCGCCTCCAGGAGAGAGGCCCAAGCAAGACGCGCCCCGAGGAGAGACTTGTCACATATCAACACTGGGTCTTTCTGAGCGCCTCCAGGAGAGAAGCCCAAGCAAGACGCGCCCCGAGGAGCGTCTTTCCACATGTCAGCACTCGGTCTGACTGAGCGCCTCCAGGAGAGAGGCCAAAGCAAGACGCGCCCCGAGGAGCGTCTTGCCACATGTCAACAATGGGTATGACTGAGGGCCTCCAGGAGAGAAGCCCAAGCAAGACGCGCCCCGAGGAGCGTCTTGACACATGTCAGCACTCGGTCTGACTGAGCGCCTCCAGGAGAGAGGCCCAAGCAAGACTCGCGCCGAGGAGTGTCTTGCCACATGTCACCACTTGGTCTGACTGAGCACCTCCAGGAGAGAGGCCCAAGCAACACGCGCCCCGAGGAGCGTCAGGCCACATGTCACTACTCAGTCTGACTGAGCGCCTCCAGGAGAGAGGCCCAAGTAAGACGCGCCCCGAGGAGCGTCTTGCCACGTGTCAACACTGGGTCTGATTGAGGGCCTTCTGGAGAGAGGCCCAAGCAAGACGCGGCCCGAGGAGCGTCTTGCCACATGTCACTACTCGGTCTGACTGAGCGCCTCCAGGAGAGAGGCCCAAGCAAGACGTGCCCCGAGGAGCGTCTTGCCACATGTGAAACCTGGGTCTGACTGAGCGCCTCCAGGAGAGAGGCCCAAGCAAGACGCGCCCGGAGGAGCGTCTTGCAACATGTCAGCACTTGGTCTGACTGAGCGCCTCCAGGAGAGAGGCCCAAGCAAGACGCGCCCCGAGGAGGGTCTTGACACATGTCTCCTCTGGGTCTGACTGAGCGCCTCCAGGAGAGAGGCCCAAGCAAGACGTGCCCCGACGAGCATCTTGCCACATGTCAACACTGGGTCTTACTGAGTGCCTCCATGAGAGAAGCCCCAGCAAGACGCGCCCCGAGGAGCGTCTTGACACATGTCAACACTGGGTCTGACAGAGGGCCTCCATGAGAGAGGCCCAAGCAAGACGCGCCCCGAGGAATGTCTTGCCAAATGTCAACACTGGGTCTGACTGAGCGTCTCAGCGAGAGAGGTCCAAGCAAGACGCGCCCCGAGGAGCGTCTTGCCACATGTCAACACTGGGTCTGACTGAGTGCCTCCATGAGAGAAGCACCAGCAAGACGTGCCCCGAGGAGCGTCTTGCCACATGTCACTACTCGGTCTGTTTGAGCGCCTCCAGGAGAGAGGCCCAAGCAAGACGTGCCCCGAGGAGCGTCTTGCCACATGTCAACAATGGGTCTGACTGAGGGCCTCCAGGAGAGAGGCCAAAGCAAGATGCGCCCCGAGGAGCCTCTTGACACATGTCAACACTGGGTCTGACAGAGGGCCTCCATGAGAGAGGCCCAAGCAAGACCCGCCCCGAGGAGCGTCTTGCCACATGTCACTACTCGGTCTGACTGAGCGCCTCCAGGAGATAGGCCCAAGCAATACGTGCCCCGAGGAGCGTCTTGCCACATGTCAACAATGGGTCTGACTGAGGGCCTCCAGGAGAGAAGCCCAAGCAAGACGCGCCCCGAGGAGCGTCTTGCCACATGTCAACACTGGGTCGGACTGAGGGCCCCCAGGAGAGAGGCCCAAATAAGACGCGCCCCGAGGAGCGTCTTGCCACACGTCAACAATGGGTCTGACTGAGGGCCTCCAGGAGAGAAGCCCAAGCAAGATGCGCGCCGAGGTGCGTCTTGCCACATGTCAACACTGGGTCTGACTGAGCGCCTCCAGGAGAGAGGCCCAAGCAAGACGCGCCCCGAGGAGCGTCTTGCCACATGTCAACACTGGGTCTGACTGAGCGCCTCCAGGAGAGAGGCCCAAGCAAGACGCGCCCCGAGGAGCGTCTTGACACATGTCTCCTCTGGGTCTCACTGAGCGCCTCCAGGAGAGAGGCCCAAGCAAGACGTGCCCCGAGGAGCATCTTGCCACATGTCAACACTGGGTCTGACTGAGTGCCTCCGTGAGAGAAGCCCCAGCAAGACGCGCCCCGAGGAGCGTCTTGCCACATGTCAACACTGGGTCTGACTGAGCACCTCCAGGAGAGAGGCCCAAGCAAGACGCGCCCCGAGGAGCGTCTTGCCACATGTCAACACTGGGTCTGACTGAGCGCCTCCAGGAGCGAGGCCCAAGCAAGAAACGCCCGAGGAGCGTCTTGACACATGTCAACATTGGGTCTGACTGAGCGCCTCCAGGAGAGAGGTCCAAGCAACACGCGCCCCGAGGAGCGTCTTGCCACATGTCAACACTGGGTCTGACTGAGTGCCTCCATGAGAGAAGCCCCAGCAAGACGCGCCCCGAGGAGCGTCTTGTCACATGTCACTACTTGGTCTGACTGAGCGCCTCCAGGAGAGAGGCCCAAGCAAGACGTGCCCCGAGGAGCGTCTTGCCACATGTCAACAATGGGTCTGACTGAAGGCCTCCAGGAGAGAAGCCCAAGCAAGAAGCGCCCCGAGGAGCGTCTTGCCACATGTCAACACTGGGTCTGACTGGGCGCCTCCAGGAGAGAGGCCCAAGCAAGACATGCCCCAAGGAGCGTCTTGAAACATGTTAACACTGGGTCTGACTGAGAGCCTCCATGTGAGAAGCCCAAGCAAGACACGCCCCGAGGAGAGTCTTGCCACATGTCAACACTGGGTCTGACAGAGGGCATCCAGGAGAGAGGCCCAAGCAATACGCGCCCCGGGGAGCGTCTTGCCACATGTCAACAATGGGTCTGACTGAGGGCCTCCAGGAGAGAAGCCCAAGGAAGACGCGCCCCGAGGAGCTTCTTGCCGCATGTCAGCACTTGGTCTGACTGAGCGCCTCCAGGAGAGAGGCCAAAGCAAGATGCGCCCCGAGGAGCGTCTTGACACATGTCAACACTGGGTCTGACAGAGGGCCTCCATGAGAGAGGCCCAAGCAAGACCCACCCCGAGGAGCGTCTTGCCACATGTCACTACTCGGTCTAACTGAGCGCCTCCAGGAGAGAGGTCCAAGCAAGACACGCCCCGAGGAGCGTCTTGCCACATGTCACATCTTCGGTCTGACTGAGCGCCTCCAGGAGGGAGGTCCAAGCAAGACGCGCCCCGAGGAGCGTCTTGCCACATGTCACTACTCGGTCTGACTGAGCGCCTCCAGGAGATAGGCCCAAGCAATACGTGCCCCGAGGAGCGTCTTGCCACATGTCAACAATGGGTCTGACTGAGGGCCTCCAGGAGAGAAGCCCAAGCAAGACGCGCCCCGAGGAGCGTCTTGCCACATGTCAACACTGGGTCGGACTGAGGGCTCCCAGGAGAGAGGCCCAAATAAGACGCGCCCCGAGGAGCGTCTTGCCACATGTCAACAATGGGTCTGACTGAGGGCCTCCAGGAGAGAAGCCCAAGCAAGATGCGCGCCGAGGAGCGTCTTGCCACATGTCAACACTGGGTCTGACTGAGCACCTCCAGGAGAGAGGCCCAAGCAAGACGCGCCCCGAGGAGCGTCTTGCCACATGTCAACACTGGGTCTGACTGAGCGCCTCCAGGAGAGAGGCCCAAGCAAGACGCGCCCCGAGGAGCGTCTTGACACATGTCTCCTCTGGGTCTCACTGAGCGCCTCCAGGAGAGAAGCCCAAGCAAGACGTGCCCCGAGGAGCATCTTGCCACATGTCACCACTGGGTCTGACTGAGTGCCTCCATGAGAGAAGCCCCAGCAAGACGCGCCCCGAGGAGCGTCTTGCCACATGTCAACACTGGGTCTGACTGAGCACCTCCAGGAGAGAGGCCCAAGCAAGACGCGCCCCGAGGAGCGTCTTGCCACATGTCAACACTGGGTCTGACTGAGCGCCTCCAGGAGAGAGGCCCGAGGAGCGTCTTGCCATGTCACCTCTGGGTCTGACTGAGCGCCTCCAGGAGAGAGGCGCAAGCAAGAAACGCCCGAGGAGCGTCTTGACACATGTCACTACTCGGTCTGACTGAGCGCCTCCAGGAGATAGGCCCAAGCAATACGTGCCCCGAGGAGCGTCTTGCCACATGTCAACAATGGGTCTGACTGAGGGCCTCCAGGAGAGAAGCCCAAGCAAGACGCGCCCCGAGGAGCGTCTTGCCACATGTCAACACTGGGTCGGACTGAGGGCCCCCAGGAGAGAGGCCCAAATAAGATGCGCCCCGAGGAGCGTCATGCCACATGTCAACAATGGGTCTGACTGAGGGCCTCCAGGAGAGAAGCCCAAGCAAGATGCGCGCCGAGGAGCGTCTTGCCACATGTCAACACTGGGTCTGACTGAGCGCCTCCAGGAGAGAGGCCCAAGCAAGACGCGCCCCGAGGAGCGTCTTGCCACATGTCAACACTGGGTCTGACTGAGCGCCTCCAGGAGAGAGGCCCAAGCAAGACGCGCCCCGAGGAGCGTCTTGACACATGTCTCCTCTGGGTCTCACTGAGCGCCTCCAGGAGAGAGGCCCAAGCAAGACGTGCCCCGAGGAGCATCTTGCCACATGTCAACACTGGGTCTGACTGAGTGCCTCCATGAGAGAAGCCCCAGCAAGACGCGCCCCGAGGAGCGTCTTGCCACATGTCAACACTGGGTCTGACTGAGCACCTCCAGGAGAGAGGCCCAAGCAAGACGCGCCCCGAGGAGCGTCTTGCCACATGTCAACACTGGGTCTGACTGAGCGCCTCCAGGAGAGAGGCCCGAGGAGCGTCTTGCCACATGTCACCTCTGGGTCTGACTGAGCGCCTCCAGGAGAGAGGTGCAAGCAAGAAACGCCCGAGGAGCGTCTTGACACATGTCAACACTGGGTCTGACTGAGCGCCTCCAGGAGAGAGGCCCCAGCAAGACGCGCCCCGAGGAGCGTCTTGCCACATGTCAGCACTCGGTCTGACTTAGCGCCTCCAGGAGAGAGGCCCAAGCAAGAAGCGCCCCGAGGAGCGTCTTGCCACATGTCAACAATGGGTCTAATTGAGCGCCTCCAGGAGAGAGGCCCAAGCAAGACACGCCCCGAGGAGCGTCTTGCCACATGTCACTACTCGGTCTGACTGAGCGCCTCCAGGAGAGAGGTCCAAGCAACACGAGCACCGAGGAGCGTCTTGCCACATGTCAACACTGGGTCTGACTGAGTGCCTCCATGAGAGAAGTCCCAGCAAGACGCGCCCCGAGGAGCGCCTTGCCACATGTCACTACTCGGTCTGACTGAGCGCCTCCAGGAGAGAGGCCCAAGCAAGACGTGCCCCGAGGAGCGTCTTGCCACATGTCAACAATGGGTCTGACTGAGGGCCTCCAGGAGAGAAGCCCAAGCAAGAAGCGCCCCGAGGAGCGTCTTGCCACATGTCAACACTGGGTCTGACTGAGGGCCTCCATGAGAGAAGCCCAAGCAAGACGCGCCCCGAGGAGAGTCTTGCCACATGTCAACACTGGGTCTGACAGAGGGCATCCAGGAGAGAGGCCCAAGCAATACGCGCCCCGAGGAGCGTCTTGCCACATGTCAACAATGGGTCTGACTGAGGGCCTCCAGGCGTGAAGCCAAAGCAAGACGCGCCCCGAGGAGCTTCTTTCCACATGTCAATAATGGGTCTTACTGAGGGCCTCCATGAGAGAAGCCCAAGCAAGATGCGCCCCGAGGAGTGTCTTGCCACATGTCAACACTATGTCTGACTGAGCGCCTCCAGGAGAGAGGCCCAAGCAAGACGCGCCCCGAGGAGCGTCTTGCCACGTGTCAACACTGGGTCTGTCTTAGTGCCTCCAGGAGAGAGGCCCAAGCAAGACGCGCCCAGAGGAGCGTCTTGCCACGTGTCACCACTGGGTCTGATTGAGCACCTCCAGGAGAGAAGCCCCAGCAAGACGCGCCCCGAGGAGCGTCTTGCCTTATGTCAGCACTCGGTTTGACTGAGCGCCTCCAGGAGAGAGGCCCAAGCAAGACGCGCCCCGAGGAGCGTCTTGCCATATGTCACTACTCGGTCTAACTGAGCGCCTCCAGGAGAGAGGTCCAAGCAAGACGCGCCCCGAGGAGCGTCTTGCCAAATGTCACTACTCGGTCTGACTGAGCGCCTCCAGGAGGTAGGTCCAAGCAAGACGCGCCCCGAGGAGCGTCTTGCCACATGTCAACACTGGGTATGACAGAGGGCCTCCAGGAGAGAGGCCCAAGCAAGACGCGCCCCGAGGAGCGTCTTGCCACATGCCACCTCTGGTTCTGACTGAGCGCCTCCAGGAGAGAGGCCCGAGCAAGACGCGCCCCGAGGAGCGTCTTGCCACATGTCAACAATGGGTCTGACTGAGGGCCTCCAGGAGAGAGGCCCAAGCAAGATGCGCCCGGAGGAGCATCTTGCCACATGTCAACACTGGGTCTGACAGAGGGCCTCCAGGAGAGAGGCCCAAGCAAGACGCGCCCCGAGGAGCGTCTTGTCACATGTCAACACTGGGTCTTTCTGAGCGCCTCCAGGAGAGAAGCCCAAGCAAGACGCGCCCTGAGGAGCGTCTTGCCACATGTCAACAATGGGTCTGACTGAGGGCCTCCAGGAGAGAAGCCCAAGCAAGACGCGCCCCGAGGAGCGTCTTGACACATGTCAACACTGGGTCTGACAGAGGGCCTCCAGGAGAGAGGCCCAAGCAAGACGCGCCCCGAGGAGTGTCTTGCCACATGTCACAACTTGGTCTGACTGAGCTCCTCCAGGAGAGAGGCCCAAGCAACACGCGCCCCGAGGAGCGTCAGGCCTCATGTCACTACTCAGTCTGACTGAGCGCCTCCAGGAGAGAGGCCCAAGCAAGACGCGCCCCGAGGAGCGTCTTGCCACGTGTCAACACTGGGTCTGATTGAGGGCCTTCTGGAGAGAGGCCCAAGCAAGACGCGCCCCGAGGAGCGTCTTGCCACATGTCAACAATGGTTCTTACTGAGGGCCTCCGGGAGAGAAGCCCAAGCAAGACGCGCCCCGAGGAGCTTCTTGCCACATGTCAGGACTCGGTCTGACTGAGCGCCTCCAGGAGAGATGCCAAAGCAAGACGCCCCCCGAGGAGCGTCTTGACACATGTCAACACTGGGTCTGACAGAGGGCCTCCATGAGAGAGGCCCAAGCAAGACGCGCCCCGAGGAGTGTCTTGCCAAATGTCAACACTGGGTCTGACTGAGCGTCTCAGGGAGAGAGGTCCAAGCAAGACGCGCCCCGAGGAGCGTCTTGCCACATGTCACTACTCGGTCTGACTGAGCGCCTCAGGGAGAGAGGTCCAAGCAAGACGCGCCCCGAGGAGCATCTTGCCACATGTCAACACTGGGTCTGACTGAGTGCCTCCATGAGAGAAGCCCCAGCAAGACGCGTCCCGAGGAGCGTCTTGCCACATGTCACTACTCGGTCTGTTTGAGCGCCTCCAGGAGAGAGGCCCAAGCAAGACGTGCCCCGAGGAGCGTCTTGCCACATGTCAACAATGGGTCTGACTGAGGGCCTCCAGGAGAGAAGCCCAAGCAAGACGCGCCCCGAGGAGCGTCTTGCCACATGTCAACACTGGGTCTGACTGAGCGCCTCCAGGAGAGAGGCCCAAGCAAGACACGCCCCGAGGAGCGTCTTGACACATGTCAACACTGGGTCTGACTGAGGTTCTCCATGAGGTAAGCCCAAGCAAGACGCACCCCGAGGAGAGTCTTGCCACATGTCAACACTCGGTCTGACAGAGGGCATCCAGGAGAGAGGCCCAAGCAATACGCGCCCCGAGGAGCGTCTTGCCACATGTCACAATGGGTCTGACTGAGTGCCTCCAGGAGAGAGGCCCAACCAAGACGCGCCCTGAGGAGCGTCTTGCCACATGCCAACACTGGGTCTGACAGAGTGCCTCCAGGAGAGAGGCCCAAGCAACACGCGCCCCGAGGAGCGTCAGGCCACATGTCACTACTCAGTCTGACTGAGCGCCTCCAGGAGAGAGGCCCAAGTAAGACGCGCCCCGAGGAGCGTCTTGCCACGTGTCAACACTGGGTCTGATTGAGGGCCTCCATGAGAGAAGTCCCAGCAAGACGCGCCCCGAGGAGCGCCTTGCCACATGTCACTACTCGGTCTGTTTGAGCGCCTCCAGGAGAGAGGCCCAAGCAAGACGTGCCCCGAGGAGCGTCTTGCCACATGTCAACAATGGGTCTGACTGAGGGCCTCCAGGAGAGAGGCCAAAGCAAAATGCGCCCCGAGGAGCGTCTTGACACATGTCAACACTGGGTCTGACAGAGGGCCTCCATGAGAGAGGTCCAAGCAAGACGCGCCCCGAGGAGCGTCTTGCCACATGTCATTACTCGGTCTGACTGAGCGCCTCCAGGAGATAGGCCCAAGCAATACGTGCCCCGAGGAGCGTCTTGCCACATGTCAACAATGGGTCTGACTGAGGGCCTCCAGGAGAGAAGCCCAAGCAAGACGCGCCCCGAGGAGCGTCTTGCCACATGTCAACACTGGGTCTGACTGAGCGTCTCAGGGAGAGAGGTCCAAGCAAGACGCGCCCCGAGGAGCGTCTTGCCACATGTCACTACTCGGTCTGACTGAGCGCCTCAGGGAGAGAGGTCCAAGCAAGACGCGCCCCGAGGAGCATCTTGCCACATGTCAACACTGGGTCTGACTGAGTGCCTCCATGAGAGAAGCCCCAGCAAGACGCGCCCCGAGGAGCGTCTTGCCACATGTCACTACTCGGTCTGTTTGAGCGCCTCCAGGAGAGAGGCCCAAGCAAGACGCGCCCCAAGGAGTGTCTTGCCAAATGTCAACACTGGGTCTTACTGAGCGTCTCAGGGAGAGAGGTCCAAGCAAGACGCGCCCCGAGGAGCGTCTTGCCACATGTCACTACTCGGTCTGACTGAGCGCCTCAGGGAGAGAGGTCCAAGCAAGACGCGCCCCGAGGAGCATCTTGCCACATGTCAACACTGGGTCTGACTGAGTGCCTCCATGAGAGAAGCCCCAGCAAGACGCGCCCCGAGGAGCGTCTTGCCACATGTCACTACTCGGTCTGTTTGAGCGCCTCCAGGAGAGAGGCCCAAGCAAGACGTGCCCCGAGGAGCGTCTTGCCACATGTCAACAATGGGTCTGACTGAGGGCCTCCAGGAGAGAAGCCCAAGCAAGACGCGCCCCGAGGAGCGTCTTGCCACATGTCAACACTGGGTCTGACTGAGCGCCTCCAGGAGAGAGGCCCAAGCAAGACACGCCCCGAGGAGCGTCTTGACACATGTCAACACTGGGTCTGACTGAGGTTCTCCATGAGGTAAGCCCAAGCAAGACGCACCCCGAGGAGAGTCTTGCCACATGTCAACACTCGGTCTGACAGAGGGCATCCAGGAGAGAGGCCCAAGCAATATGCGCCCCGAGGAGCGTCTTGCCACATGTCACAATGGGTCTGACTGAGCGCCTCCAGGAGAGAGGCCCAACCAAGACGCGCCCTGAGGAGCGTCTTGCCACATGCCAACACTGGGTCTGACAGAGGGCCTCCAGGAGAGAGGCCCAAGCAAGACGCGCCCCGAGGAGTGTCTTGCCACATGTCACCACTGGGTCTGTCTGAGCGCCTCCAGGAGAGAGGCCCAAGCAAGACACGCCCCGAGGAGAGACTTGTCACATATCAACACTGGGTCTTTCTGAGCGCCTCCAGGAGAGAAGCCCAAGCAAGACGCGCCCCGAGGAGCGTCTTTCCACATGTCAGCACTCGGTCTGACTGAGCGCCTCCAGGAGAGAGGCCAAAGCAAGACGCGCCCCGAGGAGCGTCTTGCCACATGTCAACAATGGGTATGACTGAGGGCCTCCAGGAGAGAAGCCCAAGCAAGACGCGCCCCGAGGAGCGTCTTGACACATGTCAGCACACGGTCTGACTGAGCGCCTCCAGGAGAGAGGCCCAAGCAAGACGCGCCCCGAGGAGTGTCTTGCCACATGTCACCACTTGGTCTGACTGAGCGCCTCCAGGAGAGAGGCCCAAGCAACACGCGCCCCGAGGAGCGTCAGGCCACATGTCACTACTCAGTCTGACTGAGCGCCTCCAGGAGAGAGGCCCAAGTAATACGCGCCCCGAGGAGCGTCTTGCCACGTGTCAACACTGGGTCTGATTGAGGGCCTTCTGGAGAGAGGCCCAAGCAAGACGCGGCCCAAGGAGCGTCTTGCCACATGTCACTACTCGGTCTGACTGAGCTCCTCCAGGAGAGAGGCCCAAGCAAGACGTGCCCCGAGGAGCGTCTTGCCACATGTCAACAATGGGTCTGACTGAGGGCCTCCAGGAGAGAAGCCCAAGCAAGACGCGCCCCGAGGAGCGTCTTGCCACATGTGAAAACTGGGTCTGACTGAGCGCCTCCAGGAGAGAGGCCCAAGCAAGACGCGCCAGGAGGAGCGTCTTGCAACATGTCAGCACTTGGTCTGACTGAGCGCCTCCAGGAGAGAGGCCCAAGCAAGACGCGCCCCGAGGAGGGTCTTGACACATGTCTCCTCTGGGTCTGACTGAGCGCCTCCAGGAGAGAGGCCCAAGCAAGACGTGCCCCGACGAGCATCTTGCCACATGTCAACACTGGGTCTGACTGAGTGCCTCCATGAGAGAAGCCCCAGCAAGACGCGCCCCGAGGAGCGTCTTGACACATGTCAACACTGGGTCTGAAAGAGGGCCTCCATGAGAGAGGCCCAAGCAAGACGCGCCCCGAGGAGTGTCTTGCCAAATGTCAACACTGGGTCTGACTGAGCGTCTCAGCGAGAGAGGTCCAAGCAAGACGCGCCCCGAGGAGCGTCTTGCCATATGTCAACACTGGGTCTGACTGAGTGCCTCCATGAGAGAAGCACCAGCAAGACGTGCCCCGAGGAGCGTCTTGCCACATGTCACTACTCGGTCTGTTTGAGCGCCTCCAGGAGAGAGGCCCAAGCAAGACGTGCCCCGAGGAGCGTCTTGCCACATGTCAACAATGGGTCTGACTGAGGGCCTCCAGGAGAGAGGCCAAAGCAAAATGCGCCCCGAGGAGCGTCTTGACACATGTCAACACTGGGTCTGACAGAGGGCCTCCATGAGAGAGGTCCAAGCAAGACGCGCCCCGAGGAGTGTCTTGCCACATGTCACTACTCGGTCTGACTGAGCGCCTCCAGGAGATAGGCCCAAGCAATACGTGCCCCGAGGAGCGTCTTGCCACATGTCAACAATGGGTCTGACTGAGGGCCTCCAGGAGAGAAGCCCAAGCAAGACGCGCCCCGAGGAGCGTCTTGCCACATGTCAACACTGGGTCGGACTGAGGGCCCCCAGGAGAGAGGCCCAAATAAGACGCGCCCCGAGGAGCGTCTTGCCACATGTCAACAATGGGTCTGACTGAGGGCCTCCAGGAGAGAAGCCCAAGCAAGATGCGCGCCGAGGAGCGTCTTGCCACATGTCAACACTGGGTCTGACTGAGCGCCTCCAGGAGAGAGGCCCAAGCAAGACGCGCCCCGAGGAGCGTCTTGACACATGTCTCCTCTGGGTCTCACTGAGCGCCTCCAGGAGAGAGGCCCAAGCAAGACGTGCCCCGAGGAGCATCTTGCCACATGTCAACACTGGGTCTGACTGAGTGCCTCCATGAGAGAAGCCCCAGCAAGACGCGCTCTGAGGAGCGTCTTGCCACATGTCAACACTGGGTCTGACTGAGCACCTCCAGGAGAGAGGCCCAAGCAAGACGCGCCCCGAGGAGCGTCTTGCCACATGTCAACACTGGGTCTGACTGAGCGCCTCCAGGAGCGAGGCCCAAGCAAGAAACGCCCGAGGAGCGTCTTGACACATGTCAACATTGGGTCTGACTGAGCGCCTCCAGGAGAGAGGTCCAAGCAACATGCGCCCCGAGGAGCGTCTTGCCACATGTCAACACTGGGTCTGACTGAGTGCCTCCATGAGAGAAGCCCCAGCAAGACGCGCCCCGAGGAGCGTCTTGTCACATGTCACTACTCGGTCTGACTGAGCGCCTCCAGGAGAGAGGCCCAAGCAAGACGTGCCCCGAGGAGCGTCTTGCCACATGTCAACAATGGGTCTGACTGAGGGCCTCCAGGAGAGAAGCCCAAGCAAGAAGCGCCCCGAGGAGCGTCTTGCCACATGTCAACACTGGGTCTGACTGGGCGCCTCCAGGAGAGAGGCCCAAGCAAGACATGCCCCGAGGAGCGTCTTGACACATGTTAACACTGGGTCTGACTGAGAGCCTCCATGTGAGAAGCCCAAGCAAGACACGCCCCGAGGAGAGTCTTGCCACATGTCAACACTGGGTCTGACAGAGGGCATCCAGGAGAGAGGCCCAAGCAATACGCGCCCCGAGGAGCGTCTTGCCACATGTCAACAATGGGTCTGACTGAGGGCCTCCAGGAGAGAAGCCCAAGGAAGACGCGCCCCGAGGAGCTTCTTGCCACATGTCAGCACTTGGTCTGACTGAGCGCCTCCAGGAGAGAGGCCAAAGCAAGATGCGCCCCGAGGAGCGTCTTGACACATGTCAACACTGGGTCTGACAGAGGGCCTCCATGAGAGAGGCCCAAGCAAGACCCACCCCGAGGAGCGTCTTGCCACATGTCACTACTCGGTCTAACTGAGCGCCTCCAGGAGAGAGGTCCAAGCAAGACACGCCCCGAGGAGCGTCTTGCCACATGTCACATCCTCGGTCTGACTGAGCGCCTCCAGGAAGGAGGTCCAATCAAGACGCGCCCCGAGGAGCGTCTTGCCACATTTCACTACTCGGTCTGACTGAGCGCCTCCAGGAGATAGGCCCAAGCAATAAGTGCCCCGAGGAGCGTCTTGCCACATGTCAACAATGGGTCTGACTGAGGGCCTCCAGGAGAGAAGCCCAAGCAAGACGCGCACCGAGGAGCGTCTTGCCACATGTCAACACTGGGTCGGACTGAGGGCCCCCAGGAGAGAGGCCCAAATAAGACGCGCCCCGAGGAGCGTCAAGCCACATGTCAACAATGGGTCTGACTGAGGGCCTCCAGGAGAGAAGCCCAAGCAAGACGCGCCCCGAGGAGCGTCTTGACACATGTCAGCACTCGGTCTGACTGAACACCTCCAGGAGAGAGGCCCAATCAAGACGCGCCCCGAGGAGTGTCTTGCCACATGTCACCACTTGGTCTGACTGAGCGCCTCCAGGAGAGAGGCCCAAGCAACACGCGCCCCGAGGAGCGTCAGGCCACATGTCACTACTCAGTCTGACTGAGCGCCTCCAGGAGAGAGGCCCAAGTAAGACGCGCCCCGAGGAGCGTCTTGCCACGTGTCAACACTGGGTCTGATTGAGGGCCTTCTGGAGAGAGGCCCAAGAAAGACGCGGCCCGAGGAGCGTCTTGCCACATGTCACTACTCGGTCTGACTGAGCGCCTCCAGGAGAGAGGCCCAAGCAAGACGTGCCCCGAGGAGCGTCTTGCCACATGTCAACAATGGGTCTGACTGAGGGCCTCCAGGAGAGAAGCCCAAGCAAGACGCGCCCCGAGGAGCGTCTTGCCACATGTGAAAACTGGGTCTGACTGAGCGCCTCCAGGAGAGAGGCCCAAGCAAGACGCGCCAGGAGGAGCGTCTTGCAACATGTCAGCACTTGGTCTGACTGAGCGCCTCCAGGAGAGAGGCCCAAGCAAGACGCGCCCCGAGGAGGGTCTTGACACATGTCTCCTCTGGGTCTGACTGAGCGCCTCCAGGAGAGAGGCCCAAGCAAGACGTGCCCCGACGAGCATCTTGCCACATGTCAACACTGGGTCTGACTGAGTGCCTCCATGAGAGAAGCCCCAGCAAGACGCGCCCCGAGGAGCGTCTTGACACATGTCAACACTGGGTCTGAAAGAGGGCCTCCATGAGAGAGGCCCAAGCAAGACGCGCCCCGAGGAGTGTCTTGCCAAATGTCAACACTGGGTCTGACTGAGCGTCTCAGCGAGAGAGGTCCAAGCAAGACGCGCCCCGAGGAGCGTCTTGCCATATGTCAACACTGGGTCTGACTGAGTGCCTCCATGAGAGAAGCACCAGCAAGACGTGCCCCGAGGAGCGTCTTGCCACATGTCACTACTCGGTCTGTTTGAGCGCCTCCAGGAGAGAGGCCCAAGCAAGACGTGCCCCGAGGAGCGTCTTGCCACATGTCAACAATGGGTCTGACTGAGGGCCTCCAGGAGAGAGGCCAAAGCAAAATGCGCCCCGAGGAGCGTCTTGACACATGTCAACACTGGGTCTGACAGAGGGCCTCCATGAGAGAGGTCCAAGCAAGACGCGCCCCGAGGAGTGTCTTGCCACATGTCACTACTCGGTCTGACTGAGCGCCTCCAGGAGATAGGCCCAAGCAATACGTGCCCCGAGGAGCGTCTTGCCACATGTCAACAATGGGTCTGACTGAGGGCCTCCAGGAGAGAAGCCCAAGCAAGACGCGCCCCGAGGAGCGTCTTGCCACATGTCAACACTGGGTCGGACTGAGGGCCCCCAGGAGAGAGGCCCAAATAAGACGCGCCCCGAGGAGCGTCTTGCCACATGTCAACAATGGGTCTGACTGAGGGCCTCCAGGAGAGAAGCCCAAGCAAGATGCGCGCCGAGGAGCGTCTTGCCACATGTCAACACTGGGTCTGACTGAGCGCCTCCAGGAGAGAGGCCCAAGCAAGACGCGCCCCGAGGAGCGTCTTGACACATGTCTCCTCTGGGTCTCACTGAGCGCCTCCAGGAGAGAGGCCCAAGCAAGACGTGCCCCGAGGAGCATCTTGCCACATGTCAACACTGGGTCTGACTGAGTGCCTCCATGAGAGAAGCCCCAGCAAGACGCGCTCTGAGGAGCGTCTTGCCACATGTCAACACTGGGTCTGACTGAGCACCTCCAGGAGAGAGGCCCAAGCAAGACGCGCCCCGAGGAGCGTCTTGCCACATGTCAACACTGGGTCTGACTGAGCGCCTCCAGGAGCGAGGCCCAAGCAAGAAACGCCCGAGGAGCGTCTTGACACATGTCAACATTGGGTCTGACTGAGCGCCTCCAGGAGAGAGGTCCAAGCAACACGCGCCCCGAGGAGCGTCTTGCCACATGTCAACACTGGGTCTGACTGAGTGCCTCCATGAGAGAAGCCCCAGCAAGACGCGCCCCGAGGAGCGTCTTGTCACATGTCACTACTCGGTCTGACTGAGCGCCTCCAGGAGAGAGGCCCAAGCAAGACGTGCCCCGAGGAGCGTCTTGCCACATGTCAACAATGGGTCTGACTGAGGGCCTCCAGGAGAGAAGCCCAAGCAAGAAGCGCCCCGAGGAGCGTCTTGCCACATGTCAACACTGGGTCTGACTGGGCGCCTCCAGGAGAGAGGCCCAAGCAAGACATGCCCCGAGGAGCGTCTTGACACATGTTAACACTGGGTCTGACTGAGAGCCTCCATGTGAGAAGCCCAAGCAAGACACGCCCCGAGGAGAGTCTTGCCACATGTCAACACTGGGTCTGACAGAGGGCATCCAGGAGAGAGGCCCAAGCAATACGCGCCCCGAGGAGCGTCTTGCCACATGTCAACAATGGGTCTGAATGAGGGCCTCCAGGAGAGAAGCCCAAGGAAGACGCGCCCCGAGGAGCTTCTTGCCACATGTCAGCACTTGGTCTGACTGAGCGCCTCCAGGAGAGAGGCCAAAGCAAGATGCGCCCCGAGGAGCGTCTTGACACATGTCAACACTGGGTCTGACAGAGGGCCTCCATGAGAGAGGCCCAAGCAAGACCCACCCCGAGGAGCGTCTTGCCACATGTCACTACTCGGTCTAACTGAGCGCCTCCAGGAGAGAGGTCCAAGCAAGACACGCCCCGAGGAGCGTCTTGCCACATGTCACATCCTCGGTCTGACTGAGCGCCTCCAGGAAGGAGGTCCAATCAAGACGCGCCCCGAGGAGCGTCTTGCCACATTTCACTACTCGGTCTGACTGAGCGCCTCCAGGAGATAGGCCCAAGCAATACGTGCCCCGAGGAGCGTCTTGCCACATGTCAACAATGGGTCTGACTGAGGGCCTCCAGGAGAGAAGCCCAAGCAAGACGCGCACCGAGGAGCGTCTTGCCACATGTCAACACTGGGTCGGACTGAGGGCCCCCAGGAGAGAGGCCCAAATAAGACGCGCCCCGAGGAGCGTCAAGCCACATGTCAACAATGGGTCTGACTGAGGGCCTCCAGGAGAGAAGCCCAAGCAAGACGCGCCCCGAGGAGCGTCTTGACAAATGTCAGCACTCGGTCTGACTGAACACCTCCAGGAGAGAGGCCCAATCAAGACGCGCCCCGAGGAGTGTCTTGCCACATGTCACCACTTGGTCTGACTGAGCGCCTCCAGGAGAGAGGCCCAAGCAACACGCGCCCCGAGGAGCGTCAGGCCACATGTCACTACTCAGTCTGACTGAGCGCCTCCAGGAGAGAGGCCCAAGTAAGACGCGCCCCGAGGAGCGTCTTGCCACGTGTCAACACTGGGTCTGATTGAGGGCCTTCTGGAGAGAGGCCCAAGCAAGACGCGGCCCGAGGAGCGTCTTGCCACTTGTCACTACTCGGTCTGTTTGAGCGCCTCCAGGAGAGAGGCCCAAGCAAGACGTGCCCCGAGGAGCGTCTTGCCACATGTCAACAATGGGTCTGACTGAGGGCCTCCAGGAGAGAAGCCCAAGCAAGACGCGCCCCGAGGACCGTCTTGCCACATGTGTAAACTGGGTCTGACTGAGCGCCTCCAGGAGAGAGGCCCAAGCAAGACGCGCCAGGAGGAGCGTCTTGCAACATGTCAGCACTTGGTCTGACTGAGCGCCTCCAGGAGAGAGGCCCAAGCAAGACGTGCCCCGAGGAGGGTCTTGACACATGTCTCCTCTGGGTCTGACTGAGCGCCTCCAGGAGAGAGGCCCAAGCAAGACGTGCCCCGAGGAGCGTCTTGACACATGTTAACACTGGGTCTGACTGAGAGCCTCCATGTGAGAAGCCCAAGCAAGACACGCCCCGAGGAGAGTCTTGCCACATGTCAACACTGGGTCTGACAGAGGGCATCCAGGAGAGAGGCCCAAGCAATACGCGCCCCGAGGAGCGTCTTGCCACATGTCAACAATGGGTCTGACTGAGGGCCTCCAGGAGAGAAGCCCAAGGAAGACGCGCCCCGAGGAGCTTCTTGCCACATGTCAGCACTTGGTCTGACTGAGCGCCTCCAGGAGAGAGGCCAAAGCAAGATGCGCCCCGAGGAGCGTCTTGACACATGTCAACACTGGGTCTGACAGAGGGCCTCCATGAGAGAGGCCCAAGCAAGACCCACCCCGAGGAGCGTCTTGCCACATGTCACTACTCGGTCTACCTGAGCGCCTCCAGGAGAGAGGTCCAAGCAAGACACGCCCCGAGGAGCGTCTTGCCACATGTCACATCCTCGGTCTGACTGAGCGCCTCCAGGAAGGAGGTCCAATCAAGACGCGCCCCGAGGAGCGTCTTGCCACATTTCACTACTCGGTCTGACTGAGCGCCTCCAGGAGATAGGCCCAAGCAATACGTGCCCCGAGGAGCGTCTTGCCACATGTCAACAATGGGTCTGACTGAGGGCCTCCAGGAGAGAAGCCCAAGCAAGACGCGCACCGAGGAGCGTCTTGCCACATGTCAACACTGGGTCGGACTGAGGGCCCCCAGGAGAGAGGCCCAAATAAGACGCGCCCCGAGGAGCGTCAAGCCACATGTCAACAATGGGTCTGACTGAGGGCCTCCAGGAGAGAAGCCCAAGCAAGACGCGCCCCGAGGAGCGTCTTGACACATGTCAGGACTCGGTCTGACTGAACGCCTCCAGGAGAGAGGCCCAATCAAGACGCGCCCCGAGGAGTGTCTTGCCACATGTCACCACTTGGTCTGACTGAGCGCCTCCAGGAGAGAGGCCCAAGCAACACGCGCCCCGAGGAGCGTCAGGCCACATGTCACTACTCAGTCTGACTGAGCGCCTCCAGGAGAGAGGCCCAAGTAAGACGCGCCCCGAGGAGCGTCTTGCCACGTGTCAACACTGGGTCTGATTGAGGGCCTTCTGGAGAGAGGCCCAAGCAAGACGCGGCCCGAGGAGCGTCTTGCCACATGTCACTACTCGGTCTGACTGAGCGCCTCCAGGAGAGAGGCCCAAGCAAGACGTGCCCCAAGGAGCGTCTTGCCACATGTCAACAATGGGTCTGACTGAGGGCCTCCAGGAGAGAAGCCCAAGCAAGACGCGCCCCGAGGAGGGTCTTGACACATGTCTCCTCTGGGTCTGACTGAGCGCCTCCAGGAGAGAGGCCCAAGCAAGACGTGCCCCGACGAGCATCTTGCCACATGTCAACACTGGGTCTGACTGAGTGCCTCCATGAGAGAAGCCCCAGCAAGACGCGCCCCGATGAGCGTCTTGACACATGTCAACACTGGGTCTGACAGAGGGCCTCCATGAGAGAGGCCCAAGCAAGACGCGCCCCGAGGAGTGTCTTGCCAAATGTCAACACTGGGTCTGACTGAGCGTCTCAGCGAGAGAGGTCCAAGCAAGACGCGCCCCGAGGAGCGTCTTGCCACATGTCAACACTGGGTCTGACTGAGTGCCTCCATGAGAGAAGCACCAGCAAGACGTGCCCCGAGGAGCGTCTTGCCACATGTCACTACTCGGTCTGTTTGAGCGCCTCCAGGAGAGAGGCCCAAGCAAGACGTGCCCCGAGGAGCGTCTTGCCACATGTCAACAATGGGTCTGACTGAGGGCCTCCAGGAGAGAGGCCAAAGCAAGATGCGCCCCGAGGAGCGTCTTGACACATGTCAACACTGGGTCGTACAGAGGGCCTCCATGAGAGAGGTCCAAGCAAGACGCGCCCCGAGGAGCGTCTTGCCACATGTCACTACTCGGTCTGACTGAGCGCCTCCAGGAGATAGGCCCAAGCAATACGTGCCCCGAGGAGCGTCTTGCCACATGTCAACAATGGGTCTGACTGAGGGCCTCCAGGAGAGAAGCCCAAGCAAGATGCGCGCCGAGGAGCGTCTTGCCACATGTCAACACTGGGTCTGACTGAGCGCCTCCAGGAGAGAGGCCCAAGCAAGACGCGCCCCGAGGAGCGTCTTGCCACATGTCAACACTGGGTCTGACTGAGCGCCTCCAGGAGAGAGGCCCAAGCAAGACGCGCCCCGAGGAGCGTCTTGACACATGTCTCCTCTGGGTCTCACTGAGCGCCTCCAGGAGAGAGGCCCAAGCAAGACGTGCCCCGAGGAGCATCTTGCCACATGTCAACACTGGGTCTGACTGAGTGCCTCCATGAGAGAAGCCCCAGCAAGACGCGCCCCGAGGAGCGTCTTGCCACATGTCAACACTGGGTCTGACTGAGCACCTCCAGGAGAGAGGCCCAAGCAAGACGCGCCCCGAGGAGCGTCTTGCCACATGTCAACACTGGGTCTGACTGAGCGCCTCCAGGAGCGAGGCCCAAGCAAGAAACGCCCGAGGAGCGTCTTGACACATGTCAACATTGGGTCTGACTGAGCGCCTCCAGGAGAGAGGTCCAAGCAACACGCGCCCCGAGGAGCGTCTTGCCACATGTCAACACTGGGTCTGACTGAGTGCCTCCATGAGAGAAGCCCCAGCAAGACGCGCCCCGAGGAGCGTCTTGTCACATGTCACTACTCGGTCTGACTGAGCGCCTCCAGGAGAGAGGCCCAAGCAAGACGTGCCCCGAGGAGCGTCTTGCAACATGTCAACAATGGGTCTGAGTGAGGGCCTCCAGGAGAGAAGCCCAAGCAAGAAGCGCCCCGAGGAGCGTCTTGCCACATGTCAACACTGGGTCTGACTGGGCGCCTCCAGGAGAGAGGCCCAAGCAAGACATGCCCCGAGGAGCGTCTTGACACATGTTAACACTGGGTCTGACTGAGAGCCTCCATGTGAGAAGCCCAAGCAAGACACGCCCCGAGGAGAGTCTTGCCACATGTCAACACTGGGTCTGACAGAGGGCATCCAGGAGAGAGGCCCAAGCAATACGCGCCCCGAGGAGCGTCTTGCCACATGTCAACAATGGGTCTGACTGAGGGCCTCCAGGAGAGAAGCCCAAGGAAGACGCGCCCCGAGGAGCTTCTTGCCACATGTCAGCACTTGGTCTGACTGAGCGCCTCCAGGAGAGAGGCCAAAGCAAGATGCGCCCCGAGGAGCGTCTTGACACATGTCAACACTGAGTCTGACAGAGGGCCTCCATGAGAGAGGCCCAAGCAAGACCCACCCCGAGGAGCGTCTTGCCACATGTCACTACTCGGTCTAACTGAGCGCCTCCAGGAGAGAGGTCCAAGCAAGACACGCCCCGAGGAGCGTCTTGCCACATGTCACATCCTCGGTCTGACTGAGCGCCTCCAGGAAGGAGGTCCAATCAAGACGCGTCCCGAGGAGCGTCTTGCCACATGTCACTACTCGGTCTGACTGAGCGCCTCCAGGAGATAGGCCCAAGCAATTCGTGCCCCGAGGAATGTCTTGCCACATGTCAACAATGGGTCTGACTGAGGGCCTCCAGGAGAGAAGCCCAAGCAAGACGCGCCCCGAGGAGCGTCTTGCCACATGTCAACACTGGGTCGGACTGAGGGCCCCCAGGAGAGAGGCCCAAATAAGACGCGCCCCGAGGAGCGTCAAGCCACATGTCAACAATGGGTCTGACTGAGGGCCTCCAGGAGAGAAGCCCAAGCAAGATGCGCGCCGAGGAGCGTCTTTCCACATGTCAACACTGGGTCTGACTGAGCGCCTCCAGGAGAGAGGCCCAAGCAAGACACGCCCCGAGGAGCGTCTTGCCACATGTCAACACTGGGTCTGACTGAGCGCCTCCAGGAGAGAGGCCCAAGCAAGACGCGCCCCGAGGAGCGTCTTGACACATGTCTCCTCTGGGTCTCACTGAGCGCCTCCAGGAGAGAGGCCCAAGCAAGACGTGCCCCGAGGAGCATCTTGCCACATGTCAACACTGGGTCTGACTGAGTGCCTCCATGAGAGAAGCCCCAGCAAGACGCGCCCCGAGGAGCGTCTTGCCACATGTCAACACTGGGTCTGACTGAGCACCTCCAGGAGAGAGGCCCAAGCAAGACGCGCCCCGAGGAGCGTCTTGCCACATGTCAACACTGGGTCTGACTGAGCACCTCCAGGAGAGAGGCCCAAGCAAGACGCGCCCCGAGGAGCGTCTTGCCACATGTCAACACTGGGTCTGACGGAGCGCCTCCAGGAGAGAGGCCCGAGGAGCGTCTTGCCACATGTCACCTCTGGGTCTGACTGAGCGCCTCCAGGAGAGAGGCGCAAGCAAGAAACGCCCGAGGAGCGTCTTGACACATGTCAACACTGGGTCTGACTGAGCGCCTCCAGGAGAGAGGCCCCAGCAAGACGCGCCCCGAGGAGCGTCTTGCCACATGTCAGCACTCGGTCTGACTGAGCGCCTCCAGGAGAGAGGCCCAAGCAAGAAGCGCCCCGAGGAGCGTCTTGCCACATGTCAACAATGGGTCTGACTGAGGGCCTCCAGGAGAGAAGCCCATGCAAGACGCGCCCCTAGGAGCGTCTTGCCACATGTCAACACTGGGTCTAATTGAGCGCCTCCAGGAGAGAGGCCCAAGCAAGACACGCCCCGAGGAGCGTCTTGCCACATGTCACTACTCGGTCTGACTGAGCGCCTCCAGGAGAGAGGTCCAAGCAACACGAGCCCCGAGGAGCGTCTTGCCACATGTCAACACTGGGTCTGACTGAGTGCCTCCATGAGAGAAGTCCCAGCAAGACGCTCCCCGAGGAGCGCCTTGCCACATGTCACTACTCGGTCTGACTGAGCGCCTCCAGGAGAGAGGCCCAAGCAAGACGTGCCCCGAGGAGCGTCTTGCCACATGTCAACAATGGGTCTGACTGAGGGCCTCCAGGAGAGAAGCCCAAGCAAGAAGCGCCCCGAGGAGCGTCTTGCCACATGTCAACACTGGGTCTGACTGAGCGCCTCCAGGAGAGAGGCCCAAGCAAGACACTCCCCGAGGAGCGTCTTGACACATGTCAACACTGGGTCTGACTGAGGGCCTCCATGAGAGAAGCCCAAGCAAGACGCGCCCCGAGGAGAGTCTTGCCACATGTCAACACTGGGTCTGACAGAGGGCATCCAGGAGAGAGGCCCAAGCAATACGCGCCCCAGGAGCGTCTTGCCACATGTCAACAATGGGTCTGACTGAGGGCCTCCAGGCGTGAAGCCAAAGCAAGACGCGCCCCGAGGAGCTTCTTTCCACATGTCAATAATGGGTCTTACTGAGGGCCTCCATGAGAGAAGCCCAAGCAAGATGCGCCCCGAGGAGTGTCTTGCCACATGTCAACACTATGTCTGACTGAGCGCCTCCAGGAGAGAGGCCCAAGCAAGACAAGCCCCGAGGAGCGTCTTGCCACGTGTCAACACTGGGTCTGTCTTAGCGCCTCCAGGAGAGAGGCCCAAGCAAGACGCGCACAGAGGAGCATCTTGCCACGTGTCACCACTGGGTCTGATTGAGCACCTCCAGGAGAGAAGCCCCAGCAAGACGCGCCCCGAGGAGCGTCTTGCCTTATGTCAGCACTCGGTTTGACTGAGCGCCTCCAGGAGAGAGGCCCAAGCAAGACGCGCCCCGAGAAGCATCTTGCCATATGTCACTACTCGGTCTAACTGAGCGCCTCCAGGAGAGAGGCCCAAGCAAGACGCGCCCCGAGGAGGGTCTTGCCACATGCCACCTCTGGTTCTGACTGAGGGCCTCCAGGAGAGAGGCCCAAGCAAGACGCGCCCTGAGGAGCGTCTTGTCACATGTCAACACTGGGTCTGTCTGAGCGCCTCCAGGAGAGAAGCCCATGCAAGACGCGCCCCGAGGAGAGTCTTGACACATGTCAACACTGGGTCTGACAGAGGGCCTCCACGAGAGAGGCCCAAGAAAGACGCGCCCCGAGGAGTGTCTTGCCACATGTCACCACTGGGTCTGACTGAGCGCCTCCAGGAGAGAGGCCCAAGCAAGACGCGCCCCGAGGAGCGTCTTGTCACATATCAACACTGGGTCTGTCTGAGCGCCTCCAGGAGAGAAGCCCAAGCAAGACGCGCCCCGAGGAGCGTCTTGCCACATGTCAGCACTGGGTCTGACCGAGCGCCTCAAGGAGAGAGGCCCCAGCAAGACGCGCCCCGAGGAGCGTCTTGCCTTATGTCAGCACTCGGTCTGACTGAGCGCCTCCAGGAGAGAGGCCCGAGCAAGACGCGCCCCGAGGAGCGTCTTGCCACATGTCAACAATGGGTCTGACTGAGGGCCTCCAGGAGAGAGGCCCAAGCAAGATGCGCCCGGAGGAGCGTCTTGCCACATGTCAACACTGGGTCTGACAGAGGGCCTCCAGGAGAGAGGCCCAAGCAAGACGCGCCCCGAGGAGCGTCTTGTCACATGTCAACACTGGGTCTTTCTGAGCGCCTCCAGGAGAGAAGCCCAAGCAAGACGCGCCCCGAGGAGCGTCTTGCCACATGTCAACAATGGGTCTGACTGAGGGCCTCCAGGAGAGAAGCCCAAGCAAGACGCGCCCTGAGGAGCGTCTTGACACATGTCAACACTGGGTCTGACAGAGGGCCTCCAGGAGAGAGGCCCAAGCAAGACGCGCCCCGAGGAGTGTCTTGCCACATGTCACAACTTGGTCTGACTGAGCTCCTCCAGGAGAGAGGCCCAAGCAACACGCGCCCCGAGGAGCGTCAGGCCTCATGTCACTACTCAGTCTGACTGAGCGCCTCCAGGAGAGAGGCCCAAGCAAGACGCGCCCCGAGGAGCGTCTTGCCACATGTCAACAATGGTTCTTACTGAGGGCCTCCGGGAGAGAAGCCCAAGCAAGACGCGCCCCGAGGAGCTTCTTGCCACATGTCAGCACTCGGTCTGACTGAGCGCCTCCAGGAGAGAGGCCAAAGCAAGACGCCCCCCGAGGAGCGTCTTGACACATGTCAACACTGGGTCTGACAGAGGGCCTCCATGAGAGAGGCCCAAGCAAGACGCGCCCCGAGGAGCGTCTTGCCACATGTCACTACTCGGTCTGACTGAGCGCCTCAGGGAGAGAGGTCCAAGCAAGACGCGCCCCGAGGAGCATCTTGCCACATGTCAACACTGGGTCTGACTGAGTGCCTCCATGAGAGAAGCCCCAGCAAGACGCGCCCCGAGGAGCGTCTTGCCACATGTCACTACTCGGTCTTTTTGAGCGCCTCCAGGAGAGAGGCCCAAGCAAGACGTGCCCCGAGGAGCGTCTTGCCACATGTCAACAATGGGTCTGACTGAGGGCCTCCAGGAGAGAACCCAAGCAAGACGCGCCCCGAGGAGCGTCTTGCCACATGTCAACACTGGGTCTGACTGAGCGCCTCCAGGAGAGAGGCCCAAGCAAGACACGCCCCGAGAAGCGTCTTGACACATGTCAACACTGGGTCTGACTGAGGTTCTCCATGAGGTAAGCCCAAGCAAGACGCACCCCGAGGAGAGTCTTGCCACATGTCAACACTGGGTCTGACTGAGCGCCTCCAGGAGAGAGGCCCAAGCAAGATGCGCCCCGAGGAGCGTCTTGCCACGGGTCAACAATGGGTCTGACTGAGGGCCTCCAGGAGAGAGGCCCAAGCAAGATGCGCCCGGAGGAGCATCTTGCCACATGTCAACACTGGGTCTGAGAGAGGGCCTCCAGGAGAGAGGCCCAAGCAAGACGCGCCCCGAGGAGCGTCTTGCCACATGCCACCTCTGGTTCTGACTGAGCGCCTCCAGGAGAGAGGCCCAAGCAAGACGCGCCCCGAGGAGCGTCTTGTCACATGTCAACACTGGGTCTGTCTGAGCGCCTCCAGGAGAGAAGTCCAAGCAAGACGCGCCCCGAGGAGCGTCTTGACACATGTCAACAATGGGTCTGACTGAGGGCCTCCAGGAGAGAAGCCTAATCAAGACGCGCCCCGAGGAGCGTCTTGACACATGTCAACACTGGGTCTGACAGAGGGCCTCCATGAGAGAGGCCCAAGCAAGACGCGCCCCGAGGAGTGTCTATCCACATGTCACCACTGGGTCTGACTGAGCGCCTCCAGGAGAGAGGCCCAAGCAAGACGTGCCCCGAGGAGCGTCAGGCCACATGTCACTATTCAGTCTGACTGAGCGCCTCCAGGAGAGAGGCCCAAGCAAGACGCGCCCCGAGGAGCGTCTTGCCACATGTCAGCACTGGGTCTGACCGAGCGCCTCCAGGAGAGAGGCACCAGCAAGACGTGCCCCGAGGAGCGTCTTGCCTTCAGTCAGCACTCGGTCTTACTGAGCGCCTCCAGGAGAGAGGCCCAAGCAAGACGCGCCCCGAGGAGCGTCTTGCCACATGTCAACAATGGGTCTGACTGAGGGCCTCCAGGAGAGAGGCCCAAGCAAGATGCGCCCGGAGGAGCGTCTTGCCACATGTCAACACTGGGTCTGACAGAGGGCCTCCAGGAGAGAGGCCCAAGCAAGACGCGCCCCGAGGAGCGTCTTGCCACATGTCACCTCTGGTTCTGACTGAGCGCCTCCAGGAGAGAGGCCCAAGCAAGACGCGCCCCGAGGAGCGTCTTGTCACATGTCAACACTGGGTCTTTCTGAGCGCCTCCAGGAGAGAAGCCCAAGCAAGACGCGCCCCGAGGAGCGTCTTGCCACATGTCAACAATGGGTCTGACTGAGGGCCTCCAGGAGAGAAGCCCAAGCAAGACGCGCCCCCAGGAGCGTCTTGACACATGTCAACACTGGTTCTGACAGAGGGCCTCCAGGAGAGAGGCCCAAGCAAGACGCGCCCCGAGGAGTGTCTTTCCACATTTCACCACTTGGTCTGACTGAGCGCCTCCAGGAGAGAGGCCCAAGCAACACGCGCCCCGAGGAGCGTCAGGCCACATGTCACTACTCAGTCTGACTGAGCGCCTCCAGGAGAGAGGCCCAAGCAAGACGCGCCCCGAGGAGTGTCTTGCCACATGACAACACTGGGTCTGACTGAGCGCCTCCAGGAGAGAGGCCCAAGCAAGACGCGCTCCGAGGAGCGTCTTGCCACATGTCAACACTGGGTCTGACTGAGCGCCTCCAGGAGAGAGGCCCAAGCAAGACGCGCCCCGAGGAGCGTCTTGCCACTTGTCAACAATGGGTCTGACTGAGGGCCTCCAGGAGAGAGGCCCAAGCAAGATGCGCCCGGAGGAGCATCTTGCCACATGTCAACACTGGGTCTGACAGAGGGCCTCCAGGAGAGAGGCCCAAGCAAGACGCGCCCCGAGGAGGGTCTTGCCACATGCCACTTCTGGTTCTGACCGAGGGCCTCCAGGAGAGAGGCCCAAGCAAGACGCGCCCCGAGGAGCGTCTTGTCACATGTCAACACTGGGTCTGTCTGAGCGCCTCCAGGAGAGAAGCCCAAGTAAGACGCGCCCCGAGGAGCGTCTTGCCACATGTCAACAATGGGTCTGACTGAGGGCCTCCAGGAGAGAAGCCCATGCAAGACACGCCCCGAGGAGAGTCTTGACACATGTCAACACTGGGTCTGACAGAGGGCCTCCACGAGAGAGGCCCAAGAAAGACGCGCCCCGAGGAGTGTCTTGCCACATGTCACCACTGGGTCTGACTGAGCGCCTCCAGGAGAGAGGCCCAAGCAAGACGCGCCCCGAGGAGCGTCTTGTCACATATCAACACTGGGTCTGTCTGAGCGCCTCCAGGAGAGAAGCCCAAGCAAGACGCGCCCCGAGGAGCGTCTTGCCACATGTCAGCACTGGGTCTGACCGAGCGCCTCCAGGAGAGAGGCCCCAGCAAGACGCGCCCCGAGGAGCGTCTTGCCTTATGTCAGCACTCGGTCTGACTGAGCGCCTCCAGGAGAGAGGCCCGAGCAAGACGCGCCCCGAGGAGCGTCTTGCCACATGTCAACAATGGGTCTGACTGAGGGCCTCCAGGAGAGAAGCCCAAGCAAGACGCGCCCCGAGGAGCGTCTTGACACATGTCAACACTGGGTCTGACAGAGGGCCTCCAGGAGAGAGGCCCAAGCAAGACGCGCCCCGAGGAGTGTCTTGCCACATGTCACAACTTGGTCTGACTGAGCTCCTCCAGGAGAGAGGCCCAAGCAACACGCGCCCCGAGGAGCGTCAGGCCTCATGTCACTACTCAGTCTGACTGAGCGCCTCCAGGAGAGAGGCCCAAGCAAGACGCGCCCCGAGGAGCGTCTTGCCACGTGTCAACACTGGGTCTGATTGAGAGCCTTCTGGAGAGAGGCCCAAGCAAGACGCGCCCCGAGGAGCGTCTTGCCACATGTCAACAATGGTTCTTACTGAGGGCCTCCGGGAGAGAAGCCCAAGCAAGACGCGCCCCGAGGAGCTTCTTGCCACATGTCAGCACTCGGTCTGACTGAGCGCCTCCAGGAGAGAGGCCAAAGCAAGACGCCCCCCGAGGAGCGTCTTGACACATGTCAACACTGGGTCTGACAGAGGGCCTCCATGAGAGAGGCCCAATCAAGACGCGCCCCGAGGAGTGTCTTGCCAAATGTCAACACTGGGTCTGACTGAGCGTCTCAGGGAGAGAGGTCCAAGCAAGACGCGCCCCGAGGAGCGTCTTGCCACATGTCACTACTCGGTCTGACTGAGCGCCTCAGGGAGAGAGGTCCAAGCAAGACGCGCCCCGAGGAGCATCTTGCCACATGTCAACACAGGGTCTGACTGAGTGCCTCCATGAGAGAAGCCCCAGCAAGACGCGCCCCGAGGAGCGTCTTGCCACATGTCACTACTCCGTCTGTTTGAGCGCCTCCAGGAGAGAGGCCCAAGCAAGACGTGCCCCGAGGAGCGTCTTGCCACATGTCAACAATGGGTCTGACTGAGGGCCTCCAGGAGAGAAGCCCAAGCAAGACGCGCCCCGAGGAGCGTCTTGCCACATGTCAACACTGGGTCTGACTGAGCGCCTCCAGGAGAGAGGCCCAAGCAAGACACGCCCCGAGGAGCGTCTTGACACATGTCAACACTGGGTCTGACCGAGGTTCTCCATGAGGTAAGCCCAAGCAAGACGCACCCCGAGGAGAGTCTTGCCACATGTCAACACTCGGTCTGACAGAGGGCATCAAGGAGAGAGGCCCAAGCAATACGCGCCCCGAGGAGCGTCTTGCCACATGTCACAATGGGTCTGACTGAGCGCCTCCAGGAGAGAGGCCCAACCAAGACGCGCCCTGAGGAGCGTCTTGCCACATGCCAACACTGGGTCTGACAGAGGGCCTCCAGGAGAGAGGCCCAAGCAAGACGCGCCCCGAGGAGTGTCTTGCCACATATCACCACTGGGTCTAACTGAGCGCCTCCAGGAGAGAGGCCCAAGCAAGACGCGCCCCGAGGAGAGACTTGTCACATATCAACACTGGGTCTTTCTGAGCGCCTCCAGGAGAGAAGCCCAAGCAAGACGCGCCCCGAGGAGCGTCTTTCCACATGTCAGCACTCGGTCTGACTAAGCGCCTCCAGGAGAGAGGCCAAAGCAAGACGCGCCCCGAGGAGCGTCTTGCCACATGTCAACAATGGGTATGACTGAGCGCCTCCAGGAGAGAAGCCCAAGCAAGACGCGCCCCGAGGAGCGTCTTGACACATGTCAGCACTCGGTCTGACTGAGCGCCTCCAGGAGAGAGGCCAAAGCAAGACGCGCCCCGAGGAGTGTCTTGCCACATGTCACCACTTGGTCTGACTGAGCGCCTCCAGGAGAGAGGCCCAAGCAACAAGCGCCCCGAGGAGCGTCAGGCCACATGTCACTACTCAGTCTGACTGAGCGCCTCCAGGAGAGAGGCCCAAGCAAGACGTGCCCCGACGAGCATCTTGCCACATGTCAACACTGGGTCTGACTGAGCGTCTCAGGGAGAGAGGTCCAAGCAAGACGCGCCCCGAGGAGCGTCTTGCCACATGTCACTACTCGGTCTGACTGAGCGCCTCAGGGAGAGAGGTCCAAGCAAGACGCGCCCCGAGGAGCATCTTGCCACATGTCAACACTGGGTCTGACTGAGTGCCTCCATGAGAGAAGCCCCAGCAAGACGCGCCCCGAGGAGCGTCTTGCCACATGTCACTACTCGGTCTGTTTGAGCGCCTCCAGGAGAGAGGCCCAAGCAAGACGTGCCCCGAGGAGCGTCTTGCCACATGTCAACAATGGGTCTGACTGAGGGCCTCCAGGAGAGAAGCCCAAGCAAGACGCGCCCCGAGGAGCGTCTTGCCACATGTCAACACTGGGTCTGACTGAGCGCCTCCAGGAGAGAGGCCCAAGCAAGACACGCCCCGAGGAGCGTCTTGACACATGTCAACACTGGGTCTGACCGAGGTTCTCCATGAGGTAAGCCCAAGCAAGACGCACCCCGAGGAGAGTCTTGCCACATGTCAACACTCGGTCTGACAGAGGGCATCCAGGAGAGAGGCCCAAGCAATACGCGCCCCGAGGAGCGTCTTGCCACATGTCACAATGGGTCTGACTGAGCGCCTCCAGGAGAGAGGCCCAACCAAGACGCGCCCTGAGGAGCGTCTTGCCACATGCCAACACTGGGTCTGACAGAGGGCCTCCAGGAGAGAGGCCCAAGCAAGACGCGCCCCGAGGAGTGTCTTGCCACATATCACCACTGGGTCTAACTGAGCGCCTCCAGGAGAGAGGCCCAAGCAAGACGCGCCCCGAGGAGAGACTTGTCACATATCAACACTGGGTCTTTCTGAGCGCCTCCAGGAGAGAAGCCCAAGCAAGACGCGCCCCGAGGAGCGTCTTTCCACATGTCAGCACTCGGTCTGACTAAGCGCCTCCAGGAGAGAGGCCAAAGCAAGACGCGCCCCGAGGAGCGTCTTGCCACATGTCAACAATGGGTATGACTGAGGGCCTCCAGGAGAGAAGCCCAAGCAAGACGCGCCCCGAGGAGCGTCTTGACACATGTCAGCACTCGGTCTGACTGAGCGCCTCCAGGAGAGAGGCCCAAGCAAGACGCGCCCCGAGGAGTGTCTTGCCACATGTCACCACTTGGTCTGACTGAGCGCCTCCAGGAGAGAGGCCCAAGCAACAAGCGCCCCGAGGAGCGTCAGGCCACATGTCACTACTCAGTCTGACTGAGCGCCTCCAGGAGAGAGGCCCAAGCAAGACGTGCCCCGACGAGCATCTTGCCACATGTCAACACTGGGTCTGACTGAGTGCCTCCATGAGAGAAGCCACAGCAAGACGCGCCCCTAGGAGCGTCTTGACACATGTCAACACTGGGTCTGACAGAGGGCCTCCATGAGAGAGGCCCAAGCAAGACGCGCCCCGAGGACTGTCTTGCCAAATGTCAACACTGGGTCTGACTGAGCGTCTCAGGGAGAGAGGTCCAAGCAAGACGCGCCCCGAGGAGCGTCTTGCCACATGTCAACACTGGGTCTGACTGAGTGCCTCCATGAGAGAAGCACCAGCAAGACGTGCCCCGAGGAGCGTCTTGCCACATGTCACCACTCGGTCTGTTTGAGCGCCTCCAGGAGAGAGGCCCAAGCAAGACGTGCCCCGAGGAGCGTCTTGCCACATGTCAACAATGGGTCTGACTGAGGGCTTGCCACATGTCACAATGGGTCTGACTGAGCGCCTCCAGGAGAGAGGCCCAACCAAGACGCGCCCTGAGGAGCGTCTTGCCACATGCCAACACTGGGTCTGACAGAGGGCCTCCAGGAGAGAGGCCCAAGCAAGACGCGCCCTGAGGAGCGTCTTGCCACATGTCAACACTGGGTCTGACAGAGGGCCTCCAGGAGAGAGGCCCAAGCAAGACACGCCCCGAGGAGCGTCTTGCCACATGTCAACACTGGGTCTGACTGAGCGCCTCCAGGAGAGAGGCCCAAGCAAGACACGCCCCGAGGAGAGACTTGTCACATGTCACCACTGGGTCTTTCTGAGCGCCTCCAGGAGAGAAGCCCAAGCAAGACGCGCCCTGAGGAGCGTCTTTCCACATGTCAGCACTCGGTCTGACTGAGCGCCTCCAGGAGAGAGGCCAAAGCAAGACGCGCCCCGAGGAGCGTCTTGACAGATGTCAACACTGGGTCTGACAGAGGGCCTCCAGGAGAAAGGCCCAAGCAAGACGCGCCCCGAGGAGCGTCTTGCAACATGTCAGCACTCGGTCTGACTGAGCGCCTCCAGGAGAGAGGCCCAAGCAAGACGCGCCCCAAGGAGGGTCTTGACACATGCCAACACTGGGTCTGACTGAGCGCCTCCAGGAGAGAAGCCCAAGCAAGAAGCGCCCCGAGGAGCGTCTTGCCACATGTCAACACTGGGTCTGACTGAGCGCCTCCAGGAGAGAGGCCCAAGCAAGACACGCCCCGAGGAGCGTCTTGAGACATGTCAACAATGGGTCTGACTTAGGGCCTCCATGAGAGAAGCCCAAGCAAGACGCGCCCCGAGGAGAGTCTTGCCACATGTCAACACTGGGTCTGACAGAGGGCATCCAGGAGAGAGGCCCAAGCAATACGCGCCCCGAGGAGCGTCTTGCCACGTGTCAACACTGGGTCTGACTTAGCGCCTCCAGAAGAGAGGCCCAAGCAAGATGCGCCCCGAGGAGCGTCTTGCCACGTGTCACCACTGGGTCTGACTGAGCTCCTCCAGGAGAGAGGCCCAAGCAAGACGCGCCCAGAGGAGCGTCTTGCCACGTGTCACCACTGGGTCTGATTGAGCACCTCCAGGAGAGAGGCCCCAGCAAGACGCGCCCCGAGGAGCGTCTTGCCTTATGTCAACACTGGGTCTGACAGAGGGCATCCAGGAGAGAGGCCCAAGCAATACGCGCCCCGAGGAGCGTCTTGCCACGTGTCAACAATGGGTATGACTGAGGGCCTCCAGGAGAGAAGCCCAAGCAAGACGCGCCCCGAGGAGCGTCTTGACACATGTCAGCACTCGGTCTGACTGAGCGCCTCCAGGAGAGAGGCCCAAGCAAGACGCGCCCCGAGGAGTGTCTTGCCACATGTCACCACTTGGTCTGACTGAGCGCCTCCAGGAGAGAGGCCCAAGCAACAAGCCCCCCGAGGAGCCTCAGGCCACATGTCACTACTCAGTCTGACTGAGCGCCTCCAGGAGAGAGGCCCAAGCAAGACGTGCCCCGACGAGCATCTTGCCACATGTCAACACTGGGTCTGACTGAGTGCCTCCATGAGAGAAGCCACAGCAAGACGCGCCCCGAGGAGCGTCTTGACACATGTCAACACTGGGTCTGACAGAGGGCCTCCATGAGAGAGGCCCAAGCAAGACGCGCCCCGAGGACTGTCTTGCCAAAGGTCAACACTGGGTCTGACTGAGCGTCTCAGGGAGAGAGGTCCAAGCAAGACGCGCCCCGAGGAGCGTCTTGCCACATGTCAACACTGGGTCTGACTGAGTGCCTCCATGAGAGAAGCACCAGCAAGACGTGCCCCGAGGAGCGTCTTGCCACATGTCACTACTCGGTCTGTTTGAGCGCCTCCAGGAGAGAGGCCCAAGCAAGACGTGCCCCGAGGAGCGTCTTGCCACATGTCAACAATGGGTCTGACTGAGGGCTTGCCACATGTCACAATGGGTCTGACTGAGCGCCTCCAGGAGAGAGGCCCAACCAAGACGCGCCCTGAGGAGCGTCTTGCCACATGCCAACACTGGGTCTGACAGAGGGCCTCCAGGAGAGAGGCCCAAGCAAGACGCGCCCTGAGGAGCGTCTTGCCACATGTCAACACTGGGTCTGACAGAGGGCCTCCAGGAGAGAGGCCCAAGCAAGACACGCCCCGAGGAGCGTCTTGCCACATGTCAACACTGGGTCTGACTGAGCGCCTCCAGGAGAGAGGCCCAAGCAAGACACGCCCCGAGGAGAGACTTGTCACATGTCAACACTGGGTCTTTCTGAGCGCCTCCAGGAGAGAAGCCCAAGCAAGACGCGCCCTGAGGAGCGTCTTTCCACATGTCAGCACTCGGTCTGACTGAGCGCCTCCAGGAGAGAGGCCAAAGCAAGACGCGCCCCGAGGAGCGTCTTGCCACATGACAACAATGGGTATGACTGAGGGCCTCCAGGAGAGAAGCCCAAGCAAGACGCGCCCCGAGGAGCGTCTTGACAGATGTCAACACTGGGTCTGACAGAGGGCCTCCAGGAGAAAGGCCCAAGCAAGACGCGCCCCGAGGAGCGTCTTGCAACATGTCAGCACTCGGTCTGACTGAGCGCCTCCAGGAGAGAGGCCCAAGCAAGACGCGCCCCAAGGAGGGTCTTGACACATGCCAACACTGGGTCTGACTGAGCGCCTCCAGGAGAGAGGCCCGAGGAGCGTCTTGCCACATGTCACCTCTGGGTCTGACTGAGCGCCTCCAGGAGAGAGGCGCAAGCAAGAAACGCCCGAGGAGCGTCTTGACACATGTCAACACTGGGTTTGACTGAGCGCCTCCAGGAGAGAGGCCCCAGCAAGACGCGCCCCGAGGAGCGTCTTGCCACATGTCAGCACTCGGTCTGACTGAGCGCCTCCAGGAGAGAGGCCCAAGCAAGAAGAGCCCCGAGGAGCTTCTTGCCACATGTCAACAATGGGTCTGACTGAGGGCCTCCAGGAGAGAAGCCCAAGCAAGACGCGCCCCGAGGAGCGTCTTGCCACATGTCAACACTGGGTCTAATTTAGCGCCTCCAGGAGAGAGGTCCAAGCAACACGCGCCCCGAGGAGCGTCTTGCCACATGTCAACACTGGGTCTGACTGAGTGCCTCCTTGAGAGAAGCCCCAGCAAGACGTGCCCCGAGGAGCGTCTTGCCACATGTCACTACTCGGTCTGACTGAGCGCCTCCAGGAGAGAGGCCCAAGCAAGACGTGCCCCGAGGAGTGTCTTGCCATATGTCTCCTCTGGGTCTGACTGAGCGCCTCCAGGAGAGAAGCCCAAGCAAGAAGCGCCCCGAGGAGCGTCTTGCCACATGTCAACACTGGGTCTGACTGAGCGCCTCCAGGAGAGAGGCCCAAGCAAGACACGCCCCGAGGAGCGTCTTGACACATGTCAACAATGGGTCTGACTTAGGCCTCCATGAGAGAAGCCCAAGCAAGACGCGCCCCGAGGAGAGTCTTGCCACATGTCAACACTGGGTCTGACAGAGGGCATCCAGGAGAGAGGCCCAAGCAAGACGTGCCCCGAGGAGCGTCTTGCCACATGTCAACAATGGGTCTGACTGAGGGCTTGCCACATGTCACAATAGGTCTGACTGAGCGCCTCCAGGAGAGAGGCCCAACCAAGACGCGCCCTGAGGAGCGTCTTGCCACATGCCAACACTGGGTCTGACAGAGGGCCTCCAGGAGAGAGGCCCAAGCAAGACGCGCCCTGAGGAGCGTCTTGCCACATGTCAACACTGGGTCTGACAGAGGGCCTCCAGGAGAGAGGCCCAAGCAAGACACGCCCCGAGGAGCGTCTTGCCACATGTCAACACTGGGTCTGACTGAGCGCCTCCAGGAGAGAGGCCCAAGCAAGACACGCCCCGAGGAGAGACTTGTCACATGTCAACACTGGGTCTTTCTGAGCGCCTCCAGGAGAGAAGCCCAAGCAAGACGCGCCCTGAGGAGCGTCTTTCCACATGTCAGCACTCGGTCTGACTGAGCGCCTCCAGGAGAGAGGCCAAAGCAAGACGCGCCCCGAGGAGCGTCTTGCCACATGACAACAATGGGTATGACTGAGGGCCTCCAGGAGAGAAGCCCAAGCAAGACACGCCCCGAGGAGCGTCTTGACAGATGTCAACACTGGGTCTGACAGAGGGCATCCAGGAGAGAGGCCCAAGCAATACGCGCCCCGAGGAGCGTCTTGCCACGTGTCAACACTGGGTCTGACTTAGCGCCTCCAGAAGAGAGGCCCAAGCAAGATGCGCCCCAAGGAGCGTCTTGCCACGTGTCACCACTGGGTCTGACTGAGCTCCTCCAGGAGAGAGGCCCAAGCAAGACTTGCCCAGAGGAGCGTCTTGCCACGTGTCACCACTGGGTCTGATTGAGCACCTCCAGGAGAGAGGCCCCAGCAAGACGCGCCCCGAGGAGCGTCTTGCCTTATGTCAAAACTGGGTCTGACAGAGGGCATCCAGGAGAGAGGCCCAAGCAATACGCGCCCCGAGGAGCGTCTTGCCACGTGTCAACAATGGGTATGACTGAGGGCCTCCAGGAGAGAAGCCCAAGCAAGACGCGCCCCGAGGAGCGTCTTGACACATGTCAGCACTCGGTCTGACTGAGCGCCTCCAGGAGAGAGGCCCAAGCAAGACGCGCCCCGAGGAGTGTCTTGCCACATGTCACCACTTGGTCTGACTGAGCGCCTCCAGGAGAGAGGCCCAAGCAACAAGCGCCCCGAGGAGCGTCAGGCCACATGTCACTACTCAGTCTGACTGAGCGCCTCCAGGAGAGAGGCCCAAGCAAGACGTGCCCCGACGAGCATCTTGCCACATGTCAACACTGGGTCTGACTGAGTGCCTCCATGAGAGAAGCCACAGCAAGACGCGCCCCGAGGAGCGTCTTGACACATGTCAACACTGGGTCTGACAGAGGGCCTCCATGAGAGAGGCCAAAGCAAGACGCGCCCCGAGGACTGTCTTGCCAAATGTCAACACTGGGTTTGACTGAGCGTCTCAGGGAGAGAGGTCCAAGCAAGACGCGCCCCGAGGAGCGTCTTGCCACATGTCAACACTGGGTCTGACTGAGTGCCTCCATGAGAGAAGCACCAGCAAGACGTGCCCCGAGGAGCGTCTTGCCACATGTCACTACTCGGTCTGTTTGAGCGCCTCCAGGAGAGAGGCCCAAGCAAGACGTGCCCCGAGGAGCGTCTTGCCACATGTAAACAATGGGTCTGACTGAGGGCTTGCCACATGTCACAATGGGTCTGACTGAGCGCCTCCAGGAGAGAGGCCCAACCAAGACGCGCCCTGAGGAGCGTCTTGCCACATGCCAACACTGGGTCTGACAGAGGGCCTCCAGGAGAGAGTTCCAAGCAAGACACGCCCCGAGGAGCGTCTTGCCACATGTCAACACTGGGTCTGACTGAGCGCCTCCAGGAGAGAGGCCCAAGCAAGACACGCCCCGAGGAGAGACTTGTCACATGTCAACACTGGGTCTTTCTGAGCGCCTCCAGGAGAGAAGCCCAAGCAAGACGCGCCCTGAGGAGCGTCTTTCCACATGTCAGCACTCGGTCTGACTGAGCGCCTCCAGGAGAGAGGCCAAAGCAAGACGCGCCCCGAGGAGCGTCTTGCCACATGACAACAATGGGTATGACTGAGGGCCTCCAGGAGAGAAGCCCAAGCAAGACGCGCCCCGAGGAGCGTCTTGACAGATGTCTCCTCTGGGTCTGACTGAGCGCCTCCAGGAGAGAAGCCCAAGCAAGAAGCGCCCCGAGGAGCGTCTTGCCACATGTCAACACTGGGTCTGACTGAGCGCCTCCAGGAGAGAGGCCCAAGCAAGACACGCCCCGAGGAGCGTCTTGACACATGTCAACAATGGGTCTGACTTAGGGCCTCCATGAGAGAAGCCCAAGCAAGACGCGCCCCGAGGAGAGTCTTGCCACATGTCAACACTGGGTCTGTCAGAGGGCATCCAGGAGAGAGGCCCAAGCAATACGCGCCCCGAGGAGCGTCTTGCCACGTGTCAACACTGGGTCTGACTTAGCGCCTCCAGAAGAGAGGCCCAAGCAAGATGCGCCCCGAGGAGCGTCTTGCCACGTGTCACCACTGGGTCTGACTGAGCTCCTCAGGAGAGAGGCCCAAGCAAGACGCGCCCAGAGGAGCGTCTTGCCACGTGTCACCACTGGGTCTGATTGAGCACCTCCAGGAGAGAGGCCCCAGCAAGACGCGCCCCGAGGAGCGTCTTGCCTTATGTCAGCACTCGGTCTGACTGAGCGCCTCCAGGAGAGAGGCCCAAGCAAGACGCGCCCCGAGGAGCGTCTTGCCACATGTCACTACTCGGTCTAACTGAGCGCCTCCAGGAGAGAGGTGCAAGCAAGACGCGCCCCGAGGAGCGTCTTGCCAAATGTCACTAATCGGTCTGACTGAGCGCCTCCAGGAGAGAGGTCCAAGCAAGACGCGCCCCGAGGAGCGTCTTGCCACATGTCACTATTCGGTCTGACTGAGTGCCTCCAGGAGAGAGGCCCAAGCAAGACGTGCCCCGAGGAGCGTCTTGCCACATGTCAACAATGGATCTGACTGAGGGCCTCCAGGAGAGAATCCCAAGCAAGACACGCCCCGAGGAGCGTCTTGACACATGTCAACACTGGGTCGGACTGAGGGCCTCCATGAGAGAAGCCCAAGCAAGATGCGCCCCGAGGAGAGTCTTGCCACATGTCAACAGTCGGTCTGACAGAGGGCATTCAGGAGAGAGGCCCAAGCAATACGCGCCCCGAGGAGCGTCTTGCCATATGTCACCACTGGGTCTGAATGAGCGCCTCCAGGAGAGAGGCCCAAGCAAGACGCGCCCCGAGGAGCGTCTTGCCACATGTCAACACTGGGTCTGACTGAGCGCCTCCAGGAGAGAGGCCCAAGCAAGACGCGCGCCGAGGAGCGTCTTGCCACATGTCAGCACTGGGTCTGACTGAGCGCCTCCAGGAGAGAGGCCCAAGCAAGACGCGCCCCGAGGAGAGACTTGTCACATGTCACTACTCGGTCTGTTTGAGCGCCTCCAGGAGAGAGGCCCAAGCAAGACGTGCCCCGAGGAGCGTCTTGCCACATGTCAACAATGGGTCTGACTGAGGGCTTGCCACATGTCACAATGGGTCTGACTGAGCGCCTCCAGGAGAGAGGCCCAACCAAGACGCGCCCTGAGGAGCGTCTTGCCACATGCCAACACTGGGTCTGACAGAGGGCCTCCAGGAGAGAGGCCCAAGCAAGACACGCCCCGAGGAGCGTCTTGCCACATGTCAACACTGGGTCTGACTGAGCGCCTCCAGGAGAGAGGCCCAAGCAAGACACGCCCCGAGGAGAGACTTGTCACATGTCAACACTGGGTCTTTCTGAGCGCCTCCAGGAGAGAAGCCCAAGCAAGACGCGCCCTGAGGAGCGTCTTTCCACATGTCAGCACTCGGTCTGACTGAGCGCCTCCAGGAGAGAGGCTAAAGCAAGACGCGCCCCGAGGAGCGTCTTGCCACATGACAACAATGGGTATGACTGAGGGCCTCCTGGAGAGAAGCCCAAGCAAGACGCGCCCCGAGGAGCGTCTTGACAGATGTCAACACTGGGTCTGACAGAGGGCATCCAGGAGAGAGGCCCAAGCAATACGCGCCCCGAGGAGCGTCTTGCCACGTGTCAACACTGGGTCTGACTTAGCGCCTCCAGAAGAGAGGCCCAAGCAAGATGCGCCCCGAGGAGCGTCTTGCCACGTGTCACCACTGGGTCTGACTGAGCTCCTCCAGGAGAGAGGCCCAAGCAAGACTTGCCCAGAGGAGCGTCTTGCCACGTGTCACCACTGGGTCTGATTGAGCACCTCCAGGAGAGAGGCCCAAGCAACAAGCGCCCCGAGGAGCGTCAGGCCACATGTCACTACTCAGTCTGACTGAGCGCCTCCAGGAGAGAGGCCCAAGCAAGACGTGCCCCGACGAGCATCTTGCCACATGTCAACACTGGGTCTGACTGAGTGCCTCCATGAGAGAAGCCACAGCAAGACGCGCCCCGAGGAGCGTCTTGACACATGTCAACACTGGGTCTGACAGAGGGCCTCCATGAGAGAGGCCCAAGCAAGACGCGCCCCGAGGACTGTCTTGCCAAATGTCAACACTGGGTCTGACTGAGCGTCTCAGGGAGAGAGGTCCAAGCAAGACGCGCCCCGAGGAGCGTCTTGCCACATGTCAACACTGGGTCTGACTGAGTGCCTCCATGAGAGAAGCACCAGCAAGACGTGCCCCGAGGAGCGTCTTGCCACATGTCACTACTCGGTTTGTTTGAGCGCCTCCAGGAGAGAGGCCCAAGCAAGACGTGCCCCGAGGAGCGTCTTGCCACATGTCAACAATGGGTCTGACTGAGGGCTTGCCACATGTCACAATGGGTCTGACTGAGCGCCTCCAGGAGAGAGGCCCAACCAAGACGCGCCCTGAGGAGCGTCTTGCCACATGCCAACACTGGGTCTGACAGAGGGCCTCCAGGAGAGAGGCCCAAGCAAGACGCGCCCTGAGGAGCGTCTTGCCACATGTCAACACTGGGTCTGACAGAGGGCCTCCAGGAGAGAGGCCCAAGCAAGACACGCCCCGAGGAGCGTCTTGCCACATGTCAACACTGGGTCTGACTGAGCGCCTCCAGGAGAGAGGCCCAAGCAAGACACGCCCCGAGGAGAGACTTGTTACATGTCAACACTGGGTCTTTCTGAGCGCCTCCAGGAGAGAAGCCCAAGCAAGACGCGCCCTGAGGAGCGTCTTTCCACATGTCAGCACTCGGTCTGACTGAGCGCCTCCAGGAGAGAAGCCCAAGCAAGACGCGCCCCGAGGAGCGTCTTGACAGATGTCTCCTCTGGGTCTGACTGAGCGCCTCCAGGAGAGAAGCCCAAGCAAGAAGCGCCCCGAGGAGCGTCTTGCCACATGTCAACACTGGGTCTGACTGAGCGCCTCCAGGAGAGAGGCCCAAGCAAGACACGCCCCGAGGAGCGTCTTGACACATGTCAACAATGGGTCTGACTTAGGGCCTCCATGAGAGAAGCCCAAGCAAGACGCGCCCCGAGGAGAGTCTTGCCACATGTCAACACTGGGTCTGTCAGAGGGCATCCAGGAGAGAGGCCCAAGCAATACGCGCCCCGAGGAGCGTCTTGCCACGTGTCAACACTGGGTCTGACTTAGCGCCTCCAGAAGAGAGGCCCAAGCAAGATGCGCCCCGAGGAGCGTCTTGCCACGTGTCACCACTGGGTCTGACTGAGCTCCTCAGGAGAGAGGCCCAAGCAAGACGCGCCCAGAGGAGCGTCTTGCCACGTGTCACCACTGGGTCTGATTGAGCACCTCCAGGAGAGAGGCCCCAGCAAGACGCGCCCCGAGGAGCGTCTTGCCTTATGTCAGCACTCGGTCTGACTGAGCGCCTCCAGGAGAGAGGCCCAAGCAAGACGCGCCCCGAGGAGCGTCTTGCCACATGTCACTACTCGGTCTAACTGAGCGCCTCCAGGAGAGAGGTGCAAGCAAGACGCGCCCCGAGGAGCGTCTTGCCAAATGTCACTAATCGGTCTGACTGAGCGCCTCCAGGAGAGAGGTCCAAGCAAGACGCGCCCCGAGGAGCGTCTTGCCACATGTCACTATTCGGTCTGACTGAGTGCCTCCAGGAGAGAGGCCCAAGCAAGACGTGCCCCGAGGAGCGTCTTGCCACATGTCAACAATGGATCTGACTGAGGGCCTCCAGGAGAGAATCCCAAGCAAGACACGCCCCGAGGAGCGTCTTGACACATGTCAACACTGGGTCGGACTGAGGGCCTCCATGAGAGAAGCCCAAGCAAGATGCGCCCCGAGGAGAGTCTTGCCACATGTCAACAGTCGGTCTGACAGAGGGCATTCAGGAGAGAGGCCCAAGCAATACGCGCCCCGAGGAGCGTCTTGCCATATGTCACCACTGGGTCTGAATGAGCGCCTCCAGGAGAGAGGCCCAAGCAAGACGCGCCCCGAGGAGCGTCTTGCCACATGTCAACACTGGGTCTGACTGAGCGCCTCCAGGAGAGAGGCCCAAGCAAGACGCGCGCCGAGGAGCGTCTTGCCACATGTCAGCACTGGGTCTGACTGAGCGCCTCCAGGAGAGAGGCCCAAGCAAGACGCGCCCCGAGGAGAGACTTGTCACATGTCACTACTCGGTCTGTTTGAGCGCCTCCAGGAGAGAGGCCCAAGCAAGACGTGCCCCGAGGAGCGTCTTGCCACATGTCAACAATGGGTCTGACTGAGGGCTTGCCACATGTCACAATGGGTCTGACTGAGCGCCTCCAGGAGAGAGGCCCAACCAAGACGCGCCCTGAGGAGCGTCTTGCCACATGCCAACACTGGGTCTGACAGAGGGCCTCCAGGAGAGAGGCCCAAGCAAGACACGCCCCGAGGAGCGTCTTGCCACATGTCAACACTGGGTCTGACTGAGCGCCTCCAGGAGAGAGGCCCAAGCAAGACACGCCCCGAGGAGAGACTTGTCACATGTCAACACTGGGTCTTTCTGAGCGCCTCCAGGAGAGAAGCCCAAGCAAGACGCGCCCTGAGGAGCGTCTTTCCACATGTCAGCACTCGGTCTGACTGAGCGCCTCCAGGAGAGAGGCTAAAGCAAGACGCGCCCCGAGGAGCGTCTTGCCACATGACAACAATGGGTATGACTGAGGGCCTCCTGGAGAGAAGCCCAAGCAAGACGCGCCCCGAGGAGCGTCTTGACAGATGTCAACACTGGGTCTGACAGAGGGCATCCAGGAGAGAGGCCCAAGCAATACGCGCCCCGAGGAGCGTCTTGCCACGTGTCAACACTGGGTCTGACTTAGCGCCTCCAGAAGAGAGGCCCAAGCAAGATGCGCCCCGAGGAGCGTCTTGCCACGTGTCACCACTGGGTCTGACTGAGCTCCTCCAGGAGAGAGGCCCAAGCAAGACTTGCCCAGAGGAGCGTCTTGCCACGTGTCACCACTGGGTCTGATTGAGCACCTCCAGGAGAGAGGCCCAAGCAACAAGCGCCCCGAGGAGCGTCAGGCCACATGTCACTACTCAGTCTGACTGAGCGCCTCCAGGAGAGAGGCCCAAGCAAGACGTGCCCCGACGAGCATCTTGCCACATGTCAACACTGGGTCTGACTGAGTGCCTCCATGAGAGAAGCCACAGCAAGACGCGCCCCGAGGAGCGTCTTGACACATGTCAACACTGGGTCTGACAGAGGGCCTCCATGAGAGAGGCCCAAGCAAGACGCGCCCCGAGGACTGTCTTGCCAAATGTCAACACTGGGTCTGACTGAGCGTCTCAGGGAGAGAGGTCCAAGCAAGACGCGCCCCGAGGAGCGTCTTGCCACATGTCAACACTGGGTCTGACTGAGTGCCTCCATGAGAGAAGCACCAGCAAGACGTGCCCCGAGGAGCGTCTTGCCACATGTCACTACTCGGTTTGTTTGAGCGCCTCCAGGAGAGAGGCCCAAGCAAGACGTGCCCCGAGGAGCGTCTTGCCACATGTCAACAATGGGTCTGACTGAGGGCTTGCCACATGTCACAATGGGTCTGACTGAGCGCCTCCAGGAGAGAGGCCCAACCAAGACGCGCCCTGAGGAGCGTCTTGCCACATGCCAACACTGGGTCTGACAGAGGGCCTCCAGGAGAGAGGCCCAAGCAAGACGCGCCCTGAGGAGCGTCTTGCCACATGTCAACACTGGGTCTGACAGAGGGCCTCCAGGAGAGAGGCCCAAGCAAGACACGCCCCGAGGAGCGTCTTGCCACATGTCAACACTGGGTCTGACTGAGCGCCTCCAGGAGAGAGGCCCAAGCAAGACACGCCCCGAGGAGAGACTTGTTACATGTCAACACTGGGTCTTTCTGAGCGCCTCCAGGAGAGAAGCCCAAGCAAGACGCGCCCTGAGGAGCGTCTTTCCACATGTCAGCACTCGGTCTGACTGAGCGCCTCCAGGAGAGAGGCCAAAGCAAGACGCGCCCCGAGGAGCGTCTTGCCACATGACAACAATGGGTATGACTGAGGGCCTCCAGGAGAGAAGCCCAAGCAAGACGCGCCCCGAGGAGCGTCTTGACAGATGTCAACACTGGGTCTGACAGAGGGCCTCCAGGAGAAAGGCCCAAGCAAGACGCGCCCCGAGGAGCGTCTTGCAACATGTCAGCACTCGGTCTGACTGAGCGCCTCCAGGAGAGAGGCCCAAGCAAGACGCGCCCCAAGGAGGGTCTTGACACATGCCAACACTGGGTCTGACTGAGCGCCTCCAGGAGAGAGGCCCGAGGAGCGTCTTGCCACATGTCACCTCTGGGTCTGACTGAGCGCCTCCAGGAGAGAGGCGCAAGCAAGAAACGCCCGAGGAGCGTCTTGACACATGTCAACACTGGGTTTGACTGAGCGCCTCCAGGAGAGAGGCCCCAGCAAGACGCGCCCCGAGGAGCGTCTTGCCACATGTCAGCACTCGGTCTGACTGAGCGCCTCCAGGAGAGAGGCCCAAGCAAGAAGAGCCCCGAGGAGCTACTTGCCACATGTCAACAATGGGTCTGACTGAGGGCCTCCAGGAGAGAAGCCCAAGCAAGACGCGCCCCGAGGAGCGTCTTGCCACATGTCAACACTGGGTCTAATTTAGCGCCTCCAGGAGAGAGGTCCAAGCAACACGCGCCCCGAGGAGCGTCTTGCCACATGTCAACACTGGGTCTGACTGAGTGCCTCCTTGAGAGAAGCCCCAGCAAGACGCGCCCCGAGGAGCGTCTTGCCACATGTCACTACTCGGTCTGACTGAGCGCCTCCAGGAGAGAGGCCCAAGCAAGACGTGCCCCGAGGAGTGTCTTGCCATATGTCTCCTCTGGGTCTGACTGAGCGCCTCCAGGAGAGAAGCCCAAGCAAGAAGCGCCCCGAGGAGCGTCTTGCCACATGTCAACACTGGGTCTGACTGAGCGCCTCCAGGAGAGAGGCCCAAGCAAGACACGCCCCGAGGAGCGTCTTGACACATGTCAACAATGGGTCTGACTTAGGGCCTCCATGAGAGAAGCCCAAGCAAGACGCGCCCCGAGGAGAGTCTTGCCACATGTCAACACTGGGTCTGACAGAGGGCATCCAGGAGAGAGGCCCAAGCAATACGCGCCCCGAGGAGCGTCTTGCCACGTGTCAACACTGGGTCTGACTTAGCGCCTCCAGAAGAGAGGCCCAAGCAAGATGCGCCCCGAGGAGCGTCTTGCCACGTGTCACCACTGGGTCTGACTGAGCTCCTCCAGGAGAGAGGCCCAAGCAAGACGCGCCCAGAGGAGCGTCTTGCCACGTGTCACCACTGGGTCTGATTGAGCACCTCCAGGAGAGAGGCCCCAGCAAGACGCGCCCCGAGGAGCGTCTTGCCTTATGTCAGCACTCGGTCTGACTGAGCGCCTCCAGGAGAGAGGCCCAAGCAAGACGCGCCCCGAGGAGCGTCTTGCCACCTGTCACTACTCGGTCTAACTGAGCGCCTCCAGGAGAGAGGTCCAAGCAAGACGCGCCCCGAGGAGCGTCTTGCAAAATGTCACTAATCGGTCTGACTGAGCGCCTCCAGGAGAGAGGTCCAAGCAAGACGCGCCCCGAGGAGCGTCTTACCACATGTCACTATTCGGTCTGACTGAGCGCCTCCAGGAGAGAGGCCCAAGCAAGACGTGCCCCGAGGAGCGTCTTGCCACATGTCAACAATGGATCTGACTGAGGGCCTCCAGGAGAGAATCCCAAGCAAGACACGCCCCGAGGAGCGTCTTGACACATGTCAACACTGGGTCGGACTGAGGGCCTCCATGAGAGAAGCCCAAGCAAGATGCGCCCCGAGGAGAGTCTTGCCACATGTCAACAGTCGGTCTGACAGAGGGCATTCAGGAGAGAGGCCCAAGCAATACGCGCCCCGAGGAGCGTCTTGCCACATGTCACCACTGGGTCTGAATGAGCGCCTCCAGGAGAGAGGCCCAAGCAAGACGCGCCCCGAGGAGCGTCTTGCCACATGTCAACACTGGGTCTGACTGAGCGCCTCCAGGAGAGAGGCCCAAGCAAGACGCGCCCCGAGGAGCGTCTTGCCACATGTCAGCACTGGGTCTGACTGAGCGCCTCCAGGAGAGAGGCCCAAGCAAGACGCGCCCCGAGGAGAGACTTGTCACATGTCACTACTCGGTCTGTTTGAGCGCCTCCAGGAGAGAGGCCCAAGCAAGACGTGCCCCGAGGAGCGTCTTGCCACATGTCAACAATGGGTCTGACTGAGGGCTTGCCACATGTCACAATGGGTCTGACTGAGCGCCTCCAGGAGAGAGGCCCAACCAAGTCGCGCCCTGAGGAGCGTCTTGCCACATGCCAACACTGGGTCTGACAGAGGGCCTCCAGGAGAGAGGCCCAAGCAAGACACGCCCTGAGGAGCGTCTTGCCACATGTCAACACTGGGTCTGACAGAGGGCCTCCAGGAGAGAGGCCCAAGCAAGACACGCCCCGAGGAGCGTCTTGCCACATGTCAACACTGGGTCTGACTGAGCGCCTCCAGGAGAGAGGCCCAAGCAAGACACGCCCCGAGGAGAGACTTGTCACATGTCAACACTGGGTCTTTCTGAGCGCCTCCAGGAGAGAAGCCCAAGCAAGACGCGCCCTGAGGAGCGTCTTTCCACATGTCAGCACTCGGTCTGACTGAGCGCCTCCAGGAGAGAGGCCAAAGCAAGACGCGCCCCGAGGAGCGTCTTGCCACATGACAACAATGGGTATGACTGAGGGCCTCCAGGAGAGAAGCCCAAGCAAGACGCGCCCCGAGGAGCGTCTTGACAGATGTCAACACTGGGTCTGACAGAGGGCCTCCAGGAGAAAGGCCCAAGCAAGACGCGCCCCGAGGAGCGTCTTGCAACATGTCAGCACTCGGTCTGACTGAGCGCCTCCAGGAGAGAGGCCCAAGCAAGACGCGCCCCAAGGAGGGTCTTGACACATGCCAACACTGGGTCTGACTGAGCGCCTCCAGGAGAGAGGCCCGAGGAGCGTCTTGCCACATGTCACCCCTGGGTCTGACTGAGCGCCTCCAGGAGAGAGGCGCAAGCAAGAAACGCCCGAGGAGCGTCTTGACACATGTCAACACTGGGTTTGACTGAGCGCCTCCAGGAGAGAGGCCCCAGCAAGACGCGCCCCGAGGAGCGTCTTGCCACATGTCAGCACTCGGTCTGACTGAGCGCCTCCAGGAGAGAGGCCCAAGCAAGAAGAGCCCCGAGGAGCTTCTTGCCACATGTCAACAATGGGTCTGACTGAGGGCCTCCAGGAGAGAAGCCCAAGCAAGACGCGCCCCGAGGAGCGTCTTGCCACATGTCAACACTGGGTCTAATTTAGCGCCTCCAGGAGAGAGGTCCAAGCAACACGCGCCCCGAGGAGCGTCTTGCCACATGTCAACACTGGGTCTGACTGAGTGCCTCCTTGAGAGAAGCCCCAGCAAGACGCGCCCCGAGGAGCGTCTTGCCACATGTCACTACTCGGTCTGACTGAGCGCATCCAGGAGAGAGGCCCAAGCAAGACGTGCCCCGAGGAGTGTCTTGCCATATGTCTCCTCTGGGTCTGACTGAGCGCCTCCAGGAGAGAAGCCCAAGCAAGAAGCGCCCCGAGGAGCGTCTTGCCACATGTCAACACTGGGTCTGACTGAGCGCCTCCAGGAGAGAGGCCCAAGCAAGACACGCCCCGAGGAGCGTCTTGACACATGTCAACAATGGGTCTGACTTAGGGCCTCCATGAGAGAAGCCCAAGCAAGACGCGCCCCGAGGAGAGTCTTGCCACATGTCAACACTGGGTCTGACAGAGGGCATCCAGGAGAGAGGCCCAAGCAATACGCGCCCCGAGGAGCGTCTTGCCACGTGTCAACACTGGGTCTGACTTAGCGCCTCCAGAAGAGAGGCCCAAGCAAGATGCGCCCCGAGGAGCGTCTTGCCACGTGTCACCACTGGGTCTGACTGAGCTCCTCCAGGAGAGAGGCCCAAGCAAGACGCGCCCAGAGGAGCGTCTTGCCACGTGTCACCACTGGGTCTGATTGAGCACCTCCAGGAGAGAGGCCCCAGCAAGACGCGCCCCGAGGAGCGTCTTGCCTTATGTCAGCACTCGGTCTGACTGAGCGCCTCCAGGAGAGAGGCCCAAGCAAGACGCGCCCCGAGGAGCGTCTTGCCACATGTCACTACTCGGTCTAACTGAGCGCCTCCAGGAGAGAGGTCCAAGCAAGACGCGCCCCGAGGAGCGTCTTGCCAAATGTCACTAATCGGTCTGACTGAGCGCCTCCAGGAGAGAGGTCCAAGCAAGACGCGCCCCGAGGAGCGTCTTGCCACATGTCACTATTCGGTCTGACTGAGCGCCTCCAGGAGAGAGGCCCAAGCAAGACGTGCCCCGAGGAGCGTCTTGCCACATGTCAACAATGGATCTGACTGAGGGCCTCCAGGAGAGAATCCCAAGCAAGACACGCCCCGAGGAGCGTCTTGACACATGTCAACACTGGGTCGGACTGAGGGCCTCCATGAGAGAAGCCCAAGCAAGATGCGCCCCGAGGAGAGTCTTGCCACATGTCAACAGTCGGTCTGACAGAGGGCATTCAGGAGAGAGGCCCAAGCAATACGCGCCCCGAGGAGCGTCTTGCCACATGTCACCACTGGGTCTGAATGAGCGCCTCCAGGAGAGAGGCCCAAGCAAGACGCGCCCCGAGGAGCGTCTTGCCACATGTCAACACTGGGTCTGACTGAGCGCCTCCACGAGAGAGGCCCAAGCAAGACGCGCCCCGAGGAGCGTCTTGCCACATGTCAGCACTGGGTCTGACTGAGCGCCTCCAGGAGAGAGGCCCAAGCAAGACGCGCCCCGAGGAGAGACTTGTCACATGTCAACACTGGGTCTTTCTGAGCGCCTCCAGGAGAGAAGCCCAAGCAAGACACGCCCCGAGGAGCGTCTTTCCACATGTCAGCACTCGGTCTGACTGAGCGCCTCCAGGAGAGAGGCCAAAGCAAGACGCGCCCCGAGGAGCGTCTTGCCACATGTCAACAATGGGTATGACTGAGGGCCTCCAGGAGAGAAGCCCAAGCAAGACGCGCCCCGAGGAGCGTCTTGACACATGTCAACACTGGGTCTGACAGAGGGCCTCCAGGAGAGAGGCCCAAGCAAGACGCACCCCGAGGAGTGTCTTGCCATATGTCACCACTTGGTCTGACTGAGCGCCTCCAGGAGAGAGGCCCAAGCAACACGCGCCCCGAGGAGCGTCAGGCCACATGTCACTACTCAGTCTGACTGAGCGCCTCCAGGAGAGAGGCCCAAATAAGACGCGCCCCGAGGAGCGTCTTGCCACATGTGAAAACTGGGTCTGACTGAGCGCCTCCAGGAGAGAGGCCCAAGCAAGACGCGCCCCGAGGAGCGTCTTGCAACATGTCAGCACTCGGTCAGACTGAGCGCCTCCAGGAGAGAGGCCCAAGCAAGACGCGCCCCGAGGAGGGTCTTGACACATGTCTCCTCTGGGTCTGACTGAGCGGCCCTCCAGGAGAGAGGCCCAAGCAAGACGTGCCCCGACGAGCATCTTGCCACATGTCAACACTGGGTCTGACTGAGTGCCTCCATGAGAGAAGCCCCAGCAAGACGCAGCCCTGAGGAGCGTCTTGCCACATGTCAACACTGGGTCTGACTGAGCACCTCCAGGAGAGAGGCCCAAGCAAGACGCGCCTCGAGGAGCGTCTTGACACATGTCAACACTGGGTCTGACTTAGGGCCTCCATGAGAGAAGCCCAAGCAAGACGCGCCCCGAGGAGAGTCTTGCCACATGTCAACACTGGGTCTGACAGAGGGCATCCAGGAGAGAGGCCCAAGCAATACGCGCCCCGAGGAGCGTCTTGCCACGTGTCAACACTGGGTCTGACTTAGCGCCTCCAGGAGAGAGGCCCAAGCAAGATGCGCCCCGAGGAGCGTCTTGCCACGTGTCACCACTGGGTCTGACTGAGCTCCTCCAGGAGAGAGGCCCAAGCAAGACGCGCCCAGAGGAGCGTCTTGCCACTTGTCACCACTGGGTCTGATTGAGCACCTCCAGGAGAGAGGCCCCAGCAAGACGCGCCCCGAGGAGCGTCTTGCCTTATGTCAGCACTCGGTCTGACTGAGTGCCTCCAGGAGAGAGGCCCAAGCAAGACGCGCCCCGAGGAGCGTCTTGCCACATGTCACTACTCGGTCTAACTGAGCGCCTCCAGGAGAGAGGTCCAAGCAAGACGCGCCCCGAGGAGCGTCTTGCCAAATGTCACTAATCGGTCTGACTGAGCGCCTCCAGGAGGGAGGTCCAAGCAAGACGTGCCCCGAGGAGCGTCTTGCCACATGTCAACAATGGATCTGACTGAGGGCCTCCAGGAGAGAATCCCAAGCAAGACGCGCCCAGAGGAGCGTCTTGCCACATGTCAACACTGGGTCTGACAAGTGCCTCCAGGAGAGAGGCCCAAGCAAGACACGCCCCGAAGAGCGTCTTGACACATGTCAACACTGGGTCGGACTGAGGGCCTCCATGAGAGAAGCCCAAGCAAGACGCGCCCCGAGGAGAGTCTTGCCACATGTCAACAGTCGGTCTGACAGAGGGAATTCAGGAGAGAGGCCCAAGCAATACGCGCCCCGAGGAGCGTCTTGCCACATGTCACCACTGGGTCTGAATGAGAGCCTCCAGGAGAGAGGCCCAAGCAAGACGCGCCCCGAGGAGCGTCTTGCCACATGTCAACACTGGGTCTGACTGAGAACCTCCAGGAGAGAGGCCCAAGCAAGATGCGCCCCGAGGAGCGTCTTGCCACATGTCAGCACTGGGTCTGACTGAGCGCCTCCAGGAGAGAGGCCCAAGCAAGACGCGCCCCGAGGAGAGACTTGTCACATGTCAACACTGGGTCTTTCTGAGCGCCTCCAGGAGAGAAGCCCAAGCAAGACACGCCCCGAGGAGCGTCTTTCCACATGTCAGCACTCGGTCTGACTGAGCGCCTCCAGGAGAGAGGCCAAAGCAAGACGCGCCCCGAGGAGCGTCTTGCCACATGTCAACAATGGGTATGACTGAGGGCCTCCAGGAGAGAAGCCCAATTAAGACGCGCCCCGAGGAGCGTCTTGACACATGTCAACACTGGGTCTGACAGAGGGCCTCCAGGAGAGAGGCCCAAGCAAGACGCGCCCCGAGGAGTGTCTTGCCATATGTCACCACTTGGTCTGACTGAGCGCCTCCAGGAGAGAGGCCCAAGCAACACGCGCCCCGAGGAGCGTCAGGCCACATGTCACTACTCAGTCTGACTGAGCGCCTCCAGGAGAGAGGCCCAAGTAAGACGCGCCCCGAGGAGCGTCTTGCCACGTGTCAACACTGGGTCTGATTGAGGGGCTTCTGGAGAGAGGCCCAAGCAAGACGCGCCCTGAGGAGCGTCTTGCCACATGTCACTACTCGGTCTGACTGAGCGCCTCCAGGAGAGAGGCCCAAGCAAGACGTGCCCCGAGGAGCGTCTTGCCACATGTCAACACTGGGTCTGACTGAGGGCCTCCAGGAGAGAGGCCCAAATAAGACGCGCCCCGAGGAGCGTCTTGCCACATGTGAAAACTGGGTCTGACTGAGCGCCTCCAGGAGAGAGGCCCAAGCAAGACGCGCCCCGAGGAGCGTCTTGCAACATGTCAGCACTCGGTCTGACTGAGCGCCTCCAGGAGAGAGGCCCAAGCAAGACGCGCCCCGAGGAGGGTCTTGACACATGTCTCCTCTGGGTCTGACTGAGCGCCTCCAGGAGAGAGGCCCAAGCAAGACGTGCCCCAACGAGCATCTTGCCACATGTCAACACTGGGTCTGACTGAGTGCCTCCATGAGAGAAGCCCCAGCAAGACGCAGCCCCGAGGAGCGTCTTGCCACATGTCAACACTGGGTCTGACTGAGCACCTCCAGGAGAGAGGCCCAAGCAAGACGCGCCCCGAGGAGCGTCTTGCCACATGTCAACACTGGGTCTGACTGAGCGCCTCCAAGAGAGAGGCCCGAGGAGCGTCTTGCCAAATGTCACCTCTGGGTCTGACTGAGCGCCTCCAGGAGAGAGGCGCAAGCAAGAAACGCCCGAGGAGCGTCTTGACACATGTCAACACTGGGTTTGACTGAGCGCCTCCAGGAGAGAGGCCCCAGCAAGACGCGCCCCGAGGAGCGTCTTGCCACATGTCAGCACTCGGTCTGACTGAGCGCCTCCAGGAGAGAGGCCCAAGCAAGAAGCGCCCCGAGGAGCTTCTTGCCACATGTCAACAATGGGTCTGACTGAGGGCCTCCAGGAGAGAAGGCCAAGCAACACGCGCCCCGAGGAGCGTCTTACCACATGTCAACACTGGGTCTGACTGAGTGCCTCCATGAGAGAAGCCCCAGCAAGACGCGCCCCGAGGAGCGTCTTGCCACATGTCACTACTAGGTCTGACTGAGCACCTCCAGGAGAGAGGCCCAAGCAAGACGTGCCCCGAGGAGCGTCTTGCCACATGTCAACAATGGGTCTGACTGAGGGCCTCCAGGAGAGAAGCCCAAGCAAGAAGCGCCCCGAGGAGCGTCTTGCAACATGTCAACACTGGGTCTGACTGAGCGCCTCCAGGAGAGAGGCCCAAGCAAGACACGCCCCGAGGAGCGTCTTGACACATGTCAACACTGGGTCTGACTTAGGGCCTCCATGAGAGAAGCCCAAGCAAGACGCGCCCCGAGGAGAGTCTTGCCACATGTCAACACTGGGTCTGACAGAGGGCATCCAGGAGAGAGGCCCAAGCAATACGCGCCCCGAGGAGCGTCTTGCCACATGTCAACAATGGGTCTGACTGAGGGCCTCCAGGAGAGAAGCCAAAGCAAGACGCGCCCCGAGGAGCTTCTTTCCACATGTCAACAATGGGTCTTACTGAGGGCCTCCATGAGAGAAGCCCAAGCAAGACGCGCCCCGAGGAGCGTCTTGCCACATGTCAACACTGGGTCTAATTGAGCGCCTCCAGGAGAGAGGTCCAAGCAACACGCGCCCCGAGGAGCGTCTTACCACATGTCAACACTGGGTCTGACTGAGTGCCTCCATGAGAGAAGCCCCAGCAAGACGCGCCCCGAGGAGCGTCTTGCCACATGTCACTACTAGGTCTGACTGAGCGCCTCCAGGAGAGAGGCCCAAGCAAGACGTGCCCCGAGGAGCGTCTTGCCACATGTCAACAATGGGTCTGACTGAGGGCCTCCAGGAGAGAAGCCCAAGCAAGAAGCGCCCCGAGGAGCGTCTTGCAACATGTCAACACTGGGTCTGACTGAGCGCCTCCAGGAGAGAGGCCCAAGCAAGACACGCCCCGAGGAGCGTCTTGACACATGTCAACACTGGGTCTGACTTAGGGCCTCCATGAGAGAAGCCCAAGCAAGACGCGCCCCGAGGAGAGTCTAGCCACATGTCAACACTGGGTCTGACAGAGGGCATCCAGGAGAGAGGCCCAAGCAATACGCGCCCCGAGGAGCGTCTTGCCACATGTCAACAATGGGTCTGACTGAGGGCCTCCAGGAGAGAAGCCAAAGCAAGACGCGCCCCGAGGAGCTTCTTTCCACATGTCAACAATGGGTCTTACTGAGGGCCTCCATGAGAGAAGCCCAAGCAAGACGCGCCCCGAGGAGAGTCTTGCCACATGTCAACACTGTGTCTGACTGAGCGCCTCCAGGAGAGAGGCCCAAGCAAGACGCGCCCGGAGGAGCGTCTTGCCACGTGTCAACACTGGGTCTGACTTAGCGCCTCCAGGAGAGAGGCCCAAGCAAGATGCGCCCCGAGGAGCGTCTTGCCACGTGTCACCACTGGGTCTGATTGAGCACCTCCAGGAGAGAGGCCCCAGCAAGACGCGCCCCGAGGAGCGTCTTGCCTTATGTCAGCACTCAGTCTGACTGAGCGCCTCCAAGAGAGAGGCCCAAGCAAGACGCGCCCCGAGGAGCGTCTTGCCACATGTCACTACTCGGTCTAACTGAGCGCCTCTTGGAGAGAGGTCCAAGCAAGACGCGCCCCGAGGAGCGTCTTGCCAAATGTCACTACTCGGTCTGACTGAGCGCCTCCAGGAGGGAGGTCCAAGCAAGACTCGCCCCGAGGAGCGTCTTGCCACATGTCACTACTCGGTCTGACTGAGCGCCTCCAGGAGAGAGGCCCAAGCAAGACGTGCCCCGAGGAGCGTCTTGCCACATGTCAACAATGGGTCTGACTGAGGGCCTCCAGGAGAGAATCCCAAGCAAGACGCGCCCAGAGGAGCGTCTTGCCACATGTCAACACTGAGTCTGACTGAGCGCCTCCAGGAGAGAGGCCCAAGCAAGACGTGCCCCGAGGAGCGTCTTGCCACATGTCAACACTGTGTCTGACTGAGGGCCTCCAGGAGAGAGGCCCAAATAAGACGCGCCCCGAGGAGCGTCTTGCCACATGTGAAAACTGGGTCTGACTGAGCGCCTCCAGGAGAGAGGCCCAAGCAAGACGCGCCCCGAGGAGCGTCTTGCCACATGTCAACAATGGGTCTGACTGAGGGCCTCCAGGAGAGAGGCCCAAGCAAGATGCGCCCGGAGGAGCGTCTTGCCACATGTAAACACTGGGTCTGACAGAGGGCCTCCAGGAGAGAGGCCCAAGCAAGACGCGCCCCGAGGAGCGTCTTGCCACATGTCACCTCTGGTTCTGACTGAGCGCCTCCAGGAGAGAGGCCCAAGCAAGACGCGCCCCGAGGAGCGTCTTGTCACATGTCAACACTGGGTCTGTCTGAGCGCCTCCAGGAGAGAAGCCCAAGAAAGACGCGCCCCGAGGAGCGTCTTGCCACATGTCAACAATGGGTCGGACTGAGGGCCTCCAGGAGAGAAGCCCAAGCAAGACGCTCCCCGAGGAGCGTCTTGACACATGTCAACACTGGGTCTGACAGAGGGCCTCCAGGAGAGAGGCCCAAGCAAGACGCGCCCCGAGCAGTGTCTTTCCACATGTCACCACTGGGTCTGACTGAGCGCCTCCAGGAGAGAGGCCCAAGCAAGACGCGCCCCGAGGAGCGTCAGGCCACATGTCACTACTCAGTCTGACTAAGCGCCTCCAGGAGAGAGGCCCAAGCAAGACGCGCCCCGAGGAGCGTCTTGCCACATGTAAGCACTGGGTCCTACTGAGCGCCTCCAGGAGAGAGGCCCCAGCAAGACGCGCCCCGAGGAGCGTCTTGCCTTATGTCAGCACTCGGTCTGACTGAGCCCCTCCAGGAGAGAGGCCCAAGCAAGACGCGCCCCGAGGAGCGTCTTGCCACATGTCAACAATGGGTCTGACTGAGGGCCTCCAGGAGAGCGGCCCAAGCAAGACACGCCCCGAGGAGCGTCTTGCCACATGTCACCTCTGGTTCTGACTCAGCGCCTCCAGGAGAGAGGCCCAAGCAAGACGTGCCCCGAGGAGCGTCTTGTCACATGTCAACACTCGGTCTTTCTGAGCGCCTCCAGGAGAGAAGCCCAAGCAAGACGCGCCCCGAGGAGCGTCTTGCCACATGTCAGCACTCGGTCTGACTGAGCGCCTCCAGGAGAGAGGCCCAAGCAAGACGCGCCCCGAGGAGCGTCTTGCCACATGTCAACAATGGGTCTGACTGAGGGCCTCCAGGAGAGAAGCCCAAGCAACACGCGGCCCGAGGAGCGTCTTGCCACATGTCAGCACTCGGTCTGACTGAGCGCCTCCAGGAGAGAGGCCAAAGCAAGACGCGCCCCGAGGAGCGTCTTGACACATGTCAACACTGGGTCTGACAGCGGGCCTCCAGGAGAGAGGCCCAAGCAAGACGCGCCCCGAGAAGTGTCTTGCCACATGTCACCACTTGGTCTGACTGAGCGCCTCCAGGAGAGAGGCCCAAGCAACACGCGCCCCGAGGAGCGTCAGGCCACATGTCACTACTCATTCTGACTGAGCGCCTCCAGGAGAGAGGCCCAAGCAAGAAGCGCCCCGAGGAGCGTCTTGCCACATGTCAACACTGGGTCTGATTGAGGGCCTTCTGGAGAGAGGCCCAAGCAAGACGCGCCCCGAGGAGCGTCTTGCCACATGTCACCACTTGGTCTGACTGAGCGCCTCCAGGAGAGAGGCCCAAGCAACACGCGCCCCGAGGAGCGTCAGGCCACATGTCACTACTCAGTCTGACTGAGCGCCTCCAGGAGAGAGGCCCAAGCAAGACGCGCCCCGAGGAGCGTCTTGACACATGTCAACACTGGGTCTGACAGAGGGCCTCCATGAGAGAGGCCCAAGCAAGACGCATCCCGAGGAGTGTCTTGCCACATGTCAACACTGGGTCTGACAGAGGGCCTCCAGGAGAGAGGCCCAAGCAAGACGCGCCCCGAGGAATGTCTTCCCACATGTCACCACTTGGTCTGACTGAGCGCCTCCAGGAGAGAGGCCCAAGCAACACGCGCCCTGAGGAGCGTCAGGCCACATGTCACTACTCAGTCTGACTGAGCGCCTCCAGGAGAGAGGCCCAAGCAAGACGCGCCCCGAGGAGCGTCTTGCCACGTGTCAACACTGGGTCTGATTGAGGGCCTTCTGGAGAGAGGCCCAAGCAAGACGCGCCCCGAGGAGCGTCTTGCCACATGTCAACAATGGTTCTTACTGAGGATCTCCAGGAGAGAAGCCCAAGCAAGATGCGCCCTGAGGAGCTTCTTGCCACATGTCAGCACTCGGTCTGACTGAGCGCCTCCAGGAGAGAGGCCAAAGCAAGACAGCCCCCGAGGAGCGTCTTGACACATGTCAACACTGGGTCTGACAGAGGGCCTCCATGAGAAAGGCCCAAGCAAGACGCGCTCGAGGAGTGTCTTGCCAAATGTCAACACTGGGTCTGACTGAGCGCCTCATGGAGAGAGGTCCAAGCAAGACGCGCCCCGAGGAGCGTCTTGCCACATGTCAACACTGGGTCTGACTGAGTGCCTCCATGAGAGAAGCCCCAGCAAGACACGCCCCGAGGAGCGTCTGCCACATGTCACTGCTCGGTCTGTTTGAGCGCCTCCAGGAGAGAGGCCCAAGCAAGACGTGCCCCGAGGAGTGTCTTGCCACATGTCAACAATGGGTCTGACTGAGGGCCTCCAGGAGAGAATCCCAAGCAAGACGCGCCCCGAGGAGCGTCTTGCCACATGTCAACACTCGGTCTGACAGAGGGCATTCAGGAGAGAGGCCCAAGCAATACGCGCCCCGAGGAGCGTCTTGCCACATGTCACCACTGGGTCTGAATGAGCGCCTCCAGGAGAGAGGCCCAAGCAAGACGCGCCCCGATGAGTGTCTTGCCACATGTCAACACTGGGTCTGACTGAGCGCCTCCAGGAGAGAGGCCCAAGCAAGACTCGCCCCGAGGAGCGTCTTGCCACATGTCAGCACTGGGTCTGACTGAGCGCCTCCAGGAGAGAGGCCCCAGCAAGACGCGCCCCGAGGAGCGTCTTGCCTTATGTCAGCACTCGGTCTGACTGAGCGCCTCCAGGAGAGAGGCCCAAGCAAGACGCGCCCCGAGGAGCGTCTTGCCACATGTCAACAATGGGTCTGACTGAGGGCCTCCAGGAGAGAGGCCCAAGCAAGATGCGCCCGGAGGAGCGTCTTGCCACATGTCAACAATGGGTCTGACTGAGGGCCTCCAGGAGAGAGGCCCAAGCAAGATGCGCCCGGAGGAGCGTCTTGCCACATGTAAACACTGGGTCTGACAGAGGGCCTCCAGGAGAGAGGCCCAAGCAAGACGCCCCCCGAGGAGCGTCTTGCCACATGTCACCTCTGGTTCTGACTGAGCGCCTCCAGGAGAGAGGCCCAAGCAAGACGCGCCCCGAGGAGCGTCTTGTCACATGTCAACACTGGGTCTGTCTGAGCGCCTCCAGGAGAGAGCCCCAAGCAAGACGCGCCCCGAGGAGCGTCTTGCCTTATGTCAGCACTCGGTCTGACTGAGCTCCTCCAGGAGAGAGGCCCAAGCAAGACGCGCCCCGAGGAGCGTCTTGCCACATGTCAACAATGGGTCTGACTGAGGGCCTCCAGGAGAGAGGCCCAAGCAAGATGCGCCCGGAGGAGCGTCTTGCCACATGTCAACAATGGGTCTGACTGAGGGCCTCCAGGAGAGAGGCCCAAGCAAGATGCGCCCGGAGGAGCGTCTTGCCACATGTAAACACTGGGTCTGACAGAGGGCCTCCAGGAGAGAGGCCCAAGCAAGACGCCCCCCGAGGAGCGTCTTGCCACATGTCACCTCTGGTTCTGACTGAGCGCCTCCAGGAGAGAGGCCCAAGCAAGACGCGCCCCGAGGAGCGTCTTGTCACATGTCAACACTGGGTCTGTCTGAGCGCCTCCAGGAGAGAGGCCCAAGCAAGACGCGCCCCGAGGAGCATCTTGCCTTATGTCAGCACTCGGTCTGACTGAGCTCCTCCAGGAGAGAGGCCCAAGCAAGACGCGCCCCGAGGAGAGTCTTGCCACATGTCACCACTTGGTCTGACTGAGCGCCTCCAGGAGAGAGGCCCAAGCAAGACGCGCCCCGAGGAGCGTCTTGCCACATGTCACCACTTGGTCTGACTGAGCGCCTCCAGGAGAGAGGCCCAAGCAACACGCGCCCCGAGGAGCGTCAGGCCACATGTCACTACTCAGTCTGACTGAGCGCCTCCAGGAGAGAGGCCCAAGCAAGACGCGCCCCGAGGAGCGTCTTGACACATGTCAACACTGGGTCTGACAGAGGGCCTCCATGAGAGAGGCCCAAGCAAGACGCGCCCCGAGGAGTGTCTTGCCACATGTCAACACTGGGTCTGACAGAGGGCCTCCAGGAGAGAGGCCCAAGCAAGACGCGCCCCGAGGAATGTCTTCCCACATGTCACCACTTGGTCTGACTGAGCGCCTCCAGGAGAGAGGCCCAAGCAACACGCGCCCTGAGGAGCGTCAGGCCACATGTCACTACTCAGTCTGACTGAGCGCCTCCAGGAGAGAGGCCCAAGCAAGACGCGCCCCGAGGAGCGTCTTGCCACGTGTCAACACTGGGTCTGATTGAGGGCCTTCTGGAGAGAGGCCCAAGCAAGACGCGCCCCGAGGAGCGTCTTGCCACATGTCAACAATGGTTCTTACTGAGGATCTCCAGGAGAGAAGCCCAAGCAAGACGCGCCCTGAGGAGCTTCTTGCCACATGTCAGCACTCGGTCTGACTGAGCGCCTCCAGGAGAGAGGCCAAAGCAAGACAGCCCCCGAGGAGCGTCTTGACACATGTCAACACTGGGTCTGACAGAGGGCCTCCATGAGAAAGGCCCAAGCAAGACGCGCTCGAGGAGTGTCTTGCCAAATGTCAACACTGGGTCTGACTGAGCGCCTCATGGAGAGAGGTCCAAGCAAGACGCGCCCCGAGGAGCGTCTTGCCACATGTCAACACTGGGTCTGACTGAGTGCCTCCATGAGAGAAGCCCCAGCAAGACACGCCCCGAGGAGCGTCTGCCACATGTCACTGCTCGGTCTGTTTGAGCGCCTCCAGGAGAGAGGCCCAAGCAAGACGTGCCCCGAGGAGTGTCTTGCCACATGTCAACAATGGGTCTGACTGAGGGCCTCCAGGAGAGAATCCCAAGCAAGACGCGCCCCGAGGAGCGTCTTGCCACATGTCAACACTCGGTCTGACAGAGGGCATTCAGGAGAGAGGCCCAAGCAATACGCGCCCCGAGGAGCGTCTTGCCACATGTCACCACTGGGTCTGAATGAGCGCCTCCAGGAGAGAGGCCCAAGCAAGACGCGCCCCGATGAGTGTCTTGCCACATGTCAACACTGGGTCTGACTGAGCGCCTCCAGGAGAGAGGCCCAAGCAAGACTCGCCCCGAGGAGCGTCTTGCCACATGTCAGCACTGGGTCTGACTGAGCGCCTCCAGGAGAGAGGCCCCAGCAAGACGCGCCCCGAGGAGCGTCTTGCCTTATGTCAGCACTCGGTCTGACTGAGCGCCTCCAGGAGAGAGGCCCAAGCAAGATGCGCCCGGAGGAGCGTCTTGCCACATGTCAACAATGGGTCTGACTGAGGGCCTCCAGGAGAGAGGCCCAAGCAAGATGCGCCCGGAGGAGCGTCTTGCCACATGTCAACAATGGGTCTGACTGAGGGCCTCCAGGAGAGAGGCCCAAGCAAGATGCGCCCGGAGGAGCGTCTTGCCACATGTAAACACTGGGTCTGACAGAGGGCCTCCAGGAGAGAGGCCCAAGCAAGACGCCCCCCGAGGAGCGTCTTGCCACATGTCACCTCTGGTTCTGACTGAGCGCCTCCAGGAGAGAGGCCCAAGCAAGACGCGCCCCGAGGAGCGTCTTGTCACATGTCAACACTGGGTCTGTCTGAGCGCCTCCAGGAGAGAGCCCCAAGCAAGACGCGCCCCGAGGAGCGTCTTGCCTTATGTCAGCACTCGGTCTGACTGAGCTCCTCCAGGAGAGAGGCCCAAGCAAGACGCGCCCCGAGGAGCGTCTTGCCACATGTCAACAATGGGTCTGACTGAGGGCCTCCAGGAGAGAGGCCCAAGCAAGATGCGCCCGGAGGAGCGTCTTGCCACATGTCAACAATGGGTCTGACTGAGGGCCTCCAGGAGAGAGGCCCAAGCAAGATGCGCCCGGAGGAGCGTCTTGCCACATGTAAACACTGGGTCTGACAGAGGGCCTCCAGGAGAGAGGCCCAAGCAAGACGCCCCCCGAGGAGCGTCTTGCCACATGTCACCTCTGGTTCTGACTGAGCGCCTCCAGGAGAGAGGCCCAAGCAAGACGCGCCCCGAGGAGCGTCTTGTCACATGTCAACACTGGGTCTGTCTGAGCGCCTCCAGGAGAGAGGCCCAAGCAAGACGCGCCCCGAGGAGCGTCTTGCCTTATGTCAGCACTCGGTCTGACTGAGCTCCTCCAGGAGAGAGGCCCAAGCAAGACGCGCCCCGAGGAGCGTCTTGCCACATGTCAACAATGGGTCTGACTGAGGGCCTCCAGGAGAGAGGCCCAAGCAAGATGCGCTCGGAGGAGCGTCTTGCCACATGTCAACACTGGGTCTGACAGAGGGCCTCCAGGAGAGAGGTCCAAGCAAGACGCGCCCCGAGGAGCGTCTTGCCACATGTCAGCACTCGGTCTGACTGAGCGCCTCCAGGAGAGAGGCCCAAGCAAGACGCGCCCCGAGGAGCGTCTTGCCACATGTCAACAATGGGTCTGACTGGGGGCCTCCAGGACAGAAGCCCAAGCAACACGCGGCCCGAGGAGCTTCTTGCCACATGTCAGCACTCGGTCTGACTGAGCGCCTCCAGGAGAGAGGCCAAAGCAAGACGCGCCCCGAGGAGCGTCTTGACACATGTCAACACTGGGTCTGACAGCGGGCCTCCAGGAGAGAGGCCCCAGCAAGACGCGCCCCGAGAAGTGTCTTGCCACATGTCACCACTTGGTCTGACTGAGCGCCTCCAGGAGAGAGGCCCAAGCAACACGCGCCCTGAGGAGCGTCAGGCCACATGTCACTACTCATTCTGACTGAGCGCCTCCAGGAGAGAGGCCCAAGCAGGACGCGCCCCTAGGATCGTCTTGCCACATGTCAACACTGGGTCTGATTGAGGGCCTTCTGGAGAGAGGCCCAAGCAAGACGCGCCCCGAGGAGCGTCTTGCCACATGTCACCACTTGGTCTGACTGAGCGCCTCCAGGAGAGAGGCCCAAGCAACACGCGCCCCGAGGAGCGTCAGGCCACCTGTCACTACTCAGTCTGACTGAGCGCCTCCAGGAGAGAGGCCCAAGCAAGACGCGCCCCGAGGAGCGTCTTGACACATGTCAACACTGGGTCTGACAGAGGGCCTCCATGAGAGAGGCCCAAGCAAGACGCGCCCCGAGGAGTGTCTTGCCACATGTCAACACTGGGTCTGACAGAGGGCCTCCAGGAGAGAGGCCCAAGCAAGACGCGCCCCGAGGAGTGTCTTGCCACATGTCACCACTTGGTCTGACTGAGCGCCTCCAGGAGAGAGGCCCAAGCAACACGCGCCCTGAGGAGCGTCAGGCCACATGTCACTACTCAGTCTGACTGAGCGCCTCCAGGAGAGAGGCCCAAGCAAGACGCGCCCCGAGGAGCGTCTTGCCACTTGTCAACACTGGGTCTGATTGAGGGCCTTCTGGAGAGAGGCCCAAGCAAGACGCGCCCCGAGGAGCGTCTTGCCACATGTCAACAATGGTTCTTACTGAGGGCCTCCAGGAGAGAAGCCCAAGCAAGACGCGCCCTGAGGAGCTTCTTGCCACATGTCAGCACTCGGTCTGACTGAGCGCCTCCAGGAGAGAGGCCAAAGCAAGACGGCCCCCGAGGAGCGTCTTGACACATGTCAACACTGGGTCTGACAGAGGGCCTCCATGAGAAAGGCCCAAGCAAGACGCGCTCGAGGAGTGTCTTGCCAAATGTCAACACTGGGTCTGACTGAGCGCCTCATGGAGAGAGGTCCAAGCAAGACGCGCCCCGAGGAGCGTCTTGCCACATGTCAACACTGGGTCTGACTGAGTGCCTCCATGAGAGAAGCCCCAGCAAGACACGCCCCGAGGAGCGTCTTGCCACATGTCACTGCTCGGTCTGTTTGAGCGCCTCCAGGAGAGAGGCCCAAGCAAGACGTGCCCCGAGGAGTGTCTTGCCACATGTCAACAAAGGGTCTGACTGAGGGCCTCCAGGAGAGAATCCCAATTAAGACGCGCCTCGAGGAGCGTCTTGCCACATGTCAACACTGGGTCTGACTGAGCGCCTCCAGGAGAGAGGCCCAAGCAAGACACGCCCCGAGGAGTGTCTTGACACATGTCAACACTGGGTCTGACTGAGGGCCTCCATGAGAGAAGCCCAAGCAAGACGCGCCCCGAGGAGCGTCTTGCCACATGTCACCACTGGGTCTGACTGAGCGCCTCCAGGAGAGAGGCCCAACCAAGACGCGCCCTGAGGAGTGTCTTGCCACATGCCAACACTGGGTCTGACAGGGGGCCTCCAGGAGAGAGGCCCAAGCAAGACGCGCCCCGAGGAGTGTCTTGCCACATGTCACCACTGGGTCTGACTGAGCGCCTCCAGGAGTGAGGCCCAAGCAAGACGAGCCCCGAGGAGCGTCTTGTCACATGTCAACACTGGGTCTTTCTGAGCCCCTCCAGGAGATAAGCCCAAGCAAGACGCGCCCCGAGGAGCGTCTTTCCACATGTCAGCACTCGGTCTGACTGAGCGCCTCAAGGAGAGAGGCCCAAGCAAGACGCGCCCCGAGGAGCGTCTTGCCACATGTCAACAATGGGTCTGACTGAGGGCCTCCAGGAGAGAGGCCCAAGCAAGATGCGCCCGGAGGAGCGTCTTGCCACATGTCAACAATGGGTCTGACTGAGAGCCTCCAGGAGAGAGGCCCAAGCAAGATGCGCCCGGAGGAGCGTCTTGCCACATGTAAACACTGGGTCTGACAGAGGGCCTCCAGGAGAGAGGCCCAAGCAAGACGCCCCCCGAGGAGCGTCTTGCCACATGTCACCTCTGGTTCTGACTGAGCGCCTCCAGGAGAGAGGCCCAAGCAAGACGCGCCCCGAGGAGCGTCTTGTCACATGTCAACACTGGGTCTGTCTGAGCGCCTCCAGGAGAGAGGCCCAAGCAAGACGCGCCCCGAGGAGCGTCTTGCCTTATGTCAGCACTCGGTCTGACTGAGCTCCTCCAGGAGAGAGGCCCAAGCAAGACGCGCCCCGAGGAGCGTCTTGCCACATGTCAACAATGGGTCTGACTGAGGGCCTCCAGGAGAGAGGCCCAAGCAAGATGCGCTCGGAGGAGCGTCTTGCCACATGTCAACACTGGGTCTGACAGAGGGTCTCCAGGAGAGAGGTCCAAGCAAGACGCGCCCCGAGGAGCGTCTTGCCACATGTCAGCACTCGGTCTGACTGAGCGCCTCCAGGAGAGAGGCCCAAGCAAGACGCGCCCCGAGGAGCGTCTTGCCACATGTCAACAATGGGTCTGACTGGGGGCCTCCAGGACAGAAGCCCAAGCAACACGCGCCCCGAGGAGCGTCTTGCCACATGTCAGCACTCGGTCTGACTGAGCGCCTCCAGGAGAGAGGCCCAAGCAAGACGCGCCCCGAGGAGCGTCTTGCCACATGTCAACAATGGGTCTGACTGGGGGCCTCCAGGACAGAAGCCCAAGCAACACGCGGCCCGAGGAGCTTCTTGCCACATGTCAGCACTCGGTCTGACTGAGCGCCTTCAGGAGAGAGGCCAAAGCAAGACGCGCCCCGAGGAGCGTCTTGACACATGTCAACACTGGGTCTGACAGCGGGCCTCCAGGAGAGAGGCCCCAGCAAGACGCGCCCCGAGAAGTGTCTTGCCACATGTCACCACTTGGTCTGACTGAGCGCCTCCAGGAGAGAGGCCAAAGCAACACGCGCCCTGAGGAGCGTCAGGCCACATGTCACTACTCATTCTGACTGAGCGCCTCCAGGAGAGAGGCCCAAGCAGGACGCGCCCCGAGGATCGTCTTGCCACATGTCAACACTGGGTCTGATTGAGGGCCTTCTGGAGAGAGGCCCAAGCAAGACGCGCCCCGAGGAGCGTCTTGCCACATGTCACCACTTGGTCTGACTGAGCGCCTCCAGGAGAGAGGCCCAAGCAACACGCGCCCCGAGGAGCGTCAGGCCACATGTCACTACTCAGTCTGACTGAGCGCCTCCAGGAGAGAGGCCCAAGCAAGACGCGCCCCGAGGAGCGTCTTGACACATGTCAACACTGGGTCTGACAGAGGGCCTCCATGAGAGAGGCCCAAGTAAGACGCGCCCCGAGGAGTGTCTTGCCACATGTCAACACTGGGTCTGACAGAGGGCCTCCAGGAGAGAGGCCCAAGCAAGACGCGCCCCGAGGAGTGTCTTGCCACATGTCACCACTTGGTCTGACTGAGCGCCTCCAGGAGAGAGGCCCAAGCAACACGCGCCCTGAGGAGCGTCAGGCCACATGTCACTACTCAGTCTGACTGAGCGCCTCCAGGAGAGAGGCCCAAGCAAGACGCGCCCCGAGGAGCGTCTTGCCACGTGTCAACACTGGGTCTGATTGAGGGCCTTCTGGAGAGAGGCCCAAGCAAGACGCGCCCCGAGGAGCGTCTTGCCACATGTCAACAATGGTTCTTACTGAGGGCCTCCAGGAGAGAAGCCCAAGCAAGACGCGCCCTGAGGAGCTTCTTGCCACATGTCAGCACTCGGTCTGACTGAGCGCCTCCAGGAGAGAGGCCAAAGCAAGACGGCCCCCGAGGAGCGTCTTGACACATGTCAACACTGGGTCTGACAGAGGGCCTCCATGAGAAAGGCCCAAGCAAGACGCGCTCGAGGAGTGTCTTGCCAAATGTCAACACTGGGTCTGACTGAGCGCCTCATGGAGAGAGGTCCAAGCAAGACGCGCCCCGAGGAGCGTCTTGCCACATGTCAACACTGGGTCTGACTGAGTGCCTCCATGAGAGAAGCCCCAGCAAGACACGCCCCGAGGAGCGTCTTGCCACATGTCACTGCTCGGTCTGTTTGAGCGCCTCCAGGAGAGAGGCCCAAGCAAGACGTGCCCCGAGGAGTGTCTTGCCACATGTCAACACTGGGTCTGACTGAGGGCCTCCAGGAGAGAATCCCAATTAAGACGCGCCCCGAGGAGCGTCTTGCCACATGTCAACACTGGGTCTGACTGAGCGCCTCCAGGAGAGAGGCCCAAGCAAGACACGCCCCGAGGAGTGTCTTGACACATGTCAACACTGGGTCTGACTGAGGGACTCCATGAGAGAAGCCCAAGCAAGACGCGCCCCGAGGAGCGTCTTGCCACATGTCACCACTGGGTCTGACTGAGCGCCTCCAGGAGAGAGGCCCAACCAAGACGCGCCCTGAGGAGCGTCTTGCCACATTCCAACACTGGGTCTGACAGGGGGCCTCCAGGAGAGAGGCCCAAGCAAGACGCGCCCCGAGGAGTGTCTTGCCACATGTCACCACTGGGTCTGACTGAGCGCCTCCAGGAGTGAGGCCCAAGCAAGACGCGCCCCGAGGAGCGTCTTGTCACATGTCAACACTGGGTCTTTCTGAGCCCCTCCAGGAGATAAGCCCAAGCAAGACGCGCCCCGAGGAGCGTCTTTCCACATGTCAGCACTCGGTCTGACTGAGCGCCTCAAGGAGAGAGGCCCAAGCAAGACGCGCCCAAAGGAGCGTCTTGCAACATGTCAACAATGGGTCTGACTGAGCGCCTCCAGGAGAGAGGCCCAAGCAACACGCGCCCCGAGGAGCGTCAGGCCACATGTCACTACTCAGTCTGACTGAGCGCCTCCAGGAGAGAGGCCCAAGCAAGACGCGCCCCGAGGAGCGTCTTGCCACGTGTCAACACTGGGTCTGATTGAGGGCCTTCTGGAGAGAGGCCCAAGCAAGACGCGCACCGAGGAGCGTCTTGCCACATGTCACCACTTGGTCTGACTGAGCGCCTCCAGGAGAGAGGCCCAAGCAACACGCGCCCCGAGGAGCGTCAGGCCACATGTCACTACTCAGTCTGACTGAGCGCCTCCAGGAGAGAGGCCCAATTGCCACGTGTCAACAATGGGTCTGACTGAGGGCCTCCAGGAGAGAGGCCCAAGCAAGACGCGCCCCGAGGAGCGTCAGGCCACATGTCACTACTCAGTCTGACTGAGCGCCTCCAGGAGAGAGGCCCAAGCAAGATACGCCCCGAGGAGCATCTTGACACATGTCAACACTGGGTCTGACTGAGGGCCTCCATGAGAGAAGCCCGAGCAAGACGCGCCCCGAGGAGAGTCTTGCCACATGTCACCACTGGGTCTGACTGAGTGCCTCCTGGAGAGAGGCCCAAGCAAGACACGCCCCGAGGAGCGTCTTGACACATGTCAACACTGGGTCTGACTGAGGGCCTCCATGAGAGAAGCCCAAGCAAGACGCGCCCTGAGGAGAGTCTTGCCACATGTCAACACTGGGTCTGACTGAGTGCCTCCAGGAGAGAGGCCCAAGCAAGACGCGCCCCGAGGAGCGTCTTGTCACATGTAAACACTGGGTCTTTCTTAGCCCCTCCAGGAGAGAAGCCCAAGCAAGACGCGCCCCGAGGAGCGTCTTTCCACATGTCAGCACTCGGTCTGACTGAGCTCCTCCAGGAGAGAGGCCCAAGCAAGATGCGCCCAAAGGAGCGTCTTGCAACATGACAACAATGGGTCTGACTGAGCTCCTCCAGGAGAGAGGCCCAAGCAACACGCGCCCCGAGGAGCGTCAGGCCACATGTCACTGCTCAGTCTGACTGAGCGCCTCCAGGAGAGAGGCCCAATTGCCACGTGTCAACAATGGGTCTGACTGAGGGCCTCCAGGAGAGAGGCCCAAGCAAGACGCGCCCCGAGGAGCGTCAGGCCACATGTCACTACTCAGTCTGACTGAGCGCCTCCAGGAGAGAGGCCCAAGCAAGATACGCCCCGAGGAGCGTCTTGACACATGTCAACACTGGGTCTGACTGAGGGCCTCCATGAGAGAAGCCCGAGCAAGACGCGCCCCGAGGAGAGTCTTGCCACATGTCAACACTCGGTCTGACAGAGGGCATCCAGGAGAGAGGCCCAAGCAATACGCTCCCCGAGGAGCGTCTTGCCACATGTCACCACTGGGTCTGACTGAGTGCCTCCAGGAGAGAGGCCCAACCAAGCCGCGCCCTGAGGGGCGTCTTGCCACATGCCAAAACTGGGTCTGACAGAGGGCCTCCAGGAGAGAGGCCCAAGCAAGACGCGCCCCGAGGAGTGTCTTGCCACATGTCACCACTGGGTCTGACTGAGCGCCTCCAGGAGAGAGGCCCAAGCAAGACACGCACCGAGGAGCGTCTTGTCACATGTCAACACTGGGTCTTTCTGAGCCCCTCCAGGAGAGAAGCCCATGCAAGATGCGCCCGGAGGAGCGTCTTGCCACATGTCAACACTGGGTCTGACAGAGGGCCTCCAGGAGAGAGGCCCAAGCAAGACGCGCCCCGAGGAGCATCTTGCCACATGTCACCTCTGGTTCTGACTGGCCGCCTCCAGGAGAGAGGCCCAAGCAAGATGCGCCCCGAGGAGCGTCTTGCCACATGTCAACAATGGGTCTTTCTGAGCCCCTCCAGGAGATAAGCCCAAGCAAGACGCGCCCCGAGGAGCGTCTTTCCACATGTCAGCAATCGGTCTGACTGAGCGCCTCCAGGAGAGAGGCCCAAGCAAGACGCGCCCGAAGGAGCGTCTTGCAACATGTCAACAATAGGTCTGACTGAGCGCCTCCAGGAGAGAGGCCCAAGCAACACGCGCCCCGAGGAGCGTCAGGCCACATGTCACTACTCAGTCTGACTGAGCGCCTCCAGGAGAGAGGCCCAAGCAAGACGTGCCCCGAGGAGCGTCTTGCCACATGTCAACAATGGTTCTTACTGAGGGCCTCCAGGAGAGAAGCCTAAGAGAGACGCGCCCCGAGGAGCTTCTTGCCACATGTCAGCACTCGGTCTGACTGAGCGCCTCCAGGAGAGAGGCCAAAGCAAGACGCCCCCCAAGGAGCGTCTTGACACATGTCAACACTGGGTCTGACAGAGGGCCTCCATGAGAGAGGCCCAAGCAAGACGCGCCCCGAGGAGTGTCTTGCCAAATGTCAACACTGGGTCTGACTGAGCGCCTCAGGGAGAGAGGTCCAAGCAAGACGCGCCCCGAGGAGCGTCTTGCCACATGTCACTACTCGGTCTGACTGAGCGCCTCAGGGAGAGAGGTCCAAGCAAGACGCGCCCCGAGGAGCGTCTTGCCACATGTCAACACTGGGTCTGACTGAGTGCCTCCATGAGAGAAGCCCCAGCAAGACACGCCCCGAGGAGCGTCTTGCCACATGTCACTACTCGGTCTGTTTGAGCGCCTCCAGGAGAGAGGCCCAAGCAAGACGTGCCCCGAGGAGTGTCTTGCCACATGTCAACAATGGGTCTGACTGAGGGCCTCCAGGAGAGAAGCCCAAGCAAGACGCGCCCCGAGGAGCGTCTTGCCACATGTCAACACTGGGTCTGACTGAGCGCCTCCAGGAGAGAGGCCCGAGCAAGACACGCCCCGAGGAGCGTCTTGACACATGTCAACACTGGGTCTGACTGAGGGCCTCCATGAGAGAAGCCCAAGCAAGACGCGCCCCGAGGAGAGTCTTGCCACATGTCAACAATGGGTCTGACAGAGGGCATCCAGGAGAGAGGCCCAAGCAATACGCGCCCCGAGGAGCGTCTTGCCACATGTCACCACTGGGTCTGACTGAGCGCCTCCAGGAGAGAGGCCCAACCAAGACGGGCCCTGAGGAGCGTCTTGCCACATGCCAACACTGGGTCTGACAGAGGGCCTCCAGGAGAGAGGCCCAAGCAAGACGCGCCCCGAGGAGTGTCTTGCCACATGTCACCACTGGGTCTGACTGAGCGCCTCCAGGAGAGAGGCCCAAGCAAGACGCGCCCCGAGGAGCGTCTTGTCACATGTCAACCCTGGGTCTTTCTGAGCCCCTCCAGGAGAGAAGCCCAAGCAAGACGCGCCCCGAGGAGCGTCTTTCCACATGTCAGCACTCGGTCTGACTGAGCGCCTCCAGGAGAGAGGCCCAAGCAAGACGCGCCCAAAGGAGTGTCTTGCAACATGTCAACAATGGGTCTGACTGAGCGCCTCCAGGAGAGAGGCCCAAGCAACACGCGCCCCGAGGAGCGTCAGGCCACATGTCACTACTCAGTCTGACTGAGCACCTCCAGGAGAGAGGCCCAATTGCCACGTGTCAACAATGGGTCTGACTGAGGGCCTCCAGGAGAGAGGCCCAAGCAAGACGCGCCCCGAGGAGCGTCAGGCCACATGTCACTACTCAGTCTGACTGAGCGCCTCCAGGAGAGAGGCCCAAGCAAGACACGCCCCAAGGAGCGTCTTGACACATGTCAACACTGGGTCTGACTGAGGGCCTCCATGAGAGAGGCCCAACCAAGACGCGCCCTGAGGAGCGTCTTGCCACATGCCAACACTGGGTCTGACAGAGGGCCTCCAGGAGAGAGGCCCAAGCAAGACGCGCCCCGAGGAGTGTCTTGCCACATGTCACCACTGTGTCTGACTGAGCGCCTCCAGGAGAGAGGCCCAAGCAAGACACGCCCGAGGAGCGTCTTGACACATGTCAACACTGGGTCTGACTGAGGGCCTCCATGAGAGAGGCCCAACCAAGACGCGCCCTGAGGAGCGTCTTGCCACATGCCAACACTGGGTCTGACAGAGGGCATCCAGGAGAGAGGCCCAAGAAAGACGCGCCCTCGAGGAGCTTCTTGTCACATGTCAACACTGGGTCTTTCTGAGCCCCTCCAGGAGAGAAGCCCAAGCAAGACGCGCCCCGAGGAGCGTCTTTCCACATGTCAGCACTCAGTCTGACTGAGCACCTCCAGCAGAGAGGCCCAAGCAAGACGCGCCCAAAGGAGCGTCTTGCAACATGTCAACAATGGGTCTGACTGAGCGCCTCCAGGAGAGAAGCCCAAGCAAGACACGCCCCGAGGAGCGTCTTGCCACATGTCAACAATGGGTCTTACTGAGGGCCTCCAGGAGAGAGGCCCAAGCAAGATGCGCCCAGAGGAGCGTCTTGCCACATGTCAACACTGGGTCTGACAGAGGGCCTCCAGGAGAGAGGCCCAAGCAAGACGCAGCCCGAGGAGCGTCTTGCCACATGTCACCTCTGGTTCTGACTGAGCGCCTCCAGGAGAGAGGCCCAAGCAAGACGTGCCCCGAGGAGCGTCTTGCCACATGTCAACAATGGGTCTGACTGAGGGCCTCCAGGAGAGAAGCACAAGCAAGACGCGCCGCGTGGAGCGTCTTGACACATGTCAACACTGGGTCTGACAGAGGGCCTCCAGGAGGGAGGCCCAAGCAAGACGCGCCCCGAGGAGTGTCTTGCCACATGTCACCGCTGGGTCTGACTGAGCGCCTCCAGGAGAGAGGCCCAAGCAAGACGCGCCCCGAGGAGCGTCAGGCCACATGTCACTACTCAGTCTGACTGAGCGCCTCCAGGAGAGAGGCCCAAGCAAGACGCGCCCCGAGGAGCTTCTTGCCACATGTCAGCACTCGGTCTGACTGAGCGCCTCCAGGAGAGTTCAAAGCAAGACGCGCCCCGAGGAGCGTCTTGACACATGTCAACACTGGGTCTGAAAGAGGGCCTCCATGAGAGAGGCCCAAGCAAGACGCGCCCCGAGGAGTGTCTTGCCACATGTCAACACTCGGTCTAACTGAGCGCCTCCAGGAGAGAGGCCCAAGCAAGATGCGCCCCGAGGAGCTTCTTGCCACGTGTCACCACTGGGTCTGACTGAGCGCCTCCAGGAGAGAGGCCCAAGCATGACGCGCCCCGAGGAGCGTCTTGCCACGTGTCACCACTGGGTCTGATTGAGCGCCTCCAGGAGAGAGGCCCCAGCAAGACCGGTCAGGCCTGCAGTGTACACATCAGAGACATGATGTTCTTTCACAGAACTGAGGTTGTTCATTACTAAATGACTTTTACAGGAATATTGTTATTATACTATTCAACAGGTTGATCATAATAATGTGTATTAAACCCACAACCTAGCACTGAGGACAGAGGGACTTTATTTAAATTAGTACTTAATGGAAACGATACATAATGATACATAAGAGCCATGTCATACATTCAGCCTAGGAAAAGTAGCATTGTGCACTATTAAAAATATACACATAAATTGCCCGAATCCCATTGTTGCAAAGTAAAACTCTAATAAAACTCTAGTCTGACATCAACAGAGAAGACTTAGTGTATGCACTACAAATACAGCATTAGGATTTCGAGTGGACCGTGCACCTTGTGAACCATCAGAGGCTTATGACGCAACATATCTTCCAGTTGCTATTAGACAAGTTATAATTCTCGACCATTTTTCGGAACTGGTTTCTTGGGTCCGTGAGTAAATGCCAAATGAGATGATAGTCCTTAAGTAAGTTCCTGGCGATCCCATGTCACGCTCTTGCCCATCAGCCGGTGAACGCTGAGACGGAACTCGATGAGAGCGATGTATTTTTTAAGTGCTCCGAATGTACTTCTAACAAGCGTGCGATTCACTTCGTGAGTAAACCGCAGCTGCAGCTGATTCAAACAGTCGAGCCAACTTTCTACATCACAATATTCGTTTTGTAGTTAGTCGAGTTACCTTTTGTGTGGCGCATGCACGGGTCGTTAGCGTCCAGCTCCCAGCTTAGAGAGTCCTGTATTGACACAGACGTCAATACATCTCGATGTCATGCAACACACAAAGTCTGTCGCATACAGGTGGGTTAACACATGTACGATACCTTTTGTGTGGCGCATGCACGGGTCGTTAGCGTCCAGCTCCCAGCTTAGAGAGTCCTGTATTGACACAGACGTCAATACATCTCGATGTCATGCAACACACAAAGTCTGTCGCATACAGGTGGGTTAACACACATGTACGATGTGTGCGATGGCGCGCCCGTTTACAATGGGACACGACGATCATTGTTAACCAAACTCTTGTTTCTCACGACAGGTGGTAGCGTTGTCTCCTGCACCTGGTCTTCGTGCACAGAGGGTGTTGTAATGTGCTCGTCATAGTCGCGATCATTGTCACTCGAATCCGTTGTTCTCACGACAGGTGGTAGCGTTGTCTCCTGCATGTTGTCTTTGCGTGCGGCAAGCGTTGTGCTGTGCTCGTTATAATGGTTGTCTTCGTACAAAGGGGGTGTTGAATACTCCTTCGCGAGTAGTCTAGGAGGTGGTGTGATGGGACGTATCTCAGTGGCGTTATGTGAGCGTACCACCATGGCCTGAGCAACTGCGACTACTGAGAGTACACCCAGTACAGACAGCGAGATCATTTTTTTACTTGGGTGTTGTACGTGTGGGTACAGCCGCTTTAATGGCAGTGAGAGCAAGTGGTCAAATGTATTTATAGGTCACTAGCAGAAACTAAGACACATGGTCAGAGTGTAATCGTAACCACCGTAGCTCTTGTCATAATTTAATATACATAGAAAACAGAAACGGGCATGTCAGGATAGACATCGCGAGTGATAATGCGGCCAGTATCTGTGTGCGCTTGAGAGCACCTTGTTGTTTTACTGTGGTGCCCACGCCGCCGGGTCTGTAAATGTCATCGACCTTCTTTATATACGCATACGCTAAAGACCGTATATTCTCTATGGATTTGAACACGTCCTTTGTTTCGCGTAACGCTTGAGCTGTCTCGAGCGTGATGTTGTGAGTGTACGCCAGTGTTTCACGTGCACCGAGGTCCGAAAGGCCGTGCGCTACAACTATTAACCTTGGTTTGGGAGTGTGGCGAAACGCTCGCTCCGCTGTAATGGGCGGATGCAATGTTATCACCTGGTACGTTTCGTTAGTCGGGTCGTAACACACCGGTCCGTCACACGGACCATCACATTGTATGGGGCACAGTAAGGACAACACGCCGCCGACCGTGACTTCGCACTCGAACGCGGTGGTGTTATCGATTTGCAAAGGATCACATACGCCTCTCCAGTCGCAATGAGGCACATTATAGTCGACGCAACCGTCGGTCACCATAGCTTTCGTCAGCCAACACACTCGATTGCCCTTCAAAACATCGGCAATCAACGTGAGCTTAGAGGTCGCCGTCGCTTTACTGTACGCCAGGATATCCGTGTGTGAGTGCACGCTCGACGTCGATTGACAACCGGTCATGTCAGACCTGATCAGACCTTCCGAACACATGACCATTAGTTGTTGTGCGGCCGAGAGTATCGCGATCATACCGTTGAGATTTGTAGAAAGCGCGTACACGCCAGCCTTCCACGTTTCCAAAATTTCCAGCAGTCTAGAGGGACTTGTCTTAGCGCGCACGGCTGTGCTGAATTTGCGTTGGGTAGACACAACGGCTTCGACCTCGCTTAGGATCTGTGGGCTCATGTACTCGTGGTAGGCCAAGACGTGTATAGTCGAGCGCGGTGACGCCCCGAACACTTGACCCGGTTTTGTTGTGGCGATATGCGTGTCCAGTAACGCGGCAAAGTCCGCGTGTCTAGCGTGTATTGATTTTACAGCTCGCTCATACCCCAACAGTACGGTCCGTAGAAGTTTGTTCACTTGTTTCCATGCGCTGGTGGAACACAGGACATCGCAACCTCTGTGATACTCAAGTAAAGCGTCAAACACCAGCTGCTTGCACGTTGGAAATACAATCGGTAGTAACTTCTTACTCCACTCTATGTTGAACTTGTATAGTATGTATATGGGCGGTTGCGGCGGTTTGCGCATTTTCTATCTACCCTCCGCTAATATGACTCTGTGGTCTGTCTCCTGAGATGGTGAGGTTGGAACTTGCGAGAGTGCACTATCGACGGTCAGCGTTTCCATTTCGTCAACTGCCATTTTCAGCCGCTGGCAAACGGCCGTCGACGGTCTATGCGTGACACCAACATAACGTTAGACCGCGACCCTCATGCCAGTTTTCTGTAGTACTGGTTGTAGTTTCTGGTGCACACTCGAAACACCATTACGATCACAATTACGTTGATTAATAAATCCAGTGTTGTAGCGACTGCAGCCAGCGCCGTCGCGCAACTTGTGTCGGTGTATTCTCTCGATACTTTCATTCGTATCCGAGCGTATGCAGAATCTACGGATCTGGTGAAGTTGCTTGTCACTAGCTTGCGCACGTTTGATATGGCACTTTGCGCGAGACTCACACAACCTGCAGTGGCGACCGTCGCGTCAGTGCAAAGTTTTTCCGATATATCGCTCGCAACATCGTTTGTCATTTGCTGTACACTGCGCACACTGGCCGCGAGGTCGCGGAGAGGGTCTTCGTTACGAGTTGTGTAATATCCGCTGACTTGCCGATTCAATTCTGGTGGCGCTGACCCAAACGAGAACGCTTTTAAGGCGCATGTCGTGGTAACTCTGGTAGCGCCGTGGTTGACGAGGACGATCATCTTTAGCAATAGTTCATCTCGAAACACAACGATGGTGAGGGCGACGGGTTGGCCGGTTCCGCCTTCAGGCCACTCGGTTGCCGCTAGATTGCCCAATGCCACACACGCAGACGAACCCTGTACACACTCAATGACCCGTGTGCGATCGTTGATTTCTGCTAGTACGTTTGCTAGTTCTACATGCTTCCACGGATCGGGCGTGGGCACGCGCTTGTTTTAGAGGCGTTTTCGCGCAGCCTCTACCCTGCACGACTGCTCGTGGCCTCACTAGCTATATTTATCTTTATTTGTTTCACACACACACACACACACACACACACACACACACACACACACACACACACACACACACACACACACACACACACACACACACACACGCACGCACACACACACACACACACAGGCCCTTGCGTGCAAACCCCGGTCAGGCCTGCAGTGTACACATCAGAGACATGATGTTCTTTCACAGAACTGAGGTTGTTCATTACTAAATGACTTTTACAGGAATATTGTTATTATACTATTCAACAGGTTGATCATAATAATGTGTATTAAACCCACAACCTAGCACTGAGGACAGAGGGACTTTATTTAAATTAGTACTTAATGGAAACGATACATAATGATACATAAGAGCCATGTCATACATTCAGCCTAGGAATAGTAGCATTGTGCATTATTAAAAATATACAGATCAATTGCTCGAATCCCATTGTTGCAAAGTAAAACTCTAATAAAACTCTAGTCTGACATCAACAGAGAAGACTTAGTGTATGTACTACAAATACAGCATTAGGATTTCGAGTGGACCGTGCACCTTGTGAACCATCAGAGGCTTATGATGCAACATATCTTCCAGTTGCTATTATACAAGTAATAATTCTTGACCATTTTTCGGAACTGGTTTCTTGGGTCCGTGAGTAAATGCCAAATGAGATGATAGTCCTTAAGTAAGTTCCTGGCGATCCCATGTCACGCTCTTGCCCATCAGCCGGTGAACGCTGAGACGGAACTCAATGAGAGCGATGTATTTTTAAGTGCTCCGAATGTACTTCTAACAAGCGTGCGATTCACTTCGTGAGTAAACCGCAGCTGCAGCTGATTCAAACAGTCGAGCCAACTTTCTACATCACAATATTCGTTTTGTAGTTAGTCGAGTTACCTTTTGTGTGGCGCATGCACGGGTCGTTAGCGTCCAGCTCCCAGCTTACAGAGTCCTGTATTGACACAGACGTCAATACATCTCGATGTCATGCAACACACAAAGTCTGTCGCATACAGGTGGGTTAACACATGTACGATACCTTTTGTGTGGCGCATGCACGGGTCGTTAGCGTCCAGCTCCTGGCTTATAGATAGTCCTGTATTGACACAGACGTCAATACATCTCGATGTCATGCAACACACAAAGTCTGTCGCATACAGATGGGTTAACACACATGTACAATGTGTGCGATGGCGCGCCCGTTTACAATGGGACACGACGATGATCATTGTTAACCAAACTCTTCTTTCTCACGACAGGTGGTAGCGTTGTCTCCTGCACCTGGTCTTCGTGCACAGAGGGTGTTGTAATGTGCTCGTCATAGTCGCGATCGTTGTCACTCGAATCCGTTGTTCTCACGACAGGTGGTAGCGTTGTCTCCTGCATGTTGTCTTCGCGTGCGGCAAGCGTTGTGCTGTGCTCGTTATAATGGTTGTCTTCGTACAAAGGGGGTGTTGAATACTCCTTCGCGAGTAGTCTAGGAGGTGGTGTGATGGAACGTATCTCAGAGGCGTTATGTGAGCGTACCACCATGGCCTGAGCAACTGCGACTACTGAGAGTACACCCAGTACAGACAGCGAGATCATTTTTTTTCTTGGGTGTTGTACGTGTGGGTACAGCTGCTTTAATGGCAGTGAGAGCAAGTGGGCAAATGTATTTATAGGTCACTAGCAGAAACTAAGGCATGTGGTCAGAGTGTAATCGTAACCACCTAAAGTAGCTCTTGTCATAATTTAATATACATAGAAATCAGAAACGGGTATGTCAGGATAGACATCACGAGTGATAATGCGGCCAGTATCTGTGTGCGCTTGAGAGCACCTTGTTGTTCTACTGTGGTGCCCACGCCGCCGGGTCTGTAAATGTCATCGACCTTCTTTATATACGCATACGCTAAAGACCGTATATTCTCTATGGATTTGAACACGTCCTTTGTTTCGCATAACGCTTGAGCTGTCTCGAGCGTGATGTTGTGAGTGTACACCAGTGTTTCGCGTGCACCTAGGTCTGAAAGGGCGTGCGCTACAACTATTAACCTTGGTTTGGGAGTGTGGCGAAACGCTCGCTCCGCTGTAATGGGCAGATGCAATGTTATCACCTAGTACGTTTCGTTAGTCGGGTCGTAACACACCGGTCCGTCACACGGACCGTCAAATTGTATGGGGCTTGTACTATTCAACAGGTTGATCATAATAATGTGTATTAAACCCACAACCTAGCACTGAGGACAGAGGGACTTTATTTAAATTAGTACTTAATGGAAACGATACATAATGATACATAAGAGCCATGTCATACATTCAGCCTAGGAATAGTAGCATTGTGCACTATTAAAAATATACACATCAATTGCTCGAATCCCATTGTTGCAAAGTAAAACTCTAATAAAACTCTAGTCTGACATCAACAGAGAAGACTTAGTGTATGTACTACAAATACATTATTAGGATTTCGAGTGGACCGTGCACCTGGTGAACCATCAGAGGCTTATGACGCAACACATCTTCCAGTTGCTATTAGACAAGTTATAATTCTCGACCATTTTTCGGAACTGGTTTCTTGGGTCCGTGAGTAAATGCCAAATGAGATGATAGTCCTTAAGTAAGTTTCTGGCGATCCCATGTCATGCTCTTGCCCATCAGTCGGTGAACACTGAGACGGAACTTGATGAGAGCGATGTATTTTTTAAGTGCTCCGAATGTACTTCTAACAAGCGTGCGATTCACTTCGTGAGTAAACCGCAGCTGCAGCTGATTCAAACAGTCCAGCCAACTTTCTACATAACAATATGCGTTTTGTAGTTAGTCGAGTTACCGTTTGTGTGGCGCAAGCACGGGTCGTTAGAGTCCAGCTCCCAGCTTATAGAGTCCTGTATTGACACAGACGTCAATACATCTCGATGTCATGCAACACACAAAGTCTGTCGCATACAGGTGGGTTAACACACATGTACGATGTGTGCGATGGCGCGCCCGTTTACAATGGGACACGACGATGATCATTGTTAACCAAACTCTTCTTTCTCACGACAGGTGGTAGCGTTGTCTCCTGCACCTGGTCTTCGTGCACAGAGGGTGTTGTAATGTGCTCGTCATAGTCGCGATCGTTGTCACTCGAATCCGTTGTTCTCACGACAGGTGGTAGCGTTGTCTCCTGCATGTTGTCTTCGCGTGCGGCAAGCGTTGTGCTGTGCTCGTTATAATGGTTGTCTTTGTACAAAGGGGGTGTTGAATACTCCTTCGCGAGTAGTCTAGGAGGTGGTGTGATGGGACGTATCTCAGAGGCATTATGTGAGCGTACCACCATGTGTACCTTGCAGGCCTGACTGGGGTTTGCACGCAAGGGCCTGTGTGTGTGTGTGTGTGTGTAAAACAAGCGCGTGCCCACGCCCGATCCGTGGAAGCACGTTGACCTAGCAAACGTACTAGCAGAAATCAACGATCGCACACGGGTCATTGAGTGTGTACAGGGTTCGTCTGCGTGTGTGGCATTGGGCAATCTAGCGGCAACCGAGTGGCCTGAAGGCGGAACCGGCCAACACGTCGCCCTCACCATCGTTGCGCTTCGAGATGAACTATTGCTAAAGATGATCGTCCTCGTCAACCACGGCGCTACCAGAGTTACCACGACATGCGCCTTAAAAGCGTTCTCGTTTGGGTCAGCGCCACCAGAATTGAATCGGCAAGTGAGCGGATATTACACAACTCGTAACGAAGACCCTCTCCGCGACCTCGCGGCCAGTGTGCGCAGTGTACAGCAAATGACAAACGATGTTGCGAGCGATATATCGGAAAAACTTTGCACTGACGCGATGGTCGCCACTGCAGGTTGTGTGAGTCTCGCGCAAAGTGTCATATCAAACGTGCGCAAGCTAGTGACAAGCAACTTCACCAGATCCGTAGATTCTGCATACGCTTGGATACGAATGAAAGTATCGAGAGATAACACCGACACGAGTTGCGCGACGGCGCTGGCTGCAGTCGCTACAACACTGGATTTATTAATCAACGTAATTGTGATAACTTGTCTAATAGCAACTGGAAGATATGTTGCGTCATAAGCCTCTGATGGTTCACAAGGTGCACGGTCCACTCGAAATCCTAATGCTGTATTTGTAGTACATACACTAAGTCTTCTCTGTTGATGTCAGACTAGAGTTTTATTAGAGTTTTACTTTGCAACAATGGGATTCGAGCAATTGATGTGTATATTTTTAATAGTGCACAATGCTAGTATTCCTAGGCTGAATGTATGACATGGCTCTTATGTACCATTATGTATCGTTTCCATTAAGTACTAATTTAAATAAAGTCCCTCTGTCCTCAGTGCTAGGTTGTGGGTTTAATACACATTATTATGATCAACCTGTTGAATAGTATAATAACAATATTCCTGTAAAAGTCATTTAGTAATGAACAACCTCAGTTCTGTGAAAGAACATCATGTCTCTGATGTGTACACTGCAGGCCTGACCGGGGTTTGCACGCAAGGGCCTGTGTGTGTGTGTGTGTGTGTGTGTGTGTGTGTGTGTGTGTGTGTGTGTGTGTGTGTGTGTGTGTGTGTGTGTGTGTGTGTGTGTGTATGTGTGTGTGTGTGTGTGTGTGTGTGTGTGTGTGTGTGTGTGTGTGTATGAAACAAATAAAGATAAATATAGCTAATGCGGCCACGAGCGGTCGTGCAGGGTAGAGGCTGCGCGAAAACGCCTCTAAAACAAGCGCGTGCCCACGCCCGATCCGTGGAAGCACGTAGAACTAGCAAACGTACTAGCAGAAATCAACGATTGCACACGGGTCATTGAGTGTGTACAGGGTTCGTCTGCGTGTGTGGCATTGGGCAATCTAGCGGCAACCGAGTGGCCTGAAGGCGGAACCGGCCAACCCGTCGCACTCACCATCGTTGTGCTTCGAGATGAACTATTGCTAAAGATGATCGTCCTCATCAACCACGGCGCTACCAGAGTAGCTCGTAACGAAGACCCTCTCCGCGACCTCGCGGCCAGTGTGCGCAGTGTACAGCAAATGACAAACGATGTTGCGAGCGATATATCGGAAAAACTTTGCACTGACGCGACGGTCGCCACTGCAGGTTGTGTGAGTCTCGCGCAAAGTGCCATATCAAACGTGCGCAAGCTAGTGACAAGCAACTTCACCAGATCCGTAGATTCTGCATACGCTCGGATACGAATGAAAGTATCGAGAGATAACACCGACACGAGTTGCGCGACGGCGCTGGCTGCAGTCGCTACAACACTGGATTTATTAATCAACGTAATTGTGATCGTAATGGCGTTTCGAGTGTGCACCAGAAACTACAACCAGTACTACAGAAAACTGGCATGAGGGTCGCGGTCTAACGTTATGTTGGTGTCTCGCATCGACCGTCGACGGCCGTTTGCCAGCGGCTGAAAATGGCACAGTTGACGAAATGGAAACGCCGACCGTCGATAGTGCACTCTCGCAAGTTCCAACCGCACCATCTCAGGAGACAGACCACAGAGTCATATTAGCGGCGGGTAGATAGAAAATGCGCAAACCGCCGCAACCGCCCATATACATACTATACGAGTTCAACATAGAGTGGAGTAAGAAGTTACTACCGATTGTATTTCCAAAGTGCAAGCAGCTGGTGTGTGACGCTTTACTTGAGTATCACAGAGGTTGCGATGTCCTGTGTTCAACGAGCGCATGGAAACAAGTGAACGAACTTCTACGGACCGTACTGTTGGGGTATGAGCGAGATGTAAAATCAATACACGCTAGACACGCGGACTTTGCCGCGTTACTGGACACGCATATCGCCACAACAAAACCGGGTCAAGTGTTCGGGGCGTCACCGCGCTGGACTATGCACGTCTTGGCCTACCACGAGTACATGAGCCCACAAGATCCTAAGCGAGGTCGAAGCCGTTGTGTCTACCCAACGCAAATTCAGCACAGCCGTGCGCGCTAAGACAAGTCCCTCTAGACTGCTGGAAACTTTGGAAACGTGGAAGGCTGGCGTGTACGCGCTTTCTACACATCTCAACGGTATGATTGCGATACTCTCGGCCGCACAACAACTAATGGTCATGTGTTCGGAAGGTCTGATCAGGTCTGACATGACCGGTTGTCAATCGACGTCGAGCGTGCACTCACACACGGATATCCTGGCGTACAGTAAAGCGACAGCGACCTCTACGCTCACGTTGATCGCCGATGTTTCGAAGGGCAATCGAGTGTGTTGGCTGACGAAAGCTATGGTGACCGACGGTCGCGTCGACTACAATGTGCCTCATTGTGACTGGAGAGGCGTATGTGATCCTTTGCAAATCGACAACACCACCGCGGTCGAGTGCGAAGTCACGGTCGGCGGCGTGTTGTCCTTACTGTGCCCCATACAATGTGACGGTCCGTGTAACGGACCGGTGTGTTACGACCCGACTAACGAAACGTACCAGGTGATAACATTGCATCTGCCCATTACAGCGGAGCGAGCGTTTCGCCACACTCCCAAACCAAGGTTAATAGTTGTAGCGCACGCCCTTTCGGACCTCGGTGCACGCGAAACACTGGCGTACACTCACAACATCACGCTCGAGACAGCTCAAGCGTTACGCAAAACAAAGGACGTGTTCAAATCCATAGAGAATATACGGTCTTTAGCGTATGCGTATATAAAGAAGGTCGATGACATTTACAGACCCGAGGGCGTGGGCACCACAGTAGAACAACAAGGTGCTCTCAAGCGCACACAGATACTGGCCGCATTATCACTCGCGATGTCTATCCTGACATGCCCGTTTCTGATTTCTATGTATATTAAATTATGACAAGAGCTACGGTGGTTACGATTACACTCTGACCACGTGCCTTAGTTTCTGCTAGTGACCTATAAATACATTTGACCACTTGCTCTCACTGCCATTAAAGCGGCTGTACCCACACGTACAACACCCAAGTAAAAAAATGATCTCGCTGTCTGTACTGGGTGTACTCTCAGTCGTCGCAGTTGCTCCGGCCATGGTGGTACGCTCACATAACGCCTCTGAGATACGTCCCATCACACCACCTCCTAGACTACTCGCGAAGGAGTATTCAACACCCCCTTTGTACGAAGACAACCATTATAACTAGCACAGCACAACGCTTGCCGCACGCAAAGACAACATGCAGGAGACAACGCTACCACCTGTCGTGAGAACAACGGATTCGAGTGACAACGATCGCGACTATGACGAGCACATTACAACACCCTCTGTGCACGAAGACCAGGTGCAGGAGACAACGCTACCACCTGTCGTGAGAAACAAGAGTTTGATTAACAATGATCATCGTCGTGTCCCATTGTAAACGGGCGCGCCATCGCACACATCGTACATGTGTGTTAACCCACCTGTATGCGACAGACTTTGTGTTTTGCATGACATCGAGATGTATTGACGTCTGTGTCAATACAGGACGCTCTATAAGCCGGGAGCTGGACGCTAACGACCCGTGCATGCGCCACACGAAAGGTATCGTACATGTGTTAACCCACCTGTATGCGACAGACTTTGTGTGTTGCATGACATCGAGATGTATTGACGTCTGTGTCAATACAGGACTCTCTAAGCTGGGAGCTGGACGCTAACGACCCGTGCATGCGCCACACAAAAGGTAACTCGACTAACTACAAAACGAATATTGTGATGTAGAACGTTGGCTCGACTGTTTGAATCAGCTGCAGCTGCGGTTTACTCACGAAGTGAATCGCACGCTTGTTAGAAGTACATTCGGAGCACTTAAAAATACATCGCTCTCATCGAGTTCCGTCTCAGCGTTCACCGGCTGATGGGCAAGAGCGTGACATGGGATCGCCAGGAACTTACTTAAGGACTATCATCTCATTTGGCATTTACTCACGGACCCAAGAAACCAGTTCCGAAAAATGGTCGAGAATTATAACTTGTCTAATAGCAACTGGAAGATATGTTGCGTCATAAGCCTCTGATGGTTTGCACAAGGTGCACGGTCCACTCGAAATCCTAATGCTGTATTTGTAGTGCATACACTAAGTCTTCTCTGTTGATGTCAGACTAGAGTTTTATTAGAGTTTTACTTTGCAACAATGGGATTCGAGCAATTGATGTGTATATTTTTAATAGTGCACAATGCTACTATTCCTAGGCTGAATGTATGACATGGCTCTTATGTATCATTATGTATCGTTTCCATTAAGTACTAATTTAAATAAAGTCCCTCTGTCCACAGTGCTAGGTTGTGGGTTTAATACACATTATTATGATCAACCTGTTGAATAGTATAATAACAATATTCCTGTAAAAGTCATTTAGTAATGAACAACCTCAGTTCTGTGAAAGAACATCATGTCTCTGATGTGTACACTGCAGGCCTGACCGGGGTTTGCACGCAAGGGCCTGTGTGTGTGTGTGTGTGTGTGTGTGTGTGTGTGTGTGTGTGTGTGTGTTTGTGTGTGTGTGTGTGTGTTTGTGTGTGTGTGTGTGTGTGTGTGTGTGTGTGTGTGTGTGTGTGTGTGTGTGTGTGTGTGTGTGAAACAAATAAAGATAAATATAGCTAATGCGGCCACGAGCGGTCGTGCAGGGTAGAGGCTGCGCGAAAACGCCTCTAAAACAAGCGCGTGCCCACGCCCGATCCGTGGAAGCACGTAGAACTAGCAAACGTACTAGCAGAAATCAACGATCGCACACGGGTCATTGAGTGTGTACAGGGTTCGTCTGCGTGTGTGGCATTGGGCATTCTAGCGGCAACCGAGTGGCCTGAAGGCGGAACCGGCCAACCCGTCGCCCTCACCATCGTTGCGCTTCGAGATGAACTATTGCTAAAGATGATCATCCTCATCAACCACGGCGCTACCAGAGTAGCTCGTAACGAAGACCCTCTCCGCGACCTCGCGGCCAGTGTGCGCAGTGTACAGCAAATGACAAACGATGTTGCGAGCGATATATCGGAAAAACTTTGCACTGACGCGACGGTCGCCACTGCAGGTTGTTTGAGTCTCGCGCAAAGTGCCATATCAAACGTGCGCAAGCTAGTGACAAGCAACTTCACCAGATCCGTAGATTATGCATACGCTCGGATACGAATGAAAGTATCGAGAGATAACACCGAAACGAGTTGCGCGACGGCGCTGGCTGCAGTCGCTACAACACTGGATTTATTAATCAACGTAATTGTGATCGTAATGGCGTTTCGAGTGTGCACCAGAAACTACAACCAGTACTACAGAAAACTGGCATGAGGGTCGCGGTCTAACGTTATGTTGGTGTCTCGCATCGACCGTCGACGGCAGTTTGCCAGCGGCTGAAAATGGCACAGTTGACGAAATGGAAACGCCGACCGTCGATAGTGCACTCTCGCAAGTTCCAACCGCACCATCTCAGGAGACAGACCACAGAGTCATATTAGCGGCGGGTAGATAGAAAATGCGCAAACCGCCCCAACCGCCCATATACATACTATACGAGTTCAACATAGAGTGGAGTAAGAAGTTACTACCGATTGTATTTCCAACGTGCAAGCAGCTGGTGTGTGACGCTTTACTTGAGTATCGCAGAGGTTGCGATGTCCTGTGTTCCACGAGCGCATGGAAACAAGTGAACGAACTTCTACGGACCTTACTGTTGGGGTATGAGCGAGCTGTAAAATCAATACACGCTAGACACGCGGACTTTGCCGCGTTACTTGACACGCATATCGCCACAACAAAACCGGGTCAAGTGTTCGGGGCGTCACCGCGCTCGACTATACACGTCTTGGCCTACCACGAGTACATGAGCCCACAAGATCCTAAGCGAGGTCGAAGCCGTTGTGTCTACCCAACGCAAATTCAGCACAGCCGTGCGCGCTAAGACAAGTCCCTCTAGACTGCTGGAAACTTTGGAAACGTGGAAGGCTGGCGTGTACGTGCTTTCTACACATCTCAACGGTATGATCGCGATACTCTCGGCCACACAACAACTAATGGTCATGTGTTCGGAAGGTCTGATCAGGTCTGACATGACCGGTTGTCAATCGACGTCGAGCGTGCACTCACACACGGATATCCTGGCGTACAGTAAAGCGACAGCGACCTCTACGCTCACGTTGATCGCCGATGTTTCGAAGGGCAATCGAGTGTGTTGGCTGACGAAAGCTATGGTGACCGACGGTCGCGTCGACTACAATGTGCCTCATTGCGACTGGAGAGGCGTATGTGATCCTTTGCAAATCGACAACACCACCGCGGTCGAGTGCGAAGTCACGGTCGGCGGCGTGTTGTCCTTACTGTGCCCCATACAATGTGACGGTCCGTGTCACGGACCGGTGTGCTACGACCCGACTAACGAAAGGTACCAGGTGATAACATTGCATCTGCCCATTACAGCGGAGCGAGCGTTTCGCCACACTCCCAAACCAAGGTTAATAGTTGTAGCGCACGCCCTTTCGGACCTCGGTGCACGCGAAACACTGGCGTACACTCACAACATCACGCTCGAGACAGCTCAAGTGTTACGCGAAACAAAGGACGTGTTCAAATCCATAGAGAATATACGGTCTTTAGCGTATGCGTATATAAAGAAGGTCGATGACATTTACAGACCCGGCGGCGTGGGCACCACAGTAGAACAACAAGGTGCTCTCAAGCGCACACAGATACTGGCCGCATTATCACTCGCGATGTCTATCCTGACATGCCCGTTTCTGATTTCTATGTATATTAAATTATGACAAGAGCTACGGTGGTTACGATTACACTCTGACCACATGCCTTAGTTTCTGCTAGTGACCTATAAATACATTTGACCACTTGCTCTCACTGCCATTAAAGCGGCTGTACCCACACGTACAACACCCAAGTAAAAAAATGATCTCACTGTCTGTACTGGGTGTACTCTCAGTAGTCGCAGTTGCTCAGGCCATGGTGGTACGCTCACATAACGCCACTGAGATACGTCCCATCACACCACCTCCTAGACTACTCGCGAAGGAGTATTCAACACCCCCTTTGTATGAAGACAACCATTATAACGAGCACAGCACAACGCTTGCCGCACGCGAAGACAACATGCAGGAGACAACGCTACCACCTGTCGTGAGAACAACGGATTCGAGTGACAATGATCGCGACTATGACAAGCACATTACAACACCCTCTGTGCACGAAGACCAGGTGCAGGAGACAACTTTACCACCTGTTGTGAGAAACAAAATTTTTGGTTAACAATGATCATCGTCGTGTCCCTTTGTAAACGGGCGTGCCATCGCACACATCGTACATGTGTGTTAACCCACCTGTATGCGACAGACTTTGTGTGTTGCATGACATCGAGATGTATTGACGTCTGTGTCAATACAGGACTCTCTATAAGCCGGGAGCTGGACGCTAACGACCCGTGCATGCGCCACACAAAAGGTATCGTACATGTGTTAACCCACCTGTATGCGACAGACTTTGTGTGTTGCATGACATCGAGATGTATTGACGTCTGTGGCAATACAGGACTCTCTAAGCTGGGAGCTGGACGCTAACAACCCGTGCATGCACCACACAAAAGGTAACTCGACTAACTACAAAACGCATATTGTGATGTAGAAAGTTGGCTTGACTGTTTGAATCAGCTGCAGCTGCGGTTTACTCACGAAGTGAATCGCACGCTTGTTAGAAGTACATTCGGAGCACTTAAAAAATACATCGCTCTCATCGAGTTCCGTCTCAGCGTTCACCGGCTGATGGGCAAGAGCGTGACATGGGATCGCCAGGAACTTACTTAAGGGCTATCATCTCATTTGGCATTTACTCACGGACCCAAGAAACCAGTTCCGAAAAATGGTCGAGAATTATAACTTGTCTAATAGCAACTGGAAGATATGTTGCGTCATAAGCCTCTGATGGTTCACAAGGTGCACGGTCCTCTCGAAATCCTAATGCTGTATTTGTAGTACATACACTAAGTCTTCTCTGTTGATGTCAGACTAGAGTTTTCTAAGAGTTTTACTTTGCAACAATGGGATTCGAGCAATTGATGTGTATATTTTTAATAGTGCACAATGCTACTATTCCTAGGCTGAATGTATGACATGGCTCTTATGTATCATTATGTATCGTTTCCATTAAGTACTAATTTAAATAAAGTCCCTCTGTCCTCAGTGCTAGGTTGTGGATTTAATACACATTATTATGGTCAACCTGTTGAATAGTATAATAACAATATTCCTGTAAAAGTAATTTAGTAATGAACAACCTCAGTTCTGTGAAAGAACATCATGTCTCTGATGTGTACACTGCAGGCCTGACCGGGGTTTGCACGCAAGGGCGTGTGTGTGTGTTTGTGTGTGTGTGTGTGTGTGTGTGTGTGTGTGTGTGTGTGTGTGTGTGTGTGTGCGCGCGTGTGTGTGTGTGTGTGTGTGTGTGTGTGTGTGTGTGTGTGTGTGTGTGTGTGTGTGTGTGTGTGTGTGTGTGTGTGTGTGTGTGTGTGAAACAAATAAAGATAAATATAGCTAGTGCGGCCACGAGCGGTCGTGCAGGGTAGAGGCTGCGCGAAAACGCCTCTAAAACAAGCGCGTGCCCACGCCGATCCGTGGAAGCACGTAGAACTAGCAAACGTACTAGCAGAAATCAACGATCGCACACGGGTCATTGAGTGTGTACAGGGTTTGTCTGCGTGTGTGGCATTGGGCAATCTAGCGGCAACCGAGTGGCCTGAAGGCGGAACCGGCCAACCCGTCGCCCTCACCATCGTTGCGCTTCGAGATGAACTATTGCTAAAGATGATCGTCCTCGTCAACCACGGCGCTACCAGAGTTACCACGACATGCGCCTTAAAAGCGTTCTCGTTTGGGTCAGCGCCACCAGAATTGAATCGGCAAGTAAGCGGATATTACACAACTCGTAACGAAGACCCTCTCCGCGACCTCGCTGCCAGTTTGCGCAGTGTACAGCAAATGACAAACGATGTTGCGAGCGATATATCGGAAAAACTTTGCACTGACGCGACGGTCGCCACTGCAGGTTGTGTGAGTCTCACGCAAAGTGCCATATCAAACGTGCGCAAGCTAGTGACAAGCAACTTCACCAGATCCGTAGATTCTGCATGCGCTCGGATACGAATGAAAGTATCGAGAGATAACACCGACACGAGTTGCGCGACGGCGCTGGCTGCAGTCGCTACAACACTGGATTTATTAATCAACGTAGTTGTGATCGTAATGGCGTTTCGAGTGTGCATCAGAAACTACAACCAGTACTACAGAAAACTGGCATGAGGGTCGCGGTCTAACGTTATGTTGGTGTCTTGCATCGACCGTCGACGGCCGTTTGCCAGCGGCTGAAAATGGCACAGTTGACGAAATGGAAACGCCGACCGTCGATAGTGCACTCTCGCAAGTTCCAACCGCACCATCTCAGGAGACAGACCACAGAGTCATATTAGCGAAGGGTAGATAGAAAATGCGCAAACCGCTGCAACCGCCCATATACATACTATACGAGTTCAACATAGAGTGGATTAAGAAGTTACTACCGATTGTATTTCCAACGTGCAAGCAGCTGGTGTGTCACGCTTTACTTGAGTATCACAGAGGTTGCGATGTCCTGTGTTCCACGAGTGCATGGAAACAAGTGAACAAACTTCTACGGACCGTACTGTTGGGGTATGAGCGAGCTGTAAAATCAATACACACTAGACACGCGGACTTTGCCGCGTTACTGGACACGCATATCGCCACAACAAAACCGGGTCAAGTGTTCGGGGCGTCACCGCGCTCGACTATACACGTCTTGGCCTACCACGAGTACATGAGCCCACAGATCCTAAGCGAGGTCGAAGCCGTTGTGTCTACCCAACACAAATTCAGCACAGCCGTGCGCGCTAAGACAAGTCCCTCTACACTGCTGGAAACTTTGGAAACGTGGAAGGCTGGCGTGTACGTGCTTTCTACACATCTCAACGGTATGATCGCGATACTCTCGGCCGCACAACAACTAATGGTCATGTGTTCGGAAGGTCTGATCAGGTCTGACATGACCGGTTGTCAATCGACGTCGAGCGTGCACTCACACACGGATATCCTGGCATACAGTAAAGCGACGGCGACCTCTACGCTCACGTTGATCGCCGATGTTTCGAAGGGCAATCGAGTGTGTTGGGTGACGAAAGCTATGGTGACCGACGGTCGCGTCGACTACAATGTGCCTCATTGCGACTGGAGAGGCGTATGTGATCCTTTGCAAATCGATAACACCACCGCGGTCGAGTGCGAAGTCACGGTCGGCGGCGTGTTGTCCTTACTGTGCCCCATACAATGTGACGGTCCGTGTGACGGACCGGTGTGTTACGACCTGACTAACGAAACGTACCAGGTGATAACATTGCATCCGCCCATTACAGCGGAGCGAGCGTTTCGCCACACTCCCAAACCAAAGTTAATAGTTGTAGCGCACGCCCTTTCGGACCTCGGTGCACGCGAAACACTGGCGTACACTCACAACATCACGCTCGAGACAGCTCAAGCGTTACGCGAAACAAAGGACGTGTTCGAATCCATAGAGAATATACGGTCTTTAGCGTATGCGTATATAAAGAAGGTCGATGACATTTACAGACCCGGCGGCGTGGGCACCACAGTAGAACAACAAGGTGCTCTCAAGCACACACAGATACTGGCCGCATTATCACTCGCGATGTCTATCCTGACATGCCCGTTTCTGATTTCTATGTATATTAAATTATGACAAGAGCTACGGTGGTTACGATTACACTCTGACCACGTGCCTTAGTTTCTGCTAGTGACCTATAACTACATTTGACCACTTGCTCTCACTGCCATTAAAGCGGCTGTACCCACACGTACAACACCCAAGAAAAAAAATGATCTCGCTCTCTGTACTGGGTGTACTCTCAGTAGTCGCAGTTGCTCAGGCCATGGTGGTACGCTCACATAACGCCTCTGAGATACGTCCCAACACACCACCTCCTAGACTACTCGCGAAGGAGTATTCAACACCCCCTTTGTACGAAGACAACCATTATAACGAGCACAGCACAACGCTTGCCGCACGCGAAGACAACATGCAGGAGACAACGCTACCACCTGTCGTGAGAACAACGGATTCGAGTGACAACGATCGCGACTATGACGAGCACATTACAACACCCTCTGTGCAAGAAGACCAGGTGCAGGAGACAACGCTACCACCTGTCGTGAGAAACAAGAGTTTGGTTAACAATGATCATCGTCGTGTCCCATTGTAAACGGGCGCGCCATTGCACACATCGTACATGTGTGTTAACCCACCTGTATGCGACAGACTTTGTGTGTTGCATGACATCGAGATGTATTGACGTCTGTGTCAATACAGGACTCTCTATAAGCCGGGAGCTGGACGCTAACGACCCGTGCATGCGCCACACAAAAGGTATCGTACATGTGTTAACCCACCTGTATGCGACAGACTTTGTGTGTTGCATGACATCGAGATGTATTGACGTCTGTGTCAATACAGGACTCTCTAAGCTGGGAGCTGGACGCTAACGACCCGTGCATGCGCCACACAAAAGGTAACTCGACTAACTACAAAACGAATATTGTGATGTAGAAAGTTGGCTCGACTGTTTGAATCAGCTGCAGCTGCGGTTTACTCACGAAGTGAATCGCACGCTTGTTAGAAGTACATTCGGAGCACTTAAAAAATAAATCGCTCTCATCGAGTTCCGTCTCAGCGTTCACCGGCTGATGGGCAAGAGCGTGACGTGGGATCGCCAGGAACTTACTTAAGGACTATCATCTCATTTGGCATTTACTCACGGACCCAAGAAACCAGTTCCGAAAAATGGTCGAGAATTATAACTTGTCTAATAGCAACTGGAAGATATGTTGCGTCATAAGCCTCTGATGGTTCACAAGGTGCACGGTCCACTCGAAATCCTAATGCTGTATTTGTAGTACATACTCTAAGTCTTCTCTGTTGATGTCAGACTAGAGTTTTATTAGAGTTTTACTTTGCAACAATGGGATTCGAGCAATTGATGTGTATATTTTTAATAGTGCACAATGCTACTATTCCTAGGCTGAATGTATGACATGGTTCTTATGTATCATTATGTATCGTTTCCATTAAGTACTAATTTAAATGAAGTCCCTCTGTCCTCAGTGCTAGGTTGTGGGTTTAATACACATTATTATGATCAACCTGTTGAATAGTATAATAACAATATTCCTGTAAAAGTCATTTAGTAATGAACAACCTCAGTTCTGTGAAAGAACATCATGTCTCTGATGTGTACACTGCAGGCCTGACCGGTCTTGCTGGGGCCTCTCTCCTGGAGGCGCTCAATCAGTCCCAGTGGTGACACGTGGCAAGACGCTCCTCGGGGCGCGTCTTGCTTGGGCCTCTCTCCTGGAGGCGCTCAGTCAGACCCAGTGGTGACACGTGGAAAGAAGCTCCTCGGGGCGCATCTTGCTTGGGCCTCTCTCCTGGAGGCGCTCAGTCAGACCCAGTGTTGACACGTGGCAAGACGCTCGTCGGGGCGCGTCTTGCTTGGGCCTCTCTCCTGGAGGCGCTCAGTCAGACCCAGTGTTGACATGTGGCAAGACACTCTTCGGGGCGCGTCTTGCTTGGGCCTCTCTCATGGAGGCCCTCTGTCAGACCCAGTGTTGACATGTGTCAAGACGCTCCTCGGGGCGCGTCTTGCTTTGGCCTCTCTCCAGGAGGCGCTGAGTCAGACCGAGTGCTGACATGTGGCAAGAAGCTCCTCGGGGCGCGTCTTGCTTCGGCTTCTCTCCTGGAGGCCCACAGTAAGACCCATTGTTGACATGTGGCAAGACGCTATTCGGGGCGCGTCTTGCTTGGGCCTCTCTCCAGAAGGCCCTCAATCAGACCCAGTGTTGACACGTGGCAAGACGCTCCTCGGGGCACGTCTTGCTTGGGCCTCTCTCCTGGAGGTGCTCAGTCAAACTGAGTAGTGACATGTGGCCTGACGCTCCTCGGGGGGCGTCTTGCTTGGGCCTCTCTCCTGGAGGCGCTCAGTCAGACCCAGTGGTGACACGTGGCAAGACGCTCCTCGGGGCGCGTCTTGCTTGGGCCTCTCTCATGGAGGCCCTCTGTCAGACCCAGTGTTGACATGTGTCAAGACGCTCCTCGGGGCGCGTCGTGCTTTGGCCTCTCTCCTGGAGGCGCTCAGTCAGACCGAGTGCTGACATGTGGCAAGAAGCTCCTCGGGGCGCGTCTTGCTTGGGTTTCTCTCCTGGAGGCCCTCAGCAAGACCCATTGTTGACATGTGGCAAGACGCTCCTCGGGGCGCGTCTTGCTTGGGCCTCTCTCCAGAAGGCCCTCAATCAGACCCAGTGTTGACACGTGGCAAGACGCTCCTCGGGGCGCGTCTTGCTTGGGCCTCTCTCCTGGAGGCGCTCAGTCAGACTGAGTAGTGACATGTGGCCTGACGCTCCTCGGGGCGCGTGTTGCTTGGGCCTCTCTCCTGGAGGCGCTCAGTCAGACCAAGTGGTGACATGTGGCAAGACACTCCTCGGGGCGCGTCTTGCTTTGGCCTCTCTCCTGGAGGCGCTCAGTCAGACCGAGTGCTGACATGTGGCAAGACGCTCCTCGGGCCGCGTGTTGCTTGGGCTTCTCTCCTGGAGGCCCTCAGTCAGACCCATTGTTGACATGTGGCAAGACGCTCCTCGGGGCGCGTCTTGCTTGGGCCTCTCTCCTGGAGGCTCTCAGTCAGACCGAGTGCTGACATGTGGAAAGACGCTCCTCGGGGCGCGTCTTGCTTGGGCTTCTCTCCTGGAGGCGCTCAGAAAGACCCAGTGTTGACATGAGACAAGACGCTCCTCGGGGCGCGTCTTGCTTGGGCCTCTCTCCTGGAGGCGCTCAGTCAGACCCAGTGGTGACCTGTGGCAAGACACTCCTCGGGGCGCGTCTTGCTTGGGCCTCTCTCCTGGAGGCCCTCTGTCAGACCAAGTGTTGACATGTGGCAAGACTCTCCTCGGGGCGCGTCTTGCTTGGACTTCTCTCATGGAGGCCCTCAGTCAGACCCAGTGTTGACATGTGTCAAGACGCTCCTCGGGGCGTGTCTTGCTTGGGCCTCTCTCCTGGAGGCGCTCAGTCAGACCCAGTGTTGACATGTGGCAACACGCTCCTTGGGGTGCGTCTTGCTTGGGCTTCTCTCCTGGAGGCCCTCAGTCAGACCCATTGTTGACATGTGGCAAGACGCTCCTCGGGGCACGTCTTGCTTGGGTCTCTCTCCTGGAGGCGCTCAAACAGACCGAGCAGTGACATGTGGCAAGATGCTCCTCGGGGCGCGTCTTGCTGGGGCTTCTCTCATCGAGGCACTCAGTCAGACCCAGTGTTGACATGTGGCAAGACGCTCCTCGGGGCGAGTCTTGCTTGGACCTCTCTCACTGAGGCGCTCAGTCAGACCCAGTAGTGACATGTGGCAAGACGCTCCTCGGGGCGCGTCTTGCTTGGACCTCTCTCCCTGAGGCGCTCAGTCTGACCCAGTGTTGACATTTGGCAAGACACTCCTAGGGGCGCGTCTTGCTTGGGCCTCTCTCCAGAAGGCCCTCAATAAGACCCAGTGTTGACACGTGGCAAGACGCTCCTCAGGGCGCGTCTTACTTGGGCCTCTCTCCTGGAGGCGCTCAGTCAGACTGAGTAGTGACATGTGGCCTGACGCTCCTCGGGGCGCGTGTTGCTTGGGCCTCTCTCCTGGAGGCGCTCAGTCAGACCAAGTGGTGACATGTGGCAAGACACTCCTCGGGGCGCGTCTTGCTTGGGCCTCTCTCATGGAGGCCCTCTGTCAGACCCAGTGTTGACATGTGGCAAGACGCTCCTCGGGGCGCGTCTTGCTTGGGCTTCTCTCCTGGAGGCCCTCAGTCAGACCCATTGTTGACATGTGGCAAGACGCTCCTCGGGGCGCGTCTTGCTTTGGCCTCTCTCCTGGAGGCGCTCAGTCAGACCGAGTGCTGACATGTGGCAAGACGCTCCTCGGGCCGCGTGTTGCTTGGGCTTCTCTCCTGGAGGCCCTCAGTCAGACCCATTGTTGACATGAGTTGTAAGTGATCTGAACGTTTCATGATGATAGCACTTTCCTAAGGGGGTCAAACCATGTCCCAAAGGTCACCGGATCTGGTGTCAATTTAAAGAAGTAGTCCAGTTACACATTTGTGGGCTTATAACTTGGCTTCTGAATGTCCTAGAGAAGTCAGGCTTGTTTTAGTGTACTCCAATCAACAGCCCCTACAACCACAAAAAGGAATGGAGTCATTAGCACTTATGGTTTGTAAATGGCACCCAGAATTATGTTGCACAAAGCACAATTTCACATCATTCTGGGTTCATTTGTGTGAAAACAAGGTCCAATCAGGCTGAAACGTTACAGGAAGGTAGAATCTATTAAGTTGTAAGGGATCTGAACGTTTCATGATGATAGCACTTTCCTAAGGGGGTCAAACCATGTCCCAAAGGTCACCGGATCTGGTGTCAATTTAAAGAAGTAGTCCAGTTACACATTTGTGGGCTTATAACTTGGCTTCTGAATGTCCTAGAGCGATCAGGTTTGTTTTAGTGTACTCCAATCAACAGCCCCTACAACCACAAAAAGGAATGGAGTCATTAGCACTTATGGTTTGTAAATGGCACCCAGAATTATGTTGCACGAAGCACAATTTCACATCATTCTGGGTTCATTTGTGTGAAAGCAAGGTCCAATCAGGCTGAAACGTTACAGGAAGGTAGAATCTATTGAGTTGTAAGTGATCTGAACGTTTCATGATGATAGCACTTTCCTAAGGGGGTCAAACCATGTCCCAAAGGTCACCTGATCTGGTGTCAATTTAAAGAAGTAGTCCAGTACCAACATTTGTGGGCTTATAACTTGGCTTCTGAATGTCCTAGAGAGGTCAGGCTTGTTTTAGTGTACTCCAGTCAACAGCCCCTACAACCACATAAAGGAATGGAGTCATTAGCACTTATGGTTTGTAAATGGCACCCAGAATTATGTTGCACGAAGCACAATTTCACATCATTCTGGGTCCATTTGTGTGAAAACAAGGTCCAATCAGGCTGAAACGTTACAGGAAGGTAGATTCTATTGAGTTGTAAGTGATCTGAACGTTTCATGATGATAGCACATTCCTATAGGGGGTCAAACCATGTCCCAAAGGTCACCGGATCTGGTGTCAATTTAAAGAAGTAGTCCAGTTACACGTTTGTGGGCTCATAACTTGGCTTCTGAATGCCCTAGAGAGATCAGGTTTGTTTTAGTATACTCCAATCAACAGCCCCTACAACCACAAAAAGGAATGGAGTCATTAGCACTTATGGTTTGTAAATGGCACCCAGAATTATGTTGCACAAAGCACAATTTCACATCATTCTGGGTTCATTTGTGTGAAAACAAGGTCCAATCAGGCTGAAACGTTACAGGAAGGTAGAATCTATTGAGTTGTAAGTGATCTGAACGTTTCATGATGATAGCACTTTCCTAAGGGGGTCAAATCATGTCCCAAAGGTCACCGGATCTGGTGTCAATTTAAAGAAGTAGTCCAGTTACACATTTGTGGGCTTATAACTTGGCTTCTGAATGTCCTAGAGCGATCAGGTTTTTTTTAGTGTACTCCAATCAACAGCCCCTACAACCACAAAAAGGAATGGAGTCATTAGCACTTTTGGTTTGTAAATGGCACCCAGAATTATGTTGCACGAAGCACAATTTCACATCATTCTGGGTTCATTTGTGTGAAAACAAGGTCCAATCAGGCTGAAACGTTACAGGAAGGTAGAATCTATTGAGTTGTAAGTGATCTGAACGTTTCATGATGATAGCACTTTCCTAAGGGGGTCAAACCATGTCCCAAAGGTCACCTGATCTGGTGTCAATTTAAAGAAGTAGTCCAGTACCAACATTTGTGGGCTTATAACTTGGCTTCTGAATGTCCTAGAGAGGTCAGGCTTGTTTTAGTGTACTCCAGTCAACAGCCCCTACAACCACAAAAAGGAATGGAGTCATTAGCACTTATAGTTTGTAAATGGCATCCAGAATTAAGTTGTACAAAGCACAATTTCACATCATTCTGGGTTCATTTGTGTGAAAACAAGGTCCAATCAGGCTGAAACGTTACAGGAAGGTAGAATCTATTGAGTTGTAAGTGATCTGAACGTTTCATGATGATAGCACTTTCCTAAGGGGGTCAAACCATGTCCCAAAGGTCACCGGATCTGGTGTCAATTTAAAGAAGTAGTCCAGTTACACATTTGTGGGCTTATAACTTGAGTTCTGAATGTCCTAGAGCGATCAGGTTTGTTTTAGTGTACTCCAATCAACAGCCCCTACAACCACAAAAAGGAATGGAGTCATTAGCACTTATGGTTTGTAAATGGCACCCAGAATTATGTTGCACGAAGCACAATTTCACATCATTCTGGGTTCATTTGTGTGAAAACAAGGTCCAATCAGGCTGAAACGTTACAGGAAGGTAGAATCTATTGAGTTGTAAGTGATCTGAACATTTCATGATGATAGCACTTTCCTAAGGGGGTCAAACCATGTCCCAAAGGTCACCGGATCTGGTGTCAATTTAAAGAAGTAGTCCAGTACCAACATTTGTGGGCTTGTAACTTGGCTTCTGAATGTCCTAGAGAGGTCAGGCTTGTTTTAGTGTACTCCAGTCAACAGCCCCTACAACCACAAAAAGGAATGGAGTCATTAGCACTTATGGTTTGTAAATGGCATCCAGAATTAAGTTGTACGAAGCACAATTTCAAATCATTCTGGGTCCATTTGTGTGAAAACAAGGTCCAATCAGGCTGAAAAGTTACAGGAAGGTAGAATCTGTTGAGTTGTAAGTGATCTGAACGTTTCATGCTGAGAGCACTTTCCTAAGGAGGTCAAACTATGTCCCAAAGGTCACCGGATCTGGTGTCAATTTAAAGAAGTAGTCCAGTTACACATTTGTGGGCTTATAACCTGGTTTCTGAATGTCCTAGAGAGATCAGGTTTAATTTAGTGTACTCCAATAAACAGCCCCTACAACCACAAAAAGGAATGGAGTCATTAGCACTTATGGTTTGTAAATGGCACCCAGAATTATGTTGCACGAAGCACAATTTCACATCATTCTGGGTCCATTTGTGTGAAAACAAGGTCCTATCAGGCTGAAACGTTACAAGAAGGTAGAATCTATTGAGTTGTAAGTGATCTGAACGTTTCATGATGATCGAACATTCCTATAGGGGGTCAAACCATGTCCCAAAGGTCACCGGGCCTGGTGTCACTTTAAAGAAGTAGTCCAGTTGCACCTTTGTGGGCTTATAACTTGGCTTCTGAATATCCTAAAGAGGTCAGGTTTGTTTTAGAGTACTCAATTTAACAGCCCCCAATACCCCAAAAAGGAATGGAGTCATTAGCGCTTATGGTTTTTAAATGGCACCCAGAATTATGTTGCACGAAGCACAATTTCACATAATTCTGGGTTCATTTGTGTGAAAACAAGGTCCAATCAGGCTGAAACGTTACAAGAAGATAGAATCTATTGAGTTGTAAGTGATCTGGACGTTTCATGATGATAGCACTTTCCTAAGGGGGTCAAATCATGTCCCAAAGGTCACCGGATCGGGTGTCAATTTAAAGAAGTAGTCCAGTTACACATTTGTGGGCTTATAACTTGGCTTCTGAATGTCCTAGAGAGATCAGGTTTGTTTTAGTGTACTCCAATCAACAGCCCCTACAACCACAAAAAGGAATGGAGTCATTAGCACTTATGGTTTTTAAGTGGCACCCAGAATTATGTTGCACGAAGCACAATTTCACATCATTCTGGGTTCATTTGTGTGAAAACAAGGTCCAATCAGGCTGAAACGTTACAGGAAGGTAGAATCTATTGAGTTGTAAGTGATCTGAACGTTTCATGATGATAGCACTTTCCTAAGGGGGTCAAACCATGTCCCAAAATGTCACTGGATCTGGTGTCAATTTAAAGAAGTAGTCCAGTTACACATTTGTGGGCTTATAACTTGGCTTCTGAATGTCCTAGAGAGATCAGGTTTGGTTTAGTGTACTCCAATCAACAGCCCCTACAACCACAAAAAGAAATGGAGTCATTAGCACTTATGGTTTGTAAATGGCACCCAGAATTATGTTGCACGAAGCACAATTTCACATCATTCTGGGTCCATTTGTGTGAAAACAAGGTCCAATCAGGCTGAAACGTTACAGGAAGGTAGAATCTATTAAGATGTAAGGGATCTGAACGTTTCATGATGATAGCACTTTCCTAAGGGGGTCAAATCATGTCCCAAAGGTCACCGGATCTGGTGTCAATTTAAAGAAGTAGTCCAGTTACACATTTGTGGGCTTATAACTTGGCTTCTGAATGTCCTAGAGCGATCAGGTTTGTATTAGTGTACTCCAATCAACAGCCCCTACAACCACAAAAAGGAATGGAGTCATTAGCACTTATGGTTTGTAAATGGCATCCAGAATTAAGTTGTACGAAGCACAATTTCAAATCATTCTGGGTCCATTTGTGTGAAAACAAGGTCCAATCAGGCTGAAAAGTTACAGGAAGGTAGAATCTATTGAGTTGTAAGTGATCTGAACGTTTCATGCTGATAGCACTTTCCTAAGGAGGTCAAACTATGTCCCAAAGGTCACCGGATCTGGTGTCAATTTAAAGAAGTAGTCCAGTTACACATTTGTGGGCTTATAACTTGGTTTCTGAATGTCCTAGAGAGATCAGGTTTAATTTAGTGTACTCCAATAAACAGCCCCTACAACCACAAAAAGGAATGGAGTCATTAGCACTTATGGTTTGTAAATATCACCCAGAATTATGTTGCACGAAGCACAATTTCACATCATTCTGGGTCCATTTGTGTGAAAACAAGGTCCTATCAGGCTGAAACGTTACAAGAAGGTAGAATCTATTGAGTTGTAAGTGATCTGAACGTTTCATGATGATCGAACATTCCTATAGGGGGTCAAACCATGTCCCAAAGGTCATCGGGCCTGGTGTCACTTTAAAGAAGTAGTCCAGTTGCACCTTTGTGGGCTTATAACTTGGCTTCTGAATATCCTAAAGAGGTCAGGTTTGTTTTAGAGTACTCAAGTTAACAGCCCCCAATACCCCAAAAAGGAATGGAGTCATTAGCGCTTATGGTTTTTAAATGGCACCCAGAATTATGTTGCACGAAGCACAATTTCACATAATTCTGGGTTCATTTGTGTGAAAACAAGGTCCAATCAGGCTGAAACGTTACAAGAAGATAGAATCTATTGAGTTGTAAGTGATCTGGACGTTTCATGATGATAGCACTTTCCTAAGGGGGTCAAATCATGTCCCAAAGGTCACCGGATCTGGTGTCAATTTAAAGAAGTAGTCCAGTTACACATTTGTGGGCTTATAACTTGGCTTCTGAATGTCCTAGAGAGATCAGGTTTGTTTTAGTGTACTCCAATCAACAGCCCCTACAACCACAAAAAGGAATGGAGTCATTAGCACTTATGGTTTTTAAATGGCACCCAGAATTATGTTGCACGAAGCACAATTTCACATCATTCTGGGTTCATTTGTGTGAAAACAAGGTCCAATCAGGCTGAAACGTTACAGGAAGGTAGAATCTATTGAGTTCAAAGTGATCTGAACGTTTCATGATGATAGCACTTTCCTAAGGGGGTCAAACCATGTCCCAAAATGTCACTGGATCTGGTGTCAATTTAAAAAAGTAGTCCAGTTACACATTTGTGGGCTTATAACTTGGCTTCTGAATGTCCTAGAGAGATCAGGTTTGGTTTAGTGTACTCCAATCAACAGCCCCTACAACCACAAAAAGAAATGGAGTCATTAGCACTTATGGTTTGTAAATGGCACCCAGAATTATGTTGCACGAAGCACAATTTCACATCATTCTGGGTCCATTTGTGTGAAAACAAGGTCCAATCAGGCTGAAACGTTACAGGAAGGTAGAATCTATTAAGATGTAAGGGATCTGAACGTTTCATGATGATAGCACTTTCCTAAGGGGGTCAAATCATGTCCCAAAGGTCACCGGATCTGCTGTCAATTTAAAGAAGTAGTCCAGTTACACATTTGTGGGCTTATAACTTGGCTTCTGAATGTCCTAGAGCGATCAGGTTTGTTTTAGTGTACTCCAATCAACAGCCCCTACAACCACAAAAAGGAATGGAGTCATTAGCACTTATGGTTTGTAAATGGCACCCAGAATTATGTTGCACGAAGCACAATTTCACATCATTCTGGGTTCATTTGTATGAAAGCAAGGTCCAATCAGGCTGAAACGTTACAGGAAGGTAGAATCTATTGAGTTGTAAGTGATCTGAACGTTTCATGATGATAGCACTTTCCTAAGGGGGTCAAACCATGTCCCAAAGGTCACCGGATCTGGTGTAAATTTTAAGAAGTAGTCCAGTACCAACATTTGTGGGCTTATAACTTGGCTTCTGAATGTCCAAGAGAGGTCAGGCTTGTTTTAGTGTTCTCCAGTCAACAGCCCCTACAACCACAAAAAGGAATGGAGTCATTAGCACTTATGGTTTGTAAATGGCACCCAGAATTATGTTGCACGAAGCACAATTTCACATCATTCTGGGTCCATTTGTGTGAAAACAAGGTCCAATCAGGCTGAAACGTTACAGGAAGGTAGATTCTATTGAGTTGTAAGTGATCTGAACGTTTCATGATGATAGCACATTCCTATAGGGGGTCAAACCATGTCCCAAAGGTCACCGGATCTGGTGTCAATTTAAAGAAGTAGTCCAGTTACACATTTGTGGGCTCATAACTTGGCTTCTGAATGCCCTAGAGAGATCAGGTTTGTTTTAGTATACTCCAATCAACAGCCCCTACAACCACAAAAAGGAATGGAGTCATTAGCACTTATGGTTTGTAAATGGCACCCAGAATTATGTTGCACAAAGCACAATTTCACGTCATTCTTGGTTCATTTGTGTGAAAACAAGGTCCAATCAGGCTGAAACGTTACAGGAAGGTAGAATCTATTGAGTTGTAAGTGATCTGAACGTTTCATGATGATAGCACTTTCCTAAGGGGGTCAAACCATGTCCCAAAATGTCACTGGATCTGGTGTCAATTTAAAGAAGTAGTCCAGTTACACATTTGTGGGCTTATAACTTGGCTTCTGAATGTCCTAGAGAGATCAGGTTTGGTTTAGTGTACTCCAATCAACAGCCCCTACAACCACAAAAAGAAATGGAGTCATTAGCACTTATGGTTTGTAAATGGCACCCAGAATTATGTTGCACGAAGCACAATTTCACATCATTCTGGGTCCATTTGTGTGAAAACAAGGTCCAATCAGGCTGAAACGTTACAGGAAGGTAGAATCTATTAAGATGTAAGGGATCTGAACGTTTCATGATGATAGCACTTTCCTAAGGGGGTCAAATCATGTCCCAAAGGTCAACGGATCTGGTGTCAATTTAAAGAAGTAGTCCAGTTACACATTTGTGGGCTTATAACTTGGCTTCTGAATGTCCTAGAGCGATCAGGTTTGTTTTAGTGTACTCCAATCAACAGCCCCTACAACCACAAAAAGGAATGGAGTCATTAGCACTTATGGTTTGTAAATGGCACCCAGAATTATGTTTCACGAAGCACAATTTCACATCATTCTGGGTTCATTTGTATGAAAGCAAGGTCCAATCAGGCTGAAACGTTACAGGAAGGTAGAATCTATTGAGTTGTAAGTGATCTGAACGTTTCATGATGATAGCACTTTCCTAAGGGGGTCAAACCATGTCCCAAAGGTCACCGGATCTGGTGTCAATTTAAAGAAGTAGTCCAGTACCAACATTTGTGGGCTTATAACTTGGCTTCTGAATGTCCAAGAGAGGTCAGGCTTGTTTTAGTGTTCTCCAGTCAACAGCCCCTACAACCACAAAAAGGAATGGAGTCATTAGCACTTATGGTTTGTAAATGGCACCCAGAATTATGTTGCACGAAGCACAATTTCACATCATTCTGGGTCCATTTGTGTGAAAACAAGGTCCAATCAGGCTGAAACGTTACAGGAAGGTAGATTCTATTGAGTTGTAAGTGATCTGAACGTTTCATGATGATAGCACATTCCTATAGGGGGTCAAACCATGTCCCAAAGGTCACCGGATCTGGTGTCAATTTAAAGAAGTAGTCCAGTTACACATTTGTGGGCTCATAACTTGGCTTCTGAATGCCCTAGAGAGATCAGGTTTGTTTTAGTATACTCCAATCAACAGCCCCTACAACCACAAAAAGGAATGGAGTCATTAGCACTTATGGTTTGTAAATGGCACCCAGAATTATGTTGCACGAAGCACAATTTCACATCATTCTGGGTTCATTTGTGTGAAAACAAGGTCCAATCAGGCTGAAACGTTACAGGAAGGTAGAATCTATTGAGTTGTAAGTGATCTGAACGTTTCATGATGATAGCACTTTCCTAAGGGGGTCAAACCATGTCCCAAAGGTCACCTGATCTGGTGTCAATTTAAAGTAGTCCAGTACCAACATTTTTGGGCTTATAACTTGGCTTCTGAATGTCCTAGAGAGGTCAGGCTTGTTTTAGTGTACTCCAGTCAACAGCCCCTACAACCACAAAAAGGAATGGAGTCATTAGCACTTATGGTTTGTAAATGGCACCCAGAATTATGTTGCACGAAGCACAATTTCACATCATTCTGGGTCCATTTGTGTGAAAACAAGGTCCAATCAGGCTGAAACGTTACAGGCAGGTAGATTCTATTGAGTTGTAAGTGATCTGAACGTTTCATGATGATAGCACATTCCTATAGGGGGTCAAACCATGTCCCAAAGGTCACCGGATCTGGTGTCAATTTAAAGAAGTAGTCCAGTTACACATTTGTGGGCTCATAACTTGGCTTCTGAATGCCCTAGAGAGATCAGGTTTGTTTTAGTATACTCCAATCAACAGCCCCTACAACCACAAAAAGGAATGGAGTCATTAGCACTTATGGTTTGTAAATGGCACCCAGAATTATGTTGCACAAAGCACAATTTCACGTCATTCTGGGTTCATTTGTGTGAAAACAAGGTCCAATCAGGCTGAAACGTTACAGGAAGGTAGAATCTATTGAGTTGTAAGTGATCTGAACGTTTCATGATGATAGCACTTTCCTAAGGGGGTCAAATCATGTCCCAAAGGTCACCGGATCTGGTGTCAATTTAAAGAAGTAGTCCAGTTACACATTTGTGGGCTTATAACTTGGCTTCTGAATGTCCTAGAGCGATCAGGTTTGTTTTAGTGTACTCCAATCAACAGCCCCTACAACCACAAAAAGGAATGGAGTCATTAGCACTTATGGTTTGTAAATGGCACCCAGAATTATGTTGCACGAAGCACAATTTCACATCATTCTGGGTTCATTTGTGTGAAAACAAGGTCCAATCAGGCTGAAACGTTACAGGAAGGTAGAATCTATTGAGTTGTAAGTGATCTGAACGTTTCATGATGATAGCACTTTCCTAAGGGGGTCAAACCATGTCCCAAAGGTCACCTGATCTGGTGTCAATTTAAAGAAGTAGTCCAGTACCAACATTTTTGGGCTTATAACTTGGCTTCTGAATGTCCTAGAGAGGTCAGGCTTGTTTTAGTGTACTCCAGTCAACAGCCCCTACAACCACAAAAAGGAATGGAGTCATTAGCACTTATGGTTTGTAAATGGCATCCAGAATTAAGTTGGACAAAGCACAATTTCAAATCATTCTGGGTCCATTTGTGTGAAAACAAGGTCCAATCAGGCTGAAACGTTACAGGAAGGTAGAATCTATTGAGTTGTAAGTGATCTGAACGTTTCATGCTGATAGCACTTTCCTAAGGAGGTCAAACTATGTCCCAAAGGTCACCGGATCTGGTGTCAATTTAAAGAAGTAGTCCAGTTACACATTTGTGGGCCTATAACTTGGCTTCTGAATGTCCTAGAGAGATCAGGTTTAATTTAGTGTACTCCAGTAAACAGCCCCTACAACCACAAAAAGGAATGGAGTCATTAGCACTTATGGTTTGTAAATGGCACCCAGAATTATGTTGCACGAAGCACAATTTCACATCATTCTGGGTTCATTTGTGTGAAAACAAGGTCCAATCAGGCTGAAATGTTACAGGAAGGTAGAATCTATTGAGTTGTAAGTGATCTGAACGTTTCATGATGATAGCACTTTCCTAAGGCGGTCAAACCATGTCCCAAAGGTCACCGGATCTGGTGTCAATTTAAAGAAGTAGTCCAGTTACACATTTGTGGGCTTATAACCTGGTTTCTGAATGTCCTAGAGAGGTCAGGCTTGTTTTAGTGTACTCCAATCAACAGCCCCTACAACCACAAAAAAGAATGGAGTCATTAGCACTTATGGTTTGTAAATGGCACCCAGAATTATGTTGCACAAAGCACAATTTCACATCATTCTGGGTTCATTTGTGTGAAAACAAGGTCCAATCAGGCTGAAACGTTACAGGAAGGTAGAATCTATTGAGTTGTAAGTGATCTGAACGTTTTATGATGATAGCTCTTTCCTAAGGGGGTCAAATCATGTCCCAAAGGTCACCGGATCTGATGTCAATTTAAAGAAGTAGTCCAGTTACACATTTGTGGGCTTATAACTTGGCTTCTGAATGTCCTAGAGAGATCAGGTTTGTTTTAGTGTACTCCAATCAACAGCCCCTACAACCACAAAAAGGAATGGAGTCATTAGCACTTATGGTTTGTAAATGGCATCCAGAATTAAGTTGTACGAAGCACAATTTCAAATCATTCTGGGTCCATTTGTGTGAAAACAAGGTCCAATCAGGCTGAAACGTTACAGGAAGGTAGAATCTATTGAGTTGTAAGTGATCTGAACGTTTCATGCTGATAGCACTTTCCTAAGGAGGTCAAACTATGTCCCAAAGGTCACCGGATCTGGTGTCAATTTAAAGAAGTAGTCCAGTTACACATTTGTGGGCTTATAACTTGGCTTCTGAATGTCCTTGAGAGATCAGGTTTAATTTAGTGTACTCCAATAAACAGCCCCTACAACCACAAAAAGGAATGGAGTCATTAGCACTTATGGTTTGTAAATGGCACCCAGAATTATGTTGCACGAAGCACAACTTCACATCATTCTGGGTCCATTTGTGTGAAAACAAGGTCCTATCAGGCTGAAACATTATAAGAAGGTAGAATCTATTGAGTTGTAAGTGATCTGAACGTTTCATGATGATCGAACATTCCTATAGGGGGTCAAACCATGTCCCAAAGGTCACCGGGCCTGGTGTCACTTTAAAGAAGTAGTCCAGTTACACCTTTGTGGGCTTATAACTTGGCTTCTGAATATCCTAAAGAGGTCAGGTTTGTTTTAGAGTACTCAAGTTAACAGCCCCCATTACCCCAAAAAGGAATGGAGTCATTAGCGCTTATGGTTTTTAAATGGCACCCAGAATTATGTTGCACGAAGCACAATTTCACATAATTCTGGGTTCATTTGTGTGAAAACAAGGTCCAATCAGGCTGAAACGTTACAGGAAGGTAGAATCTATTGAGTTGTAAGTGATCTGAACGTTTCATGATGATAGCACTTTCCTAAGGGGGTCAAACCATGTCCCAAAGGTCACCGGATCTGATGTCAATTTAAAGAAGTAGTCCAGTTACACATTTGTGGGCTTATAACTTGGCTTCTGAATGTCCTAGAGAGATCAGGTTTGTTTTAGTGTACTCCAATCAACAGCCCCTACAACCACAAAAAGGAATGGAGTCATTAGCACTTGTGGTTTTTAAATGGCACCCAGAATTATGTGGTACGAAGCACAATTTCACATCATTCTGGGTTCATTTGTGTGAACCGTCACCTTATCGTGGTGGAGGAGTTTGAGTGCCCTAATGATCCTAGGAGCTATGGTGTCTGGGGCACTTAGTGCCCCTGGTAGGGTCTCCCATGACAAATTTGTCTTAGGTGAAGGGTGAGAAAAAGAACGGTTCGAACGATCTTTCATGGCGGTTAAAACGAAGAGTCGGAGTACCCGGCCCGGAGGGTTACCGGGGTCCCACCCTGGAGCCAGGCCTGGGGTTGGGGCCTGTGAGCGAGCGCCTGGTGGCCGGGCTGTCGCCCATGGGGCCCGGCCGGGCCCAGCCCGAACCGGATACATGGGCTCGTCCAACTGTGGACCCACCACCCGCAGGAGGAACATGAAGGGTCCGGTGCAATGCGAATCGGGTGGCAGGCCAGGTCCAATCCCCGGACAAGAAAACTAGTTTTTGGGACATGGAACGTCACTTCGCTGGCGGGGAAGGAGCCGGAGCTTGTGGCAGAGGTTGAGCGGTACCGGCTAGATATAGTCGGACTCACCTCGACACATTGCATTGGCTCTGGAACCCGAGACCTGGAGAGGGGTTGGACACTCTACTTTGCTGGAGTTGCTCCGGGTGAGAGGCGGAGGGCTGGGGTTGGCTTTTTGTTAGCCCCGAGACTCTCTGCCTGTGTGTTGGGGTTTACCCCGGGGGACAAGAGGGTAGCTTCCTTGCGCCTTCGGGTCGGGGAACGGGTCCTGACTGTTGTTTGTGCTTATGGGCCAAATATCAGTTCAGAGTACCCACCCTTTTTGGAGTCCCTGGGACGAGTGCTAGATAGTGCTCCATCAGGGGACTCCATTGTCCTGCTGGGGGACTTCAATGCTCACGTGGGCAATGACAGCTTGACCTGGAGGGGTGTGATTGGGAGGAACGGCCCACCTAATCTGAACTCGAGCGGTGTTTTGTTATTGGACTTCTGTGCAAGCAGCAGTTTGGCCATAATGAACACCAAGTTCGAACATAAGGATGCCCACCGGTACACTTGGTACCAGGGCAGCCTAGGTCACAGGTCGATGATAGATTTTGTAGTCGTATCATCTGACCTGCGGCCGTATGTTTTGGACACCCGAGTGAAGAGAGGGGCGGAGCTGTCAACTGATCACCACCTGGTGGTGAGTTGGATCAGATGGCAAGGGAACATGCCGCGTAGACCTGGCAGACCCAAACGCATAGTGAGGGTCTGCTGGGAACGCCTGGCAGAAGAACCTGTCAAGACGGTCTTCAACTCCCACCTCCGGCAGAGCTTTGACCAAGTCCCGAGAGCAGTGGGGGACATTGAGTCCGAGTGGGCCTTGTTCCACTCTGCGATTGTCGAGGCGGCTGTTGCTAGCTGTGGTCGTAAGGTGGCCGGTGCCAGTCGTGGTGGCAACCCCCGTACCCGCTGGTGGACACCAGAGGTTCGGGGAGCCGTCAGGCTGAAGAAGGAGGCCTACAGGGCGTGGCTGGTCTGTGGGTCTCTGGAGGCAGCAGACAGGTACCGGATAGCCAAGCGGGGTGCAGCAGTGGCAGTTACCGAGGCAAAATCTCGGGCGTGGGAGGAGTTTGGTGAGGCCATGGAGAAAGACTATCGATCGGCTCCAAAGAGGTTCTGGCAAACTGTCCGGCGCCTCAGGAGAGGAAGGCAGCAACTCGCTCACACTGTTTACAGTGGGGATGGGGAGTTGCTGACGTCAACTGAGGCTATAGTCGGACGGTGGAAGGAATACTTTGAGGAGCTCCTCAATCCCACCAATGCGCATTCCGAGGAGGAACCAGAGCTGGGAGGCCTGGGGATGGACTGTCCGATCTCGGGGGCAGAAGATGCTGAGGTAGTCAAACAACTACACAGCGGCGGAGCCCCGGGGGCGGATGAGGTTCGTCCTGGGTATCTCAAGGCTATGGATGTTGTAGGGCTGTCATGGTTGACACGTCTCTACAACATTGCGTGGTCATCGGGGGCAGTTCCTAGGGAGTGGCAGACCGGGGTGGTGGTCCCCATCTTTAAGAAGGGTGACCTGAGGGTGTGTTCCAACTATAGGGGGATCACACTCCTCAGCCTCCCTGGAAAGGTCTACGCCAAGGTACTGGAGAGGAGGGTCCGATTGATAGTTGAATCTCAGATAGAGGAGGAGCAATGTGGTTTTCGTCCTGGCCGTGGAACTGTGGACCAGCTCTATACCCTTGCAAGGGTGATGGAGGGTGCATGGGAGTTTGCCCAACCAATCCACATGTGCTTTGTGGATTTGGAGAAGGCTTATGACCGTGTCCCCAGGGGCACCCTGTGGGGGACGCTCCAGGAGTATGGGGTGGGTGGCTTTCTGTTAAGGGCCATTCAGTCCCTTTACCAGAGGAGCGTGAGTTTGGTCCGCATAGCCGGTAGTAAGTCGGACCTGTTCCCAGTGAGGGTTGGACTCCGCCAGGGCTGCCCTTTGTCACCGGTTCTGTTCATCACTTTTATGGACAGAATTTCTAGACACAGCCGTGGTGTGGAGTGTGTCGAGTTTGGTGGCAGGAGAATCTCGTCTCTGCTTTTTGCGGATGATGTGGTCCTCCTAGCTTCATCCAGCTCTGACCTTCAGCTCTTGCTGGGTAGGTTCGCGGCTGAATGTGAAGCGGCTGGGATGAGGATCAGCACCTCCAAATCTGAGACCATGGTTCTCGACCGGAAAAGGGTGGCTTGCCACCTCCGGGTCGGGGGAGAGGTCCTACCTCAAGTGGAGGAGTTTAAGTATCTCGGGGTCTTGTTCACGAGTGAGGGTAGGTGGGATCGGGAGATCGACAGGCGGATTGGTTCGGCGTCTGCAGTGATGTGGACGCTGAGCTGATCTGTTGTGGGGAAGAGGGAGCTGAGCCAGAAAGCCAGGCTCTCGATTTACCGGTCGATCTACGTCCCAATCCTCACCTATGGTCATGAGCTTTGGGTAATGACCGAAAGAACGAGATCGCGGATACAAGCGGCCGAAATGAGTTTCCTCCGTAGGGTGGCCGGGCTCAGCCTTAGAGATAGGGTGAGGAGCTCGGACATTCGGGAGGGACTCGGAGTAGAGCCGCTGCTCCTCCGGATCGAAAGGAGCCAGTTGAGGTGGTTTGGGCATCTGGTCAGGATGCCTCCTGGATGCCTCCCCGGGGAGGTGTTTCGGGCATGTCCTGCCGGCAGAAGGCCCACGGGTCGACCCAGGACACGTTGGAGAGGTTACATCTCCAATCTGGTCCGGGAACGCCTTGGGGTCCTGCCGGAGGAGCTGGTGGGCAAGGCCGGGGAGAGGCCGGCCTGGAGCTCCCTAATTGGGATGCTGCCCCCGCGACCCAGACCCGGATAAGCGGAGGAAGACGAAGACGAAGACGAAGACGAAAACAAGGTCCAATCAAGCTGAAACGTTACAGGAAGGTAGAATCTATTCAGTTGTAAGTGATCTGAACGTTTCATGATGATAGTACTTTCCTAAGGGGATCAAACCATGTCCCAAATGTCACCGGATCTGGTGTCAATTTAAAGAAGTAGTCCAGTCACACATTTGTGGGCTTATAACTTGACTTCTGAATGTCCTAGAGAGATCAGGTTTGTTTTAATAGACTCCAATCAACAGCCCCTACAACCACAAAAAGGAATGGAGTCTTTAGCACTTATGGTTTGTAAATGGCACCCAGAATTATGTTGCATGAAGCACAATTTCACATCATTCTGGGTCCATTTGTGTGAAAACAAGGTCCAATCAGGCTGAAACGTTACAAGAAGGTAGAATCTATTGAGTTGTAAGTGATCTGAACGTTTCAAGATGATCACACTTTCCTAAGGGGGTCATACCATGTCCCAAAGGTCACCGGATCTGGTGTCAATTTAAAGAAGTAGTCCAGTTACACATTTGTGGGCTTATAACTTGGCTTCTGAATTTCCTAGAGAGATCAGGTTTGTTTTAATGTACTCCAACCAACAGCCCCTACAACCACAAAAAGGAATGGAGTCATTAGCACTTATGGTTTGTAAATGTCACCCAAGATTATGTTGCACGAAGCACAATTTCACATCATACTGGGTCCATTTGTGTGAAAACAAGGTCCAATCAGGCTGAAACGTTACAAGAAGGTAGAATCTATTGAGTAGTAAGTGATCTGAACGTTTCATGATGATCGCACTTTCCTATAGGGGGTCAAACCATGTCCCAAAGGTCACCGGGCCTGGTGTCACTTTAAAGAAGTAGTCCAATTACACCTTTGAGGGCTTATAACTTGGTTTATGAATGTCCTAGAGAGATCAGGTTTGTTTTAGTGTACTCCAATCAACAGCCCCTACAACCTCAAAAAGGAATGGAGTCATTAGCACTTATGATTTTTAAATGGCACCCAGAATTATGTTGCACAAAGCACAATTTCACATCATTCTGGGTCCATTTGTGTGAAAACAAGGTCCAATCAGGCTGAAACTTTACAAGAAGGTAGAATCTATTGAGTTGTAAGGGATCTGAATGTTTCATGATGATCGCACATTCCTATTGGGGGTCAAACATTGTCCCAAAGGTCACCGGGCCTGGTGTAACTTTAAAGAAGTAGTCCAGTTACACCTTTGTGGGCTTATAACTTGGCTTCTGAATATCCTAGAGAGGTCAGGTTTGTTTTAGAGTACTCCAATTAGCAGCCCCATTACCACTAAAAGGAACGGAGTCATTAGCACTTATGGTTTTTAAATGGCACCCAGAATTATGTTGCACGAAGCACAATTTCACATCATTCTGGGTTCATTTGTGTGAAAACAAGGTCCAATCAGGCTGAAACGTTACAAGAAGGTAGAATCTATTGAGTTTTAAGTGATCTGAACGTTTCATGATGATCGCACATTCCTATAGGGGGTAAAACCATGTCCCAAAGTTCACCGGGCCTGGTGTCACTTTAAAGAAGTAGTCCAGTTACACATTTGTGGGCTTATAGCTTGGCTTCTGAATGTCCTAGTGAGATCAGGTTTGTTTTAGAGTACTCCAATTAACAGCCCCCATTACCACTAAAAGGAATGGAGTCATTAGCACTTATGGTTTTTAAATGTCACCCAGAATTATGTTGCACGAAGCACAATTTCACATCATTTTGGGTTCATTTGTGTGAAAACAAGGTCCAATCAGGCTGAAACGTTACAGGAAGGTAGAATCTATTGAGTTGTAAGTGATCTGAACGTTTCATGATGATAGCACATTCCTAAGGGGGTCAAACCATGTCCCAAAGGTCACCGGATCTGGTGTCAATTTAAAGAAGTAGTCCAGTTACACATTTGTGGGCTTATAACTTGGCTTCTGAATGTCCTAGAGAGATCAGGTTTGTTTTAGTGTACTCCAACCAACAGCCCCTACAACCACAAAAAGGGATGGAGTCATTAGCACTTATGGTTTGTAAATGGCACCCAGAATTATGTTGCACGAAACACAATTTCACATCATTCTGGGTCCATTTGTGTGAAAACAAGGTCCAATCAGGCTGAAACGTTACAAGAAGGTAGAATCTATTGAGTTGTAAGTGATCTGAACGTTTCAAGATGATTGCACATTACTATAGGGGGTCAAACCATGTCCCAAAGGTCACCGGGCCTGGTGTCACTTTAAAGAAGTAGTCCAGTTACACCTTTGTCAGCTTATAACTTTTCTTCTGAATGTCCTAGAGAGGTCAGGTTTGTTTTAGAGTACTTCAATTAATAGCTCCTACAACCACAAAAAGGAATGGAGTCATTAGCACTTATGGTTTGTAAATGGCAGCCAGAATTATGTTGCACGGAGCACAATTTCACATCATTCTGGGTCCATTTGTGTGAAAACAAGGTCCAATCAGGCTGAAACGTTACAAGAAGGTAGAATCTATTGAGTTGTAAGTGATCTGAACGTTTCATGATGATAGCACTTTCCTAAGGGGGTCAAACCATGTCCCAAAGGTCACCGGGCCTGGTGTCACTTTAAAGAAATAGTCCAGTTACAACTTTGTGGGCTTATAACTTGGCTTCTGAATAACCTCAAGAGGTCAGGTTTGTTTTAGTGTACTCCAATCAACAGCTCCTACAACCACAAAAAGGACTGGAGTCATTAGCACTTATGGTTTTTAAATGGCACCCAGAATTATGTTGCACGAAGCACAATTTCACATCATTCTGGGTTCATTTGTGTGAAAACAAGGTCCAATCAGGCTGAAACGTTACAGGAAGGTAGAATCTATTGAGTTGTAAGTGATCTGAACGTTTCGTGATGATAGCACTTTCCTAAGGGGGTCAAACTATGTCCCAAAGGTCACCGGATCTGGTGTCAATTTAAAGAAGTAGTCCAGTTACACATTTGTGGGCTTATAACTTGGCTTCTGAATGTCCTAGAGAGATCAGGTTTGTTTTAGTGTACTCCAACCAACAGCCCCTACAACCACAAAAAGGAATGGAGTCATTAGCACTTTTGGTTTGTAAATGACACCCAGAATTATGCTGCACGAAGCACAATTTCACATCATTCTGGGTCCATTTGTGTGAAAACAAGGTCCAATCAGGCTGAAACGTTACAAGAAGGTAGAATCTATTGAGTTGTAAGTGATCTGAACGTTTCATGATGATCGCACTTTACTATAGGGGGTCAAACCATGTCCCAAAGGTCACCGTGCCTGGTGTCACTTTAAAGAAGTAGTCCAGTTACACCTTTGTGGGCTTATAACTTGGCTTCTGAATATCCTAAAGAGGTCAGGTTTGTTTTAGTGTACTCCAATCAACAGCCTCTACAACCACAAAAAGGAATGGAGTCATTAGCACTTATGGTTTGTAAATGGCACCCAGAATTATGTTGCACGAAGCACAATTTCACATCATTCTGGGTCCATTTGTGTGAAAACAAGGTCCAATCAGGCTGAAACGTTACAAGAAGGTAGAATCTATTGAGTTGTAAGTGATCTGAACGTTTCAAGATGATTGCACATTACTATAGGGGGTCAAACCATGTCCCAAAGGTCACCGGGCCTGGTGTCACTTTAAAGAAGTAGTCCAGTTACACCTTTGTCGGCTTATAACTTTTCTTCTGAATGTCCTAGAGAGGTCAGGTTTGTTTTAGAGTACTTCAATTAATAGCTCCTACAACCACAAAAAGGAATGGAGTCATTAGCACTTATGGTTTTTAAATGGCACCCAGAATTATGTTGCACGAAGCACAATTTCACATCATTCTGGGTTCATTTGTGTGAAAACAAGGTCCAATCAGGCTGAAACGTTACAGGAAGGTAGAATCTATTGAGTTGTAAGTGATCTGAACGTTTCATGATGATAGCACTTTCCTAAGGGGGTCAAACCATGTCCCAAAGGTCACCGGATCTGGTGTCAATTTAAAGAAGTAGTCCAGTTACACATTTGTGAGCTTATAACTTGGCTTCTGAATTTCCTAGAGAGATCAGGTTTGTTTTAGTGTACTCCAATCAACAGCCCCTACAACCACAATAAGTAAGGAGGTCATTAGCACTTATGGTTTGTAAATGGCACCCAGAATTATGTTGCACGGAGCACAATTTCACATCATTCTGGGTCCATTTGTGTGAAAACAAGGTCCAATCAGGCTGAAACATTACAAGAAGGTAGAATCTATTGAGTTGTAAGTGATCTGAACGTTTCATGATGATAGCACTTTCCTAAGGGGGTCAAACCATGTGCCAAAGGTCACCGGGCCTGGTGTCACTTTAAAGAAGTAGTCCAGTTACAACTTTGTGGGCTTATAACTTGGCTTCTGAATATCCTCAAGAGGTCAGGTTTGTTTTAGTGTACTCCAATCAACAGCCCCTACAACCACAAAAAGGACTGGAGTCATTAGCACTTATGGTTTTTAAATGGCACCCAGAATTATGTTGCACGAAGCACAATTTCACATCATTCTGGGTTCATTTGTGTGAAAACAAGGTCCAATCAGGCTGAAACGTTACAAGAAGGTAGAATCTATTGAGTTGTAAGTGATCTGAACGTTTCGTGATGATAGCACTTTCCTAAGGGGGTCAAACTATGTCCCAAAGGTCACCGGATCTGGTGTCAATTTAAAGAAGTAGTCCAGTTACACATTTGTGGGCTTATAACTTGGCTTCTGAATGTCCAAGAGAGATCAGGTTTGTTTTAGTGTACTCCAACCAACAGCCCCTACAACCACAAAAAGGAATGGAGTCATTAGCACTTATGGTTTGTAAATGGCACCCAGAATTATGCTGCACGAAGCACAATTTCACATCATTCTGGGTCCATTTGTGTGAAAACAAGGTCCAATCAGGCTGAAACGTTACAAGAAGGTAGAATCTATTGAGTTGTAAGTGATCTGAACGTTTCATGATGATCGCACTTTCCTATAGGGGGTCAAACCATGTCCCAAAGGTCACCGTGCCTGGTGTCACTTTAAAGAAGTAGTCCAGTTACACCTTTGTGGGCTTGTAACTTGGCTTCTGAATATCCTAAAGAGGTCAGGTTTGTTTTAGTGTACTCCAATCAGCAGCCTCTACAACCACAAAAAGGAATGGCGTCATTAGCACTTATGGTTTGTAAATGGCACCCAGAATTATGTTGCACGAAGCACAATTTCACATCATTCTGGGTCCATTTGTGTGAAAACAAGGTCCAATCAGGCTGAAACGTTACAAGAAGGTAGAATCTATTGAGTTGTAAGTGATCTGAACGTTTCAAGATGATTGCACATTACTATAGGGGGTCAAACCATGTCCCAAAGGTCACCGGGCCTGGTGTCACTTTAAAGAAGTAGTCCAGTTACACATTTGTGGGCTTATAACGTTTCTTCTGAATGTCCTAGAGAGGTCAGGTTTGTTTTAGAGTACTTCAATTAATAGCTCCTACAACCACAAAAAGGAATGGAGTCATTAGCACTTATGGTTCTTAAATGGCACCCAGAATTATGTTGCACGAAGCACAATTTCACATCATTCTGGGTTCATTTGTGTGAAAACAAGGACCAATCAGGCTGAAACGTTACAGGAAGTTAGAATCTATTGAGTTGTAAGTGATCTGAAAGTTTCATGATGATAGCACTTTCCTAAGGGGGTCAAACCATGTCCCAAAGGTCACCGGATCTGGTGTCAATTTAAAGAAGTAGTCCAGTTACACAGTTGTGAGCTTATAACTTGGCTTCTGAATTTCCTAGAGGGATCAGGTTTGTTTTAGTGTACTCCAATCAACAGCCCCGACAACCACAAAAAGGACGGGAGTCATTAGCACTGGGTGCCATTTACAAGCAAGACACGCCCCGAGGAGCGTCTTACCACATGTCAACAATGGGTCTGACTGAGGGCCTCCTGGAGAGAAGCCCAAGCAAGACGCGCCCCGAGGAGCGTCTTGCCACATGTCAACACTGGGTCTGACTGAGGGCCTCCAGGAGAGAGGCCCAAATAAGACGCGCCCCGAGGAGCGTCTTGCCACATGTCAACACTGGGTCTGACTGAGCGCTTCCAGGAGAGAGGCCCAAGCAAGACGCGAACCGAGGAGAGTCTTGCCACATGTCAGCACTCGGTCTGACTGAGCGCCTCCAGGAGAGAGGCCCAAGCAAGACGCGCCCCGAGGAGCGTCTTGACACATTTCTCCTCTGGGTCTGACTGAACGCCTCCAGGAGAGAGGCCCAAGCAAGACGTTCCCCGAGGAGCGTCTTTCCACATGTCAACACTGGGTCTGACTGAGTGCCTCCATGAGAGAAGCCCCAGCAAGACGCGCCCCGAGGAGCGTCTTGCCACATGTCACCTCTGGGTCTGACTGAGCGCCTCCAGGAGAGAGGCCCAAGCAAGACGCGCCCCGAGGAGCGTCTTGTCACATGTCACTACCCGGTCTGACTGAGCGCCTCCAGGAGAGAGGCCCGAGGAGCGTCTTGACACATGTCACCTCTGGGTCTGACTGAGCGCCTCCAGGAGAGAGGCCCAAGCAAGACGGGCCCCGAGGAGCGTCTTGTCACATGTCAACACTGGGTATGACTGAGCGCCTCCAGGAGCGAGGCCCAACCAAGAAACGCCCGAGGAGCGTCTTGACACATGTCAACACTGGGTCTGACTGAGCAGCTCCAGGAGAGAGGTCCAAGCAACACGAGCCCCGAGGAGCGTCTTGCCACATGTCAACACTGGGTCTGACTGAGTGCCTCCATGAGAGAAGCCCCGGCAAGACGCGCCCCGAGGAGCGTCTTGTCACATGTCACTACTCGGTCTGACTGAGCGCCTCCAGGAGAGAGGCCCAAGCAAGACGTGCCCCGAGGAGCGTCTTGCCACATGTAAACAATGGGTCTGACTGAGGGCCTCCAGGAGAGAAGCCCAAGCAAGAAGCGCCCCGAGGAGCTTCTTGCCACATGTCAACACTGGGTCTGACTGAGCGCCTCCAGGAGAGAGGCCCAAGCAAGACACGCCCCGAGGAGCGTCTTGACACATGTTAACACTGGGTCTGACTGAGGGCCTCCATGTGATAAGCCCAAGCAAGACGCGCCCCGAGGAGCGTCTTGCCACATGTCAACACTGGGTCTGACTGAGCGCCTCCAGGAGAGAGGCCCGAGGAGCGTCTTGACACATGTCACCTCTGGGTCTGACTGAGCGCCTCCAGGAGAGAGGCCCAAGCAAGACGCGCCCCGAGGAGCGTCTTGACACATGTCAACACTGGGTCTGACTGAGCGCCTCCAGGAGCGAGGCCCAAGCAAGAAACGCCCGAGAAGCGTCTTGACACATGTCAACACTGGGTCTGACTGAGCAGCTCCAGGAGAGAGGTGCAAGCAACACGCGCCCCGAGGAGCGTCTTGCCACATGTCAACACTGAGTCTGACTGAGTGCCTCCATGAGAGAAGCCCCTGCAAGACGCGCCCCGAGGAGCGTCTTGTCACGTGTCACTACTCGGTCTGACTGAGAGCCTCCAGGAGAGAGGCCCAAGCAAGACGTGCCCCGAGGAGCGTCTTGCCACATGTCAACAATGGGTCTGACTGAGGGCCTCCAGGAGAGAAGCCCAAGCAAGAAGCGCCCCGAGGAGCGTCTTGCCACATGTCAACACTGGGTCTGACTGAGCGCCTCAAGGAGAGAGGCCCAAGCAAGACACGCCCCGAGGAGCGTCTTGACACATTTTAACACTGGGTCTGACTGAGGGCCTCCATGTGAGAAGCCCAAGCAAGACACGCCCCGAGGAGAGTCTTGCCACATGTCAACACTGGGTCTGACAGAGGGCATCCAGGAGAGAGGCCCAAGCAATACGCGCCCCGAGGAGCGTCTTGCCACATGTCAACAATGGGTCTGACTGAGGGCCTCCAGGAGAGAAGCCCAAGGAAGACGCGCCCCGAGGAGCGTCTTGCCACGTGTCAACACTGGGTCTGACAGAGGGCCTCCATGAGAGAGGCCCAAGCAAGACGCGCCCCGAGGAGTGTCTTGCCACATGTCAACACTGGGTCTCACTGAGCGCCTCCAGGAGAGAGGCCCAAGCAAGACGCGCCCCGAGGAGCGTCTTGCCACGTGTCAACACTGGGTCTGACTTAGCGCCTCCAGGAGAGAGGCCCAAGCAAGATGCGCCCCGAGGAGCGTCTTGCCACGTGTCACCACTGGGTCTGACTGAGCTCCTCCAGGAGAGAGGCCCAAGCAAGACGCGCCCCGAGGAGCGTCTTGCCACGTGTCACCACTGGGTCTGATTGAGCACCTCCAGGAGAGAGGCCCCAGCAAGACGCGCCGCGAGGAGCATCTTGCCTTATGTCAGCACTCGGTCTGACTGAGCGCCTCCAGGAGAGAGGCCCAAGCAAGACCCGCCCCGAGGAGCGTCTTGCCACACGTCACTACTCGGTCTAACTGAGCGCCTCCAGGAGAGAGGTCCAAGCAAGACACGCCCCGAGGAGCGTCTTGCCACACGTCACTACTCGGTCTGTCTGAGCACCTCCAAGAGAGGGGTCCAAGCAAGACACGCCCCGAGGAGCGTCTTGCCACATGTCACTACTCGGTCTGACTGAGCGCCTCCAGGAGGGAGGTCCAAGCAAGACGCGCCCCGAGGAGCGTCTTGCCACATGTCACTACTCGGTCTGACTGAGCGCCTCCAGGAGAGAGGCCCAAGCAAGACGCGCCCCGAGGACCGTCTTGCCACATGTCAACACTGGGTCTGACTGAGGGCCCCCAGGAGAGAGGCCCAAATAAGACGCGCCCCGAGGAGCGTCTTGCCACATGTCAACACTGGGTCTGACTGAGGGCCTCCAGGAGAGAAGCCCAAGCAAGATGCACCCCGAGGAGCGTCTTGCCACATGTCAGCACTCGGTCTGACTGAGCGCCTCCAGGAGAGAGGCCCAAGCAAGACGCGCCCTGAAGAGCGTCTTGCCACATGTCAAGACTGGGTCTGACTGAGCGCCTCCAGGAGAGAGGCCCAAGCAAGATGCGCCCCGAGGAGCGTCTTGCCACATGTGAACACTGGGTCTGACTGAGCGCCTCCAGGAGAGAGGCCCAAGCAAGACGCGCCCGGAGGAGCGTCTTGCCACATGTCTCCTCTGGGTCTGACTGAGCGCCTCCAGGAGAGAGGCCCAAGCAAGACGTGCCCCGAGGAGCATCTTGCCACATGTCAACACTCGGTCTGACTGAGCGCCTCCAGGAGAGAGGCCCAAGCAAGACGCGCCCCGAGGAGCGTCTTGCCACATGTCAACACTGGGTCTGACTGAGCGCCTCCAGGAGAGAGGCCCAAGCAAGACGCGCCCCAAGGAGAGTCTTGCCACATGTCAGCACTCGGTCTGACTGAGCGCCTCCAGGAGAGAGGCCCAAGCAAGACGCGCCCCGAGGAGCGTCTTGACACATTTCTCCTCTGGGTCTGACTGAGCGCCTCCAGGAGAGAGGCCCAAGCAAGACGTTCCCCAAGGAGCGTCTTTCCACATGTCAACACTGGGTCTGACTGAGTGCCTCCATGAGAGAAGCCCCAGCAAGACGCGCCCCGAGGAGCGTCTTGCCACATGTCAACACTGGGTCTGACTGAGCACCTCCAGGAGAGAGGCCCAAGCAAGACGCTTCCCGAGGAGCTTCTTGCCACATGTCAACACTGGGTCTGACTGAGCGCCTCCAGGAGAGAGGCCCGAGGAGCGTCTTGACACATGTCACCTCTGGGTCTGACTGAGCGCCTCCAGGAGAGAGGCCCAAGCAAGACGCGCCCCGAGGAGCGTCTTGTCACATGTCAACACTGGGTCTGACTGAGCGCCTCCAGGAGCGAGGCCCAAGCAAGAAACACCCGAGGAGCGTCTTGACACATGTCAACATTGGGTCTGACTGAGCGCCTCCAGGAGAGAGGTCCAAGCAACACGCGCCCCGAGGAGCGTCTTGTCACATGTCACTACTCGGTCTGACTGAGCGCCTCCAGGAGAGAGGCCCAAGCAAGATGTGCCCCGAGGAGCGTCTTGCCACATGTCAACAATGGGTCTGACTGAGGGCCTCCAGGAGAGAAGCCCAAGCAAGAAGCGCCCCGAGGAGCGTCCTGCCACATGTCAACACTGGGTCTGACTGGGCGCCTCCAGGAGAGAGGCCCAAGCAAGACATGCCCCGAGGAGCGTCTTGACACATGTTAACACTGGGTCTGACTGAGAGCCTCCATGTGAGAAGCCCAAGCAAGACACGCCCCGAGGAGAGTCTTGCCACATGTCAACACTGGGTCTGACACAGGGCATCCAGGAGAGAGGCCCAAGCAATACGCGCCCCGAGGAGCGTCTTGCCACATGTCAACAATGGGTCTGACTGAGGGCCTCCAGGAGAGAAGCCCAAGGAAGACGCGCCCCGAGGAGCTTCTTGCCACATGTCAGCACTCGGTCTGACTGAGCGCCTCCAGGAGAGAGGCCAAAGCAAGATGCGCCCCGAGGAGCGTCTTGACACATGTCAACACTGGGTCTGACAGAGGGCCTCCATGAGAGAGGCCCAAGCAAGACCCGCCCCGAGGAGCGTCTTGCCACATGTCACTACTCGGTCTAACTGAGCGCCTCCAGGAGAGAGGTCCAAGCAAGACACGCCCCGAGGAGCATCTTGCCACATGTCACATCCTCGGTCTGACTGAGCGCCTCCAGGAGGGAGGTCCAAGCAAGACGCGCCCCGAGGAGCGTCTTGCCACATGTCACTACTCGGTCTGACTGAGCGCCTCCAGGATATAGGCCCAAGCAATACGTGCCCCGAGGAGCGTCTTGCCACATGTCAACAATGGGTCTGACTGAGGGCCTCCAGGAGAGAAGCCCAAGCAAGACGCGCCCCGAGGAGCATCTTGCCACATGTCAACACTGGGTCGGACTGAGGGCCCCCAGGAGAGAGGCCCAAATAAGACGCGCCCCGAGGAGCGTCTTGCCACATGTCAACAATGGGTCTGACTGAGGGCCTCCAGGAGAGAAGCCCAAGCAAGATGCGCGCCGAGGAGCGTCTTGCCACATGTCAACACTGGGTCTGACTGAGCGCCTTCAGGAGAGAAGCCCAAGCAAGATGCGCGCCGAGGAGCGTCTTGACACATGTCTCCTCTGGGTCTCACTGAGCGCCTCCAGGAGAGAGGCCCAAGCAAGACGTGCCCCGAGGAGCATCTTGCCACATGTCAACACTGGGTCTGACTGAGTTTCTCCATGAGAGAAGCCCCAGCAAGACGCGCCCCGAGGAGAGTCTTGCCACATGTCAACACTGGGTCTGACTGAGCGCCTCCAGGAGCGAGGCCCAAGCAAAAAACGCCCGAGGAGCGTCTTGACACATGTCAACATTGGGTCTGACTGAGCGCCTCCAGGAGAGAGGTCCAAGCAACACGCGCCCCGAGGAGCATCTTGCCACATGTCAACACTGGGTCTGACTGAGTGCCTCCATGAGAGAAGCCCCAGCAAGACGCGCCCCGAGGAGCGTCTTGTCACATGTCACTACTCGGTCTGACTGAGCGCCTCCAGGAGAGAGGCCCAAGCAAGACGTGCCCCGAGGAGCGTCTTGCCACATGTCAACAATGGGTCTGACTGAGGGCCTCCAGGAGAGAAGCCCAAGCAAGAAGCGCCCCGAGGAGCGTCTTGCCACATGTCAACACTGGGTCTGACTGGGCGCCTCCAGGAGAGAGGCCCAAGCAAGACATGCCCCGAGGAGCGTCTTGACACATGTTAACACTGGGTCTGACTGAGAGCCTCCATGTGAGAAGCCCAAGCAAGACACGCCCCGAGGAGAGTCTTGCCACATGTCAACACTGGGTCTGACAGAGGGCATCCAGGAGAGAGGCCCAAGCAATACGCGCCCCGAGGAGCGTCTTGCCACATGTCAACAATGGGTCTGACTGAGGGCCTCCAGGAGAGAAGCCCAAGGAAGACGCGCCCCGAGGAGCTTCTTGCCACATGTCAGCACTTGGTCTGACTCAGCGCCTCCAGGAGAGAGGCCAAAGCAAGATGCGCCCCGAGGAGCGTCTTGACACATGTCAACACTGGGTCTGACAGAGGGCCTCCATGAGAGAGGCCCAAGCAAGACCCACCCTGAGGAGCGTCTTGCCACATGTCACTACTCGGTCTAACTGAGCGCCTCCAGGAGAGAGGTCCAAGCAAGACACGCCCCGAGGAGCGTCTTGCCACATGTCACATCCTCGGTCTGACTGAGCGCCTCCAGGAGGGAGGTCCAAGCAAGACGCGCCCCGAGGAGCGTCTTGCCACATGTCACTACTCGGTCTGACTGAGCGCCTCCAGGAGATAGGCCCAAGCAATACGTGCCCCGAGGAGCGTCTTGCCACATGTCAACATTGGGGCTGACTGAGGGCCTCCAGGAGAGAAGCCCAAGCAAGACGCGCCCCGAGGAGCGTCTTGCCACATGTCAACACTGGGTCGGACTGAGGGCCCCCAGGAGAGAGGCCCAAATAAGACGCGCCCCGAGGAGCGTCTTGCCACATGTCAACAATGGGTCTGACTGAGGGCCTCCAGGAGAGAAGCCCAAGCAAGATGCGCGCCGACGAGCGTCTTGCCACATGACAACACTGGGTCTGACTGAGCGCCTCCAGGAGAGAGGCCCAAGCAAGACGCGCCCCGAGGAGCGTCTTGCCACATGTCAACACTGGGTCTGACTGAGCGCCTCCAGGAGAGAGGCCCAAGCAAGACGCGCCCCGAGGAGCGTCTTGACACATGTCTCCTCTGGGTCTCACTGAGCGCCTCCAGGAGAGAGGCCAGAGCAAGACGTGCCCCGAGGAGCATCTTGCCACATGTCAACACTGGGTCTGACTGAGTGCCTCCATGAGAGAAGCCCCAGCAAGACGCGCCCCGAGGAGCGTCTTGCCACATGTCAACACTGGGTCTGACTGAGCACCTCCAGGAGAGAGGCCCAAGCAAGACGCGCCCCGAGGAGCGTCTTGCCACATGTCAACACTGGGTCTGACTGAGCGCCTCCAGGAGAGAGGCCCGAGGAGCGTCTTGCCACATGTCACCTCTGGGTCTGACTGAGCGCCTCCAGGAGAGAGGCGCAAGCAAGAAACGCCCGAGGAGCGTCTTGACACATGTCAACACTGGGTCTGACTGAGCGCCTCGAGGAGAGAGGCCCCAGCAAGACGCGCCCCGAGGAGCGTCTTGCCACATGTCAGCACTCGGTCTGACTGAGCGCCTCCAGGAGAGAGGCCCAAGAAAGAAGCGCCCCGAGGAGCGTCTTGCCACATGTCAACAATGGGTCTGACTGAGGGCCTCCAGGAGAGAAGCCCAAGCAAGACGCGCCCCGAGGAGCGTCTTGCCACATGTCAACACTGGGTCTAATTGAGCGCCTCCAGGAGAGAGGCTCAAGCAAGACACGCCCCGAGGAGCGTCTTGCCACATGTCACTACTCGGTCTGACTGAGCGCCTCCAGGAGAGAGGTCCAAGCAACACGAGCCCCGAGGAGCGTCTTGCCACATGTCAACACTGGGTCTGACTGAGTGCCTCCATGAGAGAAGTCCCAGCAAGACGCGCCCCGAGAAGCGCCTTGCCACATGTCAGTACTCGGTCTGACTGAGCGCCTCCAGGAGAGAGGCCCAAGCAAGACGTGCCCCGAGGAGCATCTTGCCACATGTCAACACTGGGTCTGACTGAGTGCCTCCATGAGAGAAGCCCCAGCAAGACGCGCCCCGAGGAGCGTCTTGCCACATGTCAACACTGGGTCTGACTGAGCACCTCCAGGAGAGAGGCCCAAGCAAGACGCGCCCCGAGGAGCTTCTTGCCACATGTCAACACTGGGTCTGACTGAGCGCCTCCAGGAGAGAGGCCCGAGGAGCGTCTTGACACATGTCACCTCTGGGTCTGACTGAGCGCCTCCAGGAGAGAGGCCCAAGCAAGACGCGCCCCGAGGAGCGTCTTGTCACATGTCAACACTGGGTCTGACTGAGCGCCTCCAGGAGCGAGGCCCAAGCAAGAAACGCCCGAGGAGCGTCTTGACACATGTCAACATTGGGTCTGACTGAGCGCCTCCAGGAGAGAGGTCCAAGCAACACGCGCCCCGAGGAGCGTCTTGTCACATGTCACTACTCGTTCTGACTGAGCGCCTCCAGGAGAGAGGCCCAAGCAAGACGTGCCCCGAGGAGCGTCTTGCCACATGTCAACAATGGGTCTGACTGAGGGCCTCCAGGAGAGAAGCCCAAGCAAGAAGCGCCCCGAGGAGCGTCTTGCCACATGTCAACACTGGGTCTGACTGGGCGCCTCCAGGAGAGAGGCCCAAGCAAGACATGCCCCGAGGAGCGTCTTGACACATGTTAACACTGGGTCTGACTGAGAGCCTCCATGTGAGAAGCCCAAGCAAGACACGCCCCGAGGAGAGTCTTGCCACATGTCAACACTGGGTCTGACAGAGGGCATCCAGGAGAGAGGCCCAAGCAATACGCGCCCCGAGGAGCGTCTTGCCACATGTCAACAATGGGTCTGACTGAGGGCCTCCAGGAGAGAAGCCCAAGGAAGACGCGCCCCGAGGAGCTTCTTGCCACATATCAGCACTCGGTCTGACTGAGCGCCTCCAGGAGAGAGGCCAAAGCAAGATGCGCCCCGAGGAGCGTCTTGACACATGTCAACACTGGGTCTGACAGAGGGCCTCCATGAGAGAGGCCCAAGCAAGACCCGCCCCGAGGAGCGTCTTGCCACATGTCACTACTCGGTCTAACTGAGCGCCTCCAGGAGAGAGGTCCAAGCAAGACACGCCCCGAGGAGCGTCTTGCCACATGTCACATCCTCGGTCTGACTGAGCGCCTCCAGGAGGGAGGTCCAAGCAAGACGCGCCCCGAGGAGCGTCTTGCCACATGTCACTACTCGGTCTGACTGAGCGCCTCCAGGAGATAGGCCCAAGCAATACGTGCCCCGAGGAGCTTCTTGCCACATGTCAACAATGGGTCTGACTGAGGGCCTCCAGGAGAGAAGCCCAAGCAAGACGCGCCCCGAGGAGCGTCTTGCCACATGTCAACACTGGGTCGGACTGAGGGGCCCCCAGGAGAGAGGCCCAAATAAGACGCGCCCCGAGGAGCGTCTTGCCACATGTCAACAATGGGTCTGACTGAGGGCCTCCAGGAGAGAAGCCCAAGCAAGATGCGCGCCGAGGAGCGTCTTGCCACAGGTCAACACTGGGTCTGACTGAGCGCCTCCAGGAGAGAGGCCCAAGCAAGACGCGCCCCGAGGAGCGTCTTGCCACATGTCAACACTGGGTCTGACTGAGCGCCTCCAGGAGAGAGGCCCAAGCAAGACGCGCCCCGAGGAGCGTCTTGACACATGTCTCCTCTGGGTCTCACTGAGCGCCTCCAGGAGAGAGGCCCAAGCAAGACGTGCCCCGAGGAGCATCTTGCCACATGTCAACACTGGGTCTGACTGAGTGCCTCCATGAGAGAAGCCCCAGCAAGACGCGCCCCGAGGAGCGTCTTGCCACATGTCAACACTGGGTCTGACTGAGCACCTCCAGGAGAGAGGCCCAAGCAAGACGCGCCCCGAGGAGCGTCTTGCCACATGTCAACACTGGGTCTGACTGAGCGCCTCCAGGAGCGAGGCCCAAGCAAAAAACGCCCGAGGAGCGTCTTGACACATGTCAACATTGGGTCTGACTGAGCGCCTCCAGGAGAGAGGTCCAAGCAACACGCGCCCCGAGGAGCGTCTTGCCACATGTAAACATTGGGTCTGAATGAGTGCCTCCATGAGAGAAGCCCCAGCAAGACGCGCCCCGAGGAGCGTCTTGTCACATGTCACTACTCGGTCTGACTGAGCGCCTCCAGGAGAGAGGCCCAAGCAAGACGTGCCCCGAGGAGCGTCTTGCCACATGTCAACAATGGGTCTGACTGAGGGCCTCCAGGAGAGAAGCCCAAGCAAGAAGCGCCCAGAGGAGCGTCTTGCCACATGTCAACACTGGGTCTGACTGGGCGCCTCCAGGAGAGAGGCCCAAGCAAGACGCGCCCCGAGGAGCGTCTTGCCACATGTCAACACTGGGTCTGACTGAGCGCCTCCAGGAGAGAGGCCCAAGCAAGACGCGCCCCGAGGAGCGTCTTGACACATGTCTCCTCTGGGTCTCACTGAGCGACTCCAGGAGAGAGGCCCAAGCAAGACGTGCCCCGAGGAGCATCTTGCCACATGTCAACACTGGGTCTGACTGAGTGCCTCCATGAGAGAAGCCCCAGCAAGACGCGCCCCGAGGAGCGTCTTGCCACATGTCAACACTGGGTCTGACTGAGCACCTCCAGGAGAGAGGCCCAAGCAAGACGCGCCCCGAGGAGCGTCTTGCCACATGTCAACACTGGGTCTGACTGAGCGCCTCCAGGAGCGAGGCCCAAGCAAAAAACGCCCGAGGAGCGTCTTGACACATGTCAACATTGGGTCTGACTGAGCGCCTCCAGGAGAGAGGTCCAAGCAACACGCGCCCCGAGGAGCGTCTTGCCACATGTCAACACTGGGTCTGACTGAGTGCCTCCATGAGAGAAGCCCCAGCAAGACGCGCCCCGAGGAGCGTCTTGTCACATGTCACTACTCGGTCTGACTGAGCGCCTCCAGGAGAGAGGCCCAAGCAAGACGTGCCCCGAGGAGCGTCTTGCCACATGTCAACAATGGGTCTGACTGAGGGCCTCCAGGAGAGAAGCCCAAGCAAGAAGCGCCCCGAGGAGCGTCTTGCCACATGTCAACACTGGGTCTGACTGGGCGCCTCCAGGAGAGAGGCCCAAGCAAGACATGCCCCGAGGAGCGTCTTGACACATGTTAACACTGGGTCTGACTGAGAGCCTCCATGTGAGAAGCCTAAGCAAGACACGCCCCGAGGAGAGTCTTGCCACATGTCATCACTGGGTCTGACAGAGGGCATCCAGGAGAGAGGCCCAAGCAATACGCGCCCCGAGGAGCGTCTTGCCACATGTCAACAATGGGTCTGACTGAGGGCCTCCAGGAGAGAAGCACAAGGAAGACGCGCCCCGAGGAGCTTCTTGCCACATGTCAGCACTTGGTCTGACTGAGCGCCTCCAGGAGAGAGGCCAAAGCAAGATGCGCCCCGAGGAGCGTCTTGACACATGTCAACACTGGGTCTGACAGAGGGCCTCCATGAGAGAGGCCCAAGCAAGACCCACCCCGAGGAGCGTCTTGCCACATGTCACTACTCGGTCTAACTGAGCGCCTCCAGGAGAGAGGCCCGAGGAGCGTCTTGACACATGTCACCTCTGGGTCTGACTGAGCGCCTCCAGGAGAGAGGCCCAAGCAAGACGCGCCCCGAGGAGCGTCTTGTCACATGTCAACACTGGGTCTGACTGAGCGCCTCCAGGAGCGAGGCCCAAGCAAGAAACGCCCGAGGAGCGTCTTGACACATGTCAACATTGGGTCTGACTGAGCGCCTCCAGGAGAGAGGTCCAAGCAACACGCGCCCCGAGGAGCGTCTTGTCACATGTCACTACTCGGTCTGACTGAGCGCCTCCAGGAGAGAGGCCCAAGCAAGACGTGCCCCGAGGAGCGTCTTGCCACATGTCAACAATGGGTCTGACTGAGGGCCTCCAGGAGAGAAGCCCAAGCACGAAGCGCCCCGAGGAGCGTCTTGCCACATGTCAACACTGGGTCTGACTGGGCGCCTCCAGGAGAGAGGCCCAAGCAAGACATGCCCCGAGGAGCGTCTTGACACATGTTAACACTGGGTCTGACTGAGAGCCTCCATGTGAGAAGCCCAAGCAAGACACGCCCCGAGGAGAGTCTTGCCACATGTAAACACTGGGTCTGACAGAGGGCATCCAGGAGAGAGGCCCAAGCAATACGCGCCCCGAGGAGCGTCTTGCCACATGTCAACAATGGGTCTGACTGAGGGCCTCCAGGAGAGAAGCCCAAGGAAGACGCGCCCCGAGGAGCTTCTTGCCACATGTCAGCACTCGGTCTGACTGAGCGCCTCCAGGAGAGAGGCCAAAGCAAGATGCGCCCCGAGGAGCGTCTTGACACATGTCAACACTGGGTCTGACAGAGGGCCTCCATGAGAGAGGCCCAAGCAAGACCCGCCCCGAGGAGCGTCTTGCCACATGTCACTACTCGGTCTAACTGAGCGCCTCCAGGAGAGAGGTCCAAGCAAGACACGCCCCGAGGAGCGTCTTGCCACATGTCACATCCTCGGTCTGACTGAGCGCCTCCAGGAGGGAGGTCCAAGCAAGACGCGCCCCGAGGAGCGTCTTGCCACATGTCACTACTCGGTCTGACTGAGCGCCTCCAGGAGATAGGCCCAAGCAATACGTGCCCCGAGGAGCTTCTTGCCACATGTCAACAATGGGTCTGACTGAGGGCCTCCAGGAGAGAAGCCCAAGCAAGACGCGCCCCGAGGAGCGTCTTGCCACATGTCAACACTGGGTCGGACTGAGGGCCCCCAGGAGAGAGGCCCAAATAAGACGCGCCCCGAGGAGCGTCTTGCCACATGTCAACAATGGGTCTGACTGAGGGCCTCCAGGAGAGAAGCCCAAGCAAGATGCGCGCCGAGGAGCGTCTTGCCACAGGTCAACACTGGGTCTGACTGAGCGCCTCCAGGAGAGAGGCCCAAGCAAGACGCGCCCCGAGGAGCGTCTTGCCACATGTCAACACTGGGTCTGACTGAGCGCCTCCAGGAGAGAGGCCCAAGCAAGACGCGCCCCGAGGAGCGTCTTGACACATGTCTCCTCTGGGTCTCACTGAGCGCTTCCAGGAGAGAGGCCCAAGCAAGACGTGCCCCGAGGAGCATCTTGCCACATGTCAACACTGGGTCTGACTGAGTGCCTCCATGAGAGAAGCCCCAGCAAGACGCGCCCCGAGGAGCGTCTTGCCACATGTCAACACTGGGTCTGACTGAGCACCTCCAGGAGAGAGGCCCAAGCAAGACGCGCCCCGAGGAGCGTCTTGCCACATGTCAACACTGAGTCTGACTGAGCGCCTCCAGGAGCGAGGCCCAAGCAAAAAACGCCCGAGGAGCGTCTTGACACATGTCAACATTGGGTCTGACTGAGCACCTCCAGGAGAGAGGTCCAAGCAACACGCGCCCCGAGGAGCGTCTTGCCACATGTCAACACTGGGTCTGAATGAGTGCCTCCATGAGAGAAGCCCCAGCAAGACGCGCCCCGAGGAGCGTCTTGTCACATGTCACTACTCGGTCTGACTGAGCGCCTCCAGGAGAGAGGCCCAAGCAAGACGTGCCCCGAGGAGCGTCTTGCCACATGTCAACAATGGGTCTGACTGAGGGCCTCCAGGAGAGAAGCCCAAGCAAGAAGCGCCCCGAGGAGCGTCTTGCCACATGTCAACACTGGGTCTGACTGGGCGCCTCCAGGAGAGAGGCCCAAGCAAGACGCGCCCCGAGGAGCGTCTTGCCACATGTCTCCTCTGGGTCTCACTGAGCGACTCCAGGAGAGAGGCCCAAGCAAGACGTGCCCCGAGGAGCATCTTGCCACATGTCAACACTGGGTCTGACTGAGTGCCTCCATGAGAGAAGCCCCAGCAAGACGCGCCCCGAGGAGCGTCTTGCCACATGTCAACACTGGGTCTGACTGAGCACCTCCAGGAGAGAGGCCCAAGCAAGACGCGCCCCGAGGAGCGTCTTGCCACATGTCAACACTGGGTCTGACTGAGCGCCTCCAGGAGCAAGGCCCAAGCAAAAAACGCCCGAGGAGCGTCTTGACACATGTCAACATTGGGTCTGACTGAGCGCCTCCAGGAGAGACGTCCAAGCAACACGCGCCCCGAGGAGCGTCTTGCCACATGTCAACACTGGGTCTGACTGAGTGCCTCCATGAGAGAAGCCCCAGCAAGACGCGCCCCGAGGAGCGTCTTGTCACATGTCACTACTCGGTCTGACTGAGCGCCTCCAGGAGAGAGGCCCAAGCAAGACGTGCCCCGAGGAGCGTCTTGCCACATGTCAACAATGGGTCTGACTGAGGGCCTCCAGGAGAGAAGCCCAAGCAAGAAGCGCCCCGATGAGCATCTTGCCACATGTCAACACTGGGTCTGACTGGGCGCCTCCAGGAGAGAGGCCCAAGCAAGACATGCCCCGAGGAGCGTCTTGACACATGTTAACACTGGGTCTGACTGAGAGCCTCCATGTGAGAAGCCCAAGCAAGACACGCCCCGAGGAGAGTCTTGCCACATGTCATCACTGGGTCTGACAGAGGGCATCCAGGAGAGAGGCCCAAGCAATACGCGCCCCGAGGAGCGTCTTGCCACAGGTCAACAATGGGTCTGACTGAGGGCCTCCAGGAGAGAAGCCCAAGGAAGACGCGCCCCGAGGAGCTTCTTGCCACATGTCAGCACTTGGTCTGACTGAGCGCCTCCAGGAGAGAGGCCAAAGCAAGATGCGCCCCGAGGAGCGTCTTGACACATGTCAACACTGGGTCTGACAGAGGGCCTCCATGAGAGAGGCCCAAGCAAGACCCACCCCGAGGAGCGTCTTGCCACATGTCACTACTCGGTCTAACTGAGCGCCTCCAGGAGAGAGGTCCAAGCAAGAAACGCCCCGAGGAGCGTCTTGCCACATGTCACATCCTTGGTCTGACTGAGCGCCTCCAGGAGGGAGGTCCAAGCAAGACGCGCCCCGAGGAGCGTCTTGCCACATGTCACTACTCGTTCTGACTGAGCGCCTCCAGGAGATAGGCCCAAGCAATACGTGCCCCGAGGAGCGGCTTGCCACATGTCAACAATGGGTCTGACTGAGGGCCTCCAGGAGAGAAGCCCAAGCAAGACGCGCCCCGAGGAGCGTCTTGCCACATGTCAACACTGGGTCGGACTGAGGGCCCCCAGGAGAGAGGCCCAAATAAGACGCGCCCCGAGGAGCGTCTTGCCACATGTCAACAATGGGTCTGACTGAGGGCCTCCAGGAGAGAAGCCCAAGCAAGATGCGCGCCGAGGAGCGTCTTGCCACATGTCAACACTGGGTCTGACTGAGCGCCTCCAGGAGAGAGGCCCAAGCAAGACGTGCCCCGAGGAGCGTCTTGCCACATGTCAACACTGGGTCTGACTGAGCGCCTCCAGGAGAGAGGCCCAAGCAAGACGCGCCCCGAGGAGCGTCTTGACACATGTCTCCTCTGGGTCTCACTGAGCGCCTCCAGGAGAGAGGCCCAAGCAAGACGTGCCCCGAGGAGCATCTTGCCACATGTCAACACTGGGTCTGACTGAGTGCCTCCATGAGAGAAGCCCCAGCAAGACGCGCCCCGAGGAGCGTCTTGCCACATGTCAACACTGGGTCTTACTGAGCACCTCCAGGAGAGAGGCCCAAGCAAGACGCGCCCCGAGGAGCGTCTTGCCACATGTCAACACTGGGTCTGACTGAGCGCCTCCAGGAGAGAGGCCCGAGGAGCGTCTTGCCACATGTCACCTCTGGTTCTGACTGAGCGCCTCCAGGAGAGAGGCGCAAGCAAGAAACGCCCGAGGAGCGTCTTGACACATGTCAACACTGGGTCTGACTGAGCGCCTCCAGGAGAGAGGCCCCAGCAAGACGCGCCCCGAGGAGCGTCTTGCCAGATGTCAGCACTCGGTCTGACTGAGCGCCTCCAGGAGAGAGGCCCAAGCAAGAAGCGGCCCGAGGAGCGTCTTGCCACATGTCAACAATGGGTCTGACTGAGGGCCTCAGGGAGAGAAGCCCAAGCAAGACGCGCCCCGAGGAGCGTCTTGCCACATGTCAACACTGGGTCTAATTTAGCGCCTCCAGGAGAGAGGCCCAAGCAAGACACGCCCCGAGGAGCGTCTTGCCACATGTCACTACTCGGTCTGACTGAGCGCCTCCAGGAGAGAGGTCCAAGCAACACGAGCCCCGAGGAGCGTCTTGCCACATGTCAACACTGGGTCTGACTGAGTGCCTCCATGAGAGAAGTCCCAGCAAGACGAGCCCCGAGGAGCGCCTTGCCACATGTCACTACTCGGTCTGACTGAGCGCCTCCAGGAGAGAGGCCCAAGCAAGACGTGCCCCGAGGAGCGTCTTGCCACATGTCAACAATGGGTCTGACTGAGGGCCTCCAGGAGAGAAGCCCAAGCAAGATGCGCCCCGAGGAGCGTCTTGCCACATGTCAACACTGGGTCTGACTGAGCGCCTCCAGGAGAGAGGCCCAAGCAAGACACGCCCCGAGGAGCGTCTTGACACATGTCAACACTGGGTCTGACTGAGGGCCTCCATGAGAGAAGCCCAAGCAAGACGCGCCCCGAGGAGAGTCTTGCAACATGTCAACACTGGGTCTGACAGAGGGCATCCAGGAGAGAGGCCCAAGCAATACGCGCCCCGAGGAGCGTCTTGCCACATGTTAACAATGGGTCTGACTGAGGGCCTCCAGGCGTGAAGCCAAAGCAAGACGCGCCCCGAGGAGCTTCTTTCCACATGTCAATAATGGGTCTTACTGAGGGCCTCCATGAGAGAAGCCCAAGCAAGATGCGCCCCGAGGAGTGTCTTGCCACATGTCAACACTATGTCTGACTGAGCGCCTCCAGGAGAGAGGCCCAAGCAAGACGCGCCCCGAGGAGCTTCTTGCCACGTGTCAACACTGGGTCTGTCTTAGTGCCTCCAGGAGAGAGGCCCAAGCAAGACGCGCCCAGAGGAGCGTCTTGCCACGTGTCACCACTGGGTCTGATTGAGCACCTCCAGGAGAGAAGCCCCAGCAAGACGCGCCCCGAGGAGCGTCTTGCCTTATGTCAGCACTCGGTTTGACTGAGCGCCTCCAGGAGAGAGGCCCAAGCAAGACGCGCCCCGAGGAGCGTCTTGCCATATGTCACTACTCGGTCTAACTGAGCGCCTCCAGGAGAGAGGTCCAAGCAAGACGCGCCCCGAGGAGCGTCTTGCCAAATGTCACTACTCGGTCTGACTGAGCGCCTCCAGGAGGGAGGTCCAAGCAAGACGCGCCCCGAGGAGCGTCTTGCCACATGTCACTACTCGGTCTGACTGCGCGCCTCCAGGAGAGAGGCCCAAGCAAGACGTGCCCAGAAGAGCGTCTTGCCACATGTCAACACTGGGTCTGACTGAGCGCCTCCAGGAGAGAGGCCCAAGCAAGACACGCCCCGAGGAGCGTCTTGACACATGTCAACACTGGGTCGGACTGAGGGCCTCCATGAGAGAAGCCCAAGCAAGACGCGCCCCGAGGAGAGTCTTGCCACACGTCAACACTGGGTCTGACAGAGGGCATTCAGGAGAGAGGCCCAAGCAATACGCGCCCCGAGGAGCGTCTTGCCACATGTCACCACTGGGTCTGAATGAGCGCCTCCAGGAGAGAGTCCCAACCAAGACGCGCCCCGAGGAGTGTCTTGCCAAATGCCAAAACTGGGTCTGACTGAGCGCCTCCAGGAGAGAGGCCCAAGCAAGATGCGCCCCGAGGAGCGTCTTGCCACGTGTCAACACTGGGTCTGACTGAGCGCCTCCAGGAGAGAGGCCCAAGCAAGACGCGCCCCGAGGAGCGTCTTGCCACGGGTCAACAATGGGTCTGACTGAGGGCCTCCAGGACGGAGGCCCAAGCAAGATGCGCCCGGAGGAGCATCTTGCCACATGTCAACACTGGGTCTGACAGAGGGCCTCCAGGAGAGAGGCCCAAGCAAGACGCGCCCCGAGGAGCGTCTTGCCACATGCCACCTCTGGTTCTGACTGAGCGCCTCCAGGAGAGAGGCCCGAGCAAGACGCGCCCCGAGGAGCGTCTTGCCACATGTCAACAATGGGTCTGACTGAGGGCCTCCAGGAGAGAGGCCCAAGCAAGACGCGCCCCGAGGAGCGTCTTGTCACATGTCAACACTGGGTCTTTCTGAGCGCCTCCAGGAGAGAAGCCCAAGCAAGACGCGCCCCGAGGAGCGTCTTGCCACATGTCAACAATGGGTCTGACTGAGGGCCTCCAGGAGAGAAGCCCAAGCAAGACGCGCCCCGAGGAGCGTCTTGACACATGTCAACACTGGGTCTGACAGAGGGCCTCCAGGAGAGAGGCCCAAGCAAGACGCGCCCCGAGGAGTGTCTTGCCACATGTCACAACTTGGTCTGACTGAGCTCCTCCAGGAGAGAGGCCCAAGCAACACGCGCCCCGAGGAGCGTCAGGCCTCATGTCACTACTCAGTCTGACTGAGCGCCTCCAGGAGAGAGGCCCAAGCAAGACGCGCCCCGAGGAGCGTCTTGCCACGTGTCAACACTGGGTCTGATTGAGGGCCTTCTGGAGAAAGGCCCAAGCAAGACGCGCCCCGAGGAGCGTCTTGCCACATGTCAACAATGGTTCTTACTGAGGGCCTCCGGGAGAGAAGCCCAAGCAAGACGCGCCCCGAGGAGCTTCTTGCCACATGTCAGCACTCGGTCTGACTGAGCGCCTCCAAGAGAGAGGCCAAAGCAAGACGCCCCCCGAGGAGCGTCTTGACTCATGTCAACACTGGGTCTGACAGAGGGCCTCCATGAGAGAGGCCCAAGCAAGACGCGCCCCGAGGAGTGTCTTGCCAAATGTCAACACTGGGTCTGACTGAGCGTCTCAGGGAGAGAGGTCCAAGCAAGACGCGCCCCGAGGAGCGTCTTGCCACATGTCACTACTCGGTCTGACTGAGCGCCTCAGGGAGAGAGGTCCAAGCAAGACGCGCCCCGAGGAGCATCTTGCCACATGTCAACACTGGGTCTGACTGAGTGCCTCCATGAGAGAAGCCCCAGCAAGACGCGCCCCGAGGAGCGTCTTGCCACATGTCACTACTCGGTCTGTTTGAGCGCCTCCAGGAGAGAGGACCAAGCAAGACGTGCCCCGAGGAGCGTCTTGCCACATGTCAACAATGGGTCTGACTGAGGGCCTCCAGGAGAGAAGCCCAAGCAAGACGCGCCCCGAGGAGCGTCTTGCCACATGTCAACACTGGGTCTGACTGAGCGCCTCCAGGAGAGAGGCCCAAGCAAGACACGCCCCGAGGAGCGTCTTGACACATGTCAACACTGGGTCTGACTGAGGTTCTCCATGAGGTAAGCCCAAGCAAGACGCACCCCGAGGAGAGTCTTGCCACATGTCAACACTCGGTCTGACAGAGGGCATCCAGGAGAGAGGCCCAAGCAATACGGGCCCCGAGGAGAGTCTTGCCACATGTCACAATGGGTCTGACTGAGCGCCTCCAGGAGAGAGGCCCAACCAAGACGCGCCCTGAGGAGTGTCTTGCCACATGTCACCACTGGGTCTGACTGAGCGCCTCCAGGAGAGAGGCCCAAGCAAGACGCGCCCCGAGGAGAGACTTGTCACATATCAACACTGGGTCTTTCTGAGCGCCTCCAGGAGAGAAGCCCAAGCAAGACGCGCCCCGAGGAGCGTCTTTCCACATGTCAGCACTCGGTCTGACTGAGCGCCTCCAGGAGAGAGGCCAAAGCAAGACGCGCCCCGAGGAGCGTCTTGCCACATGTCAACAATGGGTATGACTGAGGGCCTCCAGGAGAGAAGCCCAAGCAAGACGCGCCCCGAGGAGCGTCTTGACACATGTCAGCACTCGGTCTGACTGAGCGCCTCCAGGAGAGAGGCCCAAGCAAGACGCGCGCCGAGGAGTGTCTTGCCACATGTCACCACTTGGTCTGACTGAGCACCTCCAGGAGAGAGGCCCAAGCAACACGCGCCCCGAGGAGCGTCAGGCCACATGTCACTACTCAGTCTGACTGAGCGCCTCCAGGAGAGAGGCCCTAGTAAGACGCGCCCCGAGGAGCGTCTTGCCACGTGTCAACACTGGGTCTGATTGAGGGCCTTCTGGAGAGAGGCCCAAGCAAGACGCGGCCCGAGGAGCGTCTTGCCACATGTCACTACTCGGTCTGACTGAGCGCCTCCAGGAGAGAGGCCCAAGCAAGACGTGCCCCGAGGAGCGTCTTGCCACATGTGAAACCTGGGTCTGACTGAGCGCCTCCAGGAGAGAGGCCCAAGCAAGACGCGCCCGGAGGAGCGTCTTGCAACATGTCAGCACTTGGTCTGACTGAGCGCCTCCAGGAGAGAGGCCCAAGCAAGACGCGCCCCGAGGAGGGTCTTGACACATGTCTCCTCTGGGTCTGACTGAGCGCCTCCAGGAGAGAGGCCCAAGCAAGACGTGCCCCGACGAGCATCTTGCCACATGTCAACACTGGGTCTTACTGAGTGCCTCCATGAGAGAAGCCCCAGCAAGACGCGCCCCGAGGAGCGTCTTGACACATGTCAACACTGGGTCTGACAGAGGGCCTCCATGAGAGAGGCCCAAGCAAGACGCGCCCCGAGGAATGTCTTGCCAAATGTCAACACTGGGTCTGACTGAGTGCCTCCATGAGAGAAGCACCAGCAAGACGTGCCCCGAGGAGCGTCTTGCCACATGTCACTACTCGGTCTGTTTGAGCGCCTCCAGGAGAGAGGCCCAAGCAAGATGTGCCCCGAGGAGCGTCTTGCCACATGTCAACAATGGGTCTGACTGAGGGCCTCCAGGAGAGAGGCCAAAGCAAGATGCGCCCCGAGGAGCGTCTTGACACATGTCAACACTGGGTCTGACAGAGTGCCTCCATGAGAGAGGCCCAAGCAAGACCCGCCCCGAGGAGCGTCTTGCCACATGTCACTACTCGGTCTGACTGAGCGCCTCCAGGAGATAGGCCCAAGCAATACGTGCCCCGAGGAGCGTCTTGCCACATGTGAACAATGGGTCTGACTGAGGGCCTCCAGGAGAGAAGCCCAAGCAAGACGCGCCCCGAGGAGCGTCTTGCCACATGTCAACACTGGGTCGGACTGAGGGCCCCCAGGAGAGAGGCCCAAATAAGACGCGCCCCGAGGAGCGTCTTGCCACATGTCAACAATGGGTCTGACTGAGGGCCTCCAGGAGAGAAGCCCAAGCAAGATGCGCGCCGAGGTGCGTCTTGCCACATGTCAACACTGGGTCTGACTGAGCGCCTCCAGGAGAGAGGCCCAAGCAAGACGCGCCCCGAGGAGCGTCTTGCCACATGTCAACACTGGGTCTGACTGAGCGCCTCCAGGAGAGAGGCCCAAGCAAGACGCGCCCAGAGGAGCGTCTTGACACATGTCTCCTCTGGGTCTCACTGAGCGCCTCCAGGAGAGAGGCCCAAGCAAGACGTGCCCCGAGGAGCATCTTGCCACATGTCAACACTGGGTCTGACTGAGTGCCTCCATGAGAGAAGCCCCAGCAAGACGCGCCCCGAGGAGCGTCTTGCCACATGTCAACACTGGGTCTGACTGAGCACCTCCAGGAGAGAGGCCCAAGCAAGACGCGCCCCGAGGAGCGTCTTGCCACATGTCAACACTGGGTCTGACTGAGCGCCTCCAGGAGCGAGGCCCAAGCAAGAAACGCCCGAGGAGCGTCTTGACACATGTCAACATTGGGTCTGACTGAGCGCCTCCAGGAGAGAGGTCCAAGCAACACGCGCCCCGAGGAGCGTCTTGCCACATGTCAACACTGGGTCTGACTGAGTGCCTCCATGAGAGAAGCCCCAGCAAGACGCGCCCCGAGGAGCGTCTTGTCACATGTCACTACTTGGTCTGACTGAGCGCCTCCAGGAGAGAGGCCCAAGCAAGACGTGCCCCGAGGAGCGTCTTGCCACATGTCAACAATGGGTCTGACTGAAGGCCTCCAGGAGAGAAGCCCAAGCAAGAAGCGCCCCGAGGAGCGTCTTGCCACATGTCAACACTGGGTCTGACTGGGCGCCTCCAGGAGAGAGGCCCAAGCAAGACATGCCCCGAGGAGCGTCTTGAAACATGTTAACACTGGGTCTGACTGAGAGCCTCCATGTGAGAAGCCCAAGCAAGACACGCCCCGAGGAGAGTTTTGCCACATGTCAACACTGGGTCTGACAGAGGGCATCCAGGAGAGAGGCCCAAGCAATACGCGCCCCGAGGAGCGTCTCGCCACATGTCAACAATGGGTCTGACTGAGGGCCTCCAGGAGAGAAGACCAAGGAAGACGCGCCCCGAGGAGCTTCTTGCCGCATGTCAGCACTTGGTCTGACTGAGCGCCTCCAGGAGAGAGGCCAAAGCAAGATGCGCCCCGAGGAGCGTCTTGACACATGTCAACACTGGGTCTGACAGAGGGCCTCCATGAGAGAGGCCCAAGCAAGACCCACCCCGAGGAGCGTCTTGCCACATGTCACTACTCGGTCTAACTGAGCGCCTCCAGGAGAGAGGTCCAAGCAAGACACGCCCCGAGGAGCGTCTTGCCACATGTCACATCCTCGGTCTGACTGAGCGCCTCCAGGAGGGAGGTCCAAGCAAGACGCGCCCCGAGGAGCGTCTTGCCACATGTCACTACTCGGTCTGACTGAGCGCCTCCAGGAGATAGGCCCAAGCAATACGTGCCCCGAGGAGCGTCTTGCCACATGTCAACAATGGGTCTGACTGAGGGCCTCCAGGAGAGAAGCCCAAGCAAGACGCGCCCCGAGGAGCGTCTTGCCACATGTCAACACTGGGTCGGACTGAGGGCCTTCTGGAGAGAGGCCCAAGCAAGACGCGGCCCGAGGAGCGTCTTGCCACATGTCACTACTCGGTCTGACTGAGCGCCTCCAGGAGAGAGGCCCAAGCAAGACGTGCCCCGAGGAGCGTCTTGCCACATGTGAAACCTGGGTCTGACTGAGCGCCTCCAGGAGAGAGGCCCAAGCAAGACGCGCCCGGAGGAGCGTCTTGCAACATGTCAGCACTTGGTCTGACTGAGCGCCTCCAGGAGAGAGGCCCAAGCAAGACGCGCCCCGAGGAGGGTCTTGACACATGTCTCCTCTGGGTCTGACTGAGCGCCTCCAGGAGAGAGGCCCAAGCAAGACGTGCCCCGACGAGCATCTTGCCACATGTCAACACTGGGTCTTACTGAGTGCCTCCATGAGAGAAGCCCCAGCAAGACGCGCCCCGAGGAGCGTCTTGACACATGTCAACACTGGGTCTGACAGAGGGCCTCCATGAGAGAGGCCCAAGCAAGACGCGCCCCGAGGAATGTCTTGCCAAATGTCAACACTGGGTCTGACTGAGTGCCTCCATGAGAGAAGCACCAGCAAGACGTGCCCCGAGGAGCGTCTTGCCACATGTCACTACTCGGTCTGTTTGAGCGCCTCCAGGAGAGAGGCCCAAGCAAGATGTGCCCCGAGGAGCGTCTTGCCACATGTCAACAATGGGTCTGACTGAGGGCCTCCAGGAGAGAGGCCAAAGCAAGATGCGCCCCGAGGAGCGTCTTGACACATGTCAACACTGGGTCTGACAGAGTGCCTCCATGAGAGAGGCCCAAGCAAGACCCGCCCCGAGGAGCGTCTTGCCACATGTCACTACTCGGTCTGACTGAGCGCCTCCAGGAGATAGGCCCAAGCAATACGTGCCCCGAGGAGCGTCTTGCCACATGTGAACAATGGGTCTGACTGAGGGCCTCCAGGAGAGAAGCCCAAGCAAGACGCGCCCCGAGGAGCGTCTTGCCACATGTCAACACTGGGTCGGACTGAGGGCCCCCAGGAGAGAGGCCCAAATAAGAAGCGCCCCGAGGAGCGTCTTGCCACATGTCAACAATGGGTCTGACTGAGGGCCTCCAGGAGAGAAGCCCAAGCAAGATGCGCGCCGAGGTGCGTCTTGCCACATGTCAACACTGGGTCTGACTGAGCGCCTCCAGGAGAGAGGCCCAAGCAAGACGCGCCCCGAGGAGCGTCTTGCCACATGTCAACACTGGGTCTGACTGAGCGCCTCCAGGAGAGAGGCCCAAGCAAGACGCGCCCAGAGGAGCGTCTTGACACATGTCTCCTCTGGGTCTCACTGAGCGCCTCCAGGAGAGAGGCCCAAGCAAGACGTGCCCCGAGGAGCATCTTGCCACATGTCAACACTGGGTCTGACTGAGTGCCTCCATGAGAGAAGCCCCAGCAAGACGCGCCCCGAGGAGCGTCTTGCCACATGTCAACACTGGGTCTGACTGAGCACCTCCAGGAGAGAGGCCCAAGCAAGACGCGCCCCGAGGAGCGTCTTGCCACATGTCAACACTGGGTCTGACTGAGCGCCTCCAGGAGCGAGGCCCAAGCAAGAAACGCCCGAGGAGCGTCTTGACACATGTCAACATTGGGTCTGACTGAGCGCCTCCAGGAGAGAGGTCCAAGCAACACGCGCCCCGAGGAGCGTCTTGCCACATGTCAACACTGGGTCTGACTGAGTGCCTCCATGAGAGAAGCCCCAGCAAGACGCGCCCCGAGGAGCGTCTTGTCACATGTCACTACTTGGTCTGACTGAGCGCCTCCAGGAGAGAGGCCCAAGCAAGACGTGCCCCGAGGAGCGTCTTGCCACATGTCAACAATGGGTCTGACTGAAGGCCTCCAGGAGAGAAGCCCAAGCAAGAAGCGCCCCGAGGAGCGTCTTGCCACATGTCAACACTGGGTCTGACTGGGCGCCTCCAGGAGAGAGGCCCAAGCAAGACATGCCCCGAGGAGCGTCTTGAAACATGTTAACACTGGGTCTGACTGAGAGCCTCCATGTGAGAAGCCCAAGCAAGACACGCCCCGAGGAGAGTTTTGCCACATGTCAACACTGGGTCTGACAGAGGGCATCCAGGAGAGAGGCCCAAGCAATACGCGCCCCGAGGAGCGTCTCGCCACATGTCAACAATGGGTCTGACTGAGGGCCTCCAGGAGAGAAGCCCAAGGAAGACGCGCCCCGAGGAGCTTCTTGCCGCATGTCAGCACTTGGTCTGACTGAGCGCCTCCAGGAGAGAGGCCAAAGCAAGATGCGCCCCGAGGAGCGTCTTGACACATGTCAACACTGGGTCTGACAGAGGGCCTCCATGAGAGAGGCCCAAGCAAGACCCACCCCGAGGAGCGTCTTGCCACATGTCACTACTCGGTCTAACTGAGCGCCTCCAGGAGAGAGGTCCAAGCAAGACACGCCCCGAGGAGCGTCTTGCCACATGTCACATCCTCGGTCTGACTGAGCGCCTCCAGGAGGGAGGTCCAAGCAAGACGCGCCCCGAGGAGCGTCTTGCCACATGTCACTACTCGGTCTGACTGAGCGCCTCCAGGAGATAGGCCCAAGCAATACGTGCCCCGAGGAGCGTCTTGCCACATGTCAACAATGGGTCTGACTGAGGGCCTCCAGGAGAGAAGCCCAAGCAAGACGCGCCCCGAGGAGCGTCTTGCCACATGTCAACACTGGGTCGGACTGAGGGCTCCCAGGAGAGAGGCCCAAATAAGACGCGCCCCGAGGAGCGTCTTGCCACATGTCAACAATGGGTCTGACTGAGGGCCTCCAGGAGAGAAGCCCAAGCAAGATGCGCGCCGAGGAGCGTCTTGCCACATGTCAACACTGGGTCTGACTGAGCGCCTCCAGGAGAGAGGCCCAAGCAAGACGCGCCCCGAGGAGCGTCTTGCCACATGTCAACACTGGGTCTGACTGAGCGCCTCCAGGAGAGAGGCCCAAGCAAGACGCGCCCCGAGGAGCGTCTTGACACATGTCTCCTCTGGGTCTCACTGAGCGCCTCCAGGAGAGAGGCCCAAGCAAGACGTGCCCCGAGGAGCATCTTGCCACATGTCACCACTGGGTCTGACTGAGTGCCTCCATGAGAGAAGCCCCAGCAAGACGCGCCCCGAGGAGCGTCTTGCCACATGTCAACACTGGGTCTGACTGAGCACCTCCAGGAGAGAGGCCCAAGCAAGACGCGCCCCGAGGAGCGTCTTGCCACATGTCAACACTGGGTCTGACTGAGCGCCTCCAGGAGAGAGGCCCGAGGAGCGTCTTGCCACATGTCACCTCTGGGTCTGACTGAGCGCCTCCAGGAGAGAGGCGCAAGCAAGAAACGCCCGAGGAGCGTCTTGACACATGTCACTACTCGGTCTGACTGAGCGCCTCCAGGAGATAGGCCCAAGCAATACGTGCCCCGAGGAGCGTCTTGCCACATGTCAACAATGGGTCTGACTGAGGGCCTCCAGGAGAGAAGCCCAAGCAAGACGCGCCCCGAGGAGCGTCTTGCCACATGTCAACACTGGGTCGGACTGAGGGCCCCCAGGAGAGAGGCCCAAATAAAATGCGCCCCGAGGAGCGTCTTGCCACATGTCAACAATGGGTCTGACTGAGGGCCTCCAGGAGAGAAGCCCAAGCAAGATGCGCGCCGAGGAGCGTCTTGCCACATGTCAACACTGGGTCTGACTGAGCGCCTCCAGGAGAGAGGCCCAAGCAAGACGCGCCCCGAGGAGCGTCTTGCCACATGTCAACACTGGGTCTGACTGAGCGCCTCCAGGAGAGAGGCCCAAGCAAGACGCGCCCCGAGGAGCGTCTTGACACATGTCTCCTCTGGGTCTCACTGAGCGCCTCCAGGAGAGAGGCCCAAGCAAGACGTGCCCCGAGGAGCATCTTGCCACATGTCAACACTGGGTCTGACTGAGTGCCTCCATGAGAGAAGCCCCAGCAAGACGCGCCCCGAGGAGCGTCTTGCCACATGTCAACACTGGGTCTGACTGAGCACCTCCAGGAGAGAGGCCCAAGCAAGACGCGCCCCGAGGAGCGTCTTGCCACATGTCAACACTGGGTCTGACTGAGCGCCTCCAGGAGAGAGGCCCGAGGAGAGTCTTGCCACATGTCACCTCTGGGTCTGAATGAGCGCCTCCAGGAGAGAGGTGCAAGCAAGAAACGCCCGAGGAGCGTCTTGACACATGTCAACACTGGGTCTGGCTGAGCGCCTCCAGGAGAGAGGCCCCAGCAAGACGCGCCCCGAGGAGCGTCTTGCCACATGTCAGCACTCGGTCTGACTTAGCGCCTCCAGGAGAGAGGCCCAAGCAAGAAGCGCCCCGAGGAGCGTCTTGCCACATGTCAACAATGGGTCTAATTGAGCGCCTCCAGGAGAGAGGCCCAAGCAAGACACGCCCCGAGGAGCGTCTTGCCACATGTCACTACTCGGTCTGACTGAGCGCCTCCAGGAGAGAGGTCCAAGCAACACGAGCCCCGAGGAGCGTCTTGCCACATGTCAACACTGGGTCTGACTGAGTGCCTCCATGAGAGAAGTCCCAGCAAGACGCGCCCCGAGGAGCGCCTTGCCACATATCACTACTCGGTCTGACTGAGCGCCTCCAGGAGAGAGGCCCAAGCAAGACGTGCCCCGAGGAGCGTCTTGCCACATGTCAACAATGGGTCTGACTGAGGGCCTCCAGGAGAGAAGCCCAAGCAAGAAGCGCCCCGAGGAGCGTCTTGCCACATGTCAACACCTGGTCTGACTGAGGGCCTCCTGAGAGAAGCCCAAGCAAGACGCGCCCCGAGGAGAGTCTTGCCACATGTCAACACTGGGTCTGACAGAGGGCATCCAGGAGAGAGGCCCAAGCAATACGCGCCCCGAGGAGCGTCTTGCCACATGTCAACAATGGGTCTGACTGAGGGCCTCCAGGCGTGAAGCCAAAGCAAGACGCGCCCCGAGGAGCTTCTTTCCACATGTCAATAATGGGTCTTACTGAGGGCCTCCATGAGAGAAGCCCAAGCAAGATGCGCCCCGAGGAGTGTCTTGCCACATGTCAACACTATGTCTGACTGAGCGCCTCCAGGAGAGAGGCCCAAGCAAGACGCGCCCCGAGGAGCGTCTTGCCACGTGTCAACACTGGGTCTGTCTTAGTGCCTCCAGGAGAGAGGCCCAAGCAAGACGCGCCCAGAGGAGCGTCTTGCCACGTGTCACCACTGGGTCTGATTGAGCACCTCCAGGAGAGAAGCCCCAGCAAGACGCGCCCCGAGGAGCGTCTTGCCTTATGTCAGCACTCGGTTTGACTGAGCGCCTCCAGGAGAGAGGTCCAAGCAAGACGCGCCCCGAGGAGCGTCTTGCCAAATGTCACTACTCGGTCTGACTGAGCGCCTCCAGGAGGGAGGTCCAAGCAAGACGCGCCCCGAGGAGCGTCTTGCCACATGTCACTACTCGGTCTGACTGCGCGCCTCCAGGAGAGAGGCCCAAGCAAGACGTGCCCAGAAGAGCGTCTTGCCACATGTCAACACTGGGTCTGACTGAGCGCCTCCAGGAGAGAGGCCCAAGCAAGACACGCCCCGAGGAGCGTCTTGACACATGTCAACACTGGGTCTGACTGAGGGCCTCCATGAGAGAAGCCCAAGCAAGACACGCCCCGAGGAGAGTCTTGCCACACGTCAACACTGGGTCTGACAGAGGGCATTCAGGAGAGAGGCCCAAGCAATACGCGCCCCGAGGAGCGTCTTGCCACATGTCACCACTGGGTCTGAATGAGCGCCTCCAGGAGAGAGGCCCAACCAAGACGCGCCCCGAGGAGTGTCTTGCCAAATGCCAAAACTTGGTCTGACTGAGCGCCTCCAGGAGAGAGGCCCAAGCAAGACGCGCCCCGAGGAGCGTCTTGCCACGTGTCAACACTGGGTCTGACTGAGCGCCTCCAGGAGAGAGGCCCAAGCAAGACGCGCCCCGAGGAGCGTCTTTCCACGTGTCACCACTGGGTCTGACTGAGCGCCTCCAGGAGAGAGGCCCACGCAAGACGCGCTCCGAGGAGCGTCTTGCCACATGTCAACACTGGGTCTGACTGAGCGCCTCCAGGAGAGAGGCCCAAGCAAGACGCGCCCCGAGGAGCGTCTTGCCACGGGTCAACAATGGGTCTGACTGAGGGCCTCCAGGAGAGAGGCCCAAGCAAGATGCGCCCGGAGGAGCATCTTGCCACATGTCAACACTGGGTCTGACAGAGGGCCTCCAGGAGAGAGGCCCAAGCAAGACGCGCCCCGAGGAGCGTCTTGCCACATGCCACCTCTGGTTCTGACTGAGCGCCTCCAGGAGAGAGGCCCGAGCATGACGCGCCCCGAGGAGCGTCTTGCCACATGTCAACAATGGGTCTGACTGAGGGCCTCCAGGAGAGAGGCCCAAGCAAGATGCGCCCGGAGGAGCATCTTGCCACATGTCAACACTGGGTCTGACAGAGGGCCTCCAGGAGAGAGGCCCAAGCAAGACGCGCCCCGAGGAGCGTCTTGTCACATGTCAACACTGGGTCTTTCTGAGCGCCTCCAGGAGAGAAGCCCAAGCAAGACGCGCCCCGAGGAGCGTCTTGCCACATGTCAACAATGGGTCTGACTGAGGGCCTCCAGGAGAGAAGCCCAAGCAAGACGCGCCCCGAGGAGCGTCTTGACACATGTCAACACTGGGTCTGACAGAGGGCCTCCAGGAGAGAGGCCCAAGCAAGACGCGCCCCGAGGAGTGTCTTGCCACATGTCACAACTTGGTCTGACTGAGCTCCTCCAGGAGAGAGGCCCAAGCAACACGCGCCCCGAGGAGCGTCAGGCCTCATGTCACTACTCAGTCTGACTGAGCGCCTCCAGGAGAGAGGCCCAAGCAAGACGCGCCCCGAGGAGCGTCTTGCCACGTGTCAACACTGGGTCTGATTGAGGGCCTTCTGGAGAGAGGCCCAAGCAAGACGCGCCCCGAGGAGCGTCTTGCCACATGTCAACAATGGTTCTTACTGAGGGCCTCCGGGAGAGAAGCCCAAGCAAGACGCGCCCCGAGGAGCTTCTTGCCACATGTCAGCACTCGGTCTGACTGAGCGCCTCCAGGAGAGATGCCAAAGCAAGACGCCCCCCGAGGAGCGTCTTGACACATGTCAACACTGGGTCTGACAGAGGGCCTCCATGAGAGAGGCCCAAGCAAGACGCGCCCCGAGGAGCGTCTTGCCACATGTCACTACTCGGTCTGACTGAGCGCCTCAGGGAGAGAGGTCCAAGCAAGACGCGCCCCGAGGAGCATCTTGCCACATGTCAACACTGGGTCTGACTGAGTGCCTCCATGAGAGAAGCCCCAGCAAGACGCGCCCCGAGGAGCGTCTTGCCACATGTCACTACTCGGTCTGTTTGAGCGCCTCCAGGAGAGAGGCCCAAGCAAGACGTGCCCCGAGGAGCGTCTTGCCACATGTCAACAATGGGTCTGACTGAGGGCCTCCAGGAGAGAAGCCCAAGCAAGACGCGCCCCGAGGAGCGTCTTGCCACATGTCAACACTGGGTCTGACTGAGCGCCTCCAGGAGAGAGGCCCAAGCAATACGCGCCCCGAGGAGCGTCTTGCCACATGTCACAATGGGTCTGACTGAGCGCCTCCAGGAGAGAGGCCCAACCAAGACGCGCCCTGAGGAGCGTCTTGCCACATGCCAACACTGGGTCTGACAGAGGGCCTCCAGGAGAGAGGCCCAAGCAAGACGCGCCCCGAGGAGTGTCTTGCCACATGTCACCACTGGGTCTGACTGAGCTCCTCCAGGAGAGAGGCCCAAGCAAGACACGCCCCGAGGAGAGACTTGTCACATATCAACACTGGGTCTTTCTGAGCGCCTCCAGGAGAGAAGCCCAAGCAAGACGCGCCCCGAGGAGCGTCTTTCCACATGTCAGCACTCGGTCTGACTGAGCGCCTCCAGGAGAGAGGCCAAAGCAAGACGCGCCCCGAGGAGCGTCTTGCCACATGTCAACTATGGGTATGACTGAGGGCCTCCAGGAGAGAAGCCCAAGCAAGACGCGCCCCGAGGAGCGTCTTGACACATGTCAGCACTCGGTCTGACTGAGCGCCTCCAGGAGAGAGGCCCAAGCAAGACGCGCCCCGAGGAGTGTCTTGCCACATGTCACCACTTGGTCTGACTGAGCGCCTCCAGGAGAGAGGCCCAAGCAACACGCGCCCCGAGGAGCGTCAGGCCACATGTCACTACTCAGTCTGACTGAGCGCCTCCAGGAGAGAGGCCCAAGTAAGACGCGCCCCGAGGAGCGTCTTGCCACGTGTCAACACTGGGTCTGATTGAGGGCCTTCTGGAGAGAGGCCCAAGCAAGACGCGGCCCGAGGAGCGTCTTGCCACATGTCACTACTCGGTCTGACTGAGCGCCTCCAGGAGAGAGGCCCAAGCAAGACGTGCCCCGAGGAGCGTCTTGCCACATGTCAACAATGGGTCTGACTGAGGGCCTCCAGGAGAGAAGCCCAAGCAAGACGCGCCCCGAGGAGCGTCTTGCCACATGTGAAAACTGGGTCTGACTGAGCGCCTCCAGGAGAGAGGCCCAAGCAAGACGCGCCAGGAGGAGCGTCTTGCAACATGTCAGCACTTGGTCTGACTGAGCGCCTCCAGGAGAGAGGCCCAAGCAAGACGCGCCCCGAGGAGGGTCTTGACACATGTCTCCTCTGGGTCTGACTGAGCGCCTCCAGGAGAGAGGCCCAAGCAAGACGTGCCCCGACGAGCATCTTGCCACATGTCAACACTGGGTCTGACTGAGTGCCTCCATGAGAGAAGCCCCAGCAAGACGCGCCCCGAGGAGCGTCTTGACACATGTCACCACTGGGTCTGACAGAGGGCCTCCATGAGAGAGGCCCAATACGACGCGCCCCGAGGAGTGTCTTGCCAAATGTCAACACTGGGTCCGACTGAGCGTCTCAGCGAGAGAGGTCCAAGCAAGACGCGCCCCGAGGAGCGTCTTGCCACATGTCAACACTGGGTCTGACTGAGTGCCTCCATGAGAGAAGCACCAGCAAGACGTGCCCCGAGGAGCGTCTTGCCACATGTCACTACTCGGTCTGTTTGAGCGCCTCCAGGAGAGAGGCCCAAGCAAGACGTGCCCCGAGGAGCGTCTTGCCACATGTCAACAATGGGTCTGACTGAGGGCCTCCAGGAGAGAGGCCAAAGCAAAATGCGCCCCGAGGAGCGTCTTGACACATGTCAACACTGGGTCTGACAGAGGGCCTCCATGAGAGAGGTCCAAGCAAGACGCGCCCCGAGGAGCGTCTTGCCACATGTCACTACTCGGTCTGACCGAGCGCCTCCAGGAGATAGGCCCAAGCAATACGTGCCCCGAGGAGCGTCTTGCCACATGTCAACAATGGGTCTGACTGAGGGCCTCCAGGAGAGAAGCCCAAGCAAGACGCGCCCCGAGGAGCGTCTTGCCACATGTCAACACTGGGTCTGACTGAGCGTCTCAGGGAGAGAGGTCCAAGCAAGACGCGCCCCGAGGAGCGTCTTGCCACATGTCACTACTCGGTCTGACTGAGCGCCTCAGGGAGAGAGGTCCAAGCAAGACGCGCCCCGAGGAGCATCTTGCCACATGTCAACACTGGGTCTGACTGAGTGCCTCCATGAGAGAAGCCCCAGCAAGACGCGCCCCGAGGAGCGTCTTGCCACATGTCACTACTCGGTCTGTTTGAGCTTCTCCAGGAGAGAGGCCCAAGCAAGACGCGCCCCGAGGAGTGTCTTGCCAAATGTCAACACTGGGTCTGACTGAGCGTCTCAGGGAGAGAGGTCCAAGCAAGACGCGCCCCGAGGAGCGTCTTGCCACATGTCACTACTCGGTCTGACTGAGCGCCTCAGGGAGAGAGGTCCAAGCAAGACGCGCCCCGAGGAGCATCTTGCCACATGTCAACACTGGGTCTGACTGAGTGCCTCCATGAGAGAAGCCCCAGCAAGACGCGCCCCGAGGAGCGTCATGCCACATGTCACTACTCGGTCTGTTTGAGCGCCTCCAGGAGAGAGGCCCAAGCAAGACGTGCCCCGAGGAGCGTCTTGCCACATGTCAACAATGGGTCTGACTGAGGGCCTCCAGGAGAGAAGCCCAAGCAAGACGCGCCCCGAGGAGCGTCTTGCCACATGTCAACACTGGGTCTGACTGAGCGCCTCCAGGAGAGAGGCCCAAGCAAGACAAGCCCCGAGGAGCGTCTTGACACATGTCAACACTGGGTCTGACTGAGGTTCTCCATGAGGTAAGCCCAAGCAAGTTGCACCCCGAGGAGAGTCTTGCCACATGTCAACACTCGGTCTGACAGAGGGCATCCAGGAGAGAGGCCCAAGCAATATGCGCCCCGAGGAGCGTCTTGCCACATGTCACAATGGGTCTGACTGAGCGCCTCCAGGAGAGAGGCCCAACCAAGACGCGCCCTGAGGAGCGTCTTGCCACATGCCAACACTGGGTCTGACAGAGGGCCTCCAGGAGAGAGGCCCAAGCAAGACGCGCCCCGAGGAGTGTCTTGCCACATGTCACCACTGGGTCTGACTGAGCGCCTCCAGGAGAGAGGCCCAAGCAAGACACGCCCCGAGGAGAGACTTGTCACATATCAACACTGGGTCTTTCTGAGCGCCTCCAGGAGAGAAGCCCAAGCAAGACGCGCCCCGAGGAGCGTCTTTCCACATGTCAGCACTCGGTCTGACTGAGCGCCTCCAGGAGAGAGGCCAAAGCAAGACGCGCCCCGAGGAGCGTCTTGCCACATGTCAACAATGGGTATGACTGAGGGCCTCCAGGAGAGAAGCCCAAGCAAGACGCGCCCCGAGGAGCGTCTTGACACATGTCAGCACACGGTCTGACTGAGCGCCTCCAGGAGAGAGGCCCAAGCAAGACGCGCCCCGAGGAGTGTCTTGCCACATGTCACCACTTGGTCTGACTGAGCGCCTCCAGGAGAGAGGCCCAAGCAACACGCGCCCCGAGGAGCGTCAGGCCACATGTCACTACTCAGTCTGACTGAGCGCCTCCAGGAGAGAGGCCCAAGTAATACGCGCCCCGAGGAGCGTCTTGCCACGTGTCAACACTGGGTCTGATTGAGGGCCTTCTGGAGAGAGGCCCAAGCAAGACGCGGCCCGAGGAGCGTCTTGCCACATGTCACTACTCGGTCTGACTGAGCTCCTCCAGGAGAGAGGCCCAAGCAAGACGTGCCCCGAGGAGCGTCTTGCCACATGTCAACAATGGGTCTGACTGAGGGCCTCCAGGAGAGAAGCCCAAGCAAGACGCGCCCCGAGGAGCGTCTTGCCACATGTGAAAACTGGGTCTGACTGAGCGCCTCCAGGAGAGAGGCCCAAGCAAGACGCGCCAGGAGGAGCGTCTTGCAACATGTCAGCACTTGGTCTGACTGAGCGCCTCCAGGAGAGAGGCCCAAGCAAGACGCGCCCCGAGGAGGGTCTTGACACATGTCTCCTCTGGGTCTGACTGAGCGCCTCCAGGAGAGAGGCCCAAGCAAGACGTGCCCCGACGAGCATCTTGCCACATGTCAACACTGGGTCTGACTGAGTGCCTCCATGAGAGAAGCCCCAGCAAGACGCGCCCCGAGGAGCGTCTTGACACATGTCAACACTGGGTCTGACAGAGGGCCTCCATGAGAGAGGCCCAAGCAAGACGCGCCCAGAGGAGCGTCTTGCCACATGTCACTACTCGGTCTGTTTGAGCGCCTCCAGGAGAGAGGCCCAAGCAAGACGTGCCCCGAGGAGCGTCTTGCCACATGTCAACAATGGGTCTGACTGAGGGCCTCCAGGAGAGAGGCCAAAGCAAAATGCGCCCCGAGGAGCGTCTTGACACATGTCAACACTGGGTCTGACAGAGGGCCTCCATGAGAGAGGTCCAAGCAAGACGCGCCCCGAGGAGCGTCTTGCCACATGTCACTACTCGGTCTGACTGAGCGCCTCCAGGAGATAGGCCCAAGCAATACGTGCCCCGAGGAGCGTCTTGCCACATGTCAACAATGGGTCTGACTGAGGGCCTCCAGGAGAGAAGCCCAAGCAAGACGCGCCCCGAGGAGCGTCTTGCCACATGTCAACACTGGGTCGGACTGAGGGCCCCCAGGAGAGAGGCCCAAATAAGACGCGCCCCGAGGAGCGTCTTGCCACATGTCAACAATGGGTCTGACTGAGGGCCTCCAGGAGAGAAGCCCAAGCAAGATGCGCGCCGAGGAGCGTCTTGCCACATGTCAACACTGGGTCTGACTGAGCGCCTCCAGGAGAGAGGCCCAAGCAAGACGCGCCCCGAGGAGCGTCTTGACACATGTCTCCTCTGGGTCTCACTGAGCGCCTCCAGGAGAGAGGCCCAAGCAAGACATGCCCCGAGGAGCATCTTGCCACATGTCAACACTGGGTCTGACTGAGTGCCTCCATGAGAGAAGCCCCAGCAAGACGCGCTCTGAGGAGCGTCTTGCCACATGTCAACACTGGGTCTGACTGAGCACCTCCAGGAGAGAGGCCCAAGCAAGACGTGCCCCGAGGAGCGTCTTGCCACATGTCAACACTGGGTCTGACTGAGCGCCTCCAGGAGCGAGGCCCAAGCAAGAAACGCCCGAGGAGCGTCTTGACACATGTCAACATTGGGTCTGACTGAGCGCCTCCAGGAGAGAGGTCCAAGCAACACGCGCCCCGAGGAGCGTCTTGCCACATGTAAACACTGGGTCTGACTGAGTGCCTCCATGAGAGAAGCCCCAGCAAGACGCGCCCCGAGGAGCGTCTTGTCACATGTCACTACTCGGTCTGACTGAGCGCCTCCAGGAGAGAGGCCCAAGCAAGACGTGCCCCGAGGAGCGTCTTGCCACATGTCAACAATGGGTCTGACTGAGGGCCTCCAGGAGAGAAGCCCAAGCAAGAAGCTCCCCGAGGAGCGTCTTGCCACATGTCAACACTGGGTCTGACTGGGCGCCTCCAGGAGAGAGGCCCAAGCAAGACATGCCCCGAGGAGCGTCTTGACACATGTTAACACTGGGTCTGACTGAGAGCCTCCATGTGAGAAGCCCAAGCAAGACACGCACGAGGAGAGTCTTGCCACATGTCAACACTGGGTCTGACAGAGGGCATCCAGGAGAGAGGCCCAAGCAATACGCGCCCCGAGGAGCGTCTTGCCACATGTCAACAATGGGTCTGACTGAGGGCCTCCAGGAGAGAAGCCCAAGGAAGACGCGCCCCGAGAAGCTTCTTGCCACATGTCAGCACTTGGTCTGACTGAGCGCCTCCAGGAGAGAGGCCAAAGCAAGATGCGCCCCGAGGAGCGTCGTGACACATGTCAACACTGGGTCTGACAGAGGGCCTCCATGAGAGAGGCCCAAGCAAGACCCACCCCGAGGAGCGTCTTGCCACATGTCACTACTCGGTCTAACTGAGCGCCTCCAGGAGAGAGGTCCAAGCAAGACACGCCCCGAGGAGCGTCTTGCCACATGTCACATCCTCGGTCTGACTGAGCGCCTCCAGGAAGGAGGTCCAATCAAGACGCGCCCCGAGGAGCGTCTTGCCACATGTCACTACTCGGTCTGACTGAGCGCCTCCAGGAGATACGCCCAAGCAATACGTGCCCCGGGGAGCGTCTTGCCACATGTCAACAATGGGTCTGACTGAGGGCCTCCAGGAGAGAAGCCCAAGCAAGACGCGCACCGAGGAGCGTCTTGCCACATGTCAACACTGGGTCGGACTGAGGGCCCCCAGGAGAGAGGCCCAAATAAGACGCGCCCCGAGGAGCGTCAAGCCACATGTCAACAATGGGTCTGACTGAGGGCCTCCAGGAGAGAAGCCCAAGCAAGACGCGCCCCGAGGAGCGTCTTGACACATGTCAGCACTCGGTCTGACTGAGCGCCTCCAGGAGAGAGGCCCAAGCAAGACGCGCCCCGAGGAGTGTCTTGCCACATGTCACCACTTGGTCTGACTGAGCGCCTCCAGGAGAGAGGCCCAAGCAACACGCGCCCCGAGGAGCGTCAGGCCACATGTCACTACTCAGGCTGACTGAGCGCCTCCAGGAGAGAGGCCCAAGTAAGACGCGCCCCGAGGAGCGTCTTGCCACGTGTCAACACTGGGTCTGATTGAGGGCCTTCTGGAGAGAGGCCCAAGCAAGACGCGGCCCGAGGAGCGTCTTGCCACATGTCACTACTCGGTCTGACTGAGCGCCTCCAGGAGAGAGGCCCAAGCAAGACGTGCCCCGAGGAGCGTCTTGCCACATGTCAACAATGGGTCTGACTGAGGGCCTCCAGGAGAGAAGCCCAAGCAAGACGCGCCCCGAGGAGCGTCTTGCCACATGTGAAAACTGGGTCTGACTGAGCGCCTCCAGGAGAGAGGCCCAAGCAAGACGCGCCAGGAGGAGCGTCTTGCAACATGTCAGCACTTGGTCTGACTGAGCGCCTCCAGGAGAGAGGCCCAAGCAAGACGTGCCCCGAGGAGGGTCTTGACACATGTCTCCTCTGGGTCTGACTGAGCGCCTCCAGGAGAGAGGCCCAAGCAAGACGTGCCCCGACGAGCATCTTGCCACATGTCAACACTGGGTCTGACTGAGTGCCTCCATGAGAGAAGCCCCAGCAAGACGCGCCCCGAGGAGCGTCTTGACACATGTCAACACTGGGTCTGACAGAGGGCCTCCATGAGAGAGGCCCAAGCAAGACGCGCCCCGAGGAGTGTCTTGCCAAATGTCAACACTGGGTCTGACTGAGCGTCTCAGCGAGAGAGGTCCAAGCAAGACGCGCCCCGAGGAGCGTCTTGCCACATGTCAACACTGGGTCTGACTGAGTGCCTCCATGAGAGAAGCACCAGCAAGACGTGCCCCGAGGAGCGTCTTGCCACATGTCACTACTCGGTCTGTTTGAGCGCCTCCAGGAGAGAGGCCCAAGCAAGACGTGCCCCGAGGAGCGTCTTGCCACATGTCAACAATGGGTCTGACTGAGGGCCTCCAGGAGAGAGGCCAAAGCAAGATGCGCCCCGAGGAGCGTCTTGACACATGTCAACACTGGGTCTGACAGAGGGCCTCCATGAGAGAGGTCCAAGCAAGACGCGCCCCGAGGAGCGTCTTGCCACATGTCACTACTCGGTCTGACTGAGCGCCTCCAGGAGATAGGCCCAAGCAATACGTGCCCCGAGGAGCGTCTTGCCACATGTCAACAATGGGTCTGACTGAGGGCCTCCAGGAGAGAAGCCCAAGCAAGATGCGCGCCGAGGAGCGTCTTGCCACATGTCAACACTGGGTCTGACTGAGCGCCTCCAGGAGAGAGGCCCAAGCAAGACGCGCCCCGAGGAGCGTCTTGCCACATGTCAACACTGGGTCTGACTGAGCGCCTCCAGGAGAGAGGCCCAAGCAAGACGCGCCCCGAGGAGCGTCTTGACACATGTCTCCTCTGGGTCTCACTGAGCGCCTCCAGGAGAGAGGCCCAAGCAAGACGTGCCCCGAGGAGCATCTTGCCACATGTCAACACTGGGTCTGACTGAGTGCCTCCATGAGAGAAGCCCCAGCAAGACGCGCCCCGAGGAGCGTCTTGCCACATGTCAACACTGGGTCTGACTGAGCACCTCCAGGAGAGAGGCCCAAGCAAGACGCGCCCCGAGGAGCGTCTTGCCACACGTCAACACTGGGTCTGACTGAGCGCCTCCAGGAGCGAGGCCCAAGCAAGAAACGCCCGAGGAGCGTCTTGACACATGTCAACATTGGGTCTGACTGAGCGCCTCCAGGAGAGAGGTCCAAGCAACACGCGCCCCGAGGAGCGTCTTGCCACATGTCAACACTGGGTCTGACTGAGTGCCTCCATGAGAGAAGCCCCAGCAAGACGCGCCCCGAGGAGCGTCTTGTCACATGTCACTACTCGGTCTGACTGAGCGCCTCCAGGAGAGAGGCCCAAGCAAGACGTGCCCCGAGGAGCGTCTTGCCACATGTCAACAATGGGTCTGACTGAGGGCCTCCAGGAGAGAAGCCCAAGCAAGAAGCGCCCCGAGGAGCGTCTTGCCACATGTCAACACTGGGTCTGACTGGGCGCCTCCAGGAGAGAGGCCCAAGCAAGACATGCCCCGAGGAGCGTCTTGACACATGTTAACACTGGGTCTGACTGAGAGCCTCCATGTGAGAAGCCCAAGCAAGACACGCCCCGAGGAGAGTCTTGCCACATGTCAACACTGGGTCTGACAGAGGGCATCCAGGAGAGAGGCCCAAGCAATACGCGCCCCGAGGAGCGTCTTGCCACATGTCAACAATGGGTCTGACTGAGGGCCTCCAGGAGAGAAGCCCAAGGAAGACGCGCCCCGAGGAGCTTCTTGCCACATGTCAGCACTTGGTCTGACTGAGCGCCTCCAGGAGAGAGGCCAAAGCAAGATGCGCCCCGAGGAGCGTCTTGACACATGTCAACACTGAGTCTGACAGAGGGCCTCCATGAGAGAGGCCCAAGCAAGACCCACCCCGAGGAGCGTCTTGCCACATGTCACTACTCGGTCTAACTGAGCGCCTCCAGGAGAGAGGTCCAAGCAAGACACGCCCCGAGGAGCGTCTTGCCACATGTCACTACTCGGTCTGACTGAGCGCCTCCAGGAGATAGGCCCAAGCAATTCGTGCCCCGAGGAATGTCTTGCCACATGTCAACAATGGGTCTGACTGAGGGCCTCCAGGAGAGAAGCCCAAGCAAGACGCGCCCCGAGGAGCGTCTTGCCACATGTCAACACTGGGTCGGACTGAGGGCCCCCAGGAGAGAGGCCCAAATAAGACGCGCCCCGAGGAGCGTCGAGCCACATGTCAACAATGGGTCTGACTGAGGGCCTCCAGGAGAGAAGCCCAAGGAAGATGCGCGCCGAGGAGCGTCTTTCCACATGTCAACACTGGGTCTGACTGAGCGCCTCCAGGAGAGAGGCCCAAGCAAGACACGCCCCGAGGAGCGTCTTGCCACATGTCAACACTGGGTCTGACTGAGCGCCTCCAGGAGAGAGGCCCAAGCAAGACGCGCCCCGAGGAGCGTCTTGACACATGTCTCCTCTGGGTCTCACTGAGCGCCTCCAGGAGAGAGGCCCAAGCAAGACGTGCCCCGAGGAGCATCTTGCCACATGTCAACACTGGGTCTGACTGAGTGCCTCCATGAGAGAAGCCCCAGCAAGACGCGCCCCGAGGAGCGTCTTGCCACATGTCAACACTGGGTCTGACTGAGCACCTCCAGGAGAGAGGCCCAAGCAAGACGCGCCCCGAGGAGCTTCTTGCCACATGTCAACACTGGGTCTGACTGAGCGCCTCCAGGAGAGAGGCCCGAGGAGCGTCTTGCCACATGTCACCTCTGGGTCTGACTGAGCGCCTCCAGGAGAGAGGCGCAAGCAAGAAACGCCCGAGGAGCATCTTGACACATGTCAACACTGGGTCTGACTGAGCGCCTCCAGGAGAGAGGCCCCAGCAAGACGCGCCCCGAGGAGCGTCTTGCCACATGTCAGCACTCGGTCTGACTGAGCGCCTCCAGGAGAGAGGCCCAAGCAAGAAGCGCCCCGAGGAGCGTCTTGCCACATGTCAACAATGGGTCTGACTGAGGGCCTCCAGGAGAGAAGCCCAAGCAAGACGCGCCCCGAGGAGCGTCTTGCCACATGTCAACACTGGGTCTAATTGAGCGCCTCCAGGAGAGAGGCCCAAGCAAGACACGCCCCGAGGAGCGTCTTGCCACATGTCACTACTCGGTCTGACTGAGCGCCTCCAGGAGAGAGGTCCAAGCAACACGAGCCCCGAGGAGCGTCTTGCCACATGTCAACACTGGGTCTGACTGAGTGCCTCCATGAGAGAAGTCCCAGCAAGACGCTCCCCGAGGAGCGCCTTGCCACATGTCACTACTCGGTCTGACTGAGCGCCTCCAGGAGAGAGGCCCAAGCAAGACATGCCCCGAGGAGCGTCTTGCCACATGTCAACAATGGGACTGACTGAGGGCCTCCAGGAGAGAAGCCCAAGCAAGAAGTGCCCCGAGGAGCGTCTTGCCACATGTCAACACTGGGTCTGACTGAGCGCCTCCAGGAGAGAGGCCCAAGCAAGACACTCCCCGAGGAGCGTCTTGACACATGTCAACACTGGGTCTGACTGAGGGCCTCCATGAGAGAAGCCCAAGCAGGACGCGCCCCGAGGAGAGTCTTGCCACATGTCAACACTGGGTCTGACAGAGGGCATCCAGGAGAGAGGCCCAAGCAATACGCGCCCCGAGGAGCGTCTTGCCACATGTCAACAATGGGTCTGACTGAGGGCCTCCAGGCGTGAAGCCAAAGCAAGACGCGCCTCGAGGAGCTTCTTTCCACATGTCAATAATGGGTCTTACTGAGGGCCTCCATGAGAGAAGCCCAAGCAAGATGCGCCCCGAGGAGTGTCTTGCCACATGTCAACACTATGTCTGACTGAGCGCCTCCAGGAGAGAGGCCCAAGCAAGACGCTCCCCGAGGAGCGTCTTGCCACGTGTCAACACTGGGTCTGTCTTAGCGCCTCCAGGAGAGAGGCCCAAGCAAGACGCGCCCAGAGGAGCATCTTGCCACGTGTCACCACTGGGTCTGATTGAGCACCTCCAGGAGAGAAGCCCCAGCAAGACGCGCCCCGAGGAGCGTCTTGCCTTATGTCAGCACTCGGTTTGACTGAGCGCCTCCAGGAGAGAGGCCCAAGCAAGACGCGCCCCGAGGAGCATCTTGCCATATGTCACTACTCGGTCTAACTGAGCGCCTCCAGGAGAGAGGCCCAAGCAAGACGCGCCCCGAGGAGGGTCTTGCCACATGCCACCTCTGGTTCTGACTGAGTACCTCCAGGAGAGAGGCCCAAGCAAGACGCGCCCCGAGGAGCGTCTTGTCACATGTCAACACTGGGTCTGTCTGAGCGCCTCCAGGAGAGAAGCCCAAGCAAGACGCGCCCCGAGGAGCGTCTTGACACATGTCAACACTGGGTCTGACAGAGGGCCTCCACGAGAGAGGCCCAAGAAAGACGCGCCCCGAGGAGTGTCTTGCCACATGTCACCACTGGGTCTGACTGAGCGCCTCCAGGAGAGAGGCCCAAGCAAGACGCGCCCCGAGGAGCGTCTTGTCACATATCAACACTGGGTCTGTCTGAGCGCCTCCAGGAGAGAAGCCCAAGCAAGACGCGCCCCGAGGAGCGTCTTGCCACATGTCAGCACTGGGTCTGACCGAGCGCCTCCAGGAGAGAGGCCCCAGCAAGACGCACCCCGAGGAGCGTCTTGCCTTATGTCAGCACTCGGTCTGACTGAGCGCCTCCAGGAGAGAGGCCCGAGCAAGACGCGCCCCGAGGAGCGTCTTGCCACATGTCAACAATGGGTCTGACTGAGGGCCTCCAGGAGAGAGGCCCAAGCAAGATGCGCCCGGAGGAGCGTCTTGCCACATGTCAACACTGGGTCTGACAGAGGGCCTCCAGGAGAGAGGCCCAAGCAAGACGCGCCCCGAGGAGCGTCTTGTCACATGTCAACACTGGGTCTTTCTGAGCGCCTCCAGGAGAGAAGCCCAAGCAAGACGCGCCCCGAGGAGCGTCTTGCCACATGTCAACAATGCGTCTGACTGAGGGCCTCCAGGAGAGAAGCCCAAGCAAGACGCGCCCCGAGGAGCGTCTTGACACATGTCAACACTGGGTCTGACAGAGGGCCTCCAGGAGAGAGGCCCAAGCAAGACGCGCCCCGAGGAGTGTCTTGCCACATGTCACAACTTGGTCTGACTGAGCTCCTCCAGGAGAGAGGCCCAAGCAACACGCGCCCCGAGGAGCGTCAGGCCTCATGTCACTACTCAGTTTGACTGAGCGCCTCCAGGAGAGAGGCCCAAGCAAGACGCGCCCCGAGGAGCGTCTTGCCACATGTCAACAATGGTTCTTACTGAGGGCCTCCGGGAGAGAAGCCCAAGCAAGACGCGCCCCGAGGAGCTTCTTGCCACATGTCAGCACTCGGTCTGACTGAGCGCCTCCAGGAGAGAGGCCAAAGCAAGACGCCCCCCGAGGAGCGTCTTGACACATGTCAACACTGGGTCTGACAGAGGGCCTCCATGAGAGAGGCCCAAGCAAGACGCGCCCCGAGGAGCGTCTTGCCACATGTCACTACTCGGTCTGACTGAGCGCCTCAGGGAGAGAGGTCCAAGCAAGACGCGCCCCGAGGAGCATCTTGCCACATGTCAACACTGGGTCTGACTGAGTGCCTCCATGAGAGAAGCCCCAGCAAGACGCGCCCCGAGGAGCGTCTTGCCACATGTCACTACTCGGTCTTTTTGAGCGCCTCCAGGAGAGAGGCCCAAGCAAGACGTGCCCCGAGGAGCGTCTTGCCACATGTCAACAATGGGTCTGACTGAGGGCCTCCAGGAGAGAACCCAAGCAAGACGCGCCCCGAGGAGCGTCTTGCCACATGTCAACACTGGGTCTGACTGAGCGCCTCCAGGAGAGAGGCCCAAGCAAGACACGCCCCGAGGAGCGTCTTGACACATGTCAACACTGGGTCTGACTGAGGTTCTCCATGAGGTAAGCCCAAGCAAGACGCACCCCGAGGAGAGTCTTGCCACATGTCAACACTGGGTCTGACTGAGCGCCTCCAGGAGAGAGGCCCAAGCAAGACGCGCCCCGAGGAGCGTCTTGCCACGGGTCAACAATGGGTCTGACTGAGGGCCTCCAGGAGAGAGGCCCAAGCAAGATGCGCCCGGAGGAGCATCTTGCCACATGTCAACACTGGGTCTGACAGAGGGCCTCCAGGAGAGAGGCCCAAGCAAGACGCGCCCCGAGGAGCGTCTTGCCACATGCCACCTCTGGTTCTGACTGAGCACCTCCAGGAGAGAGGCCCAAGCAAGACGCGCCCCGAGGAGCGTCTTGTCACATGTCAACACTGGGTCTGTCTGAGCGCCTCCAGGAGAGAAGCCCAAGCAAGACGCGCCCCGAGGAGCGTCTTGACACATGTCAACAATGGGTCTGACTGAGGGCCTCCAGGAGAGAAGCCCAATCAAGACGCGCCCCGAGGAGCGTCTTGACACATGTCAACACTGGGTCTGACAGAGGGCCTCCATGAGAGAGGCCCAAGCAAGACGCGCCCCGAGGAGTGTCTATCCACATGTCACCACTGGGTCTGACTGAGCGCCTCCAGGAGAGAGGCCCAAGCAAGACGTGCCCCGAGGAGCGTCAGGCCACATGTCACTATTCAGTCTGACTGAGCGCCTCCAGGAGAGAGGCCCAAGCAAGACGCGCCCCGAGGAGCGTCTTGCCACATGTCAGCACTGGGTCTGACCGAGCGCCTCCAGGAGAGAGGCACCAGCAAGACGCGCCCCGAGGAGCGTCTTGCCTTCAGTCAGCACTCGGTCTTACTGAGCGCCTCCAGGAGAGAGGCCCAAGCAAGACGCGCCCCGAGGAGCGTCTTGCCACATGTCAACAATGGGTCTGACTGAGGGCCTCCAGGAGAGAGGCCCAAGCAAGATGCGCCCGGAGGAGCGTCTTGCCACATGTCAACACTGGGTCTGACAGAGGGCCTCCAGGAGAGAGGCCCAAGCAAGACGCGCCCCGAGGAGCGTCTTGCCACATGTCACCTCTGGTTCTGACTGAGCGCCTCCAGGAGAGAGGCCCAAGCAAGACGCGCCCCGAGGAGCGTCTTGTCACATGTCAACACTGGGTCTTTCTGAGCGCCTCCAGGAGAGAAGCCCAAGCAAGACGCGCCCCGAGGAGCGTCTTGCCACATGTCAACAATGGGTCTGACTGAGGGCCTCCAGGAGAGAAGCCCAAGCAAGACGCGCCCCGAGGAGCGTCTTGACACATGTCAACACTGGTTCTGACAGAGGGCCTCCAGGAGAGAGGCCCAAGCAAGACGCGCCCCGAGGAGTGTCTTTCCACATTTCACCACTTGGTCTGACTGAGCGCCTCCAGGAGAGAGGCCCAAGCAACACGCGCCCCGAGGAGCGTCAGGCCACATGTCACTACTCAGTCTGACTGAGCGCCTCCAGGAGAGAGGCCCAAGCAAGACGCGCCCCGAGGAGCGTCTTGCCACATGACAACACTGGGTCTGACTGAGCGCCTCCAGGAGAGAGGCCCAAGCAAGACGCGCTCCGAGGAGCGTCTTGCCACATGTCAACACTGGGTCTGACTGAGCGCCTCCAGGAGAGAGGCCCAAGCAAGACGCGCCCCGAGGAGCGTCTTGCCACTTGTCAACAATGGGTCTGACTGAGGGCCTCCAGGAGAGAGGCCCAAGCAAGATGCGCCCGGAGGAGCGTCTTGCCACATGTCAACACTGGGTCTGACAGAGGGCCTCCAGGAGAGAGGCCCAAGCAAGACGCGCCCCGAGGAGGGTCTTGCCACATGCCACCTCTGGTTCTGACTGAGGGCCTCCAGGAGAGAGGCCCAAGCAAGACGCGCCCCGAGGAGCGTCTTGTCACATGTCAACACTGGGTCTGTCTGAGCGCCTCCAGGAGAGAAGCCCAAGTAAGACGCGCCCCGAGGAGCGTCTTGCCACATGTCAACAATGGGTCTGACTGAGGGCCTCCAGGAGAGAAGCCCATGCAAGACACGCCCCGAGGAGAGTCTTGACACATGTCAACACTGGGTCTGACAGAGGGCCTCCACGAGAGAGGCCCAAGAAAGACGCGCCCCGAGGAGTGTCTTGCCACATGTCACCACTGGGTCTGACTGAGCGCCTCCAGGAGAGAGGCCCAAGCAAGACGCGCCCCGAGGAGCGTCTTGTCACATATCAACACTGGGTCTGTCTGAGCGCCTCCAGGAGAGAAGCCCAAGCAAGACGCGCCCCGAGGAGCGTCTTGCCACATGTCAGCACTGGGTCTGACCGAGCGCCTCCAGGAGAGAGGCCCCAGCAAGACGCGCCCCGAGGAGCGTCTTGCCTTATGTCAGCACTCGGTCTGACTGAGCGCCTCCAGGAGAGAGGCCCGAGCAAGACGCGCCCCGAGGAGCGTCTTGCCACATGTCAACAATGGGTCTGACTGAGGGCCTCCAGGAGAGAAGCCCAAGCAAGACGCGCCCCGAGGAGCGTCTTGACACATGTCAACACTGGGTCTGACAGAGGGCCTCCAGGAGAGAGGCCCAAGCAAGACGCGCCCCGAGGAGTGTCTTGCCACATGTCACAACTTGGTCTGACTGAGCTCCTCCAGGAGAGAGGCCCAAGCAACACGCGCCCCGAGGAGCGTCAGGCCTCATGTCACTACTCAGTCTGACTGAGCGCCTCCAGGAGAGAGGCCCAAGCAAGACGCGCCCCGAGGAGCGTCTTGCCACGTGTCAACACTGGGTCTGATTGAGGGCCTTCTGGAGAGAGGCCCAAGCAAGACGCGCCCCGAGGAGCGTCTTGCCACATGTCAACAATGTTTCTTACTGAGGGCCTCCGGGAGAGAATCCCAAGCAAGACGCGCCCCGAGGAGCTTCTTGCCACATGTCAGCACTCGGTCTGACTGAGCGCCTCCAGGAGAGAGGCCAAAGCAAGACGCCCCCCGAGGAGCGTCTTGACACATGTCAACACTGGGTCTGACAGAGGGCCTCCATGAGAGAGGCCCAATCAAGACGCGCCCCGAGGAGTGTCTTGCCAAATGTCAACACTGGGTCTGACTGAGCGTCTCAGGGAGAGAGGTCCAAGCAAGACGCGCCCCGAGGAGCGTCTTGCCACATGTCACTACTCGGTCTGACTGAGCGCCTCAGGGAGAGAGGTCCAAGCAAGACGCGCCCCGAGGAGCATCTTGCCACATGTCAACACTGGGTCTGACTGAGTGCCTCCATGAGAGAAGCCCCAGCAAGACGCGCCCCGAGGAGCGTCTTGCCACATGTCACTACTCGGTCTGTTTGAGCGCCTCCAGGAGAGAGGCCCAAGCAAGACGTGCCCCGAGGAGCGTCTTGCCACATGTCAACAATGGGTCTGACTGAGGGCCTCCAGGAGAGAAGCCCAAGCAAGACGCGCCCCGAGGAGCGTCTTGCCACATGTCAACACTGGGTCTGACAGAGCGCCTCCAGGAGAGAGGCCCAAGCAAGACACGCCCCGAGGAGCGTCTTGACACATGTCAACACTGGGTCTGACCGAGGTTCTCCATGAGGTAAGCCCAAGCAAGACGCACCCCGAGGAGAGTCTTGCCACATGTCAACACTCGGTCTGACAGAGGGCATCCAGGAGAGAGGCCCAAGCAATACGCGCCCCGAGGAGCGTCTTGCCACATGTCACAATGGGTCTGACTGAGCGCCTCCAGGAGAGAGGCCCAACCAAGACGCGCCCTGAGGAGCGTCTTGCCACATGCCAACACTGGGTCTGACAGAGGGCCTCCAGGAGAGAGGCCCAAGCAAGACGCGCCCCGAGGAGTGTCTTGCCACATATCACCACTGGGTCTAACTGAGCGCCTCCAGGAGAGAGGCCCAAGCAAGACGCGCCCCGAGGAGAGACTTGTCACATATCAACACTGGGTCTTTCTGAGCGCCTCCAGGAGAGAAGCCCAAGCAAGACGCGCCCCGAGGAGCGTCTTTCCACATGTCAGCACTCGGTCTGACTAAGCGCCTCCAGGAGAGAGGCCAAAGCAAGACGCGCCCCGAGGAGCGTCTTGCCACATGTCAACAATGGGTATGACTGAGGGCCTCCAGGAGAGAAGCCCAAGCAAGACGCGCCCCGAGGAGCGTCTTGACACATGTCAGCACTCGGTCTGACTGAGCGCCTCCAGGAGAGAGGCCCAAGCAAGACGCGCCCCGAGGAGTGTCTTGCCACATGTCACCACTTGGTCTGACTGAGCGCCTCCAGGAGAGAGGCCCAAGCAACAAGCGCCCCGAGGAGCGTCAGGCCACATGTCACTACTCAGTCTGACTGAGCGCCTCCAGGAGAGAGGCCCAAGCAAGACGTGCCCCGACGAGCATCTTGCCACATGTCAACACTGGGTCTGACTGAGTGCCTCCATGAGAGAAGCCACAGCAAGACGCGCCCCTAGGAGCGTCTTGACACATGTCAACAATGGGTCTGACTGAGGGCCTCCAGGAGAGAAGCCCATGCAAGACGCGCCCCGAGGAGAGTCTTGACACATGTCAACACTGGGTCTGACAGAGGGCCTCCACGAGAGAGGCCCAAGAAAGACGCGCCCCGAGGAGTGTCTTGCCACATGTCACCACTGGGTCTGACTGAGCGCCTCCAGGAGAGAGGCCCAAGCAAGACGCGCCCCGAGGAGCGTCTTGTCACATATCAACACTGGGTCTGTCTGAGCGCCTCCAGGAGAGAAGCCCAAGCAAGAAGCGCCCCGAGGAGCGTCTTGCCACATGTCAACAATGGGTCTGACTGAGGGCCTCCAGGAGAGAAGCCCAAGCAAGACGCGCCCCGAGGAGCGTCTTGCCTTATGTCAGCACTCGGTCTGACTGAGCGCCTCCAGGAGAGAGGCCCGAGCAAGACGCGCCCCGAGGAGCGTCTTGCCACATGTCAACAATGGGTCTGACTGAGGGCCTCCAGGAGAGAGGCCCAAGCAAGATGCGCCCGGAGGAGCGTCTTGCCACATGTCAACACTGGGTCTGACAGAGGGCCTCCAGGAGAGAGGCCCAAGCAAGACGCGCCCCGAGGAGCGTCTTGTCACATGTCAACACTGGGTCTTTCTGAGCGCCTCCAGGAGAGAAGCCCAAGCAAGACGCGTCCCGAGGAGCGTCTTGCCACATGTCAACAATGGGTCTGACTGAGGGCCTCCAGGAGAGAAGCCCAAGCATGACGCGCCCCGAGGAGCGTCTTGACACATGTCAACACTGGGTCTGACAGAGGGCCTCCAGGAGAGAGGCCCAAGCAAGACGCGCCCCGAGGAGCGTCTTGTCACATGTCAACACTGGGTCTTTCTGAGCGCCTCCAGGAGAGAAGCCCAAGCAAGACGCGCCCCGAGGAGCGTCTTGCCACATGTCAACAATGGGTCTGACTGAGGGCCTCCAGGAGAGAAGCCCAAGCATGACGCGCCCCGAGGAGCGTCTTGACACATGTCAACACTGGGTCTGACAGAGGGCCTCCAGGAGAGAGGCCCAAGCAAGACGCGCCCCGAGGAGTGTCTTGCCACATGTCACAACTTGGTCTGACTGAGCTCCTCCAGGAGAGAGGCCCAAGCAACACGCGCCCCGAGGAGCGTCAGGCCTCATGTCACTACTCAGTCTGACTGAGCGCCTCCAGGAGAGAGGCCCAAGCAAGACGCGCCCCGAGGAGCGTCTTGCCACGTGTCAACACTGGGTCTGATTGAGGGCCTTCTGGAGAGAGGCCCAAGCAAGACGCGCCCCGAGGAGCGTCTTGCCACATGTCAACAATGGTTCTTACTGAGGGCCTCCGGGAGAGAAGCCCAAGCAAGACGCGCCCCGAGGAGCTTCTTGCCACATGTCAGCACTCGGTCTGACTGAGCGCCTCCAGGAGAGAGGCCAAAGCAAGACGCCCCCCGAGGAGCGTCTTGACACATGTCAACACTGGGTCTGACAGAGGGCCTCCATGAGAGAGGCCCAATCAAGACGCGCCCCGAGGAGTGTCTTGCCAAATGTCAACACTGGGTCTGACTGAGCGCCTCAGGGAGAGAGGTCCAAGCAAGACGCGCCCCGAGGAGCATCTTGCCACATGTCAACACTGGGTCTGACTGAGTGCCTCCATGAGAGAAGCCCCAGCAAGACGCGCCCCGAGGAGCGTCTTGCCACATGTCACTACTCGGTCTGTTTGAGCGCCTCCAGGAGAAAGGCCCAAGCAAGACGTGCCCCGAGGAGCGTCTTGCCACATGTCAACAATGGGTCTGACTGAGGGCCTCCAGGAGAGAAGCCCAAGCAAGACGCGCCCCGAGGAGCGTCTTGCCACATGTCAACACTGGGTCTGACTGAGCACCTCCAGGAGAGAGGCCCAAGCAAGACACGCCCCGAGGAGCGTCTTGACACATGTCAACACTGGGTCTGACCGAGGTTCTCCATGAGGTAAGCCCAAGCAAGACGCACCCCGAGGAGAGTCTTGCCACATGTCAACACTCGGTCTGACAGAGGGCATCCAGGAGAGAGGCCCAAGCAATACGCGCCCCGAGGAGCGTCTTGCCACATGTCACAATGGGTCTGACTGAGCGCCTCCAGGAGAGAGGCCCAACCAAGACGCGCCCTGAGGAGCGTCTTGCCACATGCCAACACTGGGTCTGACAGAGGGCCTCCAGGAGAGAGGCCCAAGCAAGACGCGCCCCGAGGAGTGTCTTGCCACATATCACCACTGGGTCTAACTGAGCGCCTCCAGGAGAGAGGCCCAAGCAAGACGCGCCCTGAGGAGAGACTTGTCACATATCAACACTGGGTCTTTCTGAGCGCCTCCAGGAGAGAAGCCCAAGCAAGACGTGCCCCGAGGAGCGTCTTTCCACATGTCAGCACTCGGTCTGACTAAGCGCCTCCAGGAGAGAGGCCAAAGCAAGACGCGCCCCGAGGAGCGTCTTGCCACATGTCAACAATGGGTATGACTGAGGGCCTCCAGGAGAGAAGCCCAAGCAAGACGCGCCCCGAGGAGCGTCTTGACACATGTCAGCACTCGGTCTGACTGAGTGCCTCCAGGAGAGAGGCCCAAGCAAGACGCGCCCCGAGGAGTGTCTTGCCACATGTCACCACTTGGTCTGACTGAGCGCCTCCAGGAGAGAGGCCCAAGCAACAAGCGCCCCGAGGAGCGTCAGGCCACATGTCACTACTCAGTCTGACTGAGCGCCTCCAGGAGAGAGGCCCAAGCAAGACGTGCCCCGACGAGCATCTTGCCACATGTCAACACTGGGTCTGACTGAGTGCCTCCATGAGAGAAGCCACAGCAAGACGCGCCCCTAGGAGCGTCTTGACACATGTCAACACTGGGTCTGACAGAGGGCCTCCATGAGAGAGGCCCAAGCAAGACGCGCCCCGAGGACTGTCTTGCCAAATGTCAACACTGGGTCTGACTGAGCGTCTCAGGGAGAGAGGTCCAAGCAAGACGCGCCCCGAGGAGCGTCTTGCCACATGTCAACACTGGGTCTGACTGAGTGCCTCCATGAGAGAAGCACCAGCAAGACGTGCCCCGAGGAGCGTCTTGCCACATGTCACTACTCGGTCTGTTTGAGCGCCTCCAGGAGAGAGGCCCAAGCAAGACGTGCCCCGAGGAGCGTCTTGCCACATGTCAACAATGGGTCTGACTGAGGGCTTGCCACATGTCACAATGGGTCTGACTGAGCGCCTCCAGGAGAGAGGCCCAACCAAGACGCGCCCTGAGGAGCGTCTTGCCACATGCCAACACTGGGTCTGACAGAGGGCCTCCAGGAGAGAGGCCCAAGCAAGACGCGCCCTGAGGAGCGTCTTGCCACATGTCAATACTGGGTCTGACAGAGGGCCTCCAGGAGAGAGGCCCAAGCAAGACACGCCCCGAGGAGCGTCTTGCCACATGTCAACACTGGGTCTGACTGAGCGCCTCCAGGAGAGAGGCCCAAGCAAGACACGCCCCGAGGAGAGACTTGTCACATGTCAACACTGGGTCTTTCTGAGCGCCTCCAGGAGAGAAGCCCAAGCAAGACGCGCCCTGAGGAGCGTCTTTCCACATGTCAGCACTCGGTCTGACTGAGCGCCTCCAGGAGAGAGGCCAAAGCAAGACGCGCCCCGAGGAGCGTCTTGACAGATGTCAACACTGGGTCTGACAGAGGGCCTCCAGGAGAAAGGCCCAAGCAAGACGCGCCCCGAGGAGCGTCTTGCAACATGTCAGCACTCGGTCTGACTGAGCGCCTCCAGGAGAGAGGCCCAAGCAAGACGCGCCCCAAGGAGGGTCTTGACACATGCCAACACTGGGTCTGACTGAGCGCCTCCAGGAGAGAGGCCCGAGGAGCGTCTTGCCACATGTCACCTCTGGGTCTGACTGAGCGCCTCCAGGAGAGAGGCGCAAGCAAGAAATGCCCGAGGAGCGTCTTGACACATGTCAACACTGGGTTTGACTGAGCGCCTCCAGGAGAGAGGCCCCAGAAAGACGCGCCCCGAGGAGCGTCCTGCCACATGTCAGCACTGGGTCTGACTGAGCGCCTCCAGGAGAGAGGCCCAAGCAAGAAGAGCCCCGAGGAGCTTCTTGCCACATGTCAACGATGGGTCTGACTGAGGGCCTCCAGGAGAGAAGCCCAAGCAAGACGCGCCCCGAGGAGCGTCTTGCCACACGTCAACACTGGGTCTAATTTAGCGCCTCCAGGAGAGAGGTCCAAGCAACACGCGCCCCGAGGAGCGTCTTGCCACATGTCAACACTGGGTCTGACTGAGTGCCTCCTTGAGAGAAGCCCCAGCAAGACGCTCCCCGAGGAGCGTCTTGCCACATGTCACTACTCGGTCTGACTGAGCGCCTCCAGGAGAGAGGCCCAAGCAAGACGTGCCCCGAGGAGTGTCTTGCCATATGTCTCCTCTGGGTCTGACTGAGCGCCTCCAGGAGAGAAGCCCAAGCAAGAAGCGCCCCGAGGAGCATCTTGCCACATGTCAACACTGGGTCTGACTGAGCGCCTCCAGGAGAGAGGCCCACGCAAGACACGCCCCGAGGAGCGTCTTGACACATGTCAACAATGGGTCTGACTTAGGGCCTCCATGAGAGAAGCCCAAGCAAGACGCGCCCCGAGGAGAGTCTTGCCACATGTCAACACTGGGTCTGACAGAGGGCATCCAGGAGAGAGGCCCAAGCAATACGCGCCCCGAGGAGCGTCTTGCCACGTGTCAACACTGGGTCTGACTTAGCGCCTCCAGAAGAGAGGCCCAAGCAAGATGCGCCCCGAGGAGCGTCTTGCCACGTGTCACCACTGGGTCTGACTGAGCTCCTCCAGGAGAGAGGCCCAAGCAAGACGCGCCCAGAGGAGCGTCTTGCCACGTGTCACCACTGGGTCTGATTGAGCACCTCCAGGAGAGAGGCCCCAGCAAGACGCGCCCCGAGGAGCGTCTTGCCTTATGTCAACACTGGGTCTGACAGAGGGCATCCAGGAGAGAGGCCCAAGCAATACGCGCCCCGAGGAGCGTCTTGCCACGTGTCAACAATGGGTATGACTGAGGGCCTCCAGGAGAGAAGCCCAAGCAAGACGCGCCCCGAGGAGCGTCTTGACACATGTCAGCACTCGGTCTGACTGAGCGCCTCCAGGAGAGAGGCCCAAGCAAGACGCGCCCCGAGGAGTGTCTTGCCACATGTCACCACTTGGTCTGACTGAGCGCCTCCAGGAGAGAGGCCCAAGCAACAAGCGCCCCGAGGAGCGTCAGGCCACATGTCACTACTCAGTCTGACTGAGCGCCTCCAGGAGAGAGGCCCAAGCAAGACGTGCCCCGACGAGCATCTTGCCACATGTCAACACTGGGTCTGACTGAGTGCCTCCATGAGAGAAGCCACAGCAAGACGCGCCCCGAGGAGCGTCTTGACACATGTCAACACTGGGTCTGACAGAGGGCCTCCATGAGAGAGGCCCAAGCAAGACGCGCCCCGAGGACTGTCTTGCCAAAGGTCAACACTGGGTCTGACTGAGCGTCTCAGGGAGAGAGGTCCAAGCAAGACGCGCCCCGAGGAGCGTCTTGCCACATGTCAACACTGGGTCTGACTGAGTGCCTCCATGAGAGAAGCACCAGCAAGACGTGCCCCGAGGAGCGTCTTGCCACATGTCACTACTCGGTCTGTTTGAGCGCCTCCAGGAGAGAGGCCCAAGCAAGACGTGCCCCGAGGAGCGTCTTGCCACATGTCAACAATGGGTCTGACTGAGGGCTTGCCACATGTCACAATGGGTCTGACTGAGCGCCTCCAGGAGAGAGGCCCAACCAAGACGCGCCCTGAGGAGCGTCTTGCCACATGCCAACACTGGGTCTGACAGAGGGCCTCCAGGAGAGAGGCCCAAGCAAGACGCGCCCTGAGGAGCGTCTTGCCACATGTCAACACTGGGTCTGACAGAGGGCCTCCAGGAGAGAGGCCCAAGCAAGACACGCCCCGAGGAGCGTCTTGCCACATGTCAACACTGGGTCTGACTGAGCGCCTCCAGGAGAGAGGCCCAAGCAAGACACGCCCCGAGGAGAGACTTGTCACATGTCAACACTGGGTCTTTCTGAGCGCCTCCAGGAGAGAAGCCCAAGCAAGACGCGCCCTGAGGAGCGTCTTTCCACATGTCAGCACTCGGTCTGACTGAGCGCCTCCAGGAGAGAGGCCAAAGCAAGACGCGCCCCGAGGAGCGTCTTGACAGATGTCAACACTGGGTCTGACAGAGGGCCTCCAGGAGAAAGGCCCAAGCAAGACGCGCCCCGAGGAGCGTCTTGCAACATGTCAGCACTCGGTCTGACTGAGCGCCTCCAGGAGAGAGGCCCAAGCAAGACGCGCCCCAAGGAGGGTCTTGACACATGCCAACACTGGGTCTGACTGAGCGCCTCCAGGAGAGAGGCCCGAGGAGCGTCTTGCCACATGTCACCTCTGGGTCTGACTGAGCGCCTCCAGGAGAGAGGCGCAAGCAAGAAATGCCCGAGGAGCGTCTTGACACATGTCAACACTGGGTTTGACTGAGCGCCTCCAGGAGAGAGGCCCCAGAAAGACGCGCCCCGAGGAGCGTCCTGCCACATGTCAGCACTCGGTCTGACTGAGCGCCTCCAGGAGAGAGGCCCAAGCAAGAAGAGCCCCGAGGAGCTTCTTGCCACATGTCAACAATGGGTCTGACTGAGGGCCTCCAGGAGAGAAGCCCAAGCAAGACGCGCCCCGAGGAGCGTCTTGCCACATGTCAACACTGGGTCTAATTTAGCGCCTCCAGGAGAGAGGTCCAAGCAACACGCGCCCCGAGGAGCGTCTTGCCACATGTCAACACTGGGTCTGACTGAGTGCCTCCTTGAGAGAAGCCCCAGCAAGACGCTCCCCGAGGAGCGTCTTGCCACATGTCACTACTCGGTCTGACTGAGCGCCTCCAGGAGAGAGGCCCAAGCAAGACGTGCCCCGAGGAGTGTCTTGCCATATGTCTCCTCTGGGTCTGACTGAGCGCCTCCAGGAGAGAAGCCCAAGCAAGAAGCGCCCCGAGGAGCATCTTGCCACATGTCAACACTGGGTCTGACTGAGCGCCTCCAGGAGAGAGGCCCACGCAAGACACGCCCCGAGGAGCGTCTTGACACATGTCAACAATGGGTCTGACTTAGGGCCTCCATGAGAGAAGCCCAAGCAAGACGCGCCCCGAGGAGAGTCTTGCCACATGTCAACACTGGGTCTGACAGAGGGCATCCAGGAGAGAGGCCCAAGCAATACGCGCCCCGAGGAGCGTCTTGCCACGTGTCAACACTGGGTCTGACTTAGCGCCTCCAGAAGAGAGGCCCAAGCAAGATGCGCCCCGAGGAGCGTCTTGCCACGTGTCACCACTGGGTCTGACTGAGCTCCTCCAGGAGAGAGGCCCAAGCAAGACGCGCCCAGAGGAGCGTCTTGCCACGTGTCACCACTGGGTCTGATTGAGCACCTCCAGGAGAGAGGCCCCAGCAAGACGCGCCCCGATGAGCGTCTTGCCTTATGTCAACACTGGGTCTGACAGAGGGCATCCAGGAGAGAGGCCCAAGCAATACGCGCCCCGAGGAGCGTCTTGCCACGTGTCAACAATGGGTATGACTGAGGGCCTCCAGGAGAGAAGCCCAAGCAAGACGCGCCCCGAGGAGCGTCTTGACACATGTCAGCACTCGGTCTGACTGAGCGCCTCCAGGAGAGAGGCCCAAGCAAGACGCGCCCCGAGGAGTGTCTTGCCACATGTCACCACTTGGTCTGACTGAGCGCCTCCAGGAGAGAGGCCCAAGCAACAAGCGCCCCGAGGAGCGTCAGGCCACATGTCACTACTCAGTCTGACTGAGCGCCTCCAGGAGAGAGGCCCAAGCAAGACGTGCCCCGACGAGCATCTTGCCACATGTCAACACTGGGTCTGACTGAGTGCCTCCATGAGAGAAGCCACAGCAAGACGCGCCCCGAGGAGCGTCTTGACACATGTCAACACTGGGTCTGACAGAGGGCCTCCATGAGAGAGGCCCAAGCAAGACGCGCCCCGAGGACTGTCTTGCCAAAGGTCAACACTGGGTCTGACTGAGCGTCTCAGGGAGAGAGGTCCAAGCAAGACGCGCCCCGAGGAGCGTCTTGCCACATGTCAACACTGGGTCTGACTGAGTGCCTCCATGAGAGAAGCACCAGCAAGACGTGCCCCGAGGAGCGTCTTGCCACATGTCACTACTCGGTCTGTTTGAGCGCCTCCAGGAGAGAGGCCCAAGCAAGACGTGCCCCGAGGAGCGTCTTGCCACATGTCAACAATGGGTCTGACTGAGGGCTTGCCACATGTCACAATGGGTCTGACTGAGCGCCTCCAGGAGAGAGGCCCAACCAAGACGCGCCCTGAGGAGCGTCTTGCCACATGCCAACACTGGGTCTGACAGAGGGCCTCCAGGAGAGAGGCCCAAGCAAGACGCGCCCTGAGGAGCGTCTTGCCACATGTCAACACTGGGTCTGACAGAGGGCCTCCAGGAGACAGGCCCAAGCAAGACACGCCCCGAGGAGCGTCTTGCCACATGTCAACACTGGGTCTGACTGAGCGCCTCCAGGAGAGAGGCCCAAGCAAGACACGCCCCGAGGAGAGACTTGTCACATGTCAACACTGGGTCTTTCTGAGCGCCTCCAGGAGAGAAGCCCAAGCAAGACGCGCCCTGAGGAGCGTCTTTCCACATGTCAGCACTCGGTCTGACTGAGCGCCTCCAGGAGAGAGGCCAAAGCAAGACGCGCCCCGAGGAGCGTCTTGCCACATGACAACAATGGGTATGACTGAGGGCCTCCAGGAGAGAAGCCCAAGCAAGACGCGCCCCGAGGAGCGTCTTGACAGATGTCAACACTGGGTCTGACAGAGGGCCTCCAGGAGAAAGGCCCAAGCAAGACGCGCCCCGAGGAGCGTCTTGCAACATGTCAGCACTCGGTCTGACTGAGCGCCTCCAGGAGAGAGGCCCAAGCAAGACGCGCCCCAAGGAGGGTCTTGACACATGCCAACACTGGGTCTGACTGAGCGCCTCCAGGAGAGAGGCCTGAGGAGCGTCTTGCCACATGTCACCTCTGGGTCTGACTGAGTGCCTCCAGGAGAGAGGCGCAAGCAAGAAACGCCCGAGGAGCTTCTTGACACATGTCAACACTGGGTTTGACTGAGCGCCTCCAGGAGAGAGGCCCCAGCAAGACGCGCCCCGAGGAGCGTCTTGCCACATGTCAGCACTCGGTCTGACTGAGCGCCTCCAGGAGAGAGGCCCAAGCAAGAAGAGCCCCGAGGAGCTTCTTGCCACATGTCAACAATGGGTCTGACTGAGGGCCTCCAGGAGAGAAGCCCAAGCAAGACGCGCCCCGAGGAGCGTCTTGCCACATGTCAACACTGGGTCTAATTTAGCACCTCCAGGAGAGAGGTCCAAGCAACACGCGCCCCAAGGAGCGTCTTGCCACATGTCAACACTGGGTCTGACTGAGTGCCTCCTTGAGAGAAGCCCCAGCAAGACGCGCCCCGAGGAGCGTCTTGCCACATGTCACTACTCGGTCTGACTGAGCGCCTCCAGGAGAGAGGCCCAAGCAAGACGTGGCCCGAGGAGTGTCTTGCCATATGTCTCCTCTGGGTCTGACTGAGCGCCTCCAGGAGAGAAGCCCAAGCAAGAAGCGCCCCGAGGAGCGTCTTGCCACATGTCAACACTGGGTCTGACTGAGCACCTCCAGGAGAGAGGCCCAAGCAAGACACGCCCCGAGGAGCGTCTTGACACATGTCAACAATGGGTCTGACTTAGGGCCTCCATGAGAGAAGCCCAAGCAAGACGCGCCCCAAGGAGAGTCTTGCCACATGTCAACACTGGGTCTGACAGAGGGCATCCAGGAGAGAGAACCAAGCAATACGCGCCCCGAGGAGCGTCTTGCCACGTGTCAACACTGGGTCTGACTTAGCGCCTCCAGAAGAGAGGCCCAAGCAAGATGCGCCCCGAGGAGCGTCTTGCCACGTGTCACCACTGGGTCTGACTGAGCTCCTCCAGGAGAGAGGCCCAAGCAAGACGCGCCCAGAGGAGCGTCTTGCCACGTGTCACCACTGGGTCTGACTGAGCACCTCCAGGAGAGAGGCCCAAGCAAGACGCGCCCCGAGGAGCGTCTTGCCACATGTCACTACTCGGTCTAACTGAGCGCCTCCAGGAGAGAGGTCCAAGCAAGACGCGCCCCGAGGAGCGTCTTGCCAAATGTCACTAATCGGTCTGACTGAGCGCCTCCAGGAGAGAGGTCCAAGCAAGACGCGCCCCGAGGAGCGTCTTGCCACATGTCACTATTCGGTCTGACTGAGTGCCTCCAGGAGAGAGGCCCAAGCAAGACGTGCCCCGAGGAGCGTCTTGCCACATGTCAACAATGGATCTGACTGAGGATCTCCAGGAGAGAATCCCAAGCAAGACACGCCCCGAGGAGCGTCTTGACACATGTCAACACTGGGTCGGACTGAGGGCCTCCATGAGAGAAGCCCAAGCAAGATGCGCCCCGAGGAGAGTCTTGCCACATGTCAACAGTCGGTCTGACAGAGGGCATTCAGGAGAGAGGCCCAAGCAGTACGCGCCCCGAGGAGCGTCTTGCCATATGTCACCACTGGGTCTGAATGAGCGCCTCCAGGAGAGAGGCCCAAGCAAGACACGCCCCGAGGAGCGTCTTGCCACATGTCAACACTGGGTCTGACTGAGCGCCTCCAGGAGAGAGGCCCAAGCAAGACGCGCCCCGAGGAGCGTCTTGCCACATGTCAGCACTGGGTCTGACTGAGCGCCTCCAGGAGAGAGGCCCAAGCAAGACGCGCCCCGAGGAGAGACTTGTCACATGTCACTACTCGGTCTGTTTGAGCGCCTCCAGGAGAGAGGCCCAAGCAAGACGTGCCCCGAGGAGCGTCTTGCCACATGTCAACAATGGGTCTGACTGAGGGCTTGCCACATGTCACAATGGGTCTGACTGAGCGCCTCCAGGAGAGAGGCCCAACCAAGACGCGCCCTGAGGAGCGTCTTGCCACATGCCAACACTGGGTCTGACAGAGGGCCTCCAGGAGAGAGGCCCAAGCAAGACGCGCCCTGAGGAGCGTCTTGCCACATGTCAACACTGGGTCTGACAGAGGGCCTCCAGGAGAGAGGCCCAAGCAAGACACGCCCCGAGGAGCGTCTTGCCACATGTCAACACTGGGTCTGACTGAGCGCCTCCAGGAGAGAGGCCCAAGCAAGACACGCCCCGAGGAGAGACTTGTCACATGTCAACACTGGGTCTTTCTGAGCGCCTCCAGGAGAGAAGCCCAAGCAAGACGCGCCCTGAGGAGCGTCTTTCCACATGTCAGCACTCGGTCTGACTGAGCGCCTCCAGGAGAGAGGCCAAAGCAAGACGCGCCCCGAGGAGCGTCTTGCCACATGACAACAATGGGTATGACTGAGGGCCTCCAGGAGAGAAGCCCAAGCAAGACGCGCCCAGAGGAGCGTCTTGCCACGTGTCACCACTGGGTCTGACTGAGCACCTCCAGGAGAGAGGCCCAAGCAAGACGCGCCCCGAGGAGCGTCTTGCCACATGTCACTACTCGGTCTAACTGAGCGCCTCCAGGAGAGAGGTCCAAGCAAGACGCGCCCCGAGGAGCGTCTTGCCAAATGTCACTAATCGGTCTGACTGAGCGCCTCCAGGAGAGAGGTCCAAGCAAGACGCGCCCCGAGGAGCGTCTTGCCACATGTCACTATTCGGTCTGACTGAGTGCCTCCAGGAGAGAGGCCCAAGCAAGACGTGCCCCGAGGAGCGTCTTGCCACATGTCAACAATGGATCTGACTGAGGATCTCCAGGAGAGAATCCCAAGCAAGAGACGCCCCGAGGAGCGTCTTGACACATGTCAACACTGGGTCGGACTGAGGGCCTCCATGAGAGAAGCCCAAGCAAGATGCGCCCCGAGGAGAGTCTTGCCACATGTCAACAGTCGGTCTGACAGAGGGCATTCAGGAGAGAGGCCCAAGCAATACGCGCCCCGAGGAGCGTCTTGCCATATGTCACCACTGGGTCTGAATGAGCGCCTCCAGGAGAGAGACCCAAGCAAGACACGCCCCGAGGAGCGTCTTGCCACATGTCAACACTGGGTCTGACTGAGCGCCTCCAGGAGAGAGGCCCAAGCAAGACGCGCCCCGAGGAGCGTCTTGCCACATGTCAGCACTGGGTCTGACTGAGCGCCTCCAGGAGAGAGGCCCAAGCAAGACGCGCCCCGAGGAGAGACTTGTCACATGTCACTACTCGGTCTGTTTGAGCGCCTCCAGGAGAGAGGCCCAAGCAAGACGTGCCCCGAGGAGCGTCTTGCCACATGTCAACAATGGGTCTGACTGAGGGCTTGCCACATGTCACAATGGGTCTGACTGAGCGCCTCCAGGAGAGAGGCCCAACCAAGACGCGCCCTGAGGAGCGTCTTGCCACATGCCAACACTGGGTCTGACAGAGGGCCTCCAGGAGAGAGGCCCAAGCAAGACGCGCCCTGAGGAGCGTCTTGCCACATGTCAACACTGGGTCTGAAAGAGGGCCTCCAGGAGAGAGGCCCAAGCAAGACACGCCCCGAGGAGCGTCTTGCCACATGTCAACACTGGGTCTGACTGAGCGCCTCCAGGAGAGAGGCCCAAGCAAGACACGCCCCGAGGAGAGACTTGTCACATGTCAACACTGGGTCTTTCTGAGCGCCTCCAGGAGAGAAGCCCAAGCAAGACGCGCCCTGAGGAGCGTCTTTCCACATGTCAGCACTCGGTCTGACTGAGCGCCTCCAGGAGAGAGGCCAAAGCAAGACGCGCCCCGAGGAGCGTCTTGCCACATGACAACAATGGGTATGACTGAGGGCCTCCAGGAGAGAAGCCCAAGCAAGACACGCCCCGAGGAGCGTCTTGACAGATGTCAAAACTGGGTCTGACAGAGGGCATCCAGGAGAGAGGCCCAAGCAATACGCGCCCCGAGGAACGTCTTGCCACGTGTCAACACTGGGTCTGACTTAGCGCCTCCAGAAGAGAGGCCCAAGCAAGATGCGCCCCGAGGAGCGTCTTGCCACGTGTCACCACTGGGTCTGACTGAGCTCCTCCAGGAGAGAGGCCCAAGCAAGACTTGCCCAGAGGAGCGTCTTGCCACGTGTCACCACTGGGTCTGATTGAGCACCTCCAGGAGAGAGGCCCCAGCAAGACGCGCCCCGAGGAGCGTCTTGCCTTATGTCAACACTGGGTCTGACAGAGGGCATCCAGGAGAGAGGCCCAAGCAATACGCGCCCCGAGGAGCGTCTTGCCACGTGTCAACAATGGGTATGACTGAGGGCCTCCAGGAGAGAAGCCCAAGCAAGACGCGCCCCGAGGAGCGTCTTGACACATGTCAGCACTCGGTCTGACTGAGCGCCTCCAGGAGAGAGGCCCAAGCAAGACGCGCCCCGAGGAGTGTCTTGCCACATGTCACCACTTGGTCTGACTGAGCGCCTCCAGGAGAGAGGCCCAAGCAACAAGCGCCCCGAGGAGCGTCAGGCCACATGTCACTACTCAGTCTGACTGAGCGCCTCCAGGAGAGAGGCCCAAGCAAGACGTGCCCCGACGAGCATCTTGCCACATGTCAACACTGGGTCTGACTGAGTGCCTCCATGAGAGAAGCCACAGCAAGACGAGCCCCGAGGAGCGTCTTGACACATGTCAACACTGGGTCTGACAGAGGGCCTCCATGAGAGAGGCCCAAGCAAGACGCGCCCCGAGGACTGTCTTGCCAAATGTCAACACTGGGTCTGACTGAGCGTCTCAGGGAGAGAGGTCCAAGCAAGACGCGCCCCGAGGAGCGTCTTGCCACATGTCAACACTGGGTCTGACTGAGTGCCTCCATGAGAGAAGCACCAGCAAGACGGTCCCCGAGGAGCGTCTTGCCACATGTCACTACTCGGTCTGTTTGAGCGCCTCCAGGAGAGAGGCCCAAGCAAGACGTGCCCCGAGGAGCGTCTTGCCACATGTCAACAATGGGTCTGACTGAGGGCTTGCCACATGTCACAATGGGTCTGACTGAGCGCCTCCAGGAGAGAGGCCCAACCAAGACGCGCCCTGAGGAGCGTCTTGCCACATGCCAACACTGGGTCTGACAGAGGGCCTCCAGGAGAGAGGCCCAAGCAAGACGCGCCCTGAGGAGCGTCTTGCCACATGTCAACACTGGGTCTGACAGAGGGCCTCCAGGAGAGAGGCCCAAGCAAGACACGCCCCGAGGAGCGTCTTGCCACATGTCAACACTGGGTCTGACTGAGCGCCTCCAGGAGAGAGGCCCAAGCAAGACACGCCCCGAGGAGAGACTTGTCACATGTCAACACTGGGTCTTTCTGAGCGCCTCCAGGAGAGAAGCCCAAGCAAGACGCGCCCTGAGGAGCGTCTTTCCACATGTCAGCACTCGGTCTGACTGAGCGCCTCCAGGAGAGAGGCCAAAGCAAGACGCGCCCCGAGGAGCGTCTTGCCACATGACAACAATGGGTATGACTGAGGGCCTCCAGGAGAGAAGCCCAAGCAAGACGCGCCCCGAGGAGCGTCTTGACAGATGTCTCCTCTGGGTCTGACTGAGCGCCTCCAGGAGAGAAGCCCAAGCAAGAAGCGCCCCGAGGAGCGTCTTGCCACATGTCAACACTGGGTCTGACTGAGCGCCTCCAGGAGAGAGGCCCAAGCAAGACACGCACCGAGGAGCGTCTTGACACATGTCAACAATGGGTCTGACTTAGGGCCTCCATGAGAGAAGCCCAAGCAAGACGCGCCCCGAGGAGAGTCTTGCCACATGTCAACACTGGGTCTGACAGAGGGCATCCAGGAGAGAGGCCCAAGCAATACGCGCCCCGAGGAGCGTCTTGCCACGTGTCAACACTGGGTCTGACTTAGCGCCTCCAGAAGAGAGGCCCAAGCAAGATGCGCCCCGAGGAGCGTCTTGCCACGTGTCACCACTGGGTCTGATTGAGCACCTCCAGGAGAGAGGCCCCAGCAAGACGCGCCCCGAGGAGCGTCTTGCCTTATGTCAGCACTCGGTCTGACTGAGCGCCTCCAGGAGAGAGGCCCAAGCAAGACGCGCCCCGAGGAGCGTCTTGCCACATGTCACTACTCGGTCTAACTGAGCGCCTCCAGGAGAGAGGTCCAAGCAAGACGCGCCCCGAGGAGCGTCTTGCCAAATGTCACTAATCGGTCTGACTGAGCGCCTCCAGGAGAGAGGTCCAAGCAAGACGCGCCCCGAGGAGCGTCTTGCCACATGTCACTATTCGGTCTGACTGAGTGCCTCCAGGAGAGAGGCCCAAGCAAGACGTGCCCCGAGGAGCGTCTTGCCACATGTCAACAATGGATCTGACTGAGGGCCTCCAGGAGAGAATCCCAAGCAAGACACGCCCCGAGGAGCGTCTTGACACATGTCAACACTGGGTCGGACTGAGGGCCTCCATGAGAGAAGCCCAAGCAAGATGCGCCCCGAGGAGAGTCTTGCCACATGTCAACAGTCGGTCTGACAGAGGGCATTCAGGAGAGAGGCCCAAGCAAGACGCGCCCCGAGGAGCGTCTTGCCACATGTCAGCACTGGGTCTGACTGAGCGCCTCCAGGAGAGAGGCCCAAGCAAGACGCGCCCCGAGGAGAGACTTGTCATATGTCACTACTCGGTCTGTTTGAGCGCCTCCAGGAGAGAGGCCCAAGCAAGACGTGCCCCGAGGAGCGTCTTGCCACATGTCAACAATGGGTCTGACTGAGGGCTTGCCACATGTCACAATGGGTCTGACTGAGCGCCTCCAGGAGAGAGGCCCAACCAAGACGCGCCCTGAGGAGCGTCTTGCCACATGCCAACACTGGGTCTGACAGAGGGCCTCCAGGAGAGAGGCCCAAGCAAGACGCGCCCTGAGGAGCGTCTTGCCACATGTCAACACTGGGTCTGACAGAGGGCCTCCAGGAGAGAGGCCCAAGCAAGACACGCCCCGAGGAGCGTCTTGCCACATGTCAACACTGGGTCTGACTGAGCGCCTCCAGGAGAGAGGCCCAAGCAAGACACGCCCCGAGGAGAGACTTGTCACATGTCAACACTGGGTCTTTCTGAGCGCCTCCAGGAGAGAAGCCCAAGCAAGACGTGCCCTGAGGAGCGTCTTTCCACATGTCAGCACTCGGTCTGACTGAGCGCCTCCAGGAGAGAGGCCAAAGCAAGACGCGCCCCGAGGAGCGTCTTGCCACATGACAACAATGGGTATGACTGAGGGCCTCCAGGAGAGAAGCCCAAGCAAGACGCGCCCCGAGGAGCGTCTTGACAGATGTCAACACTGGGTCTGACAGAGGGCATCCAGGAGAGAGGCCCAAGCAATACGCGCCCCGAGGAGCGTCTTGCCACGTGTCAACACTGGGTCTGACTTAGCGCCTCCAGAAGAGAGGCCCAAGCAAGACTTGCCCAGAGGAGCGTCTTGCCACGTGTCACCACTGGGTCTGATTGAGCACCTCCAGGAGAGAGGCCCCAGCAAGACGCGCCCCGAGGAGCGTCTTGCCTTATGTCAACACTGGGTCTGACAGAGGGCATCCAGGAGAGAGGCCCAAGCAATACGCGCCCCGAGGAGCGTCTTGACACATGTCAGCACTCGGTCTGACTGAGCGCCTCCAGGAGATAGGCCCAAGCAAGACGCGCCCCGAGGAGTGTCTTGCCACATGTCACCACTTGGTCTGACTGAGCGCCTCCAGGAGAGAGGCCCAAGCAACAAGCGCCCCGAGGAGCGTCAGGCCACATGTCACTACTCAGTCTGACTGAGCGCCTCCAGGAGAGAGGCCCAAGCAAGACGTGCCCCGACGAGCATCTTGCCACATGTCAACACTGGGTCTGACTGAGTGCCTCCATGAGAGAAGCCACAGCAAGACGCGCCCCGAGGAGCGTCTTGACACATGTCAACACTGGGTCTGACAGAGGGCCTCCATGAGAGAGGCCCAAGCAAGACGCGCCCCGAGGACTGTCTTGCCAAATGTCAACACTGGGTCTGACTGAGCGTCTCAGGGAGAGAGGTCCAAGCAAGACGCGCCCCGAGGAGCGTCTTGCCACATGTCAACACTGGGTCTGACTGAGTGCCTCCATGAGAGAAGCACCAGCAAGACGTGCCCCGAGGAGCGTCTTGCCACATGTCACTACTCGGTCTGTTTGAGCGCCTCCAGGAGAGAGGCCCAAGCAAGACGCGCCCCAAGGAGGGTCTTGACACATGCCAACACTGGGTCTGACTGAGCGCCTCCAGGAGAGAGGCCCGAGGAGGGTCTTGCCACATGTCACCTCTGGGTCTGACTGAGCGCCTCCAGGAGAGAGGCGCAAGCAAGAAACGCCCGAGGAGCGTCTTGACACATGTCATCACTGGGTTTGACTGAGCGCCTCCAGGAGAGAGGCCCCAGCAAGACGCGCCCCGAGGAGCGTCTTGCCACATGTCAGCACTCGGTCTGACTGAGCGCCTCCAGGAGAGAGGCCCAAGCAAGAAGAGCCCCGAGGAGCTACTTGCCACATGTCAACAATGGGTCTGACTGAGGGCCTCCAGGAGAGAAGCCCAAGCAAGACGCGCCCCGAGGAGCGTCTTGCCACATGTCAACACTGGGTCTAATTTAGCGCCTCCAGGAGAGAGGTCCAAGCAACACGCGCCCCGAGGAGCGTCTTGCCACATGTCAACACTGGGTCTGACTGAGTGCCTCCTTGAGAGAAGCCCCAGCAAGACGCGCCCCGAGGAGCGTCTTGCCACATGTCACTACTCGGTCTGACTGAGCGCCTCCAGGAGAGAGGCCCAAGCAAGGCGTGCCCCGAGGAGTGTCTTGCCATATGTCTCCTCTGGGTCTGACTGAGCGCCTCCAGGAGAGAAGCCCAAGCAAGAAGCGCCCCGAGGAGCGTCTTGCCACATGTCAACACTGGGTCTGACTGAGCGCCTCCAGGAGAGAGGCCCAAGCAAGACACGCCCCGAGGAGCGTCTTGACACATGTCAACAATGGGTCTGACTTAGGGCCTCCATGAGAGAAGCCCAAGCAAGACGCGCCCCGAGGAGAGTCTTGCCACATGTCAACACTGGGTCTGACAGAGGGCATCCAGGAGAGAGGCCCAAGCAATACGCGCCCCGAGGAGCGTCTTGCCACGTGTCAACACTGGGTCTGACTTAGCGCCTCCAGAAGAGAGGCCCAAGCAAGATGCGCCCCGAGGAGCGTCTTGCCACGTGTCACCACTGGGTCTGACTGAGCTCCTCCAGGAGAGAGGCCCAAGCAAGACGCGCCCAGAGGAGCGTCTTGCCACGTGTCACCACTGGGTCTGATTGAGCACCTCCAGGAGAGAGGCCCCAGCAAGACGCGCCCCGAGGAGCGTCTTGCCTTATGTCAGCACTCGGTCTGACTGAGCGCCTCCAGGAGAGAGGCCCAAGCAAGACGCGCCCCGAGGAGCGTCTTGCCACATGTCACTACTCGGTCTAACTGAGCGCCTCCAGGAGAGAGGTCCAAGCAAGACGCGCCCCGAGGAGCGTCTTGCCAAATGTCACTAATCGGTCTGACTGAGCGCCTCCAGGAGAGAGGTCCAAGCAAGACGCGCCCCGAGGAGCGTCTTGCCACATGTCACTACTCGGTCTGACTGAGCGCCTCCAGGAGAGAGGCCCAACCAAGACGCGCCCTGAGGAGCGTCTTGCCACATGCCAACACTGGGTCTGACAGAGGGCCTCCAGGAGAGAGGCCCAAGCAAGACACGCCCCGAGGAGCGTCTTGCCACATGTCAACACTGGGTCTGACTGAGCGCCTCCAGGAGAGAGGCCCAAGCAAGACACGCCCCGAGGAGAGACTTGTCACATGTCAACACTGGGTCTTTCTGAGCGCCTCCAGGAGAGAAGCCCAAGCAAGACGCGCCCTGAGGAGCGTCTTTCCACATGTCAGCACTCGGTCTTACTGAGCGCCTCCAGGAGAGAGGCCAAAGCAAGACGCGCCCCGAGGAGCGTCTTGCCACATGACAACAATGGGTATGACTGAGGGCCTCCAGGAGAGAAGCCCAAGCAAGACGCGCCCCGAGGAGCGTCTTGACAGATGTCAACACTGGGTCTGACAGAGGGCCTCCAGGAGAAAGGCCCAAGCAAGACGCGCCCCGAGGAGCGTCTTGCAACATGTCAGCACTCGGTCTGACTGAGTGCCTCAAGGAGAGAGGCCCAAGCAAGACGCGCCCCAAGGAGGGTCTTGACACATGCCAACACTGGGTCTGACTGAGCGCCTCCAGGAGAGAGGCCCGAGGAGGGTCTTGCCACATGTCACCTCTGGGTCTGACTGAGCGCCTCCAGGAGAGAGGCGCAAGCAAGAAACGCCCGAGGAGCGTCTTGACACATGTCAACACTGGGTTTGACTGAGCGCCTCCAGGAGAGAGGCCCCAGCAAGACGCGCCCCGAGGAGCGTCTTGCCACATGTCAGCACTCGGTCTGACTGAGCGCCTCCAGGAGAGAGGCCCAAGCAAGAAGAGCCCCGAGGAGCTACTTGCCACATGTCAACAATGGGTCTGACTGAGGGCCTCCAGGAGAGAAGCCCAAGCAAGACGCGCCCCGAGGAGCGTCTTGCCACATGTCAACACTGGGTCTAATTTAGCGCCTCCAGGAGAGAGGTCCAAGCAACACGCGCCCCGAGGAGCGTCTTGCCACATGTCAACACTGTGTCTGACTGAGTGCCTCCTTGAGAGAAGCCCCAGCAAGACGCGCCCCGAGGAGCGTCTTGCCACATGTCACTACTCGGTCTGACTGAGCGCCTCCAGGAGAGAGGCCCAAGCAAGACGTGCCCCGAGGAGTGTCTTGCCATATGTCCCCTCTGGGTCTGACTGAGCGCCTCCAGGAGAGAAGCCCAAGCAAGAAGCGCCCCGAGGAGCGTCTTGCCACATGTCAACACTGGGTCTGACTGAGCGCCTCCAGGAGAGAGGCCCAAGCAAGACACGCCCCGAGGAGCGTCTTGACACATGTCAACAATGGGTCTGACTTAGGGCCTCCATGAGAGAAGCCCAAGCAAGACGCGCCCCGAGGAGAGTCTTGCCACATGTCAACACTGGGTCTGACAGAGGGCATCCAGGAGAGAGGCCCAAGCAATACGCGCCCCGAGGAGCGTCTTGCCACGTGTCAACACTGGGTCTGACTTAGCGCCTCCAGAAGAGAGGCCCAAGCAAGATGCGCCCCGAGGAGCGTCTTGCCACGTGTCACCACTGGGTCTGACTGAGCTCCTCCAGGAGAGAGGCCCAAGCAAGACGCGCCCAGAGGAGCGTCTTGCCACGTGTCACCACTGGGTCTGATTGAGCACCTCCAGGAGAGAGGCCCCAGCAAGACGCGCCCCGAGGAGCGTCTTGCCTTATGTCAGCACTCGGTCTGACTGAGCGCCTCCAGGAGAGAGGCCCAAGCAAGACGCGCCCCGAGGAGCGTCTTGCCACATGTCACTACTCGGTCTAACTGAGCGCCTCCAGGAGAGAGGTCCAAGCAAGACGCGCCCCGAGGAGCGTCTTGCCAAATGTCACTAATCGGTCTGACTGAGCGCCTCCAGGAGAGAGGTCCAAGCAAGACGCGCCCCGAGGAGCGTCTTGCCACATGTCACTATTCGGTCTGACTGAGCGCCTCCAGGAGAGAGGCCCAAGCAAGACGTGCCCCGAGGAGCGTCTTGCCACATGTCAACAATGGATCTGACTGAGGGCCTCCAGGAGAGAATCCCAAGCAAGACACGCCCCGAGGAGCGTCTTGACACATGTCAACACTGGGTCGGACTGAGGGCCTCCATGAGAGAAGCCCAAGCAAGATGCGCCCCGAGGAGAGTCTTGCCACATGTCAACAGTCGGTCTGACAGAGGGCATTCAGGAGAGAGGCCCAAGCAATACGCGCCCCGAGGAGCGTCTTGCCACATGTCACCACTGGGTCTGAATGAGCGCCTCCAGGAGAGAGGCCCAAGCAAGACGCTCCCCGAAGAGCGTCTTGCCACATGTCAACACTGGGTCTGACTGAGCGCCTCCAGGAGAGAGGCCCAAGCAAGACGCGCCCCGAGGAGCGTCTTGCCACATGTCAGCACTGGGTCTGACTGAGCGCCTCCAGGAGAGAGGCCCAAGCAAGACGCGCCCCGAGGAGAGACTTGTCACATGTCACTACTCGGTCTGTTTGAGCGCCTCCAGGAGAGAGGCCCAAGCAAGACGTGCCCCGAGGAGCGTCTTGCCACATGTCAACAATGGGTCTGACTGAGGGCTTGCCACATGTCACAATGGGTCTGACTGAGCGCCTCCAGGAGAGAGGCCCAACCAAGACGCGCCCTGAGGAGCGTCTTGCCACATGCCAACACTGGGTCTGACAGAGGGCCTCCAGGAGAGAGGCCCAAGCAAGACGCGCCCTGAGGAGCGTCTTGCCACATGTCAACACTGGGTCTGACAGAGGGCCTCCAGGAGAGAGGCCCAAGCAAGACACGCCCCGAGGAGCGTCTTGCCACATGTCAACACTGGGTCTGACTGAGCGCCTCCAGGAGAGAGGCCCAAGCAAGACACGCCCCGAGGAGAGACTTGTCACATGTCAACACTGGGTCTTTCTGAGCGCCTCCAGGAGAGAAGCCCAAGCAAGACGCGCCCTGAGGAGCGTCTTTCCACATGTCAGCACTCGGTCTGACTGAGCGCCTCCAGGAGAGAGGCCAAAGCAAGACGCGCCCCGAGGAGCGTCTTGCCACATGACAACAATGGGTATGACTGAGGGCCTCCAGGAGAGAAGCCCAAGCAAGACGCGCCCCGAGGAGCGTCTTGACAGATGTCAACACTGGGTCTGACAGAGGGCCTCCAGGAGAAAGGCCCAAGCAAGACGCGCCCCGAGGAGCGTCTTGCAACATGTCAGCACTCGGTCTGACTGAGCGCCTCCAGGAGAGAGGCCCAAGCAAGACGCGCCCCAAGGAGGGTCTTGACACATGCCAACACTGGGTCTGACTGAGCGCCTCCAGGAGAGAGGCCCGAGGAGCGTCTTGCCACATGTCACCCCTGGGTCTGACTGAGCGCCTCCAGGAGAGAGGCGCAAGCAAGAAACGCCCGAGGAGCGTCTTGACACATGTCAACACTGGGTTTGACTGAGCGCCTCCAGGAGAGAGGCCCCAGCAAGACGCGCCCCGAGGAGCGTCTTGCCACATGTCAGCACTCGGTCTGACTGAGCGCCTCCAGGAGAGAGGCCCAAGCAAGAAGAGCCCCGGGAAGCTTCTTGCCACATGTCAACAATGGGTCTGACTGAGGGCCTCCAGGAGAGAAGCCCAAGCAAGATGCGCCCCGAGGAGCGTCTTGCCACATGTCAACACTGGGTCTAATTTAGCGCCTCCAGGAGAGAGGTCCAAGCAACACGCGCCCCGAGGAGCGTCTTGCCACATGTCAACACTGGGTCTGACTGAGTGCCTCCTTGAGAGAAGCCCCAGCAAGACGCGCCCCGAGGAGCGTCTTGCCACATGTCACTACTCGGTCTGACTGAGCGCCTCCAGGAGAGAGGCCCAAGCAAGACGTGCCCCGAGGAGTGTCTTGCCATATGTCTCCTCTGGGTCTGACTGAGCGCCTCCAGGAGAGAAGCCCAAGCAAGAAGCGCCCCGAGGAGCGTCTTGCCACATGTCAACACTGGGTCTGACTGAGCGCCTCCAGGAGAGAGGCCCAAGCAAGACAGGCTCCGAGGAGCGTCTTGACACATGTCAACAATGGGTCTGACTTAGGGCCTCCATGAGAGAAGCCCAAGCAAGACGCGCCCCGAGGAGAGTCTTGCCACATGTCAACACTGGGTCTGACAGAGGGCATCCAGGAGAGAGGCCCAAGCAATACGCGCCCCGAGGAGCGTCTTGCCACGTGTCAACACTGGGTCTGACTTAGCGCCTCCAGAAGAGAGGCCCAAGCAAGATGCGCCCCGAGGAGCGTCTTGCCACGTGTCACCACTGGGTCTGACTGAGCTCCTCCAGGAGAGAGGCCCAAGCAAGACGCGCCCAGAGGAGCGTCTTGCCACGTGTCACCACTGGGTCTGATTGAGCACCTCCAGGAGAGAGGCCCCAGCAAGACGCGCCCCGAGGAGCGTCTTGCCTTATGTCAGCACTCGGTCTGACTGAGCGCCTCCAGGAGAGAGGCCCAAGCAAGACGCGCCCCGAGGAGCGTCTTGCCACATGTCACTACTCGGTCTAACTGAGCGCCTCCAGGAGAGAGGTCCAAGCAAGACGCGCCCCGAGGAGCGTCTTGCCAAATGTCACTAATCGGTCTGACTGAGCGCCTCCAGGAGAGAGGTCCAAGCAAGACGCGCCCCGAGGAGCGTCTTGCCACATGTCACTATTCGGTCTGACTGAGCGCCTCCAGGAGAGAGGCCCAAGCAAGACGTGCCCTGAGGAGCGTCTTGCCACATGTCAACAATGGATCTGACTGAGGGCCTCCAGGAGAGAATCCCAAGCAAGACACGCCCCGAGGAGCGTCTTGACACATGTCAACACTGGGTCGGACTGAGGGCCTCCATGAGAGAAGCCCAAGCAAGATGCGCCCCGAGGAGAGTCTTGCCACATGTCAACAGTCGGTCTGACAGAGGGCATTCAGGAGAGAGGCCCAAGCAATACGCGCCCCGAGGAGCGTCTTGCCACATGTCACCACTGGGTCTGAATGAGCGCCTCCAGGAGAGAGGCCCAAGCAAGACGCGCCCCGAGGAGCGTCTTGCCACATGTCAACACTGGGTCTGACTGAGCGCCTCCAGGAGAGAGGCCCAAGCAAGACGCGCCCCGAGGAGCGTCTTGCCACATGTCAGCACTGGGTCTGACTGAGCGCCTCCAGGAGAGAGGCCCAAGCAAGACGCGCCCCGAGGAGAGACTTGTCACATGTCAACACTGGGTCTTTCTGAGCGCCTCCAGGAGAGAAGCCCAAGCAAGACACGCCCCGAGGAGCGTCTTTCCACATGTCAGCACTCGGTCTGACTGAGCGCCTCCAGGAGAGAGGCCAAAGCAAGACGCGCCCCGAGGAGCGTCTTGCCACATGTCAACAATGGGTATGACTGAGGGCCTCCAGGAGAGAAGCCCAAGCAAGACGCGCCCCGAGGAGCGTCTTGACACATGTCAACACTGGGTCTGACAGAGGGCCTCCAGGAGAGAGGCCCAAGCAAGACGCGCCCCGAGGAGTGTCTTGCCATATGTCACCACTTGGTCTGACTGAGCGCCTCCAGGAGAGAGGCCCAAGCAACACGCGCCCCGAGGAGCGTCAGGCCACATGTCACTACTCAGTCTGACTGAGCGCCTCCAGGAGAGAGGCCCAAATAAGACGCGCCCCGAGGAGCGTCTTGCCACATGTGAAAACTGGGTCTGACTGAGCGCCTCCAGGAGAGAGGCCCAAGCAAGACGCGCCCCGAGGAGCGTCTTGCAACATGTCAGCACTCGGTCTGACTGAGCGCCTCCAGGAGAGAGGCCCAAGCAAGACGCGCCCCGAGGAGGGTCTTGACACATGTCTCCTCTGGGTCTGACTGAGCGCCTCCAGGAGAGAGGCCTAAGCAAGACGTGCCCCGACGAGCATCTTGCCACATGTCAACACTGGGTCTGACTGAGTGCCTCCATGAGAGAAGCCCCAGCAAGACGCAGCCCTGAGGAGCGTCTTGCCACATGTCAACACTGGGTCTGACTGAGCACCTCCAGGAGAGAGAACCAAGCAAGACGCGCCCCGAGGAGCGTCTTGACACATGTCAACACTGGGTCCGACTTAGGGCCTCCATGAGAGAAGCCCAAGCAAGACGCGCCCCGAGGAGAGTCTTGCCACATGTCAACACTGGGTCTGACAGAGGGCATCCAGGAGAGAGGCCCAAGCAATACGCGCCCCGAGGAGCGTCTTGCCACGTGTCAACACTGGGTCTGACTTAGCGCCTCCAGGAGAGAGGCCCAAGCAAGATGCGCCCCGAGGAGCGTCTTGCCACGTGTCACCACTGGGTCTGACTGAGCTCCTCCAGGAGAGAGGCCCAAGCAAGACGCGCCCAGAGGAGCGTCTTGCCACGTGTCACCACTGGGTCTGATTGAGCACCTCCAGGAGAGAGGCCCCAGCAAGACGCGCCCCGAGGAGCGTCTTGCCTTATGTCAGCACTCGGTCTGACTGAGCGCCTCCAGGAGAGAGGCCCAAGCAAGACGCGCCCCGAGGAGCGTCTTGCCACATGTCACTACTCGGTCTAACTGAGCGCCTCCAGGAGAGAGGTCCAAGCAAGACGCGCCCCGAGGAGCGTCTTGCCAAATGTCACTAATCGGTCTGACTGAGCGCCTCCAGGAGGGAGGTCCAAGCAAGACGTGCCCCGAGGAGCGTCTTGCCACATGTCAACAATGGATCTGACTGAGGGCCTCCAGGAGAGAATCCCAAGCAAGACGCGCCCAGAGGAGCGTCTTGCCACATGTCAACACTGAGTCTGACAAGTGCCTCCAGGAGAGAGGCCCAAGCAAGACACGCCCCGAAGAGCGTCTTGACACATGTCAACATGTCAACACTGGGTCGGACTGAGGGCCTCCATGAGAGAAGCCCAAGCAAGACGCGTCCCGAGGAGAGTCTTGCCACATGTCAACAGTCGGTCTGACAGAGGGCATTCAGGAGAGAGGCCCAAGCAATACGCGCCCCGAGGAGCGTCTTGCCACATGTCACTACTAGGTCTGACTGAGCGCCTCCAGGAGAGAGGCCCAAGCAAGACGTGCCCCGAGGAGCGTCTTGCCACATGTCAACAATGGGTCTGACTGAGGGCCTCCAGGAGAGAAGCCCAAGCAAGAAGTGCCCCGAGGAGCGTCTTGCCACATGTCAACAATGGGTCTGACTGAGGGCCTCCAGGAGAGAAGCCCAAGCAAGACGCGCCCCGAGGAGCGTGTTGCCACATGTCAACACTGGGTCTGACTTAGGGCCTCCATGAGAGAAGCCCAAGCAAGACGCGCCCCGAGGAGAGTCTAGCCACATGTCAACACTGGGTCTGACAGAGGGCATCCAGGAGAGAGGCCCAAGCAATACGCGCCCCGAGGAGCGTCTTGCCACATGTCAACAATGGGTCTGACTGAGGGCCTCCAGGAGAGAAGCCAAAGCAAGACGCGCCCCGAGGAGCTTCTTTCCACATGTCAACAATGGGTCTTACTGAGGGCCTCCATGAGAGAAGCCCAAGCAAGACGCGCCCCGAGGAGAGTCTTGCCACATGTCAACACTGTGTCTGACTGAGCGCCTCCAGGAGAGAGGCCCAAGCAAGACGCGCCCCGAGGAGCGTCTTGCCAAATGTCACTACTCGGTCTGACTGAGCGCCTCCAGGAGGGAGGTCCAAGCAAGACGTGCCCCGAGGAGCGTCTTGCCACATGTCAACAATGGGTCTGACTGAGGGCCTCCAGGAGAGAATCCCAAGCAAGACACGCCCCGAGGAGCGTCTTGACACATGTCAACACTGAGTCTGACTGAGCGCCTCCAGGAGAGAGGCCCAAGCAAGACACGCCCCGAGGAGCGTCTTGACACATGTCAACACTGGGTCGGACTGAGGGCCTCCATGAGAGAAGCCCAAGCAAGACGCGCCCCGAGGAGCGTCTTGCCACATGTCACTACTCGGTCTGACTGAGCGCCTCCAGGAGAGAGGCCCAAGCAAGACGTGCCCCGAGGAGCGTCTTGCCACATGTCAACAATGGGTCTGACTGAGGGCCTCCAGGAGAGAATCCCAAGCAAGACACGCCCCGAGGAGCGTCTTGACACATGTCAACACTGAGTCTGACTGAGCGCCTCCAGGAGAGAGGCCCAAGCAAGACACGCCCCGAGGAGCGTCTTGACACATGTCAACACTGGGTCGGACTGAGGGCCTCCATGAGAGAAGCCCAAGCAAGACGCGCCCCGAGGAGCGTCTTGCCACATGTCACTACTCGGTCTGACTGAGCGCCTCCAGGAGAGAGGCCCAAGCAAGACGTGCCCCGAGGAGCGTCTTGCCACATGTCAACACTGGGTCTGACTGAGGGCCTCCAGGAGAGAGGCCCAAATAAGACGCGCCCCGAGGAGCATCTTGCCACATGTGAAAACTGGGTCTGACTGAGCGCCTCCAGGAGAGAGGCCCAAGCAAGACGCGCCCCGAGGAGCGTCTTGCCACATGTCACCACTGGGTCTGAATGAGCGCCTCCAGGAGAGAGGCCCAAGCAAGACGCGCCCCGAGGAGCGTCTTGCCACATGTCAACAATGGGTCTGACTGAGGTCCTCCAGGAGAGAGGCCCAAGCAAGATGCGCCCGGAGGAGCGTCTTGCCACATGTAAACACTGGGTCTGACAGAGGGCCTCCAGGAGAGAGGCCCAAGCAAGACGCGCCCCGAGGAGCGTCTTGCCACATGTCAGCACTGGGTCTGACTGAGCGCCTCCAGGAGAGAGGCCCAAGCAAGACGCGCCCCGAGGAGAGACTTGTCACATGTCAACACTGGGTCTTTCTGAGCGCCTCCAGGAGAGAAGCCCAAGCAAGACACGCCCCGAGGAGCGTCTTTCCACATGTCAGCACTCGGTCTGACTGAGCGCCTCCAGGAGAGAGGCCAAAGCAAGACGCGCCCCGAGGAGCGTCTTGCCACATGTCAACAATGGGTATGACTGAGGGCCTCCAGGAGAGAAGCCCAATTAAGACGCGCCCCGAGGAGCGTCTTGACACATGTCAACACTGGGTCTGACAGAGGGCCTCCAGGAGAGAGGCCCAAGCAAGACGCGCCCCGAGGAGTGTCTTGCCATATGTCACCACTTGGTCTGACTGAGCGCCTCCAGGAGAGAGGCCCAAGCAACACGCGCCCCGAGGAGCGTCAGGCCACATGTCACTACTCAGTCTGACTGAGCGCCTCCAGGAGAGAGGCCCAAGTAAGACGCGCCCCGAGGAGCGTCTTGCCACGTGTCAACACTGGGTCTGATTGAGGGGCTTCTGGAGAGAGGCCCAAGCAAGACGCGCCCTGAGGAGCGTCTTGCCACATGTCACTACTCGGTCTGACTGAGCGCCTCCAGGAGAGAGGCCCAAGCAAGACGTGCCCCGAGGAGCGTCTTGCCACATGTCAACACTGGGTCTGACTGAGGGCCTCCAGGAGAGAGGCCCAAATAAGACGCGTCCCGAGGAGCGTCTTGCCACATGTGAAAACTGGGTCTGACTGAGCGCCTCCAGGAGAGAGGCCCAAGCAAGACGCGCCCCGAGGAGCGTCTTGCAACATGTCAGCACTCGGTCTGACTGAGCGCCTCCAGGAGAGAGGCCCAAGCAAGACGCGCCCCGAGGAGGGTCTTGACACATGTCTCCTCTGGGTCTGACTGAGCGCCTCCAGGAGAGAGGCCCAAGCAAGACGTGCCCCAACGAGCATCTTGCCACATGTCAACACTGGGTCTGACTGAGTGCCTCCATGAGAGAAGCCCCAGCAAGACGCAGCCCCGAGGAGCGTCTTGCCACATGTCAACACTGGGTCTGACTGAGCACCTCCAGGAGAGAAGCCCCAGCAAGACGCGCCCCGAGGAGCGTCTTGCCACATGTCACTACTAGGTCTGACTGAGCGCCTCCAGGAGAGAGGCCCAAGCAAGACGTGCCCCGAGGAGCGTCTTGCGACATGTCAACAATGGGTCTGACTGAGGGCCTCCAGGAGAGAAGCCCAAGCAAGAAGCGCCCCGAGGAGCGTCTTGCCACATGTCAACACTGGGTCTAATTGAGCGCCTCCAGGAGAGAGGTCCAAGCAACACGCGCCCCGAGGAGCGTCTTACCACATGTCAACACTGGGTCTGACTGAGTGCCTCCATGAGAGAAGCCCCAGCAAGACGCGCCCCGAGGAGCGTCTTGCCACATGTCACTACTAGGTCTGACTGAGCGCCTCCAGGAGAGAGGCCCAAGCAAGACGTGCCCCGAGGAGCGTCTTGCCACATGTCAACAATGGGTCTGACTAAGGGGCCTCCAGGAGAGAAGCCCAAGCAAGAAGCGCCCCGAGGAGCGTCTTGCAACATGTCAACACTGGGTCTGACTGAGCGCCTCCAGGAGAGAGGCCCAAGCAAGACACGCCCCGAGGAGCGTCTTGACACATGTCAACACTGGGTCTGACTTAGGGCCTCCATGAGAGAAGCCCAAGCAAGACGCGCCCCGAGGAGAGTCTAGCCACATGTCAACACTGGGTCTGACAGAGGGCATCCAGGAGAGAGGCCCAAGCAATACGCGCCCCGAGGAGCGTCTTGCCACATGTCAACAATGGGTCTGACTGAGGGCCTCCAGGAGAGAAGCCAAAGCAAGACGCGCCCCGAGGAGCTTCTTTCCACATGTCAACAATGGGTCTTACTGAGGGCCTCCATGAGAGAAGCCCAAGCAAGACGCGCCCCGAGGAGAGTCTTGCCACATGTCAACACTGTGTCTGACTGAGCGCCTCCAGGAGAGAGGCCCAAGCAAGACGCGCCCGGAGGAGCGTCTTGCCACGTGTCAACACTGGGTCTGACTTAGCGCCTCCAGGAGAGAGGCCCAAGCAAGATGCGCCCCGAGGAGCGTCTTGCCACGTGTCACCACTGGGTCTGATTGAGCACCTCCAGGAGAGAGGCCCCAGCAAGACACGCCCCGAGGAGCGTCTTGCCTTATGTCAGCACTCAGTCTGACTGAGCGCCTCCAAGAGAGAGGCCCAAGCAAGACGCGCCCCGAGGAGCGTCTTGCCAAATGTCACTACTCGGTCTGACTGAGCGCCTCCAGGAGGGAGGTCCAAGCAAGACTCGCCCCGAGGAGCGTCTTGCCACATGTCACTACTCGGTCTGACTGAGCGCCTCCAGGAGAGAGGCCCAAGCAAGACGTGCCCCGAGGAGCGTCTTGCCACATGTCAACAATGGGTCTGACTGAGGGCCTCCAGGAGAGAATCCCAAGCAAGACGCGCCCAGAGGAGCGTCTTGCCACATGTCAACACTGAGTCTGACTGAGCGCCTCCAGGAGAGAGGCCCAAGCAAGACACGCCCCGAGGAGCGTCTTGACACATGTCAACACTGGGTCGGACTGAGGGCCTCCATGAGAGAAGCCCAAGCAAGACGCGCCCCGAGGAGCGTCTTGCCACATGTCACTACTCGGTCTGACTGAGCGCCTCCAGGAGAGAGGCCCAAGCAAGACGTGCCCCGAGGAGCGTCTTGCCACATGTCAACACTGGGTCTGACTGAGGGCCTCCAGGAGAGAGGCCCAAATAAGACGCGCCCCGAGGAGCGTCTTGCCACATGTGAAAACTGGGTCTGACTGAGCGCCTCCAGGAGAGAGGCCCAAGCAAGACGCGCCCCGAGGAGCGTCTTGCCACATGTCACCACTGGGTCTGAATGAGCGCCTCCAGGAGAGAGGCCCAAGCAAGACGCGCCCCGAGGAGCGTCTTGCCACATGTCAACAATGGGTCTGACTGAGGGCCTCCAGGAGAGAGGCCCAAGCAAGATGCGCCCGGAGGAGCGTCTTGCCACATGTAAACACTGGGTCTGACAGAGGGCCTCCAGGAGAGAGGCCCAAGCAAGACGCGCCCCGAGGAGCGTCTTGCCACATGTCACCTCTGGTTCTGACTGAGCGCCTCCAGGAGAGAGGCCCAAGCAAGACGCGCCCCGAGGAGCGTCTTGTCACATGTCAACACTGGGTCTGTCTGAGCGCCTCCAGGAGAGAAGCCCAAGCAAGACGCGCCACGAGGAGCTTCTTGCCACATGTCAACAATGGGTCTGACTGAGGGCCTCTAGGAGAGAAGCCCAAGCAAGACGCTCCCCGAGGAGCGTCTTGACACATGTCAACACTGGGTCTGACAGAGGGCCTCCAGGAGAGAGGCCCAAGCAAGACGCGCCCCGAGCAGTGTCTTGCCACATGTCACCACTGGGTCTGACTGAGCGCCTCCAGGAGAGAGGCCCAAGCAAGACGCGCCCCGAGGAGCGTCTTGCCACATGTAAGCACTGGGTCCTACTGAGCGCCTCCAGGAGAGAGGCCCCAGCAAGACGCGCCCCGAGGAGCGTCTTGCCTTATGTCAGCACTCGGTCTGACTGAGCCCCTCCAGGAGAGAGGCCCAAGCAAGACGCGCCCCGAGGAGCGTCTTGCCACATGTCAACAATGGGTCTGACTGAGGGCCTCCAGGAGAGCGGCCCAGGCAAGATGCGCTCGGAGGAGCGTCTTGCCACATGTCAACACTGGGTCTGACAGAGGGCCTCCAGGAGAGAGGTCCAAGCAAGACACGCCCCGAGGAGCGTCTTGCCACATGTCACCTCTGGTTCTGACTCAGCGCCTCCAGGAGAGAGGCCCAAGCAAGACGTGCCCCGAGGAGCGTCTTGTCACATGTCAACACTCGGTCTTTCTGAGCGCCTCCAGGAGAGAAGCCCAAGCAAGACGCGCCCCGAGGAGCGTCTTGCCACATGTCAGCACTCGGTCTGACTGAGCGCCTCCAGGAGAGAGGCCCAAGCAAGACGCGCCCCGAGGAGCGTCTTGCCACATGTCAACAATGGGTCTGACTGAGGGCCTCCAGGAGAGAAGCCCAAGCAACACGCGGCCCGAGGAGCGTCTTGCCACATGTCAGCACTCGGTCTGACTGAGCGCCTCCAGGAGAGAGGCCAAAGCAAGACGCGCCCCGAGGAGCGTCTTGACACATGTCAACACTGGGTCTGACAGCGGGCCTCCAGGAGAGAGGCCCAAGCAAGACGCGCCCCGAGAAGTGTCTTGCCACATGTCACCACTTGGTCTGACTGAGCGCCTCCAGGAGAGAGGCCCAAGCAACACGCGCCCCGAGGAGCGTCAGGCCACATGTCACTACTCATTCTGACTGAGCGCCTCCAGGAGAGAGGCCCAAGCAAGACGCGCCCCGAGGAGCGTCTTGCCACATGTCAACACTGGGTCTGATTGAGGGCCTTCTGGAGAGAGGCCCAAGCAAGACGCGCCCCGAGGAGCGTCTTGCCACATGTCACCACTTGGTCTTACTGAGCGCCTCCAGGAGAGAGGCCCAAGCAACACGCACCCCGACGAGCGTCAGGCCACATGTCACTACTCAGTCTGACTGAGCGCCTCCAGGAGAGAGGCCCAAGCAAGACACGCCCCGAGGAGCGTCTTGACACATGTCAACACTGGGTCTGACAGATGGCCTCCATGAGAGAGGCCCAAGCAAGACGCGCCCCGAGGAGTGTCTTGCCACATGTCAACACTGGGTCTGACAGAGGGCCTCCAGGAGAGAGGCCCAAGCAAGACGCGCCCCGAGGAATGTCTTCCCACATGTCACCACTTGGTCTGACTGAGCGCCTCCAGGAGAGAGGCCCAAGCAACACGCGCCCTGAGGAGCGTCAGGCCACATGTCACTACTCAGTCTGACTGAGCGCCTCCAGGAGAGAGGCCCAAGCAAGACGCGCCCCGAGGAGCGTCTTGCCACGTGTCAACACTGGGTCTGATTGAGGGCCTTCTGGAGAGAGGCCCAAGCAAGACGCGCCCCGAGGAGCGTCTTGCCACATGTCAACAATGGTTCTTACTGAGGATCTCCAGGAGAGAAGCCCAAGCAAGACGCGCCCTGAGGAGCTTCTTGCCACATGTCAGCACTCGGTCTGACTGAGCGCCTCCAGGAGAGAGGCCAAAGCAAGACGGCCCCCGAGGAGCGTCTTGACACATGTCAACACTGGGTCTGACAGAGGGCCTCCATGAGAAAGGCCCAAGCAAGACGCGCTCGAGGAGTGTCTTGCCAAATGTCAACACTGGGTCTGACTGAGCGCCTCATGGAGAGAGGTCCAAGCAAGACGCGCCCCGAGGAGCGTCTTGCCACATGTCAACACTGGGTCTGACTGAGTGCCTCCATGAGAGAAGCCCCAGCAAGACACGCCCCGAGGAGCGTCTGCCACATGTCACTGCTCGGTCTGTTTGAGCGCCTCCAGGAGAGAGGCCCAAGCAAGACGTGCCCCGAGGAGTGTCTTGCCACATGTCAACAATGGGTCTGACTGAGGGCCTCCAGGAGAGAATCCCAAGCAAGACGCGCCCCGAGGAGCGTCTTGCCACATGTCAACACTCGGTCTGACAGAGGGCATTCAGGAGAGAGGCCCAAGCAATACGCGCCCCGAGGAGCGTCTTGCCACATGTCACCACTGGGTCTGAATGAGCGCCTCCAGGAGAGAGGCCCAAGCAAGACGCGCCCCGATGAGTGTCTTGCCACATGTCAACACTGGGTCTGACTGAGCGCCTCCAGGAGAGAGGCCCAAGCAAGACTCGCCCCGAGGAGCGTCTTGCCACATGTCAGCACTGGGTCTGACTGAGCGCCTCCAGGAGAGAGGCCCCAGCAAGACGCGCCCCGAGGAGCGTCTTGCCTTATGTCAGCACTCGGTCTGACTGAGCGCCTCCAGGAGAGAGGCCCAAGCAAGACGCGCCCCGAGGAGCGTCTTGCCACATGTCAACAATGGGTCTGACTGAGGGCCTCCAGGAGAGAGGCCCAAGCAAGATGCGCCCGGAGGAGCGTCTTGCCACATGTCAACAATGGGTCTGACTGAGGGCCTCCAGGAGAGAGGCCCAAGCAAGATGCGCCCGGAGGAGCGTCTTGCCACATGTAAACACTGGGTCTGACAGAGGGCCTCCAGGAGAGAGGCCCAAGCAAGACGCCCCCCGAGGAGCGTCTTGCCACATGTCACCTCTGGTTCTGACTGAGCGCCTCCAGGAGAGAGGCCCAAGCAAGACGCGCCCCGAGGAGCGTCTTGTCACATGTCAACACTGGGTCTGTCTGAGCGCCTCCAGGAGAGAGGCCCAAGCAAGACGCGCCCCGAGGAGCGTCTTGCCTTATGTCAGCACTCGGTCTGACTGAGCTCCTCCAGGAGAGAGGCCCAAGCAAGACGCGCCCCGAGGAGCGTCTTGCCACATGTCAACAATGGGTCTGACTGAGGGCCTCCAGGAGAGAGGCCCAAGCAAGATGCGCTCGGAGGAGCGTCTTGCCACATGTCAACACTGGGTCTGACAGAGGGCCTCCAGGAGAGAGGTCCAAGCAAGACGCGCCCCGAGGAGCGTTTTGCCACATGTCACCTCTGGTTCTGACTGAGCGCCTCCAGGAGAGAGGCCCAAGCAAGACGTGCCCCGAGGAGCGTCTTGTCACATGTCAACACTCGGTCTTTCTGAGCGCCTCCAGGAGAGAAGCCCAAGCAAGACGCGCCCCGAGGAGCGTCTTTCCACATGTCAGCACTCGGTCTGACTGAGCGCCTCCAGGAGAGAGGCCCAAGCAAGACGCGCCCCGAGGAGCGTCTTGCCACATGTCAACAATGGGTCTGACTGGGGGCCTCCAGGACAGAAGCCCAAGCAACACGCGGCCCGAGGAGCTTCTTGCCACATGTCAGCACTCGGTCTGACTGAGCGCCTCCAGGAGAGAGGCCAAAGCAAGACGCGCCCCGAGGAGCGTCTTGACACATGTCAACACTGGGTCTGACAGCGGGCCTCCAGGAGAGAGGCCCCAGCAAGACGCGCCCCGAGAAGTGTCTTGCCACATGTCACCACTTGGTCTGACTGAGCGCCTCCAGGAGAGAGGCCCAAGCAACACGCGCCCTGAGGAGCGTCAGGCCACATGTCACTACTCATTCTGACTGAGCGCCTCCAGGAGAGAGGCCCAAGCAGGACGCGCCCCGAGGATCGTCTTGCCACATGTCAACACTGGGTCTGATTGAGGGCCTTCTGGAGAGTGGCCCAAGCAAGACGCGCCCCGAGGAGCGTCTTGCCACATGTCACCACTTGGTCTGACTGAGCGCCTCCAGGAGAGAGGCCCAAGCAACACGCGCCCCGAGGAGCGTCAGGCCACATGTCACTACTCAGTCTGACTGAGCGCCTCCAGGAGAGAGGCCCAAGCAAGACGCGCCCCGAGGAGCGTCTTGACACATGTCAACACTGGGTCTGACAGAGGGCCTCCATGAGAGAGGCCCAAGCAAGACGCGCCCCGAGGAGTGTCTTGCCCCATGTCAACACTGGGTCTGACAGAGGGCCTCCAGGAGAGAGGCCCAAGCAAGACGCGCCCCGAGGAGTGTCTTGCCACATGTCACCACTTGGTCTGACTGAGCGCCTCCAGGAGAGAGGCCCAAGCAACACGCGCCCTGAGGAGCGTCAGGCCACATGTCACTACTCAGTCTGACTGAGCGCCTCCAGGAGAGAGGCCCAAGCAAGACGCGCCCCGAGGAGCGTCTTGCCACGTGTCAACACTGGGTCTGATTGAGGGCCTTCTGGAGAGAGGCCCAAGCAAGACGCGCCCCGAGGAGCGTCTTGCCACATGTCAACAATGGTTCTTACTGAGGGCCTCCAGGAGAGAAGCCCAAGCAAGACGCGCCCTGAGGAGCTTCTTGCCACATGTCAGCACTCGGTCTGACTGAGCGCCTCCAGGAGAGAGGCCAAAGCAAGACGGCCCCCGAGGAGCGTCTTGACACATTTCAACACTGGGTCTGACAGAGGGCCTCCATGAGAAAGGCCCAAGCAAGACGCGCTCGAGGAGTGTCTTGCCAAATGTCAACACTGGGTCTGACTGAGCGCCTCATGGAGAGAGGTCCAAGCAAGACGCGCCCCGAGGAGCGTCTTGCCACATGTCAACACTGGGTCTGACTGAGTGCCTCCATGAGAGAAGCCCCAGCAAGACACGCCCCGAGGAGCGTCTTGCCACATGTCACTGCTCGGTCTGTTTGAGCGCCTCCAGGAGAGAGGCCCAAGCAAGACGTGCCCCGAGGAGTGTCTTGCCACATGTCAACAATGGGTCTGACTGAGGGCCTCCAGGAGAGAATCCCAATTAAGACGCGCCCCGAGGAGCGTCTTGCCACATGTCAACACTGGGTCTGACTGAGCGCCTCCAGGAGAGAGGCCCAAGCAAGACACGCCCCGAGGAGTGTCTTGACACATGTCAACACTGGGTCTGACTGAGGGCCTCCATGAGAGAAGCCCAAGCAAGACGCGCCCCGAGGAGCGTCTTGCCACATGTCACCACTGGGTCTGACTGAGCGCCTTCAGGAGAGAGGCCCAACCAAGACGCGCCCTGAGGAGCGTCTTGCCACATGCCAACACTGGGTCTGACAGGGGGCCTCCAGGAGAGAGACCCAAGCAAGACGCGCCCCGAGGAGTGTCTTGCCACATGTCACCACTGGGTCTGACTGAGCGCCTCCAGGAGTGAGGCCCAAGCAAGACGCGCCCCGAGGAGCGTCTTGTCACATGTCAACACTGGGTCTTTCTGAGCCCCTCCAGGAGATAAGCCCAAGCAAGACGCGCCCCGAGGAGCGTTTTCCACATGTCAGCACTCGGTCTGACTGAGCGCCTCAAGGAGAGAGGCCCAAGCAAGACGCGCCCCGAGGAGCGTCTTGCCACATGTCAACAATGGGTCTGACTGAGGGCCTCCAGGAGAGAGGCCCAAGCAAGATGCGCCCGGAGGAGCGTCTTGCCACATGTCAACAATGGGTCTGACTGAGGGCCTCCAGGAGAGAGGCCCAAGCAAGATGCGCCCGGAGGAGCGTCTTGCCACATGTAAACACTGGGTCTGACAGAGGGCCTCCAGGAGAGAGGCCCAAGCAAGACGCCCCCCGAGGAGCGTCTTGCCACATGTCACCTCTGGTTCTGACTGAGCGCCTCCAGGAGAGAGGCCCAAGCAAGACGCGCCCCGAGGAGCGTCTTGTCACATGTCTACACTGGGTCTGTCTGAGCGCCTCCAGGAGAGAGGCCCAAGCAAGACGCGCCCCGAGGAGCGTCTTGCCTTATGTCAGCACTCGGTCTGACTGAGCTCCTCCAGAAGAGAGGCCCAAGCAAGACGCGCCCCGAGGAGCGTCTTGCCACATGTCAACAATGGGTCTGACTGAGGGCCTCCAGGAGAGAGGCCCAAGCAAGATGCGCTCGGAGGAGCGTCTTGCCACATGTCAACACTGGGTCTGACAGAGGGCCTCCAGGAGAGAGGTCCAAGCAAGACGCGCCCCGAGGAGCGTCTTGCCACATGTCACCTCTGGTTCTGACTGAGCACCTCCAGGAGAGAGGCCCAAGCAAGACGTGCCCCGAGGAGCGTCTTGTCACATGTCAACACTCGGTCTTTCTGAGCGCCTCCAGGAGAGAAGCCCAAGCAAGACGCGCCCCGAGGAGCGTCTTGCCACATGTCAGCACTCGGTCTGACTGAGCGCCTCCAGGAGAGAGGCCCAAGCAAGACGCGCCCCGAGGAGCGTCTTGCCACATGTCAACAATGGGTCTGACTGGGGGCCTCCAGGACAGAAGCCCAAGCAACACACGGCCCGAGGAGCTTCTTGCCACATGTCAGCACTCGGTCTGACTGAGCGCCTCCAGGAGAGAGGCCAAAGCAAGACGCGCCCCGAGGAGCGTCTTGACACATGTCAACACTGGGTCTGACAGCGGGCCTCCAGGAGAGAGGCCCCAGCAAGACGCGCCCCGAGAAGTGTCTTGCCACATGTCACCACTTGGTCTGACTGAGCGCCTCCAGGAGAGAGGCCCAAGCAACACGCGCCCTGAGGAGCGTCAGGCCACATGTCACTACTCATTCTGACTGAGCGCCTCCAGGAGAGAGGCCCAAGCAGGACGCGCCCCGAGGATCGTCTTGCCACATGTCAACACTGGGTCTGATTGAGGGCCTTCTGGAGAGAGGCCCAAGCAAGACGCGCCCCGAGGAGCGTCTTGCCACATGTCACCACTTGGTCTGACTGAGCGCCTCCAGGAGAGAGGCCCAAGCAACACGCGCCCCGAGGAGCGTCAGGCCACATGTCACTACTCAGTCTGACTGAGCGCCTCCAGGAGAGAGGCCCAAGCAAGACGCGCCCCGAGGAGCGTCTTGCCACGTGTCAACACTGGGTCTGATTGAGGGCCTTCTGGAGAGAGGCCCAAGCAAGACGCGCCCCGAGGAGCGTCTTGCCACATGTCAGCAATGGTTCTTACTGAGGGCCTCCAGGAGAGAAGCCCAAGCAAGACGCACCCTGAGGAGCTTCTTGCCACATGTCAGCACTCGGTCTGACTGAGCGCCTCCAGGAGAGAGGCCAAAGCAAGACGGCCCCCGAGGAGCGTCTTGACACATGTCAACACTGGGTCTGACAGAGGGCCTCCATGAGAAAGGCCCAAGCAAGACGCGCTCGAGGAGTGTCTTGCCAAATGTCAACACTGGGTCTGACTGAGCGCCTCATGGAGAGAGGTCCAAGCAAGACGCGCCCCGAGGAGCGTCTTGCCACATGTCAACACTGGGTCTGACTGAGTGCCTCCATGAGAGAAGCCCCAGCAAGACACGCCCCGAGGAGCGTCTTGCCACATGTCACTGCTCGGTCTGTTTGAGCGCCTCCAGGAGAGAGGCCCAAGCAAGACGTGCCCCGAGGAGTGTCTTGCCACATGTCAACAATGGGTCTGACTGAGGGCCTCCAGGAGAGAATCCCAATAAAGACGCGCCCCGAGGAGCGTCTTGCCACATGTCAACACTGGGTCTGACTGAGCGCCTCCAGGAGAGAGGCCCAAGCAAGACACGCCCCGAGGAGTGTCTTGACACATGTCAACACTGGGTCTGACTGAGGGCCTCCATGAGAGAAGCCCAAGCAAGACGCGCCCCGAGGAGCGTCTTGCCACATGTCACCACTGGGTCTGACTGAGCGCCTCCAGGAGAGAGGCCCAACCAAGACGCGCCCTGAGGAGCGTCTTGCCACATGCCAACACTGGGTCTGACAGGGGGCCTCCAGGAGAGAGGCCCAAGCAAGACGCGCCCCGAGGAGTGTCTTGCCACATGTCACCACTGGGTCTGACTGAGCGCCTCCAGGAGTGAGGCCCAAGCAAGACGCGCCCCGAGGAGCGTCTTGTCACATGTCAACACTGGGTCTTTCTGAGCCCCTCCAGGAGATAAGCCCAAGCAAGACGCGCCCCGAGGAGCGTCTTTCCACATGTCAGCACTCGGTCTGACTGAGCGCCTCAAGGAGAGAGGCCCAAGCAAGACGCGCCCAAAGGAGCGTCTTGCAACATGTCAACAATGGGTCTGACTGAGCGCCTCCAGGAGAGAGGCCCAAGCAACACGCGCCCCGAGGAGCGTCAGGCCACATGTCACTACTCAGTCTGACTGAGCGCCTCCAGGAGAGAGGCCCAAGCAAGACGCGCCCCGAGGAGCGTCTTGCCACGTGTCAACACTGGGTCTGATTGAGGGCCTTCTGGAGAGAGGCCCAAGCAAGACGCGCACCGAGGAGCGTCTTGCCACATGTCACCACTTGGTCTGACTGAGCGCCTCCAGGAGAGAGGCCCAACCAACACGCGCCCCGAGGAGCGTCAGGCCACATGTCACTACTCAGTCTGACTGAGCGCCTCCAGGAGAGAGGCCCAATTGCCACGTGTCAACAATGGGTCCGACTGAGGGCCTCCAGGAGAGAGGCCCAAGCAAGACGCGCCCCGAGGAGCGTCAGGCCACATGTCACTACTCAGTCTGACTGAGCGCCTCCAGGAGAGAGGCCCAAGCAAGATACGCCCCGAGGAGCGTCTTGACACATGTCAACACTGGGTCTGACTGAGGGCCTCCATGAGAGAAGCCCGAGCAAGACGCGCCCCGAGGAGAGTCTTGCCACATGTCAACACTCGGTCTGACAGAGGGCATCCAGGAGAGAGGCCCAAGCAATACGCTCCCCGAGGAGCGTCTTGCCACATGTCACCACTGGGTCTGACTGAGTACCTCCTGGAGAGAGGCCCAAGCAAGACACGCCCCGAGGAGCGTCTTGACACATGTCAACACTGGGTCTGACTGAGGGCCTCCATGAGAGAAGCCCAAGCAAGACGCGCCCTGAGGAGAGTCTTGCCACATGTCAACACTGGGTCTGACTGAGTGCCTCCAGGAGAGAGGCCCAAGCAAGACGCGCCCCGAGGAGCGTCTTGTCACATGTAAACACTGGGTCTTTCTTAGCCCCTCCAGGAGAGAAGCCCAAGCAAGACGCGCCCCGAGGAGCGTCTTTCCACATGTCAGCACTCGGTCTGACTGAGCTCCTCCAGGAGAGAGGCCCAAGCAAGATGCGCCCAAAGGAGCGTCTTGCAACATGTCAACAATGGGTCTGACTGAGCGCCTCCAGGAGAGAGGCCCAAGCAACACGCGCCCCGAGGAGCGTCAGGCCACATGTCACTGCTCAGTCTGACTGAGCGCTTCCAGGAGAGAGGCCCAATTGCCACGTGTCAACAATGGGTCTGACTGAGGGCCTCCAGGAGAGAGGCCCAAGCAAGACGCGCCCCGAGGAGCGTCAGGCCACATGTCACTACTCAGTCTGACTGAGCGCCTCCAGGAGAGAGGCCCAAGCAAGATACGCCCCGAGGAGCGTCTTGACACATGTCAACACTGGGTCTGACTGAGGGCCTCCATGAGAGAAGCCCGAGCAAGACGCGCCCCGAGGAGAGTCTTGCCACATGTCAACACTCGGTCTGACAGAGGGCATCCAGGAGAGAGGCCCAAGCAATACGCTCCCCGAGGAGCGTCTTGCCACATGTCACCACTGGGTCTGACTGAGTGCCTCCAGGAGAGAGGCCCAACCAAGCCGCGCCCTGAGGGGCGTCTTGCCACATGCCAAAACTGGGTCTGACAGAGGGCCTCCAGGAGAGAGGCCCAAGCAAGACGCGCCCCGAGGAGTGTCTTGCCACATGTCACCACTGGGTCTGACTGAGCGCCTCCTGGAGAGAGGCCCAAGCAAGACACGCACCGAGGAGCGTCTTGTCACATGTCAACACTGGGTCTTTCTGAGCCCCTCCAGGAGAGAAGCCCAAGCAAGACGCGCCCCGAGGAGCGTCTTTCCACATGTCAGCACTCGGTCTGACTGAGCGCCTCCAGGAGAGAGAACCAAGCAAGAAGCGCCCAAAGGAGCGTCTTGCAACATGTCAACAATGGGTCTGACTGAGCGCCTCCAGGAGAGAGGCCCAAGCAACACGCGCCCCGAGGAGCGTCAGGCCACATGTCACTACTCAGTCTGACTGAGCGCCTCCAGGAGAGAGGCCCAAGCAAGACGCGCCCCGAGGAGCGTCTTGCCACGTGTCAACAATGGGTCTGACTGAGGGCCTCCAGGAGAGAAGCCCAAGCAAGACGCGACCCGAGGAGCGTCTTGCCACATGTCAACACTGGGTCTGATTGAGGGCCTTCTGGAGAGAGGCCCAAGCAAGACGCGCCCCGAGGAGCGTCTTGCCACATGTCAACAATGGGTCTTACTGAGGGCCTCCAGGAGAGAGGCCCAAGCAAGATGCGCCCGGAGGAGCGTCTTGCCACATGTCAACACTGGGTCTGACAGAGGGCCTCCAGGAGAGAGGCCCAAGCAAGATGCGCCCCGAGGAGCATCTTGCCACATGTCACCTCTGGTTCTGACTGGCCGCCTCCAGGAGAGAGGCCCAAGCAAGACGCGCCCCGAGGAGCGTCTTGCCACATGTCAACAATGGGTCTTTCTGAGCCCCTCCAGGAGATAAGCCCAAGCAAGACGCGCCCCGAGGAGCGTCTTTCCACATGTCAGCAATCGGTCTGACTGAGCACCTCCAGGAGAGAGGCCCAAGCAAGACGCGCCCAAAGGAGCGTCTTGCAACATGTCAACAATAGGTCTGACTGAGCGCCTCCAGGAGAGAGGCCCAAGCAACACGCGCCCCGAGGAGCGTCAGGCCACATGTCACTACTCAGTCTGACTGAGCGCCTCCAGGACAGAGGCCCAAGCAACACGCGCCCAGAGGAGCGTCTTGCCACATGTCAACAATGGGTCTTACTGAGGGCCTCCAGGAGAGAAGCCCAAGGAAGACGCGCCCCGAGGAGCTTCTTGCCACATGTCAGCACTCGGTCTGACTGAGCGCCTCCAGGAGAGAGGCCAAAGCAAGAAGCTTCCCGAGGAGCGTCTTGACACATGTCAACACTGGGTCTGACAGAGGGCCTCCATGAGAGAGGCCCAAGCAAGACGCGCCCCGAGGAGTGTCTTGCCACATGTCAACACTGGGTCTGAAAGAGGACCTCCAGGAGAGAGGCCCAAGCAAGATGCACCCCGAGGAGTGTCTTGCCACATGTCACCACTTGGTCTGACTGAGCGCCTCCAGGAGAGAGGCCCAAGCAACACGCGCCCCGAGGAGCGTCAGGCCACATGTCACTACTCAGTCTGACTGAGCGCCTCCAGGAGAGAGGCCCAAGCAAGACGCACCCCGAGGAGCGTCTTGCCACGTGTCAACACTGGGTCTGATTGAGGGCCTTCTGGAGAGAGGCCCAAGCAAGACGCGCCCCGAGGAGCGTCTTGCCACATGTCAACAATGGTTCTTACTGAGGGCCTCCAGGAGAGAAGCCTAAGAGAGACGCGCCCCGAGGAGCTTCTTGCCATATGTCAGCACTCGGTCTGACTGAGCGCCTCCAGGAGAGAGGCCAAAGCAAGACGCCCCCCGAGGAGCGTCTTGACACATGTCAACACTGGGTCTGACAGAGGGCCTCCATGAGAGAGGCCCAAGCAAGACGCGCCCCGAGGAGTGTCTTGCCAAATGTCAACACTGGGTCTGACTGAGCGCCTCAGGGAGAGAGGTCCAAGCAAGACGCGCCCCGAGGAGCGTCTTGCCACATGTCACTACTCGGTCTGACTGAGCGCCTCAGGGAGAGAGGTCCAAGCAAGACGCGCCCCGAGGAGCGTCTTGCCACATGTCAACACTGGGTCTGACTGAGTGCCTCCATGAGAGAAGCCCCAGCAAGACACGCCCCGAGGAGCGTCTTGCCACATGTCACTACTCGGTCTGTTTGAGCGCCTCCAGGAGAGAGGCCCAAGAAAGACGTGCCCCGAGGAGTGTCTTGCCACATGTCAACAATGGGTCTGACTGAGGGCCTCCAGGAGAGAAGCCCAAGCAAGACGCGCCCCGAGGAGCAACTTGCCACATGTCAACACTGGGTCTGACTGAGCGCCTCCAGGAGAGAGGCCCGAGCAAGACACGCCCCGAGGAGCGTCTTGACACATGTCAACACTGGGTCTGACTGAGGGCCTCCATGAGAGAAGCCCAAGCAAGACGCGCCCCGAGGAGAGTCTTGCCACATGTCAACAATGGGTCTGACAGAGGGCATCCAGGAGAGAGGCCCAAGCAATACGCGCCCCGAGGAGCGTCTTGCCACATGTCACCACTGGGTCTGACTGAGCGCCTCCAGGAGAGAGGCCCAACCAAGACGGGCCCTGAGGAGCGTCTTGCCACATGCCAACACTGGGTCTGACAGAGGGCCTCCAGGAGAGAGGCCCAAGCAAGACGCGCCCCGAGGAGTGTCTTGCCACATGTCACCACTGGGTCTGACTGAGCGCCTCCAGGAGAGAGGCCCAAGCAAGACGCGCCCCGAGGAGCGTCTTGTCACATGTCAACCCTGGGTCTTTCTGAGCCCCTCCAGGAGAGAAGCCCAAGCAAGACGCGCCCCGAGGAGCGTCTTTCCACATGTCAGCACTCGGTCTGACTGAGCGCCTCCAGGAGAGAGGCCCAAGCAAGACGCGCCCAAAGGAGTGTCTTGCAACATGTCAACAATGGGTCTGACTGAGCGCCTCCAGGAGAGAGGCCCAAGCAACACGCGCCCCGAGGAGCGTCAGGCCACATGTCACTACTCAGTCTGACTGAGCACCTCCAGGAGAGAGGCCCAATTGCCACGTGTCAACAATGGGTCTGACTGAGGGCCTCCAGGAGAGAGGCCCAAGCAAGACGCGCCCCGAGGAGCGTCAGGCCACATGTCACTACTCAGTCTGACTGAGCGCCTCCAGGAGAGAGGCCCAAGCAAGACACGCCCCAAGGAGCGTCTTGACACATGTCAACACTGGGTCTGACTGAGGGC